>NW_025764437.1:0-1200000 GCF_021365365.1 Ilyonectria robusta | reverse complement strand
ATGGCGGCAAATGGCATTGCGAGCGGTACATCCCGATCGCGCTACTGTCACTTGTTGCTTCGGTGTGCTGCAGGCTTTGAACGCCGTGGCTTGAATTGAATTGCGGACGAATTTCATCAACAAGAAATAAATCACATTTCGACTTCTTTCCCAGTCAACGCCCCAAGAAGCAGCTTTTTGTATCCTGCTTCCGCTCAGGGCCAAGTACTGGTTATAGGCCGGCTGCTCGCTGGTGTAGGCTACACCCAACAACCTCATAGCCCATCGTGACACCTGATGCTCAATCCCCTCCTCGCCGATCCTTGAACAATCTTCATTTTGTTCAGAGGCTTAAGAACAATGCCAGGCTTGAGTCTGAGTCGAGTTGGAATCGCCTTGACAGGTTCAGTTTCCTCACTGAACACTCCCGCAGCGAGGAGAAGGGGGAACACATCCGCCCAACCGTCGTAGTATCAACTACGTCAAGAGGCACGCAGCCCATCTCATTTACAAATCGTGGACACAATTAACCCTTTAATGGTCACGGTGTAATGTCTACTTCCCCTCCCGCTGGAATCCTGCATACTGTATAGATTAATGTTCACTTGGCAAGCACCATCACAATAAGTTCAATGATTTTATGTTTGACCCGTATCTGTACCATAGCAAAGGACTTAACTGCCACAGCTTTTTCCAGGCCAGTTCAATCTGCGGCACGGAGACCATCAAAGTAGTCCCAGAATCCCCGGAACGGAGGTGACCTCGTGAGGTCAATCCGAGGAGACTTCGCTAGCCGGGAGGGTGCATGTCACCACCTGTCACATCGTCGGAGGCAGAGTCGGATATCGTTGTGTTGTCTCAAAATCGAGCCGAACGCCTCGAATTGGATTTGCTAGATGCAGCCAACCCTAAGTTCTTTCACCCATGCCTTCATGCCCGAACCAAACCCTAGGGTCCTGTCAGAATCCCTATTTTTGAGAGACCCATAACCACATGCCAAGTACCTTGCCGAGTTGGAACATTTATCGCTGGGCGCTCCAGACGCTCTTGAGGAGGCCGTCTCGCTGGGCCAGTCGGTTCATGGCGTCGTCGCTCTCGCCCATCGCTCGGACGAAACCGCAGAGGGCAAAGACGTGGTTCTCTCCCTGGACGGCACGGCCGTTCTCGTCGACCTTCGCGATCGAGATCTGGACGGAACCGTGGTCCTTGGCCTTGATGATGCGGTTGGTGGCGCTGCACTTGCGGGGGACGTAGCTGGTGATACAGCGTCAGTATTTCGATCGGTTGAAGCGTACGGCTCGGTTGAGGCTTACAGATCGACGATCTCGCCACGGTCGTTCTCCATCTTTGCGGTATTGAAAGGGGGGGTGTGAGGGTGGTTTGGGTGTTGTGTCGGCGTGGGTTGAAGTCGTCGCAAAGGCTTGGGTGGGATGCAAAAAGTTCCATGAAATTTGGTGTGGTTCGCCAATTTCGTGGGGCACGAGGGCTTTGTGTGCGTCATGTGCCCAGTCATGTGACAGCGCGGCATTGACGCGCCCCAGATCTTGCCCCTCCAGCCCGCCCGCCCGCTACTGGCGATGGGTCATCGTTAATCCAACCAGTCGCGACGCTTGGCATCCGTGAAGAGTTGGAGCTGGCGTGTCTCGACAGCCTCCTCGACGCCACAGCCATTCTGTTGCCGACCAGAATCCTGAGATGCGCGGCGCGCACTCAGTTTTCTGCCTTGGGAGCAATGACATCTCCTGATCCGTTTCGAGCATCGCCACCTGGCACACGACGCGAGCGGCTTGTCATCGGATCCTCGTCCCCAGGTCTCCCCCCGCTCCAGGATATTCTGTCTCAAAAGTCCGTTCGACCCCCTTTGCGAAGCGGTAGTAAAGCTGCACCGATTCCGGATGATGCCCCGACGAGTTTTATCTCGGCACGAAACCTTTGGCAATCTACGGAGACTACGCCAGAGGCACCACAAGCTGACCAACCTGACCAACCTCTTATCGAAAGGGCTTGCGACGCCGATGTATCAGTTTCAATTGTCGAAATCCCGCCAGAATCTCGACCGAAGCCTCGAAAGCCAAGAGCCCAGAAAGGAAAGGGGAAGAAAGTGGATGGACCGAGCGAAACGACGGACGAATCCAAGCCTGCCAAAAAGGAACGAATTCGGAAGAAGCCACAGCCCAAGGCCAAGAAAATCGAGCAAAAAGATGGCCACACAGAGGTTGGAACGAAATCCGGGAGGTCAAAAGCAGGAGGCAGTGGCAGCACCGGCACGACGAGTAAACACTTTGAATCAACGACCGATCCCGATCTATCGGCAAAAGTGAAGGAAAGCCATGCAAATGAACCGCTGGAATTGGAGTTTGCGACCGCTCGGAAAGCGGACTGGACGCCCCCCGCCCAAAAGGTCATCATCAACATCGACTCGGATTGCTCAACCATCAAAAAGCTAGCGTCAGATGGTAACGGCCAACAGAGCCCGACATTCAGAAACCTCCTCAAAGATTACGCGTGCCCAGATGAAGCTCCCCAAACCACCTCGGCACCTTTGGACGAAGACTCAGGCTTTCTCAAGAAAAGGAAACGCATTGAACTTGTGAAAGATGCAAACCCGCCAGAGCCAGAAGTCCCCAAGAAATCACCAACCAAAAAGAAGGCACCTAGGAAAAAACCCAGAACAATCACCGAGGTTGCAACTGCGGCCTATAAAACACCAACGCAACCGGATCCTGAACCCATCGACTCAATTTTGAACCATTTTCCATTGGATGCTGGCCCAGCCCCTCCTGCAGTCGAGCCCGCAAAGAACGGCAAAGGCAAACCAAGCACTCGGAAGAGGCCTTCTAGGGCGACGAAGAAGAAAGCCCCACCGCCAAAGCCCATTTTGCTTTCGCCTGGGGCAGCGCTCGACCAGGTTGCGAAACAAAATTTCCTCTTTGGAACATCAAGCCAATTAGCAAGGGAACCATCGCCGACGGTTCTCCGGGACCTTCAAGCTGCAATAAAGCGGTCTTACCAGGATGACTTTGACGATTTTGCCACGCCAATCAACAGCGATGCCATCGAACCTCTAGATCAACGACCCAGGTTATGGGAGGCAGCGGCAAGGGATACTGAGGGTGATCTCTTTGATATCGAAGTCATTAACCTTGCTGAGAGCTCGCCGCAGTTACCTACCACGCGCGCTGTTACTGACCCGTTTGGATATTTCAGAAACGAGGGTCAGGGTGTTGTACCTGCTATTGCGACAGGAGTTGTTGCGTCTGAAGGTGCTGATTCATTCGTCAACTTGTCTGACATTCTACCCTCACCCGGCGGGATACCAACGCAGGTTGAAGAGGGCGAGTCTCCATTCTTCTCTGGGAGCGATGGCTCGGCCAACACCAACATCCGGGAACAGGCACCCCCTCACCGCTCCCTCATAGCTCCCGCGGATCAAACAAGTGGATCACGGCAAGAAATTGCCCCCCTTGATCAGCCATCACGACCGAAGTACGAGCTTTTGACTGATATTCAGCTCGCAAAGGAAGTCAAAACATACGGCTTCAAGCCAATCAAGAGACGAAGTGCCATGATCGCCTTGTTAGATCAATGTTGGCAAAGCAAGGTTCGAATAGGCCAAGCCAGTATGCACACAAGCGCTACTCTGTCCGCGGCCGCTTCTAAACCTTCACAATCAAGCAATCTGGCACTGGTTTCCAGCCCTGGAAAGAGACCACGAGGCCGGCCGAGGAAGAACAGTGTCAGTGCCTCGGAACCGCAAGAGCCACCGCCATCTGCACAGCCACCAGATACTCCAAAACGACCTCGAGGTCGGCCGAGGAAGGATAGTGCCAGTCCGTCGCCAATCGCGAAATCTCGACCGAAGCCGAAGTCAAAGTCGCCAAAGAAATCTGCGATCTCCCCAAGGCGTAAGAAAGCTGATGCCAAGGCCGCCATCGAAATTCCCGACTCTGCTTCAGAAAATGCGACCGACTTTGCATCTTCGCCTGACTCTTCGGTCGAGCGAATGTTTTCGTCGCCACCGCCTCTTGATTTATCGCTTTCCATGGCGGATGACACAGAGCTTTCTCTAATGGCGTCCCAGACTGATCAACAGACAACATTGTTTGACCACGTCACAAAAGCAATCAAGTCAACTCCTCGGACAACAGACCCCGCGAATCCCTCATGGCACGAGAAGATTTTACTCTACGATCCCATTGTCCTTGAAGACCTCGCGGCATGGCTAAATTCGGGCGAGCTAACTCGGGCTGGGTATGATGGTGAGATCAGCCCAGGAGAGGTCAAGAAATGGTGTGAGTCTAAGAGTGTATGCTGTTTATGGAAGGTTAACTTGCGTGGGAAAGAACGAAAGCGTTTTTGATATGATTTAGACGAGCGAGGCGTTCGCATTGCGATGGAATTCCGCGGCGTTATTCGGGCTGTATCAACACAATGATCAGCAATTTTATCAACTTCGTTTCCTTCAAATCTCCTTACCACTCTGATGCCAGGGAGTGACCATACTCCCAAGCTTCTACCTCCTACTAGTCAGAGGCTGTAGATCAGGAGTGTATGCATTATTGAACTTACTAGATGATACTACCATAGGATAGGTCAAGGCGTAAGCCCATTCTGTCGATTCATTTAAGGGAACTTTTTTTAAGGTCATACCTTCGTGATAAAATTGCTCAGCTATGTGCTATGTGATTATCGACAATCTAATGAACAGACTAAGAAACCCCCGCTTTAATCCTCCGAATCACGTACCATCGCGCCGGCACTGGATACAACGAACCGCGGAATCAGCTTGAGGTCCCGCCCTCTGGGGTGTCTTCCTCGCCATCGCCATTTGATCCAGCCCACCTGTCGGGAAGCTCATCGGGAGCCTTTAGATAGTCGTCGAGCGGTGAGGTGCTATTCATGTGAGCCTTGTTCGTCGTGGTTTGGAAGCTGCTGATACTTACACCGGATCAGGATTGTTATCGTCCGGCATATTTGGTTGTTCAGTTTGTTTTCGCTGTCGAGCAAAGTTTGAGATTGGTGGTTTGAGTGTTTGAATTGGTCGCGATCTTCTTTGCTTGGAGCATCATGAGTAGCACAGAATTACGGATGGTCACTTCGGTGCTGGAGAGGTCTTATATATCCTTGAAAGCTCCCCCGCTTCATAATCTACCAAGATCTTACTGGCACACGGAGAAGAAGGATCCTCTGAGGATCAGTCACCAGGTAAGCTCGATCCACAGGGAGTCTCATCTCGACGCCAATGATAGTACACCACATCGCTCAAGCGGCTCTGCTAGATATCTTTCACTGGCTTCTTGGGAACAGCATCACACCACCCTCGGGGTGGTGGTCCATCCCGTCGGTCACTCTCGAAATGGACCTTCCGCTGGTGACGGAACGGGGACCCAACGGGCCGTTTAGATGACGTGCCAATGACGATTTCGGAAGCTATCTCGTGCCGCGGAGGACACTAACCTAGGGCACACGTGTCGAGATATACAGAGTGGTGATGCGGCTGGGGGGGGCGTAGCGGTATCCATCGCGGAGTGGACAACGGTTGATCCCGGCATCGTTATGATTCCCGTGACCCTCGTGGCGGGCCAGTAATGGAAGAAGATGTTGACCGGTCAGCGGGATCTTGAATTTTGGCCCGAGGGCCATGACAGCGCAGTCTGCATCTGGGGACTTGGTCTGGGGTCCCCTTGGAGATGCTGGAACGGGTTGCGATTCGACGTCACCACCATCTCCCAATTCGTCAAAGCTCGATGGAGATGGATGGCCTGGGGTAACGGCATCCCACGCCAATTGTTTGGTTACATCCTTTATGCATCTTGGGTCACGCCTCCATGTTCGCAAGGTATGGAGGAGCGAATCGTTCTCTAACGCACATGTGCGTTAAATTGCCCCGCCAATGGTTCGATGCGAGCAAGACCGAGGGCTGCCGTTGCGGATACCCGGGGTGTTGAGATGCATTGCATGCACCAGACGCCGTATCAGCCCGTCCTAATCATCAGGTGCCATCTTATCCTGGCGCCACGTACACTGAGGGACGGATTGGGAAGGCCTAGAGCTCACGAAGGAGGGGATGAGGCTCTGCCTCCTCTCTCTGGCCCTTCAAGACTCACTATCGAGCAACGGGGTCGAAGTATGCAGCTGCGTTGTGCCGCGGCGCGATACGGCTAAACTACTTGTCGGCACCTCACTGGTCGGACCTTGGTCGAGTCAGGGTCTCGTCGGAGACCCTTCCCTGTCGACAGAAGGCCGATGTCGTCGGTGATTGAACGAGGCATGAGGTGCGCAGGCCAAGGCCAAGAGCTATTGATCTCGGTTCGAAATGCGTGCCGTCTTACCGCGTTAGCCTTTGGGCCTCTGAGGGGATCCCAAGATGTTGGTGGATGCGATCGATGGTGATGATGATTTGCTCGGGGCAACGGTCACTTGCGGATGATATCTCGGTTGTGTGATGCGATGCTCGGTAGAGGAAGGCGAAAGGACGTTGTTATATCAGTGTTACTGGACCACGCGGCTGTGAATCTGTGGGCAGCCTCGTCGGACCAAGGGACTCGGCGACGAGTGGTGGGGCGTACCGGACACTTCGGATGACGGAAATCCGGTCGGTCCCGGAATAGTGAGTGTGACCCGGGATTTGAGTCATCGGTTGAAATATGGTTTTATGCTCCTTGATTGAAGTCTAGACTGTGGTTTATTTGTAGCCAAGTGGGTGTGAAGGCTGACGATGCCAAGGCGCAGTGTGTGTGTGTGTGTCTGTTGGGCTCTCCCAGTTACAAGATCCAAGCTCACTAATGAGAATGGTTCACGGGAGGCTTCAAAATCTCGACTAATCAAGTCACAGAGATGGATGGGCCTTTTTGCCTGAACTCTATCTTCCAGCACTCGAGTCTGATATGCTGGGACGGTTTATTGGTGGAGGGACAAGGCGCAAACCGTGGGGGAAAAGTGCAAACCATCCCGGTGGTTTGGGTGAGAAGTGCAGTTCCAAGTGCAACGAACGAGGATCATCCATATGCAGTGGTAGGCGCATGAGCGCCACACGTCTCTTGAGTGGTAATCTCCAGATTTGGACTCGTGTCGTGGAGGGAAGCGGCTTCACTGCTTTGGTGTGACGGTGTTTATGATGTATCAGAAACATCCATGCAGGGCAGACACGAGGCTGCTGTCGAGGGAGTAAGTATGCCTCGCCAGTAGCCAACTACCTCACTCCAGCGAGGCTGAGGATGCGAGTACCCATGAGTGGCGATCCCTCAGTGGCGAGCCAACTAACTCTTCTTCCGTCGAGGGAATCTGCTAATGTGGAGGGATCACGGGATTCGGTTCAACGTGAGCCACAACAAGGTAGCAACAGCGGATTCGCAACCACGCCCTTGCCGGTACAACCGACGTCGGAGGTTGGACGCCACAAATTCCCAATAGTCCCTCATTAGTTGATTGGCCGTCTATCCAAATGAAAGGATTGCCTCATCGCGCCCGGATGTCTTGGAGTAGTCTCTGGGAAACACTGTCAACCAAGAGACTCAGAGTTGGCGCGTCCTGACAATTACGCGGCCATAACTGACCCTGGCGAAGGATTCGTGAGCGGGGATGGTGAGAATTTAGAACCAACAACTGCTGTGCTTGGTTGCACGACCCAGCTGTCCCACAGCACAGCAGCCATCTTCCACCAACGTCAACGAAGCGTTACCTGACGTATTCGTCGCGGTTCACGGATGCAAGAAAAAACTTCGTGATGCATACGTGGATTGGTCATCAACCGGTGGAGCTCGAAGGCCCAGGCCCAGACTCAACTGCATATCATCACGATAGCGCACCGCCCAGAGCAGCGAGGATTTACTTAAGCTTCTTTTGGATAAATTAGCGGTCCTTTTTTCTGGCGTTTTGGGGTATCAGCCCCGCGGGGTGAGATAATTAGGCCTTTAGGCGCTGAAACCGGCTCCGCCCATCGTGCTCCGGGCCCGGGGAGGCCCCTAATAGCCGGCGTAGGGAAAAATATGACGAGTGGCCAACCGCTGAAGGAGTCACACACTACGCCTCAGCAGCGTCATAGGCGGCCAAAGACATGGTATTAGCGGTCGTCTTATCTCCAGGCGTAACAAAGCGATTCCTCTCCAAAACTCCCCCACTTTCTCTTTCAACCTCATCCGTCGGCGCCTCAAAACCTTTCGTCGCTTTGCCTCCCGACACGGTCTCCCCATGATTCGCAAGCTGCCGCACCAGTCGCAGGTCCTCATATCTCGTTGATGGCTTTCATTGCGCCCAGCCCCGCGTCCATCATCCAATTCATCGCTGCCTAGCAGACGTCTGGTCGCTGACAACCCCCCGCGCCACCATCACCACTTTCCGATCCCGACGACCCCGACGACCACAGCGCCAGCATGACGAGCTATCTTGAGAGTCTAGCCATGACCTATGACTTCAATAATATGACAAACGGAGCTGATCCGGCCGCGCACCACAACGATTCATCGCCGTCTGCCACCCACCAAGAAGGCACCCCAACACCCAGCCAAACCTCGCGCTCGTCCGGCAATGTCACCGTCTATCAGACAACCGGCCCCGACGCCCACACAGGCCCGATTCCAGCCGCCGGCGGCTCCGGAGCTCCCGCTATAAACCCCAGATCATGCGTAACTTGTCGACGCCGCAAGGTGCGCTGCGACAAGCAGATGCCCTGTTCCAACTGCCGCCGCGCCCAGATTCCCTGCGTCTTCCCCGCCCCCGGTCGAGCTCCGCGCCAGCCGCGCCCCAGAGACCCCAATGCGCCCCCAAAGAACTCGAGCCAGCGCGAGGTAGAGCTCGTCAAGAGGCTGAGGAAACTGGAGGGAATCGTCGAGGAGTTGAGCGGACAGATCGAGGTCGAGTCTGCAGGCAAGGGTCCTTCGTCGGCGAGCTCACCTGATGTGGTCCACAACAATGCGCTGGCCGCGGGATCCGACAGGTCAACTACCTTCCCGCCAAGGCAAGCATCCAGTGCGAACATGTTTGGCTGCCATAGCGGCAGCCCAAAGGAGAACGAACCCGCTGGCGATGTCAACGACGCAGCGCAAAAGAAGGAACTCCAGAAGAAATTCGGGCGTCTTGTCTTGAATGAGCAGAGCGGCGGCCGAAGATACGTCAGCAGTGGATTCTGGGCAAAGCTCAACGACGAAGTATGTGCTGATCGAGTTCGCACTGGTACGCAGTACAGCTGACATTTAATAGCTCGACTCGATCCGCCAGGACACGCAAAAGTTGACTGATGAGGAATCAGACGAGTCTGACTACGAAGCAACACCTGATTTCTCTCCGGCCAGTGCTCCATCGGTAGACCACCATGCTTTCATCCTCGGATACCGCTCAGCGGATGTCAACCTTGCCAAGTGTTACCCGCTACCCTCTCACGTACCGTTCCTATGGTCCGTGTACCAGGAAAATGTTGAACCCCTCGTCAAACTGGTGCATGTTCCGACAACGGAGGAACTATTCCGTAACGTGAGGAGGAATCAAAGCCAGCTCACCCCGGGTCAGGAATGCTTGGTATTCGCCATCTATTACGCCGCCATCAACTCACTTGACGCTGATGAGGTAAGTCGAGTCCATCTTCTGTCAAACCAGTCGACTAACTATCAGGGCCAAAGGTTCAAACCAATCTCGGTGCCACCAAGGAAGAGATTCTCATACAGTATCGCTTTGCCGTTGAGCAAGCCCTCGCCAAGGCGAATTTTCTACACGCGTCAGACTTCATGGTTATGCAAGCGTTCACGATATTCCTCGTAGTGGTCAGGTGCGAGGATGACAGTCGGTTCTGCTGGTCCCTCACTGGCCTGGTGATTCACCTTGCCCGAGGAATGGGCCTCCATCGTGATGGTACCCATTTTGGGCTGAGTCCGTTTGAGACGGAGATGAGAAGGCGAGTTTGGTGGCAGTTGCTCATCCTCGATCTTCGGTCTGTCGACGAGCTAGGAACCGATCTTGCTATTAGCGATCGCGCATTTGACACAAAAATGCCAAGCAACATTAACGACGCAGATATCAGCCCAGAGTCGACGGAGTTTCCGGAGCCGAGGGAATCACGGTCTGACTCTGCCATCTCTCTTGTTCGCTACGAGATATGCGCTCTTAGCAGGCGCCTCGTGATGGCCTCGTCTGCATTGGCGTCCTTGTGCCCAAGGGGAATGGCCCTTAATGGTACCAGCCTCCCGGACAGGGAACGAATGCTTATCGAGGTTTACCAAGGCGTGGAAACCAAGTTTCTCAAGCATGTCGTGATCCATGAAACGGACCCGTTGTACTGGATGGCCGCCATGATAGCCAGAGTGATCATGGCCAAGATGTGCCTGGTCATCTACCAACCAATGCTTTTCCCGGGTTCCGATGCAGAGCTTACCGACGAGGCTCGGCACCGCGTATATGTTGCGGCTATTGAGATGATGGAGTACAGCCACATCTTGAATACGGACCCTCGATGCAAGCAGTACAAATGGATATTCATGACATATACCAGCTGGCATGCGATGGCCTACTACTTGGTCGAGAGCTGCCGGCGCCCATGGACAGCCCTCGTGGAGCGTGGGTGGCAGGCCTTGCATGGATATGGGTCACCTACTCAGCTTCCCAAGAACGAGGACCACGCGGCCATGATCCTACCGCTAAGGAAGCTCTCCCTCAAGGCCACGAAGCATCGTGCCTCGGAGATTGCTCGTCTCAAGGCGGACCCTGAAGAGGCCAGCCGACTGGACTTTGAAGAGAGGATGAACCCTACGCATGCCCGCTTCGGGACGGCTCCAGGCGCCGAAGGCAAGATGGAGAAAATCAGAGATGCATGGCGCGTGATGGTCCGACCTGAAGGGCCCGCACCATGGGTCTCCTCGACTAGTCAAGATACCACGACATCTCCCACGATGTCTCGGCGTGACCTGTCTCAGCCGCGACCTGGACCTCAGGTGAATTCACCGCCTCAAACACCGAGCGGGAAAGACGTCCCATCCAGTATTGAGCTGTCGGATGCTGCCATGAACCTTATGACAGATATTATGAATCAAGATGTGGCGATGCCCTTGACAGCATTCTGGCCCCTCAACGACCTAGGCAACCATGAGATGAAGAATACCCCCCAAAATACGAACAGCGGCAGCGCTCCGGGCCCAACCCCCCAGATGCAAAATAACACACTCGGACAGCAAATGCCTCAGCAGATGCCTCATCCAATGCAACTCCCCAAGGATGACAACCTGCCCCCCTACTTGTGGTCGGATCCGTTCACCTCCATGAACGCTACCTTTGGTGATATGGGTGGGGAAGACACCGACATGTTGGGAGAGGAGTTTAATTGGCAGGATTGGAGCCAGAGCATCCGGGGCCTGGAAATGGAGAGCAATCAAACGCAAAAGAAGTGGTGATAAGATAGATGGGAAGGGCGGGCAACTGGTAGACGGTATGGTAGCCACGCTTGAACTTGTGAGCTCTTGCTTGTCGTTGTATGATACCCGGTGGAGTTTCAAGGATGCACATAGGACTGTAGATGAATAGTTCCACTCTCAATGTATATTGGCGTGATTTCGCTGCTCAACTCTCTCATCTGGTTTATGGAAAACGTGCGTGTCCAGGGCATGTCCAGTCAAAAGTCGTCGCCACAGAATAGATGCCAGACTTTTTGGGCATGCTCTATACAAGCCTATAAGCACAATTCTATATGCCACGCCACTCTATAGTTTCTGCTCATCCGTCTTGCTCTCCCGCTCCTCTTCCAATATTTCTTCTCGTCCCCGAATCTCCACATTCGTCGGTCCGCCCTTGCCAAAGTTGACCAGAACCACTCTTGACCAGTCGCCGCCTCTCCCCGAGTCTTTGAGCTCCGGGCCCGGCTTATCCAGCGCCAGGACAACTCGTTTGTCGCTCTTCCGCACAAACAGCGTGTGCGGGCTCATAACCTTATCACCCCAAGGAATGAGCGCCGTGTTGTGCTGCTTGCCCTTCTCCGTCTCCGCCGTAGGGACGCTCGAGAGGAACGCCAGCAGCTTCTCGCGCTGTGAGGCGAGGTGCAGTGGGCCCTCTTCTGGGGACGCGGCCGTGCTGCTGAAGATGTTGGCGACGAGGCGGAGGAGGTACGCCTGCGGAGGGAACAGGATGATGGAGTTGGTAGAAGCCCGGGATAGGAAGGTCTGGGCTGGGGCGAAGAGGGCAGCAGTGTGCTCGACGCCGTTGTCGGGCGTGGGGATGAGCATTTCTGAAGGCATTTGGTTGCGGGTTAGAGGTAGCAGGTAGAGATACATTTGGGTGGTGAAGCGCTTGATGTTGATAGCGGGTGTGATCCATCTGGTGAAGGGAACCAAGCCGTCTTGAATGGGAGTTAGCAACAGCCAGTCTCAAGAGATAACTTGATCTACGAACCAGTATCTGGCTCGGCGCCTAGCGATTCCAACCAGTCGAGAAATCTGGTTTGGTTTCCATGTATCTTCTTCCTCGCCACATCCCTCTCCTCTATGCTTAGGTTAACCAGCTCGCCATCCTTCTTGGCCAACAGGATCCCCGTCTCCTCAAACGTCTCGCGAATAGCCCCAAGCCGGTACGCCAGCCCGTCCTGATGGCGGTCCGGTGACCCTACGGCGGGGAGAGTCCCATCGTGGAACGCATCCAAGTTGCCGCCGGGGAAGACGTGCGCCGACGCAAAGGACGTCGACGTCTGCACGCGGTGCAGAAGCAGGACCTGGTTCTGCGGCGAGAGCAGCAGCACCGAAGAGCTTGGTCTAGGCTCGCTGGACGGGCGCGTGCCCTCAGCGGAGGATGAGTAGTTGATCTGAGGAGCCATGGCGTATGTAACGGGTGAGATGTAGGGCGAGAAGCGGGAAGGCCGTCGCACTGGTCTCGGCTTACAAGAGACACAGCTGGACACGGTGGCAAAGCTGCGGCGGAGAAGATGGAGATGGGACAGGGACCTCCCAATGGCGTTGAGCGAGGGAGTCATGGGGCCTGCTGAACGACCTTCACTGAGAGCGTAACTGACCAATGTGAACCGCAACAGACGGTGCGGTTCGCCGTGACGTCGTGTGGCGCGTGGGGACTGACGGTTATTGACGTCCAAGCCGAGGTCCACTTGTTCGGCTCCGTGAAGGCGGACGAGACGCCGGCGCGGGGAGTGCGGGGGACACGGAGGTAATGTAGAGAGAGCCGAGAGCCGAGAACCGAGATAATTGGTGCGTGTCTTACTTGGAGATATGGATCTTGTTAGTTGATTGTTTCGTGTGTCCTGTAATCAGGAACGGTTCAATGCTTGTGTCTTATTCGCTGATCAGAGTAGGGTGCGATGCGAACATGCGACAAAAGGCTAACGTCGGATGAGCAAAGCCGCGCAACGACCAGAAACACCACTAAGAAAAGCCCACGATTTGTGCCCAATGAATGGCCTCGTCAACATATGAGACAAATCCCCTATCCTTAGACAAGAAAAGTCCCCCCCCAACTCATGAGTTTCCCCTTCGCCATATCATAAACCATACAAAGTAGAAACAAGGTGTAGGGTAGTGCTATTTCTTCTTAGTGGCGACTAAAGAGAGGCCCACCATGTTACACCATCGACAATACACCAGCGATGACATAAATTTTCCTCCTCTTGCAAGATCATAATGAAGATGATGTGAATTACATGAACAATCCTTCGCAAACACACAAGTAACACTGCTTCACCCCCCAAGTACCATCCATCCATCACGGAAAAAACTTCACCGTCGAGAACGGCAAAAAAAAGAAAGCACTTCTCAATCATGATTATAGTGTGTTATAGGAACAGCCCGATGCGGGGGTCGAACCCGCAACCTTGAGATCGCGCACTCGTAAGAGTCTCACGCTCTACCGATTGAGCTAACCGGGCGTGCTTCGCACGAACTGGCGCCCGATGCGTTGGAGGAAGCGCGAAAAAGACGCTTCATGAAGCAAGCTGGTGGGAGTCAGGGCTTGGTGGGATGCTCAATCTTGTGTCGTTATTGGAGGGGTGCTTTTGAGGGTTGTGCCTTTGGATCCACTTGGCGGAGTTACACGGGCCTGGACATTGTCGTATTATTGACAGGCGCTGAGGGTTGTGGCTCACAGAATGGCCTATTTTCTGGGTATTTTCTACATAAAAATGGCAACTGGAATATTGGAAAATTTAATTAAATACACATACAGGGTCCTCTATATTTATTTCCATTCATTTCAACTCAGTGAATTATTCACTTCGTGTAGGACCCCCTTGGCGGGCCACAGTCATTGAGTGAGCGCCCGTCCCTCTGATTGGCTGTGGACCCTCTGGGCTTTCATGTCGTTCGCGATAAGCGCCTTATCGTCACGTGGTGGGTCTTCGCTTCCCATAGGGTTTCTCACCCCACAGATCTCATTGGGAAAATTTCGCCTGAAAAGCTCTTGTTCACGACGGCATCTCGAGACTCGGCACGGATTTCTAACGAAGTAACGCCACACACACTCCGATACAATGGCCAAACTCTCGTAAGTCTGCCTCAGCTCTACTCATTTGCCTCGAGATCTCTGCCATTTCCGTGACGGGACGGTCGCGCGAAACCTGGATTCGCCGTGTTGGTCATGGTGGCGGGGGACGAAATCGGCCGCGCACGAAACGACGAGCAACCTCGATCACCGACGCTCTACCAACGACCACGTCTGCTTCTGCTTCTCTCCCGCTCGATGCTCGCTCGTTATTCTCGACAAAATTCGACCATGATGGACGACGGACAATTCGCACGCAACCCCCCGAACATGGATCTGGCAGAGAGAGATTCAACCGCTTGAGATGACTTCAACGTGGACCGCACACTGACGATAATGCGTATAGGCGTGGTGCCCCTGGTGGCAAGCTTAAGATGACCCTGGGTCTCCCAGTGTACGTCACCTCGAACCCCTCCCGAACCGATCTTTCGACCCTGGTCCAACTAACTCTCGCTGCAGTGGTGCCGTCATGAACTGCGCCGACAACTCCGGTGCCCGAAACCTGTACATCATCGCCGTCAAGGGTATTGGTGCTCGCCTGAACCGATTGCCCGCTGGTGGTGTCGGTGACATGGTCATGGCCACCGTCAAGAAGGGAAAGCCCGAGCTCCGAAAGAAGGTCCACCCCGCCGTTATCGTCCGCCAGTCCAAGCCCTGGAAGCGATTCGACGGTGTGTTCCTGTACTTTGAGGACAACGCCGGTGTCGTATGTGGAATCCTGTCCCATTTGTTTTCCCGTGGTGGGGTTGGTGTAGTGTGTTGTGTGTACAAGTGGCGCAAATCATCCTGCACGACATCCATGTTTGGGCGAATGGCTATTGCGTGTGGACTTTTGGCTGACTCGAAATTTGGCAGATCGTCAACCCCAAGGGTGAGATGAAGGGATCCGCCATCACTGGCCCCGTCGGAAAGGAGGCTGCTGAGCTCTGGCCCGTAAGTCAATTTCCAAATACCATCAGCATCGTCCTGCAGCAGCTAACCCGCCTCGCAGCGTATTGCCAGCAACTCCGGTGTTGTGATGTAAGGTGCTTTTGGGAGAGGAAAGACAAAAGGCGTGGTTCTGTCCCCATGCGATCAAATAGAGCGCGAAAGCCCCTTCTTCCTCATATTCGGGGATTCGGCGGAATGGGAAGTTAGTCGCTGGATTGGCAGGCTCTGCATTTCGGTTGCGGCGTGTAAGGATGATTCATACCAAGGCATCACATCAAAGGACAAAACAAAATCACTTCAAGGCCCTGTGACCCTTTCTCGCCGTGTTGTTTTGTAAAGTTCGAGTGTGTCTGCTTGAACGTAATGCGTTGTACCCCCATTGTTCGATTTCATGATTCAGGATAATTCGCCCTCGCTGGTCTTTTCGTATGTCGTCTGTTCTATGGGAAGTTCCGTGGGAAGTGCCGTGACCAATACGGCCAACAGCCAATGACTGATTACAATGCCCTTGGCGAGGAGAGAGAGAATAATTGCAAGGAATTACAGATTTCTCAGGTTGTGGTCTAAGTTTGCCATGTGGGTCAGCTGCAGAGATAGATGTCTCCGAGTACATACTGTAGTATTCGTACCCTGTATTTCGCACACGAATGCTCTTAAAGTGTGTTTTATTCTTGGAAATGACAATTGTTAACAGTCATGATTTGAACATGTGTGTATGACCGGTTTATTCAGGCCCATTCATTTCTAGTTTTAATTCTCAAAGCGTGAGCGGTAAATTTGGTAAAAAATCATGTCGTCTACTTCGTACGTCGCTCGCAAAATCTCGACTCACTCTTTGGCTAGCGGTTTAGTTGGTAAGCTTAGTGCAACACCCGTTTCAATTCACCAAATGACGTCAGGACTCAAACATTGAGAAAATTGAATTACGGGAAAAGTGTGTATAAACCGATATCGAAGGCTCATTGACCTTGGCGGTACACAGTTCCCCAGTGCTAAAGCCCAGAGACGGGCAACACACCTTCCACCCCCTATGATGATGCAAAAGCCAAAAATAAGCACAGAAAAGCAAAGAAACCAATCGACGGATGCGGAAAAAGGAAAGAAAGTCGATCTAGTGTACAGGCACGTGAAACATCCAAAACCCTCTGAATATCCATAGTATACAGAGCGGCTGTATGTACTGTCCCCCGTTCATCTGATGTGAATGCTACATAGACCGCATTGAAGGGCACGCCCCTCAGAACCCAGTTTTTCGTGTAGTGTCTGGGAATCAACTCGGAAGGAAGAAGGGATGCAAATGTAGATCGAGAAGGACAGCCGGAGTGCGATGGGCATTTCCCTCTCACATCTGTTGATATGGGTAGCCCATGTTAGGCATGCCATGGACGAAACCGGGATTTCCACCCTGGTGTGGTGGATGTTGTGGGTGTTGCTGGTGAAGATGCTGCTGCTGCTGCAAGTGAAGCTGTTGTTGCTGTTGTTGCTGATGCTGCTGTTGATGCTGATGCTGCTGCTGCTGCAACTGCAGAGCAGCTTCTTTCTTCAACGCTGCCTTGCCCTTGGGTTTGGGGGCAATCACTCCCAACTTCTGGTCTGCGGCTGCTTGGGCAGCCTTCTTCGCAGCAAGCGTCGCCTTTCGCTTTTCAACAGCCCCGGCCATGTTGCCATTTGCCCATCGGTCTAAGAATCGTTAGAATTTTGTTCCAAATCGGAGGTGACATACGGGACGTACTCTTCATAGATGCCGACATCTTCTCGGACTTGGTCATCGACTTGTAGTCTTTCTGAGGCTCCTCACCTTCCTCACTGGCAGGTGGCACGCCATTCCGGTTCTCTGGCCCAGACCGCACAACCTTGATCTTATGTACCTTGCGATTATTGGGAGTCAACGACGGCTCGGAGGTAGGACCCAATGACGAGGGAACGGGCCCATCACTGGAGGGTATAACACCACTTGCTCGCTTGCCCCTTTTCTTGGGAGGGGCCTGAGCAATCTCTTCGCTTCCATCAGGGTCATCGCGGAACCGCTTTTGCCGTTTAGGTCGGAACGAATATGAAGATTCGGCGGTGTGCGAAGACTCCTCCGAAGAAGCCGTCGATGGACGGGAGTCTCCATTATCGGTGATGGCAGAGGAAGGTTCGCTGAAGTGTTTGCCTTTTGGGATCTTGAGGGTCAGGAGATGTCGTCTCGGCTGCTTCATTTCCGGCTGGGGCTCGTCTTCGACAAACTCATTGGGGTCCGCCTCCTCGTATCTAATAGCCGGCCTTCCCCGCCCTCGTCGAGTGGGCTTTGCGGGCTCGTAGTTATATGCAGACTCGTCTTCATCCTGCTCTGGAAGAAGCTCCTCAACGATGCTAGGCAC
The DNA here is from genome assembly GCF_021365365.1 of Ilyonectria robusta. Classification (NCBI taxonomy): domain Eukaryota; kingdom Fungi; phylum Ascomycota; class Sordariomycetes; order Hypocreales; family Nectriaceae; genus Ilyonectria; species Ilyonectria robusta. The sequence continues at coordinate 1,182,274 of NW_025764437.1, read as the reverse complement.
AGCTCCTTTGGCTCGCGGGCCACGCCTGCGCCTGATCTTTTGAGGTGCATCCTCGCCATCGGAAACAATGTCAGTGTTGAAGCTAGCATTGGGGTTGGATTGGGTTTCCTCGGCATCACCATTGGCATTCTTTCGTCGGCGACCCCGGCCAGTTGGAACAGGAGTCGAACTTCGGCTGACTTCTTGCGCAGCTGCTGGGTCAAAAAGTTGAACTGGTTTCCGGTTCCGCTTGCCCGTTACCTCATCCGTCTCAGTGGCCTTGGCGGTTTGTCTCGGCTGGTTGCGCAATGACCGCCCGCGTGTCATGATCCCGACCTGTTGTGTCTCTGGATTTTGCCGACCAATCTTGGAGGGGTGAGGGTCGTATTCAAAGCCGTAAGTGGCAGCCATGATGCGGTCTTGGGCCTGGAGGTAGCGAGTTTCGGTCATGCCTTCCTTCTCCCGGGCCTTGTACCCCTTGACGCCAAAGTCTGGCTCCTCGTAGTTGACACCATGCTGGTGTAAGTTACGGGTCCTAGACTCGTACTTGGTGTCTGCGGCTCGTCGGCGCAGTGCGTTTTCATAGTCGTCTACCACCTTGCCCAACCCAGTCCATTCCTGCTGCCATTGGCCTAATGAAACATTGATGGCTTCCAGGATCTCGTAGAGATCTGTGGTGGACATATCTTCGCAGTTTTCAATAGCCGAAATGTACTCCTCAGGGTCGCGAAGTTTGCGGTACTTGAAATACCGGCGCCTGTCGGGAGGCTCCTGGGATTCAGAGACGTCGGCATCATCTGGGTCCTCTCCACCCGGAGCTGGCGAGTTGAAAGCAGTAGGATCTGTCGAGTCAGGAACCGGCGAGCCCCGAGTAGGAGTGTTGAGAGCAGGTGTTGGCGCTTCTAGTGCTGTGTTGTCATCGTTGTCCTCCACCATTGGTTCCATGTCCATGCCTTCTCGATCGGTGTCTTTGCCGTCGGGAGTGGGCTCGTCGGCAGTAGTATCCTCTTCAAGACGGCCTTTCTTTTCGGGGTACGAAATATACTCTCCATCGACATAGGGCGTGAGATGGGACCAACGGCCAACAGGGGTGGGTTGTGGCCTTGCCATAGTTGGCCGAGGAGGTGCGGTCTTGCGAGGGCTTGACTTCGGTTCTGGTTGTATAGAAGGAAGACGCTCGCTCGTTTCTACTGGCGGTGGAGGGGTCGATGCCTCAATTTCATTGGGGCTTGCGCTAGGTACCGGGCTTTCCTTGGTGAGTAGTTTCTGAGGTGAATTTGAGGACTGGGTTGCATCGGGCAACGCGAGGGCTGAATCTGATGCTTTGTCATTTGTTGCGTCCTCTTTTTCCTCTGGTTTGCTTAGGTCTGAATTTGCGCTGGTCACTTCAGGCAATGCAGGAACATCGTTGGGGATCTCTAGAACGGGTGTTGTAGAAACATCATGCTCCGGTTCTAGGGGTTCAGACCCTGACTCAGCCATTTCAGTGTCTTGCGCAGGCTCCTCGACTGGATCAATGTCCATTTTGTCTTCGTTGTCCTGTATGCTTTCGTTGTCCTGATTGTCTTGAAGCGGTGACACACGGGTGGTGTTGGTAGTTTCCACCTCGGCTTCTTTCTTGATACTGCTGGAAGGTTCAAGGCGCTCTTCGACAATCTCTTTGGGACTTGATACGAATTCACCATTCAAGTGCGTTTCGATTGGTGGCGGGGTGGATTCACTGACCGAAGACTCAGCGGCAGTAGTTGAGGGAGCATCCGTGACAGCGTCAGTAGCTGCAATGGACTCAGTGGGCGCAACGACCTCAGTGGGCGCAACGACATCAGTAGTAGTAGCTGTTTCAGTGGGCGCAGCGACATCAGCAGTTGCAACACCATCAGTCGCCGCAATGGTATCAGGTGTAACAACATCAGCCGTCGCAAGGACATCAGCCGCCTTAACGACATCAGCAGCGGCAACAATATCTGTAGCAGCAATATCCGTAGCGGCAACAGCATCCGTGGTAGCAACATCATCTGCAGTCGCAACATCATCCATAGGCGCAACATCATCCGTAGGTGCGACATCATCCGCAAGTGCAACGGCATCCGTAGGTGCAACGGCATCCGTAGGCGGAACGGCATCCGAAGGCGCAACGGCATCCGAAGGCGCAACCGTAGGCGCAACTACATCCGTAGGCGCAACGACATTCGTAGGCGCAACTGCAGCGGTAGGCGCAACGACGTCAGCAGTAGGAGTAGGGGTACGCGGTAAAGGTAGCTCTTCGGCTGTCGTTTCCACCTTTGCAGACTCACTCTTCAACTGCTCTGCAGGTTGAGAGACAGACTTTTCAAGAGGGGCCTTGGAAAAGTAGGAGTCAAGAGTAGTCTGAGGAGGTGGCCGGGAAATCTGAGTGGCATCCTCGATAGATGGACGGCTTTGATCTTTGCTTTGATGATTGCTTTTTGCCGGCGGGGCTCCATTCTCGGGCACTGGCGGCGTTTTGGCGGGTGATGAATGATTTGAATAGCTGGGCTCTTGAAATTCTGTTTCATCGACATCCGAGTATGAGATGCCAACTTCGATGGTGTCTTGGACATCGTTGTCATCTTCCTCAAAGGGCTCGCGGTATGCCTTCATCTCGCTCGACTTCCGCGAGGGGTTTCTCCGGCGGGTGGATGGGGTATCGGCACCCATGGAAGCACCCCTCCGCTTGGAGTCTGTGCCGTAGAAGTCCTCAGTATCGAAATTGACATCAGGCCTGCGCTTTCTACCACGGGCTGAGGAGCTGGAGTTGGGGACAGTGACATCGTCCTCGATGTGCTCAAAGGTGTAATCCACGCGTGCGCGCTTCCGAAGACTGTGACCACCCTTCTTGGGGCCATCCTCATCGTCATCAGCAATGGAGTAGTTGTCCATGATAGAGGAGCGCTTCCTCAGATTGAGGCCACGGTGAGGGCCCGGTGGGGAGAAAGTGAAGGCGCGCTGATGAGGTTTGCTGGAGCGGCGACCACCCGCACTGTGAGCGGACTGGGGCGTGGTGTTAATATGCGCGAGCACGGGGCTCGTGGATGAATTGAGATCAAACGAGGCTTCTGAGGCAGAGACAGGAGATGCAGAATCCCCTAGCTGGCGGCGGCGATGAGTTGTGCGGCGCGACCGGTCCATGGTAAGCTGAGACGGGCTGGGGCTGGGAAGTACAGCAGCGACGTGTAGCGGCCAGCCAGGCCCGCGAGCGGCGTCATGCGGGGGAAGGAGAAGACGCGCAAAAGAAGCCAATGATTGAGAGGGAGACGACTAATGAAGAGAGATGGCGCAGAAGGTGGTCTGCGTGGCGGAGGGCTTGGGACGGGGAGCGTATGAATGGGAGAGAGGCCGCGATGAGGCGTGTTTGAATGAGCCAGGGCAGCGAAAGAATTTTGAAAGACGGGGGGCAAACGCAGGGGCAACGAGCAAGGGACAAAGAGCCGTTCAGGCGGCGGAGGAAAGACCAGCCTCCTGCAGAAGAGCGCGATGATGGTTGGGGCCAAATATCAGAGACGCGGTGATGGGCCGTCTCCTTTGCCTTGATGTGGTTGCCGTCGATTTTCTCGAGGTGTCGTGGTTCGAATAAGCCAAGGCCTGCGTCGCTGTATTAGCTGTCCGCGCTCCCGACCAATAACCTAGGCCGGCTGGTACGTACCGTTGGCACCTTCCCCCCGGCCAGAGCCCTTCTCCGGGGTTCCTCCGCCGGGCGCTGCTGGCCAATAAGGAGCGCCAGCGCGGGAAGACACGGGCCTAGGCCATGTCGGGCTTGGGGCAGTCATTCCGTGGCTTCTTACTGGGCCGCCACGGCTGTTACTGGATACAGCGCCTGCTGGGCCCCTAATCACTGGCTATTTATGGGCGGCTTGTCGCTGCAGATTGCGATTTAGGGACCGCTGCTGCTGGCCCCGATCGGTACCTTGGATGTACTTTATGCATGTCCCACGTTGGGTGACATCTCCGCAGTGGATGATCGTAGCAGGAGTACCAAGCGTAGTACCTGACCCCCTCCATTTACACCACATGGACTTACAAGCAACTGCACATGTTTGTGATGCATCTGTTCTTCGCTCTGAGTCTGCATGTTAATCATATCTATTCACTCCACTTGAAAATAATAATTCCAAAGTGCTGAGCATTGATTCCAGTATTGTTGCCGTATCCAATTCGGTTGCCGCGTCATGGCAACCCAGCGTTGCCCTCTCACCAGACCAGACACCTACCCTTGTTTGGTTTGTCGCTAGGGAGCTCCTAACCCAGTGTCACTCCCTAAACTGCCTTGCCGCACCTGTGCCAAACAGCCTTCCGACGATTACGTTCGTACCTACACATGATACTTGACCTCTTCCTCTCAACCACGTAACCCCACCCATCATCTCATCAGCAACGCGTCCGTCACATCTACTGCACTTGCAGCCAAAACCAACCACCCGCCATCGTCGTCTTCCTCTGCGACTTCTTCGACCATGGCTTCAAAGAAGACCAAGGCCGTCGCCAATGACGACAACCTCGACGACCTCTTCTCCGGCATCGACACCAAGCCCAAGAAGCCTTCCACTCACAAGTCCAAGCCCACATCGGCCGCCTCCAAGGCCATTGCGGACCAGGACATTCTCGCCGACCTTGAGTCTGAGCTGGCCTCCGAGCAGCCGTCCCGCCCGCATACACCCCGCCTCAAGGATGTCGCCGCCCGACGCTCTACTGCGACGCCTCCCGCTGGTGACGACAGGGCTGCCATGGCTAGTCGCAAGTCCACCGACAGCGCCAGAAGTCTGAGAACGACCTTTACCCCGAGTGCCACGAGCTCTGATGCCCACGAGTCAGAGAAGAAGCCCGCCGTTGAGCCGGTCGTCGAGGAGCCGCCCGCTCCGTCCACTGGCGGTGGATGGTGGGGTGGCATCTTGTCCACGGCCACGGCCACAGCCAGCCTTGCCATGAAGCAGGCTGAAGCTGCCGTCAGTCAGATTCAACAGAATGAGGAGGCTATGAAGTGGGCAGAGCAAGTCAAAGGCCTCAAGGGAATCGACGTTGGTAGCCTGCAAAAGTATGGTATGTACTATCATCTGCCTTCCCCTTTGATGATGAAGCTTACCCACAACTAGGCGATGAACTCCGCCACCGCGCCCTTCCCACCTTTACGAACATCCTACATACCCTCGCTCCTCCTATCAGCTCCCACGAGCGCCTCCTTATCCACATTACCCACGACATCGTTGGCTACCCCTCCCTCGACCCTCTCATTCATGGCGTTTTCGCCCGTGTCATGTCCCAGGTCGAAGGTGGTGACCTCCTCGTCGTCCAGCGCGGCCAAGAGAGCAGCTCCCGCCGCAACAACGACAGCGCTGCTGGGTGGCGCGATGGTCCATGGTGGAGACAGGCTGACTCTCCTCGCGAACTCGGCTTAATCAACGGACTGCCTGAGGGAACCAAGTTGTGTCGTGCCAGTGCCGAATCGTACGCCAACGAATACTTTGCCGCTACCGGTGGATTGGAGCAGGCCAAGCTCAGAGCGACGGAAGACCTGAGTGAGACCAACCCGGTCAGAACCTCCGACCTCTTCCTCTCTGTCCAAGCCATTTGCATTGACGAGGACGATGCTCTGTTCGCTCGCACTGCTTCTGCCGAAAAGGAGAAGGAGTCCTCGGATGTCAAGGACCAGGAAGAGACTGGGGAGATCATCTGCTTCGCTATCTTTATCCTCGATCCTGTTCATGGTATCGAGTTTTCTACCGTCAGCCAGTCTGTCCCTGCTCGATGGGTCCAGTGGCTTGATGCCCCGGCCCCGTTGACTCCCAGATCCAACGATGAGGGCCAGGATATTCCCGAGGTTATGATCCCGGAGGAGATCAGAGATATCATCGAGAGTGGTGGTGTCGATCCACGGGAGTGGGTTGCTGAATGGCTGGAGGAGCTCCTTGACCTCTCTGTTGGCATTGTTGCCCAACGATACGTTGCGCGCCGCATGGGAGTAGGTGAGGGTGGCTTGGGCAAGGGCAAGCGAAGGATGGAGGACCTCGTCGAAGACGGTGGTGGCGAGGCTGCTCGGGCCGGCATCATCTGAACCCCCCTATCGTGGCACCAACCCCAGGGAGGTGGTGATCGCAATGTTGGGCGGCGTTAGGATTCGGCGACTCTCGATGTAATGTTCTTCCTCTTGGAACTTTCTGGCAATTCTTAAGGGACTTTTTGAATACGGGCTACGTCTTGTTTGTTTTTGTTCATCTCCGTAGTGTTAACCAATACATACTCTGAAGGCTACCTATAAAGCTACACATCTAAATGAAATTGCTAATACTGTACTGTCAAGTCTCTATGTCTCCGTGGAGAATGTTCCCGCCCTCTTCAACTCTCCTCTTGCCGCTCTGGTCGCACCCTCCATCTCTACAAACTTGAGTGGCCTATATACCGGATTCCACATCTGCTCTCGAATCCACTCCTCCAGCTCCTCCTCGGATGAAGGGATGTCCTCTTCCATCGCTTCACCCTCCTCGATGGCCGTCTGGATGACATTCCGCGCGATCCTGACGCTCACATCACGGACGGAGCTCACGTCTGGCAACAGGGGCGCCGTCGAGTCAGTCAGAGCGGGACTCAGTGCTGCGAGACCCTCCACAGCAGCAACGAGCATGCGATCCGTAAGGTGTGCGACGCGGGCGAGTACACAGCCGAGGCCGATCCCCGGGAAGACGACCGAGTTGTTACACTCGGCAATGTCGATCGTTACATCCGCACCCGACTCGCCCCACGGCCCCGTGACCGGATCGAAGGGCGAGCCGGTCGCCACGAGGGCTTTGCCATCGGTCCAGGCGAGGAGGTCGGCGGGCTTGGCTTCGTGGAGGCGTGTGGGGTTGGAAAGCGGGAGGATGATGGGGCGAGGCGTGTTTTTGGCCATGGCTTTGACGATGGACTCGGTGAAGGCGCCTGGGACAGTGGATGTACCGATGAGGACGTTGGGTTTGATAGTCTCGATGACAGACTGGAGTGTTGTGTCTTTGTATTTCCACTCCAAAGCGCTTTTGGCAAAGCCTTTCTGGGCGTCCGAGGTGTCGGTATCAGTTGTCAGGAGGCCGGGCTTGTCAATCAACCTTTCCATTGATTAGTTGAGTTCAATGATAGCAGGGATCTTGTAATCACCAAATCTGCTTTGCAGCCTCATCATGACTGATACCTCCCTCGGCAGCTATAGCGTCCCGAACTTGGTCTGCGATACCCACGCCAGCGCTGCCAGCTCCAAAGACAACCATGCGGATATCGGGCAGCTTTTGGCCGCTCACATGCAGGCCCGCCATTATGGCCGCCAGAGTAACGCAGCCGGTGCCATGGACATCGTCGTTGAAGCAGGCGAACTCAGGGCGGTATCGATCAAGGATGCGTCTTGCTGAGATCCTGTTGTCAGTTACGGTTTGGCCACCATGACGCACCAAAAGGGCTCACCATTGCCAAGACCAAAGTCCTCGAAGTGGATATAAGCCTGTGGGTATAGTTTTCGCGCGGCACTGACGAAAGTGTCGACGAAAGCGTCATACCTCTCACCTCGAACGCGCTTCTGTCTAAGGCCTAGGTACAAGTCGTCGTTCAGGAGGTCCTCGTTGTCAGTCCCGCAATCTAGAACGACGGGCAAGGTGCGATTTGGATGAAGGCCGCCGCAAAGCGTCGTCAATACGAGCTTGGCGACGGAAATCAGGACACCGCCTACGCCCTGGTCACCAATGCCCAGGATTTCCTCGCCATCTGCCGTTTACTTCAGTCAAGGGTTTTTAGTGGAGTTGTTATGAGGACGAACCGGTCACGACGATGTAGTCGATATCCTCTGGCTTCCCCCATTGAGCTAGATCGTGAAGCACTCTGTCCTGGTCATCGATATTGAGAAAACAACCCTCCGAGCGTCTGAATAGTCGAGAGTAATTTTGGATGGCATCGCCTTCAGTTGGAGTATACACTACACTCATCATCTCCTTAAGATGGAGTTGCAACAGCTTCATCCGGTAAGCCCGGAACAACGACTAAGTTAAGCTCTAAGACCGTGACCTACCTTGTAGTATAGGACCTCATTTTGATCATTGAGAGACGTGAGAAATGTGTTCTTGGCCAAATCATCCGCTCGTGTCGAATATTGCTGGTACGCGCGCTTGCATTGCTGTTCGAGTGTCTGGATACCCTGGGGGAGCAGGCCGGTGAGATTGAACTGACGACGCTCATCGGCTGGGAATGCAGAGCCCTTGTTCAAGTAGGCCGAGTTGAGAAGGGCAGCACCTGTCAGGGCGCAGTCAATGGGACCGCTAGTGCTAAGTGGGAGGTTGCGGAACTTCGGGGTTGAAGAGCTTGGAGACATGGTTGGGTTACGTTGGATACAACGCGGATGAGCTTTGGGAGATGTGATAGATGACAAGCATTCACCAAGAAACCTGGTTGATCGAGTGTCGCCAAGGAGGGCGTGATAGGTATATACGTATGGTCTGATTATTTAGTCGCCTACATATGCCAGGTGACGTATGTGAAGATTAGTCTGCATGCAAAAGAATATCCTGTTGGCAGTGTGTACATGTACTTGGTACCACCCTCGAATCCGAACATAAGGAATCGATGCCGTCATCACTCATGCTACGGCGATATGCGCGATGCGCGGCTATCAAAATACGCTGAAATGGGAGACAATATTCATGTGACAGATATCAAGAGAATTTCGGTGCTCTGGGAGCCACACCCGTGTAGGATTCTGTCCATAAATGGATACAACGGACGTGGACTATGATGGCCCTTTTGGTCTAGCAGCTACATCAAATCTTCCCCCGAAGGGAGAGACTTGCAAAACCCCAGCCTACTTCACGCGAGCAGTACAAAACGCATCGCTCGTGGAAGACCTTCGCGAGGAAGACTCGTAGATAGATGAGTGGCTGGAGAGAAAACACTGCAGTCGGAGGTGGCCCCGACGCGGAAAGAGGACAGAGGACAAAGAACAGAGGAAAGGATACCTACCGTGGGTGAGAGCGCAATGAACGTATTTTGATGGTTTCGTCGTGCTCACGGCCGCACTTGCGGCGCGTGGAGGAGATCGCACCTGAAGACGAGCGATTCTTGGTGTGTTGTTGAATGAAGAAAATTCTCTCTGCGGTCCTGGTATTAAGGAAAATTGGAGTGGAGACACCGCCCCAGCCACGAACGGCTAGCGGCACCTGTCGCCAAGTACAGGGTACCTCTGATTCTCCTCAAGCTGTAAACTTGACTTTAAATACACCTTCAGGCTTCAGCGTTCTTTTTGGGTTCCAGAGCTTAAAAAAAATTAAATTCTTGGTGAAGCATATGACAGAGAAAATTCGACATGAATCTCTTGGTCGGAATTTGGTTGCGTCGGCTAAGAAAGGGAACATGTGGTTATTGAAACAACTTGTTTGTCGAAACTTGGCCGTGTTCAAAAAATGGGGTTTCGGTTGTAATTGAGAGAACCTAGACATATATTGCAAATTCTCAAGTGACTCGATCATATATCTACTTAGTGTCAGTTGCGAAGTCTATTTGCCCTAGAACTAAGAGTCACTCCCTAATCATCCAGGAAGTACCGGCGATATCCCAACGTCAAATGCATAATTTATCGACCAGGCTCAACATCCTCATGATGAGACGGTGTAGGAGAGTCGATTTCCTCGGACTCTTGCACAAGTCTCTTCTCAGCCTTGAGCGCATTGTTCTCCAACTCGAATCCCAGGCCAACATCTCGTCTGGCCTCCTCCAGCATCAGGGCATCCTCCTCACCGGTATGGCTCCCAAAAATACGGTCCATCTCTTCCAGAGTTGCACCCTTGGTCTCGGGGAGATAGAAATGCACCCACAGAATGCTGGCAGCCAGGAAGCCCGCGAAAAAGATGTACGTTCCCCATTCAAGCGTCTCAAACATGGCAGGGACGTAGAAGGCAACGGCAAAGTTGTTGAGCTGAATGGACATGTTAGCACTTTGTCTCGATACTCCAGACCAACAACGATGCAACTTACCCAGTTGCTGGAAGCACCAATTGAGGAACCCTTAGATCGGATAGACAGGGGAAAGATCTCGGCCACAAGTGTCCATGAGACAGGACCCCAAGTAGCACCGAAAGCCCCCACGTAGACCCAAATGAATGCCACAGCGGTCCATCCCGCAGCCACGTGGGCGTTCCAGTCGTGGTGGTACACAGCAACGATGATGCCTGCGAGAACCATGGAAATCCACATGACCACCGATCCCACGATGAGCATTGGCTTTCGGCCCACCTTGTCAATCACGGCCATCGCCGGTAGTGTACTGACGAAGAACACGACACCAGTGACACCCGTAGCCAACAGCGCCTGAGTTCCGCCGGTCAAGCCTAGACTCTCAAAGACGTTGCTAGCGTAGTAGATGATGGCGTCAATTCCAGACCTGTATCGTTGTTAGCATCATGCTCATGCAGTTCTTTGATTGCACATTTACCATTGCTGCCAGAACATGACCAACCAGGCCGTCGCAACTCTCTTGAGGTTATCCCAAGTTTTGACGATCTGGTAATATCCAGCAAATTCCCGGATCCATACGTTGCCCTGCTCCTTGGCCGCCAAGTTGGGAAAAGATTTGGCAAAGTTTCGCTGTTCAAAAAGACACTCCGCTTTGATCTCCATAAACTCAACTTGAATGAGTTCATGCTCCACAGGAAGCTTTCGAAGATAGGAGAGAGTCTTGAGTGCCTCCTCATCGCGGCCCTTCTTGACGAGCCATCGGGGGGAGAATGGCAACCACCAGATACCAAAGGCGAGGAGCACAGCCGGGATTCCCTGGATGATGGAAGGAAGCATCCATGCCATGTTGGTCTGCCCTTCGCCGTGACCACCAATGTAGTTGCTGCCGTATCCAATCCAGAAAGACAGCATAATACCCAAGATGGTACAGAATTGGTAGAATGAGACGAGGAATCCGCGTAGTTCGGGGGCTGATAGTTCGGCGTTGTAGAGAGGACTGCAATTCAATGTCAGTTTAGGCATGAATGGCAAATGAAGAATGAACCTACCCAACACCACTGAAGGTTCCAACACCAATGCCAGTGAAGAATCGTCCCGCGTACAACATAGCCGGGTTATGGTACGTCGCGCCGCAGTAGAGATAGCTACCCAGAATAACCCAGCAGCAGGCTGAGAACATGGTATACTTTCGAGAGATGACTTCGCCCAGCACACCGGCGGACAATGAGCCGAGGATACCTCCGAGTTGGAGAATTGAGGTCAGCCAGCCCGTTGCGCTGGAGGAGGCTACAACTGACGGGAAGTTGTCCTTGAAGCGCGTCATGACCAGGGACTGTCCTAGGACACCCTGCTGGTAGCCATATTCGAAACCACCAAATCTTCCAAGCGTGTTAGGACGCAGCAGGAGTAGGTAGGATTTGGTACTCACGAAGCAAAAAGCGCGATGACGATTAGTTTGGGATTGTTATATATCGTCTTCCACCGGTTCTTGTAAGCGAGCTTCGTCCGCTCTTCTGCCATTGTCTCCATGATGACGGCTCTGAGGATGAAAAAAAGAGCAATAAAAGCGCAATAAGTGCAAGACAAGAGATTTCTTAATCCTACAAGACTACTGCGACATTACATATATTTATTCATTGCAGATCTTTGCTTCCTTTATACTGCGGAGGATGCACGTTTCCCACTTCTCCACAATTCTCGCAAACACCCCAGCTGGAGTGTTCCCTGGGGAAAAGTATTCATTCACCAATCCGGGGACCCCAGACGGGAGTCTCCAGGTCGCCGTCTGACTGAACCGACCATCAGCTTCGTGGTTGGAATAACCCACCGCGGAATGAGGACCTAAATAGGCAATCAGAAGCACTTTTGTCGGTCGTATGGATGTTGTGTGCTCCACGTTGCATTCAAACGTGGAGTCGACCCTTGAGATTCGTGAAAGAATTTTCGCTACACCTTTCCTTTCCGAGACGCCTTTGACGTTATTTCCGACCATTCTTGACTAAAGCCTCTCGCCATGACGCCAAAGCGGTTGCGGCGTGATGGAGAGATCGGCGTCTAGGGTGGATTCGGGCTTCGTTGATGTGACGTTAAATCCTGGCCCCACGTTGTTTTGCTCACGAGATGTGGTATTTTGAGCCTAAATAGGGCCACTTTTATGAGAAGGACCGACGGCGGAGAAGAGAGACCCAATGAACCCGCGTATTAATAAGGGTTGATGTTACACCGCACTTCTTTTAAATGGCTGCCTAGAGTTTGGGGCCTGGGTAGGTCTTCATTCTTCAAGATGCATCGTGCCAGCCAGGACTAGGCGCATGCTCTGATTCTTGGGTTTTACAGATACTGAGACCTGAGTGCAATGCCAAGACTACCTTATCAAGGAATTCTACCGTATCTCACGGGAGGGTTGCCCTGCGCTCAATTAGGAAGTCCTAACCATGTCAGCATCACTGCATCAGAGGCCAGCCGGCTAAAAAGCAAGAAAGGCGTTGAAGTATGAACAGTTCCCATCAAGCCAAGACACGGCCGAGAAGCCACAGTCGATAGCACGGTTCTCGCCCTACGAGACTAACGCCGTTTGGTCCGCCGGTTTTTGATCCGTATGGAATATTGATCAGCGTTTCAAGAGAGGGGCGGGCAGTGGAGAAATCAAGTAATTCGACCAAGGGTCCCTAGCCCGTTTGACGACTCATGATGCTTCAGTAATTAAGAATCCAAGCACCAGTCGTCTAACTCAAGCCATATCTCGCTAGATCGTGAAGCCTTTTGGGCTGTGAGAGTACACTGAATTATACTTTACTAATCATCAACAATTAATGTATCGACTCGTGTATGTATACGATTACTCTGGCCATGCTTGGATTATATGTCCCATCTTAATTATACGGATAAAAGCAATAAAACATATCTGAGCACGTACCGCCGCCATCTCCCCACTGTACTCCACGAAATCCACAATTCAGCATCACGCCTCACAACTGATTTCTCACAAGAAAAGAAAACGGGATATCCCAGCTTTGCAAATGTTTTGACGCATACTACGTAGTATAAGCATTCTTGTGACCAACCTACACGAGATGAGTGTACGTGAATATTTGTCAGGGATTACTGGGGAGGATGGTCCCACCAGGTCGTCCGATAGAACCCGGTAGTGTCGTCAGAGTCCTAAAACTACGGCGGACTAGCCTAGTCGAGTGTCGCTATTTGCAGCAGTTCAGCGGAGTGAAGAATCAGAACAAACCACCTCGAGTGGTCGCGGCTAACTCAGAAACCGATCATTATAGAACTCCACATTTACAATGCTCCTGGAAAAGGATTTTACCGGGGATACCAGCAACACGCAATTACTAGACTGAGAAATCCACTCCAAGACGTCATATATTTCATTCTGTCAACTTGTGCTCTCGGGGCCAAACAAAGAAACAAACCCAGACCTCCCCCTTCCCTGCTCAGTAGCTTATTGACTTCCGCCTCCTTCTCCGCTAGAAATAAAGCGCTCATCCGTCCTTTATCATTCATCATCCATCGTTGCAATTTCGTCGGCTGGCAAGAAACATTTACTGCGAAGAGTTGTCGTTGTTGCCAATCAAGTTCGGAGAGCTACGGAGAGTGCCAGTAACACCGTTGGCGGTACCCGCCGACTTGAGCCAGCTGGTGACGCCAGAGACACCACTAACACCCTCGACGGACATGCCGTAAAGAGCAAGGCCAGCAATGTGGGGAGAGGCCATGGAGGTACCGCTGAGGGTAGCAGTAGCTGAGTTACTGGAGTAGTAGGCGGACAGGACGCTTGAGCCAGGACCGAAGATGTCGAGGGAGGTGCCGTAGTTAGAGTAATAGGCGATGGCCCAGGAGCTGTCGATGGCACCAACGGTGATTGCACTCGCTGCCGAGGCAGGAGACACATTAGCAGCGCTCTGGGCCTCGTTTCCAGCGGCGACGACAGTAAGGACACCGGAGGAAGAGGCAGAGGCGACGGCGTTGTTGAAAGTGGCAGAGTAGTCTCCACCGAGAGACATGTTGATGACAGCCTTGGAGGCTCGGCCGTTGTTGACAATGTGATTCACAGCCCAGTTGTAGCCTGAAAGGATGATGGAGGTTGTGGACTCATCGCCTTGGAAGACCTTTACGCCTAACAGGGTGGCCAACTTGGCGACACCATAGGTCTTGCCGCCAATGGTACCGGCGACGTGAGTGCCGTGGCCGTTGGTGTCCGCGTTGTCGCCACTGAAGGCAGACCATATAGCCGTGGCGCGGCTCTCGAACTCGTTGTGGGTGGCACGGATGCCAGTGTCAACGATGTAGGCGTAGGTGCCCTCTCCAGCAGCGGTATCGTATATGTAGCTTGTATAACCACTGCTGCGATGAGAGACAGTTCCAAGACCCCAAGTAGAACTGGACTGGGTAGTCAAGGCCTTCTTGGCGATATGAGACAACTCAGTCTCCTCCTTGATGTATTGCAGCTTCCAGACTTTATCCTCTTCAACGAGAGCAACCTGCCAATATGTTAGTATCTATTGAGGGGTAATTGCGTCCAAGCTTACCTCAGGATTGTTCTTGATCTCTTCAATGGTATCGGAATCAAAAGAACCAGCATAGCCATGGAAGCCGTAATCACCGTCATAAGTGATCTCAACACCCTTGGCTTGGCTGTCACGCTTGGAGACACTGCGCTTGTGGACATCGTTGACCCAAGTCAAGTGGTTCTCGAGGTCATCAGTCTTAAGCTCAGACTTCAAGGTGATGATATAGCTGCCTTTGACAACACTGCCACTGTCACGCTCAACTGGAGCGCCAATAGCGTACCCTAGGAGGGTAGTAGCAACAAGAGCGAGGTTGGTAAAGTTAACCATTTTGCAGAGATAGTAGATGGGTAGCGAGATGAAGAAGATGCTGAAGTCGTTGAAGTGACTATGAAGTATGCATAAATATATAGAGGATGTAAGACTGTCTTATATACCTTCTTGGCCTACAGCTTACCCCCCTTATAGATGGCATCGTGACGTTGACGCCTGGTTTCAACGAGCCTGTGGCAGCTCTAGGCTAAAGAAGCACTGATGTCGTTTGCAGCTAGGATGGCTGCATCATCTCCGGCGACACTGTAATCAACTTCCTGTTCAGGGCAAGATGAGTTACCCCATGTGCATTGATCGTGCGGTTGTCGATGGGAGAAAACGGAAGGCAAAGATGGATGGCGTGAGAAGACTGGACTCAGGAAGGCAATGTCACGTAGATGAACGCACAAAAGTTCTCGAGACTGTGGACGCCCGGGGGTAGAAGATGTAGCACTGTAGCCTCAAACGAGATTCGACCAGGAACTTTGGAAAGACGGTTGGCCTTGGCGATGTAGCAGGGGCTTTATACTGGGATCCATTGGACATGTTGGATGGCTTCTAGCTTAAGGGTTGGAGGAAGCAGGAGACAAGGGAGTAGAGAAAATGCAGGGTGGATAGACTCGACGGTTACAAGCGGACTCTATCGGAATGCGATGTAAACCGAGGGCGGAATTGATGACAAGTGGTTGACTTTACTCTTCCAGAAGTGTGAAGATCAGCGCAAGTCGACTGTTGATAGGTGGACTGTCAATCAAGCTTTGAGAAAGCATCAACACGTAGAGACCGGGACCTAGCTAACAAACTTCATATCATCCTCAACGTAGAAGCAACGGATAATGAACGACCTATGAAGGACGGCGACGGTCGAGATTTCGGCGATTGGAGAGCGGGTTTGAGGCCAACGCCGTTCGGAGGCCATGTTAGAAGCAGGAAATGGCGCATAAACCCAAGCGTGTTGCGGTTGTCGTCGATACACCAAGCCATCGGAGTAGTTGCTCTTCTCCCCAACTTGAGCACGTCAGAGCTTCTTGGCGGACGAACCCTTGAAGGACTAGGCTCGATGGCAGTGAAAGCCGGCCGGGGTTGGTTCCACCCTTAATCCTCCGGTGTCCCGGTCAAGAGGTTTCCAACTTCCCTTTTGGGATATTGCGGCCGTCTCAAGTGCCCATCATTGCTGGAGGGGCTGTTCAAGAACGCAAGGTTAGTGAGGAAATGAGATACAAACACTAGGCTTGAAGGTACTAAATTTTAAAGCTCAGGGTTGTCCTTGCTCCGGCCGGACCATATGAAGGCCTCTCAGCCTGAAGGGAACACATTATGATGTGACGGAACTGAGGCTCTAGTCTGCTCGGCCGTTAGGATGGTCGCGAAAGCCACCGTTGTTGATTCGTACGCGAGTCCGACGGCAGAAAACAAGATTAAGCAAGGAGGTGTCCCGCAGATTCCCGGAAGCGTCTGTTTTGTTTCGTGGACGGATGTCGTGATCGAGGGCCTGGTGTTGAGACTCGAAGGCGGAATGTGATCGCTGGCAGGGGCGATTCGAAGGATCGGCGCCTGGAGATAAGATTCAACGGGTCGTGGCCGGTAGATTTAGTGGGGTAGAGATAAGTGAGGTGCTAAGGTACAGCGTTAAAAGTGCTGAGACTGCCTGGAACGGCTTGGAACGACCCACTGAAGACTCGGGAATATAGGCCTGTTGCAGATGTCGTGGGCGATCCACCTCGGCTGCGAGACAACCATGCTCCGTTCATCCTTCATCCTTCATCCTTTATTCCTCATCGTCAACCTGTATTCGCGCCACGCTTTCTTTGTCCGCCACTTCGAGCCAGACAGATCAGGGTTCGTTATCAGCGCTGCATTCTTGCAAAAGTTCGCCCGGTTCCTTGGCAACATCGGCAACATTGGCGTATCATATCTCGGGCCGCCCCATGCACCCTGGCTGCTCATATGCGGCATGAGCCCGGAACCACGCTATGCAGTCCCCCCACATCACGACAATCCTTCCATGCTATGGATATGGATCGAAGACCTTTTGTTTGTCGTGACCCCTGACTAGGAGTTGGTGATTCTAGATGCCCTAGAATGATACTGCTATTGGTTTCTGCATCGACATCGACTTCTGTTCTGATCCTCCCACATACCGAGCCTACACCACAGGTTTGTCTCGGCCCGCTGATCCCCCCTTTAGATCTCATTTACTGTGACCAAGCCTTTCTCTTGCCAAAACCAGCAGAAGCTGAGGCCAAACGAGTACAGTCGTGGCATCAGAAATGGCAAGCCCATCTATTGCTACCCAAGGTCCTTCGTTGGGGAATCCTTACCAACAACAATGATGGGTTCCATTTGTCAAGTTTCAGTTTAACGGAAGCAGCACCTAAAAGGAAGAGCTGGATGCGACGTCACTAAAGAAACACACCCACCCTAACGTTTAGACTGCCCTATCCCACAGGTAGCCATCGGACCATGGGACTGGTGTGGTTGTTTTTCAGAGAGGTGTGTATCATGAGACATACAACTCTAGCTTGCTAATGGATCAACAGAAATATAACGGATGGCACTGACAACGGGTCGGTCTAACATGGACTCCACGGCCAGGGACCCAACTTTGGCAGTGACTGGCGTGCCACACCCGCCATCACTAGAACCTGCTTGTCAGCCCCCTGACCCCTGAGAGTATCCTAGGCTTTGTCTTAGGCGGTCTTTGATCGTCTAGCCCTAGTTCAGGAACTAACTACCGAAAACAGTCGCGTGTATGCCGTGGCTGCCGCAGCCATTGGTCCTACAAAAGTCCATGCAGCTTCACGCCGGCGCATTGGCCTCCTTCCTAGACCGTTGCTGCACGCAGGGTTGGGCATGGAACGACGCACTCTGGAATATGAGATCGTCTATCTATCTCTACAGCGTGGAAACAATTATGCACCAGTCCAGGCTCAGGATGCTATCCCATCGGCGCTGATATCGTGCGGTAGCCAATCGCTTCAGAAGTCCGCTGTGTCAACGGGCCGAGACGCTGCCCGGCGGCGGAGCTCAAAGGAGAAAACGGCTATCTGCTACCTTGTATCGAGCCTGATTTGAACTCCTCGGCAACTTCAAGTTTAACTTGATGCTTATACTTAAGCCCATATTGGTTGTGTCACATGCAGATTCCGTCCCCGCTAACACAAGTCCTCGCGCCGGTTTCCGCACCAGTCTCTTCAAAGAAGGACCTAAATTTTAGTCGATGTATAGATTTAAAGTTACTCAATTTTGGAAATGATTTTCTCGTGCTGAGATGATGCAAGTTCGTGGTATGCCTGAACAATTTTTTAGGACCACACCTCAACGGTCAAGGCGGTCTCTATCTCTTTCTGACCTTAATACCTTATTCCTCGAGTTTTTGCACCACAAGGGCTGCGGAATTAACCTGAAACGACTGGTGGGAAATATGTACAGACCTCTACTGACAGAACCCGCTGCTGGGCGCCACGCTCCTGCAGGACAACCGACACTGAACCGTACTGTTCCCAACACGATGACAACTCTAGAACCGGCTCTGCAAGTAATATCGGCATCTATGACGTAGTTATACCTGAATTGATTAGTATTGAAACGGATTGGGAGTGAAACATGGCCAGACTGAAGATGATCAACAGAACCGGGGCTTCCCACTTCTTACCCACAATCCTATCCAAGTTTTTGGTGAGACATGACATAATCTTTGAAGCACGGCTACGCTATCTAAAAGCACGTCATGTGTCGATATTCCAAAAATGAGTCGTACCTTGGCCAGATTCATAAATGAGTGCAGTGTCAGCTTCCCTGGGAGGATCGGACTTTTGGCTCCGTACATCACTTCGGCGATAGTGGGGCCGTTCCGTCCCCGGTAGGCTCAGAACTTGGCCCCGCTCCATCCGTGCACATAATAAGTTCTGCTGGCTATCAAGGTTGCAGGAGTTTACAAGTTATAGAAAAAGCTATTTTATTGAATCTTTCAAGAGGTGGCCTCTGTCAATCTCATGGCCTATCTAGGTTCCATAGGAGACTCCACATCCAACGATATATGGGCCTAACTCATCATCCCCAAGTACTGCGTCGTGATGACAGTTCCTTTTTTGGTACCGCTCACACCGACGCGTACTACTTCGCCAGGAACGATGTCAACCAAGTTGTCTTCGAACTTGACGTCGTCATCCTCGCACTCCAGCGCCAGGCCCTTGACGGGCACCTCGGCGCTGACCTCTACAGTCTTGCCGTCGTCGGCCACCTCGGCCCGGAGAGACTTGGGCTTTTGGAGGTGCAGATACTTGAGCGGCTCAGGCCAGTTGACATAACGCGCAATCTGCTTGCCTTCTTGGTAGAGGTAGGCAGCAACAACGGTGCGGCCCTCAAGACCCGCGTTGGGCTTCTCAACGGGGACATCGAGCACCGAAATCTCGGTGGAGCGGTTCTTTGGCAGTAGGATGGACGGCGAGACCGTTTGAGAGAAGGTTTCCTTGCCAGACTCGACATCCCAGGCCTTGACGACGCAGTCCGCCGTCAGGTTTTCGAGCATCAGGTTGCTGCCCCAAATCTCAACCTGGACCTTGGTCTCGATGTGAACGCGAGTATACTTGTCCTTGGGGTGCTTGTGCTCCTGTCGCTTGATTCCGATGGAAATGGGTGCCATCTCTCGCTTCACTGTGAAGTAGGCGTGCTTCGGCCTGAGGTAGTAGTCGCATATAGCCCAGGACGTGACGGGCCAGCAGTCATTGATTTGCCAGACAAGCGCACCACCGCAGTACTCTTTGCCGGGGCCACGCCACTCGCGCTTCCAGAGTCTGTAGGCTGACGCAAGACACTCGGCCTGCATCAGCTGGGTGCAGTAGATGAAGTGCTCTATCGGGTCAGGGGCATATCGCATGTTTTCTACGAGATAGAGGGCAATGCGGCGCTCGTGGCCATCTGCCTTGTTGTGGAAGTCGACAGTCGAAGATTGCGGGAAGCGGTCCGGATCATCTTTGCCCAGTGGAAGATACGCATCGATGGTCTTGATGCTGGGGAAGGCCTCCATGCCGAATTCAGACACAAAACGACCGACAAGCTTGTCGAAGTTCTGGTACTTTTCCTGGCTTCCGTGCCAGACATTCCATTGATGGATATCTCCAATAGTGGGATCGGTCGTCTTGTTGCCACCCCAAGGACTGCCATAGTGGTACGTCGTCTCAGGGATGAGGTCCTTGCACACGTCCGCAAGGATCTTCTCATAGATGTATCGAGCCGGGAAATCCGTCTTCAGCCAGCTCTCAGCATCTTTGTTGTCAAAGTCGTAGGTGAGATTGTCGCTCTCGGCCACCTGATAGTCCTCGTTGTTGCCAGCCCAGATGGCAATGCTGGGGTGATGTCGCAGGAGCTTGACATTCTCCCTGGCCTCGCGGTCGATGGACTTCAGCAGCTCTGGCCAACAAGGGTAGTTTCCGCAGCCAAACATGAAGTCTTGCCAAACCAGAACGCCTAGTTCGTCGCAGGCGTCGTAGAAGGCTTCCTCTTCGTAGATGCCGCCACCCCACACTCTGATCATGAATTGATTGCCATCGGCCACTAGCTTAACCCAGTCGTAATATCTCTGCTTGGAAATACGAGGGATGAAGTTGTCTGCGGGAATCCAGTCGCTGCCGCCACAGAAGATCGGGATGTTGTTGACCTCGAAGAAGAAGCTGGTGCCGGGCTGCTCCTTTAGCGGTCGCTGGACAAGCTCGAGCTTGCGAATGCCAATCCTCTTCGACACTGAGTCCACTTCGACAGTCTCCGAAAGTAGAATGGCCTTGACCGTGTACATGGTTTGCTTTCCGTGTCTGACTGGGTACCAAAGCTCTGGGTTCTCAATCTCAAAAGTCGACTCCGCCTTGCCGTCCTGGACATCTGCGGTTTGGGATGCAACTTCGGTACCATCTAGGGAAATGCTGAATTGCACTTTGGACGCTGTGCCCTCTGTCGTAGCGCGGGCCACCACCTTGGCGCTCTTTAGAGATTCGTCCACCTTGATCTCGTTGTGAAGATCGGAGATGCGAGAGTCATATACCTCAAGGGAAATGGGTCTCCAAGGACCACAGGTCAAGAGGGCGGGGCCCCAGTCCCATCCCTTTCAAACTGGTCAGCATATTGGAGAAACGAGCGCGTTGAAATGGTATTCGAAAACTCACCCAGTGATATTGCGCCTTGCGGACGGCCAACCTCGAATCATCGCCATTCCAGCAGATGTACTTGTGGTCCGGATGCTCCTCAACAAGCTTCCAGCCGCGGAGGTAGGCACTGTCGAAAGTAATCTCCAGTTCATTATCACCATCCTGTGCTAGCACATCTGTGACATCCACACGCTCTGGAAGAAACATGTTTTCCGCCTCCAGGATCGTCTTGCCGTTTAGGCGCACCGTGGCGAAGGTGTCGAGGCCATCAAACGCCAGAACGGCCTTGGCGCCTTTGGGCACTTTCTGGCCGGCAAAGGTCGTCTTGTAAACCCAGGCAACCTCGCCGATCCATTGAACATCAAGCTCATTTTTGCCAATGAACGGGTCGGGGATCTTTTTATTGTGCAGTAGGTCAAGGTGGACGTTGGTTGGGAACTGGCCGACGGGCAAGTAGGTGCTGTCGTCGTGGGCGGCCTGCCTGAATTGCCAGTTCTTGTCGATGGCCGTGACGGTGCGAGGAGCCATGGGGAAATAGTGAGGGGGGACAGTGAGGATAGATTATGCTTGGATTGCAATAGGAGGAAATACGTTTGTTTGGTGAAGATGCCAGATCCAAGCTTGAGGCGGTCTTTGGGGTTGCTGCGTATTCACTGGGGGGTCAGCTGTGGCAGGCGTGATGCCCCGCGACGCATCAAGATTCAGTGAGGGGTTCGAAGATGAGCCGAAAGTGAGATTCAGTTTACAAGCAGTAGGGAGCGTATCGTGCGATGCCTCCTCTCTCGGATAGTCCAGAAGATCAACGGGAAAGCCACCCGGGACGATGCCACAGCTTTTATACCTTCTTTACACAACCCGGTGGTTGCTAGCCGCTGCACACGCGCCGACCGCCGGCCGCAACGTCGCACCGTGTTTCCGAAGCCAATGCGGGACAAGCTTCTCAACCTGGTAACCGTGGCACATGGCGTGTCTCTTCCCCACTGTCATTGTTTGTCAGTTCGTATCAAGGGCGTGTAACTCGCTGCCGCGCAAGGGTCGCGGACTCGCGGTGCACTGCCTACTGTCCTGAGCCTATATGCGCTTGTCCGAATCCGTATGGCCCAAGCCCGGAGGGAGACGTTCCGTCGCCAGATGGAGTCTCGTGAGAGCCTCAACCCTCACCTGGTCTCCATGACCCCGTCGCCATGATGCCATGTCTTCTGTCTTCCGTCTTCTGACTCCGTCCCCCGTCTTCCGTTTTCCGTGCTCTTCTCGGCGATCACCAGGGAAGTGTGCCGTCACCCCGACTCCGTTATTCCCCGCCGTCAGACCTCATCTCATCACCATGACACGTTGCAACACCACCGCCTGTTTCTGTTACAAAATATGACGGACCACAGTCCGTTTCAGCGATTGTTTGAAATTATATACGTGGCCTAAGCCCGTATCTATGTACCTTCAGCAAGCGAAGAAGAACCAAAATCCAGATCGGATCCATCTCGACACCTACAGTCGTCATCTATGCCCAACGCCCCAGACGCTTCAAGAACGAATGCTTCCAAGTAATATCCCCAAACACTGTACAGCCAAGGCATACCACCGTTTCCCGCAATGACCCGTCCCAGACCCCTTGAGCTCCAAACATGAACGGAACGAAAGGAAGAAGAGAAAAGAAGAAAGGAAGAAAAGAGTCCAAAAGGAAATCATTAACAACAGTTGCCACCCCTCCTCCTGTTGCTCAGGGTGAAGACCTCTTCCCATTCCCGGATGCCCCAATTCTGCGGGCGATTCTTCGCCTTTCGTCTCCTCCGAAGCCCGGCGAGGCCATCGTCAACCGTGGCGCCCGTCATGGAGCTCTTGATGCTGCCTCCATCGCTGGCTGTGTTCCAACCTCCACTGTCGCCGTATTGGATTCCGCTCGCAGGGTCGTCCGGGTCGATCTCTCCAAGCTCAATCTTGGTAAGAATCATCCTCGCCAGTCGGCCAAAGATCTCATCCACGCCCTCCCCGTTGAATGCGCTGGCTTCCGTGACGACCGAAATGCCTGCAGTGCTTGCCCACCGACTTGTCTCCGCCCTCGTCACCTCCCGGCCTTCCGGTGCGATGCTCGCTCTTTGATGTGCACTGGCTCCGATCGAGGCGCCACGATCCCTAGTCGTAGTTCCATCGGCATTTGTCGATACTGAGGTAGAATATGAGCTTCCTCCTGCGCCACCAGCCATGGAGGAGACGCTATTTGGGGTCGCTGGTGGCAGGCTTGTGTCGATCAGCGTGTCAGTCGCAAGATCCAGCTTGTTCCCAACGAGCATGACGCTTAGGTTCGGAGACGCGAGCGCTCGGGCATCGTTGATAAATGGTTGAAGGGCGCGGAAGGAGGCATGCGAAGTGAGGTCGTAGACGAGAATAGCGCCAGCAGCGCCTCGATAGTACGAGCGAGAGACGGATCGGAAACGTTCGGTACCGGCGGTATCCCAGAGCTATCGGTCCGTTAGAATTCCTCCTCGGTGGCGGCATGGTAGGAATGGTCATTACCTGTAGCTTGATGCGTTTCCGCCGCGATCCGGTGCCCACTCTGATAATTTTGCTCGCAAACTCGACGCCGATGGTCTGCGACGACAGGACCCTCCACTCATTCTTGACAAAGCGATGCAGGAGACACGACCTATGCGCCAAATATTCAGTCAGTCTGGGTTCCTCATGCGGTCGCCGCGTCAGGGACGTTGCGTTGCGCTACAAGACGGTGAACCTACTTCCCCGTTCCACTAGGGCCCAACAGTATGATCTTGGCCAAGTAATCATACATGCTCCCCAGCTCCTTGGTCAATGTCAGCGGGCCTATATCACCGCGGCTGGCAAATCTGTCGCGTGCGTACCTGCTCCCGGGCGGTCCCTGAGCTCTCTTCGCTCGCACCCGACGACCGGCGTGGTCTCGTCATTGCGGTGGTCGGACGTCGCAGATGGGTCCTGCTCGAGGGCTCGAATAATGCTGCATGTACGGGTCGCGTCGCGGCGTTCGGAGGGGCGCGACTTCGAGAGATGCGTCGAGAACAATGCTGACGAGCAGGGAGATGGCGGATGAATAGAATGAGCCAGGAAACCGGGGAAAACTTGGCTTATCGGGGCATGTGTGGGCTAGATTGCGATGATGTACGAATGTATCTCAGGTGGGACGCATCACCGACTTGGCTGCTGCCCTTGGCTGGTTATCGGGAGGCCTGACGACAGCGACAGGGATGGGCCGCCTGGAATCGCCCTATAATATAGCGCCGTGCGACCCCTGCGAAACGGGTGGGCCACCGTTGGCAGTGATTACGTGAAGAGGTGGCGCTCGAACCAACCACACAATGGGCACCGAGTAAGTACGAAGTACGCGGAATCTAAATTCTGGACGTCATTTCGCTGAGAGCAGTCTACATCATCAATCACCCAAACTTCCGGAGGGGATCGTGTCGAACCACTTATTTATCCACACTTAACAGTTGAAATTGCACACATGGGACTCCATCTTCAACCTCGGCTTCAACCTAATCCCAACTCAAGTCTAAATATAATACCTGCAGCTCACAGCCCTTGTGGTGAATAGTTCCTTGTTCCTCTAGCAATTGAAATGCATTCCCCTCAAGCATGTCCAGATGCGGTACTAAGTGAGTATCGATCGACCGAGGTCCTTTTTTTACAACGCATCACGCCTGTGTTTGATCTGCGTTTGGAGACATCTTAATGTCTGACTAGGGTCCTGGGGTACACAGACCAAATGAAACCCTTCACTAGAATCAACGATTCGTCGGACATATTTTGGAGGTGATCTTGAAGAGGCTGAGGTCTCGTCTTACACGGGATTTACCCTCACCCCATGGAATCACGGATAGATGTAGGTACACATGCTACCTCATAATACTACTATCTGAAGTCTCGGGTTTAAGCAATATTTTTTATATTATTTCTCGATTTATGTAGTGATTCAAGCAATTGATGAATAATGTTGATGTTGTGGTTGAGCGGCTGACCTTTGCCGAAATTGAGCCTCGGCCGCCAGCCACGACGTCTTGATCCGCCCCGCGTGTCTTAAATAATTCGGAGATTCCACCATCAACTCAGCATCTAAGCCATCGCCATCTTTCACATCCCGTTAGGGCTTGTAATTTCCCATCAGCCAGTCAGGCATTACTCTAAAATGAAGATCGAGGGCCGAACCTTCATCGTCTCCGGCGGGTCAGTATTCATCGGCTCTCGCCGTCGCTTTCACGTGCTGACATCATCCCCAGCGCGTCTGGCCTTGGGAGGGCCTGCGTCGAGGAAATCTGCAAAAATGGAGGCAATGCTGCCATCTTCGACATGAATGAGGAGAATGGCGAGGAGGTGGTCAAGGAGTTATCATCCTCTGCCAAATTCTTTGTCTGCAACGTGCTCGAGACGGAAAGCATTGCAAGCGCCGTCCAAGGCGCCGCGGAATGGAGCAAACAGACGAACAAGCCCTTGGGAGGTGTCATCCCCGCGGCCGGCGTTTCAACGCCTGCGACTGTATGTGATGCATCTTCTGGAAATTCCAAGCCGTGAGTGAGAACTGATTGATGTTGCTGTTAGATGCTTGATCGGCACGGAAAAGCCTTCAGTCTCGACGACTTTGACTTCGTCTTGAATGTCAACCTGCGCGGCACCATCGACCTTGTCCGCCAGACCCTTGAGCATCTCGCCAAAGCTGACCCGGTCGGCCCAGACTCAGAACGCGGCGTCATCATCATGGTGGCATCGTCAGCTGCCTTTGATGGACAAAAGGGCCAGGTGTCGTACTCTGCCAGCAAGGGCGCTGTGACGGCCATGACGTTGCCGATGGCGCGTGACCTAGCGCGCTATGGCATCCGAGTCGTGACGATTGCGCCTAGTCTGTTTGACAGTCGGATGACGAGCATGATGCCGGAGAAAGTGAAGAAGAGTCTTGAGGGTGCAATGGAGTTCCCTAAAAGGGCGGGTCAACCGGCCGAGTTTGCCCAGTTGGTCCGACAGGGGATTGAGAACGTCATGTTGAATGGGGTCGTCATCAGACTGGATGGCGCAATGAGGATGCCGAGCAAAATGTGACACCAATACAGTAGATATCTTTCACTTGAATTAAACCAGGGAATAAATTCAATCCCCATACACTAGTCCTAACATTTTTCTGACGTGTGGAATAATACCTCGGAAGATCGAGTTCGTGATCCTACTCTATGGGAGAAATCGGCTTCACTGGGCAGCCGCGTAACTTGGAGTCGGCTATTTCGGCTAGACACGATGATGGCCATTCCGAAAACCGGGCGATTGGTAATCACCCCCTCAAACCCTATAAACTGTCGACTTCATGATTGAAACTCACGTTGTAATAATTTTCGGAGTGAGATGATAGGTAAAAGTCGTCAACTACTTGACCAACTTCGTGGTTTGCACAGTGTAAGTCCCACGGGAGGTGCGTTGAGTTACTGTGCAGGGTAACCGTTTATCCTAGCTCCGGCTGGGTTATTGTCATCTCAGAAACTACACCATCACCAGATCATTCGATATTCGCACCATGGCTCCTATCAAGGTGGCAGTCCTTGATGACTATCAAGGCTTCTCCGATCCTCACTTCAACAAATTAGACTCGGCCAAGTATGAGGTCACCTCCATCAAAGACACCCTCCTGCCGTACAATCAACCCGATACGCCACAGTCAATCAAGGATGCCCTGGTCAAGCGGCTCGAGCCTTTCGAGATCATTTGTAGGTATCGAGTCTGGATGTTGTGAAACATAAGCTGAATTATGTCACTCAGGTTGTATGCGGGAGAGAACGCCATTCCCCGCAGATCTGATCGCCCAACTGCCCGCGCTCAAGCTCTTTCTTTCCACCAGCGTGCGAAACAAAGCACTCGATTTGGAGGCATTCAAAGAGCGTGGAATTCCAGTTGCCGGCACCGTAGACAAGAATCGCGCGGACACGAAGGCGGCGGGGACGGACAGCACTACGCAGCACTGCGTCACCCTGATTCTGGCACTCACTCGAGGCATTGCCAGAGATGATGCGGCCGTGAAAGAGGGTGCTTGGCAGACAGGGTTCGCCACGGGCCTCAAAGGGAAGACTTTGGGCATTCTTGGACTCGGCCGGTTAGGTGCCAACGTCGCGAAGATCATGAGCACCGCGTTTGGCATGCGTGTTATTGCATGGAGCACCAACCTTACCCAGGACGCTGCGGATGAGAGGGCCAGGGATCAAGGTCTGCCGGTGGAAGACGCAGATGGCGAGAAGACGTTCAAGGCGGTAAGCCGAGACGAGCTCTTTGGCGCGGCCGACGTTATTTCCGTTCACATCGTCCTATCAGACCGCTCTCGGGGGCTGGTCACGTCAGAAGACCTGGGCAAGATGAAGCAGTCATCTTTTCTCATCAACACGTCTCGTGGCCCACTGATTGTGGAAAGGGACCTGCTCGACCACCTCAAGGCGGGTCGAATCCGGGGAGCTGCATTGGATGTTTTCAACCTGGAGCCGCTGCCGGCCGACAGCGAGTGGAGGAACAAGAACTGGGGTAAGGATGGGTCGAGTGAGGTCTTGTTGACGCCACACACGGGCTACGTGGAAGAGGCGACGCTCGGGTCGTGGTATGCGCAGCAGGTCGACAACATCAACCGCTGGGAGGCCGGAGAGCCGCTGGAGACTCCCCTGATCTAGACCCAGGCCGGGGTCAGTGCTGGCATCGCATTATTTGATAGAAAACGACTAGATGATGACGAGCTAGGATCGATAGTCTGTGATCAATAGTCCGAGGACCCTGGACGAAGCGGTCCGAGCCGTATTATCCGCTGCCCGCAAACCTCGTAACTGATTGAAGTGTTCATCCCTACTCTCAATCGTTGTGTTAGAAGCCCTGGTAGTGTTCTCGACCCGGCTTCTTTTCTTTTTTCTTTGTTTATTGGGCATGGGTCCCCTCGTTCCCGCCGGCTCAAGCTAGCGTTGGGATGTGTTCGTCTCCTCAGCTCGCCACAGGGACGTCTCGACCTCTAACCTATCCGCTTTTGCAGGTGATACATGCCGGTAGATGCGTGACTACGGAGTCTGAGCGCTTGTGACCGCTGAATGCTGGGAACAGGGATGTCAGCTCGCCACTAAGCGATCTCGCACCCGCATCTGGAGGGTACCGTATTTCGAGGAATATCCCGGCGTTGGAGTTTGAACCGTTTGATCGACGGTGCATTGACAGCATCCCATGTCTAACAGAGCCTCCATACCCTGAGATGTCGCGAAGTATGCGGATGCACACTCTTAATACCTAACTCAGGCTTCCGAAGTTTTTGAGGCCCCCCAAAGCCTTAATTGGCAAATCCGGCGACCGGCGAGCGGATGGCACTCCGCGAACCCCATGTTCCATTGTAGTGCAGCTGCTGTACTACCCATTGATGACGACACAACTCACTCTCACTTATCATTTATCAATCCTCACTCCCCACCCAAAGCGTCGCCCTACGAAATCAACGTAAAGCCAATCCTTATCATGCCGCCTAGTCCATCTTCGGAGAAAACTAGATAAAGTTCGAGTCTGCAGCTGACCATGTACGTGATCTTTACTACGGGACGGCACAGTTGGGAGGCGGGTGAGTTGGCGGGTGAAGAGGAGATATTTGTGGAGGGGGGGTGTGAGACATCTGAAGTCGAGGTTTGTATTGTGACATAACCGAAGCAATGGAATTTACTTCCGCATTACTTTGAGGGGAAGACGGCCCGGAGATTAAATAATTGTTTTTGTCGCAAGGGTCTTTCTGTTGTCTGATGTCCTAGCGCATTGTAGGTCGA
The DNA here is from genome assembly GCF_021365365.1 of Ilyonectria robusta. Lineage (NCBI taxonomy): Eukaryota > Fungi > Ascomycota > Sordariomycetes > Hypocreales > Nectriaceae > Ilyonectria > Ilyonectria robusta. The sequence continues at coordinate 1,153,576 of NW_025764437.1, read as the reverse complement.
CTGTCATGATCTCACAACCCCCGATTTAAGAACGTAGACGCCACAGAGATCCTATGTACGTACGAAATTTGTCGTACAGCCACGCTACAAGCACAAACACAAGATCGTGCAGCATCGAATTGCCGCGTTGCCAACGATATGGTCATGACCAGTAAGTACTACGTTCAGCACCCAACTGAGCTATGTCCCACAAAGCATCCTCGCCACTCCCGTTGGGCCCGCAACTCACTCGCTGGATCCGCATCTGTGCAGTAACGTACGCTCGCCATGAGGCACCGAGTTGCAGCAGCGTCGTCCCATCATCGTCTGGTACCCGGTGTCTCCGTACGCGTGCCGAGTGCCAAGACGAGTTGCCGCTACGGAGGGTGCTCTCCGGGACTCGCACCCTCTCGAGTTGAATGAGCGATGGGCGTTCCTTGGCGCAACTCAAATCATATGAAACCTCCAATTCATCCGATCGCTCCACCAGTTCAATTGAACCTTTCGGCCTTGGAGATGTTATTGTCCGCGGAGGGAGGGAGCTAGCACAGAGACTCGAGAGCTCCCCGAGTTTGTTACATTGTCTCGGCCCTATGCCTCAGTCGTCATACATGGAGTGTACCCGTATCCGGGCGTCACCGGTGACATTTGCCTGGTCCACAGTCAGCTCGTGTGTGTGCACCCCGTGTACGGGCAGGTGAGTCCACGGAGCGACGAAGGCACCAACACACATGTATGACACCTCCCTTGCGTGCGTAAGACGCCGCAAGGTCCGAATAGCTCCCTGGGCCTGATTCGGCCTAGGGTGACAATTTGGAGGTGCTGAGAAGTGCGTATGCACAGCCGAACTATATGGAAGCCATCCCCAACCCGTTATACCCTAGCTGACGCTGGCTGATACTGGCTAGTATACTTGGCAAAGGCACATGTTTACCGCGGTGCTCATTCGTAGAGTATGGTCTGATGTGGGGATGTCTTTCCAGCAAGTCAATTGGGCTGGCTGAAGCTGGGCTGGCTGAAGCGGCGCCGGCAATATCGTGTATTTTTGTTCTGGACTAGCGCGTCGGCTCCGAGACATTCCAACGTTGGCTCCAATATCTCTGCATTCTTCAAAATAAGATGGCCAGGTCTCGATCTAGCTTTGTTAGATCCGGAGTCAGCGGCTCCACTGCGGCAAGTAAATGGAGTATTTGCATGGACAATCCGTTTTCGATGCCTCGCTTAAGACGATCCACAGTGTGCCTCGTGGAGGAGGCGACATGATTCGATGTGTGGAGTCGCTTATGCTTTCATACTAGCGAAGAGGGCATCGTGAACCGTCTCCTAAGGGCGCCGCAAGTACGCCTCCCTCAAAGTCAAAGAGCTCTTTGTTTGGTACAGTGTGAACACCGGATCTGAGCTTTTTCACACCGCCGAATCGATCCCGAATTTTTCTTCCCGGTGTTTGCACGGAATCCTCGTTGTGAATCTATTCCGGATAAAGACCAAATACCCTGCCCCCAGAGTCCGCAAAGAGACTAGGGACAGCATGTGGAAAATATCGATCATACCCCGGTGTGATTCCGTGTTTCGGGGAAGGGCCATGGGTGTGATGGCTTGAACTTGCATCTCGTGGGTAACACCACCGTAGGAGGAGGGAGTGGAGGAGCTGTGGTTCACTGTACGTAGTACCGTCAGGGCTCTTATACACACCCCCAGCTTGATCGATGGCCTCAAGGGACTAGCCCTCTTGGTACCAGCCGGTCTACATACAGATGGAGAATGACGAGCACCTTTACTTCTCGTCCGAGGGTATATTAACCCTATCGCCGTCCCTCCAGAGGTGTGGTTCATCGGCAAGCAACCACATCTCATTGACAAGCCTTCACTGATACCCCAGACTCCCTCCCTACATCACCACTATTCCAAGTTCCAAGAGTGAATTCCCCTTCTGCAATGTTCAACAGACATCCAAACGGCCAGAAGGCCCAGACAGCACCTGGCGGAAGCCGCCATTCGGTCCATGCCTCCGCTAGGAATCTTGTTGTTATTCTCTTTGGAGAGTTCTGTGGAACATTCATGTTCCTTCTTCTCTCCTTTATTGGCACCCAGACTGCTCTCCTCACCAACGATCCCTCAGACCCAAACGCACCCCTGCTGCCCTTCAGTCTCATGTACATTGCATGCTCCTTCGGAACTGCCTTGGCCGTCAATGTCTGGATCTTCTATCGCGTTACGGGTGGAATGTTCAACCCAGCTGTAAGAAAGGCATGATATCAATGAATGAATCGAGTGGCTAATGTTTTGCGTCTTAGGTCACCCTAGGTCTAGTCCTTGTCGGTGCTGTCACGCCTCTTCGTGGCCTCGCCATCGTTCCCACCCAACTCGTCGCCGCCATCGCCGCCGCTGCTGTTACCGATGGTCTGCTTCCCGGCCCCCTCGGTGTTGCCAATAAACTTGGAGGTGGTGCTAGTACGGCACAGGGTCTCTTCATTGAGATGTTCCTCACGGCACAGCTCGTCCTGACGGTCTACTTCCTTGCCGTTGAGAAGCACCGTGGTACTTTCCTTGCCCCCATTGGCATTGGTATTTCAGTCTTCATTGCCCACATCGCTGCGACCAACTGGACTGGCACATCCATCAACCCTGCCCGATCTTTCGGCCCTGCTGTCATCACTGGCTTCGTCAATTACCACTGGATCTACTGGCTGGGCCCCTGCATGGGCTCCTGCTTAGCCTTCCTCGTGTACACCACCTTCAAGTGGCTCGAGTACCAGAATGCCAACCCTGGACAGGATTCCGACGTGGAAAAGGCAAGCAGCTTCCACATCCGACCTGACGAGAGGTCGATGCCTCCCGGCGCTCGTCTTGATGACGTTCCCAAGCCTAGGTCTCCCCACCGGAGGAACGACAGCGTTCTTGACGGCCAGATGAGCCCCACCATGTGAGTGGTTCTCGGCGGAGACCACTACCATCAAGGCCCTTATCGACATGCATCTGACATGCGAGCTGGCCACGCTCTCGAACGAAATGTGAAATTTGGTATATTGTGGTTCTGCGTAATATGAGACCGTCTCACTGCGCAATGCATAGCATCGGAGGGTCAGGGACACGGCAATAACGGATAAGCATAGAATGAAAGGAGGAAGGAATGGGGTTTTGTTTCTCTGGTGGAGTGGTATACCTTGAGGCCTCAAGAAGATGGCCAACTAACAATCTTTATAATATACAATGCATTTAATCTCAGTTGCGTCCCATGAAGCCCAAGCTGGGCTCCTCTTCATCTAGGTCTAGTCTAATACTTGGTCCTCCTGCAACCCTCCAGAATGCCTTGGCTCCCGTCCAGAACAGCCAAGCCATCAAGAACAGCAGATAGAAGGGGCCGAACCACACAATCAAACCAGTGAAGATGGACGCAATGATGCTGCTTTTGGCAAATGCGCCCACGATCCCGCCGATACGTCCCGCAAACAACATATCGCCGACGCAAAGCAAGACGACGCCTGAAAGGTTGAAGAGCCAAACTGTGCATAGCGCCACCAACACCCAGGATCCCTCCTTCGACTCGTAGAAGAAGTCGTGCCATTCGGTTGTGCGAGAGGTGGTTTTCGGCAGGTAATGGGCCAATTTGAAGAGGAGAAAAAGCTCCATGCTGAATGACAGGGTGTAGTGTGGGATCGTAACCAATAGATTCTGCGTCCAAGTTCGGTCAGAAAAGCTGGCGAAGAGGAAGGCAAAAACAAAGGCCCAGAGGCCGAAGCCCGTTGCTCTCAGGCGAGTGTTGACTTCCGCCATTCTGAATTGCCGTGTTTTTTGGTGAGCGGGTGATGCCAAGAGAGAAAGGAGAAAGGAGAAGACGCGCGTTTCCTGCTCAGTTCTTGTTGTTGGCGATGGTAATTATACAACCCCTTGATGCAACATCAATCCAGGGGCCATGCCGCAGCCACTAAGCCATGTTTGGCGCCCACCCATGCCCTGGCCAACTTTCAACCAACACCTTAAGTTCACTCATACGTTTCAGTACAATAATATCACACTGGTCGTTGAGTAATTTTTATCCTAATTCCTCATGTTTACCCAAAACAATGAGGCGTTTTCATATCCTGAGCCATTCATGGCAAGGTGGTTTCTCAACCTTAATCCCGGGCAATGCAACGCAGCACAGGCATTTAAAGCAGTAAAATAATCATCGGGTTCATATTTAGAGACCTAAAAATGCAAGCTGTACTAATCTTTGAATGAATCCCGATAGACAGATATGGGCAGATACTGCAGACTCGGGGATTAACTGCGAAGGTAAGAAATGCACAGAGCTGTATCAAATTCCATGTCCCTTTACGCGTCCTGGATATTTACAACATCTCCGTACCTATCGACAGCCAAAATCTTCTTCGTGGTTGACGTCTTGACAGGATTCTTTGCCGCGAAGATCTCGTCAAGTTCCTCAAGCTGTCGGGTATTTTTATTAGCGTGTGCGTCAGAGGAAACACCAAGATAAGAAAACTTACAGTACGACCCTTGGTCTCGGGAATCAGTACGTAAACCACCAAGACTTGGATTGCATCCCAGATAGTGAATACAATGTAGGTCTTCCAGCCAATCTTTTCCATGGAAACAGGCCAGGCAAACTGGTTTAGGAGACCAGCAGCATTGACCGCCAGGTTGGAGAAGGCCATGCCCTTGGCTCGCATCTCGAAGGAGAGAACCTCGACAGGGTACAGGGCCTGGAGGGGAGTAATACCGACGGAATAAATCGCACCAAAGATGAAGATCATGGCCAAAGATGCCTTGGAAGCAGCGTGGTTGGTGTAGATAGCCTTATCATTTTCATCAATTCCTGCGTAGGATTTGGCGAACTCAGATGACGCGATCGTCATTCCAAGCCACACGACGGTGCATCCAGTGAAGGAGAACAGAAGCAATGGGCGGCGGCCAATTCTGTCAACCAGACAGGCTCCGAGAATAGCAAAGGCAAACTGTTGACAGTTGTTGATAAGAGTGATGTTGGCCTGTGCGATGCTTCCAGTGTAGCCGGCGGTGTCGAGAACCGATCCGAGGAAATACGACAGCACGGCGTTTCCTGCCCACTGACCGAAGATGGAAACAACAACGTTGCAAGTCAAACGGTATACGGCAGCTCGGTTGCGGAACAACGCCCGGTAATCCCACCAGCGCTTGTCGGCACCGTCCAGGTCTAGACACTCCTCGTACTCGTGAAGCTGGAGCTTAACCCAAGCAGACTCGGGGTTTCCTTCGCCGTGATACTTGGCCAGAACTGCCTTAGCCTGGTCCTGCTTGTTGTTGACGTAAAGCCATCGAGGAGACTCGGGAATAAGCATGCAGAGGAGAACGATTAGACCAGAGAAAAGAGCCTGCAGCCAGGTGATAAGGCGCCAGGAGTAGTCTCCTCCTGTGTTGAGACCGCCTCGAGCGGAACCAGCAGAAATAATGGCACCACTGAACCAAAGAGTATTGTACATGGCTGGAAAAGATTAAACATGAGCGTGTTAGCAGATCCATGCATCACAGTAAAAATGTTTACTGAAGTAGATACTTACCACCGACAACACCACGGAATGCAGGGTGGTTGATTTCAACGACATACATGGGACCGGCCGAGGCTGCAATGGAGACACCAAAGCCGAGCAAAAAGCGACCTCCCATGAACTGACCCATCGAATTCGATGTGCCCTGGATGATGGTACCGACAATGATGATGAGAGCACCAATGAGCATACCTACGCGACGACCGAAGCCATCGATGGATGGACCGACAAAGGGGAGGGCAACAACACCACCGATCTGGTACATGGAAGAGACAATGCCGGCCCAGAGACCGTCATTTTCAATGTTGTACGTTTCCTTGAACCATTTGTTCTGGAGCAGATTGTTGATGAGTGAACCATCGTAACCGTTCATGGTACTGCAGAAGAATCCAACGACGGAAAAGGCATAGACGAAGAGCTGGGCTTTAGACCAAGCATTCGGGGGCTCCTTAAGCATGGCCTCGTTGAAGGCCTCGTTACCCGTGACCACATGGGTCTTCACCTCCTTCTGTAGAAGGCGTTAGAGTTAGAATCTCAAGTGATGATGGGAGTCATCCAGCGTGGAAGCACGTACCTTTTCTCCATCATCATGGACCGGCTCTAGATTCGACTGGGCGATTTTTTCAGACATGGTCCTCGAGGATGTTGGCTAATCCGCCGGGTGTCTGTGTGTGGGATGGGGTGCAACGTTGCAAGTCGATAGAACAACCAATCTCAAGACCAACTGGTGCGAGATGGGAGTGAAGGTTAGAGGTGCTCTGGGAGATAATAGAAGAACAATTATGGGGGAGGGAGGAAATTATTTATCAATGAGTGGCATCCTGTCGATGCAGGGTCGTGAATGAAAGTGGAAGTCGAGACGGAGGTCGCTTCCGTCCAAGCTCAAGCCACAGGAACCTTGTACTTCCGATTCTAATGCAGCGCCTGCTAAGACTCATTTGTTGCTAGCAGGAGCAACGATTGTGACACCGTTGGCGGAAATTCGGCAGGAAGCACCGACCGTCACCTCATAGCAGGTAGCCTGGCGGCTGGGGTCCCCGCACCACCGCAAGGGTTGCGGCAGGAGCAACCCCGCGTAGATCAGTTAGTCGGGTGGGTGGGTTGGGTGGTCGGGGACCAGTATGGACCCTCCTTTGAGAGAAGTACCATGCACATTTGGCCTAACCTCGTTGAAGAGAAGGCCGGCTCCGGGGACTGCTTGATCGATGCTTGGGACCACAGGCAGGGGGGGTCTTTCGTCCCGAAACAGTGGTTCTACGAAAGTGTGATCAAAACACACGGGTGGAGAACGGATGTTCCTGAATTAACTGCGTTGTCTTTGCCATTGTTCTGCATGAAAGACAACGCAAGCCAATTCCATAACACAGCAAGGGTCACACAGTGTAAGTTGCGGTGGTGACATTCAGATCTCAAAATTCCCAGTCTCACCCAGAGACGATGAACTGGATGCGAACTCTAGCCAATGATGAAACAAGGTCACTAACTCGTGGAGATGAGAACCTCTGGTCCACACAGTGGACGCACATGATACCTTTTTTTATGATCCATCGCGGCAATCTCATCCCGTAGTGTAAATTCACTAATCGATGTGCTTGAAGTGGTGCACATGGCTCCTTTCTCAACTAGGCCACGGGAGATGAAGTTCCGAGCACGGAATGTCCCAATGCGGAAAGGCGACCGGGATGAGTTTGGTGTGAATGTCGATTTAGACGAGGTTACTCGAACAACAATCAACAAGCATGTGGGGGATCAGGTCATCGGAGGAGAGTACTGTTATTGTCGTAGTGGACCCATGTCTGCCGTTGAGGGAATGAATATTGCAGCATGCATGTTCAATTGTGCCACCAACGGTGAAGTACTACATGCGTTGGCCGTAATGTCGTGTTTCTAGCATGCATCCAGTTGAGGAGAAGAGGGAAGTGCCATTGCATTTAGCCCCCACAGATATTTCGGGATCTGAAGAGCCTGGCCATGTCCAGACATCCTTCAAAGATCCCCGAGATGAAGGATGAATAGCTGGGAGAAGATAGCGAAGGCCTTCTGTCGTCTCCCATTACACCGCATATCGGGGTGCATCCATGTGTGGAGTAAGTACAATGGAGTGACCCCGCCAAACAAGCTTGATAAATGGGTCCGGGGTTAGAACAAACGCCTCGTCGAGCTACGGTGATAGACAGAGGAATACGGGCTGCTGAGATGGATTCATTTGCCGATAATCATTCCCCGGTTTTACAGCATGCACCAGAGAGGGTCATATGGGGCGAGTCTATGCAGCCAAACGTAGCGACCCGTGGTTGCTTTATTCAGCTTTGATGGAACGACGTCCAACTGGAGGCGTCGACCGAGGTTCAACGACCAGCATCCCGAGCGATTGTTGGAAATGCATGTCATCTCACGAAAAGGGATTACCTCGGCCGTATTCCGACGGCCCGGTAAAGCGGTTGGTGTCGCTGGGCGATGTGCCATTCGTCACCTCCAGACATGGATAAGAGGAAGGGGTGTGGGGTTGCTGAACGTAGATAGTAACTCGTCCTCGCCGCTTGTTGGTAGATGGCCCTGACATAAGAGGGCGATGTTGTCTGGAAATTCGTCTGCACTGGATTGGGATTATTAATTTTAGGTTCGGTACTCCTTCTTAGCTCGATACTGAATAGGCCGTACTCCTATGAGCAATCCGCGCAAGCCTCGTTCATTCCAGGCTCATTGAAAAAGAATTCCAAGTACCTGTGAGCCTTACAAATCACGTAGTCTTTCAAAGCAACCGGGTGTCATGTCTTAGTACTCATACCCCAGCGGTCTGTCGGGTTGGACGGATTTTATCCCGAAGTCGTTGGCTCACTCGCTCCTTGTGCCTCAAAACGAAGCTGTCGACAGCTGCAATCTGATCCATGATGCATATATGATCACACGGTCTTAGGTCCAATGAGCCAAGATGGTCTGTACGCCTCTCGAGTTTGCTTTGCGCTTGCGCCGACAGCCCTGCTTGGAGGATGGTGGCCATGGGCTCAGCTTGCGGACGTGGCTGGGCTGGTGGCATGGGTTGAGCACATGAGAGCCGGTTGGGCTGCATTGTAGACCCGCCAAATGCCGGCATCTGCTTCAAGGCCGGACCATGCGTTCCTAGACTCCGGGGACAATTCACGGGGCGCTACGGCGCCGTTCTCCATCTCTTGGCATGTCACCACGTCCGCGGATGAGTAGATAATGATCCATCCTTTGAATCCTCGAGACAGCCGATTCAGAACGTGGCCAAGACATATCACCACCGGTCAGGAAACGCATTTCTGGGCATCATGCCATGCATTCGGTCATGAGGAGTATCGGCTTACAACTCCGCAGCCGAAGGGATTGAGGGCCACGGGACAGGACGAAGGACGGAATCTCGACCCGACGAAAGAGAACATGACAGTGCTGTGACCCAACGGCATGTTCGTGGCGATGGCGATTCGACCAAAGTAAGCACTTCAATCCAGCACACGATGTTGGCGCCAGCTGATCTAGAGAAAAAGTTATTGGCGCGGTGATGCCCTTTAGAGGCAACGAGCCACGTGATCAGACACAGGCCATGACGTACTTGTCCCACGCTTTGGATGCCATCCAATACCGTCAACCCCCAATCAGTGCCTTTCTTTGCTTTTGCAATGTCGAGCGCATGCGGTTGGATTCCACTAAAGACGGCTCACAACCACTGCAAGACTGTGGTCACAAGCTGGGTTGCTTCTTTGGGCGCAGACGCCGCAGAGACTACGTACCCCACACATCCGTTCGACCATTTGACTGGCGTTTTGTCGCCAGGACCAACTCCAGGTGAACCTCGGCTGTTTAGGTCAATACATCGCGAGACGGGCCACGAAACAAACCGGATGAGTCGAATTCCCGTGCAGTCGTCCACGTTCTAGGAGTCGTGTCGCATCAGGCGACGACTCGCAAAGCGGCAAGCCGAAAGCCGTTCTCGCACAACTCCAAGACGGTGCAACGCTTGAAGACGGAGCTGAGCGGCGACTGAAGGCGTCCGCGTTCCTCCGAGTGGGGCCTGATCTTTGACGCACGCGGGGAATTACCTAAGGCTCGTCGCTCACAAGTCGCAGCCGTCAGGTTTAACATCCTAGCACAATTTCTCTCACGAGACCAAGACCAGGACCAGGACCAGGACCGAGACCGAGTCTGAGTCTGTCTGAGCCGGAGAGACGCCCGTGGCCAAACATGTCGTCGGTCAAGGCCACCAAGAAGAGCGCCTTCTCGTGCGAGCCGTGCCGCAGACGCAAGGTGGATCCATCCTCGCCGTGCTCTGCGCTGCTCCCTTGTACCGTTGCTGACTCGCTTCCAGGTCAAGTGTGGTGGTGAGCAGCCCATTTGTAACCGGTGTTCTGCGAGAAAGGACGATTGTGTATACAAACTGTACGACTCCCGCTGGCCTTGTATCAGGCCGCTGTTCATGCTCGTGATGATACTCGCGTGCCCTGCCCGTCTCCCACCAAATTACTCACACGCCACAGCAACCCAACTCTGTCCTACACCCAACGCCTCGAGGAGCGTATCAAGGAGCTCGAGGACCAGCTCGCTTCCGCCAAGTCTGCCCCTCCGTCTATTGCCGCCTCGAATCACTCCAGCCCCGGCGTCTTCAATGGAGACTCGGCCAGCCACAATCGCAACAGCGCCCATGCCGATGACCATGGCATGACAAGGAGCTTTATGGGCCTCAAAATTGACGACAAAGGTGGCATTACATACCATGGCCCGACCAGTCTATTCCATCTCCCCAGTGACCGGGACACGACCCAAAATGACTTGCTCTGTTCCGTTGACACGGACGCTCATCGAAGGGAGCGGCTCGTCACCAACGCATGGCATCAGCGCGCAATGGAAAACCTCTCCGACATCCCAGTATGCTCTCTTTGCATGACTCCCGTATATGCTAGCTTACCAAGTACCGCAGGAACCATTTCAATACCTTCTGAATGTGCATTGGTGCTGGATCCAGCCTCTGTTCAATTTCATTTACAGACCTGCTTTCACCCGTATGCTTTCCTCAGTTGTACATCTGAAGCCGCTGAAGATCTAACTTGATATAGGCGACATGCAATCGATGGGCCCTTACTACTCGCACACACTTCTAAATGCAATCTTGTCACACTCCATCCGCTGGGGCAAGAGTGATCCCTCGACAAAACGGCTGCTGGATCAGTCCTACGATGGCGGTGCCGTATTCGCGAAGCATGCCCGTAGTATGCTGTTCGATGAATTGAACCGAGGTGTTAGCACTATTCCGACAGTTCAGACACTTCTCCTCCTCAGTGCTCAAGAATGTGGCCATGGAAACACCACACAGGCGTGGGTGTACAGTGGCCTGGCGTTCCGCCTTATTGACCATCTGGGAATTTGCGTGGACGGTCAGAGATACCCTGGTTCGGTTCACTTTTCCGACGAGGAGGTCGAGATTCGCCATCGCATCTTTTGGAGCTGCTACTTCTGGGACAAGATGATTAGTCTGTACCTTGGCCGCTCCCCATCCCTACAGCACTCATTTGTTTCTCCTCCCCAAATCATGTGTAAGTCCCAGTCCCAAACACCGGCTTCCCCTGCTGACAATCTCCAGTGGATGATTCTGCCGAGAATGAACTTTGGGTTCCATTTGATTCGCTTCATGGCGGGGATTGGAAGTATCCTCCCGCTACCGCACATTCGACATCCTGCTTCATGAGCACGTGTCGGCTGTCGGTTATTTTCAACGAAATTCTCATCCATATGTACGACCCATTGATGCAGAATACTGATGCCGAGATGCAAGAATGCCTGCAGTACCAAGATCCAGCCCTGAGACTGTGGTGGGATCAACTACCCCCTCACCTGAAAATTGATCCTCTTGCTCTGCCGGCCCTAGCACCGCCTTCGCATATTGTTACCATGAAGTAGGCACCACGTCCCACTCCTCAGTTTTGTAAACGGACGGCTAACTTATTGGACAGCGCGCTGTACCATACGTTTAGAATCCTCTTGTTCAGGCCTATGCTTTCTCGTCAAATACACCCTGAAGATGATGGGCCGCACCCGATTCAGAATCATCTTGTGGAATGTGTCACGTCAGCCACGTCCATCATCGCTATTTTCGACCTCTTCTGCAGGACATTCACAATCAATCATTGTGTCCTGTCTCTGTCGTACAGCCTTTACATTGCGGCGACCATTTTCCTCTTGCAGGTGCAGGCATCTCCAGAGGATCAACAAGCACTTCGCAAGTTGAGCTTTTGTATTCAAGCATTGAATCAGGCAAAATTCGTCAACCCAGGTAAGCTGCTTGGAATTGGAGAAGAGCCCAAAGTGCTAACGGAGCGCTAGTCATCTCAAGTGCTCTGTCTCTCATTACAAGAGAAGTGACTAGCCTTGGAATTAATCTAGGTGGCGTCAGTCAACAACAACAGCAGCAGCAGCAACAGCCGACACCAACAACTCCAACTGTGTCTCCCGATGTGCCCCTTTCCGAGTCCATATTCCAAACACCACTCGATGTACCCCTTCAGCAGCCACAGTACTCGCCAGGGCAGCTTTTTCAGACCCCATGGGCTGACAACCTTGACCCCAACTCTATGAATGTAGACCGTGGTGTCTTCGAAGCCTTGTCATCCTTTCAACCTCTTAGCGTTCGTGTTGGTGCTATCCACGAATCTGACAACCAAGCACCTTTTGGATAAAGGGATGTCTTTTGTCCCCGGCGGAACAAACACTCGCCATCCAGCTCGGATTTGGTCACTGCCTTGTTGGCGCTCACAGCAGGGTTCCCTCGAGCCTGCATCATCATTCGCCTCGACTAACAAAAAAATCCGACAATCAGTAACCTCGTGGGTGCTGGGGGGTTGCTACCCCTAAAACGATCAAGTCGGAAACTGAACCAACTTGCTCCTAGCCATGAGGGGATGTCACGGATTACGCCGTGTTCGGTGGTATGTTCGCAGCTAAGGAGCCTGCTACTGATGCCAGGCGAGAAACAATAGGCCAAAATCAGCCATGGCAACCTTACATAAGTTGTCGGAGGATGTAGATGTGGTGAAGGTAACGTAATGCGCCCTAGTTCTTACAGGCAATTGATACAAGCTCTTCCGCCGACATTCAACCCCTCTATTCTGACGACAACCCCAGTCATCTTCACGGGAACCCTCCGAATCTGTGGGATATTTGCCAGCCTGGAGCTTTACCCTTACGCTGCAATATGAAAGCTGCGGTCTTTCCGTGTGGATTGCACTGGGACGCTGGCGGCCAGGCAATATTCGGTGGAGAGCAAAGATCTGGCCCTGTGGGTTCGTCGAGGGCAAATTCGGATAATCCCAGAACACCGGTCGAAGCTACGATTGTCCGAACCTGTCCATCGCATCATGCCCTATAGTGCAAGAAATGGGACGGGGTGTTACTACTCAATCATGGGGTTCTGCTGGACTGCTTGGGGGCGGACTTGGGAACATGGAGACGCATTCAGAAGCGGCAACAAACAAATCAAAAGATTACTTCACCATGTGCGCGTTGAACACCAGGCAGTCATCTGTGCTATACAATGTTCGATAGTATAAATGAAACAAATAAACCCCGCCACGCATCAAAAGGCGTTCGAAAAGAGCCAGGCAGCTGCAATGGCGACGAGATGCAGACATAAACCCGCAACAGCCGACTTAGATTCGTAAGGGGTGGGAGAATTTCGACTTGTCACACGTACTCCACATTGCTAGCGGGGTATCATAATGATCGCTCTGATTAGGACTTGACATCGATAAAACCGTCCTGTTAAACCTGAAGAGAGTGAGCAATGCATGTGGATACGGCCAGACATTCACTCTCATAGCAACAATTCCGTTAGTCTTCGGCGCGGCTAGGTTAATCCTACCATTAAGAAAGATGCATGAGTGAGTCTAGATCCACCACTATTGTGTCATGGCCACTGCTGATGAGCCAGTAAAGTGATTCTAATGAGTGACAAGTTACACTATTGGTGTCATCTAAAGCTATAATAGGAGAGCTACCCCTCTTGTCGCATGTAGCTTTTTCAGTGGCGCCCTGAAAGTATCGACACAGAACTAAGCGCGTGACTTTAGCAGGAATAAAATGAGTAAAAGTCCGGGTATCGGCCTTCATGTAGAGCAATTGTCGGAATCGATGGTTATACCACGGAGATTACGAGTTATGGAAATAAGAACAGAATTTTGAGGACACGACATGTATGAAGAAGAAGTTGTGGGGAATGAATATAGGTAGAAACCAGGCGAGAAAGCTGTTGGCCGCGTCGATGAACGGAGCCATTTTGTATCCGAATATGATACCACCACGCTCATTAGGGCGAGAAAGGCTTAAGCTCAAACTGAAACTCTGGTTTGATCCGCTGCGTAACTCGGATATCTGTGTTCTTGACAGATCCGATCGGATTCCTATCGGGGATTCTAGCTCCCCCAGTTAACCATGTGAGGTCCCCGAAGCTGCTTCAATCGCCGGATCCAAGCTTCAGATGACAAATTGGTCAACTTGAGACACCGGATACTCCGGGGGCGAATTTGTTCTAACGAGATTCTCTACAAGGGTCAAGCATTGCTCATGAGGTTGCTTTTGGGAAACTCAAAATTTTGTTCCAACGATAACATGAGATAATGGGCGCAGTCTCCCTTGGCATTATTTCGGATTGAATCGCGACTGATACGACAAGAACATTAACCTTCTAGACTTGGGATTCCCAAAGGGGCAGGTTGCTTGATATCATTCTCCAGAAATAGATGTATGATGGCTATAAAACAAAGAGTTAGTCATCGCAAAGAGATATGGGATAACCCAATTCACGCTTACAACACATCTTGATTATTCTATCTCTACCACTGCTCTCGAGTCAGTGCTCTCTTTGAAAGATGAAGTTTACACTTGTCTTTGGCATTCATGCCTTTCTTCTTGTATCCGACGTATTAGCCTCGCCCATTCCACAGGAAGAAGACATATGCACCGCCGAGCCACTGACTTCGGATACATGGTAAAAGCTAGGAATGGAAAAATGGCTGACCGACTGGGCTACGAGCGAGCTTGCTGATAACCCTATCGACGGAGTACAGAACTTTGCTAGTTCTGTTGGGGCCCCAAATTTCTTCTGGTACGCTTCTGCTGTATCGTCTGCATATTATCACGTTGAGTTAATAATGTTTCTTCTAGTGGGCTTAACAGTTTCTGCAATGCTGGCCAGGCTTGCTTTCCCATTGACCTGCCCGCTTGGTATGTTATGTCCCACAATCATTCCCCTCTGTTCGTCTTGCGGCTACAGACTTAACACACGCAACATAGGTATGCCTTGCTATCGGTGCAGAATTGGAACACCTATATGAATACGCTCTATAATGCTGTCTCTTTGGCGGGCAATATCATCACCTTGACCCTTCCAGGAATCGTGACTGGTGTCTACCCCGATTCGAAAGATGATGTTACGGTTTTGAAGCTCTTTACACGAGTCTTTGGTGGCACTCTCGGCACCATTCCGTTCACGGAAGCCCTTGGTGGCGCTGCAACAGTGGCTTCGGGGACTACTATGCTCGTATCCGGCAGTCTGATTCCTCCCGAGCCCGAGGACAGATTTCTTGCTTGGACCAACGGCACCAGTTCCATGGGAATCTTGGTTCAGTCTTTGCAAAGCAGCATCTCATCCTCATTCCAGGATATCATCGAGGCTCAGGCAAGCGCTGCAAACGGAATCGTGCCTCTTGTTAGTGATGGTAAATTCCTGGGCACAAGCCAGAACGTCACGCAGGCAGAAATGCAAGAACAAGCGGTCAAGTCTCTGGAGCTCTACGCCATGGGACTTGCGCTTCAAGCCCAACGGGCCTTTGTCTTTCGAAACCAGCTTTAGAGAGAAGACATCGGGTGCAGGGAAGCCGGGCGGGAGACAGCGTGCGTGCAGGAAGAGGATGGCCAATGGAGAAGCTACTCCCTCGTGACGGCCGGAAAACGGCGACGAGGTCACGACCATGGAGGATGTTGCAGCAACGATGCAGGACAAGTACGGCATGACGAAGCAGCAGATGTTCAAGGATGTTTCTGATTGCTTCGACGATGCTGGCGGGGTGCAGTTGGTGTACCCTTTTGGCGATTTTCTCCGGCTCGACTCATCGCAGCAGTGCATCTTCCATCTCCAGGTCTGTACCAATATGTTGGTGGATGACCAGAGCATCATGGAGCAATGCAAGGATTAGGGGCTCAGTCTGTGAGACGAAGGAGTTAAGTTGGTCGACTGCTATTAGGAGTCGAGTCTTTTATCTATATTTCCATTCTTATTTTCTGTTCTTATAGACTTGGTGTGGCTCTCTGTACGCATTGTTGAGACGATTTAGTAGAATAGTTTTAGAAAACCTCCAGGCTGGCCTTGTACCTAGACAGCTCCCCGATCCAGTTTGCTCATGGCAACTCACTTTCTAAATGGTGAAAAAGTAGTAACAGGCCCACTCAGTCCTTCGCAACATCCCACAGATCCTCGGCGTTGCCCCTGAAGAGTCTCTCGAGGAGCACGTCGTCGTCGGCGCACCAATCCAGCACTGTCTCCATCCACGGGCGAATGTCGAGTCCCTCGAAGCGCGTGTGCGGCCAATCTGTTGCAAAGACGATGCGAGTCTTTCCAAACAACTTCAGCAGTTCCTTTGAGATCGGTTCGAGGTCGCCGTAGCCTGGAACCTGGCTGATGCGATAAGGCGCAGAGAGCTTGAGGTACGTATGGCCGTCCTGCAGAAGGCGCACGAGAGAAGAGAAGCCAGCGATGTCGTAGGGGTTGGAGCCGGAGTGGTCCTTGAGGATTGGGTGGCCGATATGGTCGATGCAGAAGCGCACGTTGAGGGTTGGGACGATGGGCTCGAGAAGGGGGATAAGAGGCATGGAGATGTAGACTTGGACGACCCAACCGAGGTCTCTCACGGCGTCGGCGTACTGGTGCAGTAGAATCGACAGTTCTTGGGCATCAACTTCGCGTCCATTCGACTGAATGTTGAGTCGGACGCCGCGGACGCCCAGTTCATGCCATTCCTTGAGTAGTGCTGGCGATGTCGTGGCGGGATCAAACTGCACGACGCCGCGTCCACGCTGGGGGCCGAGCTCACCCAGGGCATCCAGCATGCATGCGTTGTCGACGCCATAAATAGACGGCTGCACGATGACAATGTTGCCAATGCCGACCGAGGCCTCGAAGGTGAGCGCCTGGGCGAGGGTGAAGGTGCTGGGCTGGTAGGCCGCATCGGGGTCCAGGGCGTAGTTTATCGGGTCGATGATGTGCATGTGCGAGTCCCATGCGCCGGCGGGGATGCGCGCGGCGAGGCCGGAGTGAGGCTCCTGATGGGCCATTTTCACTGCTGTTACATGATATTGCCGGAGGTGATGTCGATCGGCGGTGGTGGGCAGTGGGTTTTGTAGGTGCTGAGTTAATCGAATTTGGACGGGGTGGAGATGGAGATGGAGGATGCCTCGGATGTGATTCACCGAGGGCCGCCGGGGCGGTTTAGGAGCGCCAGCAGAAGACATCCAACAGATCCGTGCAGGAGAGCTCGGTGAATCAGGACATGGTGGAAGTCGGCGTCTAGGGTTCCATTTCTAGGGTTCTGTCAGCTGCATGATACCGAGTTAAGGTCAGTCTGAAAGTCAACGCCAATGGGATTAACACGGAACTTGTCCGAAATACAACATATAAGTGGGATGACGGGTGATGTTGTGATGCTCCAATAAGTATTACCAGCCATTACTTTAGTTTTCAGATACAATCTGCTCAATTGGCTGGGTAATTATTCTACGTCATCCATGCGTGCATACAAGGCAGCCGATCTTCCAATCTGGTCTCCCTTCACCATGCCCGTCATCTGACATATACAACATGTAGCCGTTTGGTGATATGCGCACGAACACGAAATTATTGATGACGAAATACAAAATGGTTTACTTTTAATATTATCGGTGCCCTTTAACGACACGGCCTTGTTTGTTAGTGTCACGCTCAATTGAATGGGTTTGCCAACACCGCCGTGGCGACAAAATACCTATACACCCTTCTGAATGCTCCTCACAATACTATAACTAGAAATTCTCCATAAATTTATTAAATCCTTGTAAACTAGATCTCGAAAATCCTCACCCCGGAACAGTTTATGCTGCACAAAGGTGGGCTTACATCCTCACCCGGGCCGTAGCGCCTTTAGCTGACGGATGGCTTATACCAAGCTCAGTGAAACGTCTCCAACTACACCAAGCTCCTTGGAAAGTCGAGGTGGAATCATTCATATTTGAGAGATCTAGGGCCATCCATCCAGTGACAAGACCAGCGCAGTCCAAGGCTGATCTTGCATTCCCGTTATTTGTCACGTTGGTCATTTGAACTGGTGCGCCTCAAGTTTCAAGGATGCTAAATAAATAGCAAGCGATCGATGGAAGCGCTCAGCCACACAGCACGACCCCTAATTTCTACGTCACGTTCCCCAAGCCTCGTTGATTCCAAATTCCCCCATAACTCCCTCCGCAGTCTGTAAATTCATACCCCCACCTTGCAGCCGGACAATTGATTCCAAAGACCTACAGAACCATCCACCAATCGCGAATAGCGCCTCCCAATGGAAGCCCGCCCCCCGCTGAACCACAGCCGAATGTGGCAATTCCCCTCCCCCCCAGGTACCTTTTTTCCAATCGTCATCAGTACCATCGGTGACGCAGCGAACTCTCGGGATTTGTCACGTCCGGCTTCCGACAGAGCTTCGAAACCTATCCTCCCTCACCGCAGAAGCGCAGCTGAGCTGCCTTGCTGGCTATAACTGCTTCCTCGTCCCCTTAGAAGCGTTTAAGCACATCACACACTTGCTCGAAGCAGATCGCAATCGCTTCATCGAGAACCCAGCAATCACCCCGCTTCCCCGGCATCCGATCTCCGTCGCAACATCAATACTGCCTTCGAGCCCACTCAAGAAACCACCACTACAACACCAAAAACTCGTCGCCAAAAATGCCATTCTCGCTCCCTCCGTTCATCGCCCGCCTCGTGCGCCCGTCCACGCAATCCGCCATGTTCTCCATCGCCCCCGACGCCGCCGCCTCCTCCCCCCCCGCCGTCCCCGCCAACGCGCAGCTCTGCACCGTCGCGGCCGGCTGCTTCTGGGGCACCGAGCACCTCTACCGCAAGCACTTTGCCAACAAGGGCCTCATCGACGCAAAGGTCGGCTACATCGGCGGCGACCTGGAGAACCCGGCCTACCGCGCCGTGTGCGGCGGAAAGACTGGTCGTACGTCCTCCTGTTTTCGTCCTATTTTCCTGCCTGGGGAGTGTGATCTTGACCAACTAACACTTTGTCGCAGATGCTGAAGCCGCGCAAATCATCTTCGATCCAGCCCAAGTTTCCTACCGCCAGCTCCTCGAGTTCTTCTACAAGATGCACGACCCCACAACCCTCAACAAGCAGGGCCCCGACACTGGCTCGCAGTACCGCTCTGCCATTTACTTCCACAACGAGGAGCAGGAGAAGATTGCGCGCGAGGTCACTGCCAAGGTCAACGCCCAGTGGTGGAAAAACGGTGTCGTCACCGAGGTTGCGCCCGCCGGCAAGTGGTGGACCGCTGAGGAGTATCACCAGCTGTACCTCGACAACAACCCCATGGGCTATGAGTGCCCTAGCCACTTCTTGAGGCCGTTCCCCCCGCTGGAGTGATGGTGGACCTGAGGTTGTGTAAAAGAAGGAAATGGATAATTAGACAATACGGACAATGTCAATGATGTAAATATCGACGTGCAATGATGGCAAGCTTGGAGCATTGGCAAGTCGCAGTCAGCTATGAATACAAGGGGGTCAGTATAGCATTCACGCTTTAAGTGGTCAAATCATGATGGCAATAATGGATGAGTATTGCTATTCGCATACACTCAAAATACAACTCGCACACTTAAATATATAGACTAATTTCACCAAGAAGTCTCAATAATATACCTAAACCTAAGAAAATTAAATAAGTTTTATTTTTAAGTATTTATCCTCTAAGTTCTACTTTTTAAATTTTATCTTTTAATTTATTTTAGAGTAGAAACTGGAGACTCTTTAAAATAAGATACCTTAAGGCGGGCGCGCAGTCCAGGCATATCTTAGACTATCTAAGTTTAGTATAAAAGCTTGTATTTGTATGCGATTTGTATTTTGAATGTGTGCGAATAGCAATACTCTAATAGATATGTTTTTAGAAGTTCTTCTTTTTTTGGTATATCCCTATCTGCTACAAAATGTGGGCGCATCGCCAGCAGGCATTGGCCAAACCAAGGAGAGGAGTTTCATTAGCCTCTTCAAACACTATTCATTTCGCCAAATAATACACGCGTTCTTCGCGATCTACTACAAATGACCATTCGCTTCCATTTACTTTCGTCGGTTTTGCTGCATCATCAGGATCTGTACCATCCGGATGAAGATGTTGAGGAAATCGAGCTCCAGCGAGATACTCTCGTTGACGGGGTCACGGCGCATAACACCGGCCTGGGCCAGGCGGGCGTGGGACAGCACCTTCTGGACATCGTACAGGGTGAAGCCGCCAAAGACGGCGAGACCACCGTACAGCCAGAGGTTCTCAGTGAAGGCCAGAGTTCGGACGGCAGTGGCGGGGATGAGGAGGGGAGCAAGACCAGAAGCGGCGACGATGGCAGCACCGGCCAGGAGAGGACCACCGATGTACAGGTACTTCTCCTGCTTAGCAGTGGCGCCGACAATAGCCAGACCACCCATCATGGCAAAGGTGTAGAGACCGGCACGGGCGAGGAGGGCACCGGGGACGAAGGCGAGAAGAGGGGCGACGAAGGCAGCCTGGGTGGCGTTGAAAGCGGTCCAGAGGGCGTACTTGGGGATGTAGCTGTCAATTGTTAGCATATGTTGATTTTGCGTCATTGAATCGCATTCGGGACTCACTTGTCAGGGGCGATGGATCGAGTGCCAATCATGGTCGCAAAGCTGAGCGCAAGACCACCAATGCCAACAACCCAAGGGTTGGTCACCATCAATCGGTACACGAAGCCGGTCTGGACCATCTGGCGGGCCGTCAAGCCAATGATTCCGATTCCCAAACCGGTGTGCAGGAAGGTGTTGTTCAGGTACTCGCGCTCGTAGATGGGCATGCCGCCATCCTCACGGGTCTCGCGGTTGAAGACGGCATTGATGGCGACGAGGGTACCGCCGAAGATGGCGCCGCCCACGAGCAGCTTGCGGGTGGTGGTCGAGCTGGCGGCGGCGGCCTGCTGCTGCCGCGCCGTCTCCTGGTAGTACGAGCGGGCGCCGGAGCCGCTGAATCGGTGGAAGGCGCTGCGCGTGGTGGCCGACGAGATGCGCGAGGAGAAGAAGCCCGGTGTCGGCTTGGCCGGGGTGTGGAAGTTTCGGACGGGCGCGGCGGATCGCAGGGCCGTCTTGGAGAGCTCGGGCAGCCGCTGCGCGAGGCGCGCGGGCCCCTGGCGGATGGTGAGCGTAAACGACATAGTCGAGAGCAACGCTGCAGAGGGGGTCGTTGTGTGGTTGCGAGGTTGACAAAGGAAACGCTTGTGCGGGGGACGAGAAGAAGGACGGCGGACCGGGTATATTATGTGCACAGAATCCCGAGGCGGCGAGCATGACGTTGGTTCGGGCGGTGGAGCGTCGCTAAGTCCGCCGTCACGTGTTGGAACTTGGTGGAATTTTCCGGCGTCTCTTGGTGACTCAGTTGGTCAGCGGATGCTGTGCGCCCCGGAAGCAGTCTCCAAACTCCAGCGGATCGCACTCGGACTTAACTATGGCAGCCGAAACCATCCCGGAGCAGCGACGAGAACCCAGCAACTGCTAATAATAATTACGCACGAAATCCTTCTACGCCCTTCTCTCAATAGATTCTTCGGTTCAACATTACTATGTGCGCTATTATGGTTCAGCTTCCGCTGCAGCTTCATCGGGGTATCTTGTCATGGATGTCATGTATGTATCCCTTCCTCTCTACGGTGCACCTGCACACCACCCACAAAAGATGAATCAACCAACCATTCATGTTCCTGCTCGCTATTCACACAAAGCCCCAACATGAATCCCATCAAAGCAAAGCAGTGTTCTCCATCACTTGTGACGCCGGTGTTGTATAGTCCCCATGCTCTCATGCACCTCCCACAAAGACTCCGGCCTCCTGAAAATGTGCCTGCAACATTACTCCCTCGTATCATCGCAACCCACCAACTCCTTTCTCAATCACAAATCTTACCGGCCGTCTGGCCCTCCTCATTCGCAGCCCAAAGGCAGACCGTGGCATGAATCTCTGCGTCGTCAACATGGCGACGCTCATCGTCTTAGGCACCCGAGCTTCTTCCTCGAATGCTTCAGTAAGCGGCACACCCTCCTCTGAACTCTCGCTGGACACGCTCTCAGCTGGGGGGTTGCCGGCTCGATCATCGAACCCATAGTTTGCAACGCCTCCTCCTCGCAGCCACCCCTCCAAATTGCGGCATTGGCTCACATCGATCCAATTGAGTCGTCCACAACCATTCAGAACATTCTCCACGCCTCTGCCTGTGACCCGGACACAACCGCGGACGCTGAGAGCCTCCAAATCATTCAGGTGAAGCGCTACGCTTTCCAAACTTCCGTCGCTTACCGCGCTTCCGCAAAATGCTAGGCGCAGTTCCCGGAGTTTAGGGAGGCGAAGAGCCACAACCTCTGTGGCTGTGTCAGAAAGAGCGCAGCAGAATGATAGGTCGAGGTGCGTCAGATTCTTTGCCGAGTTGACCAAAGCCACCACTGCGTTGTCCGACAGGTACGTGCAGTCCGCGAGACAAAGCCGAGAAAGTTTCTCGAATCGAAAGGGGGCCCATGACTGGAAACCAGCGTCTGTGATCGATGTACACCGAGTGAGTTGAAGGGATTCTATGCGGTTCGATGCATGGGCGGCGAGGTGAGCCATTGATCTGTCTGTGATATGTTTACAGTAAGAGAGATTCAGGCGCTTTAGCTTGGGGCATCCAATGACTGTTCCTGGAGGGGGCATGTTCTGCGCCCTCTGCTGCTGCTGCTGCTGTTGCTGTTGCTGTTGCTGCTGGGCCTTGCTCTTGGACCTAGTGGTTGAGCTCGAGATAACAACCTGTTTGTTTGCTGGTGCCGGATCGGGTACAACCCACCCAACCAC
This sequence comes from Ilyonectria robusta, assembly GCF_021365365.1. Lineage (NCBI taxonomy): Eukaryota > Fungi > Ascomycota > Sordariomycetes > Hypocreales > Nectriaceae > Ilyonectria > Ilyonectria robusta. The sequence goes on along the minus strand of NW_025764437.1, from coordinate 1,130,933 downwards.
ACGGCCAAGTAGGTTATCCCCTACCTTGCGGCAATTGCTCCAGTCTACCTCCTCAAGATCCTTGGCGGTCTCGCTCATCTCTAGGATCTGATTGGCGGAAACGTCCCAGACTGACTTCATCTTCCAATGGGTGACATTTTTACCACATTTGCGCCATAGGGCCGCGAATCCCACATCCGTAATGTGGAAACAGTTGCTAAGGTCTATCGTCCGCGCACGAGTTCCCACAAAGGGAGCAAGAACTTTGATGATGATCTCATCGGTGATTGTGCGGTTGTAAATTGCTAGGTTGACGTACTGGCAGACCTTTGGGGATGTGGTAAGAATTTTGCGCCAGTGAGAGCTGACGAGGCGTAAGCGAAAAAGCTCTCCAATATCGGCGTGCTTGAAAATGTAGGTCAGAATCTCGTCGGAGAGAACAGGCTTGCTCAGGCTAAGTGGTCGCCGAGGCAAAACCTTAACTCGCTTGGCCGGGAGGTCTTCCGGGTCATCTGGCGGGGGAGACTGGGAGAAGGCGAACTTGATGGGCGTTATCTCTGCTAAACGAGATCTCACTCCGTTCGTCGTCGATACTGAGCCTTCGGTCTGGGGAGTTGGTGGAGCCAACGAATGACGTCGACGGTTCCTGAGGTTCTCCATGTTGACACTCAAGAACGGGTCCGGGTCCTTGGGCTCCATGTTGCCTCCTGAATCCTCCTTGACTGGGGAGCTAGGTTTTGATGGAGTAGAGAAGGTGAGACCAGGTAATGAGCCTCGTGTCGGTGTCGTCGGGGTCGGAGGATCGGATTTATTCGCCTTCGCCTTTCCCTCTACATCCATCATGTCGATATCGTCGTTTTGTGTTTGCAATCGCAGGCGCGCCGTCTCCTCAACCTGAGACTTGATATCCGGTGGGCACCGTCTCCACAACTCGTCGAGAACACTGCCAGTAATCATGAGGCACTCGACCGTGGTGATAGATCTCACTGTGGCGGTTCGGCCGCGAGAGAGTCCCAAGCTCGCCACTTCTCCAAAATATTGGCCTGCTTTCAGCCGTGGTCTCCTCTGAATCGATCCGCTCACGGCCTGAATTGGCTCATCGTGAATGACTTCTGCTTCGCCCCGGACGATGAAGAAAATTTCGTTTCCGGGAAGACCCTGACGGACAATGTCTGTGAAAGGGGTGTATGTCCTGGGCTGAACACTCAAGCCAAGGAAATGTAGGATATCTACAGGGAGCGTGGAAAAGAGAGGGAGTTCTTTCAAAGTCTTGCGGATGTTCACCAATCCGCTTCCCAAAGCGCTGCCGGCTGCGGGATCTTCGATAATGCCAGGGCTAGGGGACTTTCTCTTCTTTGAGTTGATGACTGCGCCATCCTTGATGACGCCCGTCTCTCCTGTCGACACCTCGCCGGGGGCGACTTCTCGGGTCACATAATCCATTTTAGGAGACATGAGCAGCTTGCCTCCTTCTTGGCGTCGTTTCTTGAGGACGTTTAGACGTTCTTGCGCCTCTTCACGGATCGCCTTCTCCATATCGGGGAATGCAGGCATCACGGCCTGCAAATCCTCCTTCTTCAACACGAGGAGCAAACACTTTGTCCGGGCAATGATGGTGGCTGTTCGTGGCATTTGCATAAGAACGCCAATTTCGCCGAAGAAGGCACCAGGTTTCAGCTCCGCATAAACGGCCTCGCCATCGCGAGACGTGACGGCGACGACGCCGCGAACCAGCCAGTACATGGCCTTTGCGTCATCGCCCTCGGTGACGATGTGGTCATTTGCACCATGAACCTGGGGCTTCAGGTTGTTTCCGATGGCAATAAGGAAAGCCTCGGGAGCGGACATGAAAAGGGGAAACGATCTCATGCGATCAACCAGATCCAAGGGCATGTCTCTGATGGTAGAAGCCGTGAGCGGCGATGGCCGCACGGGCCGTGTCGGGTTGTTTTCGACATTAAAAGATCGAATAAGTGAGACGGAATCGGACGAAGTGCCAGCACCCGCGGCTTGTTGATGATGGGCCAGCGCCCGATAGGGCGAGGGCGAGCTCGGAGAGCGGCCCCGCCTCATGGTCACAGGCCGTGGAAAGGCTGAGGTTCCTGAGCGCCGACGTTGATGCGCCAGCAGCAAGGCGGGATATTGCCTCCCTCCAGCAAGCTGTCAGCCGCAGCTGCACCAAAACGCCGGGGATGGCGTCCTTGTCTCTCAGGTCAACCCTCGTCAATGGGTTCTAGAAGGCGCGCAGGCGAGCGAACAGGTACAGAATAGAGCGGGGACGGGTCATGCTCTGTTCGGCGGGATTGGGGGCGGGAACGCCCACGCTGGGACAGCCAGGCCACTATCTCAAGGTGGGAGACGGTATCTAGGACACGCAGTAGTGGGCAGCGTTCACAGACAACCCAAGGACGGTTGTTGCGATAGTTGAAGGGCAGCTCCGGGGCTGGTGGCCGCAACGTGGGAGGGACGTCGATGGGCTGGCAGCTATCAGGCTTGCAGGTTGGACCAGATGCCAGGCCGGGGTGGGCGGCTTTGTCGTCGCACACGGAGGCTTTGTCGGGATCGCGTGAGCGTAGAGGTCGGTCGTGCGAGGGCGGTTGCGCGAGGGTGTCACGGGCGGACTTTTCGAGCCTGTGAGCGAGCGCGGTCGGCGACAAAGGCGGGAGGAAAGACGGTGGGAGGCTTACCAAGAGCCAAGGCGGGAGCCGGACGCAAGCAGAAGATGCGATTGCAGCAAACGGGGGGTTGTCGATGGAAACAGCGAACGGCAGGCGACGGGGTCCGGAAGGGATTCGCGGGGGGGTTGCGACGAGAGAACAGTTGATTTGTACTGAAGCTGCGGAAGCTGACGACCGGTTGAGGAAGCGTCAGGATTCCGAAAGGAAGAGAGATAGCTGGTTAGCTGGATCCGTAAAGGAAAAGATTCCAGTCGCGGAGAAGCGTCGACCGCCACACACGCCCACAAGACACAGCACACAGAACCCGCAACCCACAAGCCGCCCGCCCAGCTCCCAGCTCTCAGCGCTCAGCGCTCACACGCCCAAAGCAACCGGGAAAGCAAGCTCGATGTGGGGTAACGCTTTTTTTTAGGTGGGCGGGCAGTGCCGTCACAAACAGCAGCAAGGGTCAGCAGGGGAGGGGGCGGCAAAGGGCTAAGGCGACATAGTACCTAATGTACCTAGGTAGTAGTGTAGTAGAGTAGTGGTGTAGTAGTGTAGGTAGTAGTGCTAGGTACGGGCAGCGACAGTCGGCGAACGGCAGCGGGCCTTGATGACGATGATGGAGATGGACGGTGGAGCTCCGAGCGCACACAGCGAGCCGATGGAAGCAAAGCCGATGGGAGGCTCCTAAGGCGTGCTCCGATCCGTATAGCGACACAACAAGCACCAAGCACCAAGCAACAAGCGCGCACTAGAAGACGGGATCAAGGACCGGAGCCCAGCCCAGAGACACGCATCTCTCTAATCAACAACACACGACCAGATTCCCGGCGACAGCCGTCCGCTAAAAATCCAGACCCGGCGCTCTGGTGGCGTCGCAGTGACAATGGCATCGCCCAGGGCAGCGTGCGGGCGGTGCGTTGCGCGTGTCACTCGCGCGCCGCAGTGGGTGCCCGCTGTATCTGCCCGTACGGTGCCCCCTCCGTACAGCGCCCATGTGTGCCACCTACCGCATCAGTACGTGCTGCACTCACCACATACGGCCCTCGCTGCCCTGGCCACTCGCTGTTCCATCGCCGCGCCCCTGCTAGCGCCTGGAGGGCTGCTAGGGAGCGGCCCCAGGCGCAGATGACCGAGCGCGCACAGGGCACCCCGGGGTCCTGCAGGCTCTGAAGTCTCCCGGGGGGGTCAGTGCACCAACAGCCGGGGACCTCAGGCACACATCGCACACTTACGGCGCGGCCCTGGAGCTGTGAGGAGCTGGAGCCATAGGCGGCGCGCGCCCTGGAAAGCTGTCTGCTGGGCGAGCTCCACTCAGACGGGAATGGAAACGTCTCTGGTGCGACTTGGCCGCAAGGGACCCTGCCGTGCCAGCCCTGCTTCATATCCAGCAGACAATTACAGGGTCTTTTCCTGTCTCCCTCTGGCCCTGAGTGGTCGTCCTGTTCGGCTGTTGCCCCCTCCATGGCATGCGTCGGGCCTGCGTCGATCCTGATCGTCGGAGATCCGCAACCCGTTGATCAGAGACTAAGAGGAACACGCCCCCAGACCTTCTCCGGGAGAGCTTTGGTTGAGGTTGGGAAAGCATACACTCCCCCGTCCAGTTTCAAGGGGCGTCCTCTGCAGGCTTCTCGGCAATGATTTTCCACGTCGAGGTCATGTCCTGCCAGAAGTGGCTGCTGCAAGCTGCAGCTGCACGGCGCGCGCTATGCGTTAGGTCTGTTGTTGAGGAGATGGAGTCCGCCGCCCCATATCTGGAGATGAGAGTGAGACGTTTCGTCACTGCCCACTGTACTGCATCCCTGTTTCATCAACGCTCCAAGACATCATCCAAGAACGTACCTGGCATTCGCTGCGGGCCACCGAACCCGCTGGTAAGCACTGCTCGCTGGTCAGCCCCCTTTCGCAGCCCAGCTCAGCGTGTCTGGAGGTTGTCCCGAAACCCCCGGCTGCAGCGTAATTTACAGCGTAATTTACAGCGCAACTCCCTTATCCTAAACCATCTCCAACCTCCAATCAGGGACCAAGCTAACCTCATGCCTCCGTATCTTAGACACACATGCTGCATCTTGTAATTATCTCCCACCAACACCCGTCCCAAAATAAACACATCCAATCCTGAAACCTCGCCAAAAAGGTGTCATCTGCTAGATGGTGCCTCTCTCACGGACCACTCGGAGACGGAAAGACGCCATGGTCCAGGGCCAGGTCAAGCCAAGTCCACCCTGCCCCGGCCATAGAAGCCCGCTAGAAGACGCTACGTGAAATTGCCATGTCGCCTTCGACGCCCTTCCTTTTGGCTCGTTTCCTTTTTTCTTTTTTTCTTTATTTCCTTCCCCTCCAGCCGCCCTATCCCGGTCCCCGACACCAGTCAATACGACTCTATTAGTAGCAACTAACTGTCTTTGGCTCCGAGCTCGGTCCCCAGCCAAGTTACGTTACACAGCACAGACGTTCTTTTAATCTACCACTCCCACCCCCACCCCAAAGCTGATTAGATCGAGCCCGGCAGTTCGTTATCCTGACTTGTTTTTTCTGTCACTCGACGTTGCTTCTTTTCAGTTCTATTCATCTGGTGGGGGGCTTGGTGCCAAGGCCATCTGTCTCTCCTGAATCAGATTAAAGGGCGATTATGTGGAACCAGGACCAGAGGCTGGGCTAACCTGTACATTAGATTGTGTGTGGTTCAATCCCTGTGCATGTTGGCTTTGAAAGGAATAACCTGCATTGTTTCTGTTCATGCAGTGGTTCCAAAGGTTACTCAATTGATCCCAGGCCGTTGCCGAACTCGCAACGACCGGTTGTGTCTTGTCACGAGCAACAGTGTCTTCAACCTCCCTATGCACTTTGCTTCCCAAATCGCTGCGCGGACAGACATACCACAAGCACTATTAAATACCCAATCCATTAGCTCGTGCTCCAACAGCCTGAGCACCTTAGGGATGCCTCCCAGAGACAATACTGGCAGAACCTTATCACGTGTAGCCGCTTCTGGACCATCGACTCGAGCAACACAAGGTGCTGGAATGACACGTCCGTTTGGCAAGGGTGGAAGACTCTCTGAGGAAGACGCCTTCACTTTATTGCGCCCTGCTTCTACTTGCGGTCTTACTCTCAATAAAGTCAAAAATGTGAACCACAGTGTTGTCTTCATCTTTGCACAATTTTTGCTACCTTGGGGATCACTAGCTGGTCGTTGGTCTTCTCAAGTACAACCCAAATTTAGACGACAGGAACAACATTACGAGACTTATCTGCCCTGCAATCTTATCAGTGACGCTGTAAACGTGGGTTTTGGTTTAGTACATGCTGGAGTGCCCCTTAGTGATCAGAGAAGAGAAGCAAAACGCCGTTACACGTTGCTGTGAGGATAGATCGGCGTGCCACTTTTCGCCTTCTGATTCAGGGAAGGATGTTAAGGGGATAGGCATGGCTCAATCGGACAACAATCTTCGTTCCATAGATCAAGTTAAAGGAGGAGTATATGATGGCCACGAACCACTGGATGGAATGAATCAGAAAATGAAGAAATTTGATGAGATATTCCAGCATCTCAGCACGCCTCTTTAATCTTGAAAGCTTTCCTAGACTCAGCTTCACTATGGAATACAAGACCCCATTTCATCTGTATCGACAATGACATTTGGCTACCATCTTCGTCTACCGCCATCTTTGAGATCATGGCGAGAAAAGCCTGGGATTTATCAACAAATCCGGCCCTATCTAGGGAGTAATTTATCTTGAAAATGGCGAATGTGTCGAACCATGGGAAACAGTCCAGGATGAGAAGTATATTGCCACTACTGCTACTACCGCGGCTTTGCTAAGTACCACATATAACCAGTAATCCGTGTTGTGTCAGTCCAGCCAGTCCTGTCAACAGTCGCCCCTGAATCTCGGGCCTTCAAACGCGACGCAGCTCAGACTATTGCCACAATCGCTGGAACAACACAAGTAAGTCATATGTTCCCAAGAAAGAGTCAGGACGATTCAGAGTGCGTAGTTTTTTTTAAAAAAAAAAAAAATAACCCCCATGAAATATCTCCTAATGTCAGACAGGAAGCCATCAAATAACAGGATGGGGACATTACGCCAACTTTGTTCCACAACTTCCCAGAACTTTATGGAAATAGCGGTCAACATCGGGGTTTTTTTGGCAGGAAATTGAGTGTCAGAACAGGCCTTGTCCTGCTCAAGGTGTGGGACGGGACTGGGAGGATGGGAGGGCATATATGTGTCTAGCCTGGCTGTGGTAGCCGTGAACTGAGAATCATGGTAGATCATCCTTTCGCCAACACTCATGTGCAGACAGAATGATTGATTAGAACCAATCAAGGCTCGAAAGGTGATGCCTTCGGGTTTTTCGGTCTCGACGACAAGTACCTAGGTCACATTCTTATGATCAATGAAACTCCACTTCGCAAACTGACATTATATTTGTCCAGTTCTCTCGGTACCCACGTCAATTTACCAATCTATCTGCACTAAAACAATACGCTGAAATGAATCAGAAAATATGGCCTTTCGAAATTTCCCCGTTTTTCCAAAACGCCAAATGTTCAACCAGAACTCGAATCTTCTCCCACTCTCTATATGGCTCACTCACCCCCCTGTCTCTAAGTGCGCAAAAATGTTTTAAACACCTCCGAATTGGTGCAATCCTCGTAAGGATAGCCGATCCGGCGCAGGAACTTCTCAAGCTCGGGGACTTCGTCATCGGGGCACAGGATACCCGTCACGATCTTGCCCACATCACCACCGTAGTTACGGTACTGGAACAGGCTGATGTTGAACTTGACACGGAGAGTTACCAGGAACTTCTCCAGCGCACCGGGCCGCTCGGGGAAAGTGAACATGTACAACCTCTCGTTTGGCACACCAGATCGGCCGCCAACCAGGTATCGGATATGGCTCTTGGCGAGTTCATCGCCGGAAAGGTCTGTCACCTTCATACCATCAGACTTGATGCGGTCCATGAGATTGCTGAGCTCCTCGGATCGCTGGTCAGCGGGGGCCGTCAGAGACAAACCAATCAGGATATTGGCCACGTCGTCACTAGCATATCGGTAGGAGAACTCGGTAACAGCATGTGGCATGATGGTGGTGACGAGCTCGGAAAACGCGCCGGGGCGTTCAGGGATCTGAACAGCCAGGAGAGCCTCCTTGCCCTCACCCAGAGTCGCACGCTCAGCAACGAATCTGAGGCGGTCAAAGTTCATATTGGCACCCGAGGTCACGGCGATGAGAGTCCTCTTCGAGTCCCTAGAAGGGTTCTGGGCAACATACTTCTTCAAACCGGCAATGGACATGGCACCGGCAGGCTCCAGGCCTGAACGGGTGTCGTCGTACATGTCCTTGATAGCGGCGCAAATCTCGTCGGTGGTCACTTCAACGACGTCATCCACGACCTCCTTGGCAATGCGGAAGGTCTCCTCGCCGACAGTCTTGACGGCAGCACCGTCAGCAAACAGGCCGACTTCCTTCAACAGCACCCGCTCGCCCTTTCTGAGGGACTGGGCCATGGCATTGGCATCATAGGCCTCGACGCCAATGATCTTGACATGAGGAGCCATTCGCTTGACGTAGAGGCCGATTCCTGCAATGAGGCCACCTCCTCCGCAGCAACAGAAGATAGCCTCCACCTTGGCCATGTTGACCTGACCGAAGAGTTCGTTTCCAATGGTACCTTGACCGGCTATGACATATGGATCGTCGAAGGGAGGGATGTTGATGAGTCCATCCTGCTTCTCCCGTCTCGCGCACTCCTCCTTGGCAGCGTCGAAGTCGGCACCGTGCAGGACGACGTGGCCGCCTAGCCGGGCAACGTTCATGTGCTTGATGCTCGGTGTGGCCTCGGGCATAATGATAGTGGCAGGGATCTTGAGCTTGCGGGCGGAGAAGGCGACGCCTTGGGCATGGTTACCGGCCGAGCAGGCGACAACACCCTTCCAGCTCACGGCGGGATCGAGGTGGGCCATCTTGTTGTAGGCGCCGCGCAGCTTGAAGCTGAAGACGGGTTGCTCATCCTCGCGCTTGAGCAGGACGTTACACTCGAGGCGGTTGCTCAGGTTAATGGCGTGAGTCAATGGCGTGACCTTGCAGGCCTCGTAGACTCTCGAGGTAGCGCTGGCGATGAGTCGGAGGTACTAGAAGGAACAAAGAACCAACGGGTCAGCCACACAGGTCATCTTTAGGAAGTTCTTTTGTTAGGCTAGCATTGCTCACGTCGGGGTATCCTGTGGGCAGGAGAAATTCTTCGGGGACAATCTGCTTGATGCGAGCGCGCTTCTCCTCGGACGGCGTCGACGGGTTGGCGCTGTACTCAGTCAGGGCCATAGTGCTGGTGGGTGTGTGAGGCCTGGTTTCCACTCCATTGGTGCCATTGACGGCGCCATTGGTAGCCACAGGGACCACGGAAGGGTCTTGAAGTGAAGGCATCATAGGCGGGTGATGTTTGGTTGTTGATGGGAAGATGAAGGGAGAGAGTCACCGCCGAAGAATCGGACCTTTAATTTTTGTTAGCTTGGGGATGGCACTAGGTGATAGCCAATTCGCACGTGCTTGCCACCTGTTTTGCGGTGGGAGTCACTGCAAGTACTAGGTCTCTCACCCGGTGCGGATATGCGAGACACGGCCTCACCGACATGGACGCATTCGCGCCTAACCGGTACAACCCGTGTTCCAAATGGGCTGAGAAACATGACACAAAATGTAACATTATCGTAGTCCCAGCCGGCATAGGAAGTGGTCTTATTTGTTGTTGTTGTCGCCCGTAGGTGGGCTATAGTGCGGAATTCCTTATCAACACTACCACGTGGAAATGTCCTCTCAATTGATCTTCCGGTGCACTCCGGTGGCGGGGTCGGTACCCCCCAAAACGTAGCGGGGCTTCGATATCGGAGGCCAAGTGCGGCGTGTGCAGCAGGCGCCCTGAAGCTTGGGCGCCACTGCTGCAGGGACCAGTCCAACCACAGCCACGTCATTTGTTTTGTCGCAGTTGTGAATGAGGGAAACTCTAGATGATCATTCTCAACAATCGCTTGACAGAATATGAAACTTTTGATTATTTGGTACTATCGACTCATGGCTCGTCTATCCCAGGTACTCCAAACTCCCATCAGAATCAATCCCAGCTAAACCGCTCACGACTTGTTCACAACTTCCTCGTAAGCGGGCGGTGGTGCACCCTCAAACTGGTGACGAGGATCGCGGCTGGCGGGTCCCGCCTCCCGACTGTCCAACTCTGATGCATACACATGTGGACTCTCTAACTCCGGTGTAAACGCCTCTCGTCGCTGTTGAGATCTCATATCCCTCATCTCATAACCATTCGGCTCTCCCGAAAACCTTTGACCACTCGCAGGAGCCCCTGGCATTGATGGCCCAACGGGCACCGGCATGGATACAATGTGACCTCGTCGCTCTGCTTTCCGAAGGTCCCGGTCTACCTTATGGTCGGCCCGTTGCATGCTTCGCTCGGCGCGGCGGTAATGGCGCTCGATTCGGCGCTCAGTACGGTGCTGACGCTTTGATGAGAGCTGGGGAGTTGCGTAGTGGTACCCCCCATTAATGACCTGCGGTTGATGGCAGTGGTGGGGCGGGTTGTGATGGAAGTTCTGGTGAGCGCCGTTGTGGTACGGATCATGGTAGTAAGGATCTTGGTGGCGGGCATTTTGTTGTCCTTGGTCGGTATCTCCCATGAGAGGCCCGAGCCTTTGTGAGATGATTCTGCCGATTAAACCCATAGTGAGTTTGGAGTTGTTGTACTTCTTAGTTGAAAGGTTGCGAGTCTAGGGTAGAGTGCAAGCAAATGAAGCTGAAGAAATGTCTCGGTGATCTGTGAACTTGTGATAATATTCGGAAATTAATCTTTCGTCCCCTCGTTCTTCTCCATCCTTTTGTACCTGAGGTGCCTCCCTCCCAATCCTTCATCCCAAACCCAATCGAGGTTTCCATTCGAGATGCAGATCCCAGCCCCAGATGCGCAGCCCCATGATTGCTGGCAGAGCTGACTGCATCTCGAATCAACCCCCAAAAAGGGCTTGGCGCGAGCACGGAAGCTCCGATATTGCCCCACTCATTGCGGCCACCCAATCACTCCGCCGCCCTATCACTGTCGCACTCGCACTCGCTGATCGTGCCACGGGCGTGAGAGTGACGTTTTGCGTTGATGAGCCGCCCGGATATGTGTGCCGTCCACTTTACAAGCATGAAGAATGGCCCTACGAAAGTCCTTAGCGGGCGAATTAGGCACTGCAGCACCTGCTATAGCCTCTAGGACACTAATCAGACCATGCTAACTTGAAACATATGTTGTGTATTGAGGGCGTCTTGCCCGTCTATCTGAAAGATCGTCTATGTTACGCGCGTAATCTAGTGGCTTGATATCATGGCTATGTATTTTCGTGAAACTCCGTGCCATCGTCAGGTTTGAGAAAGCTCCCAATATGCTCTCAGCAATGCGAGACCGCCAATTTGTGTCTCTACCGTTCGTCCCCGCCCCCGCTCATTTGGATCCTGAAGGCTCCGTTTGCTCTGCCTCGTTTCCCCGGACGCATACCCATCTCTTAACCCTTGAGCCTCCTTCATGCCACCGAGTACTTTCTGACCTGTCCCCGGATCTACCACGCTCCACCGGCCTGTTCCGGGTAGCCATCGATGGAGGCCTCCCCACGTCTCGTCCTCCGGCGTTCCCTGGTTGCGATAATCGGTCGTGTTCTCCGCATCGTGGTTGATTCCATCGTTGTCAAGTGTGACGACCGCATCAAATATCCCGGCGCCCCACCACATGCCGAAGCGCCCCATGTCGTCGCGAGTGCCTAGAGCTGCGAGGGCGTTATGCTTGATCCAGCTTACGTAGGTGCTGCAGGCAGTGATATGAGCAGTCTTGACTCGCCGATAACCTCGTTTATCCAACTTCATACCCTTTGCAACCTGGAGAGGGTCAAGAGGCGTGCAAAAAGAGGTGAGGTGATGGAAGAAGACGCCCTTGAAGGTTTGTCCGTCCTGCGAACAGGTACCGCTTGCATCGCACTGTTCTTCGAGAATTCCTCCGCGGCCGAGTCCTCTCCAGGGTGGTAATCGACCAGATGGAACCGACTCCGGATCATCTCTGGCCTTATTCTCCTTAAGACTCCACCCAGTGGCTTCAATGACGGACTGGATCAGCACATGTCCTTCCTCCAGAAACGATGCACCCCCGCTGACAGTCCAAAGCCCCCGCTGACCCGTGAGCAAGACACCTTGGTTGTACGTGTACACCATCTCGTCACGAAGGTCACACTCTGTGTTGCCAGGCCTCCTTCCATCGATGTGATAGCCATCCACAAACAGGCCGTGATGATTGGTCATGTTGACGTCCATCAACCATTTGTATCCGTCCATGGCGGCCTGTAGGTGTGCAGGGTCGTTGGTGGGGAACCCGGCCGTGGCAAGCCACGGTGCTGTAAAGTTATCGCCAGGAAAGTGGCGATACATGGAGATGGATGTAGAAATCCAGAGTTCGTTGGTAATGGCATTCTTGTATGGGTTGAGGCGAGGGTTCCAAACCATACCCCCCTTGCAGAATTTTGTTTCCCAGCCTCGAGCCCCCAGGTTCCAGAAGATTCGTGAGCGGTGAGCGAAGGACGACAGCCAATTATGGCCATGCCACGGTATCGAGTCCATGATATTTTTGAGTCCGCTGCCTGGAACAACCTCATGGGGTCCGGACCTTGGGTAGTGCAGTTCAGCGTGAGTCCTCACAAAGTTGATGGCCTCAATCCAGCCGAGGGCCACCCAAAGAATATCGTCATAGGCCTTGATAATGTATTAGTACGACGAAAGTCTTTGACAAGTTAAAGCATCTAACCTGTCCTCTGATAGATAGGACATCCTGCCCGTAGTATGACCCAACCAACTGTGCATAGTAGGATGAGATGAGGTTTTCCTTGGCCTTCCAGTCATCCACGCCGTCGAGCTGGATGGTAGCCAAAGACTTGGACAATGTAGTTAGCGTGCCAGCAATTACAGTGCCTGCAACAGCGGCCGTCCAGTCTATGGCAGATGGCCAAGTCGCATAATCTGGGTGGAAATACTGATCTTGCAAGACAGCCAGGGCTTCGACGGCATACTCGAGAACGACGGAATCCACGGGAGGAGGCGCTGGTGACTTGGAAGAGAATCCCAGGAAGGACTCGGGGAGAGGCTTGCAGTTCCTGGGGGGTTCGGCATAGAGGATGGGACAGTATTGCCTTGTGTCGTCGTTGGAGGGAGCCGCGAGCGCGGTTTGAAGAGTAAGAAGGCCGAAGAGGCCAGCCACGACAGATAACCGAGCCATGGCGAAATGCGATACGTTGTCGAATGTAGGCGACGGGATCGAGCTTATCGTGGGTTCTGCGAGAGTATCATCTGGTCACAACGCGCGGTTTTTACGGGATAGAACGATCCATGTCGAGGGCCGGCTCGATGCGATCTCGGAGTGAGAACAGATCAGCGGTATGGGCGGCTTGTTGGTTGGAAAAGCGTCGGAAATGGCGAACCCGAGGGATCTATGGCGAGGTGTTGATCAGGGCAACACTCTATGCCAAGGACGGAAATTTGGGAGGTTCGTAGTTGAGTGAGTGAGGTTATCAGACACGACGAAAAGGCGGGCGACTGGGGGTTCGTCTTGTCTTGAGGATGAGGGATGACCGCCAAGTGCGACGCTTTGCCCCACCACAGATAGTTCGTCGAGACGTTCGTGGCGCAGGCCCAAAAAAACAAGTGGGCCACGAGGATTGCGACAAACCGGTAGAGACATGACTAGGATTCTGGGTCTTGAATGGACGGTTCCGGGCGGGAGGGTGGATGTGAAGAGCACGCCAGGCGTTTGGTGACTGGCGCCAGCGGCATTATTGGTCACGAGATGGTTTTCTCTCTTCTCTCGTACCCGGTCGTAACGAGAATGATATTGGCCTGACGCCGTTGTGCGACCCTCCCGTCTATCTTTATCGTTTATCGTATGGCATGGGGATGATGCAAGAGATAGAGTTGCTGTGTGGGTGGCGGGAGTGGGAGGGAACCCTAATAATCCTAGGACAGAGCGAATGCGGACGTTGAGAGGACTACCACAATAGCTTTCTCGAAATATCTTTAGCATAAAGAATGAGAACCTCTGATTAAGAAACTATTCTGCATCTAGCCCATGCCTCCTTTTGTCGTTGAGAAATCTCTAGGTACAGTATCATTGCATGTTCCTAGTATCATTCATGTACACCTCATGCGAGGTGCGCACACATGAATGGACAGTGAATTCCTTCCCCGCCGCCAATTGGCCCCAGAAAGACTCGTCTTCAGTGGGCGAGCGAATCCTACAGGCTGGTTTTTAGTGGCTCCGGCCTGTTAGTGGGCTCTATCCGTCCATTTAGTGGCCTCTCCGTCGTCTTCTAGCGAGTGGTGAAGCGGGATTTCAGTGAAAGTGGGTCGCTTGGGTGCTTTGTTTACTTTCAACCCAAAACAGACACCAACATACCCCGGCACCTCTTTACCTTCCCGCGACCACAACCCACGGTCCACAACTCCGACTCTCTTCCTTCTCGCAGGCCCAGCACCAACTTTCCAGTCTTCAGTCCATGTCTATACCGTCGCGCAATCCTTTCTCAGCGCGTCACGGAACTCGTCCCTTCTACCATTGACTAACCCAGCACCCCAACGCGAGCTTGCCCCTTCAAAACGCGCTCACTGGGTCCTTCCGCCCGCGTCAATTCCAAGGCCTCACCCACCACCACGCGCCGTAACGCGTGAAAAGAGCCATGGAGGCCGACGCTGTTAGCAGATATCGCTCCCGCATCCTTAGAGAAATGAACGCCAACCGCGAAAACCCTTTCAACTCACCACCCTCTTCCACTGGCTCCCACGGCACCGTCAGCCCAACTCTATCATCCGTCTTTTCAGATCCCGACGGCGAGTCCACGCGAAGACTCAACGAGGATATTGCCCGCGTTACCGCCCCCCGCAACAACCCGCCCATCAACTGGGAGGCTGCCCACCGCAAGTGGCCGGAGTTCTTTGGCATGCCCAAGTCCCGCAACGCACCCATCTTCGACGACCACACCGACACGCGACCTCTGAGTGCAGAGTCTAAGGAGAACAAGCCCCCAGCCGCGGTCGTTAAGTTCGCCGCCGACGACTCTACGCAGAATATCTGGACGGGATCCAACCGGACCCGCGCCGAGATGCAGCCTAGCGCCGACACCGAATCCGACCTGTCCTCTATCCTTGCCAGGTCTCCCGTCCGAACACTGTCAAACGCGGCCTTGAAGATCACTCGCAACCCCAGCCCTCTGGCCAAGGTCCAGACTCGCGTCCCTTCAGACACCATGAAGGAACAGCAACATCAGCGCCAAGAGTCCCTCTCGGATGCGCTTGAACGCCTACGCAACGTGTCGCAAACTCCCAAGAGCTACGAGCAGCAGGAGCCCGCGCATGATCGTCCTTCCCCCCAAATGTCGTCAGCCAAATCGAGTTTGACGGCTGTCCCTCCTTCACCAGAATCCATGCACAGCCCTAGTCACAATGAGACTAATGCTCGGTCATTCTTCATGCCCGATGTCTCTCACCTCGGTGACTTTGTCACCGGCACTCTTCGATTCAGTGGTTCGATGAGGAACGGTGTTCCCATCTTTGTCAAGAACGGCAAGGTCCATGACCTAAAGGACAAGTACTCCGTCAACCACCATGCTGAGGTGGACGGACTTGAGGTGCCCGAAGATGAGGAAAAGATCTTTGTGTCCATGGATATGATCCGCGAGGAGATCATCTCTCTGCAAGAACATTACGACAAGGTGCAAGAATACGCCGAGAATCTCCAACAACAAGTTGAGCAACTAGAGGCCCAGCTCAAGTCCCGAAAACACATCCACGATGATTTTAGCTCTCATCAGAACGAGCAGCTGATGATTCAGAAACACCGTGAGTAAATGTGTTATGCGCAAGAATGCACACAGCTAACTAGGTGTAGGATTGGAGGTTGAGGTGTCCACGCTGCAGTCTCGACTGGAGCAGGTCTCACGAAAGACCAGTCTTAACGAGATTGAAAACGATGCCGTGTCCCAGGAGAGGGATCGCGCTGTACGAAAGCTCCAAGAGGCGTGTGAGGATATCAATAAGCTTACCCGCAAGTTGAGCACTAAGGAGAAGGAACTCGAAACCACTCACCGACAACTCGAGTCAACAGAGCAAATTCGGCACGACAATGACACCTTCCGTCGGGATCTCATGTCGTTGAAGCATGGCCGAGATGCCCTGGAGCTTGAAAACACGTCACTCGAGGCAGCTAACAAGACTCTCCGACAAGAGAACGAGAGTCTCAAACTGGAAATCGAGTCATTGCGTTCCGGCAGCAACAAGACCCGCCAGGATCAGGAGTCTCTGATCACTGAGAACCGATCACTGCGGTCAAACAACAAGACCTTGATTGAGGAGAACGAAGATCTCCGAGAGAATCTGGACGGTGCTCAGCATGAGCTTGATGCCGCTAGAGAGGAGGTTGAGACTCTGCAGCAGGAGATGCAGAACCATGGTCAGGAGAAGATCTCGCTCCGCGAGGACAACGAGAGTCTGGTGCGACACAACGAGAAGTACTTTAGCGAGAACAAGATCCTCCGTCGGGAGAACTCTGGCTTCGAGCGTAGTATTCACGATATGCACGACGAAAACGTGAAGCTAAAGGACGAGGTGGAATTTTTGAAGCAGCAACTGGATCATTGCCGACCTATCCCTAAGGAAGACTTTTCTGCTCAACTTGACGAGGAGACTGAGGAGAACATGACATCGGCATTTTTTATTCCGGATATCACGATCAACACTAATGACACCAACCCGGTTGAGAACACTGAGACCAAGGACCTGCCAGAGTTGACGGCCCAGAGCACCAAGTTGCCGACCATCCCTGACGTTACCGAGCAAGAGACGCGAAATACGACCAAGCGCGAAACAACATCCCATACCGAGACTCGTGAGATCCAACATAAGTCTCGCAGCAAGAGCAAGAGCTCCTCTGCGAAGACCGGCCAAAGCCAGAAGGTCGCCTTTTCGATACCAGAAAAGTCGTCGAATAAGACCAGCTCCAATGTTGCGAACCAGGGAAGCAAGCGTCGCAAGGACTCGCAGACCAGTCGCCGGGCTTCGTCCAAGGGTGCCACAGTTGAAGAAGTCGACCAGTTTGATGAGAATGATGACACCACCGGCCTGCAGTCCGTGGATAACACCACTCAGACTCAGGACTACTCCATCCAGCTGAACGTGGTCCCCAAGGCCCGCAAGGAGTTGAAGACCAAGGAGCAGAAGCAGGCTACTCAGGATTTGACCAGCCAGAGCCAGAAGTCACAGCACGTCCGCTCTCAGTCGCGATCGTCTCAACGACACACTGTTGTGTCCGAGTTCACCGCCGATAGCATCAGGAGCGTGGACAAGGACACCTGCGCCACCCTCTCCATTGATGCCCGCCGCGTCCTGGATGATCTGTGCGAGCATAACTGTCGCAATTGCACTGTCTGCAGCCGCATTACTTCCCACCGCGGCATCCTGACCTCGGCGGACCTGGCTGTTGGCAAGAAGCGTGTCACCGTTTCCCGACCGGTCCCTGTCACTGACCGTGATATCTCCACCGAGGACCCTACCATGCGTCCCGCAAATTCTCCTGGTCACGCTCTCGCGATGGTCATCAAGGGCCTCGAGGATGAGTCTCACCACCTGCAACTCGAGCTCTCCCATATCCAGGCACAATACAACGGCCGCGACAAGGCCCTCGGTCGCCGGGAGCGCATCAGTCTCGCTGAGAACATTCGCACCCTACTCAAGCGCCTCGAGGCCAAGAACGACCAGATCTATAGCCTGTACGACGTCCTTGAGGGACAGAAGGCCGCAGGTCAGGCCATGTCTGAGGAGGAGATTGAGATGACCGTCCTCAACATTACGGGCATGACCGTCCGAGATGTCACCCGTGGTAGCGACCAGCTCACCTGGGAGGGAATCCCGGAGCTTTGAAAACTGATGCGGAAACGAATGTTTGGGAGCGGAAGAGGCGTGCTTCAATTGGAATCACCCAGTAACTCGGCGTTTTTTGGGTTTGGATGAGGCATCCGCCCTATTTGGATGTTGCGCTTTTTTTGCAAGGGGCCGTCGCAGGCTGGATGGCATTTTCGGGGAGTTTGGGAGATAGGAGTGTTTGTATCGTCTCTGTACACTTATGGCTCGTCGTACTGGAGCTGGGAATGACCTTTGAAATGAATGATTAATTCACATCACACCAAAAGATTTTGCTTTGCCGTTGTGACGATGCCAACATATGCTTTAAAGTAAACAGAGAAAAGGTAGGTATCCTTGATTCAGCTCTATCGGGCGGAAAATCACGCCCATTTCTACGTACAGACCAATTATTGACTTTTGATTTACTCCTCGTCATCCTCTTCATCCTCATCGTCGTCATCGACACTGTCATCCTCCATATCCTCATCATCTTCCTCCTCGTCATCGTCCTCGCTGTCGATCACGTCTTCGAGATCTGCCTTCTCATCCGCCCTCCGCTTGCGGTCATCCTCACGCCTAGCCTCCTCAAACAACTTGACGCGCTCGGCGCGGGCCTTGCGCTGTCCGACAACGTAGGCACCGAGGGGGGTCTTGGCGAGGTCAAAGTCGCGCAGGAAGGCCTCGACCTGGGAGCGGTCCCTGGGGGCGAAGTCGACCTTTGCGCGGCGCTCCTCGATGAACTTGGCGTTGGCCTCGAGCTTCTGGACCAGGAGGACGAGCTGGCCGACGAGCTTGGCGTTCTTGTTGCCCTGGGTCCGGTGGCGGGCCTGCTTGAGCCAGCGCTTGATCTGGATGTTGACGGGGAGGGCGAGCTCCGGGAAGGCGATGGAGGTGGCCCAGAGGAGGAAGTACTCGCTCAGGAGCTCGACGACCTGGTCGCCGACGCTGTCCTGGTACACGCGGGTGCGTAGGAACGACTTGGGGGCCTTGTAGGCGACGGCGAAGTCGAATGGCTTGATGGAGGCGGCTTTCGGGGCCTTCTTCATCTCGGCCGAGGTGAGGACCTCGATGAGAGGAGAAGCAAGCGGGATGAAGGTGCCGGTGGAGCGGGAGATACGAAGAAGAGAGCGGATGAGGTGGAAGCGGAGCGGGAAGTACAGGGCGGTGGGGATGAGGCGCATGGCGCCCATGGTGACCTGGACGAGCGGGTAGATGAGGAGCTTGAGCTGGCTCTCCTTGCCGGACTCGGCCTCCTTGAGGGGGCTGCAGTGCTCAGCGAGGACGCAGGACCAGAAATCGAGGGAGTGGGTGTACTGCCAGTTGTAGACGATGCGGAAGGCGTCGTTCTTGTTGTGCACAATGCTGTTGCGCAGGTGGATGGCGAGCTGGCGGATGAAGGTGAAGGCCGTGGTGTACCCGACAGCCTGGTCGATGCCCCAGAGCTCGGCGGCTGAGTTCTTCATCAGGTTGATGCCCTGGATGGTGTTGGCGTTGGTGACACGGCAGCCCTGGATGAGGCCTTGGTAGACGGCCTTGAGGACCGTCTCACGGATTCCCTTGTCACCAATGACAACAAGGCGTCGAATGACGAGGAAGGCTGTGATCTTGGTCGTCTCGGAACTGGCGGGCTGCGCCCAGAAGCTGACGACGGCCTTGGCGAGAGCCTTGATGAGCTTCTTGAAGGAGAGCAGGTAAGGCAGGATGGGAGTGATGGATGACAGGGTGAGCTTGAGCGTCCCGTCGTCCGAGAGGGTACCGAGGAGGTGCATGATGGACGACGTGTACGTCTTGAGCAACAACGATAGGGTGCGGAACTTCTTGGACTCGGTCTGGACGTGCACCTTACCCGATGCTGACTCCTTGACGGGGAGGTGGTGGTTCATGACGACGGGGATCTCCTTGAGGGCAAGGATGAGGATGT
Organism: Ilyonectria robusta; assembly: GCF_021365365.1. NCBI lineage: Eukaryota > Fungi > Ascomycota > Sordariomycetes > Hypocreales > Nectriaceae > Ilyonectria > Ilyonectria robusta. The sequence continues at coordinate 1,111,385 of NW_025764437.1, read as the reverse complement.
CGTTGTAGACCTCGGGGCTGTTGATGGTATATCGCTGCTTTACGTCATCGTCCTCGTCATTGAGTAGAGCGGCACAGCGGAAGGCAAGGACGACTCGTCGCGCCGCCTTTAGAGACTTCTTCTCGGTCATGGCTTTCCTCCATGAGGCGACAAGCTCGCGGGTCAATTCACTTCCTGACCCAACGGGTTCGGCCTCGTCCTCGTCCGTCTTCTTCTCCTTCTTCCGCTTCTTCTTGGGCTGCTCTTCTGACTCCTCGTCGCTAGCGCTGAGCTCGTCGACTTCTGCCAGGTCGGCGTTGTCGTCAAAGTCTAGGGCCTCAGGGTCGTTCTCGACGAGGAACTTGTAGAATTCGGGGTCCTTTTCGGCGAGGTCGTCCATGGTCTTCCTGCTCATGCCCAGGTCGTCGTCGTCCTCTCCTTCGTCCTCGCTGTCACTGGCGACAGGCTGCGCGCCGGCCGGCTCGTCAGAGTCGCTGCCCTCGCCCATCTCGACGTCACCCTCGGGTCCAGCCCTCTTGCGCTTCCCAAGCTTGCCGTCCTTGCTGACCTTGTTGTCGATAATGTCGTCGAAGCCGCCCTGGAAGAAGTCGTCGACGCTCATTTCGTTGATCTTCTTTCCCTTGGGGGCGGGCTTCTTGACCTCGCCCTCGGCGCCATCCTTGGAGCCCTTGTAGAATTCCGAGTCGGTGGCTTTTCGGAGCACCTTCTTGTCCTTGATCTGCTGGCGCTGCTTGACCTTGGCGTTGGCCTTTCTCTTGTCGAGAACGCCGGTGAGGCGATTCTTCTCGAACTTCTTCGTCGCCTTGAGATTCTTCTTGCCAGCCCCCATTGTGAATAGCGGGAGCGCTCTGGCTGGTGAAGAATTGGGATAATTGGGTTTTGTGAAGGAGTTGGGGCGTTGGCGTTGGCGGTTTTCGTCGCAGCTCTGTATCGATCCAAAAATTTTGCGGCGAGCTTATCGATAACGCTGCGCGTCTGAAAAGAGCAGGCGGTGGGGGAATTCTGCCGCGTCCCTCTACGTAACCGTCCAGGCCTCCCACCATCCCCCCTCGAGCTTAGAATGGCCTCCCCGGCTCAATGAGCAAGCCAATGCCTCTTCCACCATGATACCGCGACAAGGCTATGCGCCAACGCCGCACAGCTATGTTCCGAATACGAGCCTATCCGCGACTATAAACCTCGACGAGGTGCGCTCAATCTGACCCCGCACCGCCTCAGTGAACGCCGTTGCTAACCGTCTCATGTAGGAGGTCAAACTGACTGAGACACGTGCTGAGCGCGATCTCCAAGACTCCCTCGGCGAGCTATTCAGCATCATCGTCACTCTCGACGAGCTTGAGAAGGCATTCCTCAAAGATGCAATCCCGGAAGCCGAGTACACCGAGATATGCGAGCGATCGCTGAGGCAGTACAAGGCGCTCCTGGCCGATGAAACCATTGCAAAGGAATTCGAGGGCCTGGAGGAGTTCAAGGCCAAGTGGGATGTATGTCCTCTGCCACATGAACAGATGGAACCGGAATCTCATGCTAATGAGTCTGCAGCTTGATGCTCCTCGTGCTACTGAGCGCCTCCGCGTCGGTATGCCTTCGACGACCATGACGGCTGCCTCCTCGGGTCCAACCCCCGCTCCCTCAGCGGCCAACAATACCAGCGGCGTGCTGATTCTTGAAGCCACGCAGGAGTTTATCACGTTCCTCGACGCCGTTAAGCTCGGCCTGCTCTCCAAGGACCAGCTACACCCGCTGCTGTCAGACGTCATCCAGTCGGTCAACCGCGTCACAGACAAGGACTTTGAGAACCGGGGCAAGATCGTGCAGTGGCTCATCACCCTCAACCAGATGAAGGCTACCGAAGAGCTAGGCGAGCAGCAGGCCCGCGAGCTCGAGCTGGATATTCAGCAGGCGTACCAGGGCTTCAGACGGACTTTGACATGATTGTGAATGATACAAATTGCTTGGTGTGCTTGTCGGGTTGGTTATTTGTTGAGCGAGCGAGGTGGAAGTAGCCTGGACCTGACCCGCACTTGATGTAAATATGACATGACGCCGGACGGGATTGCCTCCTTTTTAATATACCCATAATGACCACCATCCTACGCCATTATACCAGGAATGTCCAGAAACTAGGATATACAAACTCCTCCTCGAAGATCCTCCTTACCTGCTCCAGCACAAACCTCTCAACCTTGCCCACATTCTTGAGACTCTGCTTGCGCCCGTCCCGCTCACCAATCTCGCTCTCAACCTTGATCTCTTGCAGTAGGCCACCGAACCTCGGCTTGGTGTGTTCGTGTTTCGCGCCGGACTCATCCTCCTCTGCATCTGGCCCCACGGCGGCGAGCGCATCGTCCGGACTGAGGAAACAGAAGTGGACGCGCTTGCGGATGTTCGCCAGGACGCCGACGCCATCAAACGACATGCCCGTGATGTTGAGCTTGAGTGGGATACCGACAAAGCTCGGCATTGGGTAGTCTAGCAGGATCTCTGCCGTTAGGTTTAAACGTATGTCGCCGCGGTATGTGATCCTGAAGACCGCCTGCACATCCTCCACCCGGGGCTCGCGTCTCGGCTCCTGGCCCTGCGGATCCTCCTCGTCGTCGTCATCATCGACAATGGCCGAGCCGGACATGGCCGTGACATGTGCATCCCGGGTGGGCGCATCCCGGGTGGGCGGCCGCGACGTGCCGACCGACGTAGGCGCCAGGGTCGACACGCTCGACTTCTCGCGCAAGTTCTGCAGCGGCGGAGCAAGGCTGGCGCCGAAGTTGTCGACTGAGATGCTGCTCTGCGACGGGTTCCGGCTGTGGCTGGGGCTCCGGGAGTCGTAGTGGTGAGCGATCGGCCCGCCCATCCAGCTGTTGCCCAGATGCGCTCCGGCGACGGCCGCGAGCGGCGTGTGCGTGCCTGTTCCCAGATGGCCCTGGAAGTAGTTGAGCCCCGGGCCGCCGAGGAGGCCCGGCGTTGAAGTCCCTAAAAACGGACTGCCCATATCGTGGCCCATGAACTCGTGCCGCAGCAGATCTCTCCTCAACCCTCCAGGCCGCTGCCTCGCCCTGTCTCCCTGTCTGGGATACGGCCGCTCCCTGGCCGACACGCTGGCAACCTCCGGCTCGGGCTCCTCATCCTCGCTCTCGCTCTCCTCGTCTTCAAGGTCCTGGTCGTAGAAGTCCGGTAGCGGGTCCGTAATGTCCTTGAGGTCCAGCTTGGGCGGGATGGTGCCAAAGTCGAAGCCGTGGACGTTGACGGAGCGGATGAAGCGCGGCAGTGGCACCGTCTGGAACTTGTCGTGGATGAAGGTCCGGATCCGCTCAGCGAGCGCTTCGCCGTCGGGGCCGCTGGTGAGCGTCTCCCAGTTGAGATCGATGGACATTTGCGCTGGCCCTGATGTCCGTTGTTTGAGATGCGACGCCCATTGTTGGGTTGATGAGATGGCGCATCGTCTTCAGTGAGTTAGTGGAGTGGAGGCTCCCAGCGGTGTGGCGCCTTGAAACTACGGCGGCCTTCAGAGGGCTTCAGTGGGCTCAACGACCATGAGCACCACGCAACAGGCTGATTATGTACCTATGCATCACTAAATCACACAAGTGAACTGACTGACCAGATATCATCGAAACCATCTAAGAAGTCGTTTCCATAAGGGTATCTAGCTAATGGTATATCTTGATCCGAAATCCTCCACAAATAACTGCGTATTCCTCTCATCTAACGAATGCGATAGGTAGACCTTGCTCGCTTGGTGGCAATGATGTGTTTGACGGAACAAAAGCAGACGCCCCCAATATCAGAAAGCAATCATTAATAATAAACCAATGCGTCTCGGCCGTTGCAAATCCGTGCCTTCCATTATTCATCTCGAAGTTGATTCTTTACATCTCAGGCTCTTCAAACCTGGCACGCCCGCCGTAGTGAGGGTATTGAGGGTTGTTGAAGAGATGCCAGCAGTTGGGCGCTTGCAGGATATATCTACAAGTTGATACGTCAGCAAAGTAATTGACTTCATCATCAAGCTGGAAAAACATACCGTGCCATCGCCTCTCGGAAGCGCGACTTATAATCCTTGGGACTTGTCACAGTCGGCCGGTTGCGACCTCCGCCCGCAAACCCGCGATCTTTGATCCAACTCTCCAGTTTCTTGTCCCAGGTATAAGTTCGAATGCAGTCGATGATTCCAACAACCAACTCCTTTCGCTCCTCGTCCACGGCAATCATGAGGGAGTAGTCCATGACATTTTGCCTCGCCAGAAACAGCGTATCGTTCCAGACCGACGCCCTGAGGAGCTTCTTCGAATGTTCACGCGCGAACAACGGGGACTCGTAAATGTACTCAACCATGTTCTCGTCGAGAAGCACCTCGTTTTGTTCTCCGGTGGACTGAATCTTGCGGTTGCGCATTGAACCCTTGAGATCGAAGATTCTTGACGCCGAACGGTCGTAGAACAGATTCTCCGTCACGAGCAAGTCTAGCTTGATATCGGTTCCAGTAACGGGGTTCTTGATGAAGACCTGGAAGAAGCCAAGCATCTTAGCAATCACCGAGGGCAGATCATGAAACAGAGCCTCGGCCATAATGTTGAAGTATCCCGGTGCAAATCGGAGGAATGCCGACGTTTCGATAGGTGACAGGGACTTTAATACATGTTAGCTTAGAATAGGAATAGAAGCAGAGGCAATCTTACCTTCAACACTAGTCGATCATCGAGGGTCTTCAAGAAGACGGACTTGGTCTTGCCGCCTTTCGAATCCCACTTAAGGCAGCGAGACAGGGACTCAATGATACGCTCCGCAACGCCGCACTTTCTCCTCAGAGCGTCAAACTGCTCAGCATAGAAGATCTTGCACGTCATAGTGGCTGAACCCTCGCGGAACTGGTACTTGAGATGTGTGCCCGTGACCCGCAGCAAACTCTTCTCCAGCTCACTTTCCGACACCATCCAGTCCGCGCCGTCTGAAGTAGGGAACGATTTGGGGTCGGTATCCCCACCGCTTTCTGATTCCCGCTGCATCATCTCTTGGGCATCCCGCCGAATATTGGCAAGTTTGCCTTGGTAATCTTCGCTGCTGAGGGCGAGGGCCACCACAGAGCTGGGCTCGTCCTCTCTCACAATGATGTCAGAGTCGACAAAGATGTGGTCAGTTGGATTGACGGGATAGTCCAGTGGTGTCCAGCCACTCGCTGAGCGTTCAGCCCAGAAGGTTGTGAGGTACTTCATCAGACTTGTCCTCTGGTGCTTAGGGAGCTCGAGTGGAATGTCGGTGCTTGGCTCAAGCGAGTCGGCGATCTCCTTGATATCGGGCAGATACTCATCTGGAACAGAATGCTCTTGATCGCTTACTCCCCCCTCATCGTCCCAGAATCCCTGGCTAGTGTTGGCAGTGGTAGCCTCATCGTTGTCTTCCTTCGGTTGATGCTGGTCCTGCGGGAAGGTTTGCTCCACAGGGGTCGGGGGTTCGGTTGGAGGCTCAGTCCTCGGCGCTACCTCAGACTGTCGAGACGTTATGCTCGCTGAACGTTGCTTGCCATCGCGATCCGCAACACTGTCAGTCGGCGGCGAAGGCTCTTCAAACGCCTCGTTCACATCATCATACACCTCCACAATGGCCTTGGTCGTGGTTCTCGGCAACATCGCTCGGGGTGCACGCATGCTGGCAGCACGCTTCTTGCGATCCCGAATGCGCTCCTTTTCAAACTCACGACTGAGTTGTTCGAAGTGCCTTGCCAGGGTTGAAACCTTTGATTCTCTTTTCTTGTGTATGAACCGAGGGATGCCTGATGTGGTTGCCTTCCCACGGTTCTTGAGGCCGCTCAGGCTTAATCGATCGGAGAGTTTCTTATCCCCTCTGATCGAGCCTTCGACAACTGGTTCGGGGCTTGTGCATTCCAGGGGATTTGTCTTTGATTCCTTAAGCCCAAATGACTTTCCAATCCCAGACTGACTTCTAGGCAGCTGCCGAATAGGATGGGAGATGGCTCGCACCATCGGTGGCGACACGGTCTGGCCGGATTTTCGGGATGGTGCACGCTCAGTCACAGGACTTGATGGTCCAGCAGATTCGTTAGAATGAGTTGGCCGAATACCCTGTTCGCGACGCATCTGATCAACCTTCTCAGTCAAGGTTTGACCAGAGGTTGGCAAGGAAGCCGAAGGCAAAGGAGCAACTTCGTCCGTAGCCTCAGCCAAGGCGGCATTGTCCAACTGAGCCTCGCTCGAACATTCGTCAACCGTGGTTGGCAACAGCGGTGGATCTACCGGGAGCGCATCTTGAGAGGGCACAGAGCTTGGTGCTTGGCTCTTCTCGTCTGGCTGAGGCTGCTCCGCAGCATGAGGAATTTCGGCAGCGGGAAGCACCAGATCAAGATGCTCCACCCTCTCGATAGCACTCTCGGGTGGGCTTTCGGCCTTTCTATCATCACTAGCCGAGTCTTTCTCGTGACCGGGTTGAGCTGAAGTCATACTACCCTCCATGCTATTGTCCGTGTAATCGGTAGGTTGAGTGCTCTTTTCCTCCGCCTCTGTGAATGTCTGCGAAGGTCGCTCTTCGCTGTCGGCAGTTGACGGTGTCCCTTCGTTCGACGCAAGTGATTCCTTTGACTCATTGTCTGTGAACATTTTCTTGAGTTGCATTATTGTCAGCTGGCGCATATCTTTGTCGCCAAGGAAGTCTGCCTCAAACTTGGTAAAGGCTTGGTCCCATTCACCAGCCTTCTCGAGCATCTCCCGTACGATACTGTTGAAAGGCACCACTTCGTAGTACTTGGAATTCATGTAGATGTCTTGCAGCCTTTGAACCATGGCAGGTTCGTCCTCGCTTGCCTTTGCGATCAAGTGGTCCACTTCTGCCTTGCAGAGATCCGCCTTTTCGGGAAGAACACTGTCGATCCGGATACTCAGAAGCCTGGTGTTGACAGATGACATAAAATTTTGCCAACGTTCCTCCATCTTGCTGAAGATTTCGTTTTTGAGCTTCAAGTCGTTAGCAACCTTCCAGGTTATTCTGGCTCGGGGGACAACGATCTCCAAGAGATCGATGGGGTCCCAGTGAATTCGAATTCGCGCGTGTTCAAGGCTGAAGTATCGAACATGATCGCGATGGTGGTCGTGAGAACAATGGTGAGCATCCTTCATCCGCAGGCCGTGACCCCACAACAGCAGTTCCAAGTACTTGCCGAACGAGTACTTGAACGTGGTCTCCGACATAGCTGTCTCTTCCGTGTCCTTCTTACAGGTCTTGCAGTATGTCCACATCGTAATGCCTTCGCTAAGCTCGGATCGTTTAGGGGTAGTAGCTGGTACATGCTCAACAAAGACTGTGATTCGAGACTGGTCATGAACGTAGGTTCGGTGGTGTTCAACCATCTTGCGCTCACAACCATTGGAGTTGCAGACGTGATCCATCGTGTATGCTAGATCCACAATGTACTGTCCCAACGTGCAATCGGGGTCCATGCCAGTATCAATATGCTGTTCGTCATAAAAGTTGATGGCAACCAATGACGGCTCAGTGCAGGGGATCTTCGTTTCTGTACAGATGACCGAGTACAGAACCACGATATTCTGATGCGAATATGGGTCGAAAAGATCGATGTTTCCTTGGATGTAGGTCTCCCACTGGCGCGTCTGGGTTTGGTAGTTGTAGAGTGCCTTGTCGTACTCGGCATCGTGGACGGCATGCAGAATCTCCATGATCTGTCTCGGAGCTTTCTGGCCGATCTCATCGACCATTTCCGGTTTGATGAGCTGGAAGAGTTGTGGTCCTGCCTTCTCCGGATCCTCCTTTTCTTCGACTAAATCGTGATCGCGTAGTCGACGTAGGTATAGGAGTCGTCTTTCTTGCTCGCGTGCCTTCATCAAAAGATATGGTTGCGTAAACTTGACATATGGGGACGCTGAAAGAATCTTTGTTTCATATTTAGACACCATATCGCTGTAGAAAGTCGGCATCGGAATATCGTCAGGAACTTGGCTGTCTTGATCTTGTGCAGCATGGGTATGACTCTCATGAAGGGAAACCACCTTTGGACGTTCCTGAACAGGCTGCTCAGGCTGGGATAACGACGCAACGTCATCTGTCTCGGCAACACTGGAGCTATCCACAGTGGTCTGGGACGGCGGTTCACTCTCGCCGGGGGCTTGGTTTATTACCACGGCAGGCGCATCTTTGGAAACTTCGACGCTGGCGACGCTCAGAGACCTGATACTATCGTTCAAAGCATTGAGCGAACTGGTCATAGAATCGCCGCCTTCGGGGGCCTCGATAGACTCGTCCCTGAGGAGGCTAGACTCTAGTTTCAGGTTGTAGACGACGTAAACCATGAACTCCATGATGTGCTTGATCTTTGCGAGTACCATGTTATTCGCGCCTCGCATAGTGATGGTACAGCCCAACTCCGGTGTGCAGCCAGATAGGAAGATGTACGACTTCTTCCTGCCAGGGTAATCGTTGTTGACAAAGGTCCTGACCTCGAAGGCAGTGCATCGGCCCACTTGGACGGGCAAGGCGAGCATATCCAACGAGGATATAATTTCGGTCTCCGCGCACCGAGCGACTGCCTCAATGACCGTGTGCTTAACATTGTAGGCCACAGAGATGTTCGCTTCGGAGAGGTACTGGAGTGCTACACCTGAGACGCTTTTCTCGGCGAGCAGTACTTGAGGGCGAAGGTTCGTTATCCTTTGGACAACAACTCGAAGAAACTCCTTCTCCTGTTCAATGACGGGTTGCAAGCTCATGAAATGTTGTTGATGTCGTTGATACTCGATGGGGAACGTAACGAGCACAATTCGTGGGTTTGCGATCCGACGCGGCATGCTCTTCAATGCCAAGTTCTTTGTAAACACAACTCCTGAGATGTAGGATGTGTCGCCAGGTTTACCACCCGGTATCCTTTTCAGTTTGACATAGTGCCTGATGTCCATGTCTTCTCCTTTGGCAACATCGGGGTCTACATCATCGGTTGAGCGCAACAGAATGGGTACAAGCGCTTTCTGCCATGCTGGAGGATTCGGGACTTCGGCATCCTCAAGGAGTTGGTGCAGGAGCTTGTCGACGTGCCTCAAACTAGATGCATTGAGCTCAGCCTTTGGTGCCTTTTTATGCTGCAATGAATCACTCCTGGTAACCTGCGACGCGCTTTGGTTTGGCGTGTCCATGGAGAAGAGCATTTCAGAAGATGTCGAGAATCCTTTGTAAACACCAGACTTGGGCCGTGGGGACGCCAGGTGGTGCATACTGCCACTAACATTGCTGGTATTGCGCCGCCTGGGTGCTCGTCGATGCCCAGCTAGACCCGGCGGTCCGCTCAACTCATCATAGCCTCCTCTGCTCACGAAGCTCACGCCGCTGATGCTCTTTTCGCCTCCCCTATGGCGATACTTCCTTCCAGCGTTCATGAATGGCGCAAATTCGGATTTGTCATTGTCAAAGCTCGCAGGTTGTAGATCACCCTGAGACATGGTGGCAAAGATGCTCATCTGCTCATCCTCGCTCGATTCGTCTGACATGTAATCGGCCAACTCAGGGTCAATGATGTTATCGTCGTGGAAAGCTGGGAATTTTGGCTTTTTGGCATTCTCTGCATCAATTCCCCGTCGAAAAGGCGCTCGTTCCTCTTGGGCAGGCTTGAATCGTCCCAGAAGGCCATGTTTTGAGTGATGCCGTTTGTGTCCCGCTGAAGAGTGCGGTCGCCCGCTCAAGGACTTGAGAGATCGGGATGAGCCAGGTCTGCTCAACTGAGGTGCGTCGATCTCAAGTACGGCCGCCGTACGACTCTCCCCAACACGTCGTGTTGCAGCTATAGCCATCATTGGTGTTGATACAGGTCGAGAGTCCTCTGAGCCTTCAGACCCTAGCCCAGATTCTTGCTCCCTAAGCCTTGACTGACTAGCATTGCTAGGGCTCTTTCCGTGATTTCCCCCGAAGAATCTCGGCATGAATGACTGCTCATCTCCAGAGTCCTCGGAAGCACTTCCATCAAAGCGTCTGCTAATCACCTCAAGACATCTTTTGCAAACACGGAGGGAGCCCTGCACACCAAACTTTTCCCCGGAAATCACAGTCGTGCACTTGGAGTCAAAAATGCAACCACACGTACGACAGTGATGCTTTCTGCGAAATGCTGAAAAGGGAGCCTGGCAGAGGAAGCACTCTTTGACAGTATCATCCTTCATCCAGAACTCCTTGTTCAGAACTTGCTTGCGCATCCTGTCAAGCTGTGCGTTGACCTGCTCGGATGCGTCGTCGTTGCCCATAACTGTTCCTGGTATCCTGAGACTCCCGGATGCCATCGTCTGCGGTTGTGGATCTTGAGAGAACGACTCATGGCATACGGAGTTGTGGGCAGAGGTGTTGACTGGACTCGCCTCGGCAGTTCCGCGGTCCAGGGACGAGTCTCTAGATCCCGGGACGCCAGGTGATCTTGATCGACTAATTCGATCTATGACAGTGGGTCTTCGTCGAATACTATCAGGGGAGAGGAGGGAGGATGCTCCGGAGTTGCTGCGAATTCCACGAGTTTGCAGAGATGTGACTGCGCGAGAAGGGCCCTTGAGCGGGCTAGATGGAGTGTCAATACTTCCCTCGATGCTAGAAGTATCCTCTCGCTTGGACCGGGGTGGCAATTTTCCTTCTTTCAAGTCGTACAGATTAACCGAAGGGTCGGTTGTCGCAAGGTGTGCCTGAAGATCTGCGCGAGTGATGCTCTTTCGACTAGATCCTTGGCCAGTGCTATCCTCGGTGCGTATTGTGCTACGACTGGCATCCCGATGTACAGTAACGGGGGCGATGGTGGGGTCGGCAGCGATGGAGCTAGGGGCTTTGGGCGCCTGGTTTGACTTGCCTCCAGTCATCAAACTGATTCCTGTGGCTTTGGATGTCTGAGGTTGCTGTTGTCGACCATCGGCGGCTCCGGCCGAGACAATGGGCGGGGCGACATCGGTTGTGAGAGGTGGTTGTGATGTAATGGTGGACAATGTACTGACGGTGTCGACACGACTAAGCGAGCTTATTGAAGCCTTGGAGGCATGACCACTGAATGATGTTCTTTTTGAAGAGGCTTCTTGTTTCTCTGCCGCATTCTCCTCCGGTATTGTCTTGGATGAACTCCCCGCTCCAACCGCCTCTCTGAGTCGACTGTATAGGCCGCTAAGACCCTGGTGTACCAGGTCGCCAGCAGCTCCTCTGCTCTCGGAGGCAGGCGCAGCACCCGGGGCAGGGGCGAAGTCGTTGAATGTTGTGAGAGAGTCGCACTGGCTCGCTGAGGTGTGTATCTTGTCGAGGGTATGGGCGAGCTGCTCCTTGTCGGTGATGGAGCTGACGGATATCGAGTTTATGGAATCGCGACGGGTCCGGAGGGGAGAGCTCACAGACCCCGAGGCCGGAGAGTCGGATGTGAGCCTCGAGACGTTGCTAGCCATAATAATATATTATCGAAGGACAGCAGACAACAGGCAGAAGTTAGGCCTGAGTTCGTCTTCAGCCCGGTGTTGTGCTGGGTCGTGGGACGATAGACAGAGCGTAGGCGGTCGGCCGGCGATACAAGTAAGCGGTAAGCTCGCGGCCCACAGTGTGGCAAGCTTAGTCCATGAACAACTAGCTTTCTCGTTGCTCAAGCAGTCGAGACGAGGCCCGGTAAACGTTAGGCCTGAGGTTTCGATGCCATGGCGGTTTCTCGTAACGTCGAAAGGGCGGGTAAGGTCGTCGTCACCGATAGGCCACTGGCGCCCAAGGCCGATCTTCAGGTTTCGGTAATCAGCAAGGCTCGGCTCAAGGCGGGTTTGCAGGACAAAAAGCGTCGTTTGGTTTCGAGAACGGGAAAAACAAGCACGACGATGACGAAAGTGCACCAGGCAGCCTGGAGGGGCACTGAGAGGAATGCTGACTTACCGACTAATCACTGCTAAGCGTCTTGAAGATCGCAGCGGAGGGTAAGCTTGGGAGGGTCGAGTTCAGAGGCACAATGTCGTCAGACCCAGACCATACGGCGGGCGCTAACTGAGCTGAGGTTCTCGCTACTTGCTAGGGACTAGGAATGCCCTGCAATGTTGGTCCAGGCGCACCAGGCACGGAAGAGTACTTGGTACTTCCCGTTAGATGCTGCACAGACCAGCCAGCCACACAAGGGCATCTGGAACCAGACCCCGCAGTCTGGGGACGCGACTGCCAATCTTCGCCGCGTCGCGCCGGCAGACGATAGTGACGTGAAAATGGTAGGAGGCCAAAAAAACGTCTGCATTTCTGTCCCAAACCACCGGCCATCATTTTACAAAGTCAACTATCACCACAGACGATCCTCGTCGCATCTCTTAATCCCTGGCCCGTTATTTCGTTCCATCCCTTCTCTCCTCGCGGCCGCGAGCTTCATCCCTTCATCAGTCAGCCTCAAGCAGATGTGACGCACATCGCCATTGGCGTCGGGGCCTTTGTCGTCATCCAGATTCATTCCCATCCAATGTCTCTAGCCTCATCCCCTCCGCGGGACATCATTGAGCTTCTCGCGCGTCGCAACCTCACCAGCATCCCCAAGGACCAGCAGGTGCTGCTGGATAACCCAGACTCATGGGCGATTGACCTGAAGGGTAAGCCTCACGGGCTAGTCAACGTCCCTGGTCATGTCTTGGAGACGACCAAAAAGGCGTATATCGCCCAGACATCGGCAACAACAGAGCCTCAAACACAGCTACAAGTACAGTCACAAGTACAACTGTCATCACAGTTGCCACTGCCGTCAACGACAAGAGACAGCAGCCCTTCAGGGCCAACGAGCAGTCACGATGTTCAACCCACCCAAAATGGCCACTCGGAAGACCCTTTAGAACTGAGGGAAGAGTTCATCGAGTGGTCAGTATCGCCGGAGCGGGAACCTCGTCTCCCCCAACTCCCGCAGATACCCGTCGAGTCCTCCATCGTTCGTGAAACACCAAAAGCTGCACCCATGGCCCCTCCACCACGGCCAGCTCTCCCCTTCAGCTTCCCTTCCTCGGACGGGCCGGAGGAGGATCTGGAAGTGGATATCCCCCAACCCCAGCTTCTCCAAGATACTCCTGTCAATCGGGCAGCTGCTCGCCTCCAAGCAACTGTGGATTTCCCAACCCCCTCTGGAACCAATCCCATGGCCACTCCGCCATGCGCACAGCCAAGTCATCCCACGCAGCCTACCATTCCGAACACTGTTGTGGCGGGCAAACCTGCGGCTGAATTTGTTCCACCGGAACAACGCCGCGAACGCCGCATGAAGGCCATCCAATTCAATGACAAGACTCCAAGGAAAATCCAACCTGGATTGAATAGACTCGCTCCAACCAAGACATTTACGGAGATCGAGAGCTCTGATTCAACATCTCCTTCCTCCATCATTCCTGCCACATTTGAAGAACCCCCAACTCAGGGCTCTGTTCTACAGTCCGTTGAGACCAGCAAAGACATGGATATGGACGATGCGTATGATCAGGAGGAAAACGACGACATGGAAGTGATCATTGAACAATCACAAATTCAGGCACCCGTATCTGGCTCCTACCAATCTGAGCGAGCTTCTCAGCACTTCCCGCCACCATTCCCACAGATAACCCTTAGTGGGGATATTGAGCCTTTCAAGGTCTTCACAATGGTATATCCAACGTACACGGAAAACCATTCGGGTACCCTTTGGGATTTTATCAAGACTTGTGTCTATCTCGACTGGCTCCGGAGGCGCCGACAGCTCCGGGACTACCTTTATGATGATTTCATCCGAGCATTTGCGAACTACCAAGTCTACGTCAGGAATGCCAGGGCAGGACAGGAAGCGCTCGTCGCCATTGAATGGTTCAACAATTTGTCCGGGCCGCCGGTCTTCAACAATATGGTGGTAACCAAGGAAAACCTTAGCTACATCCTCGATTCATATCCAAAGGAAGTGGCCAAGGCCAGCAAGCTCATTGTCGAAGAGGACGGGTCCGATGAAGAAGTTATTGAGACAAGGCAGGCACCCCTCGGCCTAGATGGAATAATGGACGTTGACCGCCGTGAAACGTTGCGGCGACCAATCTCAACACCAGCATTGACGAGTGCATCACGACCTCGTGGGATCTTAACTCAGGCTCCCCCACCCCCCTCTCCCTCCTGGAACTCAACCGCTCTCCCGTCGACGGTTGCAACGCCTGCCACCAGGACCAGACCTTCTCGTGCATCTCAGTACTTTGGGAGACTCGCATCAGGCGTCAATTCGAGCTCGACCCCACGAAGGCGCACCGTAGAAGAGCGTGCAAAACTCAGGGAGCACTTTTTGAGGAGGAAGAGCGCTGACTCTCGGAGTGTGACGAGCAGCAGGTTTCGACAGTGACAGGACGGCGATACTTGTAGAGAGTGGGGCATGCCTAGTGTCATCTTGCGTTTTGGCGTTTATAAAGCTGGAGAGCGTCTCGGAGTTTGTAATACTATTGATACCCGGTATAGCATTGCTACTTGTTATTCTGTCGAGGAATCCTTCAGGAAAGGACACGGAGTGTGGGGCTAGCTTGATACGTCTCCGTTGATAGAGAAGAACAATCAATCAATTGCACACGGCTCAGTAAAAAGCATTGGAAAGACCGGTCTATTGTGCGTGGGCAACTTGTCTATAATAGCTAGACTGACTGACTGCCTGCCTAACTTCGGTTTGAGAGCCTTGTTGCCTAGGATACTCGAACATTCCATCTCATGCGTCCATCTCCCTGAGGAGCGCGTGCCATTCTACGAAGTACTGTGTTTTGCGAATCCGACTCGTCCTCGACGTCATTTCCCTTCTGTGGCACTGCGGCGCGACCTTGTCGTTGCATCTTGGAGCGACCTGTTGTTTCTTGCGTTTCATTCTTTCCGTTTCCGTTACAATTTTTTCGTGGTGGGTTTGGTAAAATCCGTTACTGGTTCCGTTAATCATCATGAGGCCCCCGATCAGAGAGTTGTCGGGGGTGTTTGGTTTGGGTGCCATGTTCAAGTCTCGGGCTCGGCTTCCTGGGCAGCTCGGGCCTCGGCCCTGAGAGCCTTGGCTTCGGCTTTGGCTTTGGCCTCTTCATCCTTCTTCTTCTGATGGCGCTCCTCCTCGGAGGGAGTCATGGTGCGGAGCTGGAGGGCGTGGATTCCGCCCTCGAGAGCCATCTCGTCACGGAGCAGGGCGTAGACCATACGGTGGCGGGCGGGCTGCATCTTAGAGTCGAATGCATCGGAGGTGATGACGAGACTAGAGCAGTGTTAGCGGGGGTGGACATGAGACGGTATTGAGGCAGAGGTCGAGTTTGTGCGAGGTTACAGTGACAGCAAGAGTGGGGATTAGGGAGTGGTGTGAGGCTCGGCGATGGAGTCATGGGGATGCAAAGGGATGGGGTGAGATGCCATTGAACAGTAGACGCCGTCTTTTCGGAGGACTTACCGGAAGTGGGTCTCCTTGGAGGTGCTGCCGGCCATGGCCTTGTGGTGAGAGTGCAGGTGGGAATCATTGTAGATCTCAAGAGTCTGCGGGTTGAAGGCGGCGGTGATCTAAGCGGACGGGTGTCAATCTCGGCGAGTCATGGCGGAGGGCGAGGAGCAGATACATACCTTGGCCCTGATGGTGTCCTCGACTGGAGTGTTGGAGCTCATGGTGGAGAGCTGTCGTCCGACGCTCGAAAAGCCGAGCGCGTATCGTCGAAACATGAGGTAGAGTGCAAGTGGTTTAGGTGGAACGAATCGTGAGGTCACGTCCGTGATGTGGATGCGCCGTGGTGTCGACGGGTGTTGATGCCGACGTTGAAATGGTTGGTCCCGTCGCGGCGCAACAGTCGCTGAGAAACGGGCACCGTGTGCAGCACGTGCAAGGAAGCAGAAGAGAGAAGAGAGAGGATTGGTGTGGATGAATGAATACACGAGGGTTGGGAGGAGAGGTGAGGACGAGAGTAGCCGGGTCGAAGTGCGAGCGGTAGACGACGGGATGAAGTCGATAAGAGAAACACGGGAAAGGCGGAACAAAGTCTAGTTCGGTTTTGATTTTTTTTCTTTGGACTTGTCGATTTACTCAGCTGCCCCCAAAAAGCCACTCACGAGGAAGACGAGACAACAAGAGCAGAGATATTTTAGTTTCGGGGGAAGAGGGGAGAGGGGATGGAAAAAGAAAGGAAGCAGAGGAGGCTGTTGAGCGGGAAGTGACAAAAACAAAAAAAAAAAGAGGGTGTGATTGACCCTTGGCAGCGTCTGCTTTTGCCGGGTGGCGGGTGACGGAGAGAGTTGGATGGACCGGATCTGTTCGTTCGTTGGCGTTTCGGTGTGAAGTCGGTGAGCGCCGCAGCACGGCCAAGTTACGAAGTACAGCGCATTTCACACGCATCCCGCACGACGCACGCTGCACGACGCACGACGCACCGCGGGCTTGCGACAGAGCACGGCACGCGCTCCAGCAAAAGCAAAAGCCAAAAGGGAAAACAAGCCAACCCAAGGCCGCGTTTGTGCGGATCCCTTGCCTGGCGGGCGTGCAGCGTGCAGCAGAAGCGCAGCTCGAGCACCGCCAGGTTTCGTTTACTTGGAGTGAGGTTGGCTGGCTGCCCGCTGGCCGCTGTACGCTGTACCAGACCCCCCCCCCCTACAGTAGCCCCGGTGGCCACGCTCCGGCTACCGCCCACTGCTTGCCAACCGTCCAACAAGGGCCCTTGCTGGGCTGCTGCTGGCGGGGAGAAGCAAAAAGCCCAATAGCAGACCGCCCAGCAGTGGGAGCGGTGAAGCCCTGGGAATGCCGGGGACCTGGGCACCGGGTTGCCCCTCGTGGGCCCTTGTGCCCTCCCGGCGGTGCAAAAATCCATCCCACGCAGCAGATGAACTAAGATGGTAACTACTACGTAGTGAGTAAACTGTGCAGTACAGTGCGGGCATGGGTGCGCCCCGGCTTTGCGCCCCGGCTTTGCGCCCAAGCACCGGTAGATGCCACCATGTAACTATGTACGAACTACGAATAGATGGCCCTTCTCCTTTTTAGCGGGGAGACGCGGATTGCCACCAGGGAGGGCCGCCTTGGGCCGCAATTGGAACGGCCGCCCTCTGCGGTGTGGAGTTTGCTCCGTGTCGCTGCCGTACAGTACAGTAGTTTGCGTGGTGTTCTGTAGGTACGGCCCAGACGGGCGGGATCTGGTGTGGCGCCCTTGCGTTCTGGCGGTATGCGGTCTGCGTGTGCCGGGATCATCATGGATGCCCGCCCACCACACCACCGGAGGGACAAGTCAACCGCCCCGAGCAATTGGTCCGGGGAGACCGGGGCCCGCGGAAAAGAGACGAGGAGCGTCCCAAACGATGTGACAGATGACCTGCGGGCGTGGCCTGGTCAGGGCCTGGTCAGGGCCCGTGTCATGGATCAGACCGGTATGTATCGACTTATCAGTCATGATGCCGCACCGCAACTCAGCAGCGGCACCGCAACACCGCAACATCAGAGCCCGCCCTGGTAGCCATGGAGCCTACCGCCCTACCGCCAGCACACACACACACTACGAAGACGGTGTGACACGGTGGAGCACACCCGCAGGGGCCCTGTGCTGTGGCTGGACGCACAGAACCTTCCAAAGAAGCATCCCCTGTGTCCATCCCAACCCTCGTGCCACCCACCGCGGGATCCCCCTCTTTGCCTCTCCCACTATCGGAATGGCGGAGAGAGAACCTGCACTGATTGACGGTCTGCCAGCAGGCCGCTTGTCCCCCCTCGCAGCCCCAGCATGTCGTCGTCACCCCACCGCCGCTACTCGCCCTAGAGCAGAGTCCAGCCCATGGCCCGCTCCCGACCTCCCGTGCCGGAGTGTCCAAGCGGGCGTGAGGGAGTCCAAGAGAAGGAACCTGCTCTAGCAGCAAGTGGCTGCTGAGCCGTCCCGCTAACTCGACAACACCACGACGCTCAGACATACACCCCGGTACTATACAAGATAGGCGAGGTACGTAATTGCACTGCTGGCAGTTTATGGCTCCAGAGTGTGTCAAGGATCGTAGGCTGTTGGGCGCCAGCTTGTCCCGTCCAGAGGCAATCCCCCCCAAGCCACTTCGCCTACATCTCCCGCCGAATCACAATCTAGACCTGATCTGCAGGCCTATACCATCACGTGCAAAGGTAAGCCAGGGAGTTTGGCCATCTTCCACCTGTCAAAACGATTTGCCGTTATTTTTAGTATCAAAGATGGGAGTCTGGATGAACCATAGGCGCTCCGTGGTTTCAGCTTCGAAGGATTCTGTGCAGTCATCTGGACTGAAGAGTATAGCGTCAATTTATCTGGGGGATGAAATGCAACAGAGAGGCCCCTACAGCTGCCACCCGACTATTCATGCAAACAGCTGTCGCAGCCTTGGGAATCGGACTTGTAGCTGGTCAGACGACGCCATCCGCTGACTCCGGCGTAATGCTTCTTTCGTCGTCAACACATCCTGCGCCAAATGAGATGCCCCGGCGGCAGCAAAGAGAGGACCAGCGACCGGAGCGGCCAGACCCCCAGTCATCACCATCAGTCCACCAGCCGCAGCCATCGTCATGAAGGTTGCTGTACGACCTGATGCCTGTCGCGGCTTGGTGACCTCGGTCTCTCTCAGTTCATCCCGACGGCGCATCAAGACGCGACAGATGGACACGGCACTCTCATCAACGAGACAAGCGAGAATGATGGCGAAATCAGCGTCGTTCCACCAAATGTTGAAATACTCCCAGTCCTCTCGAAGCTGATTGTAATCTATGTGGTCATTAGCGATTTTCTAACAAATCCTGAAACCCAGTACTCTCAACAATCTAAGGTTTTAAGGTTATACTTACGGCTTGTGCAGGTGGCCACTGCGTCACCATCGGAGTCAATGATGCCAAGTTCTTGAATAGCATTGATGTCCGAAATTCGACTTGGCGGCCAGGCAACTGCTCTCGAATTATCCGGTTCGTCGCCGGAGTAGTCCCAGAATACCTGCCCGTCAAACTTTTCCGTGAGAGTTTTGGTCTTCGATTCCCAGACTCCTTGAGGTACGAGGCACAGGGCAAAATGTCGTCGGAATGCCAATGATGCTAGCATCGGCGGGATGGAGTCCGGTGAAGTCGAGTTCCACATAATTTTCTCCGATCGGTCGGGCGCTGTATGGAGATGATCGCTCACTGGTCCATAGATATGAACCGGGGGTGTTGTGACTAGGATTGCATAATATTTCGTATGGCGCAGGAAGGTTCCCTTGGATTTGGTTGTGGTGTCTGTGAAGTCGTTCGTTAGGCCGGGTTTGACCCAGGGCAACTTTTTCGGGAAATGGTGCAAGTACCTGAAGCCGTTCCATCACTCTGTGGCCATCCGAATCCGAAAATGCTTGCAAGCCCAACGACAGCTCGGGTGCATGTGGTTCCAACCGATTTGGTTCCCCAGCTTCCCAAAGCACCAAGTGCCTGGTGCCAATACAGCTCTATAATAGTGGAAATGGCACGGTCGTTGTAAATACCATGGACGAGCCTCCTTGTCCGGGGAGATGTTTCCCAGTGCTGGTAGCCATACCACGCCAGCCAGGTCAAAATAGCCCATGCAGAAAGATTCCGCAACAACACCAGGGGCTCTGGCGTGAATATGATGTAGGCCACCAAGACACTGGCCAAGAGCGTGAACTCAACCTGACCCAGCGCCATTTTGCTTGGAAGAACACACAGATGAGGCGATTTTGGATTTGCGAGTAATAGGTGACGGCTCAGTTGTTGATCTGGTGAGAGCATCCAGCCTAATGTCCGTCTGAGGATATGACTCTTATTCGACGGTTATGCGATTGCTACCTAATACCCCTCAATAAAAAAAGCGGTCTGCTCGTCGGGCTTCAACTTGCCAGCTAGGCATGATTATGCACACCAACGTGCACCAACTATAATGTTATGTCTCCATCTGAACCGCACCTTGCTGGCGTGCCTCGTTCATTGACTGGGTGTAAGCTAACAAAGTCGAGATGTATAGGTCGACAGTCGGTCCAAATCCACTGGTCCACCTTATCATCAAGGCGCAACCTATTGCAAAACCCCAAGTTCCAAAATAACGAATTTTCCTCTTCTGAGTTGTGCAGGCCATCCTATGAGATTTTAACACGCTCAGCGCGAATTTGAGCTCCGGGTGTGCAGGAGACATGTCATTTGAGGCGAATGGATGGATGGATGCCATACTTGAAGCCCCGCGGCAGTGGATATTCTCGATGTTCTTTCTCAGAAATGGAGAAAGAACACCTCGTTAGAACCTCTCGTCAAAATATCCGACTAGATCCCTCCATCTTATGACTTGAACGAGACGAGACTATAACTGTCTTCGGCTTAGGATAGTATTTAACCCACCTGGTTTCGCACCTACATCTGGATGCCGATCGATCACTCTCGGCCGAAGATGGGCCAAGTACGTACCCTCAGCGGAGACCTGGAGCTCTGTAGACCCAATTAGCAGCGCCCCGCGGCCCGTTACCCGACGTCACCTACACCAGGGCCAAACAGATCTACCGCTCCAGTCCAGGATCACGGATCTTCCCCATCACCACCCATCCATCCATCCATCCTCCCATCGTCGCCTCGGCAAATGTGCCCCCGGACCGGACTCGGCGTCGTCGCGTCTCCGCCCACGCATCCTTCCGACTCCAATTGACTACCCCCTCCTCCCTCCGTCCCTTCTCCCTTTCCGGTTTCACAATGTCCCTCCTCCGGTCGCTTCTCTCC
Source organism: Ilyonectria robusta (assembly GCF_021365365.1). Taxonomy (NCBI): domain Eukaryota; kingdom Fungi; phylum Ascomycota; class Sordariomycetes; order Hypocreales; family Nectriaceae; genus Ilyonectria; species Ilyonectria robusta. The sequence goes on along the minus strand of NW_025764437.1, from coordinate 1,090,729 downwards.
TCCGCCGTCCGGCGCCCGCCCTCGTCCGTTCCGTCTCTGACCTCGCCCTTTGCCTCGCTCCGTCCCGCCGCCAGAATGCTCTCCACCCTCCCGCGCCTGCCCCTCTTCGAGGCCGTCTCCCGCCACGACCCTGACTCCACCGCCGTCATCCACTCCCTCTCCGGGCGCACCTTCAAGTACGGCCAGCTGCTCGGCGATGTGCGCCGGGCCCGCGATCGCCTCTCCCAGGCCGCCGGTCGCGAGGACCTCAATGGCGAGCGCATTGCTTTCCTGGTTGAGAACAGCTATGACTACGTCGGTGAGCCAAGCACCACCACCCCTCCGCGCCCTCTCGGTTGTTGGCACTGACGCCGAGCTTCGTAGTGACCCTCCTCGCCGTCATGGCCGCCCGGTCCATCGCCGTACCCTTGTCTCCCGCGTTCCCGGCGCCGGAGCTGCAGTATATCCTCAACCAGAGCGAGGCCTCGTTGCTCGTCTCCTCAACCAAGTTTGCGCCCAAGGCTAAAGAGGTCTTGGCCACTGAATTGAAGTCTAAGCCTGCTCATCTCGAGTTGGCAAAGCACATGGGTGGAGGAAGCCATGAGGAGATTGCGCTTGGTGACTCCGACCCCGGAGAAGCAGGCATGATGCTCTACACCTCGGGAACGACCAATCGACCGGTAAGATAGAAGCTGCTCATGAAAGTGATCTCGTCTCTTTGCTAACCCCTGACTTAGAAAGGCGTTTTGCTCCCCCAATCCGTCCTTACGGCCCAATCCCGCTCCCTCCTTGAAGCCTGGGAGTACTCCCCCTCTGACCACCTACTCCATGTCCTTCCCCTCCACCATATCCATGGAACTGTGAATGCCATCCTCACCCCTCTTCTCGCCGGCTCCACCATTGAGTTCATGTTCCCCTTCAACGCTGATGCCGTCTGGAAGCGCCTCTCAGCCCCTTTCCTCCCCGTCGCCAACCAGGCTACCCCCAAGGACAAGATCACCTTCTTCACCGTTGTTCCCACCGTCTATAGCCGTCTTCTCAACTCTTACAAGTCTCTCCCCTCGGATGTTCAAGAAGCCGCCCGCACCGCCGCCTCACCTGAGCACATGCGAGTCGCCATCTCAGGCTCCGCCGCGCTCCCCACGCCGATCAAGGCTGCATGGAGGGACCTGAGCCACGGCAACGTCCTTCTTGAGCGATACGGCATGACCGAGGTTGGCATGGCCCTCAGCTGTGGCCTTGACTTTGGGGATCGCATCGACGCCAGCGTCGGCTGGCCCTTGCCGTCGGTGCAGGCTCGCCTTGTCGACATGGACACGGGCAAGATCATCGAAGAAGGCGAAGAGATCGACCCGGAAACGGGCCGCGAGCGCTCCGGCGAAATCCAGCTTCGCGGTCCCACCATCTTCCGCGAATACTGGCGCAACCCAACCGCCACGGCCAGCGAGTTCGTCGAGGACAAGGACGGCCAGGGCCGCTGGTTCAAGACGGGAGACGTCGCCGTCCGTCGGCCCGTCCTATCTGCAGGCCACAATGCCACGCAGCAGCCCTGGACCCGCGGGCCCCTCTACTTCATCCAAGGCCGCAAGTCCGCCGACATCATCAAGACGGGCGGCGAAAAGGTCAGCGCCCTCGAGGTCGAGCGCGAGCTGCTCTCCCTCCCCGAAGTCGCTGAGGCCGCCGTCGTCGCAGTCCCCAGCGGAAATTGGGGCCACAAGGTCGGCGCCATCCTCATCCTCGACCATGACGTCGTCACCAAGTGGTCGCCCCTGGACATGCGCCGAGCCCTCAAAAACCGCCTTGCCAACTACAAGATCCCTCAGGTCTTGCGTATCGTCGACCACATTCCCCGCAACGCCATGGGCAAGATCAACAAGAAGCAACTAGTCAAAGCCATTTTCGCCGACATGAGCGGTGACGAGATGTAAGGGTAGAACTACAATTACCCTCTCCATGTGTATATGATTCTGTGGGACGGTGGCATAATAAGAGGAAAACAACACCTAGAAATGTAGATGTGTAAGATTATACGTATTGTGATTAGACATGGGAAGCCCAGGTTGATTAAGGGGTTTAGAACCAGGATATACATCATCGGACACTTTCCATGACAAGTGAAGAGGTGGACCAAAATGTTGAAGTATTCTATTTTTTTCCGATGCCCTGGTGGCCAGCTCGTCATATTCGTACTTGCGGTAACCATTCGACTGAAGGACCTCCCTAGCAACGCCATCATAAACTCGAGGGAAAAATTTGCATCCGGCCCTAACCGTGACCAGGCGGGAGCTAGATCCTTTCGTCTTGATCTCAACTCCCTGCCTCCTTGCCTTCCAGTAACCTCATACCACTATTTTTCCCATCTGGCCATTATGAGGGGTATGACATGACAGGTAAAGGATAAAATGGACCTGGCATGTTACTGGGTATTTTGCTAAGTCAATAACATCCCTCCTCATCTGCAAACACCTCCACTTAGACAACGTGCTTGGCCTTGGCCCTCGTACTTCCAGAGTGAGCACTGTCGGTGTGACCAGAGTACTCAACCTGCTCCGTCGCGGGCAACTCCAGAACCTCCTTGAACCGACGGCCAATAGACATCAAGATATCCTTACCCTTCTCGCTGGTGCGGCCCTTGCCACCGGCGACATCGCCATCGCCGCGGCCTGGAATGCTCTTGCCAATGGTGCGAGTCCAGACACCAATTCGGAAAAAGGCCTTACGGACGTTGACAACAACACCCATGACCTCACCATCTTCCTCGTCCTTCTCAAGGGTCTCGCCGATAGCGGCCATCATGACCTGGAGCCAAAGGCGGTCCACGTCGACGTTGCGCTTCTCCTTGTACTGGTACGACCACTTGCCACCGTGCTTGTTCTGGGGGTCTTCCCACTCGGGGCGGACACCGGCCTTGAAGAGATGGTAGTCGGACTTGAGGGCGAGCTCGGAGACGGGGGAAACGTTGTTCTAGTGAATGTCAGAGGGAGGTCGGAGACAGGTAGTATGTAGAATGACTCACGTAGACACCCCAGAACTCCTCAACGGAATCGAAGGTGATGACCTCCTTCAGAAGATCGTTCCAGTTGTCGCCCTGCGTCACTGTCAACATGAAGTCCAGCATGCCCGAAGCTAATTCGCCATACCTTGCCGCTCGGGGGCTTGGTGAACCAAAGAGTCCACTTGTTCTGGAGAGGGTGCTTGACGTTGAAGTTGTCCTTGTCGTGGAAGACGGTGACGGTATCGTCGCCACCCTTGCTGTCGGAAACATCCTCCTTGCCGTTGGGGTCGATGGGGATGGTGGAGAGGTCGACCTGCTCGTCCATCTTGGGGACTTCGGTTGCGGTAGCGGCCATTGTACTTGGTGGCGCGTGTGCTGCTGCTGGAATTGAGGTTGCGACAGGCGGGATCAAAGATGCGTCGTGCAGGTGTGATCGCGGGGCACCGTTGGGAAGGATAGCGAAGGGAAGGTGGTGGGAGGCGGAGAGGAAGTGGGGCGGCGGAAAAGAAATAAGTCGAGCGGTTCTTTCCGGTTGAGCTTTGCGTGTGTGACTTTGCGCCAGGCAATAGTCGGCGGGAATGAGGTATTGGAGAGGTGGTGATTGTCGGGAGATGCGAGTGTTGTCGTGTTTGAGGGCTGTTTCGACTCGTGAAAGCCCCAGCCGCAAAAAAATATCGGTGCTGACCTAAACTAAACCATACCTCCGTACCTACCTACCTACCTGACTGACGGTCGTGCTCCGTGCCTGCCACAACGGGGTGCCCGAGGTGTGTGGCCCGATATTCATGCCTTGTATGCAAGGCATGCATTCAGGCATGGAATCTACCCCCAACCTGAACCGAAGGAGCTATTCCGGTGTGCCTCCCCTACCCTGTAACCGTGAGCGGGCGAACGGTGGGGAAGAATATAAGGGGCCGTCCCAGGAACGCGCCTTTCGAAACACTGGCTTCTGTGTCATGACTACCAGGTAGAGTACGAGAAATGGCAGTGTACAATGTACTTTCGAAAGCTGACAAAGGGGTGTTGGGTAATTACTCTCATCTTGGCAAACTTAAGAGTTGTGTGGTAATACAATGAGAGACTTCTTCCCGTTTTCATGCACTTACAGCACCTCTGGGGCTCAAACTACATACTTCAATCTGGGAGGGCATCATCTTCTGGATTATTCCAGCACATATAGGTAGGTGCGTATGCGGTTCTCGCCGGAAAGAGGATAGCAATCTCCCAAATCCGGGATTGCCTGCCCGAAGTTTACATGCTAAGGAATCCCTCCTCCACCTGCTGAAATACTGACTGGCCACCAAGCATGCAGTCTTTGAGAGCCAAATTGCCAAATTGCCAACTGCCAACTGCACTCTCGGAGAAAAACAAGGCAGAATTAGAACTATGTTGCTACGCTGAGAACGAGCCAGTCTCCTCGTGTCTATGCATGGCCATGCTAGGTGAAGTGAGGCCATTTTCACACAGCCATGATCATGGTCTATCTGAGCTTAGTTCCCGAGAGAGGTGTGTTACCCTCAGTCATCCATGATCTATCACGAAGACCCCCATCCAGGCCTCCACCTCAACCCACGTTTCATCCAGCGACTCGAATGATTTGCTTTGTGACCATGCACGCAAATCCCCGAGCATTTCCTAAGTTGGATGACGGCCGTGATGCGCGGCCCAACGGATTACGCACTTGGCCCCCCAGAAACACAACTTGCCCGCGGCATGGGCCGTCTCACACTGGTTCGCCTCAGCTTTTCCAGTGTCGCAACCACGTTGCCGCCAGCGCCCGCAACGTCTCCCTTGTGATGAATGAGGCGCCGTAGCGGCAAGTTAGCCTGCCCTCCCAGTTCCCCCAGCGCGGGATCTCCCTGGCCCAAGCTGCCCTACGGCCGAGTGGTCAGGTTCGAGTGTCCACGGGATCCACGAGCATCATTACGTATTTCTGCCGTGGGACTCCCAATGATCAGCAAACCCACGTCCCATGCATGAGGCCACGGATCTGGCTATACCGTTCTGGAATGTTGTCGCGTCTCAACTCCATTCCATCCCACGCTCACGACCCCTCCATGCCCCTCAAAGGTTATTCCGCAGCATCAGCGTGATGTGTGGCCGGCCTGGAATGCCGGGCCTTTGTGTCGGATACTTTAATAGCTACGCCTCACCCACAGAACAAAGCTTCCCATCCCCCCAAACACCTCCTCCTAGCTTCCACAGCTGATTCTTTGATTCTTTGAATTATCTACTACACGACCTCTCTATCACTCCAGTCGAGTTCCCCAGTCACCAGACACAATGGACCACGATACACAGACCACTTCCTTTGAGAAGGACGCCGCCAAGACAAAAGACTCTGCCCACAAAAGCAAGACCCGAAGTAGCTCTCTTTTGATGATAAGTTCGGGCATGACCTTCCTGGCCGCCATCCCCCAAAGAGCCGGCACGACGACGTCTATGAGATCGTCGACATCTCGCTGAGATCAACTACTATTCTGGATCGCTTTCTTTCGTCGCTCATTTCGTCGCCATTTTATCCCGGTTTTCCCACTTATACACACCCGTCACCCGACCAATACTCGTCCTGCCACCCCCACCCTCGCTGAAAGGCTACCGCCGGGAAAGGATATTGATTGTACTGTCCTTATCGTCAGCCAGGAGAGATGAAGGAACTCTCACGATTCCGCCCTAGCCGGCGCTCCCTACAATTCGAGCAGTCGCTCCAAGACCACCCTGACGAGTTCTACGAGCTCCACTTTGCCAATCTCTTCGTTGAAGTCAACGTCCTCGTTACAAAGGCATTCTGCCAGCCCACCAAACCCAAGTCCGCACCATGGTTACAAGAGCACCCAGGCCAGTTCATCAAATACGTGGAACTGCTGGCACGCCCCGATCGCCACGCCGGAAGATGGGATAGGTTGCTTCGCGACAAAACGGAACGAGGCTTCCTCCTCCAGGCCACCCTTATGAAGATCATCGACGCCAAGGTCTTCTCAAGTCTGCTTTTCGGTGCCGATCCTGAACACCTGAGCATTCTGCAGTCGACCGATGCTTCGATGGCTAATGAAGAAGGTGTGTTTGCTCTGTTACACGGCATGGCGATGATGAAGCTAACTGGCTCTAGGATTCAAACGGAGCATTGATCGTGCGAAAACAAATCGCGTGTATCTGAACGCAAAACGTGGACAGCCCCCCCTCTTTTGGGAGGACGTCGACAAACTATGCACCCAGGTATTGGCCCTCTTATTGCCCACGTTTACGTGGACGAGTGATACACCAGAGTCGCAAACACCTTCGGTCCAAGTCCTGTACCAGTGGCTTCACGATGTGATTGCGTACGCCGGCTGGCTCAATGTCTGTACTCGGTTCTCACCTGCCATCCTCACATTCGACTGGGTCAAGCCTGGTGAGAGGTACCACGTGGACCAAGTCAATCTCTCCCAGGAAGTGTTCGAGTACTCCAAAGGCAGGGCACTGAGTTGGGCCGCAAAGCGGATGCCAACTGGCAGCTGTAAGATGACAGCGCGAGTAAAAATCTCAGTGTCACCCGAGATCATTCGCTACAACCCCGCCACGGACGCGTTTGGGAGGGAAGGAATAGCGAATTACAGGATAATGGGGCCCCACGTCGTGTATTACCAAGGACGGGATCTAGATCGGGACGAGGACAGAGGGTATACAAGCCTTCCGGAATATATCCACCGGCTGCGTGATCAGAAGACAGTTCCTCATGGTGCAGCCTTGGTTATCATGTTGGTCGCGATACTTTGGCTGTGGGTTCCCCGTTAGTTCCCCGACCAATTTGCGTGGTTAAGCGGCTTGCGGAGCATCTGGTAAGGGTTAAGCCCGACGTCGGAGTCGGGCCAAGAGCCTACCTACGAAAACCCCGAGGGGGACTTTTATTAAGCTACGGGGACGGGTTGGTCTGAAAGCGTGGGGGTTTGCCGTTGGGTTGATGTGGTGCTGCTTCCGGCGTTTTGTTGTTCGTATAGCGCGTGGGTTCAATAGATTGATTAGATTGCGTCAAATATCTCCGATGCATAAGGCCATGTAGACCATGACGTTAATATGAGGAAGAGTTTTCTCGAGAGAACAAGTGACCGGGGTTTTGGGATCGTTAACTGGATCGATCGTAGAAACTGTGGAAATTGACGGAAATTCTGTCACAAAGTCTGTCACTTCGTCACTTCGGCAGTGCGTTCGTTGGATGAATCTTGCACTTGCACACGAGTCAGTTCCACTTAAACCAACTCCGCTTTGGGAATAGGTTCATGAGATCCATTCCCGGGCTTTGTTTCAACAATTGGACGGCTTCCGTAGCTCAGTTGGTTAGAGCATCGTACTAATACTTCAATTGCCAGTGTTGGTGATGCGAGGGTCGCAGGTTCAAGCCCTGCCGGGAGCAATAGACTCTTGATGCCATCCAATCTTTTTGATGTTTTCATTGATTTCGTTTTCTTTTTGCAGTTGAAAAATATGTGTGTTTTCGACTCGCCAGTGTGGAGGCAACTCCGACTCCCCTCGTATCTCCATGATCGTCTGAAAATGCATTTATTTTCGTCTATTTATCTGCCACCACACTAACTACACCAACTACGATGAACATCATCACCCTTACTTACTAAATGGAACACTTTGGTCGTTGACGATTTCTTGTCTTTGTTTTAAAACGATGAGACAGATTTGTATGTCACTTCTCTCGTTACCATGCGGCTCTCATATTGATGGAGCCTTCCTTCGTCTTAACAGCTACCAATTCGAACTTATGATGTGAGAATGGCATTGAGTTCCGTAGGTCTCAGAATGTTTCCTCCCCGGACACAAAGCAATGCGAGGCTAGACCTTACGATTTTACCCAGCCTTATACCAGGCCCCCTCCTAGTTAATACTGTATTGTGCCACGTTCCCCGTGTTCTTGGATGCTCAGGACGAATCCATGCCATTGGCTATTGTGCGTAACTATGGAGTCTGTTTCACAACAATTCTGCACTCTAAAATACTGCGCCCACAGTTAACGCATATCTGTCATTGTACGTAAAATGTGCGAATAGCCATTGGGAGAGAGACAGGCACGTTGTTGCTCTACTGTTGGGCCACAAGCATGGGTGGCATTTGAGTTGATTGTAGAACCTCCCAAATTGCTAAGCAAACTCAACCTGCTTGTTCATCTGTCATTAGAGTATTTCGCTTAGGGACAAACCTTAGCCTACACAGCCATCAAAGTCAAGCTTGGAATGTAAAAGCCTGTGTATTCGGCCGTCTACATGCAGAATAAGAAAACCATGCATGGGAACCACGCACGGCAGGTGGCGAATGTGATATTTTGATATTAACCTCGATTATATATTGTAGCTATTTCCCATATTTGGTTCCGGTTCGTGACCACAGAGGCAAGGTCATAGTTTAACACCAACGCATCAAACCACCCCGACGCCAACATGCACTTTGGGATGCTCACTATTTTTGCTGCTGCACTAAGGGCGTGACAAACGGCAGCAGGGCCTTCCCCAGATACATTGTCAATGGACATCGCGCAAGTTGATCAGTTAACGGGGATGGCATCAAGCTATCTTCAGCGCCTTAACCTATCTAGAAATAGTGGGACTAGATACGCTGAGGTATATAGCCCGAGCTTTAGGACTTCAGACGTAGACAAACGTTGATCGTTTAATAGGGTCTTGGGACTGAATTTGCAAAGCTGGCCTCCGGAATTCAGTGAATGAACCAAGAAAACGCCGTAGTTGAGGATGTATCGTTCCAGCTTCCACAGATAATCGTATACTGCCCAATAATTTTCAGGGTATATTATGCCATTCTTACACGCTTCAGCAACAACCGTTCTTCGCTGACAGAAGCTAGCTGATTTACACCGAACGGAATTTCATGAATAATCTTGGCATTATGGACAATGTCCTTGCCGATTCTGGCGTCGGCAAGCAGACTAGAAGAATCATCGATTTATATGGGAACGAGATGGCCAAGTTCCTGGACGATGCGATGGGGAGGCTGGACTTTTGCAGCGATCAGCTCACCTCGGCGAGGAAGTTTCCAGCTTGAGTAGGTGCCGGCTTGAGGAGGGGGAGAAAAAGAGGGCGCCTGATACGGGAGTTTGTTTGAGGGGGACTCGAGATATATTCCATTGTACTCCGTAGCACACCATTATCAACCCACCCATTCATCCGGTGTATGGTCCCTGGTGTCCTTGTCGCTCAATCTACGACATTGCGTGGCTTTTCAATCACAGCATATGCAAGCACTGGGCGGAATGGACACGGATGCTGGCATGCGATACGGGCAGCCGAGCAATGTGACAGGTCGGCGGCAAACGTGGGAACGCTGCAGCCGCTACACCGCACATGCACGCAGCCATGATCCCGTCAACTGATTGATCAATCACCAAACCGCCAATAATGGAAGCCATTGACCCACACGTTGCCAGCAATACCCGGCACAAAAAAAACTCATTTGCAACGGAGACTGGCCCGATCGCACTGCATGAAACCGTTCGCTTCCAGCACCTTGTTTGGAGGAGGCTGGGAATGATGTCAGCCCGGCCACTGAGCGACAGGGGTCCTTCGACGGGCGCGTTTTTCCCTCGTCTGTCGAGGGACTGGATAACTAGTTGGAATGTTAGGAAAAATGTCAGACAAAGTAGGTTTGGTTTGGTGGCTCCGGGCCATCCCGCCCCGGCGCCAACAGCTTGGAACCAAACCAAAAATGGGGACTTTGGTGGGTTGTGTGCCACTGTAACTCAAGACATCGTCCACTGAGCTGCAGCGCAAAACTTCTAATTCAGGACGGAGGAGGTACGTACCGAACTCAGTTCATAGAACCATCGACATGATATCTCAGGCCATCATATGATGCCAATGCCAACTTCGACTGGTGACGATTGCGTCGTTCTGTCGCCATCCTTCCCTCTTTTCTTTTTGCAACAGGACTTGGCAGAGATCCCATCTCCACCTCATCGGTCGTCTACCACGTACTTTTCCGTCTACGCGGAGCTACAGTACGTCGTCAACTTCTTAGCGGCCACCCGTTCCTTGCAGCCCGCAGCTCCGCTCGTGTCCGCTTCGGTTGATTTGGACCACCACCAGCCACCGGATTTTTTGCTGGCCTCTCATCCACGCAGCCTAAGCGTTTCTCCAGCCTCATTGCATTGAGCAGTCGGCCTAGCCCAAGGTGGTCGGCTCAGCCCAGCCTGGAACAGCCCAACGGAGGGCCGAGAAAGCTCCCTCTGCCCCGTACGCACGCACGGCGCACATAGGGTCCAGCTCGCCAGCTCTTAGCGCCTCCCCGACCGCCTTCTTTTCTACGGGAGTGCTAGTCCCAGCAGCCGGGCGGGTACTTGCAGGCGTGTTTCGCAGCCTCCCCCGAGACCCCGAGAAAACCTGGAAGGCGACCGACCGACGGGGGCCATACGTAGGATTCTGGAGGGTCTGCTGCTCAGGGCTGCGCAAAGGGCCGTCCAGCGCCAACAGCCGCCCAGCTCCGAGCTTACAGGTGGAGTGGACGAATTGGCGGCCCAGCCCCGGAGTATCAAGGAACAAGGAAAAAGGAAAAAAACCAGCCAAACCAGGCTGTGGTGGAGAGCACAGGCCAACACCGTAGCTTGGAAAGCTCCCCGGATATCTCACATCTGCCCACGAACCTCCATCTCTAGTCCGTGCCATACCGTTGCGACTCTCCGTCAACCTCTTCTTTTCGCGCTCCCTCCGTGGCCCCTGCAAATCATCGAGCGCTTTCCCGGCGGTACCTGAACCCGCCTGCGTCGCCTGTGTTCTGCACAGCATTGGCTAGGTCCGGCAGCTCGCATGAGCCCTGGACGCCCCGCCCCGCCGTCATCTCCATCTGCGACGAGGTGTGCCGACCGTACAAACTAGCATCCGCCCAGATCTTCTCTCAGCTTGCCCACCCCCGAAGGCACAAGGCGCGAAACACGCCCCATTCTCCATCCCCATCGCCTCCTGCTAGACGCCCTCCTGGACGCCATCGCCGAATCGACGCCCAACCACGCGCTCATCGTCGCCCTCAATGTCCACGCCCTACTGGGGCCAGCTGCCGGGGCCCAAGGTCGCCCAGGCCACGCATTCTAGCCATCACCGCCGCAGGTCTGAGTCGGATGACTACACCTATAATGCTGACCGCAGATCCTCGCTCGACGTCCCGCCTGTTCGTAGAGCTAATCGTGCTTCTGTTCAAACTCAGGCTACTGAGGCGCACTCCGAGTCTACCTTTAGTCCTCTCGACTCGCCCACATCTGCTAGCTTCGGTGCTCAAGGCCTAGCACCTAGACCGCCTTCCTACCAACGTGGAGCTCCTCGCGACCCGGCCTCAGAACCTTCCGACTTCAGAAAAACCCGTCGTCCTAATCGCAACCAGGAAGACTTTGACGACGTCGACCCGTCCTTCCCCGAGGCTCCCGAGGCTTCTCGAGGTCCCCCAGTGAGCTACCGTCACCCATACGGCAACGGCGGCCTTCCCTATACCCACGCCGCGGCCGACGCACCAGCAGAGTCTTCTCAATTGGCCGACCCTGCCCCCTTTGAGGGCGAATACGACGACATGGAGCCCGAAGAATATTACAAGAGCTCTACCGGTAGGGCCGGGGGCTCACAGTACCCCGGGGGAGCTCCTGGCCAGACTGCCAGACAAGACTCCAGCGCCTCCGCATATGACAACCCGCCGCTGTCCAGAAGGGCAACGACTGGGACATCAAATCGCCGAAAAACGTTCGCAGACGACCGATCACCCCTCCAAAGGCTTGAGCTGACGCTCGATAGCATCACCAAGGAGGAGAAGCGAGCAAGAGTTGAAGCTGCCGAACAGCGTGCAAGAGAAAGAGCGGCTCGAAGGGCCGAAGAGGCTGGACACAAACCCGTCGACCACCAAGTACGATTTGACCGACAACCTTCCATCAGTCATGAGAGGCAGTCCTTGGCTCCCGCTCCGCTAGCTGTTAGGCAACCTCCGGTGCAGAGAGAAGTATCCAGAGAAGCTCCCCGAGAGGTGCCGAGAGACGTACCTCGAAAAGCAACCAGAGAAGTGGTGAGGGAGGCACCGAGAGATGCCCCAATCCAGCGCGACAACTCGACTCGTCGTCATGGCCCGCTCTCTCAACATCCACCAGAAGACCAGGACTACTTTGGCTCAGGAGCGCTACAGGAACCAGAAGACGTCGTGCCCGTTCAAAGACACTTGGAAGCGGATTCTGGAATTCCAAAGCGCAACCTGAGCTTCCGTGAACGTGCCGTTAGAGATAATGTGCAGTTCGCCCAGCCGGAGGAGCCCAAGACAGCGCCGCCGCCTCCGCCCAATGGAGGCTTCTCTCTTACGAGGAGCGGCAGCAATAAGTTGAAGAAAGCACCTCCAGGAGATCCTTGGTATCATCTGAAAAGAGACCTGGCCGCGAGCTCAAGTAATCAATCACAAGAACAGCCGCGCCGCGAATCACGAGACTACCCGCCATCTGCCCGAGATAAAGATCTTTCCGCTGCCCCATCCGACGGTCGCAGGCCATCCGTTGATGCTGGCAGCCGAGGCGCCCAAATACCAAAGATGGCCGACAGCCAGGGCATTAGACGACGTGCCACCGAACCAGTTCCAAGGGCAGAGTACGCCTCTGACGAAGAGTATATCCCACCAGCCGCACGCGGTAAATCATTTGGGAAGGCAGAGCAAGATGACCGCGCTTACCCACAGGATGCGGCAGCTGGCCGAAGGCGTGCGGAGAGAGCAGATAGCTTCTCTTCTGATGGTTCGCATCATCACCGCTTCTCCAACATGGTATTTAAGCGTCGCGAAGATATGATCCCAGGCAATGGTTTGTATAAGCCGCCTCAATGGCTTGATGAGTGGAAGAAGGCAACCGTCGGCACCTTGGCTGGTAGCTTGCTGGACCTCCAGGAGAGTCCGAAAGAGAGCAACTCCCCTCCTACAGATTCCAACAAAGCCTGGTGGGAGCAAGACGGTCGCCGTGGTAGTTACCCTTCCCGACCACGCAAGGCAGAGGCATTCGATGGCGAATACAGCGAAAATAGTAAGCAGCCCTTGTCTACGGGTGGTGGTTCTATGATTGGTGCTTTGCTAACGCTGTCCCCTCAGCCCCTACTCGATTTAAGCCTCCGCTGTATCTGAAGTGCGGTCCGTTGTTAAGATACTGTGGTATCCGAAGAGAAAAGGCACCCGTTCGATCACCACGAGGCAACGCCATCTCAGAGCGAGAGGTTTGGAGAGGCAGTGTCATGATTGTTACTCAGGACTCAGGCTCTTCCTACGAAATAGCCCCTACGCTTCGACTCTTTGTCCAAGGTATTGAGTTGTTGCCCCCTCCCCCGCACCGCGTAAAGGGGGACCTCTCTCCAGAATATGTTGACCCCATTGTGGGCCACCCGAAACTCGGTCGACGGGGAGAGACTCTTTACGTTCGACCCGTGGAGCACCTGGAAGAGGCAAAGGACTTGTCTCGTGACGAGACAGACGAGGGCATCTTTGAGGAGAGCCGGAGCCCACCAGATGTCCCACCCGCTGATGGCTCAACGGAACTTCCGGGATCATTCGCCGGCCGCAGGAAGCGAGTTGGCATTGACGGCGAGAAGGTCCAGAAGTACAAGGAAGTCAGAGGCTTCCGTCTCCATACCGAGCGAGGATGCACGTTCTGGCGTTTCAACATTGAGGTTGAGCTGCGCGAGAAGCAGCAGCGCATCGCCTACCGCATTAACCGTGGCCCGGCCAATGGGTTCTGGGTGCCCGCTGGGGGACAGACGATGAACATGATGTTCTACAGCTGCAACGGCTTCAGCACGAGTGTCAAGACTGATGAGTTGAGCGGCCCTGATCCCATGTGGCGCGACGTCCTGAACAACCACCAAACCAACCCCTTCCATCTCATGATAGGTGGCGGTGACCAGATCTACAATGACTGTAAGTTTTGCTTGGCCTTGCGATATTGATCCCATTACTAATATGGTTTAGGTGTCGCGAACGATTGCTCTCTGTTCCAAGAGTGGTTGTCAATCCGTAACCCTGTTCACAAACATACTGCTGCCCTCACGCCTGAGATGCAAGACCAGCTAGAGACATTCTACCTGGAGCGCTATTGCATGTGGTTTTCTCAGGGTCTCTTTGGCTTGGCCAACTCGCAGATCCCCATGGTGAACATGTACGATGACCACGACATCTTTGATGGGTATGGATCGTACCCTCACCACGACATGAACTCACCCGTCTTCCGTGGCTTGGGTGCGGTGGCCTTCAAGTACTACATGTTGTTCCAGCAGCAAACGATTCTGGATGAGACGGAAAAGGCCGAGCCGAGCTGGATTATGGGAGCCAAACCTGGTCCCTACATTGGCGAGCTTGGCCGCAGCATATTTGTGTCTGTGGGTGCCAAGGCTGCCCTGGTTGCAGTCGACGCCCGCATGGAGAGGACTGAGCACGATGTTGTCTCAGATCAGACATGGGAGAAAATCATGAACAGACTCTATGCGGAGTTGCGGCGTGGCCAAGTTGAACACTTGCTGGTGCTCCTGGGTGTCCCGATTGCGTACCCGAGATTGGTCTGGCTAGAGAATATGTAAGTGACTTGCCACAACAGATGGCGAAATATCAGTGAACTAACATTTCGCAAGTTTGACTTCTAGACTCATGAACCCCGTTAAAGCTCTGGGCAGAACGGGCGTCTTTGGAAAGGCGCTTAACAACATCGACGGTGGTGTGGAAGTTTTGGATGACTTGAACGACCACTGGACAGCCAAGAACCACAAACAGGAGCGGAGTGTTGTGGTTGAGGACCTTCAAGATCTTGCTATCGACAAGTCGGTCCGTGTCACAATTCTCAGGTACGTTGAAACATAATTGATGACCCTGGGAACTAGTCACTAATTTGAGTAGCGGTGACGTGCATCTGGCTGCTGTTGGACAGTTCTACTCCAACCCCAAGCTGGGACTGGCAAAGCATAGGGATCCACGGTACATGCCAAATGTCATCTCGTCGGCCATTGCAAACACACCGCCACCGGACCTCATGGCCGATGTGCTGAACAAGCGGAACAAGGTGCACCACTTCGACAAGCAAACGGACGAGGACATGATTCCCATGTTCCAACAAGGTGTCGACGGCAAACCCAGGAATAACAAGCATCTTCTGCCGCATCGCAACTGGTGCTCCATCCGCGAATGGGCCCCTGGCAACACACCGCCGCCAACCCCGCCATTATCAGCTTATGACAGAACCCCGAGCCCACCGCAAAGCAGCAGCGGGGGAGGCGGTGGCCTCTTTCGGAGACTTTCCCTGTCGAAGAACCGGCCGTCTGCAGAGCCTCAGCCTGAGCAGTCCAGAGAGTCGGTCCGGGGCTCCCGGCCACCTGTTACGCGGGGCGCCGGTGGGCTGTTCCGTAGCTTGTCACGCCGGAACTCGACCAGCAAAGAGAAGCCCAACAAAGAGAAGCCGGCCAAGCTTACCCGGTCCATGTCAGTCGACCACGGCGACGCACCCAAGAAGGTCGGTTTCTTCAGCTTCGGCCGTCGCAGCAGTCAACGTCGGGCTGACGAACGCCCCGACGATGGTGGTATCAATGGCACCTGGGGAGACGAGCCCGATTACGAAGAAGAATACTGGGACGAACCTCCATCTCCTCGGCGACAGCGCGGGTCAGGACTTCGTGGCGGCGCGGCTTATGACGAGTACACGGTGGGCGACGATTCGCACTTCATGGCCCAGCCCCCACGAAGAGCGCAGACCACAGGCTCCCAAGGAATGGGTGGAGCAAGGGTTGACATTGAAGCACCTCCAACACGGCCGTTCCACCGGACGCCGACCGGGTTGTCGACAAAGCAAAAGAAGCACGGCGACAAGTATGAAGTGGACCTTGAGGGTGGGCTTGACATTTGCCTAAACGTCGAAGTAAATCCCAAGGATCCGGCGGGTATTACGGTACCTTATCGGCTACTGGTACCGAAACTGCTGTACGAGTACAGCCCAGAGGTGGATGATATCCCCATCCCGGAGGCAGAACCACGGGCGTCAGCGGAGCCGAGTGGCTTCAAGCGTTTGTTGAGCTTCCGCAAGAAGCCCGAGAAGGTGCGGCCTCGAGATGAAGAAGAGTACGATAGCGAGGAGGATGATGATCATTACCAGCGCTAAGGAGATGACGCTTCAGAAAGACAAACAAAGAGGGAGATCTCTTTGTGGTGTCTCACGCGGGGTCTCAGTGACACGTATGAAGGACTCTAATGAGATTGTCGCGACGATTACGAATTAGGTTTCTGAATTTGCTTTTTGGATGTAAGGGTCGGGACTGTATATATGACGGCCAAAGGTTAGATTGATTGACATTTCAAGGCGCAGTTGGGAGGTAACATGGGAGGGATATTTAGCAAAAGCACTCTGACAACGGTTGTCGGATTGGATTACGAGCCACAAAGAGACACGATTGGATTGTTCAAAGACTTGAAAGAATGACGACCGACACTGACATATTGACATATTGACTGAACAGAGAGGTGATATTCCCCGCGAAGGCGATGGATGGAGCCACCTCAGTTCTATAATTACACCAAAATGCAATATACCAAGACGGCTATTTCGGCACCAACGATCCTTCCAAGACAGCCCTGGAACTCCCCTGAAGCAACCCCCCGCGATAGAACCATAACGCCCTGTAGCGGGCCGCTAAGGTGGCCTAGAAAGGCCGCTAAACACGCCCCGGGAAGCGCCCGACACGGGGGTCAGAAATGCAGCGAATCATTTCGGCCACGGGTTCGAAAGGAGGCATCCACTCTGGACCGTGGCTGTCCGCTGGCGACTGCCCACCTCCGCTACCACCTCCACTGCAGCGTACCGAGGAGCACCTTGAAGCTTCCTCCTTTTCCCTCCTGTGCTACATTCAAGGAACTAGAAACCGCCACTCGACCGTCTCGACAACGGAAGCCATTCCATTCCCTACCTTGCAATTGACACAGCAGCCTCGGCTGAGACGGGACTCGATACTTGTTGCGCCACCGCACAGCCAGACATCCGGAAGGAGGGACGTTGAAAGCGGCACCGGTCCAAGTGGCGGCACGCGAGAAACAACAACACACGACACAGCAGCGCAACGAGACGAAATCGACCAGCATTCTACCGTCCGCTAACGAATAGGGGACGGTTCATGAGCAAGGGCATGGCCCCATCATGTCGCGCATCCTCTATCAGCAGCTCAACTCCAACAGCAAAGTGCCCTCGCAGCTGCAACCCATCGCCAATGCGTTGAAGGCCGGCTGCCGGCGAACCGCCCACATGTTGAGCGCATGGGTGACAGGGCCCGGACGGCACCTGGCGACGGCCGTGGGTGGCCGAGTGGTTCGGAGGGTGCGCGCAAACCTCTCGGCGAGGCGTGTATTGAGCTTCCCGCACATGCTGGTGCTGATCTGGATGGTGGTGTTGCTATATGGAGAGCGTTGGATATTCGATAGCAAGGTCGCTGACTGCGACTGGGCTAGCTGGGAGAAATGGGTACGTTGAACGCAGAGGAGAAAGCAGAAGAGAAGAGGATATGGAAATGACATGTCGACTGGGCACAGCAGAGACTGACCATCTTACAGCCCAAGGGAACGAAGCCTCACCACCTCATCTTCGTCGCCGACCCCCAACTCATCGATCCGCACTCTTACCCGGGCCGCCCCTGGCCTATTAATCCGTTGACCGTCACCATCACCGACAACTACCTCCGCCATGGCTACAAAGCCCTCCAGCGCCACTTGCACCCGGACAGCGTCTTCTTCCTCGGCGATCTCTTCGACGGCGGCCGCGAATGGAAGACCCGCAAGGGCAAGTTCGTTGA
The DNA here is from genome assembly GCF_021365365.1 of Ilyonectria robusta. Classification (NCBI taxonomy): domain Eukaryota; kingdom Fungi; phylum Ascomycota; class Sordariomycetes; order Hypocreales; family Nectriaceae; genus Ilyonectria; species Ilyonectria robusta. The sequence goes on along the minus strand of NW_025764437.1, from coordinate 1,072,948 downwards.
CCCTAAATGGGGGTACCCTCGTCACAAAGACGAGAAGGCCTGGGTCGAGACCTGGCACAACAAATACGGCGAGGAGTTCTGGATGGAGGAGTACGAGCGCTTCGCCAACATCTTCTTTGACAACTGGAAAGAGGGCAACGAAGCTCCGGGACCGTGGCAGCGTGGGCGGAAGCTCGTTGCGAGCCTGCCTGGAAACCACGACCTTGGGTTTGGCGCCCAGGTCCAAGTCCCTGTCCGGGACCGCTTCAGCGCCTTCTTTGGCGACGTAAACCGGGTCGACATTATCGGAAACCATACCATCGTGTCCGTCGACGGCCTCTCGCTGAGCGCCGGCACCTCTTCATACAGGGACAAGCACGACCTACGACCAATCTACGGCCCTGTCCATCAATTTCTCGACGACGTCAAGGCCATCAAGCGGAGAGCCGTCGAGGGGGAGCTGAGCTTCTGGCACGGGACCGAGAAGCACTTCGCCCATGAAGTCGAGGAGCTGAACAAGGCGGACCTGGGCCGGTTCCCCCATCCGGATGTCAGCGACGAGGCCCCTGAATTCCCTACGATTCTCCTCACCCATGTCCCCCTGTATCGCAACCCCGGCACCCCGTGCGGACCGCGCCGCGAACACTGGCCGCCGTCGAAGCCGCCCAAGGGCCAAGAGGGGCCGGTGAACCCGGATAACCGTAACGCTATCAGTGTCACGGGCGGATATCAGTACCAGAACGTCCTTAACGAGGTCGATTCGGTTAAGCTTATCAAGGACGTGGGCAACGTGATCCATGTCTTCTCCGGAGACGACCACGACTACTGCGAGGTGGTGCACTCCCCGGCCAAGGAAGGGGTGCGCGAGATCACAGTTAAGAGCATGAGCATGGCCATGGGTGTCCCGACGCCGGGCTTCCTTATGGTCAGCTTGTACAACCCCGTCGATGCGGAGGGCAAGCCACTGCCTGACGCCCCGGAGGCTACGCTCCAGACACATCTGTGCCTCCTCCCCAACCAGATCCACACGTACATGCAATATATCGTGTTTGGCATTGCCACGGCCGTCCTCCTGACGGTTCGCGCACTGCTGGTTCCCGCCATTCCACTCACACCCTTTGCTCTCGAGCCCATCAAGACGCCTACTATCCTGCCTGTATACAAGGACAAGGTGGAACCTCCCGAGTCCTTCTCTGGTGGTAACCGAGCGCGTAGCACGTCGACGGGCGCTTCATCTCATTACATGCCGTCACGGCTCTCTGCCGCTGCGCCGCGTGGGGTCCGGAGTACATCGCCACACTCCTCACCAGCGGCACGGTGGCAGGCTCGTCGGGGCGGGCGCAGCTCGAAGCGGTGGGGATGGGGAGACGACGGCGGGCCGCGGATCCATCTCGACACCAACCTGTACGACGGAGCGAAGACAGACCGACGTGTTGGTAGCCGGAAGGCGATCGGCATCGTGGGACGCGAGCTGTGGACGACGATGTGGCGCGTCGTGTGGATGGCAGCGCTGTTCTGGGCTTATCTGACGCGACAGGGCTGATGTGTGAGGATGTAAACTGAACCGAATACTTGGACCTTTGTATATAATCACATCATTTCACAGCATATTCATGACGGAGAAACGGAGAAAAACAACGAAGGAGAACAAGACAAGCCGAAAGGGCGGACACTTGGATACAGGGACCGGTGCATTTTGGGGAATCGCAAGTTGTGTTTTTTGGCTCGAACCTTGAGTCTATTTATTATGTGTATATAGGGAATAATGTGTGGACTGGGGATAGACTGAGGTGTAATTGTACTCGACAGTGAGCGAGGGATGAAGAAAGTGTTGTGTGAATCAGGTTGTCATGATGGTTATGCTTGAGTTTGTGACACCGTGTGATAGATAGTATCAAGCCATCCAAGCCATCCAGGGACTGTGACTGTAACCTATTGCGGTGTCTAGTCCAACAGCGATATCCAACAACCTCAGCCTTGACCGTGATTCCCGAGTATCCTCTCAGCCTCTCAGCCTCTCAGCCTCTCAGCCTCTCAGCCTCTCAGCCTCTCAGCCTCTCAGCCTCTCAGCCTCTCAGCCTCTCAGCCTCTCTCTCACCTCCCGCGCCTCGTGACGCCGATCCTGTCGTCGCGCGCCCTCCTCACGCGCGCCTCGGCATCGGGACTCGCCTGGACGCCCTCCATGCCCGCGGCCTCGGCGGCAGCGTGGGCCTCGGCGGCGGCGGCGATGCGGGCCTGTTGCGCTGCGACGAGGGCCTCGCGGGCGCGCCGGTCCTCGTAAGCGGCGACGTCCTCAGAGGTGATGTGCAGCGTTGTTGCGGGGCGGCGGAGCATGTTGGTGTGTCTTTGGCGGGTTGTTGGTCTGCAATGATGGGTCTTTCCTTTTCCTCTTTCCCTTTTCCTGTTCCTTTCTTTTGCAGGGGCTTTGAGGAGCTGTCTTATCCTGGAGGCAATCGCCGAAAAGCAGCTGTTGACTCGGTGATGGTGTTGATGGTGATGGTATTTAGCAGTGGCGGCTCTGTCTTTTCGCTGCCCCGCCTTGTGGGGGGTTATAAGTCGGTGGCGGAACCGGAATGCGACGGAAAAAGGATGCTTTGTCTGTGATGCGACGTGGTGCGACGTTGCTGAGATGCAAGGGCGAGTGTGACTGTGAGAATCTCTGACAAAACGACGTGCTGGGTGAGACCTTGTTGGTTGATGGCGTTTGGCCGCGCCACACGTCCATCTCCGCCACCATCGGAGCGGTGGAGCTTCCCGGGTCCCGATATTGCAACACTCAATTAACAACCAGATTTATATCCTCGAGATCCAAGTGCGGACACTCCCTCGCATCTTCATAATACATCCCTCCAAGTTGCTCAATCAGCCGACACCGCTCCTCCATCGTCGCGGCATTGGAAATCCTCCCCAGCCCCTTCCGGGACGCCTCCCAATACGCCATCTTGACCACCCACACGCCGCCGCCCGCCGGCCACCCGACGTACAGAACCGGCGAATACAGATCGATGACCTCGGAGCCGTCGTCGCTGATCCTAGACCACTGTGCTCCCAGTTGCCGCATCCGTCCGCAAAGCGCCTCTTCTTCCGTCGCATCGTACGAGCGCTGCGCCGGCGTGAATCGGTCGAGGCCCAGGAAATCCAGTTCGAGGACGGAGCAGTCGTATAATGTGTACCGGCCTCCCTTGTTCGGATAACACATCACAGTTGTGCCGATTGAGTTTCCAAAGACAGTCCGGGCATTCCGTCGATCCTGGATATCGTCCTTGTCGGCGTCCTCGTCCTGGCTCCCGCTCCGGTTCTCGTATAGGCCTGCGCTATAATGGACTGGGAGCTCCGAATCGTCTGCGGTATCGTCATCTAGCCAAAACATCCGCGGTGACGGGTCTCGATTGACGTAGACTCGGACGAGAAAAAAGGTCGCCACCGCGATGATGATGGCGACCCGAATGAACATGTTGCTTCTTTCCTGCCTTGACCTTTGTGAGATTTGACGCCTTGTCAGAACACTGAGTGCAATATCAAAACACCAGCCATGGATGCAATTGTTTAGTTAAAAGTTTGTCAAAAATCCCCCATCGTCTGAGCCCCGTCTTATAGACTGGCCGACTCGGCCCAGTCTCGACTGATGCTCGACGCAGACCGACTTCCCAATTCAGCTCGCTAATACTTGGGCGGGAGCCTCGCTCAGGCAACACCCAATGACCCGTAGGCTTCCATATAATTATACACAAGTCATGGGGAGAGAATGATGTAACTCTCGATTCCAGTGTTCCAGTGTTATTCATCAATATTATGCGCCGCAATTTTTGCCCCATCCAATTTATCATGCTGTCAATGTTGTCGTAGACGGTATCCGAAAGAGCGCCGTTCTAGGTATATATGATCCCCGCTCCCAATCCAAAATAACCAGACCATTAACCTCATCAATGCCATGTCTCCCATGCGCCGTAATCGTAAGCGTAACAAAAAAAAAAATTGCCAAAATAACGAATGTCCTGTTTTCAAGGCGAGTCGCAGAACCCATTTACCCAGACGTTCTCCGCCTCCCATCTCAAAAAGTCTCCCAAGTCATGATGCAGGTTGTATCCCATCGGTACCGGCTCCGCCGCCTCATCGCCACTTATATCTCCCACCGACATCACCAACGGCAGCATCGGGCTTGGTGGCAGGCTGTCCATTGAGCTGCGTGATGTATATTTTTTCGGCCGGCCCTCGCCCATCCAGCGCTTCAGTCCCGAATTGCTGTAGAATTTTTCTTTGCTGGCACATTGTCCGGATGAAGAATCGTTCCAGAACCCAGACGGGTACTCAGACCCCACTGGGATGGGGAGATCCATGTCCATATCTATCGTCGAGGGAGTCGATGAGATGGTGCTCTGAGACGAGGTTCGGAAGGACAGCGCAGGCACATCCTCCGGGATCATCTCTCCATACGTCTCGAAGCCGAACGAGTCGAACCAAGTCGTGATATCCTCGACCTGTTTGGCATCCTCCTCAATAGTCAAATCCTGGAACAAGTCTCCGGCACCACACAGGATGGCCATCTGGAACGCCGTCCAGTCAAGTGTATCGTCCATTGCCACGGTCTGGTGCGCCTCGGCCTTGGGCAAGGTTATAGAGCCATGTCGAAATTGCGGTTGCGTCAACGTGAACGGGGTACTCTTGAGATACAGGACTCCATCTTTTTCCTCGGCTTTCAAGTTGGGTTCACACTGGTCTCGGACCCTCTTTGGAGCCTTCAGTGGCGCCTTGGGTCGAGTTGCCGTCTTCGTTTTAGGTAGTGGTGGTAATGGTCTCAGATGCGGTGGCGTTCCAAATCGCGCAGGGTTTTTGGGTGGCGGTGGAGGAATAGGAGTCTCCGCAGTGAGCCAAGTATCGTTCTCTTCGGGGCTCTCCAAGGACCCCTTGTTCTCTGGCGCATCGATACGAATCGAAAAGTCTTCGTGGGTGACATCCTGATCAGAGAGGACGGAAGGGGGTATTGGTTCCACAAAGGTTGTCATCGCTTCTACTCCTGCCGCCCCAATCCGCAATGGTAGGTCCTGGAGGTGAAACGGCTCGATGGGGGTGTCAGGACTATCCAAACTTAGACTGCAAGTCAATTCGGTTGATTCTCGAGCCTTCAGCAGCTTCTCCTCCTCCTTCTCCTTTTCTAACCGTGCCTTTTCCCGCCTAATCTTTAATAGTTCGAGACGCTCTGGTGTTAGCATCTCGTCGGCTTCGATGCGCTTGAAGCGCTGGCCGGTAAGAATGTCTGTCACATTCCCTGACAGGGCCCATCGTGAACCATGAATCAAAGACTTTCTCTGACGGGGCGCACTGAACGAGGACTTCAGAGTGGCCTCCTTCTTTCTTGGTTTCTTGACCGAGGCCTTCCTTGCTGGTGATGATGATAAGTGACATGGGGACGACCTCAGGTCCTTGTTATATCTCAACGGCAAAGGCATCGATTGCGAATGCTTGTACGTGAGTGATAGAGGAAGTGGTAAAGTAGATGTATGTGTAGATGTTTGTGTAGATGTTGGTAGTTGCTCATATGTTTGCGATGTAGGTCTGATATCCTGTAGGGCGCTTCCAACGGCTTTGAAGGCTTCCTCAGTCTCCAATATTAAATTTTCGTCGACGATCATTGACCCTGTTGGACTTTCTTTGTCGAGTGACACATGGCAATGAAGCCTGGATTCGGGATGTTCAACGCCAGGAACGGACAAAGAGAGCGATGGCCTCAAATGAGTCTGACTCAAAAGAACTTCCTCATCCGGAGAGCTGAGCAGTCTATCCATTGGTCGTGAAGGTGGTTGGGGTGTAAGGGAATGTCGGTTGATTCGCCCTTGATCAGGGAGACAAAGAGTGGACGCAGCCCTTCTGTGTTGCGGCGGGGTCCCAACGATGACGTCTTCCTGCGCCGTTGAGCCGGGCAGCGAGGTGTGCGAGGAAGAATATGGACGACTGCCGACGGCAACGTGAGGCAATGGACTCGAGACTCGGTGGATGCTGTGGACCCTCCGGATATCGATGGGAACGGTCGAGGAGTGTTTCTTTTTGCTGGCCGGAACCCATGATTGCGTGCGCTGCTTCTTTTCTGAAGGTGTCTTGGTAGATCGATCATCATCATTGTCGCAAGAATCGGCCCCGTCGCAGTCGTTGTTCGCCTTCGGGCGATTCGAGCTTATAAGCCGACGTAGCAGAGATCCTGCCATGTTGAGTAGAGCGATGCACAGCGTAAACGCTGCAGGGGACTAAATGAAAAGAATAGAGGGAAGGAAACGTTTCACATGGCTCTGGTGAGGAATAAGAGGTAAAATAGGATGATGGCGACTGGTGTAGCACAATAGGCGGGACTTTGCAGGTAGGGACGCATCCGAGTGAGTCGTGAACGTCGATTGATTTCTCCAAGCTTGAAAACAGCTCAGGCTGCGGATAGGGCAGTGAGAAGCGATATGAACCTGAAATCGACAGCACCAAGACATGGCGTAGGACAAATCAAATAGCTTTGAGCGCACACGGTGCGGGCGTCTTGCGAAGGGAATATTTGGGCAACTAGAGCGCCCATCGCTGCCATCATCCATGTAAGCGGCTTCTAGGATCATCGCGCGACGGATGCGACCAGGGCCAGGATGCGGTGTGGAGTCGCAGTACCGATAACCCTGCACAGCATGCGGGCAGACTGACTGAACGGGGAGGTGCTGGTTCGGACCCGGGCTGTCATTGGGCACCTGCTATCGTGGCTGTTGCTATTCTGGCTTCTACGCAGAATGCTTCACCGATGGAAGCCCGACTTCGTATCGCGGGAACCTGGGTCAGCCACACTCATCCCCCACTGGGTGATGCCGGTACTGTCCTGCAGAGTTTCGATGCACCCTCTCCCGGAGGGGGCGGGTTGGCGCTTTTGCCACCATGGGAGGAATGCTCGATCCTCCAGATCCTTCAACGTTGGTTCCAGGGAGGGTGTTCCCGCTCTGCCTCGGCCAACTGGTGAACGATCCGGCAATGAGGGATGGGTCCAACGCAGCACACACAACACACACAACAGCGTGACAGTCGAGCGCACAGCCTGGGGAAGCGTCCGTGACAACAGTGCGGTTGGTTAAACTTCAAGCCACTGTCGTCGGTTAGCCGGGAATGACAACTCACGGCGGACAGGAGTACAGGATAAGACAAGGTAACACCTAGCATCGTGACACGAATGAGACTCGACGGGCAGCGTAAGACTTGTATCACCACGGCCACCCAGCTGCCAGTGATGGATGCCCAGGCCTTTTCAACCAAGTCCGTAGTCGGCGGAGTCACCGGCGGGCAGCTACATAAGTCTGATAGTCGAGTCGGCGACCGAGTCACTTGTTCCTCGCTTCTCGCCATCCAGAGCCGTAAAATCGCCATTGCCAGATGGAGACCAACGCTCAAGACCATCCATGTGGCCCAGCCCCGCGATTGTGGAGAGGCGGAAACGTTGTGCACAGATGGTGAATGCCGCACTGCCCATCTTGTCCAGCAAGCAGCGTGCGGCAAATGGCGTGCATGGTCCTCCTTCCATTCCAAGGCTTGGCCGTACGCCTGCAGGGAGGGAATGAATCGCCAAAAGGCCCCCAAGGCAGGGTTCACACGGCTGATCGCTGCATGCGCGGAAGTGGCTACAAAGGGCCAGTGCCTCGGCTTGCACGACACTCATGAGCATGGTTCCGTCGGGTGGATGTTTCAGAACAAGGAGCCCAAGGCGGAAGAAACATTATCGTCAACTCGGAAGCGAGGAACTTCCGGATGTCGGGGGCCTCTGCACTGGGCCGGAGGAGATGCGCTCCGGATCCTTAGCGTGGCGTAGGAAGAAACAGATGGCAGTATGGTACTACTCTGGTGTATTTGCGGATTGTGGGCAGGCCTGTTGGATGGTGTTGTGGAAACAATGGAACCTCGCTCAAGGGGGAGGTGTGGCTGGTGGATTGCAGAGGATGGCTGTGTTGGTGCCTCAGTGCATGCCTGAATATGTATGTTGCACGACACCAACTGCCTCATCGAGACTGAGTTGCCCAACAATGCCAAGAGCAATACTGGAGCTGTTGGTTGTGCAGAGACGTCCAACGTTTCATCACCAATAATGACTTTTCGATGGTTCGACTGAGCTATTCGCGGCCGTACGATCGATTGAATCAGGTCACAGGCCTCACTAACATGCCTCAAATCACATCTCGCAACCCACGTGCGTGCCGCACTCTCGCAGGATGCCTCGGGAGAACCTGATGCCTCAATTACCCGGACCTGCATCCCAGCGGATCCAAATAAAAAGTACCGGTCTGGGATTTGATGGCCGTCGTGTAGAAGATAAATACAAAGACTCTGGCAAAATCCTCTCGGGAGTAGCTCGCTCCGGGCGACCCGACCCCAAATCTCCATTGATCTCGCAGAACAGACCATCTCCACACGTCTAACGCTCAGCCGTCTTGGACGCCCGGGATAGCTGCAGCGGCATCTATCCGTCGCTAGGCAGGCTTAGACGTTGCCCTGAAACCATGATTAAGCTCGTAACCGCGTAAGTGATGCATGTCGACTGGATTCCCATGCATGGGAGCGGACTAGAAATCACTGGCTGAAAGCTTCGAAATACAGTGCGAACTCTATCAGATGGCTGGCGGGTGCGTGCGTAGGGCCATGGCCATGTGTATGAGCCCACCTATATCTCTATGCTAATGGAAAGACGATGAGCAGACCGTACAGCAATCGTCCACGTACTGTGTGTTGTTCTGGGACCAACCCACTCTCGTCTAGGCGAAGGATTGCCGGCTTCTGCAGGCGGCCCGCCACTCACTACACGGCGAGAGCATTGGTGGATTCTAATTTTGGCACGCTTCAGACCAGACACAGGAAACAATCAACAGCGCTTAATACAATCCTATCTTCGTTTCAATCCTGAACGGCGTAGAATATGTTATCTGATCGAAACCTGTTCGACTAGAATCCCAAAAATAACTCCAAGCGCCTAGCCGCCCTATGTCACAACCCGCCCCCAAGTATAGTCAAATTGCGAGAACGAGAATATGATCCATGGCTTGGTCTAAATATTGACCAATCCAAATTGTTGCTTATTTTGTAGTTTGTCGTATTCGTTGTGTGGCGGTCGCAATTATATTCCATGTCCATTGCTTTGCCGCCGATGTCATCCGTTTGTTTCGTCATGGTTCTTGTCGTCATCAAGAAGCTTGGTCTTGATCTTGATCGTGGTCCTTTCGTATTCGCAATCAGGTGCCCAACTAGCGCAGTCGGAGCATCTCATTGCGTGTCATCATCGCCCTCGATGTTGCCGTCTTGAGAAACGACGAAGCAGCATGTTTCGGCACATACGGCTTCGTCTCCTCCAGCAGGGGCTCTTGGTCATCGTCACGAGTAACTGGTTCTGGCTGGTTGACGAAGACCATGGCCATTAATGACTTGAGTGAGCACAGAGCTCGGCCTGACCAAGCTGATTCTTTGGTCTCGCTGTCGAACCTCTGTCTGCCAGTCACCGCCATCTTGATGTTATGTGAACAGTCCATTTCGGCTGAAACGCGCGGGCCAAGTAAGAGGCTGCACAACAATAGAGAGAGAGAGAGAGAGAGAGAGAAGAAGAAGAAAAAAACGAGAGATTACTGGAATAACTGAATGACTTTGTGATTTGCAAATGAATAAAAGCAGCAGCGAGTGTAAATAAATGGTCGGTCGCTCGAAATTCCACGGCGTATGCTCCTTTTAACAATCCAACTCACACCACCCATCCATTCATTGCGATGCACACTGAAACAAAGCACGGCTGTCATTCCAAACACCCCTTTTCATGATTGCTTCCTTGAGTTCACTAGTGTCAGGTTGAACAGCCACCTCGGTGTCGTTTGAATTCCACCGGCCGATCAAAAGGGGCCTCACCGCTAAACGGTTGGCTACGGCCATCGCAGGCTGCGACAGTCTCACGTGAAGGTTGGGCCCCAGCCACCATGGAGCGACGCGGCCTGCCATGCATCGCTTTTTGCTTCGCTCTTCTCTCAATCAACAAGCGCCCGTTGCCAGTAGTGGCGTGATGCTTCACCCTGGCGATCCACAAGTCAACTTACCATTCCCCTCGGTGGGCGGCTACTGTGTCTTTGGCGCAGGGCTAGAGTGCGAATGGCATAATCGACCGATGCGACCTCCTGGAGTTTAATTGGGATAAAATTGGCATGTCCCAACGTCAGCCTCTTCGTCATTCGCCCGTCAAGTAAAACACTACCACTAAAACTCTCCCAGTAATGCGCATGGCCGGTTCAAGGGAGAAACAATGTATTTCTAGTCAAGGCATAGACAAAGGATACTAGGCCGTGTCTCAACCACGCCACTTCAATCCTGGTCCTCAGCCTCGTCCTCATCCTCGTCATGTTGAATGAACGGAACAAACCGAAAGTCTAAGAAGCTCCTCTTGCCCCCTTCCACATCTACCATGAACTGGAGACTAAGCACCCCCTGACCATCACCTCTCAAGCTGACCTTGTTCGCAATCCGCATCGCCTCCGTGGAGCTCTTGATAAAGTCGAACTTGTAGCATTGTGACCATCGGTCCTGAATGCTGAATGTCTCGAGGAGATCCTTGCCACGTGCAAAGTCCACTGTGGAACTGCCAAGGTCCCCAGAGCCAACGAGGGCAAGGTAGGGCGACGTTTTGGTAACGGTGATTGCCAGTTTTGTAGGAGCCGTTGGGGAAATCTCAGCGAGGGCATCTAGGAGAGAACGCGACTGCATGATAATCTTGAAGGAGAGGTCGTTCCGATCGAAAGGGATATCCTCAGGTGCCTCTGGGAGGTAGGTGGTCAGGGCGGCCGTGGTCTTGACTCCAGACTCTTCGATTGTGATTTTGAAAGGGTCCCCTTCTTCTGCATAGAGAAGGGTACAAGTCCCAGATATTCCCAATGTTTGGTTGCTAAATGCATCTGGTCGATAATTCCGGAGGTTGCTGCGGTACGGGTCCTGGTCCGCCTTTTGAGCCCGCGTTGCCACGTCGACGGCCCCAAAGATCTGAATGACTTCAAGAACAGATGACAAGGAAATTTGAAAATTGGGAAGCTCATTGGCCTCATCATCCTCCGAGGTAGGTAGGTTGACAGTGTAAGATGAAAAAAGAGCCTTATCAAGGAAGGCAACCCCTAAGCCCTAGGTCAGTGTCATTCCCAGGCCTGGCGCATGGACATGTTCAAGCCTTACCTTGCATCACTCTCGCATGGTCCGCCGCGAATCTGACACCATCCTCGGTGATCTGAACGTGGACTCGGGGGGCAAAGTTGATGCATCGCAGAAGCTGGTGAAGGGGTCTCGTTGATGTGGCGACGGCACGAAAGATGGGCTGAGCCTCGGGTGCCATCTTCAATACGGTGCGAACTGTATCGAAAACGAGTGAGAGTTGCGCGAAGGGAAAATATCAAGAACTGGCAGAAATACAACGACGCTTAGTGGCGCCTTCTCTTGTTTGGTCCAACTAGTGTACAGAAAACCGATGGAACGGGACTTTTGAGGGGGTATCTTAGACGTAGACTCCGACAGCACAGAACATGTAAACCACTCCGAACCTGCGAAAGTCAGCGCCATAATCGGGAGGGCAATTGTCGACAAGGGGGCATACGCAATGGCCAGAGAAGCAGGAATGCCGAGCACGGGAACGTTGATGAGAGATCGGTCTGCGGGATGGTCAGAAGGAGGGCACAACAGAGCGAGAAACGGTCTCGTAAACATACTCAGAGCAAAGGCACCGGTCAAGAAGATGCCCAACACCAACAGCAGGAAGCTGATCCAGAATTGGCTCCCCTTGTTGATGGCAGGGTAGAATGGACTGCCAGCAGCAGCTTGCCAAACCTCATGCAGCGAGGAATCCATGTGCTAGGCTTGTAGGGGAATGTCGCAGTGGGCGACGGAGGAGTTCGGTCGGAGGAGATTCGCTCAAAGGTTTGCGATGCGGCGTTTGCGGGAGGGAGGCGCGGGTGTGAGATGGTGGAATTGGCTTGCTTGCTTGCTAGGTTCAAGCTGCAACGTTGACAGTCTGGAGGAGCTTCACGAGCTTACGATGCGCAATCGTGGCCGATAGACTAATGGGGTTTAGTCGCGCTCCTTCCCCTGGCACCGCAGCGGAGTCTGACTTGTGTGGTGCCTGGAATGACATAAGCAGCGCACGGGCCATCTCCATCGCGGCGACTGTCCACCATCGATGATGCATCCCCAGACGCCAACCCGTGTAGACTCGACCACGCTCCCACCAACATCCACCAGGATCAAGTGGCAATTGCACAATCGCGAACATGTCAGAAGAAGGTCGGCTGCCCTCCGCGTACATACGCGATCAAACCCGGACCCCGAGCTAACATCTGGCCCCCAGGCGCCAACAAGCGCAAGGCCGAGGAGGAGCCCTCGTCTCCCACCCCATCAAAGCGCATCAAGCAAGATGAATCCGTCGAGCCCCCAGAAAAGAAATCGGCCATGAAGCCCATCCCCTTCCCCGAAAAGGTACAAAAAAACCTCGAGCCTTTCGATAGCGACCTAGCTAGGTAGATTGCTAACAACACGCCACTAGCCCGCCGTCATCGAAGAGCGCACCGGCGAAATCGAGTTCCGTGTAGTAAACAACGACAACGATCGCGAGTCCCTCATCATCCTCACCGGCCTGAAGTGCATCTTCCAGAAACAGCTCCCCAAGATGCCCAAGGATTACATCGCGCGCCTTGTCTACGACCGTACCCACTTGTCCATCGCCATCGTCAAGAAGCCCCTCGAGGTCGTCGGCGGCATCACATACCGTCCCTTCAAGGGCCGCCGCTTCGCCGAGATTGTCTTCTGCGCCATTAGTTCTGACCAGCAAGTCAAAGGTTACGGCGCGCATCTTATGTCCCATCTCAAGGATTACGTCAAAGCAACGAGCGATGTGATGCATTTCCTGACATACGCCGACAACTACGCCATCGGTTATTTTAAAAAGCAGGGTTTCACGAAGGAGATCACTCTCGATAAGAACGTGTGGATGGGATACATCAAGGATTATGAAGGCGGAACCATCATGCAGTGCTCTATGCTCCCGCGGATCCGCTACCTCGAGATGGGTCGCATGTTGCTCAAGCAGAAGGAGTGCGTCCAAGCCAAGATCCGCGCCTACTCCAAGTCCCACAATGTCCACTCGCCACCGAAGGAGTGGAAGAACGGCATCTCAGAGATCAACCCCCTCGACATCCCCGCCATCCGCGCCTCGGGCTGGTCCCCAGACATGGACGAGCTCGCCCGCCAGCCCCGCCACGGACCCAACTATAATCAGCTCCTCCACCTGCTCAACGACCTGCAGAATCACAACTCAGCATGGCCCTTCCTCGTCCCCGTCAACCGCGACGATGTTGCCGATTACTACGATGTCATCAAGGAGCCCATGGACCTCAGCACCATGGAGAACAAGCTCGAGGCCGACCAGTATGCCACCCCCGAAGACTTCATCCGGGACGCCGGTCTTGTGTTCAACAACTGCCGCAAGTACAACAACGAGAGCACCCCCTACGCCAAGTCGGCCAACAAGCTGGAGAAGTTCATGTGGCAGCAGATCAAGGCTGTCCCCGAGTGGTCCCACCTGGAGCCGGAGAGGTAGGTCTTCGCGCCGAGTTCCAGGCGGAGAATTCAGCCCTGATAGCCGTCATGGAGGAGGCCATGTGCTCAAGGGGGCGCTTTTGCATTTCTGTTTTGCTGGTAGTGAGTGTGGGGGATGGTTTGAAGCGTGGCGTTTCGGCTCTTTCGACGGGTCTTTTGCTCTTTGGGTTTTTTTGTACATCATCCACTGCTGGAATAGCATTATGAGGGGGAACGGTCTGGACACAAGTCAAGGGGCTTGCACGGGCAGCGAGTGACGATGACATGCGATCTGCAGGTAGTATAAAAGATTGCCTCAACAAATTATAACAATTTCTCAAAACGCATGACCTGCATGTTTCACGATCAGGGCGTGCAATCAATCTGGTGTCGCTTAATGACAAAAGCCAAAGATACAGTTTCACCATACAGGCTCCTGTTTGTCGGCTATCTATCTCATGCCAATACATAAAAGTGCCCAGCACATAAAGGCAGGGATATAGCACAAAAGAAGCACAACGCTTTTCTGCGAATTCCTCTAGCCGGGAAATCCAGCGACCAGGGACGGGCAATTGCAGTCCTATGCCTCGAGGCGTGTCGCTGGTGGCCCTAGTTCACCCATTCACCTTAAGAATAAAAATCAACCCAATATGCCCCGATTCCTAACCCAAAGTCCCCCAAACACCGTCGTCCATTCTGGAAAGGGAGAAGCAGATATGAAAAGGGATGCCGCGCCACCCGAGGCCCCGCCAATGCTTGCATTGAGACAGGGCGAGTAGCGACGACGGGAATCAGTGGGCCGTATGCGAGTCTATGTGTTGCGTGTGCATGTGCGAGTGCTGGTGTGTTGCGTGTGTGCTCCGGTGCTGTGACTGAAGGGAGGCTGACCAGTCCAGCGATGTGTCGTGTCGAAAATGGTGTGCCGTAAAGGGGAAAGAAAAGGTGATGTGACGGGTATAATTGTTTTAACAAGGGCAGTGGTCTCTTCTTTTCATGCTTTCTTGGTCTCATTACTTGTCGAAAGTAAAAACGCCAGCTTCAAGGCCCTCAGGCAGCGCGATGACCAGGTCCTGAATCTCCGACCGGGAGGCGGAGGTCCGAGTAAGTGCGGCGGGGCCAGGGGACGCGGACTCGGCGCTGCTGCTGCTGCTGCTGCAGGTCTTCTCGCTGCATTTGCGCCACCTGTTGTTGCGCTTGCTGGTATTGCTGTTGTTGCACGCGATGTTCTTGCGCCTGCTGCACTCGCTGTTGTTCCTGTTGCTGCGCTATCTGTTGTGGCGTCAACAGATGTTGCGTCAGCTGTAGTTGCCGTTGTTGCTGTATATGCGCGAACTGTTGTTGCTGTCGTTGCGCCATCTGTTGTTGCCGTTGTTGCTCCAGTTGTTGCTGCTGTTGCGCCCGCTGTTGCTGCTGTTGCTGCTGTTGCTGCTGCTGTTGCTGTTGCTGGTTGATAAGGTGGCGGAGAAGCCCGCTAGATGTGCTCGAAGACGAAGGGATTGGCGGCTCGGCCAGCGGGTGGACCTGCTGGGGGGTACTGTTGCTGGAGCGGTTCTCTACCTCCTCTTGAAGGGTGTATCGGAGCATGGGTTGAAGGAAATCAGGAACCTCGCTCCACTGGCCCGCCCGGGCGGCACTGACGATGCTCGTAGGGAGCAGTTCGGGAGAAATATTGGCATCGTCGCCGCGGCGGAAGAGCTCGCCATTCTCAATGGCGTTCTTGAGCCACTGCTCCCATTCCTCGTCAAGTACAGCCGTGCTGTCCCCGGCCTCCCTACGAGCGGCCTGCGCCCGTAGGCGCTCGTTGAGTTCAACGCCAACGCTGTCGATCTCAGGCTCGCTCTCAACGTCCATCTCGCCGTCGTCGAGGTCGTCGAGCCCAACATAGCCTGCGCTAGCGGGGTGGCTCTCAACTCCGCGAGGGCGGTCCTCAATCTCAGTCCAATCGGGGAAGCCGTCGGCGGTGGTGTCGCGGATGATGATTCCCTGCTCTCTCTCGAACTTCTCCTTGGCCCATTTGGTGCCCTCCCATTTAGTCAGGCCAGCGATTTCGGCATCGGTGAGGCGGAGGCCGTCGAAGGCGCGGAAGAGGCGACGATGCCACGGCCAACGAGCGAGGCGAATGCGGTGGGTGCGATGGGTGTAGTCGAGGCCGGGGTATTTGGCCTCGTGGGTCTCGAGGTGGCCGTAGAACGCGTGGGTTTCCTGGCGGACCTCAGGGATGAGGTTGCGCTGAAGAAGGGCGTGGAAATTCTGGGGGTCGTTGCTCTTGGCGCGAGGGAACATGTAATCGTACACGATCTGGTCGACGGGGCGGCCCTTCATCTTGGCGATGTTGCTGGGAGACCAAAAATCCGGAGGATGTTGGAGAATCGGTGAGTGCGTAGCCTAGATTAAGAGGAAGCGTGAAGTCGAGATGCCAAGGCGGAAGAAGAACGGCCTGGGGTCAACGGTGAAAGAAGCTGCCGGAAGAAAGCAGGTCGGTCACGTAATCGGGGCGAAGGCGGCTCGAGACGAGGTGAATGAGGGACAGGACCGGAGATAACCGTTCACCGCAGTTGACTTGACGAGGCGAAGACGGTCTCAATCACGGACGCGGTGGCAGTCGCAGTTGCAATCGAGGGAGAGGAACAGAGTGTCAAGTGAGGAACGAGGGCGGGCAACCGACCAGGAGACCAGCGAGCGAGCGAGCGGCAGCAAGGCGGAAGGCGGAAGGCGCCTTTTTGATTAGGTTGTCTTGGAGGTCGGGCGTTCTCGGCGGGGGTGTGATGGCGGGCGAGAGGGTGTGGGCAGTGACGGTCAACGAGTCACTGGAATCAGGTCCACAGAGCCGGGAGGCCTGGTGGCGGCTTCCCTTGAGGAGAGAAACACGCACACGCAACGCTCGAGGCAGTCACGACGAGAGAGGGCCAGGGCGAGGAACGGGATGTTGTTTCGAGCTGTTCTGTGTTTTGTGTTGTGTGTTTGTGAAGAGGAAGAGGGAAGAAAAATGTTGGTTGGGTTGGGTTTGGGGGTGGGCGCTGTACACCGTACGAGCGAGAAAAAGGCCCACGGGTCGGTCAGGTACAGACAGGTTACTAGGTATGTGACCTACAAGGTCAGGCGGCAGCGGGAGCCAGGGCGAGGGAAGAAGGAGGGGCGAGGATAGGAAAAGAAAGGAAAGGAAAGGAAAAATGCCCCGTAGCCGCAGATACATCCACTGTAAACCGTACGGTCAATGCGAGTCGCAGACAGCCAAGAGACGGTGCTTGCCGACAGCTGTGCTTGGTGCACTCACCTTTGCCAGGGTAGGTATCTATCTATCTGGGCACTGGGTATCCATCTTGGTATCCATCGTGGTATCAATCGTGGTATCCATCGAAGTATGTATTTGGGCATCTAGGTCTCGCGGTATGGGTTAGGTGCGCAATACTACTGCACTCACTACCCCTTGCGTTGGATGCAATCCAATACCACCACCACAAGATGCCACCAGCTGCGCCAACTGCCAATGATCAGCGTAAACAAGGCCCAGAAGCCAGCCCGGTCAGGCCTCTGTCCAACCCCAGGCCCCCCCAAGCCCGCAAGCCCGCAAAGCCCAGGCACCCAGAAGCAGCGAACCAGGATGGTCAACAATAATATCCCGGCGTCTGCTTACACAGTCTTCGTGCGCATCCCGTTCATGGCTGCTCCTCATAGGCTCCCCCGTTCTCGCAGCTGCGGCAGGCCCGTGCGCCTCCGGGGAGGGGTGGGACGGGGGCAAAACATCCGCTGGAAAGCGAACAGCGCAGGCGACAGGTGATGGTCATGACGGCGATGACCCCTCCGGCGGCGGGTCCCAGCACGCAGGAAACGCGAAGGCATCTAGTATCTCGTGGAGAAAGACGACGGGTCTTGTGTCGAGTGGACAGTGGACAGTCTTGTTCTGTTGACCTTTGCGAGGGAAACGTGGGATGGCTGTGGGGACTAGATCACTATCCGTACACCTCCCCCACCAACCCAGCCAGGTCGAAAAGACCCTGGCCACTCCCGAGCATTTCCTTTTCAGCCCGGAGAGGATCGCCGTCAACGGAGCATCAGTAGCAATGCCTCAGGTGGGCTGCGTATCCCGTCATGGCCCTGTCCGTTCGAGTCCGGGCCCCCAGCCATTCACGCTATAGTGAGTGCGCTGTACAACGAACCCTCCCTTCGCACGCTGTCGGAATGGAAGGCCAGCCGTCTCAGGCGGTTATACGTCTGGTATCTGTAGACGTCCGTACCCGAGCCTTGTCGTCAGCTCCCAGAGCCGAGTATGTCTCTGCCGTTCCGATGAATTCCTCCGTATTGGCAAGATACACATCCTGCTGTACTGCATGTGGGCGGTTTATTTCCCTCTCTTAGACCTCTTCTTCGTACCTGATGATCTCGGTCGCCTCCGGGGCAGAAACAGTCTCCGTCCTCCGTCCAACGTCATGGGTCACTCTGCCGGAGTCCGCTCACGAGTCAGCAGCCGTCGGCTCCTAATATCCCACTCGCTCACTTACAAATCTCTTTGAAACCACATGGCAGAAAGTCAATCACCTCGTTCTTTTTTCTTTCTTCGCCATGTCACGAGCTGCTGTTCCTCTCGTGTCGTCTCGAATCCCCTGGCCTGACTTGGCGCTCTTGGTCATATGTCATGCCCCCTCCACGTCTCCCCATCCATCCCCCTCATCCAATCCCTTCCTCCCATCACCCCGCGCCTCAATCACTCAATCAGTGCGCAAACACCCCTGGCCCAGCCCAGTGACCCTGGCTGTCTTCTTTTTTTACCCTGCGTCTCCGTGGCCGAGTGTGGACCGGCACCATGCCGGTCCCGGTGACTGAACCGGTCATGGACTCGGCCTAATCGAGTAATTACACTGAGACGGGACCTCACTTCGGAGTCGAGACCTGTCAGTACTGGGTATGTAGGCATGTACGACAACAGACTGCAAACAGACTCAAGTGTTTCCCAAAAGCAAATTGCTCAAGGCCAATTTTGTATATTCACCAACCACTCGAAACTCCATGGATTCCACCTGGGCCTATGTGTGTGTTCTCTGATTCACGTCTCCGAGATGTCTAGATTCACGTCTCCGAGACGCCTAGAGAACCCTCACCTCCGGAGCCGGCTGCGGCGACTTGTCAAAGCTCTTCATCGGACCCAACCCCCACCGTCCAAACATGGCCGCGTCCTCGTCCCAGCCGTTGCACTCGGTCGTCAACATCTTCTCACCCGTGAAGATGGCGTTGGCACCGGCCATGAAGCACATGGCCTGCTTCTCCTCCGACATGGTCTTGCGCCCCGCCGCGATTCGGATGATGGTGGCCGGCATCACGATACGCGCCGTCGCAATGGTCCGCAGCATGCTCGTGAACTCCACCACCGGCCGGTCGCCCAGCGGCGTGCCCTTGATCGGCACCAGGGCGTTCACGGGGAAGCTCTCCGGGTGGCTCGGCAGGGTCGACACGGTGTGCAGAAGGCCGACGCGGTCCTCGGAGGTCTCGCCCAGACCCAGGATGCCACCCGAGCACACGTTGATGCCCGCGTCGCGGACGTGGCTCAGCGTCTGCAGTCGCTCGTCGTACGTGCGAGTCGAGATGACGGATGGGTAGAACTCGCGGCTGGTGTCGACGTTGTGGTTGTACGCCGTGAGGCCGGCCGCCTTGAGCTCCTTGGCCTGCTCGGCGTCGATCATGCCCAGCGTCACGCATACCTCCATGCCCATGCCCTTGACGCCCTGGACCATGTCCTTGATGTTCTTGAGGCTGTTCTTGCGGCCCCGCATGTCCCGCCAAGCAGCTCCAAGGCACATCCTCGTACTGCCATTCTCCTTGGCCACGCGCGCCGCCGCGAGCACGCTCTCAACCGTCTCAACGCGCTTGGCTTCAAGGCCGGTGCCCTTCTGGTAGCGAGTCGACTGCGCGCAGTACGAGCAATCCTCGGTGCATCCACCCGTCTTGATGTTCATGAGCGTGCAGAGTTGCACCTCTGCCGGGTTGTGAAAGCGACGATGGACGGTACTCTGTATGGGTGGTCACAGATGGTCAGCCAATCATGACGCCGCTGATTCTCATACACAGGCCATGTCCAGCACGGTAAGAAACCCGGCTCTTGGCCGGCATCGAATGAACACGGACGCGGGGTCATTGTAATGGAGAAAAACATGATAGATACTCACAGATTGATACGTCAGCTCCATCAGAGGCTGGTAGTAGATGGCGGCGATCTCCTCCTTGGTCCAGTCGTGACGGGGTTGAGCCGCCGAGACGGCATCGCGCAGGATCCGCTTGGCCTTGTCACTCCGCTGCTTCTCGACAGTCTCATGTGTGCCTGTCGGCGGCGGCGGCGGCTGGGAGGGCCGTCCAGCATAGTCGACGACAGTCGACATGGCACGCACACGTTGATGCCATCCGGCGACGGCGGGCTGAGCCTGTCGTCGGAGCAGCACGCTCGCGGGGCTGCTGGTGAGGCGCTGAGGACGCAGGGCGCCCAGACGGAGCGGGGTGGCGGCCTTCATGTCGTAATATGCGGCGTGTGTGTGCAAAATGAGTGAGGAGAAGCAATGGGTGACTTGCTCAAGTGAGTGAAGGTAGCAAAGGTCAATGAGGAAGTGAATTGAGCGCAACACCATCCCCATCCATCCAGTCCCCCGCTCGGCAATCACTAGCACAGGCGGCGCGCTGCGGAGGGCTGCCAACAAACCTTCGGGTAAGACCCGTAGAGCCGCCTTGTGCTGCTAACCGTCGCAACCCAAATCTCGTGGCTGCGTGGCTGCGCAGATCGAATGCCCGCCAACCTCGGCTGGGGGGAAAACCTCCATCAGGGAAGCGATGAGTCCCAATTGCTTAACCCTCTTAAATCCGACCAAAGCCGGCAGACGCAGGTGCTCACTACTGCATGTTCTGCCGTGTTGAGGGCGATCGAACCATGGCCCCGAGTCCCCAGTTTCGATCGTCCCTTTGTTGGTGGTGAGAGAGCTCTCAACATTAGACACATCAGAAACAGCTAAACAGCTCAAGGCTGCGGCGCGGTGGGCCGGGGCGTAGCTCCCCCCTCCAAGAGGTCTCGGCCCGTCGTCCAACTGGACCCTGATGGCAATGCGGCCTTTCTCGTTGGCTGCGGCCAGACCGGAACCTGTCCGTCGACGGAGGGCCAAGCTCCAGACACTCCCTCAAGCGACCTAGTTACCTACTAAGTATACGTAGTCGAGCTTTGGGGGTCAACAGAGCTCGACAGTACTCCGTACAGTACCACAAGATGCGCGGGGGCGACAAGCCGGGGGTAAGCCGAAGACCGAAAAATGGCGTGCGGCTACGGAGTACCGACCTCGTCATTCCGGGGTTGAGAATGTTTTGTTGTGTAATGAGCCCACTTAGTCTTTTGGCTTTGCAGTCTAGTTGCATGGCAATTGAACTACGTCTGACCCGATGTATAATATCCTCATGAAATATAATATCGTAGCTAGTAGCTAGTAGCTATTTATTGACTCATCGGTGTTTGGGCTGGCCTTGCAACTCAGATATCCGACATATGGCTTGTCATTACAA
Organism: Ilyonectria robusta; assembly: GCF_021365365.1. NCBI lineage: Eukaryota > Fungi > Ascomycota > Sordariomycetes > Hypocreales > Nectriaceae > Ilyonectria > Ilyonectria robusta. The sequence goes on along the minus strand of NW_025764437.1, from coordinate 1,051,858 downwards.
TCCACCATTTCACTCATGTAACAACATAAGAAGAAGCAAAAGGAGACACCAAGTTTAAAAATCAGACCTCATCACAAGTTCTCATATCGTGTATTCATTCATCGCTCTGCCACCTTTCCTTCCATAATAAAATTACCAGGCGCCGTGTCCTATGTCCAGATCCGTCTCTCGACAACTCAACAATTCACCCTCATGTCGCATGCCTACTTGTTCAAGATCCCCATTAAACGCCCAATCATTTGCTCACCCTTCGACTAGCCAATTCGGTCTCGTGCCAATTGCCTGCATCGCTTTGAAAGACCGACTGTTGCGTGGTGGTGACTTCTCGCTTTGTCCACATCATACGTTCTCCGTCCAGTGATGGTGACTGGACGTTCTCATACCTCTCCCTCTTCTCCTCTTCTCCTCCCTCCTCTTTCGATAAAGTGTTCTTGCATCTGGCATTCTCCACAGTGGATCAAAATGTGCCGGCCTATCATGCGTGCGAACAGTAGAGGGCTTGATTGTCCGATTAACCGTCCCAGCTTTCAGTCTCTAGGTGTAGGCCGGCTCGGGGTACCGTCTCCCTGATACTCCGGTCATCGGGCTCGTCCCTCTCTCGTTGTTGGGCGGCGATCGTCTGTCCCATCTCTTTCTCTCTTGTTCTCGGTTACGCGGGTCAAACGATGCGTGGTCACGTCGTCGATCCATGTCAGCGTGGCTACTCGTCCGTCGCTCCATGTCCGGCCGGCGCATGTACGCCCGCCGCTCCTCGTCGCGCTCCCGATCAAAGTCTCTTGGTCGACCTCTGTCCCTCTCACGGAGACGATCTCGTTCCCGACTTTCTCGGTCATCTCGCGCCCTCTGCCTCCGTTGGTAGTCGGCCGCACTAATCTCAGGATCTGACGAGTTGTCCGAGTCCAGGTCGGAGTAGCTTCGGTTGAGACGAGAGGGCGGGAGGTCACGACTTCGGCGCGTTCGGGACGATTCGTTGTACGAGGTGGGTCGAGAAGTGGTGCGTGGCCTGTCTGGCACAATTCCGTTGGGAAGGATGTTGGATACCTTCTCCGTCAACTTCTCCCGTAAACTGGAGTTAGTCCCTGCTCGTCGCCGAGGCGCCTCTTCGGTTCTGATATCGGGATGATGGCGGTATGTTTGCGGTGGCTTAGATGTTGGGGGTTGCGGAGCGCATGGCGGGCTGGTATCCTGTCTTCGCTTTGTCCGGGGCGGGGTGGGATCTTCGTCGGACGAGTCGGAAGAGATATGTCTCGGCTGGCTATGTCGACGGGTCGGTTCAGGCCGCTTGGCGTTCGTGTTGGGATCAAGATATGGCGATCCGTGGGAGTGGGATGCGGGTTCGGGTTGAGGTGGCATCTTGTAGTCAGAGAAGCTCCTCCGCCTGGCCTGCTCCTCGGCGTTTCTGTCCTGTTGATATCTTTCAGGCGATGCGCGGGTCGGCATTCGTCCACCGTGTCGGCCGGGGACGTGGTTATACGCGACGGGTCGTTCAAAGTAGGCGGGGTCAGCGGGCCGCTGTCGAGCTTGGAACGGAGTCTGGAACGACTTCCGCACATAGGCAAACTTTGGTTCGGGGTGATCCGGCTCAGGTGCAGCGCCGGAGGCTTCTCGCTCCTTGGAAGCCTCTTTTCTCAGCTTGTCGGCGCACGACTTGTGCCAGCGGTCGACCTCTTCGTCTGCCCCGGTGGGAAAGACGGTCTTGGGAAGGTCGGGCGGGAAGTCCTGTCCGGTTTCCGGGTGCTTCAGATGCCAGTTCTTGACGGCGTATTGAAGGAACGGGACATGCTCCTCCGGACCAAGCAAGATCTCCAGCGACTCCCATCGCGAGAAGCCTCTCGGTGTGAGCGCCGGGATGGAAGGCCTGGCGAAGTCGTCCGCGGTGGGCTGAAGGGTGTGCTGGCAGCCGGTGACCTGCCAGATGTAGGAGATAGATTCGTGGGGCATATCGACGAAGAGGGCTACGGCGGATTAGCAATGCGCGCGTCGTATAAGTTGTCGGCTTGGACTCTACGCACAATCATAGTCACCGCCAACAGCTTTGTAAAAGGCGGCCAGTTTCTTAGGCGTCAGTTGACCGACGTCCTTGTCGCCAATGTTGCAAATCTGTGAGATTCAATGTTAGTCAGTTGCGCTGGCGGGGTTCCTCTGGGTGGCGCAAACATACCACATGGCGGCTGATGGCCCTCAAAAGGGCATAAAGCTGATCGCTTGGGCTCTTGTCTTCTTCGTACATGTAGCGATACTCTATAGGTGGCGGCGAGGTCTTGCCCGGCGGGGCATCGTTCTTGGGCGGCGTCGCCATGGCGAGGAGAGGGCGGGTTGAGCGCTGTTCTGTGGCAATGAGAGCCTCACTTCCAGGGCGGATGGCGGGGAAGATTTAAGGCAATCGGCGGTCAGTGGCAGGCGGGAGACGGCGCCGACGGATTCGGAGAGGGTGAGGATACCGGCAACGAGGCCGCATGCGAAGAGCAATAAATGGCGGAAGACAAGAAAGTCAAGGGTATTGACGTTGGGTGCGGTTGGTAATAAATCGCGAAGGATCGGGACGAAAAGAACTTGGGAGCTGATGGATAGATGACAAGGCAAGGGCAGGCAGGGAAGCTTGGCGTGTGGGAAGGCGCTGGGCTGAAAGAAGGCAGCGTTGCTGTGCTGCTGCGCACCCGCGTATCCGTGGGTCAGATCCAGGTCAAGGGCACGTCAAGGGCACGTCGGGGAAGATGATGGCATGGGTGACATGGGTGTAATCTTGTGCCTAACGCGAGCCTGGTGCTTTTTTGTTGAAATTCCAGACGAAAAACACAAAAGAGGCTGTTGCGCAGGCCGGGTTACCCTTCGCTCGGGGGAGTCGGCTGACTTGCCACTGTGCTCCTAGTGGTGTTCTGAGTTGTGATGCGCATCTGCCTGTAAATTCCAAGGGCTGGGGTCCGATAATTAATACACAAAGAAGACGCAGAAACCGGACTGTCACCGTTTGTCCGAGCTCCTCCTTGTGTGCCTGCGAGTACTGGCGATCGGCTCGCAGAGAATCGCATACAATGGCATAGAACAAGGCACAAGCGGCTGTGCATCGAGATTACGATATCACGCCGCTTTGTCTCACGCCTCACACCTGGCGCCTCGCGCCTGACACATCATATCATTGCTCCAGTCTCGGTAGTCTGTACGCCTCGTGCACATCACTCATCTCGCCGTGCGTTCTCTCCACTGCCGACCAGCTGGAGCCTGACACGTGCATCATCGCTGTAGGTCCCAGAGTCATCCAGATCCATCCATGCCTTTAACCTGCCTTTAACCTGCCTGGAAGGTGGAGTCCCGCCAGAGTCCCGCCAGAGTCATGATGGATGAGCCAGGGTCATGATGGGGTCTGTGGGGAAAAAAGGCAAGCCATCGATCTGTGCTATTCTCACCTACGGCCTCCCAACTCGAGGCCTCTGCCAATCTGTATTTTCTCGCTATAATTATCGGTTCGCAATCATCCCTTGACCGACGTTTCTGCCATCAGCCAGGACTGTGGGGATCGGGCCATGCGCTACGCCGATTTGCAGCCCACCCTCAGCGGCCAGCTGGAGGCTGTGTGACACGAAGCGTGGGATGGGAAGGAAGGGCTGCCTCCCCGCTCACTCAGCCACGAGACGGTTACTCAGCGGATTACGACACGACGAGGGAATCCCATGGAGACGCCCAGGAACAGACCAGGAACAGGAACGGACACTGGAGCACCGAGACACCGAGATTCCGACTCGGACGGCAAGGCAAGGAGCGGCCCGGCTGGACATTGCGACGGGGGAATCAATCGGGGACAATTGACTTTCCGCCTCCCGGTGCCAGACTGTGAAGAGAATGCAACGGCTGCGTCGGGTTGGGTATGCCTTGGTTTCGGGGTTATGGATGCGCCCAGGGGACCGGGATGGAGATGATGATGTCATTGCAGACATGTGCAAGGAAACCCGTGGGCCTTGGGCGCCTATCCCACACTCCTTGATAGAGGTCTAGGGTAGCTTGGCCGGGGAGGGCGGGAAGATGGCCGAGGCTCATAAGGCAGAGACAAGAAAATAATCGAACCAGTCGACAAATTTACGGGGCCAGCGCTTAACCCTTTTGGGAAATATGCAATCATCCGCCTAGTTGGCCTCTTTGCGCGTGCAACACCACACCATCACCACCAACTAGGTTGCCTTTTTTGTTTCTTTGTACATTCACTCCTTGGGCTCTTCGTTTCGTGTTTCCCACCCCCCCGTTGAGCCCTGTTCCGCCTTGGCTCGGTTTCTTCCTGTCTTAAATTCTGTATACCAACCAAGTACAATTCTCAACGCCGCCATGGACGCCCTTCGCTCCGCCATCCAGCCCATCACGCACAACCTCCCCGCGCCGATCCGCGACCTCGGCGTCTCCATCATCGGAGAGACGTGCTACTCGTCGCTGCTCCTCGACGTCAACTTCGAGGATGTAGACTGCATCAAGCTCGGCGTCTCCAAGGGCCTTGGCATCGGCATCATCGCCGCCTCGTCCATCGTCAAGGTGCCTCAGATCCTCAAGCTGATCAACTCGCGCTCTGCCGACGGCGTCTCCTTCCTCTCCTACCTCCTCGAGACCACCGCCTACATCATCTCGCTCGCCTACAACATTCGCAATGGCTTCCCCTTCAGCACCTTTGGCGAGACGGCTTTGATTGTCGGCCAGAACATCATCATCTCCGTCCTCGTCCTCAACTACAGCGGTCGCGCTAGCCTCGCTGCCGTCTTCGTCGCGGCGCTTGCCGGTACCTTCGCTGCTCTCTTCGCTGAGAATGTTGTCGACATGCAGACCCTGAGCTACCTCCAGGCTGGCGCTGGTGTCTTGGGCGTCGCGAGCAAGGTTCCCCAGATCCTCGCCATCTTCCAGCAGGGCGGTACCGGCCAGCTCAGTGCCTTCGCTGTAAGTTGTTCTCACCAATCACCCACACCAGTCTTATGGCTAACATGTTCAACTCAGGTCTTCAACTACCTCGCCGGTTCTCTGTCTCGCATCTTCACCACCCTCCAGGAGGTCGACGACAAGCTCATCCTCTACGGCTTCATCTCCGGCTTCGTTCTCAACGCCATTCTGGCTCTCCAGATGGTCTTCTACTGGAACGCGCCCTCCGAGAAGGCAAAGGGCAAGCGCAAGGTCCCCGTCGAGGCCAAGCCTGTGGCCACCTCGACCGCGACCTCCACCCCCAAGAAGAGCCCTACTACCCGCCGTCGTGGTTAGAGGGTTGTCGTACGATAGTTGCGAGTGTTTAAGTAGAGATATTCTTTGTAATAGTTCGCATATTACCTTAATGAAACTCCCATCGACCAACGGACTCAAGGATCACTTGATTGATTTGAGCATTCTGTGTCCTATCCTCAGGCGTAGCTCCGCGTCACTTTGACTTGTCCATCCTGATACTTGATATAAAAAAAGATTTATTTAATTGTCGATGGTGACATGTTGACACCTATTGAGTGTTCCTAAACTACCAGAAAATGCTATACCGATCCATCCTGAAGCTCCCAATTGGTATTCTTTATCTCTCCGTGAGATGTCCCAAACGCTGAAACAATCCAAAAATTCCAGTCAAGTCCCAAAATCAATACGCCTAATATGGACATCTCTTGTCTTCTCACGGGACGTCTCAACAGATAGAAACGCCAAGAGTTGGCCAGTTAAGTACTCCTTGTCGACCGGTGCACTGCATACTGTCGACATCCATCTCATCGCCATTGCCACTGGAATTGCCAGCACCGCTATCACGGCTTGAAGGATTGGTAACGGGATGCATAGATGCGGGTGATGGGGTCGGCATGGATGAGATATTCCAGAAGCGGTGCAGGGATTGCTGGTTGGCTTCAGGCTGGGCTGTCTGCCGGGGCTCTTCCAGGGAAAGGAGGGTATCATCGTGTTGCTCGGGCTGGTGCTGGGCGGAGTACAGCATGTTGAGTGTACGCTCTACCAAGACGTGTGAGTGATTGTTCAGAAAGGGGCGGGTGGGTGACCACGAGTAGAACTTACGGTGGACTTCGTTTTCTGAAGGTCGAGAGTCACGGAACCGCTTGAGGGTACGACTGTGCAGGTGGATGGGTGTCATGTCCATAGTGGCAAATGGGTTCCTGATGGCCGCTCCATGGGGAGGCGAGTTGAAAGAGGACACGGACGAGGGCGAGGACAGGAGCTCGGAGGCAGAACGCTTTCGCTTGAGGACCATTTTTGATGATGAGAGTGAAGACGAGTGTGAGGAGTTGAAGCAATTGACGAGAGAGACCTGAAGAGTAGAGCCGGTGCTGGTACTCGTAGTCGTGGTAATGTTGATCGTGTTGATAAAGGTGCTTGGAGAGTGTGGTTCGAGGGGAAGACACAGAAGACAGAAGGCAGAAGTGCGAGTAAGCACGAGACAAGCCGGCTATTTGGAGGTTGGCGGGAGCGCGCTCATCTCGCGTAGAAGTGGGCGGTTCATCTTACAGGGGCCTCTCAGCGCGTAAAGAGGTGTACGCGACGTGATGGCTCCACTGTTGTTCGGTTGGCTAGTGGGATCACTTGCATGGCGAGGATGAGCTTAACACCATCAGATAAGATGGATTATGTTCTTTAAATCGCCATTAATAACTATTAAATTCACAAACCAAGCAACTGAAATCATACTCCTCACATTACTCCCCAAATTACTCCTTCGCAATCCGAATCACCAACTTGCCCAACCCTCCCTTCCCCGTCGCGACCCTCTCACACGCCTTGCGCACCTCATCTACATCCTCCAACTCAACCACCGTCATCACCGCCTTGATCTTTCCCAGTGCCAATATCTCCCCCGCGGCCTCCATGTCCTCCCGGATGTTCGGACTCCCAGACACGAATTCATACCTGATGGCCGTGCCACGGAGCTTCCACCGGTACCACAGCTGCGACACGTCTAACAGCCAGCCCACCCACGACGGCATCTGGTCGCCCAGCAGCCCCCGCGCTGTCTCCTTGGTCGGGATGCTCGCGATGCTGACCAACGTGCCGCTTTCGGGCTTTAGTAGGGCGACGCTCTCGTCGAATGTTCCCCATTGCGTACTCAGCGCAAAGTCCACCGTTCCCTTGCCGACAACCTTGCACACGTCCTCCTTCTGGTAGTCAACAAGCTGGTCGATCATGCCCGGCAAGTACTGCTCCACGAGCGTCATCTTTGGCGTTGATACGGTCGAGATGACCTTGTCCGCACCAAACACAGTCCGCGCCACCTGCACCGCCAACGACCCCGACGCGCTCAGGGCTCCCGGGATATACACAGTTTGGCCTTCAAGACTCTCCTCGCCCCGCAGCTGCAGCCCGCGCCGGATGGCCTGCAGCGCCGTGATGACAAGCCCCGTGAATGACGCCGCTTCTTCGAACGACAGGTGAGCCGGCTTATGGATTAGGAACCGCTCCGAGGCGATGGCGTACTCAGACGCGAAGCCCGCTTGCGGGTTAGGCGGTACTGGCTTATCCATGTTGAAGCCGTAGACCTCGTCGCCGACCCTGAGGTTCTTGACAGCAGACCCAACTGCGACTACAACACCAGAGCCTTCGATAGCGAGTTTCAGTGGGTATCTGTCGTTGTTAGTTCTCGGCCGCTCCATTGAAGGGGGGCCTGGGGCACTTCTTACTCTTGCTTCCGCAGCATATCCATCATTCCCTTGGCAAGCTGCGTGTCGCCCGTATTTATAGTAGCCGCCCGCATTCTCAATAACACCTCTTCCGGTCTCTTGATCATTGGCGTCGGCATGTCCACGACGTCGTAGTCAACTGGAGAGCACTTCTTCGGCGCGATCAGAGACCGCATTGTAGCTGGGATAGTCGTCATATCCGCGCTTGCTCGACTCTTCGCCTGGTTCTAGGGTCTATGGGATCAAGTTCAATCGAGTGAGCTGTAGTCTTCCCGGGGCCAAGTGTCTTTTATGTCGTCAGGGAACACATCCGGCGGCGGAGTATACGAGTTCGGCGGTTTCGGTGGGTCCGCTCGGATGGCTCCACCGAAACCGCCGAACGCCGCGCCGGCCACCAACATTCGGGCTTCGAGGCTTGAGGACTTCAAACTCCGCCAGCGGAGTTCATTTCGAGGCTGCTATTCCTTGGCTCGTGATATCCATGTGGTTATTTGTGAGGACGTGCGTTTTGTAAAGTGTATGACCTATATATGTAAAGTGGCCAGACTTGGTGTAGTGGGATTATGTTGCGTAGACACACGGTCCGTTTAAAAAGACCGCAGTTGAGAAACAAACAATATCGGTTCATCACCATAGTTGTTGGATTATCTACGTAAATCCATTGGGACTTCTCCGACCTCTTATGTGCTGAAACCCGCTGTAGGTCACCTCTGACTTTCCGGAAGTACAGGCCTAGGGTAGCACAGTATCATCAAGCATGTTTCTCTATGCCACGCACGATCTTCGTGGACCAAATCTCAAGGCACCCTGTGACTCCTCTGGTAACACAATCAGGCTGAATAGTTGTTAATATGTATACGTTTCAATCATGATATCATAATGGTTTCCCGTCCTCCCCGGCTGGTTCAGGTCATACCTGGGCAGGGTCTACTTCCCTCAAGTGTAGTACATCAACTCAATGGCTGGGAGTCTCAACTTAGAGCCGCACTACCTCATCTTCCTCGGCTCAAATGTCGCAAATACCTGAACACACGGGCATAAGACCGTCAATTCCTCATGGACGTTACTATATTGAGCAAGTGGTGGGCAATCAAAGCCACCGTCTCGAGACCCTTGCTCGCCACAAATTATCTTACCGATCTTCCTAGTTCGACCAACCTCAACCAGAACGACGGCTGTTGTAGGCGTTCGATCTCCCGTACCATCGAGAGTAACTCGACTCGTCTGCACGACCCACCAGGTCAGTCAAAATCTCACCACACCAGACAATCTCTCCACATACCTCTCACGCGGCTGATGCCCAACTGATCTGCGACATTCACATACCCCTCCTCCGAGTCACCCGCCTCCCTGCGAACCCTCTTCACAGCGTCTTCATCGCCCTGCCACAAGCTGCGGCACATTGGACAGGTGACGTCATTGGACTTGGTGCGTGCCCACATACTGAAGCACTGCTCGTGCATGTTCTGGCCGCATGCTGCACGACACCAAACTACAGCTTCGGGGCTCTTAGCTTCGAGCTCGCTGTAGCAGATGGGGCAGTCGCCCTCAATGGGTTTGCGCTTATCAGATTCTGCCTGCTTGGGTGTTGAGATGGGGGGTGCGGCGGTGAAGATGTCACGCAGTTCGGAGTGGAGAAGGGCGAGTTGGTAAACCATCTCATATGGGGCATTGAGCACTCGTTTGAGCACCTGATCAGGTTAGGGGAGGTCCATACGCGGAAGGACGGACACTTACATAGAGGATGTGTTTGCACTGGTTCCCCTTTTCGGCATGAGGACAATTACAATGTGGTTGCTGCGCAATGAGAACCGTGTAGATATTGCCCGTCGACCCTGTCATTTCCACGACCTCTTCGGGACACTCATCAGACCCGCCTCTTGTCCGGCTGAGGACATAAAACCGTTGGCTCAATGCCCGCGCATAGACATCATGAAACGGCTGGGGTGGATTTGGCCTGAACTTGCGCAGCCGCTTCTCCGGCGGGGGCTGGGCCGTTTCTACCTTGAGTTTCTTCGCAGAAGCGGTCAAACTCTTCGAACTCTCGCCAATCTTCCGCTTCTGAGATGGATTGGATGAGGATTCGCCAGTGAGGTCGATAGGATGCTGGGGTGTTTGGCCCGCTCGTGCTGCCGAATTCGCTTTCTGCGGGGTTCTGAGCTTGCCCGCCGGAGCAGATGCAGTTCGGCTTCTGGACGGCTGCACTTTCGATGAACCCATATCGAAGACGAAAATGGGGTGGTTTGGCGAGAAAGATGTAAAAGTTGTGTCCACTGCCCAGAAATCCCATGTGCCTTCCTTTAAGGTTCCTTGACGACTTGCAAACACGCCTGCGACAGGTATGAAGTCACGTGCAAAATACTTAGGCGCGCTTCCCTCAGATTTCTCGTTCAAGAAGGTACCCAAGTACCTCGTTAAATCAATAGATCCGTCAAGATAAACAGGATAAAATAAAGCCCATACATGCGAGCTATTTTAGTTCTTACCTTAAGTGTGGCGAAGCAGGCTACTAGATCGGCGATCCACTCCTAGGCAGATGGAGGCATTGACTCAGACGACGTCACGGATGAGAAGGACCGAGGAGTGAAGCAATGTAAGGATCTTGCGTGTTGGAATTCTGTTGTTCCTAATTCTTTCAACCACTTATCCATCTCTTTTTAACTTCCTCAACTTGGCCTCATATCGCTCATGGTAGCCCAAAAGAAACCAAACCAAACGCCCCGGAGCGTGGGAGTTTCCCTCATCCCCGCCCCCCAAAGGGTACATGTCCACATGTATGACCCCCCATTATCCCGTCCTAGATGCGCCCCCTATATATCAAAGTTACAAAAGAAAAGAAAATCGAAGCGTGTGTGTGTAGTAGATACAGGCCGTGCCCTCTAGCAGACAACGGATGATGAAGCGGTCAAACGCCGAGTCTATGTGGTGACTGTGGTTGAGAATGTTGGATGTATTAGACAGGAAAGGAGATCGAGTTGTGGATGTCGCGACTCGTCGAAGCGAGAGTATCAGGGGTATCGTGGTACTTTCATCGAGGTCATCGGAGTTTCGTGGCCAAGCACGTTGTTGTCGACGACTCTGATGCGTCAGAATGGAAGGCTGACACATCAGGTCGTAATAATGGTCGGGTAGGATGAGGATATGTCGAGCAAGCAATCGTACGCTCGCACTCAAGGGAGAGGTCGTCGATGGCTGGGATCGCGGGGTTGATACCGCCGGGACTCGGCCTGTTGTTGAGCAGCCAGCCACTCCGCGGATCCAGTCTGTCGGCCAGGTTGCTCAGCAGGCACCTTGGCGTCGTTACCAGATGAGGCGGGGGGTCGGCCGGCGCTTGCGGAAGAGCTGGAGCCTCCAGGGACAATGGAAGTAACGGCCTGGGTAATGGAAGCCACCACGTATCCTCGGAGCTCTTGGTCTTCCCGGTTGTCCTCCCTCACGAGGCGGAACCGCTCGTCTTTGCTCATGTTTTCTCGGCGGATGTTCTTAATCTCCTGCATGATGTAGAGGAGAACCTCCTCGGGACACCGGTTGCGTTCGGCAGCAGCCTCGTTCTTGCGCACATATCGTCGCGTCACATCGGTAGCGCCGTCAATGGAGAAGGCAATGCAGTAAGACATCTTCTTGCCCCATCCGTTCGAGTAGAGCCGTGGGTTGTCCCAAGACTCCTCGCAGGCATCAACATGGACCCATCGCTTTTGGTGATCTGAGTAGACCTCAGTCCACACATGGTCTTCCGAGTTCCAAATCCATCTCACTCGGCCGCCAACAGCACGGCAGAGCATGCTGAAGCAGTTGGCCCATTCGCCAACTCGGCCCCTTCGGGTTTGAAGTAATCTCCAGACATCGCCGTATCGAGGGAATCGCTCATAAGCGCCGCATGTTTGAACAGAACACCGGTAGAGCTCAACTCTGAGGGCACCACAGGCGTTCTCCTCTGGTGATGGGGCAGTCATGCCTTGGGCAATGGTGGGGGAGAGGCAGACGGGGCAGGGTGGGTTGTTGACCCAGGTGAAGAATGAACGCTTGAACCATCTGAACATCGCGTTAGTATATGCATTATGGCAATGACGAGTATGACCAAACGACGTACCTGAGGAGTGCTCGGATGACACAGTCTTGGTAACCCCATTCTGGTCGCTGTCCGCCACCCATGCTCTCAGCTTGAGCGCGAAATATTTGAGTCTCTTCCTCAGCCTCGCCGTAGATGCGATCCAGAGGGATGGTCTGGAGGGCCTCATCCAGTAAACCAGGGTTTTCGTACTTGGTCGGGGTTAGGGATAGGCTGATGAGGAGGTTTCGGAATTTTTGTGAGTCGCGGTCGCCAACATCGGGAGCAGTGGGCATCATGGGAAGGTGGCGGAGGGCGGAGTACGAGGGCAGAGCTTGGCCTTGAGAAGTGGATGGCCGGCTGTTTAAACTGGGAGACGCAGGAGCACGCAGATTGGAGCTTGAGGCTCGCTCTCGAGGGTTTGGCGAGCCTTGTCGGGATGACATGCGAAGGTCAGTCATGCGCTTGTCGCGCAGCAAGCCCTCAAACTTGACCCGAAGGTCGTGAGCCCATTCCTCGCCATAGTCCTCGCCGCGGGACTCGGGAGCAGGACTCGAAGGCATGCCTCGACCCGCCATGTTGAAGAGAAGGAGCGGGTAGTTGGGGGTTTCTGGAGATGCGCGGAAGGAGGGAGCGAAGGGTCAAAGATGTGTCGCAAGTGGTGGAAGCCCGAATGCGAGATTGGGTGGGGGGATTGAGAGTGAGTTCCGAGTTGATAGACGAGCCGGTGGGATTAAATGAGCGAGTCACTCGGCGTTGTCCTTGTAAGCGATAGGCAATCGTCGTCGAAGTCGTCGTCGTTCGGTGGTCGTCGTCGTCAGCTGGAGGTTTGCGTAGACCTCACAGGCCGTCGGGTTGCCACAAGACACGCGGGCGCCTAGCCGCCTGGCTTCCTTCGAATGTTCGATTCGCTAGCGTGGTCCTTGAATGGAATGAAGTCGCAGGAGCCGGTAATTCCAACGATGCCGTCTTGGTGCGAATTCGTCGTCGTCGGGTTTGTCGTCGTTGATGGTGTTGCTCGTGGGTGAATCGATGCGTGGTTGGAAGGAGGGAAGTGGAAGGGATGGGATTACGGTTGGTGGATGGGCGGGATGACAAGACGGACAGACGAGACGGGCAGCGCAGAGGCAGCAAGAGAGTCGGGGTGGACCAGGGGAATAAAGGGACGGGGTGTCTCGGGAGGGTGTGCGTCTCGTCCGCTCCTTCCCACTCTGGGCCAGGCCTACGATGGCAGTTTACGCGTCAGCCGTGAGCGCCATGGCCAATGGGCATGCCCAGACGAGTCAGCGGTGGGGGCCGCTAGGCGCAGGAGCACGTACCGGTACGACGATGCGTGTACCTCTTCGGAGGGACTTGCGCTGACAGTTGCCTGGGCCAGTGGGCAGCTGGCGACGGGGCGACGTGTTGGAGGCGCTGGTATCCTCTGATCGGCTCTTGTTTAATTACCAGGCCGCGACGTTGACGAATGCCTCTGGGGACGCGGATACTGTGAAGCCTTGGCGCTGGGGGGATCTGGCGACGGCGGAGCGACTCTTTCGGAATGGCCTGGCGAGATATACGGGCAGTCTACGCAATTCGCTTCAATTTATTCTCCGTTGGCGAAGCCATTTCGCCTCTACTACGTGGGTTGCTACGTGGGCGTAAGCGTGTCGTCTTCTTGGCTTCTCCATCTCAATCTCATTGCAGTCGTGGATAGACGTGCTTTCGCGGACATGAGGTATTAGGCGTCAGCAATCACGGGACAATACGAGACCTAGGACTTTGCAGCAGCTCCGTACAGTACGGATGGCGAAAGAGACGACGTCAACTGGTGGCGTCGCCGCATCTCAGTCGTCATCCGGCGATAGTGGCAGTCCCCCAACGCGACAGCGCCCCGTATGTACAGTGATTCCCAGGCGTACCGGTCCTCTGTCTCCGGGAATGGCAGACGCACCAAAATGGAGTGCGTTGACAACCATCGAAATGACAATCGCCATCGCGGCATGTGGCAAGGACGGAGATGACGATCTTAGCAAAGATGGCAAGCAAACGGGTCGGTTTGACTCCGATCTATCCCCGCACCATCCTCCGCCCGACTCGAAGCAGATCAGCAAAGAGAGTGCGAGCTACCAACAGCTAAGCCAGCTGGAGAATACGTACGTACGTACACCAGTTGCCTCCAATGCCTGGGCCTGGGCGCTGAACTCCAGTGGGGATTAGGAACCCCAGATCGTTCGGCCTGCAAGTCACAGCAGTCACTTGACGCTGGGGGCCTCGAGGTACCGATACTTTGGCTGGGGACGGGCCTGTCGTCGTGGTGGGCGATGACGAGGCACTGGTACTGGGGAGCCCAGTGTGGCACAGCGTGCAGCAAAGCCACTGGGCTTTGCCAGCGCGTCCACACAGCGTTCAGCTTCAGTCCTTCGCATACTGCCGCCCATGCTGCTGGACCGTATTGCCCTTTTCCATTCCCTGTCTCGCTCTGTTTCGCACTCGCTCGCCCTGCGGCACTGCCGCCGCCGAGTTTTCGCTTGACGCAATGATCTTTGTTCCATTTCCCAGCGTTTGCTCCCCTAGTACTGTGCAGACCCGTACGTACGGCATTCGCGGCTGCTAGTCCGCCTGCAGTATCGTGCATCCGATCCCCCCAGAACGAGCCAGCACCGGGGTCAACAGCCAAAGGCACTCCAGCCAGTCTCTCGGGAGCACCGACCCTGATCAGTTAGGGCGTCCGCCGCTCATCTCCAGCCACAGAACTGGATCTCCTCCCTCGAGCGAGCTCCACTCTCCACTGAAGTGCTGGTTCTGAGCTTCTGTGCCGTGCGATCGAAACGCACAGGCGACTAATGAGGTACGTACCTCTATTTCCAGTTCACGCCCGCCGTCGCAGAACGCAGGGAACAATCCACAGGACCCACCTTTGGGAGAGGCGACAGGAGTCTGTGAAACTGGCAGACGCGGCCTTCTTGGCTCGTGGGCATCTGGTCCCTGCGAATCCATCATCTCACGTGGAGTAGTCTCCCATCATCACCATCATCGTCCACTCCATTCAAGGTGGATTTTGAACTTTCTGGATGGAGGCAGATCCATGCTTTCGTCCTGACTTCCCGAGAGGAATCTCAAAGACTGACCACCACTCGACTGCAGCGTGCGTACCGGTTCAACGTAGTACTCATCCTGACCCCGATGGCCCGGTGCATCTTGGTCTTATTGTGCTGTGCCTCCGCCTCACAGCAACGTTTCGCTGCTCAGCCTGCCTGGCCTCTGACGCCTCACCTTGACCCCTCTCTCCTCTCTGGACATGTGCTCGGCACCGCACCCGACCAACGATGCGCCCGGGGCAGTTGCTTAATTGCGAGATGCCTTCAACTGCCTCGTTTCGTCTGTCTCTCACGCACTAGCTCACCAACTTGTGTTGGGCCTCTTGGCTGAACCGAAACTCGAACCCGAGGCGCCATGTTCGTCTCGGACACAAAGAAGCTTAACTTGGTTGGCGTGTGCATTGCGTGCGTCGCCCTGCCCCTGGATACGGATGGGTCCGGTCCCGAGACGATTACGCAGCGCCAGCCTTGGCTAATGGATTACGATCCCAGCGAGTGTCGAGCCTCATCACTGTCCAAGCGTGCTCTTTATTCCGAAGCTCCAATACTTCTTGGCGGCGGGAATGCTCCACACAGGGAAGGGAAGGAGAAATCAATCCCGTGCCTCATCAAAGAGCATTCGGGTCGTCTAGCCGCCACCTGTACTCGCCGTTTCCATTCTCCTTGCCAAACGTCGACACGTTCCACTCTTGGTGGAGCACGTCGCCAATCACGTACATCAAATATCGGTCCAGGGCTCCAACACCGATTTCTTCCAGACACGACCAGGGAGGGGGTGGCCTGTAAGACCCTAGAGGCCGCGTCATCTGGCGACGGCTTGCGTACTGCCAGAATTCGACCACTTGCCACCACCCCACACTCCTTTGGACTCTCTGGGCTCTTGGCCTGCCAATGACAGCCCGGTTTGACGGACCCTTGGATCCTGTCTCTGCCACGGAGATTGTCACTGAGGCTCTAATGCTGACCCTGCCAATATCTCCAAACCTCCATTCGCCAAGCTTCCCCTAGATCCCGGCTCTTGGCTCCTTTTTTCCCTAATTCAAAATTCAGACGAGACTGTGCGTTCGGGTTTTTGATGTCTTAGTTGGACCGAATATGCCTTCTTTACAGACCGAAAGTATCCTGTAAGAGTGATCCTGATGACTAAATATCCCAAGAATCCGTGTCATTGGGCACGTCACTGAGGTGGTAGCGGATTTGGCTGCCCCGTTCTTTTCTCCAGATGCAGCATGCATGCAGCCTCAACTTATCCACCTCACAAGACTCACTCTACAAACTAAGACCTTTTCCTTCCGCTTCCGCTTCCACTCCCTTTCTACTGTTCTCGGAAACAACTCAATCCAAGATGATAGCGGTTGGGATATTAGTCCATGAGTACGAATCTCCAAAAGCAAACGTCATGCAACCGAGTGTCATTCACCCAGTGGGCTATCAAAATATCGTGTTGGGATATCCATGCCGCGTCCCTCTAGGCACCGAGTATCAAAACCCTTGATGGGGCTATTTGAAGATGCTTCGTCGAATCATACCAGGCCTCTTCTCATCGTCGGCAAGTTGCGGAGCACGGACGAGACCACCATCGACTTACTTGCCCGAACGAGCAATTTTCGCAATGGCTTCCTAGTCAACTCTGTGAGTCCACCTGCCATGACTCCCACCCCAACTCGCCCGCTTAAGTGCCCGTCCCCGCAGACGTACTCGCTTGGACACCCTTCGTCGGCCTCTCCAGAGGTCGGGACGCGCGTTTCCTCGGCGGATCCCCTCCCAACTCGCAACCCTCTGGAGCCCCGTTGGGCTTTGCAAGCATGGGGAGGGGTAGGGGTTGACGGGAAGCCCGGTATTGTGGCCGTGAGCCGTGGGCTGGTGACGCAAAGCCACACTTGGGACGGGCCGGTATTCCTTGTTCTCGAGGTTTGATGGGCGGTGAGTTCTGAGGCTTGGGGAACTGGCGTTGACGTGTAAGCCGCTACCGAGACTGGGTCCTGATAGCCGTACCCTACGGCCCCTGTGTAGAATCCGCAGAATTCCGTGCTCGATTGTTGGATAAGTCAACTAGCCCTATGAAACACGAATTAGATGACTTTCAACGGTATACACCCTGTGAGCGTTATCTGTAAGTTATATCGGAGCTTGCCCTTTGGGGCCGAATGTCAGTGTCACCATCACTAACTTCACAAATCACAATGTTGGATGTGGACTGGGGGAACATTAGACCCATCATTCCTGAGGAGAAAAGTACCCACGTTCGCATGGATTTGTGCATCCGAGTATAACCATTCAAGAAATTTACAACCCAGGGCTGTCGTCCGGTCCAGACCTTTCCATACATTGCCACTAACACGCCTCGTTTTCGTCTTCCCGACTCTGCGCCGACTCTCGCTCCCGTCCAACATCTCGCCGTGTGTAACCTCCAACTGGGGATAAATCTACCTTTCCCACTGCTCGAGGCTAAAGTAGCTCTCCGGCATCTCCACATCCCATGTCGGTCTCTCCACCAGGGCCACCTCGAGGTCCTGGTCTGGCGTGCTGAGGGGCACGATACCGAAGATGGGACGGTACTTGTAGGTCATCCACCAGCTCTTTCGCTCACCGCCAGTCTCTGCGACCTCTAGGCTGGATTCAGTCTCGTTGTGGTTGCGCAGCTGGGCAAGTTCGCCGTCTGCCTCATCCATATCGTCATCGCTGTTAGCGTCTTCGGTCTGGGGCGCGTCCTCCATGTCGACATCCTCCCACTGACCCGCCGTGTGCTTGAGGACCTGGGAGGGCGCGAGGTTGCCTTGCTCCATCCTGCCACCGGCACCACTACTCGGGCCGCCTCTCTTGCGTTTCATGCCCTGCTTGCCAGGGTTCTCACTTGCGTCGGCCACAGGAGCCGGCTTGGGGAGATCCTGAGCCATATCGATCATGAGAAGGAATGAGACACCGTAGATCCATGCGCGGGGACCCTGCCAGAGCACACCCTTGGCCAAGTCTAGGAGATCTTGAACAGCTGTAGGGAGGGCATGTCGGGGATGACGACGAGCCCACGGGGTCAGGGAGCCTTGCAGGGGATGGAACGTAAAAAGGTTCCACGAGGAGGTGATTGCCAAGAGGGTATAGTCGTCGGCAACATCTGACTCAACGTCCGCCCCGCCGACAGAATTTTGGGTCTGGGGCACGTCGTCCGAGAACGACAGAACCGTGGCAGCAGAAGGGAGTTTGGGCAGAAGTTTGGCGTTGGGGTTACGAACCCATTGGTCACCAGCCTGCGTGACTACATCATCTTCCTCTTCTGAAGAATCGCTCTCTGAGGATGAAGACGCGTCACCTTCTGCCTTAGCTCCATTCTGCAGGTGCTCTTTGCTGCCGCGTAACACCCAAGTATCGAGGTATCCCGCCAAGTCGGAGGTTGCGAGCATATTCGAGTCAGCAGAGAAGGCGACATGTGTGATGGTCCTATCGTAGCTGCCCAGTCCACCATTGAGAACGTAACGTGGGATATGTCGTCGCAATCGGGTAAGCCGTCGTAGTTGTGGCTGGAAGGTGATGGGGGCATCAGAATCCTTGAGGGTGTCGACCTTGGCCAGCAAAACTCGAGAACCCTCCTGCACGGCGCAGAGCCACTGACCATTGGGAGAGAGCTCGACTTTGCTGGCACCGATGCCAGTCAGCTTTTGCGGGACCTGGATGCTGGAAAGCTTGACGTCAGACGGCTTGATCGGGTCTTGGTGCTCCAGCTTGAACGCCTTGACACTGGCTGAAGTAGACACCACAAGGAGTGTACCATCCTGATTGATGGTTGCGGAGGTGATGTTAGAGTCTCCCTTAACCACAATCGTCTTGAGGAGCTTGCGGTTTTGGTTGACATCTACATCCTCGCCACCAGCCTCGAACATGGCTGTTGCGGATTTCCGCAGAGCCCAGACATGAACCTCCCTCTCCCACCAACTAACGACGAACCGTGCCCTGGCAGCACTCAAGACAGGAGGCTGTTGCGGTAGGCTAGACATGATTCGGTGGTTCTCGCGTCCCATCTCCTTGAGAGGAATCACAACAGGGTTGGCGTCGGGGCCTGGTATTCGCGTTAGTGGTTATTTCAGGATAAGGAGTTGGATGTCTTACCTCCAGAGACGACAACGCTGATACGGCCACTCTCGAATGAGGCCATGGACTTGACATCATGCTCGTGATACCGCCTGCCCCAAACTTTGCTCCATCGGTTGCCCGCGCCGGTGTTTTGCTTGTAAAGAATCGTTCGTCGGTCCATGCCTCCACTGAGGATTGAGGTCCCATCTGAATTGGTTGCGAGACTGAGCACATCTTGCTTGTGACTTTGCATGCGCTGTGTTTGCGTATATGTCTTGCCATCCCAGATGCAGACCTGACCGGTAGAATCGCCTGAGACAATGTTGCCTCCGGGGAGACACTTCACTGACCAGACGATGATGTCCTTGGAGCCACCAACGAGGTCAGAGCCCAGTGTCATCCTTCGCAACATGTGGCCCTTGGTAATATCGTACGCTCGAATTGTGCTATCGGAGCAACCAACAATGGCGACCTTGCGGGACTGGAAGGTAATGCTGACCATTTGTGCTTTCCTGGTGGGAGACCTCAGCAGCACTCGCTGAAAGCGCAAGTCGTCATCCTCAATGGAGTACATAACCAGCTCGCCGTCAATGGTTCCAGCGATGAGCTTGGTGGAATCTTGAGCATCTTGTCCGAAGCTCGCCTTGTCGGTGGCAGGCGGCTGGGCGGCCATGCACCAGATGTCCCCATGCTGACCGCTCGCGTGCCTCTTGGGTACTCCCTTCTCAAGATCCCACTCGGTAACCGTAGAGGTGTAGCCGATGCTGAAGAGGCGCAACTTGCCAGCAGCAACTCGGCCATCGCCGAGGTCTTGGTCAGGCTCGTTGACCCAGACTAATCCGTCAACGCTGCGGTCCTTGCCTCCGGGGATGACGAGTTCCTGGTTCCAAGACCCATTTGACGGGTTCCAGATCTCAATGTCGCCATTGGCCCTTCCAATTGCCAGACGCGCAAGTGAGGCTTGCAGCGCCGACCTCGTCTTGGGGTGCGAGAAGGCGATGGCGTTGATCGCGGAGGGTTTGTAGGGAACGAATCGGCAGCGGTGGACGTCCATGATTGCGGATAACTTGTCGCCTTGACGCGTTTATCAGTCGGCTTCCGTATTTCGACTTCGTCACGAATTCGTAGCTCGTCTCCGAGTGTCGCGCGTAAAACCTGTTTAATGCCGAAGCTCGCCGCCGAGTAGCCAGGCGTCGAGGTCGAGCGAGACTGATGGAGAACAAAAAAAAGCTGGGCCGTCGTCCAGATTTTTTTTTTCTGAGCAGCTCGGTCCGCTTGGGAATTAAGGTGTGGTCAGTGCGCCCAAGTGCCCCTCCACCCCACCATGGCAACGCAAAGGCAGCCTCAAAGAAGGAGCGACTGACCCCTCACTGCACAGTTCTGGCTCAGCCGTTTTTGGTGCATTTTGCGCCCATAATTAGTCGCGGTGGGGAGCAGTGTCCGCTGTAACACTTACGGAAACGTCACTGACGTCTGCTGTGACTCAAAGAACTCAGCCAAAACACAACTCGCGCAAACTCAGCTTCACTTCTCGCGCCGCACCACGGCCTCGATCGCTCAGACCACTGCCATTGCAAGCTCGTCGCGTTCCGCGCCCTCTTGAGCATTGCCTCTTGATTATTTGGCACGAGGTATATCACCATCACCGTTCGCTACCTTGTTGGTTTGGTTCCCCGCAGGAGACCTTCTGATCCTGTCGGCGTCTCCCGTAACGTGACGAAACGGACGCGCCATCGCCCCCCAACTAGCTCCCGACCCCAGCTCCGGATCTCCGGTCCTCTGGCTCTTGAGCTTCCAAATCACCCACTAGCCGTCCCTTGGCTTCGCTCTTGCACGCAAACCGCGCAATCAACTCCCTAGAATCCGCTTCATAGTCGCCCACCATGGACTTCAACAGCTCGTCGCCGTTCCCCGAGGGCGTCATCTCCTTCCTCGACACGGACTTGTACAAGCTGACGATGCAATGCGCCGTTTTCAAGTTCTTCAAGGACGTTCCCGTTACCTACGCCTACACGAACCGCACCCCGGACAAGAAGCTCTCCAGAGCTGCCTTTAAGTGGCTCGAGGAGCAGATCCGGAGTATGCTCACGCGACTGCCCCTGCAATCGGTGTGTTGACAGCTAACCTCGTTGTCTAGAGCTCGGTTACATCTCCCTCTCCGCCGAAGAGTACAAATTCCTCGAAAAGAACTGCGACTACCTGACGAAGGATTACCTCAACTTCCTCAAAGAGTTCCGCTTGCGCCCAAGGGAACAGGTTGTGCTGACCTTTACACCTATTGGCGAAGACACTGGTGCCGACTCGGTAGTTGGCGATGTCGATATTCAGATCAAGGGCGCTTGGGTTGAGACCATTCTCTATGAGATCCCCATGCTTGCTCTGACATCTGAGGCCTACTTCAAGTTCATGGACACGGATTGGAATTACGAGGGCCAGGAGGACAAGGCCCTTGACAAGGGCATGCAACTGCTGGAAGCAGGATGCATCACATCCGAGTTCGGAACTCGAAGAAGGCGCGATTACCATACCCAGGCCCTGGTATTCCGCGGGCTTGTCAAGGCATCCAAGGAGGCAGAGAAGAAGGGCTTCCCAGGCAAGTTGTCTGGAACGAGTAACGTCCACCTGGCCATGCGGTTCAACATCCCTCCCGTCGGCACCGTCGCCCACGAGTGGTTTATGGGAACAGCCTCCATTGTTGGCGACTATAAGAAAGCTACCGAGGAGGCCCTCCGACACTGGGTCGGCTGCTTTGGCAACAAACTCGCTATTGCCCTGACTGATACCTTCGGCACACAGGAGTTCCTTCGATCCTTCAGCTTGCCCGTACGCCCTGTTGAGGGCGGCTTCCCAGCGGAGACTTTCCAAAAGGAAGACGGAACCATGAAAACCTATGGAGAAGTTTTCGCTGGAGTGCGGCAGGACTCTGGCGATCCGGCCGAGTACACCAAGATGATGCGGGATTATTACGACGAGCAGGGGATTAAGGATAAGAAACTCATCGTCTTTTCCGATTCGCTCAACATTGATCGCTGCTTGGAGTACAAGCAGGTATCCGAGAACCTCGGCTTTCAACCTACCTTTGGTGTGGGAACCTTTTTGACAAACGACTTCACCCACCTTAAGACGGGAACTAAGTCGGTCCCCTTGAACATTGTCATCAAGCTCAGCTCAGCTGCTGGACGTCCTGCGATCAAGATTAGGTGAGTAACTATCAACCCTTTGATTACACCCCCGGAAGGACTTTGCCTGACTGTGAGCAGTGACAACGCTGGCAAGAATACAGGTGATAAGGAAACCGTAGAGAAAGTCAAGAAAGAGTTGGGATATGTTGAGGTTGAGTGGAAAGAGGGTGACGAAACCGCCCGGTGGGGAAAGGAAGAAGAACCGAAGGCCTGAGCTGCCTTCCCAACGCCTAACCATTGATGACTGCGAGAGCGACAGAGAGAAACAGCGCAAGCTCACTGGCTTTACCTGGCGTACCTGCGATTCTGAAACTGAGAAAGTGGAAGGCTGTTTTCAACAAATGATTCCCGAATAGATTGCAAGCGCTTTAGACGCTGAGTTGATGCAACTCGTCTACATATTCCAATACCAATGCGTATTACCTGGAGGTTGAGCAAACGAATGCTCACCCGCCTGTTGTTTTGATTAACTCAGATGATTAGGATATTCACTCGTCACTCATCTATTTTGAACCTCATTTGGATTGGAGGATTTCGCTGAGCCTATCTGAATACGCCCATGGCCTGAGATGGAAGCATCTGGGGGCGACTCCTGCTTGGTCAATTCTGGACGGCAATAGCGACCACTAAAAGAAAGTTCCTTCCGATGAAGATGGCTACGGAGGCAACTATGGATTATTCTACTCAAACGGCAGGAGTGAGAGGCATTCTCAATGTCTACTAGATCCCCCTCCCAACTGGTTTTACTTCCCTTTCTCATCATTCACCTCCTTGCGCACCACACTACGAATTCTTCGCCTTTCTTTTTGGGACCTCATTTTGGCTCGTTGTCTTGGAACGCATACTACCTTTCTTTACTTGTGTTTGTTGGGACATCTCCAACATGCCGTCCCTACATTCGCTCACCCCAGACCGTCGAGCGCCGTGGACCTCGACAAGACGGACCCTGGCTCTTAGCCTTGCATGCCTTGCATTCCTTGCCATACTCATTTTGGGAATGGCTCAGTTTGTTATTGATGCATCGTCCGGACCGAAAGATCTGTTCCTTTTCAAGAGACAATTCCAACTTGGTAGCCTCTTAGGTGGAGGGGCCGAACATGTGAGTTAGAGGTTTGCGGTGCATAAGCAAGGAGTTTATTGACAAGACTACAGCAAGGAATTCCTATGATCTCCGCCGCAAGCAATGTCCAGAACCTGATCCCTACGGACCACATCTCTGTTGAGTCGAGTGCTGCACCACTACAACCAGCGCCCTCTGGACATGTCGCAGACAACCTGGAAGGCAATGTTGCAGGGCTCTCTGGAAGGCTGGAGACCTTGTCATCCACGAATGCACCAGCCACTGCCGGCTCAACTGGGCAACAAGAACCCCCGAACACGGCGTTCATGACCCTGCAATCTCTGAGCCTCGGGCCTAACCCCATTCTCGAATCTACTTTCCGCAGTGTCATCTATGCCACCACAGGCGGAAGCATTGGAGCAGAGGTTTTAAGCACTCCATTGACCTCGAATCCGACACCGATCCTTTCAAGTGATTTGGTTGGCGATGCGGAAGGACCTGCAGCCCCTGGCCAAGAGACTGGTCGCATTCCTTACTTATCTCAACTCGGTGATATTACCAGACAACCTTCCGGTGTCGATACTGCGTTTTCGAAGCAAACGGCGTCTCAAATCCTCCCAATGGCTGCGCCAACTCCTTTGAACGCGGCTGATATCCTGGATCCAATCACTCCTCTAGTTGCAGGCCGCCTTTGCGAAACGGTTGAGGGGTATCTTCCTCTAAACTCCCCTGCTCAGGCTAGAAGCTTGAGCATCGCGATTCATGATGGGAGTGACATCAGCAAACACATGCCCAATTCCATGGGTGACTCGGCCAACTCAGTTAATGGGCAACTTTGTGTCGTCAGACAGATTGTTGCCGGTGTGCTCCGAGAAGTGATTACGCCATGTTCAGTTGCGAGAGCCAATTCTGCATCACCTGACACTGATACTGCACCGAGCGCCGGTCAAGAGGGCTCAGCGACTGGCTCAAGTGGTAATATACCCGAGAATGCCCCTTACCCAGCTCCAATTTCCTCTGGTCAAATACAGGCCTCCGGATCACCCACTGTGAAGCTGCCAGACTCCGGAAATGTCCGTCAAGATGGATTGACATCCCCGCTAAAGTGGGATGCCTCCGGACAAAGCACAAGTGGTGGATCTTCGGGAGTTGACCCAAACTTGGGAGCGGCACGATTAGGCGGCCCTGGATCATTGAATGGTTGGAGTGATGCTGGTGAAGGTAGATGATTTCCTGCCTTCTCAGCCCCCTTTGTGCATGACTGACTGATGGATTAACGCAGAGACACCTACTCTGGGAACTCCCACCGCGTACAATCGGCTAGGCGACCAAACTCAAGTGTCGGGGATACTGGGGTGCCCAGCTGTCGATCCGATACCATGTCCCGCATGCCCGACTTGCATCTCTTGTTCCCAATCCGACAATGTCAACCAAGCAGGCAAGTCAGATCTAGGCCCTTGTCCCGAAAGGGGATTTCATTGCGCAGAATGCCTAGACGGCTGGTTCTGTCCTCCGAGAGAAACGCCAGCACAGCCAGTGCCCTGCGGGCTGGGATGGCCATGCTATCATTGTCAATCAGGATGGTTTTGCGAGCTGGTTTTTACGCCCGAGCCCACAATCACGCCCTCGGAACCGCGCCCCAATGGAGAGAACGTTGGAAGTCAAGGAGCCAACGATGGACCAATTTCTCACGGTGGTTCTGGCGTTGGAAGTGGCTCACCTCCAGCCAATTACCCAGTTCCCGGAACGAATTCCCCTCATCCCGGCAACCAGCCAGCTCCTGGGCAAGTCCCGGGCATGGATCCGATTCCAAACGGAGCGCCGATTCCAAATGACGGATCCAATTCCAGTCCAGGTTCATCCCCCAACCAAGGTCCAATCCCGGCAAATGGGCAGGCTCCTGGGGCGCCGGCGACTCCAACAAATAGCTTGATTCCTGGAACAGTACCGATTAACATGGGCGATCATGCTACCACCCCCCTGCCAATCCCTGGAGGCGCACCAATTCCTACCCAACTGCCTGTCCCACCTATCTTACCAAGTTATGGAACAGACCCTGCTCCCGGAAAAGAGGTGATTCCTGGAGACAACTCGGTTCCCAATAACAACCCTAGCCCAGTTGTCGCGCAACCCCCCAACGCCGAAAATGGCGGCATGCAAAACAACAGAGAACCAATTACTTCGGGCTGGAACAACTTGGGTTGTTTTCAGGATTCTATTTCACGAACCTTGCTTGGTGCGAAGCCGGCGGATTATCTCCGAGGGGCCATGTCGAACGATTTGTGCATCCAGCACTGCAGCTCAAGAGGGTATTCAATTGCCGGCACAGAAAATGGCCAAGAGTGTTGGTGTGGAACAACTATCCGGGAAGATGCCATCAGACTTCCTGAGAATTATTGCGGCACTCCTTGTCAAGGTGGATCTGGAACGGTCTGTGGCGGAAGTTGGGCTGTGATGGTGTTCAACCGTGATGATACAATCGCTCAACATCCATTTCCTCCCGAGTATGGGTTGGTACAAAGAGACTCTGAAGCCAAGTGGAAAGAGTCTAGGCTTGCTCTGAGACGGCCATTTCGAGAAAGGGCCTTGGCTAGACTTGGAGAAGCCACCCACAAGATCGGAATCCGAGAAATGAGACATAGCAAGCGGCGTGGTGCCTTTTTTGCTGGTGAACACCCAGCGTTTGATGTCGGCGATTCGACTGAGGACTGAAGAATAGATGAATGCGGCATGTTGGGGAACAATGATTACAAACGAATATGCGATAACTATGGGTTAATGATTTGTTATGACGGCAATGGATCTTAGAGCTTGAGAACCCCCTTTTTGGAACTTTTTTTGGAACCTCCTCTTAGCTAATTGGTACTTATCTGAGGAGGAGCATGCAGTTAAAAGTAGTGAGCAACCGAGTAATGAAGCTGATGAAATTGTATTCAATGCAGTTAATGTATCGATTTGTTTATTCTGGAACAAGGGGCAAAACCCCATCAGAGTCGCACCTCACACTATGTGAGTATAGTACACAGCTGATTTCGAAGGCAATGCTTAGGAGGAAGAAGCCGCAGCTTCAACTCCCGCCGCGCGACCGAAAACAACACATTCCAGCAAAGAAGACCCTCCCAACCGATTGTCACCGTGAATACCGCCAGTGATCTCGCCAGCAGCCAACAGTCCGGGGATGGGAACCAATTTTCCGTCGCGCTGACGCAATACGTGACCTTGCTCGTCAAAGGCGACACCACCCATGGTGAAATGGACAATGGGAGTCACACGGCCAATGTAGATATCTTCATCGCGGTTCTCCTCGCCGGCCTTCAGCGTCCATCGACCGTACGTGCTACGTCCGAATTCGTCTTTAGCACCCTCGGCCACGGCCTTGGCGTACTTGTCGACTGCGGCGATGACGGCGGGCTGGAGGTCGCGGACCTTGACCTTCTTGAGCAGGCCCTTCCACTCGTAGAAGCCGATGTGGTTGGCAGATGCCTCAGTTGCGCCCGGGTCGAGTAGCAGGGTCACATCCCACTGCTGGATAATGCCGTCACCGTCGGTGCTCTGCGGCAGCTTCATGACGGCAGCGCTGACGTGCTCGCGGGTCTCCATCTCGTTGACGAAGCGCTCACCAGCGGACGAGAGCAAGATGCCACCCTCGCCACGCAACATCTCGGCAGCGAGGAACTTGAGCATCGTGTTGGGACTGGCGGGGTCCACGAAGCCGGTGGGGTGGATCTGCACGCTGTCCATGTCGAGGAGTTCGGCGCCTACGGCCGTGAGGATGCTGTGCGACCCGGGTCGCTCTTCGTTGGTCGAGGGGATGCCCTTGAGATCGGGGCGGTACTTTGCGAGCAGGCCGGTGGCATCGCCTGCGAAACCACCACTTGCGAACATGACTGTTCCTTCAAGCTTCTGCGTCTGGCCGTCAAGGACGTACTCGACACCCTTGACGGCGTCACCCTCGCTCAACAAGGCCTTGACTTCGGCTAGGTTGGTGAGAGTGAACTTTTCGTTTTCCTTGAGTTTGCCGAGCAGGGCAAAGACGATGGCAGCGCCGGGGGTCATCTTGCCGCCGCCACGGTGGGTGCGAGCGATGCTGTGACCGCCTAGAGGAGCGACGACGCTCAGGTCCACGCCGATCTCATCGACAAGCCAGTTGACAGCTGCGGCGGACTCTGCTGTGAGTTTGGAGACGAGGGCCTTGCGGTCGACGGGCGGGCTGGCATCGCTGAAACGGGCGCCGGCGGAGCGCACCGTGTCGCTGTAGAAGAGGTTATCTTGGGCGATGCCCTGTGCGATTTGGAACCGCGTCCCCGCGCCGTTGATGCCGGACGACGCCTTGATACTGTTACCGCCGGGCTTCGGCGCGCGGTCCAGTAGATGGACGGAGGGAGCGCCACGGGCGAGAGCCTCGTACGAGGCGGAGAGGCCGGCGAGGCCGGAGCCGACGACGATGACGGGCCGGCGAGCTGCTTTGGATGTAGCCATGGTTTTGGAGAAGGCGAAGCTGACTGAAGGGCGAAAGAGGTTGCCGTAGAGCATAGCAGTTAGAGCCACTGCGATGCCGATGCAAGAGAGGAACAGGATCCGTGGTCTGCTCATTGTCCAGCGGAGGATCCGAGGCATTGAAATGAGGGGGATCGGAGATCGGAACGCGGAGAGCCGGGCGGTATCGGCCGTTCTTTATACCGTCGTCGCGGTCGTCATCAGCGCGCAGCCTGCAGATACTCAGCTCAGTTTGGCTTGGCCTCTCACGGTGTGCGTGGCCTGGTTATGGCGCAACCCGGCGGTGCAAGCAGGACGGAAGTCGAGAGAGGCCAGAAGCGTGGGCGGACTCGTGGGCGCGGTATCAGGCGATTCCTGTGGAAAGTGGGCAAGCCGGGACCGCATCGTACGATGGGACGATGACGCATTGAGCCGAAACTTCAGACAGACACAGTGTCCTTGGCTTGGGTGCACGCATGGAGGGCAGACAGGAAAAAAAATGACACAAACAGGATGGGAAAACATCATGGTATCAACTTACAAAAATAAGATGTTCCGGGATATGGATCGGGAGGTTAGAGACTCTCCGTGGACTGCCGGACCCCCCCCCCGGCCCCGTTGTGGAGGGGCGGGCGCCGGGAGGTGGGCCGATCCCGATATGACGCCAGATCCCGGCCCCACTTCGTCCCCCGGTACCTGCGGCTGGTACTCGGAGCCTCATCTCGAGCACACACCATGCCAGAAGCCTCATGTTCTCTCGATCTCCGACCAACGCCACGGAGATCGCGTTCTGGACCGAACGCGCGCAATAAACCCATGCTTCATCAATCCCACCCCTGTTTTGGCGTCTGGCCCAACGCCGACGCCAAGCAGCGAGGTGCCCACAGACGCTGCGATATCGGTCGTCGACTGATCAGTGGAGCAGGGCGACTCGACTGCATGGCGTTGTCCCCGGCAGATATAAACGAACCGGCGGGGGGGTATCGATCGGTAGGGGCCGCAGCAGCTTAATCGAGACCTTCGCGCACTCCGATGGAGGGTGGAGCCGTTCTCAGCTTTTCCCTGGCCTTGCTTCTATTTGGTCTTCCATCCTTCGCTTGCAGATAACCTGTTCGGCCGCGTCGCATTCAGTATCCGCAGCTGACGAGCGATATTACCGTGGCTCGGCGAAATACTTGGCCCTCGTACCACGCAACGGGAGATTCGGTCAATGAGAGCCATCAGTTATCAGCAGTCATCTCTTTTTTAAGTTTGCGCAGAAACGTAGGTACAATCCCAAGCCGATTAAAACACGCTATTCGCCGCCAATATACCAGCCGCGCCCGCAACGGCAGCGGTCTTAAGATTTATAGAGAGAGGGAGAAAAAAGCATCAAGCGATGCAGGCTGGTGAAGGAGAGAAGCATCCAGGCCCTAACCAAAAATTCCTCCACCAGTCCATAGTCGGGCAGTCCGATCTTATCTATTGTTGATTTCGAGTCATAAGCCGTGATAAGAGAAGGCGTTGCACGTCACGCGACAAAACAATGCCGTCACGCGATTTATGCCAGGTTACGCTCGGTCTTCTGCTTTCGCTGCTCGTGGCCCTTGTCAGACCAGGGAAAGTGGAAGACAGGGACCTGGAAGAAGGAGTTGCTATGAGATAACATGTTAGTGGGTGGGTTCCGTGTGGATTTTTTTTCTTTTCGGGCCGGCATTGCGGCGGGGGCTAAGGGGCTGACGAACCTGCTGTCCTGAATGCCAGCCAACGCATTGTACCAGGCCATGAAGGCCGCTAGGAAGCCAAACAGACCGGCTGCTTTCTGGAGCGCAAGTCTGGCACTCTCATTGCCTAGGTCGTGCGCGTAATTCTCGCAGGCGAGTAGGAGGAAGCAAATGTCGAGTGTGAAGAAGAGGAGGAAGAAGGCGACCGTGGATCTGAGGGTGCAGATGAGCAAGAGGGTAGTGAAGATAAACCAGCCGGTCAGGAAGAATCCCATCACGGAGCCAGTATCGCCTGCGTAGGGGCCATCCTCCCCGAGAACGTTCCAAGTCGGCGTGAGAAGAAGGCCGTAGGCGATCCAGAAGCCGCCATACGAGGACAGGGCAGTAGCACCAAAGGTGTTACCGACAGCCATTTCCCTGGGAAGCGCATTAGTCGGAGAGCCTCGTCGAGACAAAGCCTCGATACAACATACCACATGCCAGCAAGAAGCTGGACGACGCCGCCATAGCCAAAAGCCAAGGGCACGGCGATATTGGGAGCGGATACGCCACGGGCGTGCATGTTACAGCAGGAGAGGACAAAAGTGGTGAGGGCGAAGGCACTAAGACCCAGGGGTGCTGGGTTGCCGAACTTTCGGTGCTCATAGGGCTTCCACATGCCAGGATGGAGGGAACCGCCCGCAGCTGGAGCCCAATCTGGGTTCATCTGAGGGTAGTCATGGTGGTGGTGATGATGTTGGTGGACGTCGTTGCTGTGGCGGTCGAGAGTCTTGTCCGAGTCGCTGTGGGGGTCGTGTTGGATGCGGTCGGCCATTGTGAATGTGTTGCAGGAAATATTTGATATCAAGTGGTGGAAGAAAGTTGACGGCGGTTGACGGAATATGGGTTGTATATATATAGGTTGGCGTTGGGGAGGGCCGGATGGGGTGACAGCGGAGGAGCCCGACCAGGGGGGCACGGAACATATACGTAGTGGGGAGACAACCTCACAAGGGATGAAGACAACAAACTTGAGGAGGAAGAAACAAGATAGTGACGCGGAGAAGAAGTCTGGGGAAAGGGTGGGGAGGGAGATAGGGTTTTAAAGACAGTCCCAAGCTGCGGACGGACCCTTTCAGACAGAGATTTGGTGAGATTTGTCGTATGCAGTCTGGGGAGGGGAGCCCAGAGAGAGGGACCAGGCCGAGCAAGGGGAACGCGGTGGCCGTCGTTAGTGTCTCCAGGAGAAGAGGGAGTAGGAGGAGTGGAGGCTAGGTGACAGAGTGGAGAGGAGATGTCGAGTGGAGGAGACGAAGTGGGGAGAAGGGGAACGGAGGAGAGCGGAGGAGGTGGAGAAGGAGGAGGGAACAGGGATTGGGATATCTCGTTCTGGGGTCTTTTTGGGCAAGGCTGCGTCTGGATGAATGGATGCAAGGGTGTTTGTGAATGTTGGGATGGAGGTGTACGGCACGGAACGGCGGTTAGCAAGTTGAATTGGCCATGGCAGGGTCATGGACCGTGATAATCATGGAGTATTGCATGGAGATGGCACGAGATGAGGGGGAAGGACGGGTCAGACGGCTACCTCGACGACGCGGCCGCATGGAAGAGGGAGTGAGGATGGATGGGTGAAGCGGAATCGACGGGGGAGGGACAGCAGAGATTTCACAAGAAATGCAGAGACGGGAAGAGACGGGCATGAGAATCGTCAGAGACGGTCAATTCGGTGTCAACCACAAGTATTGGCCAAGATTCGGGGTAGCAGACGTCCATGGACGGGGAAGATTGGAGAGGCGAAAGGCCGAGCATCAAGAAGTCCGCGGGGAGCGGACAATGATGGGATAGGTACCACTAACACGACCAAGGCACCCACCATAGTGGCCGTATCCGTCTCAACCACAAATTCCGAGCGCCAAGTTGAGGTGGCTGCGTATGCTAGAGACGGTGCGTGCACTGCTCATGGCCATAGCCGTAGCTTGATGGCTGAGGGCGGATGGGCTTGTGGATCCCCGGATGGTGTTGTCACCGAGTGGCGGATTGGGCTTACCCCAGTATCCTCCTTCCGGGAGGGGCGTACATGGGCAACAAGAAGAGGGCGGAGGCAATGTAGGCTTCAGTTGGTGAGAGGCAAGACCGGCCAATGGTTCGGGATATGAGGTCGGTAAGTGGTTGGGGGTGTATCAAGCGGGGGAGAGAGGTGTGATGGACAAGAAGAGTAAGCCTGAGACGCGGAGAAGAGGAGATCAAGACGGGGTTGCTGATGAATGGGCAGTGTCTGGTAGGATGGGGTACCTCTGTGACCCGAGGACAGGCACCTGGACGCGGGGAGGGAGATGCGTGCAAGGCTCCGCATCCTGGTCATGATGCTGGGTTTGGTGAGTAAGAGGGCGAGAGGCGAGAGGCGAGAAAGTGAGGCGGAGGCAACAGGCCAAGCGACGAGGAGACCACACACGCGGATGCAGGCGAATGTATGCCTGTGCGTGGACGCCTGCCCAACAAAGCTGCCGGTTTCTGGAACTATGTAGAAATGGCAGATTTTGTCATGTTTTGCCCTGTGGAGGAGCAGGTCTCCGGAATCTGCTTCTGTCCGTGGTCGAGAAGCTGGACAAGATGTGCGGATTGGTGTGTCAACAGAGAATGGCGGCCAAGTTGACCACAATTAACTACGAGATTTTGTTCAGTCCTGCTTCCAAAGCCTTGTCGTGGCGGCAGGTACGGGATCAAAATTACATTGTAAGCCCGGACCAATCAGATGGAGAGAACCCAAGCTTTAACCATTCCCTCACGCTTGTCTCAGCCATCCCGTTGAGTCAAGCTGGCTCCATGCTGACCACTCGGTTCATTCGACTTGCATAAATGGTATGGAGAAATGGACACAAACAGCGTCAAGAACGATGAGGATAAGAGAAAAGGAGGAAGAGAGAGCTCGAGCTCAAGGAGGGGAATGGTCCATTACCCCAAAAATGGGAATGGCCGTCCAGGCCTGACCAGCAGGGGTTGGCGAAGAGGGGAACGCAGGTGGCTTAGAATTTGTGCAGGCGACAGATTTGGGGGCAGTGAGGGGGACATGGGAAGAGAACCAAATAAGAGGGAACCGAGGGAAGAGGGTACAAAGAGATGAAAGAGGAGGATGACGAGATACCAGGCATTACTTCGTACAGATCCTCGGTAATGTTCCCATGAGATATCCACATTTTTATTCTCCAGCGCCGGACCAAAGGCAACCGGTCTGCCCTGGGATCACTTTGTCCATCATGGAGCCCTCCATCGTTAAGTTCCCCTTTTGGGCCATCCTCTGTTGATGCGCGCGGAACAAAAAGACCGGCATTTGGGCAATTTTTGCATCTCTCATTGTCCGTGGGCTCAATCTCGCAGGCCACTCAAGGCTCAAGACCCAACTCACACAACTCGCAGGCGTCACTTACAGACGTAAGTCCCCACTACGGTGGGCTGGGTGGTTCTTCAGGTGGAGATGCAGAGTGGGGGGCCGAGGCGGAAGAGAGAAAATCGCAGCGCGCTGCAGCAACAAGAGCGTAGGACGGGGGCGTCACTTCAGCGCCTCACGCCGGATGTGACGCTGATTGACAGCGGCTTCAAATCTGATTGGACGGGCATACCGTTTCGGGATTTTTGCAGCGTAGGCAAGGATCACGTCGACGGAGATCGGCTAGGTACCGCAAGGAGAGGTGAGGAGGAAGCAGACTTGGTGTCGTCAGCGTCGAGACCTGTAGCGGTTCGTGGCAACAAATGCTCTCTCAAACCACCACAGGAACTGGATTTATCTGACGATCTGCGTGCTTTGTCCTGAACTAGATCGACATCATGACGATGATCAAATCGAAAGTATTGTGCTACTACGGAAGAGTTTGTTCGATTGTTAATCCCAAAAAGTGGGGGTTGTCAGTCTGCTGTTCGTGCGGTTGTTGGAGATTAGCCCGCAGGCGTCCTGGACCGCGCCGACATATCCGAGTTTCCTTTGCCATCGGCTCCGCTTTGTGTGTTGCCGCGTAAGGGATAGGACAGTCCCTGAGACTAGAAGAAGGGCATCCATTTGGTGGAAATAGCGATATTCCAGAAGGAATTGTTTCCAACCGTCACGCCATGGCTGCTTCGCCTCGGCCGACGTTGAATATGTGACGTCGGCTTCCCCAAAAACCCAGCGAAATTTGGAGAAGTGCTCGGTTGTCTTGGCAAACTCTCCTCTTCTCTCCTCACGAAATTTGGAGATGGCTCTCCCTTGTCCTTGTCCAGCCTCCCGCCGCGGGGTTCACACCACCTTCGCACTATTGAAAACTCTCCGGCGTGGTGAACAGGTAGACAGAGAGGGCGTAGAAAAAGAAGGATTGCGGTAATAATAGGTTGCAACCTCCTTGCAGCTCATGTGTGTCTCCCCATCAGCTCAGAAAACACGGCTTTAACGGGTGCCCACGAGAGATTGCCGTCGGGGCCGCAACGGCCTTGCACCAAAAAACCATGTGGCAAGCAAAGGGATTGCATGGGTGGCGCTGCGCTCACACACATGCATCCGCTCAGTGCGTGTTTCGCGCATGGTGGTCTGATCAGACAAGCAAGGGAATGCCTGGCTTTGAGTTTCCCATCGCCTCAAAACTCGTGTAAGCCGTTGTCAGGTTGCAGAAATGTTGCCCCTTGGCAGGAACACACAACTCGTAGACCTGAGAGATGAACAACGTGATCTGTCTGTGTCTTTCTCCCTCCCTTGCCAGAGGGCCTTCTGGACACCCCTGCGAGCTGGAGTCCTGGATATGGAGTCCTGGATACAAACCTGAAGTCAACAGACACAGACACAGCCTGAAAGTTATCCTCGGTAAACGGTCGGTCTCCGGCTCTTTGAACACACGGACATGGGACCTGGCGGCTGGGACCCTCTCGAACGGAGCCGCATGGCCAGGGGTTGTACGGTACGACGTCTTGGCGATGACGCTTGTAGGGCCGGTCTGTCGGTCTGTCCCTCTAATTTTTCACGCCTCAGTCTCGTTGGGCTCGTTGGGGGCAATCCTCCTTCTCCAAAACCCCGATGTCGGGAGTTTTGGGGGAGGCAATTAAGAGACGGTCACACGGTGGAATCATTACGTAGCGTAGCAGTGCCCAGCATCATCGGACCGGATTTCCAGTTGATGACGCCGAGAATGAGGCGTTCTGTCCAGCCAGGCTGGCGGGCCGCCATGGCGTTCGCCGCAGCTGCGGCTCTTTCCAGGTGACGGGAATGGGGACGAACTAGCGACCACGCCACTTGATGCAGGCGCCTCACTAAGGGGCTGCTGAACGTATTCCAGAAACAACAGGTGCAAGGAGCCTCCTTGGAGCCTGTTTCCCATTTTGCGCCCGGAGCCAGTGCAGGGAAGGCGCAGGATAGGTGCAGGACGCGTCCAGGGCAGGTACCAACCCGGGTTCAAATGCAGGCAGGTGCAGGAACACTGGGCGCCGCCACCCGCTATCGCTCCTGTCTGCCCTCTGCCTCTATCTCGGCTTGTTTCCTTTCTGCACATCTGCAACCAACAACGCACACCAACAACCTTGTCTCCAACCATGTCCCAACACGCACTCGCATCGCTCTATCCGTATTCCCGTCTCAATATTTTCTCTTAAGGTCGTTCCGCTTGGAATCCGGCGTTGGTCAGTCTCCATGGACACTCCTCGACGGAACACAAGGTTCATCAATCAACCCCTGCCGCAGCCCATTTTGCGCCTCGAACGGGATAATTATCCAAGTCAGCGCTAGCTTTGTTCTCACCACTCTCTCTCTTCCAGAGATCGTGCGAATCGACGCTGTCGGCAGCGCTAGGAGCCCACACGCGTGGTGACGGGCGACGGACCCAGAAAGCTCCACTATCGTATGAGTTCAGCTCCGCCGTCATTGTCTCAGCCAATTCCGCCAGCGGAATCGCCGTGTCACACTCCCCGAACGAAGTCCGTCACCGCATTGCCATTTCGATTGCGGCTGCTGCCATTATTAGCCCACGCGTTAGGGTGTGCCCCGGCACTGAAAACAGAGGAGCAAGTTCAAAGCGTCCATCTGAACTACTCACCATCGCCAGGAGTGTTCTCTTCTGACTGTGACAAAAGCCCTCTTTGACTTCGCTAGTAGTCACGTTGAAGCTGCACTCACTACGCACACCCGGGCACAAGCGCAGGGACATAAACATACGCCCCATGCCAGCCAAGACTTGAAGAGCCGCGAGGCAAAGTGCCAAGTGCCAAGGGTCAGGGGCCAGGGTTGCGATCTGCTAATACCACGCACATTGCCGTTAGCCTCCCACCCATGCAGCCACCGCCAGACACCGATGCGAGCTTTTGGAGATACCCGGACTTCAAATCCCGGAGGCCAAGCAGCCTGCAATGAGGAATCCTCCAAACCATCGATGGGTAGGCATCCAAACCACTCAGGTTTGGCCTGAGATTCAATGCCCTTGGCCATTCTTCAATCTTAGGACGCTCGAGTAGATTCTCTGTGAGGGTGCACTGAGACTAGGTCTAGTAAAATTCGGCTCCAAGCATCCGTGAATCCCGAGATATGAAGGGATCCAAAATACACGGTGTCTTCGTTTTCTCGCTCTCAAACCACTGCCCCGTCAATCTCTGGTGGATTAAAGGTCCGTTCCAAGTCGCTAGTAAAGACTTAGCTCGGGTTGTTTGCCGACCGCTCTTTGGCCGAGATTTCGTCAGTGGGTGGCGTGAGCATGTTATCCTCGGTCCATAAACATTCATCGTCACTGTTGCGTTTTCCCTGCGGTAGCCAGGGGGCTTAGGCAAGGAAGGACAATTTTCCTTATTGGACCATTCGGGCAACTTCCTTTGAACCGAGTGCTGGGTTATGTTTTATGAACGTGCGTGGGTTTGGGGTGAGACGGGACGGGATGTAATCTATCTCGTCGTGGATCATCGTGGGTCACATCTCACATCTCACATCAACTGACTCCATATATTCTCAACCTCGGTTATGGCAATGTCTGGCTGCAAACGGTTCAACCGAGCATTCTGTACAAGTGTCTTGATGGGTAGACGTGGTCGACGTTGAGTAGCGCTCTGCGTTCAACGCCTGCTGCAGGATGAACACTCCCCTATCCATTTTGACAAATCTCGACCACGGCTATCCATGGCTTGCATTAACATTGTCCGACCTTGCTCTTAAGCTTGATCTCTCAGCCTGTACCAAATGGTTGGGGTTGCGGATGGCTCGCAGGGAAGACCTCGTCGGAACAAACGGCAGTACGGGTGTGCATCCTTTGCAATGGCCCCCTTAAACGGCCTCGATCATCAACAAATCGAACTACTGGTTGCCAGCGACCAAGACCAACATGCAATCTGCGGTTCCGCACCGTAATCGACTGACTATTGCGTAGAATCATGGTGTCTGTAGAATCTCAGGCTCGGGATGTCGACAATGGATGACTTGGATCCCGAGACTCACGAAATCGCAGTCGGCAAATGCTCTCACTTGAATGCCGAGATTCGCCACCGCTGCGCCGGAGTAATCAGCCTTCCAGAGCCAGATTCTGCTCCCGTAAGGAGCTGCAGGCCGCTGGTGGCCACTGTTCAAGCCTTACCCCTATTCCCACTGAGGCCATCACCAAATTGATGTCAGGGCATGCCTAGACCTTATCCAGCTTGATGAAGACTCCTGAAGATGTAAAAAGTAACAGAGTACCTCTACTGCAGCGATGATCTGTCATCGCAGGCCGTCAGCCCTTGAGCGAGGGAAGAATGATCCTTTCCAAACGGGGAGTTTGCGAAATGTGCAGCTTGACCCCCTCGTCCAGTCCCCTAAAAGATATTCCTAGAGGCATGTAGACTATAACTTGGAGTCACAATTAAAATTCCAAGACGACTCCCAATAATTGTATGCTTGAAGCCCTTCTGAAAATATGAAATCCTCGTGGGCCGGCGATTGATGCATCCAAACAACACATCGCCACTCTCACCTCAGAAGTTTCTGGACCATTTGGCCCACTCCCGGCCCATCACATCCCCAGAGAATGTCACGATCATGGGCCGCAGAGATCTCGCCATTATAAAGCTCAGATATTACCCCATACCCACAGGGACGATGTGGATGCCTGGAGCACAGATGAAGCCGGCGCAACTATCCCCACGGGGTCGCCCCAGAATCCATCCAGATCTTATCTGAGACCCTTTTTTTCGTTCGGTATTCGGGAATCTGGCTCCACTAGTAGATTTCAACGTCGTGGCATTGAAACTGGTAGGTTTTGGTGGTTACCCCTGAACGCTTCTGAGGTGCAACACCACGGCGCTGGAACTCAATCGTTTGAAGCCAGCATTCGAGACCGGTTCGTCTTAACATGGCTCAAACGTAGTCTCGTATTCTTAAATATGGTTTTAACGCGGTATGGCAGTCATTTTCGGCCTGATGCCTCATCAATCAAGCTAGGTGTGCAGCCCTGAATTTGTGTTACCCCTTGAGCCTCCTCGACCACGTCTTTACCACAACCCTAAGCCCTTAACTAGTAGTTGGATATTTTTTTTTGATTATGTTAAGGTTAGACTTACTATACTGTTTATCATTAACTTCGATCCTAGTTTGTGACACCAAATGTGCGAAGCTGCTCTCACTTTGTGAACCGACACTTACCCTAGATTGTTTTGTCTCGACATCCAAACTGCACGTAAATGGATACAGCAGGTATTCAATGATTTGCAGTTGTCTTTAAAAGGTATTAGTGATGATTTCCGTTATTTTATGCATTATGTTCAATATTTGTCTGATTTACGTAGCACGGCATGGTTTTGTCGCAGGAAGTATATCAAATCCGATCAGAAAGTAGAATTTGCGCTTATATCGAAGTATCACTTGTCAAATATCAAATCTATCACCTAAAAGTACTAGTTATTGGGCAAACAATAAGCCTAGTGAACTAGTACATACCATCATCCATAGCGAGGGCTGTCCAAGAATGACCTAGGAGAGTAGAATCCGCATCTCGTGGCCCTCACCCCAGAGCCACCCGATCTCGTCATCGGGGCCTTCCTCAACATCAGCTACTCCATATCTACCCCACCTTCTATCGTAGAGGGTGAAAAGAGTCTTGAGCTCTAGGAGGGTGTGGAAGTA
The DNA here is from genome assembly GCF_021365365.1 of Ilyonectria robusta. Classification (NCBI taxonomy): domain Eukaryota; kingdom Fungi; phylum Ascomycota; class Sordariomycetes; order Hypocreales; family Nectriaceae; genus Ilyonectria; species Ilyonectria robusta. The sequence goes on along the minus strand of NW_025764437.1, from coordinate 1,013,555 downwards.
CCCAAACATGATGAGTCCAGGAATGAAGAACATGTCCAGAGGATTTTGTACCAAGACTGGCAGTGGCTTGATCAGCTTGGTTAGGAAGATTCCTGCAGCGGGGATTGCAAACATCCACGGTGCTTCCGTTGCATACCAGGTGAACGCAAAGGATGTGAGTAAAGCGGCATCGCAGAAGAGTGACAAGTTGAAGAGGCCCGAAAGGTGAATGGCGTAGGCACCCCACGGAAAACGCTTCCACGCTTTCGGGGTACAGAAGAGCATGGTTGCGTGGGATCGCCACGAGTTCCGACCTCGGCGATCGCAGTGATCGATGAACTGCGAGGCGGTGCGGGTAGGGACTTCAACGCATGAGTTGGTAGTTGACTGAAACGCAATGTGCCAATCGTGTTGGATGAGCCACTGAGTGATGAAGTTATCATCGCCAGCGGCAATAGGTCCATACTTACCAAAGAAGAAGCACTCGTTCTGGAATGCCTCCACAAACTCCGGGGCTTGGATGATCTCTGTGCGGTAGAGGGCAGTCTGGCCTTCGATGACCTTAACAGACCCGTCGATGGCATTGGTAGCTCGCGTCTCGTAGTTGAGACTCGAGACATACACACTTTCAATAAAACCCCAGAATGAATTCCAACTAAATCCTGTCGCCTCGCGGCGGATACGCCTGTTCGTAAAGACGCCGCCAACAGCCTCGTTAGTAAAGGGGGCGAGTGCAGCAGTCAAGAACCGCTCATGCCAGAAGACACGATCGTCGGCGAGGATTGTAATACCAGTCGTCAGTTGCGGAATGGCGTGTGCGATCTGGGAGCGCTTGTTAGCCTGTGGCACTGCACCAACGTGAATTCCGGTACTAGGGAACTCAAGCCGAAGCTCACGGATGACATCGTAGAGACGATTTCGGCGATTTCTGCCCACGGTGACGAGGATGAGTGCATAGACGCGGTTGCTCAAGATTGAGCGAATACACTGCTCCAGATGCGGGTTGTCGAGGTCGACGATGGGCATGATGACGGTACAATCTCGATGAGTGATGGCAGGGTGGGCAGGAATTGGGAACGGATGGTAGCATACTGCACCAATGAGATTCCCCATAAGGCGACAATATCGGAAAGAGACCAGAACCACGAAGGCAATGAGGGCAGCGAAGTGGCCCGTCGAAGAGGAGTTGGCCTCCATGGCGAGAGTGATGGTCCGCTGAGAAGGCCAATGCTAGATGGATTATGAGAATTGAGGGGTATAGAAGAGATGGGAGGGAAAGAGTTGGTAGTAACCTGGTGACTGCATTGGCGAAGGTATAGACATATTGAGGCACTCACCCGAATCCAGATGATTGCAGAACAAGACATGGTTCATGTGTTCATTGCAAGGTGTTTGGATATTCAGGACCAGTTGCTTGGGACATGATGATCTATAGCAAAAGTGGTCTTGGGTGGCGGCAAAGTCGCATGAAACCTGGGTGGTTAGTACCACTTCTCTCCCATCTTGTCTTGACGCCATATGTTGGAATTCTGAGTTAGCCACTCTGAGTACTTTGTCATGGTAGAATCGAGCGACGGCCAAGTTTGGGGCTTCTATTGAGGTCCAATCAAAGGCTAGGAGACCTTGTCCTTTGCTCAATCATGAGGACCGTGCCACGGTGCTAAAAACACAGATTCCTTCCTGAACAATGCAATAGCCGACGCTAATAAGTGCGTCAGCCGGTTGGGTTGGGTTGGCGCATGCAGTTCGTTAGTGGTTCCGCGGTTTGGAGGCGTGGCGTGGAAAGGTTTGTGATGTGGTTGGCTGGTTTGGTTGGTTGGCCGAATCCTGAGAGAACGTGACGCCTACGGAAGGCAACGCCCCCGCTTTATCCCCGGACTATGAACAGGAACCGCAGCTAAACCTTACAAATCCACGTTGCAGACGCGGTTGGCTCTCCAAAGACATGGATTGTGACGGGACTTGCGGGAGGCCGTTCTTCCACGTGGATTGTGAGACTCTTCAATCAATGTCTCTTCAGCGTCTGGTCAATGTATCCGTCATGTCATGATGCCCTCATCGTGCGGCTCCCCCTCTCCTCTCCTCTCCTCTCCTCGGCTTCCTCAAGCCACCCAGGGAACGTCGGGAGGCTGATGCGACGCCAACCGAGAAAACCGAACTAACGACGCTCCGTGCTATCCCCGACACCATTTCCGATCCTCGGGGTCGATGATTCGATGATCCATCCACTCGATAATGGAGGAAAAGTGGCCCAGCGCCCTCCCCGAACCGACCAGCATCCACCCAGAACCGGGGTCACTTGCCGGCCTGGGATAAAAAATCTGGGGCCCGCCGTCATGTCAGTCATAAGGAGAATTTCTATCTGTTTAGGCATTTCATCCTTTCACCTCCGCTCACCAAGGCGTCTATCACCATCCTCACCGGTTGTCTCCCACGGTATTATCCTCCGCCGTCTTAGGATTCCCTGCCAAAGCTTGGAACACCTCTGGCCAATTGCTTCTTCAGAGAGGTGAAATGGACGAGAAACGAGATTTGGCGGATCGGTACCCCGAACGCGACTCCGGCAGCCCAGACACGTCAACCTTGAACGATGGAGATGCAATAACCGCCATTCGAACAACCGATAACCGAGGCTCGCCTTCCGACCTTGACGAGGGATCCCCTGCCCAAGACAATGGACCTCCCCCCCCGCCCAACGGAGGCTATGGTTGGGTTTGCACAGCTAGTGTCGCAACCATCAACGCACATACTTGGGGCCTCAACTCCAGTTATGGTGTGTTCCTTGCTTACTACCTGAAGAACAACACCTTCCCTGGCGCCACATCCCTCGAGTACGCCTTCATTGGCTCACTGAGTGTCAGCTCCGCCCTCCTCATATCCCCTCTTGCCACCATTGCCGTCCGCGAGCTCGGTACCAGACGAACTCTGTTCATCGGCGTTGTCCTTGAAACCGCCAGCCTGATCTGTGCCAGTTTCGCCCACAGGATCTGGCACCTTTTTCTCACCCAGGGCGTCCTCTTTGGCATTGGGATGGGATTCCTCTTCGTTCCAAGTGTTGGCATCGTTCCCCAGTGGTTCACAACCCGCCGATCTTTGGCCAATGGCATCTCAGCTGCAGGATCCGGCCTTGGCGGACTCCTCTATTCGTTTGCCAGTGGCGCCATGATTAGGAACCTCGGCCTTGCATGGGCATTTCGGATCCTCGGCATTCTTGTCTTTGTCGTCAACACCATCTGCACCCTTCTAGTCAAAGATCGTAACAAGATCATTGGCTCCCGCCAAGTAGCATTTGACACTGCCCTGTTCAAGCGTGTCGAGTACCTCTTGCTGCTCGGCTATGCGTGGTTCAGTATGCTAGCTTATATCGTGCTCATCTTCAGCTTGGCAAACTATGCTAACGAAGTCGGGCTCAATTCCTCGCAGGCCGCTCTTGTCAGCGCCATCTTCAATTTGGGCCAGGCTTTTGGCCGACCATTCATCGGGTACTTTAGTGATAGGACTGGTCGTATCAACATGGCTTGTCTGACAACATTCATGGCCGCAATCTTTGTCTTTGCCCTCTGGATCAACGGCAATGTCTACGGAGTTCTGATCTTATTCACTATTATCGGCGGTGCTGTGGGCGGCACCTTCTGGGCGACCATCGCCCCAGTCACGGCCGAAGTGGTTGGCTTGGCGGATGTCCCTTCTGCTCTCAATCTCGTTTGGTTGGTCATTGTACTACCGTGTACTTTCAGTGAGCCCATTGCTTTGGAAATCGTGGCGAAAACGGGCAAGTACATAGGCGCCCAGCTATTTGTCGGCTTCATGTACATTGTGGCTACAATGTGTTTGGTTGTGCTGCGGGGATGGAAGATTGGTGAAATCGCCGAAGTTGCTCGAGTGACGCACCAAGCGCCCGAGAATATCGACCGAGTCATGACTGCCAACAGCGAGGTTGTCAGTGTCAAGAGCAAAATGGTAGGGCGAAAACGGATGTTTGCTGAGTGTGGGAAGCCTGGAAGAGTCTGAATGATACGGATGAAGGTCTGAATGAAAACTGGGAATAAGCACACCAAATTACCCTGAATGTTTAGGTAATACATAACACCTAATACATAAAATAAATAGTTATTTTGATGAGAAATAAATAATAATTAGTTCTCTAAAGTTATAAGACCTTCCATCCCCTTCCTCTTGTATCTGAATCCTTATACTTGCATGCATAGGGCCAGATACATAAATTCAACAGACATAATTTGTTAGTAAGAACGCGGGTCCGCTAATAGCAAGTTAGGGACGGATAAGTCAACCCAGGTTAGACCGGGTCATGGAACAGGCATGCTATCATCTGGGAATACTTGATACAGTGCTTCCTGATAAAGTTTCCACTCGACCTTTGCCATATATTATAGGTGTCAGTTGCACTATGCATTAGTGGAGTGTTAATTCCACTTTGCCATTGTCGTCAATGCGATATCCCTGAGCCTACCCAGACGGCCCTGATGTCCTTCAACTCTTTCACATCAAACTCCCCACCAAGTCCACCCAAAGACCCTGTTCCCATCCTCCAATGTTCCCAAAATTCCATCGTGTCATGGCAAAACTTATTATTTGAGGATAAGATCGACACCCCGAACTTCTGGAGAAGAGTCTAAAATAAATTGTCAGTACAAGTCCCCAAGATGGACTCTATCAACGTGATCCATTCACGTAAGTTGCTTCTACAACTAGACTAGAAACACTGATGCATAAAGGGTAAACGGGCAAAACACAACTCACTTCTCTCGTTCTAACCCTCAAATTCGGTTATCGGGCTGCCTTCTACACCCGGGGTGATGTCACCATTTCTCCTGTCTCTATATGGTCCTCAAGGTGCTGGCATTACTATGTGTGCAAATGATTTCGAATGGATCATGGGGGTGCTAGAGCGTACCTCCTTAGAGCCTGGCTACATAAAGATGGCATTAGAGCAAGCGTTATCTGCGTGGGACGATACTTTACCTCCAACTCGGGTTTACTGGGCTCGGAGGTCCCAGCCTCCGCCCCATTCGTCATCTCCCTCACTTTGGACACTTGACGGTTCTGTAAAGTTGATTAATATTGCACGATTGGGGAAGCACGGAAGAAGGACTGACGCACGGCTGACGCCACGGCTAGCAACACGGCCGACCTAACTCTTTGCCTCTCTCATAGAAATTGACTTTGGCCGGCGACGGAATGAGTTTCCCAGATAGGAAATATTCACTACTTTATTCAAGAATCCCCTGGATCTCCTCGAGCGGCTTTTGGACAGCCTAACGGAAACAATTAATAGCCCCCAAAAGACCAGGATGAAGAAAGGGATGTATGGTTTTGTAAGATATCTGGGAATTGTCCAGGTGGCCGAGCATGACTCTACCCGGCTACTACAGATTCCTCAAACACACAACTTTTATACTCACAACTACGATAGATCGCCACCATGAAGCTGTCTTTCTTCCTAATTGCAGTTGGTGTGACCAACGCCCACACGATCTTTCTCTCATTCGAAGTTGATGTTGACAATGAGATCTCCTACAATGTCCGAACCCTTTCCTATGACGGCCCCCTCACTGACGTCGACTCTGAGTCGCTTGCATGCAACGGAGACCCGAACCTGACCACGTCCACTAAGACGATTCTCACCGTCGCCACTAGCTCCACTGTACGCCCTTTGGCGACGTGCCCTCTACTCGGGGCCGGAAGACGTCATGGATGCGTCCCACTTCGGTCCTGCCGTGGCTTACCTCAGGAAGGTCGATGCTGCGGTCACGACTGTGGGCACTGGAGTGAGCGGTTCAAGATCCGGGAAGTGGATTCAATAAAGGGGCCCGAGGCTAGCATGGTTATCCAGGCTCAAGGAACATACCCGGTCACCATTCCTCATCTTGATTCGAGATTCGGACGTGGACGTACACATCTTTCCAGCCTTTCCTGACGATCAATATATCCCTTAAATTAAAACACTCATTGACTTCCGTGGATAATTGTGGTGCAAGTATTGCGAAGCAATTAGACCGCACTTATCAACCAGATATGATTGCTGCAGGGACACAATGGACAACGGCATTTCGCTGCCTATTGGCACCGCGCAGTTCTCTCGGGGTGTTATATTTCCCACATATTGTCCTTGACTTCAGTGAGATGCGAGCTTACTTGGAAAATATATGAATCTGGCGGCGTCTCCGCGTCACTCGCCTTTCCAAAGCAAGTACCAAGCGCCGCCATTGCGTGTACCTCTTAGAGGTTCAAGTCCATGCCTCGTAAGCCAGGACGCCAATATCTGGCCCATCGTAGACACAGTTTCAGGCCCCCTTTAAGTGTTCTGCAAAAGCGTAAGGATCAGTCTAGCTGATTACTTTCGACCCGGGCACAACGTAGTCCACGTGCCATACCTTGCCCCAAGAGCCGATTTCGAGGAATCTGCCAGAACTGTCAAGAAGTTCACGTCCGCTGTTTGAGCGGAAGAAGTCCTGGGAGTCTTTGAATTCGGAAGTCAATGATGCATAAATGCTTGACTAGCGCAAGGCCGTACGAGGCAGCTCTGGCAAGGCATCCACACTCGCCGTCGCTGTTGTATCCGAAGCGGTATTCCCGCGAGCCTAGAGGACGATCTGGGTTGGGATAGACAAATTTTGGATCGAACTCGAGCGAGGAATTTATTGGTTTCCCCGACAAGATGAATCACGGCCACGCGAACCCGGCTGGCACAGAGTAAAGTCAGTTTCGCATAACCCTGTGAAGGAGTTGGTACTCCACACTCTTCGAACCTTGGTATACCTATGCAAAGTTATTATGAAGGATACGAGGACATACAGTCTGAGCACCTCGAGAAACCAATTCATACCTTGGTAAGTTGGCATTCAGCATGGTGTCTCTCACAAATGTCAGTTTGGGTGCCACGTGATCTGGCGTTACTCCTTTGACGCGCTCCTAGGCCCCACTAAAGTTCGCGACGCTGACCTCACGTCATCGGCTTCTTCCTCTATGACTGTGAGCGACCTTTCGCCGTACTTTGACCTCCGGAGATGTGGCTCTTGGAAAATGAAGAGGCCTTTGATGGTAAGAGAGAGAATCTCGGAATATAACCGCCGCCACTGACACTCTCCTTAGGCCGTCGGTTGTGGTTGCGACCAGGCAAGACGTACCTCTTCGGCAGGACCGCCGCAGAGCGTGAGCGACCCAGCACCACGATTTAAACGCTAGACAGCTAACATGCCACTGACAGCTGGCCAACTCGCAATCTCACATAATACGATTTCCCGGAAACACTTGACGATTACTGTCGATAAGGTCGAGGATGGACGATCGCAGAGCCCCAAGCATCGGTCGACACTCACGATCGAGGACTTGAAGACTAAAACTGGGACTGTTGTCAACGGAGAAAAGATCAAGGGCAAGAAATATGAGGTCACGACAGCGTCAGCGGATATTACTATGGGTAAATGTCCCAACAAATTTCGGTAAGGATGTCCGTACATAACACCAGGACTCTTGCTGACCGACCCTAGCATTACGTGGAACCCAGTTGTATTCTCCTTTGTCTTCACGAGCAAGGAGATGCAGACCAACCCCTTAGTGCAACTTCAGGAGAGGTTCGAGCAACTAGATGTTAAACTCGTGACAGAATTCACCAGCGCCACCACACATGTTGTCTCGAAGAAACGCAACACAGCCAAAGGGCTTCAGGCGCTGATTAATGGGAAATACATCGTCAACGAGACATTTCTCAATGCAGTTGTGGAGGCTGCAACCATACCTGAGGGTGCCGATGTTACCGAATCGAGTGCCCTAGAGAAAGATTTTGATGCACACTGGCCGACTGCTATGGAGCACTTACCACCACGAGGCGGAGAGCCAGTGCAGCACCCAGACTCGACATATAGTCCCGATCTTGAGAGAAACGAGATTTTTAATGGGTATACCTTCATATTTTACGACAAGTCACAGTACAACAACCTCCTAGCGCCAATTACCAGTGGTAGTGGCAAGGCTTTACTCGGCGACGTTGTCGCCAATCAGACTGAAGTGGACGAGTTCGTCCAATATGTCAAACATGTTGCAGGTGAGAAGGGGCTGGGCGCTTTTGATGACGGAAGCGAGGGCAAGGGTGTTGTGCTGGTCAGATACTTGCCGTCCAAAGGCTCTGGGGTCAACTGGTACACCGAGTTCATCACGGCAGTGTCATTGCGATTGGATCACCGCCCAATCGAACAGAGCGAGTTCTTGGAAGCAATTCTAATCAAGGACGCGAGCATTCTCCGCCGGTCGCTCGAGGTCGAGTCGACACAGAATACCCAGGACCCTCAAGGAGCCGCCCCAAGTGTGCAGCCAGGCCCTGCACCACAAACTGCCAGCCACGATGTTGAAGCAGAAACGCCAGCACCCGAACCTGTCCAAGAATCGCAACCTGCCCCTAGAAGGGGTAGAACTCGGCGACCAGTGAAAAGGCGGTTTGCAGGCTTTGACGATGACGCAGACATCGACATGGACAATACGCCGCCGGTTCCTGTTGTTGAAAGCCATCCCCCAGCCGAGGAAGAAGGCGGGCTGTTTGTATCACAGGATCCTGACGCTCCCCCCCCCAGGAACTTTCAACGAACACCCGACGATCACAGAGGAAGCGACATGCATCTCCCCTCCCAGAAGATGACCTAATGGAGGGTATGGCCCCAGCAGCGGCAAAGTTCAAGCGGCAGCGGCTGGAGCGAGGAGAGGACCTAAATCCACCCACTCCAGAACCCGAGGAGGCTGCTGAGACCGCGCAACCAGAGCCAAAGAAGAAGATCAAGAAAGAATTTGACATTCTGGCGATGGCGGCACAAAATCGAGAACAGGAGGAAGCCAGAGCTCGGGCAGAGAAAGAGGATTTGGCCAACCTCCCCGATGATGTCGATCTTGCTGAAATTCGCCGGCTCAACATCGTGGAGGAAATTGAAGTGCGGGCCCCGGCCTCACAAACTAGGTCGCGGGAGCAAGACGTTTTGAACGGCCGATGGAACCCGAAATGGAACGGCATGCAGAACTTCAAGAAATTCCGGAAGCGTGGAGAGACGACTGGAAGACCACCCGCAAGGGTCATCGTGGCCTTGACAGAAGTGAAGAACAAGGAGTTTGGCGTGGGTGATGATTACTGGCTCGAGGACGAAGACAGCTATGGCAAAAAGAAACAGACAAGCCAGCCTTCCGGTCTCGAGTCGCAAGGCTCAGCGGCGACGGTACCACCTCCACCTCCTCCCCCGAAGCCTGCCCAGAGGCAAGTTGTCGGAGTTATACTCTCAGATAGCAGCGACGATGACAACGGCAAGACCCAAGAAGCGGAGCCCGCGCCACGAACGCGAACACGAGCATCTGCCTCGCAGTCTCAAAGTAACACTCGGAGCCAGTCATCGAGGGTGACTAGCCAGGGGAGCAAACGTACTGCGCCTGAGCCAGCAGCAGAGCAACCACCGAAGAGACAGCGGCCGGCACGCAAGCCAATAACGACGATTGCGGACAGCGACGAGAGTGATGACGAACTCAAGTTTAGGTTCGGGAAGAGACGGTAATGGATCGACCTCTACAATTCGGGGTATCTTTCTAACTAGTGTACATCTAAATGGTGGTTTCTACCCACGCTTGAGCGCAAGGGCGCCGTGCTAATATACCACAATAATCATGGTTTCAATGCCGGATAAATGCCAACCCGGCGTCTACGTACCTCTTACACGTCTTAGTTGTAAATTATGTCTAGTCCATCTGGTCCATCGCGCTCTCCCCGGTGCCCTCAGGCTCCTCAACCAAGAGACCGACCAGACAGGCGGACAGCATGGTTTCGTAGTTGACCCAGGGGTGGATCTCGCCAAAGAGCTTGGTAGCATCCCGAGCCGCGCCGCGCATCAACTCCGGAACGCCACCGGGGTGGTAGTCAGCGTAGGGAGTGACGTTGTAGACCTTGCCATTGAGGGCCATCCAGGCGTCCTTGCCCTTGCGACCAGTCATACGCTTGAGCATGGAGGGCGTGACTCGTAGATAGGATGTGGATGGTTCAACGCCACGGAGGTCAGCATTGGGACCGGAGATGCGAGCCCAGTCAAGAGGGGAGTGGCCCGGAGTGAGGAGGACCTTGCGATTGGGCTTCGAGGGCTTGGAGGAGTGGGAGGGAGGCGGCGCGAGGCCGGAGGACGTGGGAGCACCACGGTTCGGGGTCGGGCCGCGAGCGCGCTGGGCGGAGTTGGGGGCCGGGAACTGGGCGAGGGACGGGGGACGGCCGGCCGGTGGTGGCATGCGTCCGGGGGCCGGAGGAGGGGGCATCATGGAGCCTAGGGATGTCGGAGCGGTGGCATAGAGAGTGGGGCCTTGAGCACCGGGGGCCCGAGCGAGAGCAGCAGCGGTCGGCCGGCTGGGAGTGGAACTGAGAGGGACATTGTCGAGGGAAAAGCTGGGTACGAGGATCGAGGGTACACTTGCTGGGGTGGCCTTCGGGGTGGTTTGTTCGTCAGGTTCGGTGATGGTCGGGGGTTCGATGAGGGTTGGAGGTTGGATGAAGGGCGGAGGCGGCGGCGGCATGGAGACAGCATCGCGTAGCTGTGTGGAGGAGGCTGAAGAGCCATCGCGACGGCCGAGAGGTACCTGGCGTTGATGTTGGTCACGGTCGGACGAGGCAGGCGTGGTTCGGTTCTTGAGCTGAGTGCCCGGTTCAGCCCGTCGACCCGGTTCTACCCCGTGATGTGACCCTTGATCACGGTCATCGGCCTTTGCTTTTGCGTCAGAGCCAGTGATTGCGCCTGCGCCCTTCCAGCGCAACAGCACCTGGAGGGGAGTCAGCCACGGGGGCGGGCGGAGGATGACCCAGACGACGGAGGCGACGATAAGCGATATCCCCACGATGCCCATGGCGACGGACGAGGCGATGGGCGATGGGCGCGGGGGAAATCGAGCTGAGGGATCTGGGAGCGCAGAAGGGCAGCAAGCGAAGGTCAGGCTCAGATCCCAGGGGGTCTGGGCGCTGGACGGACGCCTGGAGACGCTGGGAGAGTTCGCTGGGGGGCTGCTGTCGGAACGTCGATGCGGGATCGCGCGGTGGGTTGTGGACTGGTGGTTGCAGGATCATCGAGCCACTGCTGCGGCGTCTTGAGATGGACGGGTTGTGAACTTTGTGCTACGTACCGCTAGTGCCCGGCGTCCCGGTGCGTCATATCTTGCACGGATATGTCAGCGGGCAAGTGGCTGTGAGACGCGCTGGAGGCCGAGAGACCGGGACTCCGGGAGCCCTGAAATTCAAGGCGCCGGCGCTGGCTGGCCGGCTTTTTCAGTGCCTGGAGCCAGTGTAGGTTTGCGTGCCAGCGCCTGTGCCAAGATTGATTGTCGACCGCTGTCGATAACGGATGTCAAATTTGGCGGGGGAGGTTATTTTTGGACCCCTGTTTTGGCGACTCACCGAGTATGTGCGCAGTGGTCCTCTCTAATTTGGCATGATGGCTTAACAAAGCTCCGTCTGCCCCCGGGTCTCACGAGTCCGCAGCGTGTGGTTTTGTTTTTTCTTCCTAGACAATTTCTTTTCACAAGTTGGCTCACTAACAAGAGGCTGCGAGCTGAGACTCGGTCACGCAAGTGTGGGTGGTGGCGTGGACTCGGTGGCGCTGGCGGCGCCGGCGGCGCTGGCGGTGTCATGCCACACCGGCGATCGACGGGTGGTGGCCGTCTCGAGTGAATCCCGGGACGAGACTCCATGTGTGGATCGTTCCAAGCATCTTCCAGGGAGGACGATGGAACCAAGGGGCCGCCGGGAGCACCCACTGGACTGTGGAGTCGAGATTGCGAGCTGTCGAGGCGGACGGCATGAACGGGCAATCAGCAGAGATGACGGCCATGAACTCGGCATTGGGAAGCAATTGAATAGTTTGGTTGGGCTCGCGAACCGCATCAAGGGTGGACCAGGACCACGTCGACACGGACCTTGCAGAATAGGGACGGAATGCCAGATGCACCGGCACAAGACGGCGGAATTGGGCAACCATGAGCCATGGTCGGGTCTCAGTTGTGCTGTTGTTTGTTGTTGTCCAGTCCATTCCGAGTCATCCCCGCCAAACCAAATGAATCAATGCGTGCCCGGATGACCTTGCGAGACACAGCTGGGTTTCCCATTCCCAGACATCATCATGCTGCGTCGTCGATAGCATCAGCTGGCTGTAATTATCCATCTGCTCCCGGGAACGCCCCTAAAACATGCGTGAACCCGTCCCCCGTCCGCATCCCTGGGCAGATGATGGAGGATGACATGGCACGGCCGGGGCTGGCCTCGCATGGCAGGGGCCCAGCGACTCGGCCGCCAGCCCGCCATGGATTGTGGGCGCGGATGCTGCAGTTTGTGTGGTTTGTTCGCTTTGTGTGGGCGCGCGGATGTGAGATGTGGGTTTGCTCGACCTTGTCAATGGCGGTCAAAGGTCAAGGCGAGGCATGGGCTCCATCCTTTTTGTCCCTTTTTTGCCCGGGCATCCAGCATTCAAATCCCCTCGTCTCCCTCGTGCTCTCCTCCGCCTTCCGGTCCTCTTCCTCTTTTCTGCCGCTCTCGTGCCTCTGCCCTCTGCTGTGATATTTCTTGTCCCTGGAGGAGTCTTGCAATTGCCCACCGGCCCTTGATACATCCGCACTCCCGCCAGTCTATCTCTCACCGCCCACCCCGCTACGACTCCAGTATTTTTTTCCTTCCGCCTGTGCCAGCGCCACACTCCCGGCCTCCAAGCCCCCGGGTCACTAACGCCCGCTATCCTCCAGCGCCCTTCAGCGCCTCAGCGGGAAATCCCTCTATGGCTCCAGGGGATCTCCCCCTAACTTAAAATTGTTCCCCCCCAGCCATGCCGGCTAGCCAGTAAAAACACGCCTATCAAATTCGGGACTGCGCACGTCTCCGTGCTCCCGTCCCCGTGCCCCGTCGTCAGGATGCGCACTCTCAACTCATCGGCCATCAACATCAACAACTCAACTTCGGCCTCGTCCTTCGACACACCCTCCTCGCGATCTCCCGTTCCCGCCCTCACCTCCCACAACGGCCGCTCCGCCACACCGTCCGCCAGATCGCTCTCCGCCTCCTCTGCCAACAACACAAAGCGTTTCCCCGCTGCCAAGTCACCGAAGTCGCCCGTAACGGCCACACCTCAGATCCGCGCTCGGTTCCCCTCCGCCCCCGTCATCTCCTCCGACTCTCGCTCGCCGCCGCTCGGCTTCCACGAACACAAGCAGCAGCAACATGTCCTGGCATTAACTACGACCACGACACGCTCATCCTCCTCGAGCGCCTCCAAAATGCCGCCGGGCGACTCCAGGCCCCGGCCCCCACAGCTAAGCGCCGCTGCTCTCAAGAATGTCGGACGAACGCCCCTTACGCCTAAGATTGCTGCCAAGGGCCTTGCGGTAGCTCCCCCCCTTGGACGACGGTCGACACAGAATCGAGATGACGGCTTCGTAAACTCTCTCACTCCTCGCTCCGGTGGCCGCCAGAGCCGTGGCGAGAGCACAAACACCACACCTAATGGCACCCCAAACCCGGAGCGAGGCCACGATGGCTGGGACCCACGAGCAACTTTGGCAATTGACGGCGGAAGACAGTCTCTTGCCGCGGCTGATTCTCCAGGAGACTCTGTAGACTCCAAGTTCTTCTACGCCAGCGAGGCCCGGCCTGTCCAGCAACCACCTTCCCGGCCCTCCACCGCTGCCACGAAGTCGTCCAAGACTTTCTTCTATGCGAATGGGGCCACCGCCGAACCCAAAAGGGCCATGAGTCCTCCCGTGAAGCCAGCCTTCGCCCCGATGCTGGCAACGCCTCCTGAACCCGCAACCTCCAAGTTCTTTTACGCCAGCGGCACTCCCGAGATATCTTCGAAAACAAGTCTCCAATCCTCTGGCCCGTCGTCTAGCTCAAGCTCGAGGGTGGCGGCTGGACGCCCGAGCACGAGCAGCTCAGCTACTGGCCCTGGGCACTGTGTGCCTCAACGACCAATGTCTCCAACAAAGATACTCCAACAACCTCCGCCAATCCTAAAAAACACGACAACACCCGGCCTAAACAGCAGACCTCCGTTAGCTTCACCGCCCCCTCTGGCACCCTCTTCGAGCGCCAATACGAAGAGGCGAATCAGCACTGATTCGGCCCCCAGGTCAAGGGGCCATTCGAGGACCGTGAGTGTCCCTACCATCGACTCGCTACACTCTCCCAGGATGCCAGTCTCGCCGCCTCAACAACCCTCTGAACCGTCGTCTCCCCCTGCGAGCCCTATTGTGGTCCAGCCAGCTATGACCATGGCATCCATCCTCCAAGCTGTCGAGGACTTCACCGAGGAGAATGATGAGGACTCATCTCCAGAAGTCCAGAGCCCGACAAAGTCGACACACCCCCCGGACCCTGTGAATGATGTGGTGACCAAGGCCCGGAGAGAGCGCAAGGTCCAGGACCTCGAAATCAGAAACGGTTCGCTCGAAGCCATCAACCGAACTCTTGAGAGACAACTACGAAAGCAGACAGCCGAAATTCGCAGGTTTAAACGCATGTCTCGCATGTCTCTTGCCTCAGCAGCCTCTAGCCGAGTCCCATCCACAACACTCCCCGATATTCAAGTCAACCTCCCCGACCTAAGCGAGGAGGAGGAATCGTTCATGTCAGAAGAAGAAGAACCGGACTCCCTTGACGATTCGGACCTCGAAAGTCTCGATCTCTCATCTGATCCTCTCGAATCCAATGAGAAGCTGACAATTCGACGGAATCGAGACGAGCGTCGCTTACAGCTTGACCTCACCAAGCACCAGGAACTCCTCGTTGATAGCCAGAAAATCAACCAAAGCCTTAAGCGTTGCCTCAATTGGACAGAAGTTCTCATCAAGGAGGGCCAGAAAGCGCTCGAATACAGCGTTCGCGTATCCGACGTTGACTTTGGTGGCCACGTGCTATTACCTCCGGACGAAGACGATGCATCTCATCTCGACGATGCATCTCATTTCGACGACGCATCTCATTTCGACGATGCATCTCATCTGGACGATGCATCTCATTTGGATGACCAACTGCTAGAGGATGATGACCAGCTACTAGAGGATGACCAGCTACTCGAGAGTATAGACGCTAGGTTAGAACCGCCACCGCCGTGGGAAAAGAGCTCCCAGGACCGTGACAGCGGCATTGAACTCCAGGCCGAAGGAATGTGACTGGGATTGCTCCCATCGATCCAAAGCCACCCGCAGTCTTGAATACTAACGACCGACGGCGGCCTGTAGCCGTACACAATCACCACTCCCGGCTTCCCCCTTACAACTTATCACCACCAACTAGCCAACCGACCATACACGCATGGCACACGCACTACATACACATACGCATAAACAAAAGGGGGGCCACATGCATACTGGGCGTTGGACGACAGGCGTTTTCTCTCTTTTTTCTCTTTTTTTCTTCTCCACTTCCCCTCAGCGACGCCGCTGCCCACCACGCTACCGTTTCCTTTCTCCCGAATCTCATCAAGTCACATGCCTATAATGACCAGGACGGAGGTTATCGTCTTTTGTTTCACTGATCGAGAAGCGGGTCGGATATGGATTGGAGCCCTATCACTGGGGCGTTTTTTTATAGCTTTCTTTCGCTTTCTTTCGCTTTTTCATTTGTGTATTTGGTTTTCGGATTTGTATAACAGATACCCCGTGATAATTCACGTACCGGCGAGTCAGAAAAAGAACGGAAAGGGTGATTGGCGGGATTTTCAAAGAGGAGGTGATATGGATATCAATCAGATGGCTCCCGTGCTTGCTCTTAAAGAGATAACTGGTAGAGACTGTGGGAATTTGTGGATAGACCCCACGAGAGAAATATCAAAGACATGTTAGAGTCAACCTGTGCTTGTGATTTTGTTTGATGTCTGTTGACGCCTCTGCTTTGATGCCGTAGCTAGTGAGGCCCTGAACACAGGAATGGGTTGGGGAATCATGATATAAGGGGGGAATGGGGTCATGAGAATTATGTCTAAAATCGTCGCCGGCCGTTTGTGTCTCGCATCGCTTTCTATGTCGTCTCCTTCCGACAGCCATCGTCGTATCTCACGTTCCCTAATATACCCCATTGCGTTATAGTTCAGCCATCGCTCATCACTTTTCCTCCTTAAGCCTTGGGCACGTTGGGCGCATCAGCGGCCACGTCCTCCGCCTCCTTCTTGTGGCGGCTCTTGTGGTCTTTCTTCTTCTTACCCTCCTCGTCCTTGTCCTTCTTAATAGCAGCCTCGGCGACGAGCTGCTCGAAGACGAGGTAGTCGCCCTCTTCCTCCGGGGATCTCTCGGCCTGAAAGTAAAAGAGTCAGTTCATATGTTCGGATGGAAGCCCCATTGGGCACGGTGTATTGTAATGTAACGTACCTTGTTCAGGATATCTCCAATGAGAACCAGGGCCTGGGCGCGCTCTAACCGCTTGGAAAGGGCAACCTTCTTATCGTTGAGGATGCTGTCGCACACCTCGCGCAGAACGCTCTGAATCTCAAACTTGCTTCCCCTCCAGGCGGCGGTGAGGATCTTGCCGGTGACACGGCGCTCGTACTCGGAGCGCTTCTCGTCGGTCCAGTCCTCGCCACCCTTCTCCTCCATCTTGGCCATGTCCTCCATGGTCTGCTGGGCGTCGATGGCGCTGCTGATGGTGTTCCAAGTCTCCTTTACGAGGGTGCCCTTGTCCTTCAGCTTGCTGAAAAAGCCACCAATACCGAGGAACTTCTGGCTGCGCAGCAGAGTGGAAGCCTTGGAGACGTAGGTCTGGCCGATGGCGTGCAGGATATCGATGCCGAACGACTCCATCTTGAGTTCCTCGACCTCGAGGCGCATCTTCTCCTGGAACGCCCTGGTGACGTCGGCACCCTTATCCGTCTCGGTCCACACGCTGCATCGGTCAAGCAACTTGCTGACGAGGTTGTCGACACGCTCCTGGCGGATGCGGGCACGCTCCCTCTCGTACGCGGCCAACTGCTCGCGCTGCTCCTTGGACAGGCTGCCCTTTTTCTTCTCTTTCTGCTTGAGCGCCTCCTCCGAGAGCTCGCCCTCGGTATCCTCGTGGGACTTGTCCATCAGGGCCGGTCGAAGGGGGATCTGGGTGCGGTTGCCGGAGCCGGTCGAAGGGGCGGGGGATGTGGCTTGGGATCGAGGGGGAAGCGACGGCGGCGCATCGGCAACGCCTCCGGGAACGGCGGCGGTATGGGGTTTCTCGGACGACTTCTCCTCCTCGACCACGACGGTGGGCGGGGGTGGTGCCGAAGGGCCTGCGGGCGGTGCGGCGCCCTGATCCTTCATGCTCTGCTTCAAGGCCTCATCGGTACCAGGGAAGTCACCATCCTCAGCAGCCGCAGCTTCAGCAGCAGCCGCCGCCGCTTCCTCCTCCTCCTTCATGGTGATGTCCATGGTGGCCGTGAGGTCCTTCATGAGACTGATCTCGCCGATCCAGTCGAGGAAGGCTTCGCCGCCAAAGATGGAGGTGAAGAACTCGGCGGGGTCGGCGAAACCCTCCTGAGGCTTCGCATGATCCTTTCCGAACTTATCGTAGGCCTTGCGTAGGTCGGGGTCCGATAGGACCTGGTAGGCTTCGCCGATGGTCTGGAACTTTTCGTGGGCGGTGGGATCGTTGGGGTTCTTGTCTGCGAGGGGCTCTCAGTTAGCCTCGACGAGTTGCATTCCAACCATGCCCGCTGATCGGAGAGCCTAGGCATGGAGTTAGAGGAACTCACCTGGGTGGTGGACGATGGCCATCTTGCGATAGGCCTTCTTGATTTCCAGCTCGGTGGCTGTGGGCGCGACGCCCAACGCATCGTAATAGGCGGTATCGACGACCATCTTGGAGATCTGCCGTGTCGGCCTGGTCGCTAGGGCTTAGAGTCTCCGCGTGGGATGAGACGGGAGGTGGAAGGGGGAGAGAGAAGGCTCGCGGGTGAGGTATATCTGCAAGGTCGAAAAGTAGAATGTTCAATGATGGCGTCGGGTGTCACCCAAAGCGTCCAAACCAAGTCTCACGCCAAGGCTACGCCTACGCAACAACCCGCCGTAGCACGCACGGTAGCAGGGTAGCACAGAGCCACATCAGCAGATGAGCCACTGGAAGCCACTGAGCGTTAGGGCGGGGTTTTCCCGGCTTCAGTGGGCTTGGGCGTCGTTGCCCAGCCGTGGATCCTCTTACCCCCGCCACTTGGGGCAGTTTTTTTTTCTCAGAAGCTGAAAGGAGGGGAGGGCGCCTACGTAATGGCGGGGCAGGGTTTCGCTGAGTCCGAGACTGCCACCTCGCGCAGAGAATTAGGTCATCTTGCCCAATACGTCACGGCGCTTCATGACGTCTCTCGCACCCGTGGACCCGTGGACATGTAGATTTGAGCTGCGCATCATGTGGCTTTGTTTCTTTGCGAGAGTTTCGCAACGCAGGCAGCCATCGATGCTGTCGTATTCGCGTCCACAACAACTCCCTGCTCCGCGCTAACAAAGCTGGTGGCATCATCCCGACTCCCCACCCAGTCTACATCCCTATAGCGATGCTCCCTGGGAGTTTTTGGATCGTGCGCTGCGTAGTAGTAATAACAACTCTTTTTTACTCTGGTCTAGTACGACTTTCTTGAACACCACCAGTGTCTCAATCCAACTCAAATCGTCTTCACACTCTATACATTTCTGTCCCAGTCCCAATTGCCGTTCAGGGATGGAGTGCACTTTGACTGTTTGATGCGACTTTTGGACTCAAGGCTGTCTCATGAAGCATAGGACCGGGAGTGATTTATCATAGCCGCAGTGTTTATGTTCCTATGAAATGATAAGAATAGTAACGTTATTCGCAGTCGAAGTCTTGTCATTGGCCGCCGATCAACTCATACAAACTGTGGGAAACAAGAAACAAAGTTAAATATATATTCACTTCATGCTGATTAATTTGAAACGCCGGTCGCCTCCATTCCCGAGACTCTAACGGTGAACAGTGGTGTTCATCAGAGGGCCCGAGACAGTTTACCTTGTGAGGCCGTCCAACTTATTCCATCTGGTGGCACAGAGCTCCAGGTTGCTTGCGCTTCTCCACAATCCGGGCAGAATTGCTAAACCACAAGAGCCGCATCATAACCTTCATGTCAATCTTCAAACATTCCTGCAAGCCATTCCAGGGTTTCACCCATTGCCATGACAGCAATGCAAACAGGCATCCTAGAGGAAGACGTGGCAACAGGATGTCACATTCCGCTTATTGGCTCGCTTCCCAAATGTTGAGAAGATTGAGGCGCAATTTCCCGAAGTCTGAAGCAGAGAGTGTGGGGTTGGGATAAATCCGGCTGAGCGGTGTAGAGGCCCGGCTCGGAAAACACCATACATTTTTATGGGGGTCGAATATCGCTATATGGGAGGTTTACCGTCCCCCAGATGCACGACGCAACCACGACCCTACGTGCAGGCATTCCCCTCATCTGAAAGATCGGATGGTCATGGGCGGAATCACATCGAAGACGAATCAGCTGGGGTATTCAGGGCTAACGCTAGAATATTGGGTCACAAGCGACTTGACTCAAGCAGCAGATACCCGTAGATACGGTGGCTGCGGCAAGACGGGGCGACGACCCGGTGGCCTGGACCTACGTAGTATGAAGACGGCCAACCGAGCAAGCGGAACGTGGCGTCTCAGTTCACGACGCCGAGCCTGCCGACCTCTCACAGGAGGCCCATCGTTAAGGTTGTACGTTCCCACGAGTCGCAGTAGAGTGGAAAGCCAATTGAGCTCGGTGACCCCCGACTCATGCAAGTGAGGCCAGGTGCTTTCGTAGTTAGCAATACCCACGCTTCTGTCAGAATGGTAAGATAGACTAGCCGCGCGCTAGCCGTCGGGTTAAGTGCGCGTTGGCTAGGACAAGGAGGGTGGGCGCTGCAACCACTATCCCTTTGACTGTCGTAAGCCTCCACTTTTGTACCTTGTAGGGATCTCAGCCAAGCAGAGAGCATCAAATAAAAGGTACATTGATTCCCACCTAATTTTCGTGGTGCCACAAGTCCCAGCAATTCCTAGATCTACATAGAGCTACATCACACTCTTAACATCGGCGGGGTTGATTCTTACCATATGATGTCACTCTGGGTATCTCAGCTGTAGCAGGAGTCTCGTGGGTCCCGAGACCTAGGTGGAGGCTTACGACAGTCAAGGGGATAGGGCGTCTGGCATCTGGTAAACAATTCGCACCACTTTAGCCATCGCCTCGGAGCTTCGGTATGCTAACTGATCGGTACTATCACAATCAGAAAATGCTTGAGCCCTTCCTGGAATGCTTGCAAGGTCCAGTCTCGAGAGGTCTGACAACAACAAACAGCTAATTGCTGGAAAGGCCCAGAGCCAAAACGTCTGGGCTGTGCTGCGTTTGGCCTTGATTGCCACTACCGAAATACCTCAGCTCCTTAAGTTAGATCACAAACTCTCTTCCCAGATTAGCGCGGTCAGTATGCCGTATGTTCCGCAATACAGTAGGTCTTGTACATCGGTTAATCAATTTATCTAGAGCGTATGTGAAATAATAAGAGCCGAATTATCCATCTATTGGGTTGGTAGAAGGCTCACACAGTAGACTAATGACTCAGAGAGTCGAGCCGTCATCACTATTGCAACCTTATTATACCTGAGGTGCACCACATAATCCGACTAATCATCGCTCGAGATCAAAATCAGGTCCTTATGAGGACCCGTTGGAAGTTGGACCTCAAGATAACGAAGGAGTGTATCAGTGACTAGCGCTTCAAGCTCCTGCCGTCGACCCGGTGGGGTTTTTGTCTTGATGGAATTGATCAACATTACAGGTAGTGATTTACCAGTTAGTCCATGCAGACTTGCCTTAGCCGAAATTCACAAGGAGAGAAGGCCGTCTGCATGTCCACGCCAATTGGCGGACAGACCCTGCAGGCTTGGAGAACATCTGGGGTCGGGGATATTCTCCGCGTGGGCCGAGCCTATATTCCAGCATTGACCGAGATTTGATGTGACGGCGGATAGCATGGCGGCCTTATTGTAATAAGCGATCCATTAAAACGACATCGCGTGCACCCCGGTTGCTGTGCCGATGCATCTACAGGGGCTGGAACGCATCACAGCAATCGGCAGATCGCTGTATCCGGGATCGGGAGCATCCAATGCAGAAATGAGCACCTGCACTAATGTGGATTTACCCGGAGCGGAGGGCACTCTGTTCTCTTCTTCTCCTCGCAGTGACTGCGAGCGACAACAAAACGACGCGTTCCAGCAGATTTCTCGGTTGCAATTGCCATAAATCTTTGCATCCTTCCATCTTCTGGGCGTCTGAGTTGACTTCTTGCGCACTGTCCATCCCTGATACCCCTTGCTCCGCCGTTTTTTTTTCTTGCTCGTCCCCGCCCTCACTCGAGCGCTCGTGCAAAAATGGGTGCTCTCTACTACCTCTTCCACCCGAACCAGCTTCGGTCCATCATTCAATGGTATGTTGCTCGCTCCTGCAGTCTTTCGCAGATCTTGCGCGACTGACGCTTTTGCCGCAGGAAAGTCTGGCACGACCCCGTCCACACCCGTGACCTCAAGAACGAGTCGCCAGAGCTTCAGGAATGCTTCCGCTTCCTCAACCTGACGAGCCGCAGCTTCTCGGCCGTCATCCAGGAGCTTAACCATGAGCTTCTCGTCCCCATTACCCTGTTCTACCTTGTTCTCCGTGGCTTGGACACAATTGAGGATGACATGACCCTCGACATCGAAAAGAAAGTCCCTCTCCTGCGGAACTTCCATACCACCATGGTGCAGGACGGCTGGCAGTTTCACGAGAGCAAGGAGAAGGACCGCGAACTCCTCGAGAAGTTCGATGTCGTCGTCTCCGAGCTCAAGAAGATCAAGGAGCCCTACATGGAGATCATTAAGGACATGACCCTCAAGATGGGTAACGGCATGGCGGACTACGCCCAGAACACCGAGATGATCGAGAATGGTGTCCAGACCATTGAAGAATATGAGTTGTACTGCCACTACGTGGCTGGCCTAGTCGGAGAGGGTCTGACGCGCCTATTTGTGGCATCAGAGCTCGCCAACCCCAAGCTCGCCGAGCGACCTTCCCTGACCGAGTCCATGGGACAGTTCCTCCAGAAGACCAATATCATTCGTGATCTGCACGAGGATTGGGTAGATGGTCGAAGGTGGTACCCCAAGGAGATCTGGGGCAAGCATGTCGACAAGTGGGAGGACCTCTTCGACCCCAAGCAACGTCAGAAGGCCTTGGAGTGCACTTCAGAGATGGTCCTCGACGCCCTGAAGCACACTGAGGAGTGTATATTCTACATGGCTGGCATTAGAGACCAAAGTGTTTTCAACTTTGTGGCTATCCCCCAAGCCATGGCCATTGCCACCCTCGAGGCCGTCTTCCGAAACCCCGCGGTGTTTGAGCGCAACGTCAAGATCTCAAAGGGAGATGCCTGCCAGATCATGTTTGAGTCTACTCAGAACCTCGTCGTTGTCTGCGAAGTCTTCCGAAAATACACCCGAAAGATTCAGAAGAAGAACGATCCTAGGGATCCCAACTACCTGGCCATTAGCGAGCAGTGCGGCAAGGTAAGCCTGCCACCGAAACAAGATGCTTGCCTCCAAACTAACGAGCAACAGATTGAGCAATTCATCGAGACCTTGTTCCCTCGACAAGACCCCAAGAAACTCGCCGTCGAGACCAAGCAGAAGGCGAACGACCAACCCACGATGGACCCTGGCGAGGCGGCGGTCCTGTTTGGCGTTGTTATTTTTGCTTTGCTCGCTATCTCGGGCATTATGGTGCGTCGCAATCCCCATGCCTCACTCTTCCTCGGAAGCTAATATGTGTATAGATCGGCACTGCCTGGATCTTTGGCGCCAGATTCGATAATGTCTTCAGTGAACTCAGCGTCTTCCTACCAGGAAGCGAGGCCAGCAGCCAGGCCGCCAAGCCCTTGATTACGGGCCATGACGAATTGTAGCACTATTCACCTGCTTTTGGGTTTTGTTTCTTGTCACTTTTCTCACGATATCCTAACGTACATAACTCATTACCAGCCCCTCCTCATAAGGAGTCGGCGGCCCAAGCCTGATGAACATGGCGGGCTATATACTCTTGTTAATACAACCAGCAGACAGCGTGGCACATAGCGGTGCCACGGTGCATTCAACGTGTCCCCGGCGCCAACCCTTTCGGTGCCCAGCGCGAAGAGATTTGGTCGCTCTTCCTGCGCATGTAATCGACCAATCCAGCACGGATGTCAAATTGCAATTCAGTCCTATCATGACTGTGGTTGTGCCGAAGAAGTGCTTATATCAACACCCGTCGCTCACTGGCTTCCGTCTCCGTACGATGGCCCGCTGCGAGTCCGTCTTGACCTCACCTGGACGATGGACTCAAACGCGGCGAGCAAACATGCCATATCCCAATGTCTAGTGTGGATAGTTTAATATACTCGTGACGTTTCTCCCGCAGCTTGTCCCCCAGTCCTATACCATGACCAGTATATCCGTACACCTAGTATATCCGCACGGTCTCCATGCAGAGCTGTATGTGAGGCTTAGGGTTTCATCGGCGCATGCTACGTTGGGTTGCAGCTGTTGCCTGCAAGGATCGACGTGCCTATCATCTAGTGTAGTGTACGTACATGGTCTCACTAAACACGCCCAAGATTTCGTACTGTGTCATGGCCGGGTCGTCAACAAGCAGCCGCACGATCAATGCCATGCCTTCGACGCACGTTGAGTTTTGTAGCCATGAAAGTCACCCGCGGAGGATTTTATGTGGGAAGGATGGCGGGCTGGTCGAATTGTTGGTTCATGCGCTAGACGCCAAGAAATATGCTCGCAGACGCTGCGTTGTTGGTCTTGCTGACAATTGTTCCCACGATTTGCGCTGTCAGTTCTGCCCGTTGGTTGCCTGCTCCTCGTGGCTGTGTTTTGATCTTTCGGGGCCGGATCAGCAACACCACGTCAGTACTAAGTTGATATGATTCCTAGTTTTTCAGTATCCCGTCTATCTTGACATTTTAGCATTCTCACATTTCCGCATTTTAAAAATGGCTTATCACCCAGCTCTTCTCTTCTCTTCGCTATTCGCATTCATATCACTTGTGGGCCTCCTGCCCCTCGTCTCGGCATGGGATGGGCCTCCATTGCAACCCACCATCCCCGGCATTGCGTTTGGGCTCACTCCTGACATCGGGTATGTTGCTAGTTCTGTCTTCCGATCGTAGTCCGTGCTAACCGGGCATAGCACGATCGCGATACACTTCCCGAATGGCACGGTTGTCCAGATAGACCGCACTGAATGGAAACAGTCGCAGTCATACAGAACCTTCATGAGGAAACCCGACGGCCTTGCGGCGGATGTTGAGCGATGCAACTGGCTGCCGTCAAACTCTACCGACTATGACAGAAATGCCGACTTTGAAGTTGTGAAAGCTCTCTTGACCGAATTCAAGGCTGTGGTCGAGGCAGTGCTCGGCACACAGATATGCTTCGCCGAACTCGTCATCCCCGACCTGCGCCAAAGTTACCAGCGCCGTGTTATCGAGGAGGCGCTTGTTGCGGTTGGTCTGAGGCAGATGCTCAGCACTTCAGACGCCCCCAAGGCGGCGCTTTATGCCAACGACATCGAACATCCGGTCGTCGATGATGAGCAAGTCGTCCTGGTTGTGGGCTACAGCAAATCCCACCTGAACCTCGCCCTCTTCTTAGACGACGAGGGCCTCGTAGAATCCATCCGCCAAGACTACCAGCAAGGTCTCGGCGCAGACGACGAGCCGCGCCAGGAGCACTGGCCCGACGTAGTGGTAGCCCTTAATCAGATCTCGTCGCCGCCGTTGGGAAACTCGGAAACGGGCAGCTCTCTGCCGCGGAACATCGAAAAACTCGTACTGTACGGGGACGCACTGGAGGCGAAGTTTCTCGACGTCTTGAGGTTGGCCGTGGGTGCGGAGCTCGTGGACAGGGCGCACGTCTACAGCTCGGCGGGTGCAAGTACCGTGGGCATGGCGCAGATGGCATTCAGGCTTCAGGATGGGAACGAGTTTAGGGAGGCGGCGGCAATTGGATGCACAGGGCAATCTAGACTATAACGTTGAAGGGCCCGCGACGAGTTGTAAGTAGTGTTTCTCCCAACTTGTTCTGGCTTGAGCACTCCCCTCGAGAAACCAGTGCACAGGATTACATGGTAGACACCTTACGCTTGTTCACACATCTCAACACCATAAATCCCTGGACCGAGGTTTCAAATGCCACCATTCTATTCTCGGTTTCCTCGTGCGCTGGCCGTCGATCAATATATTTGTAATAACCCTTTCCGAACTCCAACGACTAGCCCTCCCGGCTCAAAACCCCCGATTCGAATCCCTTCACCGCACGGCCAGCCGAACCAAACATGCGAGATTCCTCAGCTTGTGCCTGCATATTCACGGCGGCGACATTCCCCCCGGTCTCCGTCCCCATCCTCATCCACCTGCGGACGGGGGTCTGCCCTGCGGCCGCGTCGGCCTGAGGGGTTACATCGCGGCAGTGAGACTCGGTCTTCTTGAAGAAATCTTCCGACTCGTGGTTGTGGTGGACCGGCCCCTGACAGATCTTGTTTCACCATCTTCGGGTATCCGTGACTCGGGCTCTCTTTTGACCGACCCACCTTATACGGAATCGCTTCAGACAAATGTTGAGGCAGTCAGGGTCTCATTCGTTTCTCTCGACATGGTGAAAATAGTCCAATAATATGTACTGTCTATACGTTCAACCCGCTTTCCTTTTCCAGCGAGAAAAACTCCCCGCTCAAACACGAAGGGGGCCCATGAAGCGAGGTGACACAATAATGTCAATAAAAGGCCCCCATTCTTTCTATATTACATACACACTAACACACACATGAATCGAAGATTCCACCCTCGTAGGCTAGCCAATCGTCCATTTTGGAGCGTCTCGAATTCCTTTCATCCCGTTTCCTCGTTGACATCTATTGGTTTCCATTGTTGGCGATGAGGTCGGTCGTGCCGTCGACATTGTTGACCACTTTCGAGCCAGTCTGTGTGGCGAGGCTCTTCATGAGGGTGACAACCTCGGCGGGTTCCGTAATGCCCTGGAAGGCCATGAGGTAGGCAGCAAGGCCAGCGACGTGAGGAGAGGCTGCGAATGTTATGTCAGTATAAATTCGGAGTAGAGCCGGTGAAAAGTGAGTGAGGCATACCCATGCTAGTACCACTCAGAGTAGCCTGGCCGACGTCAGAGTCGATACCAACGCTAAGGACTGCTACGCCGGGAGCGTAGATATCGACGTCGGTTCCGAAGTTGGAGAAATCGGCACGCTCGTCAGTCGTTGCATCAATAGCACCAACGGTGATGGCATCGGGCGCAGAGCCGGGGGAAGTGTTGGCGGTATCTTGCTGTCATGGGTGTTAGCCAGTGCACGTGGTACGAGCTCAATTGCCCACTTACGTTCTCATTACCAGCAGCGACAACGGGAACAATGCCAGCCTTGAAGATAGCAGCAATCGCGCTGTTGATGGCCGCGGAGAAAGATCCTCCAAGAGACATGTTCATGACAGCCTTTCCAGTAAGTGTCTTATTGGCCACATCATCAATGACAAACTGCATGCCCTTGAGAACACCTGAGTTGCTGCCGCCGCCGTTGGCATCCAGAACCTTGACTGCAACAAGGTTGGCCTTCTTAGCGACTCCAAAAGTGGCACCGGCAATGGTACCAGAGACGTGGCTGCCGTGACCGTTTTCGTCGTCATTCTATTATTTCCAGTTAGCCTGTCTAATCATTCCCGAGTGTCAAGAGAAATCGAGTCCCACATACAATGTTATCGACGAAGTTAGCACCGAAGGTAGCACGGCCCTCAAATTCGACGTGGGTGGTTCGGATACCAGTGTCGACCACATAAGCCGTGATACCCTCACCCGCGGAGCTGTCGAAGACGTAGGTCTCATTGTTGGGCGCAGAGTGAGACAGGCGGTTGAGCCCGGGAGTACCATTGGTCTGGGCAATGGTGGCAGTGATGTTAATCCTTGTATCGGCCTCAATATATGCAACCTCTTCAGCGTTGTAGAGATCTTGCACCATATCGTCGTCGGCATCGAGGGTCATCGCGCGCCAACTGTTCATCGAGAAGGTGTTGACCTCGGTGGACAACATGTGACCCATGCTACTTCGCTTGCCGAGGTTGCGCTTCTTAACGGCGTTGATCCAGCCTGCCTGCTTGATACTGATGGCATCATCGTCAAAGGTGTCGTTGTAAACAACAATGTATCGGTTGGAAATAATGTTGGCGGCGTCAGGGTTGGAAAGCATGGGCCGGAGGAAACTGCTGATAGTGAAATCGCTGTTGGCAATCGCGTCGGTGACGGTGTCGACCATATCATCCAGGGTCTCGGACAGATCACCGGGGATCTTGGGCAGGTCCATGGGGGCGGCAGCCACAAGGGGCAAAGCCAGAAGGAGGGAGGCGAAGAGTGACTTGAGAGGCGCCATTGTGGTCGGTATTTTGGTTTTCTTTTGTGGTGTAGGTAAAAGAGTTATTGAAACAGGAGTGGTGAACCAGGTCCAGCAGTTTCACCGTATTTCTCGATGCGTCTAGCAAGATCAGGTTCGAGAGGTAAAGTGAAAGTAATCAGTCGTGAACTGAGGTTGGAAAATCGAATGAGTGATAACTCAAATGAGTGGTAGCAGAGGAGGCGGGCGATCAACGCTCCTCTCGAATAAGTTATGAAGACAAGGAATGTCGTGAGTATGAAAGGAGGGTGATTAGGAGACTGGCTCGCAGTACACAAGAGGGAAGGGGAAGGGAAAGGATGGAAGATACAGAAAAAGGAAGAATAGGAATAGGAAACGAATATAGAAAGACCCAAAAGGAAGTCTTTCACAATGGAGCAATAGAACAAAACAGCCGGGCCAGCAGCAATTTGAAGGCGGGCGAGCTGGGTTAAAAGGAGACGGCGGCCCATACGGTGAGACAGCAGCGTACAATGCAGCGGGTGGCCTGGCATCTCCAGACAAGCTGGTTTCGTGGCCTGTGAGTGGTGGCATCAGAGCTTGCAGGCCAATGCCAATGCTAACGGCCCCAGTCGGCGAGACCCCTGTAGAGAGCCGCAAGATCCATTCTGGGGACGAGGTTTGCAACGGGGCCGGGGTCAGGGGTCAATACGGTTACCAGGGGGTGGGGATATTTAGTGTATCAATGCACTGGACCAGGTCGGAGAATCGCTGCCAAGTCAAACGCGCGGGCCCTGGTACCAGTGGCAGAAGAGTCTAGAGGCCTCGCACAGCTCAAAGTTTGGCTCGTCTGGTTCCGATCGGTTGTGTGACTTGGAAACTCCTCGCAAAGGGATCCCAAACTAGGCCACTACCAAGCAGCCCAGCCAGTGCAGCACTGGGGGTAGCAGCTGTGTTGCTGACGAAACTGACGGGACTTACGAAACCGCAACTGCTTGAGCCACCGTGACCGTCTCGTGTGCGATGTCATGTTTTGTTCAGGAGACGGCCACCGCTGATTGGCCGCCGTGTGTGTGTATTGCAGTTTTGGGCAGCGCGTCGTCATTGAGCAACGCGGCCGGAGTAGAAGGCCGCATGGAAGCCAGGTCCACAGCGTCGGATCTAGCCAGTACCGAAAACTCCCCGTCGAATACGCCAAGCCAGCAAAATCCTTTGGTCCACGGAGGTCGCTGACGCTGCTCCCAGCCGCCGCATTGTCAGTCATTAGCGAGGCAGACCAATACAACACCTCAATTACCCATCATGGCCAATGGGCACAGCGCTAAAGACCTCTCTCACAAAAATCGATAACCAGTCGAACCGAGGGCGGTGACTCCGGTGATGTCCTAGGTACCTAGTCAGGGCAAGGGGCGACAGTCCTGGCTTGCCTCTAGCCCTGTCAGGCCCCTGTCCGCCACTGGATGCTGTGTGTGTATTGATCTTCAGTTAGTGTTGGTTTCTTGATCCTTCGAGCTAAATCGAGCCGACCCATGATGTTTGTCGTTCTGGCGCAACAGGATCAACAACATGCAATTCTAACCTCAAAAGTAAGCTTCTAGGAGGGTGTGTCTCGATGCAGTCGCGGATTGAGAGACGCTGGGCAGACAATTCATGCGGTGACAGAGCGCCTCCATGTGCAGCTGAGCCCCTGGTTTCCATCTGGTGCGCTTGGCGTCCAGACTCCAGTAAGCTTAGCACCCGCGAAACCGAAGGTGACATCGTAGTAAGGAGATCCACCGACTGGAAACCCGCCCAAAAGCGGTGGTGGGCACTGGTGGCGGCCCCTGGATTCTGCCTCCATCTCCATCCCGTGTCCCATCGCTGTCAATGGTCCCGTCAGTAGCCTCGCTGCCCGATGTGAAACGGACGAACCCCCGCGGTCCAGTGGTCATTGCCACCGCGTCTTGCATAGCGACGTACCACCTTGTTTGGCTGGCTCTCACTGGCCCTTTGCCTCTGCGCATGCCCTCTAATGTCCATCGGAAGCACATCGTTTCTGTTGAGAGGTCAGCCATTGCCGCCGCTAGGACCATCGTGACACGCACGTCAAATAGCCCTTCCGCATATTGCTTTGCATGGCGCTCAACGCATGGCAAGCCGAGGAACATGTTCTCATTCTGCCCAGACTTCCACGGGACTATCGGCAGCCCTGCCCAGAGTCATCTACCCAGGGAGTGTTTGTCCAGTCCCAAACTGGTCGACTGCGCCGAGTACAAAGGACGACGATATTGCGGGGCCCTCCGAAAACCCGGCCGGCCGGGGAGAAGCATACAGGAGACGGAACGTGCGTGTGTCGAAGGAGCCGGGGATCGATGGGGGTGAGTGTGTCGGATTGTGGTGTGGCTCTCGCCAAGGCCATGGGCTGGGAGCATGGGAGGCCCTACTTCGAAGAGCCCGGGGACGGAGGTCCCGCTGGATTAGGATGCGTGACATGAGCTTCTCCTTGTTCTCGTCCAGGCATCGTCTAGGTATTCCGTGCATCTAGACTCCGTAAACAGATTACCCATGATGGTGTAGGCCGGCCCGTGCCTTGAACCTTGTGCGTGCAATCTGGTTTGTCTAGTCATGCGAGGATGCAAAGACGACGCTGCACGGGTGGCGGTCAAATCATGGGTCTCCGTACCAACCGAGTAACACTATTAAGGTAAAGAAGAAGGTAGAGTTTTAGGTGTGTCGATGATCCCGTCTAGTTGGTGTTTGCTTGCACATGGCTTATTAGGTTCTATTCTAGGAAGGCAGCTCCTGCCTCACCTTCCTCACCTACCGGTTAGGGCTGCAGGGCTCGCCGTACTCCGAACGAGCAGACGATGGAAGGCTTGGCTGCACGCCGATTTCATGCCAGATGGAAGGTGCATAGGCATAACATGCGCCCCCCAAACATCAAGATCTGCTCTTCACAGCTCTGAAGTCTTTGGTGTATGCCGTCTGTATTATGATCTAGTAGTGGGGTTCGCTCGCACATGCAACAATTCGTGATTCCCGACTCGTCGTCAGCGAAACCCCAAATCCCCGAATATCATGCTTCATCAAGATCCAGATGAGATGCGGCCCATCCCTCTCGCCCGAGGTCGTCTCACATCGTCTTCCCCTCATTTGAAGATGGCACCCACGACGCATCCAGCAGTGGACGGGTTTTCTTCCCCTCCTTGGTGTGGTCTCAACCGGGGCCTCGTGGACGCCGATCAGTTTCGGCATCTCTGTTGCGCCTCATCTTCATCTCAGCTCATCCCCAGCCTATTGGCATCTCAATAAGACGCCTTTGGTAACTACACAGGCGTTTCACGGGCGTCTCATGGCCAAATAAATCTTCTCCCCTCCCTTATTGGGATCTCTATGCATGTGGATCCCCCGCACAGGTATGTATGAGGCAGGGTGCTGTCACAGGCTGCCTCCTGGCCTCGTCTCCGAACCGAACAATCTGGAGGCGGATGTTGTTTAGATGCCCAGCATTCTTGTTTGAATCAGAATCCATATCGAACGCATCTAACCTAATGTGCACGAAGCGAGCCTATTGGAGGCTGACGTTGTTGAGGATGGAAAACTCTTGTCTCAGCCGTGGGTGACGTTCCGACGCTGACGAGGTAGATTCGTCAGTTTGCCGCCCACTAAGACTTGAGACTGGAATGAAGCTTTGAGTGTTGGCAAAGCAAAGCAAGGGATCCTTACCAAGCACAGGATTTCTCCCTTATTACTAGCTTGGAGGAATTTTGTCGAAAGACCACGATCTGAGCACCTAACTGCCCGCTATAGGGGATGAGGACTAATGAGAGTTGACGACTAAGCATGCGCTGCCTGATCTAGGAACGCATGTTTTGTCAATGAGATCGTGAAAGCAAGGTCGTGCAGATCGTCGATAATGGCGCAGCGCTAGCAACTGTAGACGAGGCTGTCTCAGGGTCTTCGCCCTTTAGTAGGCAAACCATCAGTTTTGAGGGTATTTTGTTGCCACTAAGGCCAAAGTAGGGGTGCCCAATGGCTCGCTGTCGGACCCGTTCGCTGCGGGTGTCCCGGTACTGATGTTGATAACGCCTGTTGACGCCCAGGTGCCCAATCGCCTCGCTCTGGAAGATTGTATCTTAGACGCACCTGTAGCGTGCATGATGCCCTTGGTCAGCTTGGCCATACTAAGGCGTACACGTCTCTGTGCTTGCCGCCCAGAGCGGCCAAAGTGGCCAGAGTTTCACGGGATACTTCATCGTCACCAACTTGCGAATTTATTTCGTCTCGACTCTCGGACGGTATCGGCTGCCAACGCAGCTGATATCCATCATCCGCCTCGAAAGAGTCTGATGATGGCATCCACGCAACCACATGCTTTGCGTGCCGGTACGGGAGTAGCCTGGCCTTAGTTAGGATCGTAATCTGCAGCCCCGCCCCGCCGCTGGCACGCGACCCCCAAAACCAGATTGCCGGCACCCACATTCACGTTTACGGCGTGGAGTCGTGGCAACGCGTAAAGTGCAACCGCATCTAATCTCTCTGCCCAGCCCATCATTACAGAGGACCGCAATGGTACCTACATACGTGGGCACCTGCGAGGAGGAAATTATCATGTCGGAACGAGGGACATAAGGCAAAAAGCATGCGGTTAGGCACGTCGTTCACTGCCCACTGCCGCTGGCTCGGCCACACACACACGCAGCTGCCACTCACAGACCAGAGCGGCCCTCCACCATCGATGATGGATACCAGGCTGTGATATCACTGCCCCCGTCGTCACTGGCCGATGCAGCGTGCCGCGACAATGTTTGGCACAGCAATTTGCTTGTTGGGGATCTCAGGGCATCGCCGCATGGAGGGAAGATTGATGGGAAGGGAGCCCAGTGCCAAAGGGCGCATGAATCGCGGGTAGAGCGACAGACAAGCAAATACCGGCAGAGTCAAGCCAGTAGAGGGGAGAACCAAAGGAGACAAACAGCAGTAAGAGGGGGGGCGAATGAGTGCTAATAAACGCCTCCCACTCTCCTTGGGCCGTGCCGTCCTGCGCTGTACCACTACGGTTCAACCCTGGTTGCGTTCGGTGCCGGTTTTGATTGCGATTTCCCCTCCCTGGCACTGGCGACCCGACAGTCACCTGTTTCTGATCCCTCCGCTCCGACTACGTTTTAGTGATTCATTTCCCTCTCTATCTTGTCCCTCATCTTCCCTTGTCTTGGGCAGTAATTCGCCTCAGCCGACCTCGTAGTGCATCCATCCTCTTCTTACCTCATCAACTCCTCGTCATTCTGGTGCCCTTCGCCCGTGTCGCTTCATCCCTCCCATCCCCGTTATCCGGCCGCCGCCTTGAAATGCCCACCGAGCCGACGTCAGCGACGTTTCATGGAGTGCCCTGAACCGCCAGCCGACCTCAACATGGCATTCTCCATGGGCGATCCCATGGATATTGGCCACGACGGCCACGACGGCCACGATGTCTACGACGCCTCTACGACGCCTGCATCGACACCCTGTATCGGTCGTTGCGCCGCCCTACTGCCCATCCGTGACGGCTGCTCCGACCTTCACGAAAGCCAGGAGTCCGATGACGAGTTCGCCTCCATCATGGCCTCCTCTATGGTCACCAGTCTCCTAAACACCACCTCCAACCCCGTTTCACCGGGCTCCTCCAGCCCGCCCCTCGACCAGTCCAAGAGCGCCGACTTCGTCCCTCCCACCAGACCCAGCAGCACTCCGTTCCCACATCCCGACCACCGGCACTCGAAACCATGCTGCCTTACCGACTCCAGATACGGCGACGACTGGCAGCCCTCTCCCGAATCCCTCGCGGTGTCCGACAGTGAGCCCCGCCCGCTCCCTCTACCTATCACGGATTTCAACCGGCTGCCCATAGAAGTGCATGAGGCTATCTTGGACCACCTGTTCGGCTACCGCGTCTCGGCCACTTCCCGGAGCGCTATGAGCGTCTCCTGTGTCACAAAGAGCTGGGGCACGGCGCTGCGCCATTCGCGGAGGAGGGAACTCACCGAGTTGGCGAGAGTGAGCGAGGTCTGGCGCGTTCTGGTCCAGCAACGGCTCTATCGCCATGTCAAGCTCAAGGCCACTGTGGATTGTCTCGAGGATGCGATGCTCCATTTCGCACAGCACGAGTATCTCCAGTCGTATGTTAAACACATCGAGATCTGGTTCCCCGTATTCCAGCCCACATACGGCCCGCTAGCGCTATCGAATACCCTGTCGCTGCCCACGGTTACGATGGAAGGCCTGACGAACGCAACATACACACTGCCGGGCAATAACTGCACTTTGGAGGAGGTATTCCATTTTGTGGTACAAGCGTTACCACAAGCAAGGGTTTTGACACTCGAGGGTGGAGAACGACGAAAGGCGCCAAGGGTCCTACACTTCCACGAGCAACGAGCTGATCCGACATTTCACAAGGCCCTCCCGATTCTGGAATCGGTGCAGACCCTGGTGACCCGTGGTCAATGGAATTTAACGAGGGAAAACCAAGACTTCTCAGCAGTGCTTAATGCCTTGCCGTACCTCGCAGAATGGCAGAGCTCATACAGCAAACCCAAGTCGAAGAGTTACATCACCATGTCCGAGTTCCTCCCGCAACTGCCTCACAACATCTCCAACCTCAGCCTCTGCCTCGAGAGTGACTACCGGCGCGAAGGTGTAATGCCCGCCTTCTACTCCAAGGTGATTCAGAAGACGCACATCTGTGTCCGCATGGCCGAAGCACTGCCCTCGCTGGAGCATTTTGCATACACTGGTCGCGTCTGTCATCACTTTTTTGAGATGGCGATGCGGTCGACGGACCCGCGCACATCAAGACTCAAGTCTATCGACTTGACGGTAAAGAATTGCTGTCGACACAACGTGAGCTTCCATGAGTCGGGTTCCGGAATCCAAGACATGGGGTTCATCGATGCGTTTGAGAAATTAGTCATCTCTGGGATTCGATCCATGGAAAAGCTAAAAGAGGTGGTGTACTTGAGGATTCGGTTTGTAGACCTTGGTAAGTCGTTCTGGCTCAGCTGTACATGACTCTTCTGACTTGAATATAGACTCTGTACTTCCACCTCTAAATCCCTTTTTCCTCATGCGGAATGGGGTATGTTCCGGTGTCTGGAGCGACAGGATTCTGACAGAGATGGCACGAGTGAGGCCTGAGACATCCTTTACAGAACTGAGCGAATCCTTCGGGAATATTGTCTACGGCAAGGAAGGGCGAATGGTCATCACCCCGGAGTATCCACGGACACGGATTACGTCACTAAAATTGACAAACTACCGGTCCCTTGCGGCGGGCATCACAATTCAATGAGAGCATCTACAATTGGGGGCGTCGGCTTCAGACCAGGTTGGAAAAAAACGAGCAGGTATTGACCAGATCTTACACCTGCTCTCCCGGCTCGAATTCGGTTACATGGACAGATGACGATGATTTTATTTTTGGCGGGCGTTACGGAAGTGGTTCAGGAAGGCGGGGAAGCGGCATACTATTGCTGATAATCTGAATTTCATACCCAGGTACTGGGCGGCAGGGACCTCTGCAGGGAGTTTATGGTTGCATGGATACACAGGACTTGAGGAGAACGCTACGTATCACAAATTTGCTTGGGCTATTTACCCTAGACTATAAGGTCTAAGAGGCCAGGTTGTTAGTTTGAAAGGGTCAAGACCGTGAGATACCCTCAAAGATGTTCTGAAAATTTAAACAATAATGCATGCTTTTTTCCTCTCCGGGATTTATGGTCAAACGTGTTTGGGCACGCCTTGTACACCTTGCAGTTCATTGTTGCATTATTACACTTTTTTACGTCGGTTCGTGAGGCGTCAGTTGTAAAATACCATGCACAGATACACATTGAACTAGTGTCTGTACTATTAAAAAAACACGCCTTTACTCTACATGCCGTTTCTCCCCGACAGTCTTGCATCGAGTTAACTGTGCCCCGTCACCAATAATTATACCCAATATCCAACAGTTGGCTAGGAAGAAACCTAGCGAGGCGAGCCAAAGTCCTGGGAAGAATGTGCTAATTCCAAGGAATTCGAGTTGGTATCCTTGCTGCAGCCAGGCGGCCTGGGAGACAACCCAGAGCAGCAAAGCCGAGATACCAAGCTTGGGGTTGCGCAGGAGTGATGAGTAGGGAAGATACGTTGGTAGGAAGACCATATACCAAAGGAAGTACTGGGATATACGCGTCAGCAGCCGAGAAGAATAAGTCTGCCAAATAGAAGTGCCACAAACGTACCTGAGACGTGCAGACCTTGTTAAAAGTCACAAACGCAAAGGTCTGCGCCATCATGGATGTGGCTAGGTCTCGCTTCGCGAGGGCAAGGGGGATCAGGACGCAGGAGAGGAGCAGCTGGGGGAGGAAAGCCAACGACTCAATGCGAAGGGATGATGCTGAGGGGACAGCGGAGTTAAGATAGAGGAGAGTGTTGTAAGGTGAAAAGTTGTGGCGGTGGTCGATACGGCTAACGTGATGGAAGTAGGTGTGAATGAGGAACGGGGTGCCATAGCTGGACAAGTTGGTCAGTCGTAGGCTCTTTTTCGTGAAATTCGACGTGGGTGTAGAGGTGCTTGGACAACTTACATGGAATACATGAGTAGGTTGAGCCCCATGAAGGTCGCGAGACTGATGATGGCAAGCTTAATGCGCTCAGGAGTTGCGAAGCGCACCAACGCCGCCATCGCCGACGATGGCTTTTCCTGTTTGGTCGTCTTTCCCAGGCGCTCTGCATCCATCCACCACACGATTGCAGGCGCGTAAATAAACGGGTAGATCTTGAAGTGCACGGCGAGCCCGAGGATGACGGCGGCCAGGCTGACCCTCCTCCGCTCGACAGCCCACAGCAAGCCCATAGTCAAGACGCCCAGCAAGCCCTCTGAACTTCCACGCGTGCTAATGGTCGCAACCATCGGGTTCCAGAGCCAAATTGCCGCAAAGGCCCCGGCGGTCGTCTCGGGCATGCCCCTCTGGCGCAGCACGCGCACCATGAGCCAGCCGGCGAGCAGGTCTGCGGCGGCAAAGACGAGCTTGCCGAAGGCTGCGAAGTGGACGGTGGGGAGCATCATCCAGGCGAGCAGGGGCGTGTAGCGGTAGGTGTCTCGGGCGTAGGGGGAGTCGCCGGCAGCTAGGAAGCGGGCGGCATCGGTGAAGACGAGGTAATCAATATCGGTATACTTGAGGGCCGAGTTGGCATCTTGCCAGAGGCCGTAGACGAGGAGGACGAGGCGGAGGAGGGTGGCAACGAGGAAGAGGGGCGCGGGCCGAAGGAGGGGGGATATGATTGTCATGGTGGCGGGTTAGCCTGTGCGCCAGACGTGTCGCGACCTTGAGACGACGGGTTGCGATGCCAGAGAAGCTGTTGATGAGGACAGCTGGCGATGAGATTTGAGATGAGATGAGACGAGCCTCAGTTATGGCACGATGACGATTAGAGTTTGGGCGGATCCGCACTCATGACTTGAAAGAGAGACTTCTCTTTTCCTTTTATCCCTTTCTTCCTCGTTCAGACCTGCATTTTCGTTGGTGGCGGCCGCTGTTGTAGTCTTATACCATGAGCTTGGCTGATAATCTGCAAGTTAGGGGTTCCAGATTTAGCACAGCGTGCCACAACCAACCGCTAGAAGGAGATGGGGGAACTAACAATTTTCACCTGAGCCAGCCACCCCTGCACAAAATGGGCCCCGCCAA
The DNA here is from genome assembly GCF_021365365.1 of Ilyonectria robusta. Taxonomy (NCBI): domain Eukaryota; kingdom Fungi; phylum Ascomycota; class Sordariomycetes; order Hypocreales; family Nectriaceae; genus Ilyonectria; species Ilyonectria robusta. Next base: position 976,450 of record NW_025764437.1, on the reverse strand, counting down.
AGTACCTTGTCCCATCCTTCACATTCACCACCAACATCGGCATCCAACAGCATCAACAACCAACCCCGGATATTCTTATCTCAACGACCAGCGGCAGCTACCGAATCCCCACAATGTCCAGCGGCGTTAAGAGAGACCGCGACGGTAACGCGCGGGCCAAGGCCAAGCCGCCAACAGGGCCCCCTGGGAGGTTCCACGCCATGTTTGAAGGTTTCCGCAACGAGCTGGATGAGCATCATGACCGCCGCGAAAGGATTATCAAGGCGTCGCGCGACGTCACCGCCCAGAGCAAGAAAATGTTCGTTCACATGAAATACTACATATTACGGGTGTGACTGACATTGATGCAGTATTTTTTCCTTGCAGAGGTAGGCATTGCTCTCAAGAAGCTGCATTTGAGTTGACTTGCTTACCCACTCACCACCCACCATAGAGTCAAACAGCTGAACCAAGAACCCCCTCCTCACATTCAGAAGGACATTGACACCCGTCTCGAAGAGATTTCTAAGCTTCTCAACGGCATCGCCCCAGACCTGCAGTCCATCAACCGTTACCGCTACACATCGCCCTTGCGTTGTCTGGAGGAGTTCATCGAGGCACTGTCCTTTGCGCACTACCTGCGCCACCAGACCCTTATAACACCAGAGCAATCACAGGCCTCCATGCCTGCGAACATCATTCTGACGCCGCATGACTACATGTACGGCATCTTCGACCTCTTCGGCGAGCTGATGCGTTTCGCGACGGTCACGACGGCGCAGACCGGCGAGCTGGCGGGACGTGAGGGTCGCAACATCTTACAGGACATCCAGGAGCTGGGATGCGCGTTTGAGATGCTGCCTGCGGTACCGACGAAGGATTTCCGTGGCAAGATGATCGCCGGTCGCCAGAGCGTTAACAAGGTGGAGAAGCTGGGGTATGGGCTCGTGGTGAGAGGCAGTGAGCGACCCAAAGGGTGGGTGCCTGACATGAGAGACGATGCTCCCGAGCCCGTGTCACCGATTTGAAGAATTGAGACATACTTCACTGAGTGGAAAACAAATCAGCGGATGCCATGGAATGCCTGAATTTGACCGCGGGCCAGAGAGGGGGATACCGTGTTGAACTCTCACCTCTGTGTTTGGACGCACAATTCCGTGTTGTGTAACCGAAATGGACACCGAATGAAAGAAATTACTGCTATCCATTGCCTTGTGTCCAAACTTTCTACCATGGCTAAATGCAGACTGTGGTAAGCTGCAACTGGATTTCTACACAAACATAAAGTCGCAAACAAAAAGCATCAATCTAAGAGGAACGGACCTTGCTATCCTGCTGATTGCAATGCCTTGTAATCCCGACAAGAGCGCTGCGGGTTAATTAACACCGTAAACAATGACCACATGTCTTTATGCCGTGTTGAGCATTATATCAACTGCAAACAAATTCGGCACCATAGCTAGTTTTCTCCAGCTTGAATGGCACGATCACGCTAACTAGATGCTAAACTCAACTTTCAACACTGCTGAGTGTCTTCTCAGCGACACTATGTGGGACTATGTGGGAAAACGAGGGATACGCCCTGTGCTGTGGAAGGACAGAGACCGGTGGCTCAGCGATGCGCAGTGTTGAAATAATGTGGGATTGTCTGACTTGTGTTGGCTGTGCAAGATAATTTGTGAATGATCGCTGACTTGTTACACACAGATTGACGGCCATGAGTGATTGGAGGAAGTCCAACATATCCACTCTTCACAACCTCAGCCCTGCACGCAGCCGCGAATGAGAGTGTACAGGTAAGCGCCGACGGTCTACCGAGATAATTCTACAGCGTCAAAACCAGACTCTCTATATTTAGATGGAAATCGGGGTTTGCCAATCCAATAAAATACTCTTATTTTCGGCATGTAACACAAGTTGCGCTCATTACTACTAGGCTACTCCGTTGGTCCAGACCATGTCTCTCAACCAACACCGCCAAGACTTGCATCGCCCGAGGCATATTGGAGGATGGTTTCGCTTTAAATGGATTATTCCCATCCTTTGATCCTTTGGTTCAATCCTGGAGTCAATATCACATCGCGCTACCAGTTGCGTCTCCGCTCAGAGCATGGATTTGTACGAGCGACCATTGTTGGGCCGCGACACCCACCGATACCAAGGCGCACTTCAAAATCCTGGCCCTGGCTCAGCCTCGATTGAAAGCCTCCCCGGCAGTACGCTTTATTCGAGATCCGTGGCGGAGGGCCATCATCCCGAAACAGAGACAACCCGCGACATTGACTCTTCAATCCAGACCGACCTGGGATCAGAACATGCTGCGCCGCAGGACAGCACATATCCATCACTCCTGAAGTCCACAGCAACTTCAACGGGGGAGAACATTTCCGAAAAACAATCGCAAAGTCCACCATGGCATCCATTTTGGCTGCGGCAGGTCATGCTCGGCAGCTTTTGTGGATTATTCATGTGCTGCACCATAGCACTCCCCGTCATGCTGTCTTTCTCGAAGCGCAACAACGGCCTTCTAGAATCTGGGCCAAATTATGCGTACGTGTGGAGGTTTAGCCCGACTGCCAGTAAGTTGATCCACCAACCATCATTACTCAGGCGCCAGACGCATCACCTAACATTCGATTCCCTAGTCATCACCATCATCGAGATAATCTGGGCCCGAGTCGAGTTCCAAACTCTGAGATATATGCCCTGGATGGCAATAAAGTCTGGAAAGCCCCTAGGTCCAGCTGGGTACAGCCTGGACTACACCCAGATGTTGTCTCCGATGATCTTGATTCAATCTTTTCGACGAAAACACTTCTTCGTTTTCCTTGTGGCTACCGCATCGATAATACTGAAAGTCCAAGTCGTTCTCTCGCCCAGTCTTTACCAGATACAAAGCACTCGGAGTTCACATCCCGTTGAAGTTGACGTGCTGGACTTGTTTGCAGTGACTGATGACTTCAGCAACGTCACCGGTACTGCTCCCTATTATAACGCCCGGGCCCTTGACAACTTTGATATGATGTTCCCCTTCGGCGTCACAAAAGAAGGCGCGTACCAAACTTTCAGGCTGGTAAATCAAGGTACTGCAACTCGTGGCGCTACCGACGCACCTTTAACGGTCACCGTGGACGGAGTTTTCACGGACATGAAATGCCTAGAATTAGAAAGCCACTCAGTTTCCAGGCTAGCACGCGTTGGCAGCACATATCACAATTTTGCGATCGATCTCCAATTCGAAAACTGCGAGCAATCAGTCACTATACAAAATAACATCGAGTGGGTATCCCCGAACGAAGACACCGTCCAGACCTACTGGGCAGTTGATACCCAGCTTGAACCGACATACCCTTGTTCTTCATTACCTCGACAGAACACAAACTTCCTTTATTTTGCGGGATACTACACACCGTCAGCGCAGAACGTGTCTCTACCACAGCTAAAGACTTGCGCCGCTGTGATCTGCTCGCCGACTGCATACACCTCGAAAGTAAAGATTGTCGACGACGGCATTAGTCCGAAAGTGACGTTATTGTCAAACCAACAGAAGACGACGATCGACTCAAACCCTTGGGTCATGCTACAAAATTCGGTCCCCGACATACTTGGAAGAATAGGCGTCTCCACAGCAAACATCGTCAAGGGGCCAGTTGCAACAGCTTTCGGGTTCCGGGGTAAAACCCCAAATGCGACTGATATCTCACTGTATCAAAACGAGATGCTGACCCAAGCCATCATGAACCTAACGGAGCAAATCGGCCCTATGGTTTCTCATTACCAACTCCGACAACCAGAAAAGCGTCAGATTTCTGGGTCGATTATTGTGGAAACATACAGACTGAAAGTGAACGAATTTGTCTGCCTTTGGATGACGGGACTGTTCGCTGTCACTATGTGTATTGCTTTCTGGGCAATATTTCAATCCAGAAAAGTGTCTCACATTTGGCATCGGGACCCGGCTACAATACTCGGAACTATGATATTCTTTCAAAGCAAGACCAGCCTCAGCACCGACATTGTCAAGTGTGTATCGGGGGAAAGGGCAAGTAGGAAGGCCGAGTGGGAGCACTCTACCCATTCCCCACTCGTCCTTCGGGCTTGGGCTCGTGCAATATTCACCATATTTGTACTAGGCCTCATCGATGGGCTCGTCGTCACACTCAATATCTCAAAGAAGTCGGACGGCTTGGTGACAATCGGTGAAGAAGGCTTCATGCCTCTTTTATGGAAGTCACTCCCAACCCTGGCCATGCTTCTGGTCTCGTTGTACATCAGTCTGACTGATGTAACAATGCGAGACCTGGCCACACTGTCCAACCTTTCTATCAGACCTTGCGACTCGTTGGAGCTGGACATGTCGCTTTTGGACATGCTTGGGTTCCGAGCCTTGTATCACTCGCTTCGGCTGAAAGCTTACGCCGTCACTATTTCGCAGATCCTTGCTACTGTTTGCGCCTTCTTGACAACTATAGCGGCAGTTCTTCTCACCACCCAGATTGCTCCGAAATCCACAAGCACACAATTCCAGCAGGAAAGCTGGTTCGGTTCTCGACAACCACCGGCGATTTCGGCATACATAAATGAATACAGCGCCACTAGAGAGGACCTAGGCAGCCTACTTCTAGCGCGAAAGCTGTCCAACTTCACATATCCACGGAATACATACGCTGATCTCGTTTTTCCTACTCTTGGGATAAACGATACCAATTGGAATGCCAATACATCAGCTCAAGTCCGGACTCCGGCTGCAAAATTGCTTCCTAGTTGCGTTCAACTTTCTGAAGACGATGCTAAGGTGTCAGTCCACAGCAGCCAGTTCACAGAAAAGTTCTATGCAGACATCACCCAAAAATTCACATGCCCCAATGGCTCTGCAGCTTATCTTGTCAACTTTCTAGACCTAAGGGCAGCAATTGAAAAGCCTGGACTGTCGTTCACTGGGGAGATTGTCCCATCTCCGGGCAATCTGTTTGCAATCGCCGGTGCCAGCGCCTGTGACCTCGACCTTGACGACAATATTCTGATAACAACCCCCTGGAGAGTTCAAACGTACGTTTGGGGAAAGTTTGTGGCTTCAAAGATGGAATTTGATCATCTTTCCATCTGGCGGTGCAACTACTCCTGGGCTGAGGTTACGACCGACGTGAGGTTGATTTGGTCAAACAATACTATTCTACTCGACCACCAGAATCCTCCTACTCAAAACAACTCAACTGTAAGGCCATGGAGCCCGGCATTTGGGTTTCCACAGCTTGGCGGTGGGGGCGACGGGCTGGGCGTCAGTGACGTCTTTCCGGATGTTGAGCTCACAGATCCTCGAGCGAGCTCCTTCTCTACCCAATTCATCTCAATTGCAGAACCCTTTGGTCCAATACCGGTTGAAAGCTTTGGTAAACCAGACCAAGATGACGAGATCCTGGAAGCACTTCACTCCAACCTTGGGTTTGTTAGTGCCCAGCTTGCAAATCTTGAGTATCGCTTGGGCATTGATGAGAAGTCGATAGCAGTCCCGGCCCATCATGGAGACCTTCCACTGATTAACGCGACGATAATAGACAGTGGAAGACGCCGATTGGTTCAAAATCCAACAGTAACTTTTATTTTAATTGGGATTTTGTCGTTAGTTGTTGCAGTCAACTTGTGGGCTTTGGGCCTGATAGGTCTACGGCGCATACTGAGCGATAGAGGTAACTGGCTGCTGGATATGGACTTGAAGGGCCTGGCGCCTAAGGGGTTCAGCAGCATTGCTATGATGGAGTCTTTGATCCATGGTTCAAACTTTCTCAAGGACACACCGGAAGATGTTTGCCAAATGTCTTTGAATGATCTTCATCAGTGGTTAGCTGGGACAATCTTTCGGATTGGGTGGTTTCAAAGAGATGGGACTAGAGAGGAAGAATTCACTATTGGAGCATTAGAAGATGAGAGTTTTCCATTCTTAGGAGACAAGGGGGATGTAAAGAAAATACGGGAAAGTGTAGAAGGAACAGAACTCCGTACTGTCACAGGCAACTTCATCTAGATGGCGCCATTAGCCAAATATAGAATCTCATAATTCAAGAAGCATCGGACTACTTGATCCTCCTTAAAGTTGCAGGCACTTATGGGCTGCAATTGTACAGGACTACAAATGACAGTTATTAACAGGATAAGATGATCAAATGATGACGCATAGTTGCAATTACCTTACACCTTACTCTGGATTGGTCCTGCATGTCCAACACTTCCGTCCGATGTCCTGTGGATACAATTATGAACCCCATGGCTCAGTCTTAAATACTGGACTTAACTGAGGTGATTCTACCTTCGTTTAAGTTCAATTTCTGCCTAAAGCTTTTATAATTCTTGGAGGCAGACGGCATGTCTCCTCTCAAAGGCTGTTTGCTTTATTCCTAGAACCTTCGATCTGAACAATGGCTGAGTCGCAAATAACAAAAGGAATCGGTGTTGGCCGAATAAATACTGTTTTTTAGAATCTTTGCTCTCTCACTCCCATTCATTCCTGTATTTTCCACATTGTGTGGACTTCTTCACCCATTTATTGAATCCGGCCACCAAGTCATCGTGTGTTAGTTGATAATTACTTAATAATGACGACTCCCACCGGCTTGTTCGGCAAGGAAACCTTGCGGTACCATGCGTTCGAGCCAGCACCGACAACCCCGACAACCCCTCTCAGGCCTAATCTTGGTACCACTGGAGTGCCGCAGAGTCTTTTCGCGTCCCGGAAACCAAATGAAGTCACTGGGCTGGAAGGAGCCGGGTTCAGAGGCGGTACCTCACCTCCTTTAGTGTCCAGCAGAGGATCATTAGACAACGACGGGCTCCACGTCGCCGAAATAGAAGCCGCCGAGGAGAGACCCAAATATCCCAAAAAAGTCGATCTTGACTATGTGCCTTACAATAAGGCGATCGCGAAGCTGGGGGGAAACGAGAAGAAGCCTGAACGTGTTCAGTTGCTTGAAAGCATTCAGCTGAATATCGGCCTTGCGTGTTACAGTACCATCTTTCGAGACACTGTGCCGACGTTGAGGCCGAAATGGTATAAAAAATATTACGAATATCGAGGTTTCTATGAAGCGGTCAAGAATGATGACCTAGTTCCGGACATGGTGGCGGAGGGCTCAAGAACCAACACACTCGGCAACTTGCAACCCGTTGAGAAAATGATGCTGGCGAGTCTCAAAAATGAACTCCCCAATAAGATCAACATGGCACTTCGATGGAAAATGATGGCTTGGATGTGGGACACAATCCATGACCACATCCTCATTGAAAAGGGGCGCATTCCAACCCGACTTCTCATCCGCAATACTGCGGAACACATGTTGGGTTCCCTTCGGCCCTTCATCAACCATAAAAGCCAAGAGCCAATACTTCAAGAATGTCTCCGTGTCCTTACCACAAAGGCGATGGGGCTGAAGGAGCTCCTGACCTCTGAAAAGGCCGTTCGATACAGTCTCTCACTGTTCGACAATACAAAATCGATGCGCGATAACAAAGCCAAGGGAATGAAGGTACTTGGTGTACTAGGGGCCACACACACAGATGACTCGCAGGATGTCATTCGGATGGTGCTGTTTGGCCCGATGGTGCGCTACGTGAAGGACGAATATGGCCATTGGTTCGACCAGATGGAGACAACAGCAGGCGTGGTGACATATCGGCCAGAGAAGAAAAAAGAGCTAAGATGGATGTGATCATTGAATAAGAGAATGAATGAGTCATACCTTGATGGTATAATTCCAGCAACAAATGAGTCGACGAGGAAAACACCGAAGAGGGCAATGCAGCAGGTCAAACATCCATTTACAGAGATGGTTCTGTCATGAGGCTTCCATGAGATATGTTAGATTTTGGAAAGCGTTGATAGACTTGCTATCTACAATACCATCTTGTCACATGTTCCCATCATTGTTGTGAACAATTTCACTCCCCGCTCAGTCCTGATCTCAGTCGATCATTTATCCCTGCACAACATCAACTCCAGATCTTGAAAGAGAAAGGGGTCAACCGCAATTATGCTTCAATGCGAGTATTGAATACACCCCTCTAATGCAACCTTAGGGTACCTAACAATACAGCGGCGTGGGCATCGTTGAAGGCACGCCGACTCCCCTAAAGCGCGCGTTGACAGCTGGCTCGCACTCGCCACAGGGGCTGCCCCATTGAGCATGATTCAGTGCTATGAATAAGGCTCCCTAAACCCGCACCGCCTGTTGTGATGTGCCTCCTGACTTCATTCTTCCATCCTCATAATTTCCTCCTTCGGCCTACCTTAACCCATTGTGCGCCGCCCACGGGCGCCTCTCGCCATATTTCGCGATATACAATACATACCTTCTTCTTTCTGACTTTGGGTTCTATTGATCTTTATCCTCTATTACGCGAGCGCCCTATCTTGACGCACACTCTCTTCTCACTGATTTCGGAGGTTCGTGCCCTAATTCTCCCTTCACATCTTTTCCCTCCTCCCTCCTCCCCCCTACACCCTCCATCTCTCGCCGACTCCGACTCGCCGACTCCGGGGCTGCACCCGTTTTATCTTTCACATCACTTCCATCCTTCCATAGCGTCGCGCTGAAGCTTTGGTACGCTGACTCTTTTACCCCGGCCTTTAGTCTCATTCACTGGGTTCCCAAAGCCTCCTAGGCACCGACCTTGGACGCCAACGACGACCGTCGAACATTTCCGCTCAGATCTTCCGACAGAAGAAGAATTCCACGTTACCTCCACGTAATGGACAATCAGAAATACAGAGCCATGGATCCCGACGATCCTGGACCCTCTTCAGCGCGTCCCCCTTCTACTTTCGGTCGCCCAGTCTCGTCTCAAACCCCGCCTCATGACAGCACGATGGAGTTTGACGAGGATGAGGATTCTTCTCCTTCTAGCGCTTCCGGAGAAGCCTTTTGCTCTCGAACAACATTCTTCGTCAATGCCGACTGGCGCATGGGGTCGACTCTCGCAAATGCAACCACCATTGTCGGCCAAATGTACGTGGAGCGCCTGGATCCTGTTAAGAAACTGCAACCCTACCCTATCATCCTTATTCACGGCGATTTTCATACCGGTCAGGTAGGTTGAGATCTCCCTAAGCCTCGAACGAACTATAACTAACTCCATCTCTAGGTCTAGATGGCCAAACCTGATGGAAACCCTGGCTGGGCGTCGTATTTTGTCCGACGAGGCTTCCAGGTCTATGTCGTGGACCTACCTCCATGCGGAAGATCGAATTTTCTGACTGCCGCCCATTTCATCCACCGAGACCTCAGTCGCGTATCCCACTCACTTGCGGCTTCCGTCGTCGAGAGTGAACTTACCGCTCCAGGTAAGGAGCCTGCACACGGTCAACCGCTCGTTCCTCTCAGACACTCGCGAGCTGGTATGCATAGCAAATGGCCTGGAGTGAGTCCTTATCCCTATCCAACCCATAAAACAAGGCTAACATTTCATAGACTGGACAGCGAGGTGACCCCATCTTTACCAACTACTGCGCCTCACTCGTCACATTGCACCTCAACAAGATTGAACGGCAGTCATTGGGCCAGAATGCCATTCGAGCTCTGCTTCACAAGACTGGGAAGGCTGTTTTGGTGGGCGAAGGCTCTGGAGGAAACATGAGCTGGTTAGCAAACGATGTCGCGCCGGACTTGGTGGCTGGAGTGGTGGCTGTTGAGCCAGCAGGCCCTCCCTTCGGAACTGCCATGCCAAAAAACGGCCAGCCTCGAGTCTACACCCAGTTCATTCAACTGGACAAAGGAAACCGGCTGTATGGATTGACAGACATACCCTTGACCTACGATCCTCCTACCCACCCTCACGATGGATTTGAGAGACCTGCGAGGGATCCCCTAGACATTGTGCGAGCATTACGACCCGACCGCCTGGGCGCTTGCTTCATGCAGCAGAAAGCCGAGACTGATATAATCGAGGTCGGGTCTGATGGCAAGCCACTACCTGGACAGCAGGTTCGGCAACTGATCCACCTCAAGAAAGTTCCCCATGCTCTCATTACTGCGCATGCCAGCTCACACACCGTATTTGACTGGGCCACAGTGGCCTACATGAAGCAGGCTGGGGTCGCTGTCGACTGGCTAAGATTGGAGGACTTCGAAATTGTCGGCAACGGTCATTTGATGTTCCTCGAGACGAACAGTGATGAGGTCGCCGGTGTCATTGAGAGATGGATCCAGAAGAAAGTTACCGCCGGTTCTCAAGTCGCCAGTCCGACCACTTCGTCCGAGTCGCGGAGCATGGTTACTTCGGAAAATGGAAGAGCGAAGAAGAGTGAACAAAGCGGCAATTTGAAGGCCATTCCGGAATCGACCCCGGTCCTTTCTTCAACGGGTTCCATTAGGAATTCCGAGTCGGCACCACATCCACTTCCGGGTAACACACCCCAAGTCCAGGTGCAAAATCAGAAATGGGGGCCAAGAGCTGGGTGTCAATCCAGTGGACCTGGTCAACTGACTCAAGACAACGGCAAACGACCGGCTGAACAGTCCATTTCCGGGCGTGCTACTGCTTCTGAGACGCTTCGAGGCATAGGGATTCGTCCGGAGTCGCCTTCAACGCAAGAACAGAAACGGCGCTGTTTGGGTCAGAGTGTCAAATCTACCTCGATGCCAATGAGCACTGCTTCCGGAACGTTCCCTATTCCTCAGCTCACTCAACAGCAGCACATTCGTGCCTTTCAGAATATGCAGGGACAAGTTCATGGTAGAAGCAACCAGCATCCGCCTCCTGAACAGAGCATGATGCGATCCCCAAACCTGTGTGGCCCATCCCAGTTGAGGCAACAACTCCAGCCGATCACCGGAGCTGGTCCTACTAGCCCTTATCACGCCACCGCGACGCTTCCTCCTATTGCACGACCTTCCACTCCTCAAGGGACCCCGCTGTATGCTCACCTTTCAGGAAATTCTCAGCATGCTTCCCAATCTAGTGGGCTGGCCTTGGTGGCTGCGACAGAAAGCGAATCTGCCGGGCACCTTCCCCGAGTGTTTAGACACATCACGTTTTCCGATGAGTCCATCAAAGCTTTGGCAAGCACACCTCCACATCGCATTATCGGCAACCCTGAGCCAACTCCTGGGTCATCGGGTCATTTTATTGCTACCGCGGTTCGTCAACAACTCGACTCCCCGGGACAGCCACGAATGAATGGCTCACTCGTCGACCCTCGGCTGTCTCAAGTTTCGACACCGACCAATCAACAAACTTCTCCTCGGGCCAACAATGTTCAGATAACCCCATCGGGCCATGGAAATATGGACTTTGGCGGCTTTCGAGTAACGGAATTTGGCATGTTGCCTGCAATGACACCCCCAAGCCCATCCCCAGCTCCACGGCCTGTAGTCAACCAGATGCCTTCCAACGACATGGGCATCCCGCCTGCTGAAGAGCAGCCTACGGCGCAGTGATTTGGTTTTGGGGAGACTTACCCGAGGGGACCCTACCGGGTGGATCTGGTTTCTGAAATGTGAAGGGTTTGCATCTAGAGGAACACAATGAGGATTGACTCTAAAACTTGGGGTGTTCAGGGGTGGTCTAGGGTAGGGGCGCGGGCATGGGAGACGACAATAGCTACCGGTGGGGGCCCCAAAGCGAGGACATGGTTTGGGCTTGAACAGACTCGCTGGGTGTGGATTATTCTCAAGATGAATAGATGAATCGCATTTGATACCTGTGGAGCAATGAAATGGGAGTAACCGTCACGACCTCACTCCCATCGTTACGGCCTCCGCACGGTCCTGAGCACATTTTTACATAACACTTAAAGATTCCAAACTAAACGAACAAGGGAGAGAGAGATTCGGGGAAAATAGGAGACATATCTTTCTAAGAAATCGCTTTGACCTCAGTGATGTCTTTAAACTTCGGACGATGTGTGTTGCTCTCAACGTTGACGTCCTCCTTGACTGATTGGCCACTTTGATAGCAACGCCCCACTTGTGAGCTAATCGCCCATTGCCGCTGACTTCAACTTCAACTGTTCGCTTCTTCTCCATCAAACGAATAGATTTAAAACATTAATCATATCGGATTCATTATATATTCCTAAAAGTATGGATGCAAATACTCTTAACCTCGAGTCGCCATTTCCATTCATCTCCCTCTTCGACGACGACGAATCTCGCTGGCAAGCCGTCGTCTCCCGCAACGCCAACGCCGACGGCCTCTTTGTGTACGGTGTCAGAACGACCAAGATCTTCTGCCGGCCCATCTGCAAAGCGCGCCTCGCCCGCCGTGCCAATGTCTCCTTTTACCTGTCCGGTCGCGACGCGCAGCAATCCGGCTTTCGCGCGTGTAAGCGCTGCAAGCCCGAGCTCGCGGGCTTCATGCCTGAGGAGATGGCCGTGCAAAAGATCCGTGGCTTTGTGGGCCAGAGGATCTCGAACGGTGGGGATGATGGGGAAGCGATGTTGAGCTTGAGTCAGATGGCTAAGCAAACGGGCTTGTCGAAGTGGCATTTCCACCGCGTGTTTAAAAAGTGCGTTGGTATGACGCCGACAGAGTACATCCGAGACGAGCGCCTGAGGCATAGCACCGCCGAGGGTCAGCTGTCAGACAACCAAGCGAGCTGGCTGGAGAGCCTCGATATCGAGAACTTTAATGCTGGACTCGACTTCTCCTGTTGGGACGACGTCATAGGCTCGGCACAATCTAGCACGGAAGCGTCCTCGGCTGCGGCCAGTGAATACAGCCCTTGGAATTTGGACGACCTCGTGATATGGCCTGAAGAGAGGAACCAAGGGTCTGCTTGAAGCGGACGCTGAGTGTCAATGCCAACCGCCAGGAACAAAGCAACGTTTCTCGCACAGGAGCGATCAGCGATGAAGCTGCGGTCCCTACGGAAGTCCAAGCGTTGATTATTCATTCAGTACCGAATGCCTGGCACAGTCCGAAACAATACTTCGACGGGAGGATGCAACGCCACGGACCGAATAACCGATCCCCGCAACCACAACATGATCCACGCGAGCCACACGAGCATGCTTATTCTTCACGTCGAGGTCATGCTGGCCCAAAAGGGATATTGGGGAATCCCGTTACGAGTTTTCGAGCGTGCATCGGGGAGGTTGGGCAAAACTAGCTGGGTTTTGAACGTGTCTCGGACACCACAACCCCTGTTTGATCGGAGCCGCGACTATTCTAAGCGAGCCTCAATCTAGATCTAGCCGCTCGGGAACTTCTACTGCCGGCCTCGTTGAAGCAAATAGCACTGGAAAGCAAATTTGGGGCAATTGCATTGGCTTGCCTTTTTTGAGCTGGGCATGTCGGTCTGCTCGGCTTCGAGGCCGCAATCTTGGCCACCAAACTGCAATATGCGGACAAGAATTCTGGCAAAATCATGAACCAACTAAGACTTTCCAATGACCAATTAACTACGCTTACCGACTCTTCCTAAAAAAAAAATAGGCGCCCAGAACGGTCGGTTCGTCGTGGCGTTGGGGGTTGCGGATGGTGATACACAGGTGTCGGGATCTACGCTTCCGAGACTCTACACCACCGCGACACCACCACCGACCTTTGCGACGACTAGGGTTCAGGTTCTAGAGGATATCAGATGATTCTATTGATGGAATTGCCTTTTGTCGCAAGTTCCCAACCGTCTGGCAGGTTCCGAGACGCGGAGCAGGCCGAACAGGTACAAGCGAAGATGTCAGTGACACAAAGTTGCAACAAACAGATCGACACGGAATGGCGTCTAGTTTCGTCCTCGAATGATGGGAGATTATCGTGCAGATGCGAAGAGGGTTGCCGGTTAGCGCCGATGTCCCTGTATCAGGTCTCTGTACGACCGTTTAGATCATCACGTCAAGCCAACCTTATATAAGATGGTTCGTCTGGTCTCAATAAGCTTTCAAATCAGCATCCAATCCAAGTCTCTTCTCAGTTCTTCCCTACTACTCTTAGCTTTTCTTTCTTTCTGCTGTTCTGTGAACGCATTCGTTTCAACCACTCCTTCAAGATCATTACAGTTCACTCACCGCCAGCCGGTAGCTTTAATCCTTCTTTTATCCAACTTCCAACTTCCCATCAATTCACCAACCAAACAGCAATCATGTCTATGTTGAAGATTACTTCTCTCATCACCCTTCTGGCTTATGCCGAGGCTCGTTTTGGCCAGGAGCAGATTCCTGTCGCGGCTGTAGCTGCACTTGGTGATGCTGGCTTTGGCGACCCTGGTGTTGCTGCCACTATTGCTGGAAGCATCCCCGGATCCCTGTTGGCCGCTGCCAGCCCGTGTCAAAAGGTAAGAAAAATGAGGTTTTTGTTCCAATACTTGACTGACACATGAGATAGCTCACCATCGCGGACCAAATCATCACCGAGCTGGGAACCGACCAGCAAGTTATTGACGCCGCCATCGGGCTCGTCTCCGCCGAGACCAACTTCAACCCTTTCGCCGTCAACGTCCCCTTTGTGTGTGCGGATGCGACGCTCCCGGCCAGCGCACAGCTGCGCGGCATCGTCCCGCTTGTCGACCCGGCGGTGACTGGATCTGATGTTGAGAATGCCAACTCGGCCACCTCGGTCACGACTCCTTTCGACGCCGCAGGCCTGTCCCAGGCTGAGGTGATGATTGCTCAGGGGTTCAGCAACTTCACCGCCGTTGCAGGAAATGGAGACGATGTGGTTCTTGGTGGCCAGGACGGCGCAGCGGCCGGCGGAGATGCCGCTGCCGGAAACGATGCTGCTGCCACTGATGGCACGCAAGATAACAATGCCGGAAACACTGCTGTTGTCCAGCAGCCTACTCAATGCGGAGGAGGAGCGAGCAACGCCACCCCTACCAATAATGCAGGCAACGGTACTGCGGCGGATGGAAACAACAACAATAACAACAACAACGATGCAGCAACCGGCGGCGGTGCAGCAGTTGGCACCTCAAACCTCGACTTTGGCCTCTGTCAACCAACAATGGCTCGCGTGCCTGGACTCAACGGCCGAGCAGCAACCGAGTTTACTTTCATCCCTCAGGATCCTCTCTGCGCCCAGGGCCAGCAAGAGGCTCTCAACCCCAACATCATCACCAACCGCATCTGCGACCAGCTTATCAACGTGTGCGAGGCCAGCGATGAGGCCATCGCGGCGTGTGACGACGCCCAGACGCAGATTGAGGCCCTGGGCACGCGTGATCAGAGCACTGCCGACACCTGGAACGCCCTGCTGGGTTTTGCTGGTGCGGACTCTACCAAGGCAACCCTTTGAGAGTCGGTCGTGGCTCCTTTGAGGTTGAGTAAATGACGGGATACCATTACTCCCTCCTCATGTACTAGTAATAAGAAATTTGGACATGCCTGGATGTGTGTTTAGGATCTAGTCTGTGGTGAAAAGAATAATAAATATCAGCTTGTTCCTGCATATACCATTGCCATCAATCGCCTTTTTCTAGCTGCATGAATTCAAGTGACAAGGATACCTCGGCTCTACTCGCAGCTACCACTGTCCCATCAATTTAAACCCTGTGACTGATTCTTGGCTCAGGGTTTTAGTGTACGAGTACAGACTCCAATCCCTTGAATTGTATCATTTCTTTCCTGTCATCCATTCAAACGGCTTCTGTCTCTCGTTTATTCACCTGCATCATTTTCACTGTCTTATAAGCCATGGAAAGTCGTAGGATCTGGCACAACCCTGTGGTTGGGATCTATGGCAATCTGATCGCCCCTGGAATTGGGTGTCCCGCAAATGAAATCGGCGATGGTATCGGATTAGATGTATATGGTTTAGTTACCGTCGCCGACTGGATGTCTAAATATTGCTTGCTCGGCACGCGCTTCGGGATCTCTCCTCCTCTCGTTTAGGTCTTATGCTTTATTTCCCCCTTATGTTTTAGGTCTCTTATGTTTTATTTTTCCCTTCTGAAAAAGTGTGAAGAAAAGAAACGAGATAAGCTTTAATTAGGGGCACACCATCTGCCGTGAATTTTCGTATGTCCATCTTCACCCCTTCAAGAATATTGGAGAACAGCGTCAAAGACCAATCATTTTCGACCTCCCTCAGATCATGATGCCGTTCCTCTTCGTCAAAGTTCAGCTTTGCTCCTCTTGAGACACCAAAACACGGTCTACTGTAAGTACCCATGCCAGCTGAACCAGATCCCTTCCCGCCAAGCCCCGTCGCGGCGCTTAAGCCTTAGAACCAAGATGCCACTCCACTCAATGCCAATCGGGCCCCTGTATTTCCGTCTTGCTGGATGCATTTAAAGCAGCGCGAATCCCTAAAGCGGCCGGGATTGTCGTTGTAAGTGCCTTGCAAGCTGCCCCGGCGCCTGGTAGCGGCACCAGGCATGTATTGACCCTGGGGAAATTTCGCGGTGTGGGCTATCTATCGCACGGAATGGGAACGCGGAAAGGTACGTTGAGTAGAGAGAGAGGGCGGAGGAGAATATTTGATGGGCATGGCTCCCTCGCTTGGTGTATTATTCTGTGGTTATTCTTGGTCTCATTCCATCTTTGTGTGAGTGAGGCTACTCTAATCCGTCTTCGAGACAATATGTTTAAGCGCGGCGTGCAGCGCTCAAAGAGCGAGTTCTTCCTCGAGCTCCTCGGCGTCGGCGAGTCCAAATTCCTGAGCATTTGGTTTCTGATTGCCATTCTGCGTAAGTATACACCCATCCATTAGACCGCCAGATGGGCTTGATAGACATCCTTGAAGACAGAAGATAAACCATCAACTAACAAGCAACACCACAGTCGGAGTCGTTGCAAATATCACCGTCCTAATCAGCTGCATGTCCGCCAGTACCCGGACCGTATATCTCTTCCGCGTGAGCACTGAGGATCTCATCAACGCAGCCACCAACACGACGACCATCTCGGCCGCCGACCTTCGCATCGATGGACTGCCGAATCACTGGTACTGGGGCCTCTCTGGTGCGTATTGAGCCCTATATTGTTGAAGTCTCCTTGCTGAAGTCTTGACTGCATAGGCGTGTGTACCGTCCACGGCAACACGAGCGATGACAAAGTCTCGTGCAAGAAGTCGTTCCCTCCGACCATGACCATCGAAGACATGATCACCTTTGCCGTTACGACCCAATTCGACGAAGACACCTCGTCCGCTGTCATCGCCAAACACATCAAGCCCTGGACGTCGGCACTCGCCCAAGTCGAAGACGACCTTGCTCCGGCCTCGCAACCCAAGACGTACTTCAAGGCTGCTGTCGCGCTGACTCTCGTCTCGACTATCCTCTCGTTCCTGCTGCTTCCCCTGGGCATCGCCTCCATAAGCGTGCTGCGTGGTAGATTACACCGCTGGATTCTCTACGGCATTGCATTCCTCTCCGCCATGGCGTTTCTCGGCGCGGGAATCATAGCCATATATGCTATGAACGACGGCCCGCGAGGGCTTATCCAGCTCTCAGGCATTGACCAGGGCAATGAGCGGACGTTTATCGGACCGGGTTTCTATGTCCTGTTCGCGGGCGTGCTATTCACCCTCATCTCCATTGGACTGTTCTTCTGCGTGGCTTTTATTTTGGTGATCCTGATCGTCTTTGCCGTTATGGCATGCTTAAGCAGCGTCTGTGGCGGTGGCGGTTCAAGGAAGGGAGATACAAGCTACAACAACTACGAAAATCATAATTATTACGGCGGCAGTGGTGGTGGTGCAGCAGTGCAAGAGTCGAGGCACAACCACTCCGAAACTCATCCCAATTATTATAGCAACTCTAATTATTACAACACTCGCAAGTGATGGGTTGAGATACAAGAGGAAGGGATGGGGATAGATTGGGTTGGTTTCTGGATAATACTTGTGTACATGGCATGAAGGCAATGAAGCGAATTGTTAATACAAGCGGAGTGAATGAATTCATCAGGAATATGGAGTTGATGCTATCCTGCTGTGATCGTCTTCATATTGCCGCTTTGCCAGTTAATGCGTCAACAGAAGTGGCTGGACCTGCGGCCAGTGACCCTCACATCGCTATCGGCGGAGCTCTCAATGGCAACCGAATGGATGTAAAGTTGTTTCTAAACATTACGCTCTAACCACTGGAATTTCCTTTACCGCTCCATTTTGAAACCATAATGCATGTCTAATGTACACTTAACCGCCTCCAGTGATCATGTTCTCCCCCTCGCCCCTCGCCGTTTGCTCCGCACCTCCTAAGGGATACAGAAATCAATCCAGCTTCCGAGGTACTCGAGTCGATTTCCTTGCTGCTCCTGGCCCTTGTAAATCGCCTCGAACTCGTCGAAACTGAGCTTGCCCCAGCCGCCTCTCTTCGTGGCCTTCGCCTCAGCAATGCCTAACCGCTTCCATTGTTGGAGCGTCTCTGTAGTGGGTTCGTCATCCGTTACGGGTTCGCTGTCAGACCCACTCTCCTCGATGTCCGTAGTGGTAGGTGTTTGGTGGGTTATGGGATACCATTCATATAATCCAGAGTCTTTCATATCTTCCGCAGTGTTTGGACGGAATTGTGGGAGAGTAGGATCTCGGTAGTCCTCCGCAACGGCCTCGGGCCCAACAAGGTCCTCTTGGGGCTCGGCATGATCCTCCTCGGGCTCATCTTCATGGATGATCTCGACAGTGGTGTCGATCTCGACGGCATTGCGTCCCTCGGGTAGCTCCAGACTATATCCAGTCTCGCGCAGCAGGTCCTCGAGGGACTTTTCCTTGGGAGACTTGATCTTAGAATCAGCGTCCTTGTTCGAGGATTTCAAGTCATTAAGATCGATAGCATCAATCGAATCCTTGTGCTTCTCCCTCTGTTGCTTCGTCTCTGCGGCTTGGAGGGCGAGATCCTCCGAAGGCTTAAAGATTGTATCAAGAAGCTCGTTGAAGGCTTGCTGAGTGACCTGATAGAGGATTTCCTTTCCGGCATCCCTTTCGGCTTCGGGAAGGCGTCGGGGTCCCCGCTGCTCGGGAACACTCCTCGAGGATGACGAGGCGCCAGATAGCATCTCAAAGTCGTCCATGCCATCTTTCAACCGACTCTTGGAGCTCGAGGGAGATTTTGGAGATTGTGACTGTTCCTCGGCTGACTTGGAGCTCTCGCCCATCTCACGGAGATCCGCAAGGATGTCTTCATTGTGCTCCCAATCCTCTGGAGCAATGCCCCCTTCTTCCTCGTCGAGGTAGAATTGCCTTCTTCTCCACCGCTCATGCAGCTGCTTTCGGGCCATATCTCTTTTCCGCTTTTCTAGCCTTGGAGCTCGCTGTCGATTACTGCTGATAACTCTGGCTCGGACCTCGCTCTCTGTGGGCATATCGTGGGCGGGGTGGTCGCCGCTTTCATGAACTCCATTGACACCATTTGGTTGGTCACCATTCCTGTCACGGCCCTCATCTTCGCTATCATCAGATGCCTCCTGTATTTCTAGGGTGTGGTTCCCTAACAAAATTGTGGGTAAATCGTCGACGTTAGCAGGAGGCTCGAGCAGGGTAACCCAATATGTGCGCTCATCGTCGTTTCCACTAAGGCGACGCACTGTACGCCAATTGGTATCCGTATCACTGCGAGTGATGAAACGTCGGCGAGAGCGGTGGTCGGTTTCACACGCAAATAAACTGGTCAGGATGTCTTCACGGTTGGCTGTGTCTCCCCGATCCTGAACCACGACGCTTTCATGACCGTCGGTAATTTGTATGCTTCCATCGCGGTTGTACATCTTGCCCTCATGTCGCAGTCCTCCGTCGCCTTCGGGAACTCTGCCCTCGCGACCAAAGAGACTGCTGAGCGGCTGACGACTGGTGACTAGCTGCTGAGCTTCGGTACTAGCAAGAAGCTGGTCTTCTAGCCCATCCAGTATGTCCTTGTGCATCTGTTTGTAGAGGACATAGTACGCACGGAACATGCGGAGAAAGTCTCTCCGGTCCACGTAACCGTCGCCGTCGACGTCATAACCGGCAAAAATCTTGCGGAGCTTGTCCTTGCGCTTTCGATAGGATAGACCATGGAGAAACTCGGTGAAGCCAATCAAGTCATCATTGTTGGAGTCGTAGAAGGAGAACATTCGATCATGAATGAGGTTTGGAGCGGCGTGGCGGGAACCTCCGGTTGGTACCAAACACCGCTCAAAGGTCTTACGGTCCATGGCAATACCGAGTTCATCCGGGTCGTCTCTCCACTCCGAGTTGGCCATGAAAGTCCACTGCTCCCAAAACGCTTCCAACTCTGGGCGTTCAAAGCCCGTGTCCCTCGACAACTTGGGAATCAGTCCGCGAGGCAGGTTTCGTCGACAAGTGTCTGGATCTCCCGTATACCAGACTGGTTGCATCTGTCGAGGACCGAATGGAGGCGCGGGGACACGGATTTTGTAGAAGATGTGCGTTTTGGTATGAACGCCTTGGGCCTCGCAGGTCTCGCAGAGGTCAAAGTCGGCACAGTTGGCGCACCGGTAGCGAACCCCACGGATGGGCACCATACCGCAGGCATTACATTGACACCCGCGGTGGACACATCCGTTGCGGCGCGCATTATCCTCTGAAACTCGAAAAAGAAGGTTGACGATGTTGTGGCCAGCGCGCTGGTTCGAGGGATAACCGCTAGGTTCGTTCCACCAGTCGTCGACGCCGCCTTCAACGATGGTCTCACCATCACCGGTGGGGCGCAAGGTGTCGACATCGACGTTCTCGTCGCCAGGGGCCTCGGATGACGAACTCGAGCCGGCTTCATTCCTCCGGTTCCGGTGACTTCGGCGGACAGCGTTACTGCGGTGCAGACCGGATCCTGGCACGGCGCCGTCGCGTGTTATGCGATTGATGTATGCATAGTATCCAATCGAGGCGGCAGCGAAGGCGGAAGCGATGGCCACGGCCAGTCGCGGCCGGGTTATGCTCTCGGCCGAGGGTGTCGGCAACCACATGGCAGGCTATATGTGCAGCATGGTGAGGCCGATGCCTTGGGCGTCAGGAGAGGTGCGTTGTCGCGGGGAAATCCCTGGAGTCGTGGGAACGAGTCGCTTGTGGGGGTTTGGAGGGGCTAGTTGATGGAGGGGGTGGTCGTCGAAGGGGGATTCCGTGGGTTTATGTATGCGCGAGTATGTCTTGTGCTGGCTTGGACGCGTGTTGATGACTGTTAAGTTAATGCGGCGTTGAAGGATGCGATGACAAAGACAACACACCGTAGGTAACACGACCTCTGGGAAGCTCCGAAGCTGAAATGGAAAGCTGGAGTTTAGAGGTCGAACCTGGACCTGGTCCGTGCGATCCCAGTCAGATACGTACCTCTCGTCTGCTCGTCCATGACGCTGACAGTGGTTAGCGGGGGCTCTATTAGCGCTCTAGCGCTGTACATAGCGCTGTAGCGGCAGAGCGGCGGAGCGAGGGACAAAATCATGATGCTTGTCATGGATGGATCCCGCACTCGATATCGCCCGGAGCTGAATTTCCTCAGCCCACTTCTGTCTCCTACAACTCCAAAACCGTCTCCCAATTGCGACTCCAACACCACCGCTCACCATGGTTGACGGTGTGCCCCAGATTCCAGGGCCTTTGCCCTCGTCCTTTGACGGCGACCAGTATGCTGCCTCCCCGCTGTCGCCCGTTGCGCAATCGGCACCGGCCTCCAGATCCCCACTCACGCGATAGACAGGGAACGCTACAACGAACGCCCGCTCCAGAAGGTCTTCCGCAAGATCAAGGAGGAGCCTCTGATTCCTCTGGGTAATAATTGAACTCCCCAATGTCCCCAATGTCGCTCTACGCAGCAGCCGCCCGCTCACACGCCATGCCGCAGGAATGGGCCTCACGACTCTGGCCTTCATCAACGCCTACCGAGCTCTCCGCCGCGGGGACTCCAAGTCGGCGAACCGGATGTTCCGCGCTCGAGTGGCCGCCCAGGGATTCACCGTCATCGCAATGGTGGCGGGCAGCATGTACTACAACAAGGACCGCGAGAAGAGCAAGGAACTCCGCAAGCTCAAGGAGGAGCGCGACGCCGAGGAGAAGCGCATCAAGTGGATCCGCGAGCTCGAGGCCCGAGACGAGGAGGAGAAGGCCATGAAGGCCCATTTGCAGAACCGGAGGAAGCTGGCCGCCGCCCAGACGGAGGAGCCGACTCCCCAGAGCCCGGAGTCGGAGCCGGCATCGAGCGGGACGGGGGGCGTCCTCGGCCGGATGGGACTGTGGCCCAAGAGCGAGAACAAGGATGCAGTGGAAAGTGCGGTGGACGAGGCGGATGCAAGCGAAAAGCAGGAAAGAAAGAAGAATCCCAAGAGCTCGCTTGGTGATCTCGGCGAGATCATGTCCACCAAGAAGAAGGACGACGCCGAGTCCAAGAAGGAGTAATCCCGTCCCCCGATACCGAGACTATGGTGATCACGAGGGACCGGTGTAAAATCATTTGTGTTAGTGGCAGGGTCACATAGTGTACGATATCGGGCTGCCAATTGATGGCGGCATGGCTCTACTCATTAGATCGGTGTTAATATGATCAGCAATGTCATGAAATCATGCAATACGAATGTGAATATTCCGCCCGCAAATGAGTTGAATTGAATTTATTCCATCATACACACTTACCCAAAGAGAAACGCCGTGAACATGAGCAATTTATGGCCAGGTGACACAACTCCAATACTACCCCATGGAACCTCCACTCCGGTTGGCTCCGACCAGCCCAGCCATCTCCAACAAGGCCCGATCTGTGTCAATATCCCCAGTTCCAAGGTTGACCCTGCGGCGGGCCTCGGCTTCTTTCTCTTCCCATGCCCATCTCTCCGCCTGCGCTTTTGCCTCTGCGTCTCCGCCACATCCCCAAACCTCCAGGTTCTCGATCTGGAACCGATCCTGGAAGTCAAACTTCCTCACCACACTTGTGTGGAAAGCCCCTCCTCGCGAGGAGTAGTCGTGGTTGAAGACACCAAACTCGAATGAATCGTCGAGAAACAGAGATGTGGCTCCTAATCGATGAAGGTCGGCTTTCCGGTGCGCCTGCGTTGGCTTGGGATGAGGGCATCCGACGGCGAGCATTGGGTGGTTTGCGGGAGACTTGGTAAAGGTAACGTAGTCCTTGTTGATGGTCGACGCGGGGAACACGTCGTGAATGGGCTCCAGCTGGAACAACACCGTATCCGAGTCTCCGAAGCACTCCCTGTGCGTGTGTTTCCAGTGCTCTCGGATGTAGACTCCGAAAGTGAGACGATCTGACTTGCTGCCGTGAGGGAACCTTCGAGATGGAAGAGACGCCGCGAAGGCTGCCTCTTGGCCACCATCTGGGACGTCCCCGAGGCGCGTTCCGCTCACCAGGAGCAAGGTCGGCGCCTGCCAGTTGAATACTTTGTTCTGGAAACTTCCCATCGAGAATCCCGCATCGTTGCCGGAATATAGCAGCCTGACTCTTCGAAAAAGATCCGAACCGGGGAGGAAGAGCGATATCTGGGACAACGTGCTCGCATTCAGAATCTCACCACCCTCTGGCAGCAGCGGTTGCGCTATCTTTGGGGCCTCGACTTTTTCTGCGGCACCGCTTTGATGTTTCGAGAAGTCAAGGTTCTTGGAGAAGAGGAAATGCTCAAACAGGCCGTTGAAACCACGGAATAGATGGGGAGATATCACGGGAATGATCGTCTTGAATTGGTTGTACTTGATCCCGGGTGCCTTTTCGGCGTTGACAAAGGATGATAGGATGCATTCGGCCGTTGAACGGAGGCAGTCGAGCTCGTCGCCAACGACACGGCTCGAATATAGCGAGAGGCTCTCTTGGGGGTCAAGCGGAGCCGCAAGCAACAGCAGCATTAACAGCTTTCGGAAGTTGTCGGTTGGAATTGTCGCGCCATGGAAGTTTGGTGCATGGCCCTGGTCCACAGCTTCTTTGATATCAAGCAGCTCGAATGCTGTCAGGACCAGATCGTCGTCCTCGTCGTCCTCCTCCTCTCCGTCTTCTTGGGCCTCGTCCACGGCGAATCCAGCGTGGGAATTGCCATTCTGCTTCTTTTGCGGAGCTTCATCTTCCGGCGGATTGATCGCAGCGTCGGAAGGCTTTCGGTCGTAAACGGCCATGCTCTTGAACAGCAGCTTTGTCCTATCTGTGGAGCCACGAGCCAGGACCTTTTTATACCGCTCCGTCATGATGACGACAACCATAATCAACTGTGGTAGCTCCAATACGGCCGGCGCATCATGGAGAAACGGAAAGGCGCCAAGGTATGAAACCATCTGGAAGATGACAGGCGACGCGTGGAGGATATCCGGTATCTCCAGGTATCGCGCGATGGTGTCCTCCTTCAGGTACTTCATGGTGTCCTGGTGATCGGCAAGGGACTTGAAGACATCCTTGAGTGAGTAGAACTCGAGAGAGGTGAAGCATTTGTCTTTGAACCTCTGTGCCTGTTTCATATGGTCAGTCAATTGAACTTCAGCGGTGTCCGTGTTATCATGAGCCTACGAGTTCACGGCTGAGTTCCTCGTTCGTCCGCCGGCGCGGTTGTTCATCCGAAAGATTCTGGCCCATCTTGAGAGGCGGCCAGCTCTACGCTCATCCCTTCGAAGTCGTAGGATTTTCTTGATTGCAGTAGCTCTGACAATTGAGAGGCGATGATGTGATATAAAAAAGCTGGTAGCCTGGGAGTTCATGACATCTGGCGGCGCTGACATAGTCCGACGGTACGTACCTCGATACGTACCCTCCGTCTTGGCGTGTCATGATGCACGTGGATCCGGGGTCATCATCGGGCCGGCGATCACCGGAGCCAACAGTAATACCCCAGAAATCTTAGAAAAAAGGAAGTTAGTTCAAAAGAAATATCTAAAATAAAGAAGTTAAGAGTGGGTAGGTGATCCAAAAAGTGAGTTTTTTTCAGTGCCAAATTTGCGGTGATTCTGGGGACCAATTGTCTCCCTACCTAGATACTTGACCGTCCAGGCACAGCACCCGACCATGTAGCGACGGGAGATGATGTTCTAAGATACCATTTTTCGGTTGAGATTCCTGCTGCTCTTAACCGTAACGTGCCTTCTACAGCAAAGCAGACCGACACTTGTACACCATCTGCGGAGATCTCGTAGAGGGGGATGGTGACGTTGCCAATGATTTCAACGATGCCAACAAGCGCAAAGCCAAATATCAGATATTTGGGACCCAACCTGCCAGTAGCCACCTCCAGGTAAAACGGAGAATGGTGAGAAATTCTCATCAAAAATGGACATCCTAACTCACACTATGACAAAATAGCGACTGGTACTAACGTGTGTGTGTATCTTTATTGAGCCCGTATCTCAAGTGAGAATCGGACGAATTATGATTTGCCAATCCACAATTTCATGGTATAAGGACTCGACTACCACATTATAAAAGAGTGTAATTGCTATGTTTCCTAACCCCTAAAGAAAGCAAAAACAAATCATCATAACATCCAGTTGCTCACAGCTGGATGAGATTGTCATCATGAACTGAACAAATGATTGATCCCGCCAAGCGAGCCGACGAACGGCAACTATGTCGAAACGCGATGGAGGAATATACTATTGCTCAATGCCCTGAACCCCCAAACCGTGAACGGTGAACTTCTGACTGATTGAAATTGTATGTCAGATAAGAGGAGTGCAATGTGGGATGATAGGTAACATACGAGTAAAAGGACTTTTGTTGGCCCAAGGTCACACTTAAGGTTCCCGAGCAAAGACTTGAGGGTCCACAGGCTCAGGATCAGCCTTGGGCTCGGGATCCCGCGCAAAGACTTGAGGGTCCACAGGCTCAGGGTCGGCCATGGGCTCAGGATCCCGACCAAAGATCTGAGGGTCGACGGGGTCAGGGTCGGCCTTGGGGTCGGGGTCACGACCGAAGATCTGAGGGTCGACGGGTTCAGGGTCGGCCATGGGCTCAGGATCTCGACCAAAGATCTGGGGATCAATGGGCTCGGGATCCCGGGCAAAGACCTGAGGGTCGATGGGCTCAGGGTCTCGACCAAAGATCTGAGGGTCGATGGGCTCAGGATCAGCCTTGGGCTCGGGATCCCGGGCAAAGACTTGGGGGTCCACAGGCTCAGGGTCGGCCATGGGCTCAGGATCACGACCAAAGATCTGAGGGTCGACGGGGTCAGGGTCGGCCTTGGGGTCGGGGTCACGACCGAAGATCTGGGGATCCAAGGGATCCCGTCTTCCAAGGGGTTCCGGGTCTCGCCCGACGATGGCGGGCTCAGGGTCCCGGCGCATGACGGCGGCCGAGACCAAGCCGAGCGAGGCTGGCAGGAGGAGGATGTGAGATGGCTTCATGATGGATGGTGTGTTGGTGTTGTGATGGGAAGATACAATCGAGGGGGGGGAAATGCAGCGTTTTATACTTGAGATTCTGGGAAAGTGCCACGCCGCGTCTCTCCTCTACTGCCCCAACATCCTTATCTTGAGGGATTTCTACAAGCTTCCTTCTTAAGTCGTCCGGAAAGGTTCCTTCCCAAAGGATGGTTAGTGATGCTACTTGCTTCGACCTTAATATTGTCCAGATCACCCGGTAAAGTACAGGTGAGCATGACAATTGTCCTGGATGTACCCAAGGGAAATCTTGAGATTGAGTGGCATACGCTCCAGCTGCAGATATCACATCGTCATCAAAACTTTGCTCACGTCCAAAAGGTCTGGACGACCGAGGAAGTCCCGTCCGCGTTATGTCGCCGTGTTTCGATTGAAAGTCGCATTATCTTTTGAAGCAATTCGCAACTTTCGCAGACCCCCTACTTGTCGTATGATTACGTCTGCGGTCCAACTCAAGCCACAGTATGCCTCAGCCATGCATGGCGACTGCATATCTCGCTTGAGCAATTACGCGGCAAAGTTGGTTTACCAAACGATGCAATCAGGTTCAAACTTACGGTCAGTTAACTCTAAGCCTGCTTGGTCAACTTCAGGGGAAATTGAGGATAATTTACTACGGCAGAAAACATGGCGGGCACAGTGTCGTTGCAATCATAGAAGAGAAGTAACTCTTATTTCTTGACACGCACTCCAATAGTGGCGATATGCTTTTTTGAGACCGGAATAAACTGGATCACTCTCCCGCCTTGGAGCTCCAAGGATGGCATCTCGATGACGGGGCCGTTGTTGTACATATACGTCGTTTTCGTCTCTGACCATCACAGACACGAGTTGAAACTTGGCCACCCACGTTAAAAGACCATTGGGTAAAATGGTCTTCTAACTTCCATTGGACAGGAGACTTCACAAACCTACATCGTAGTGGACCCGCCTTGTAGAAGATGCAAGTGGTGGTAGTGCTGATAAAAGGTGCATTAGGCCAAGACTGCGCTTCAGTTGTGGCTGTAGTGATCGTCCCAGGCTTCATGGCGACAGCGATGCTGCTATGGAAGAGTAAGATACAGATTGCAGGCTGCTTAGCTTTCACCAATTTAGAGGATTCGCAGTACTGGTAGCTTCAAACACGGTGGATTGCTTTGCACCGCCTCGATGGCCACGAAACATTCCGATTGTGCGTGGTGATGCGTGTCGATGCCGTCATATCCAGGTTTAGTAGGACGATTGTGTTTGACATTGCACCAGGAGGTGTTGTGTATTTCTATGCATGATTGGTTATGGCCTGCAATGGTTACATAGTTCATGTGAACGCCATGATGAATACACGCAGTGATTAGGGATGGGTAGATCCGTGGTCAATGATTACAACTAGGCCTGCTTCAAGAAGTAAACCCAACGTGAAGAATGAGAGCAGAAGTAAGTTCTAAAAGTCTGGCATTTCAGAACTCCAGGCCATTCGATCCATGTGGACGTACAAAATAGTCCTCGCTCGAGCATCGAGCTTCCAAAGTATCACTGCGCCAATCCTAAAGCATAATTTTCCCGCTCCTTGCTCCGTTCTCGCCCCGCCATCCCATCCCTAATATAATTGGACCAATCAATCATGAAAAATATGTACACAATATATCAGCCTCCAAATCGTGTCCCACCGTCTCATCATATAGCTTCTCTATCCTTTGCAGCCACTGAGTTGATCAGCCGCTGGTACCGGGCTTGAGTCTCCTGTTCCTGGTCTCGGGGCGGTCTGAGAGAGTGTCCCTCGATAGGTGGCGTTTCTGATTTGCCTTTGGTAGCCCAGAGGACCGAAGACTTTGGTACAATCTTCTGTCCTTGAGCTGGCTCGTCAGGCTTGGGGGTCGAGCCATTTGTCTTGAGCTCTTCTGAGCCGAGTCCATCGTTATCGCCATCCTTAATGGCGCGGGGTAGTCTCATGGCTAAGAGGACGTACTCGGCACGTGTCATGTTGTCCATCACATCATCCATATATCGCCGCACTTCATCTTGCGGAGCTACCACCCTTGCCAGGTTCTCCAAATGTCGGCCAGTCTGCGTATAAAGCCGAATAGTGATGGGTTGGTAGTAGTCAAGCTCAGGGTCTCCCCCGTACTCCGAGGTACTGCCCTTGCGCACAATCAGAAATGATGCTACAACCTGCTGGCCTGAGGAAGTAGGTAGATACTCCAGGATGCTGAATTTGGGGAAGAGATAACGATCTCCGTTCCCGAAATCTAGTACGACGGCCGAGATATCAGGTTTTGGAGTTGGCGGAGGTCCCTTGGAACGTAACGCTTGGGGGTTGTGTTGCGATACAGTTTGGGGAGTCGGAGTCCTCGCATGACCATTCGGAACCCCATTTGGCGTCTGCTGCCGTATTTGAGATGGTGCGGGCGAAGGACGTGGGACAGCTTTCATATCTCGGTGCAACTTGTCGAGAATGTCTTTGAGATCCGTTGCATCGGTGAAACCCGGCCGTCCTTCGGCAATTCGCCGAATCATGTCCTTCGTTCTCAGGTCCTCGAGTGCCGTCCTGACCAACAAAACGACCAGAGGGTCGCTGCGGGGCGGTGGTCGGAGCTCTGACGATTTCTGCATGGGATTTGAGGCGAGGACAATGTCGAGAATAGTTCGGACCTCGTCGGCAAAATACTTGACTGTCCTGCCATCCACAAGGAGTCTGTCTGCGGATGGTCCCTGCTGGCCTCCCCTGCTTCGATACTCGGCATTTAGCTGGTCGATGATCTTTTGAAAGTGCGCCAGTTCTCCTTCTTTAGCTTGGCCTACAGCCACTCTCTTCATCAAGTCGCGAAGCTCTGCGTCTCCAGAAGCTTTTTGTGCGAGTAAAGCAATAACAGGGTCATTCGCTGTGGGCTTCGCAGCAGGCGCAGCAGGCGCAGCAGGAGCCGTTGTAGGAGTTGCCAGTTTAGCTACACCAGTCGTAGGCGTCGCATGCGCACTGATGGGCGGACGCGGAGCTGGCGATGCCCTTGGGGCTGCCATCGGAGCCACGGGTGTTGAGGGCGCTGGAGCTGGGGTAATTCCGGTAGAGTGCGCGGGTGCTGAGACACCGCCATGCGGTGGGGGGTTGGACGGTGCCCGAGGCATTTGGGGAGGCGTTGCAGAAGGTGCCACAGGTGGTCCAGCCACATGTGGTCTCGGTGGGTAACTCGGGCTCAGCGAGGGAGTGGTGGTGTTCGCCAAAGGAGGTGCCACGACTTTAGGAGAGGGTGTCGGAGGAGCAATTTTCTCCGGAGGGGGTCGAGATAGCGACTGTGGTTGTGCTGGAGACTGTGCTGGGCTCTGGGACACCGGCTTTGCAACGGTTGCGCCGCTTAGTGTTGGTGTAGCGGTTGCGGACGCGGGTGCGAGCGGGGGAGGCATCGAGCCGTTCGGGGGGCCATATTGGATGATGGGACGAGGCTGCTGCTGAGGCTGCTGGGCGTGCGGAATGGGCTTTGGCTTTGGGTCCTTGACCACATACATAGTAGCTTCTATCATGTGAGGCTCGATGGTAATGGTGACGGTGCCGACCTTGGACATGCTGTCCTTGGGGGGGTTCTTCGGGTCCTCATTCAGAACACCCTTGCGCTTGTGCGGCTTCGTCCAGTATTTGGCGAAGAGACCGTCGCTGATCCATTTATTCCGAGATCGAGAGAGAGACTCGGCGAGGACACCACTGGTAAACGCGTCTGTCAGTACGTAATCTAGCTACGAAGGTTGAGCTCATGCCCATGTTGCGACTTACCTCTCGCCCACCGACTGATACTCCTTCACTGACAAGTCGTCGGTCTGCGCAACCTCGACGGTAGGCAACGGCTTGCCAGCTTGAACCGACTTGGGCAGCGGTGGTGGCGGGGGCTCTTCAGGCGCCGGGGGTGGTGGCGGGGGAGCTGCAGGCGTCGCGGAGCGTTCTCGAGGCGTGATGTTGCGCTTTTTGGCGACCTGCTCGCTGCGAGCGGCAGCCCGAGCCGGCAGCTTGCGCTTCCTCTCCATGGCAAACGAGGGGAGAGCGGGGAAGGGTCAAAGTGGTCACACGGTGAGCGAGGAGCAAAGCATTATAAGGATGTCATCCAGGAGCGCGTCGCCTGGGCAGGGAAGGAAGATCGAGGCGGGCGAAGAGCTGCTTCGGAACGAGAGGCCGAGGCCGCGGAGAAATCGACGGGGGAGCTGCCTTGGTCGTGGAGCTTGCAGAAGGCCGGGGAGCGAAGGCGAGCGAAGATGCAGAGCGGATGTGAGGGGGAGGAGGAGATGTTGCGAGGTGGAAGGCGGAAGGTGAAGCGAGAACGACAGTGGGAATGGGAACTTTGTAACCGATGAGGTGCGGCGCGGCGGCACCAAGCAGCAATGCCGCCTGAGCCACAGCGGCCAGTGCAGAGCGCGGAGAGAGGTGCAGCGCTGCCAGATGGAGCATGGAGAGAAAGTCAGGGGCCCTGATTGGTCCGGGGCACCTCGAATGGCGCGCTAGGGCGTCGTGCGTAGTGCGTAGTGCGTAATAGTGCGTAGTGCGCCGGGCAATGGAGTGCTGACTGCGCTGCACTGCACTGCAACCAACAGGCACAGCGCAGTGGTTGAGTGGGTAGCTTGACTTAGGTGCCCAGTGCAAGCTGCTCGGATACGTAAACGGCACTTCGGGAGGCCCAACCTTGGGTATTCCGAGAGGAGACGGAGGCCACAGAGCGGCCCAGTGGTGCAGAAAAGACAGTCCACAGGCGCTGGGTCCTCCTACGCTGTGGCCCGTTGGACCTGTAATAGCCTCTGATGGCGCCTCGGTAGGTAAGCCTACCCGAGGAAGCCCAGAGAATGGGGAACACTAGCAAACCCAGTCGCAGGCGCTTGGAGGCAGCGCCCTGGACGGGATATCCATCGCCAACCTAGCCTGCGTCAGCTTATATTTATTCCCATCCTGTGTCTCGATGCATCTATGAAGCTAGCTCCAGGCGAGTCATTTTATTTCCTCCGTCACTGCCCCAACTCGCCGTGGCGCAAGATGTGGCTCTCCGTCTGTCGTCACATCCACCCTGCCGGAGGTGTTGGCGGCTCTGGTCTTAGCGGACGATCCAGACTCGCCGGGTGGGCCTGCACCTGTTACAGCCGCATTTCCCTGCTGCAGACCGCGGCGCGACGCGCGTGCCCTAGCACAAGTACTTCCCCAGCCGCCGCCATCCCCGCGCATCGCAAGGTAGATCTGATCCGGGCAACGGTATCTGGGCCTGGCTTAGCGCGGCACAGCGAACGTCTGATTCAACCTCAGGCCTCGGGCTCAGCGCCGACGGCTGCCCATGACGCGGCGCTGCTGATCGCGGGTGTCTCGGTATCGACTCTCGCCCGCGTTTGCTTTGGTTTCGCTTCGTTGCATGTAAATCAACCTTCGCTCTGAGGCTTCCCAAGTCCATCATGACAGTCCCGCTGCACCCTGCGCTGCGTTCCGCCATCATCGCCGTGGCCGCTCCCCTTGGCTTGTATTGCCTCTTCCTAGGCCTCGGCGTCATTCCATTCTTCCAGAGACAGTACGGAAGCATTCCTCCAGACTTGCCAGTCATTTCTTTCTGACATGGAGGTGATAGCTTCCTGTATGCACATAAGATTAATACCCTGTGGTGGACCGATATCAACAAGCCAGAACAATGGGGCTTTGCCAGTTTGTCCAACCCTCCGTCCCGTCACGCGCAACGCAGTCCATGTTATTGACACACACTGTTCCCAGCCAACCAAGTGACACCATTTTCCCTAGACACGTCTGATGGAGAGACCATCTACGCCTGGCATATATTGCCACTGCCCCTTTACCTGCAGAACGAGGCATCCCTTGCCACTCAAGCGCCAGGTTTTTCAAAAGACTTCACTCAGACAGAGTCGTTTCGTTTACTCAAAGAGGACCCAGAATCCCGCTTGGTTCTGTACTGTAAGCCTAGTCTCGCTTCCTTATTTGTGACAGAAAGCTAATGCCGCAACTAGTCCATGGCGTAAGTCGTGAACATAATTTCAGAATGGCTGTTCCTAATATTTAGTAGAACGCAGGCCACATTGCCCAAGGCTTCCGACCCGATAGTTACCACACCCTGACAGATACCTCATCCTACCACGTCATCGCCATCGACTATCGTGGATTTGGTCACTCCAGTGGAAGTCCGACTGAAGCTGGTGTCATTCACGATGCCTCTACACTCGTCGACTGGGCCGTCGGCGTTGCAGGCGTCCCTCCCAGCCGGATTGTTCTACTCGGCCAAAGCCTAGGAACGGCCGTCGTCAGCGGCGTGGCCGAGAAGTACGCCCTACAAGGTGTCGAGTTCGCCGGCATCACTCTCGTTGCGGGCTTCAGCGACTTGGCGTCCCTTCTCACTGGGTACCGCATCCTGGGTGTCTTCCCCGTGCTGGCGCCGTTCCGTGTTTGGCCGTGGTTGGTGCGCTCGTTCAATCACTTTGTTGTTGACAAATGGCATTCTGCCAATCGTCTTGGCAACATTGTCCGGCACACCAAGACCAGGCTCAGGATCAACTTGGTCCACGCCAAGAATGACGCGGATATCCCCTGGACCGAGGACAACAAACTATTCCGAGCCGCAGCCAACGAGACAGTCGGCATTCTCGACGATGGCGAGTTTGATGCCTGGAAGGAGCAGCGCACTGTCAGAAAAGGGAAGGACGCCTTTGTCACGACATGGACTGCGGAGCCGAATATTATTATCCGACAGGAACTGTTTCCTTATGGAGGTGAGTGGATTCAATTCGGCTCGCTCTTTAAAAATCCGCTAACCAAGGCACAGGTCATAATGACATTATGGGCTACGCGCCCGTTGCGCTCGCCATCATGAGATCGTTTGATCTGCATGGTACTACTCACGCCGATGCGTAGTGGTAAGATATAAACCAGGATAGAAATAGAAGCTCAGCGCATTATTTACCAGAGTCATTGATGATTCATGAATTTAAGTACTATTGCAATACGTCCTAAGTAGGTGCAGATTATACTATCTGATTTGTTTGTAAGATAAGGGAATTATTTCATTTTTTTAAGGGATGTTGTAATTCATAGATAAATATCAGGGTCATGTAGATTCCTCTTCAACATCACCGATTCAGTCATACCCGGTAAGACACAGGAAACTTTCCGTCTCCTAGAAAAATTCCCTCGGGAGGCTAACCTTGGAACCTCTTTCTTGAGATCAACGCAGTAGAGGCCATCGCCGCAGACCTATGCTCGCTGCCAGGACTCTGGCCACCACCAGTCGAAGTATTACAGCGTATTTGGGTTATCCGAGATTGAGTGCTCTGTGGCGATTTTACTCAGTTCTTCATCTCGCCGATGATTTGCCTTAGGCCGAGTAGGAGGAACCCGTGTCTCCCTTGCTCTAGACGAGGTGCTCGTGGCGTTTATCTCCGAGAAAACCTATTCGCAACGTATTGTTCCCTTAGGCCTGTTTTAGAATGTGTCTAGGATTAAATTCTTCCACGAATAAAATCGGGCTTCTTTCAAGGTATCATAATTGGATATCAAAATAGTGCCCGAAAGAGCCTTGGACACTGCTGACTGGAAGTGGATGCTCTTGAAGTCTGCGCCAAGCCCATGTAGTTTTGCTTTCTTGAACACTCCACGCATGTTGCCTAAACTGTGCAAGTGAAGTTTACTAGAGAGAAAAAAGAGTGTTCTGGATCCTTGGTTCAGGAACGGCCACGTGGTAGTGAAGATAGTTCCTGTCTGTAGGTTAGCTACCAAGGAGGTTTGCTTAAGAGAGCCTGTTTGACTGTTTAGGACGAATTTCACAAAATAGTATATAGTTTAGGTATCATTTTTACACGCCTTGGGTTAGTATCCTCGGACAAATTAAGGTCATCTAATTGTCGCACAGTATTAGCACTCAGCCGGGCGCTATTCCCACGACGCAGGTACAACAGAAGACATCGGGCCCAGCCATTCCCGAGTTCCAGTCTCCAACCTCTCTAGATTGTAGACTAGAGTAATGGGCTATATTAACAACTTCTTTGTTGGTAGACTTATGCAGAATTCGGTAGTCAAGTGCCCTCACCTGTCTTTGGGTAGACAGCCCACCAGAACTGGCCGAGCCATTTGCCCCTCATTGCTACCTCTCTGAAACAACGGCCCGAATTACAAGACCTGAATCACCGTCTCGAGTGCTTTATAAAATTAGAATATCTGGCAGTATTCACTGTGGACAGGTCTACCGTAAGAGTCTCGGTGTTGCCTGACCTTGTGGACAAATCACAGCGAGGCCAGGTAATGGTTAATCGAGCTGCTGTCAGTGCAACCCCGCAGTCGTGTGTCTGTGAATGTTACCCCACCAAAAGAGCTCCCGAGTTCTAGAATTCCAGAACCCAAAAGTCGGCCGCGCATTCGCACTCCTCAAACCACGTCCAACTTGCACACAAATTCGCCGCCCACAATGCCGCCCGAGGATTCCAAGCCAGTCGAGCCCGTCGTCGACGACAAGGGCAAGCAGGTCGCCGCCGCCGAATCCGAGTCCGACGACGATGAAGAGCCCACCGCGGGCGACGCCGCTCCCGCCGCCGGCTCCGCCGCCAAGAAGAAGAAGAAGCGGTCGAAGCGCAGCAAGGTCAAGGAGGCCTTGACCGGCAAGTCGTCCGAGGACGGCGGCGCCGAGGCGGACCTGAAGAAGGCGCTGTCGTCCCTGACGCCGCAGCAGATCCAGGAGTTCATCGCGCTCAACCCGGCGCTGGCCAGGGAGGTGGCAGAGAGTTCGGGCAGCGCCAACCCGTCGGCTGACGAGGCCGCCACGCAGTTGCGCAAGATGAACCTGCAGGACATCATGACCGGACTGGCGGCCAGCGGCAAGAATGCAAAGGACATGGGCTCCTACAAGTTCTGGCAGACGCAGCCCGTGCCGCGCTTCGGCGAGGAGGGCCAGCTCGAGGAGGGCCCTCTGCGCCTTCAAAAGGTCGAGGATGTGCCTACGGAGCCTGGCCCGCTGGTCGCCGGCTTCGAGTGGGTGACGATGGATCTGACTAACGACGATGAGATCAAGGAGGTGTATGAGCTGCTCAACGGCCACTACGTCGAGGACGATGAGGCCATGTTCCGATTCAACTACTCCCCCTCTATCCTTCGATGGTACGAGCTCTGTCCCTCCTCTACTAGAGCACTACATCTGTCCTATCAGTCTCACTAACACGATATAGGGCCATGATGCCTCCCGGCTGGAAGAAGGACTACCACGTCGGCGTCCGCGCCACCCAGTCCCGCAAGCTCGTCGCCTTCATCTCCGCCATTCCCGTCAACCTTCGCGTCCGCAACAAGCATGTCATGTGCTCCGAGGTCAACTTCCTGTCCATCCACAAGAAGCTCCGCGGAAAGCGCCTCACCCCCGTCCTCATCAAGGAAATCACCCGCCGCAGCAACCTCAACGAGATCTGGCAAGGCCTGTACACCGCCGGCGTCGTCCTCCCCAAGCCCGTCAGCACCTGTCGTTACTACCACCGCGCACTCAACTGGCAGAAGCTGTACGAGGTTGGCTTCAGCCCGCTTCCCGCCAACAGCAAGCCGCAGTACCAGGTTCGCAAGTATGCGTTGCCCGATAACACCAACACGAAGGGCCTGCGTGCTATGGAGGATAAAGATCTTGATGCGGTCATGAGTTTGTACAAGAAGTACATGGCGAGATATGATATGGTGCCCGATTTCACTCGCGAGGAGGCCTACCACTGGTTTGTGCCCAAGATCGAGCCCAGTGGCGAGCAGGTTGTCTGGACCTACGTTGTCGAGGTAAAGCTGCCCCTGAATCCTGCGACCCTTGCACATTCTAACACGAGTCTAGGACGCTGACAAGAACATCACCGACTTCTTCTCCTTCTTCAGCATCGAGTCCTCGGCCATCGGAAACGCCAAACACAGCGTTATCCGCGTCGCCTACATGTTCTACTACGCCAGCGAGGTCGGCCTCAGCACACCATTCGACAAGTCCACCCTCAAGACACGCCTCAACGAGCTCATCCACGACGCCCTCATCCTCGCCAAGCGCTTCAAGTTTGATGTCTTCAACGCCCTGTCTCTCATGGACAACGCTCTCTTCCTCGAGCAGCAGAAGTTTGGCGCCGGCGACGGCCAGCTGCACTACTACTTGTTCAACTACCGCCTGAACCCCATCGCCGGCGGTGTTGACAGGAAGAACCAGCTCGACGAGAAGACCCTCAGCGGTATTGGCACGGTTATGCCCTAAGTGCAAGCGTGAGTGGTGCAGAAAACAGACGGGACGCAGGGGCGAAGGTGGCAACATCTAGGTTTTGGAGAGATGGGACGTAGAGATTGCAGAAACCCAAGGGAACCAATGCAAAATGAAAATCAATATCTGTACGAAGAGATGAATATCCAACAGTCGACGATGATGACCAATTATATACGCTCGGCCGCGGCCCAGATCTTTAAGACATCCCATAAGCCTCGTGAAACCCCAGTTCCTCTTCACAGCCTGGTTTCTCATCCTGCATCCTCGACTATAGCTTATCCCAAACTCCTAGCCTCTCCTCCAGCAAACCGTTGAGCCACTGAGCCCGCTCCATGGGAGGCGCATGGCCCATGCCCTCGACGATGAGGCCCACGCCGGGCTGCATCACTCGGATCAGGCGCTCGCCGTTAGGCAGGGCGATCATATTATCTCGAGTGCCATGCATAATGAGAAGGCGGTCGCGGCCGACGGCCTCGGCGATGGCGGCCAGCTGCTCGTCCGTCTTGTTGTGCCAGCCGGCGGCCACCAGTTGGCACAGCAGGCCCTTGACCGAGAACTCGTCCGCGTTGCGCCGCTTGACGAGCTCCTGCGCCTGGAAGCGCTGGAAGTTGGAGTCGAACGTGCGGTACTGCGCGCCGGCCCCCGGCCCCGGCGGCGGCGGGATGCACCGGGGCGTCTCGCCCGGGACGGGGAGCTCCTCGGCGTCCGGCGCCGCGAGCCACTCCGGCGTGAAGAGCTGCTGCGCCGTGTCGGCAATGGTGCGCTCCATCGACTTGGGGACCAGGAAACCCATGCCCTCGAACATGGTCTCGGTGAAGGACTTGGAGCTCATGATGGAGCCCGACGAGCAGAGCAGCGACAGCGACTTCAGGCGGTGCGGGATGGCATGGGCGATTTCCTGGGCAATCATGCCTCCCATGGAGATGCCCACGACGTTGATCTCGCGATCGGCGGTCCAGCCGACGTGGTCCACCACCTCGATAACGTCCTTGGCCATCTCGCTCGTCGAGTAGCGCCCCAGCGGCTTGTCGCTCCCGCCCATGCCCCGGTTATCGAGGATCAACACCGAGTACTGGTCGCCGCGGTCGTGGCCAAAGTACTTTGTCTGCCGCTGCCAGGACGCCTTCACGCCGGCGAGGCCCATGACGAGCTGCGCGGCACCCGAACGACCATCAGCGCAAGTCCCTTTTCCAACACAGGCGTCAAGTTTGCACGGAGTCTGGCTCGCGGGTGTAGTCGCCCGCGATGGGGAAACAGAGCATCAACGTACCACGAGCTTGATCGGCCCGGAGCCATGCATCTCCCACGCGATGTTTACAGGCCCACCGCGGTCCTTGGCCGCCGCAACTTTGCCCTGCTGGTGAGGCTCAAGGCCCCAGACCGTCCCCGGATACGCCAGGTGGTTGACCGTCTCCTCCGTCGAGGGGAAATTCTCTTGTCTGCGGCGCATCGCTGGTCAGTTGGCGGTATTCCCGCGACAAGATGATTATACGCCAAAGCACAAACACCCCGAGAATACGGCTGCGAGATAACAATCATAGGAACAGAGAGAGAGATAGGAAATTGTGCGACGCCTTGAGACTTACCCAGTTGCCATGATGTTTGCTTGAGCTTCGGCGTCTTCCCAGTGCGTCCAAGCCGGGGTGCAGGTGACAATTATTCCCCACACGAACGGGACACTTGAGTGGGGTATGAAGCCAACAATTAGCTATTCAGACGTCTAGAATTGAGGGTTATTGTGATTCAAAGACAGCAAAGTCAGGCACAAGTTCAATGGCTGACAAATTTTCTAATCAAAGACGAGGGTTTACATCCCACACCATAAGCAGCATCTCCCACAACACGCGGCGGAGTGTCCTTGGTGGACCGAGGACCGTCCCCAGCGGTGACGTTGCTCCCGCACGTGCCGAGCTATTCCTAGATGGCAGCCAAGACGGGCAGACGGGAAGACGGGTAGACACGCAGGGGGTTGCTTCAAGTTGAAAGGGAGCATGCCTCCAAAATTCCATTTTATTCCATTTTAGCCGGCGAAGTTCTAGCTCCTCGCATTCGCTTATTGTACATCATATACATGGCCCATCGTGTCGTGGCCTCAGCGTCTCTCAGCGTCTCAGCGTCTCTACGCAGTCTCCCCCAGCACCGCACCAGCCCATCCACAATTGTAATTGAAGCCGTCATCGGCACCGTCTATCAAAGAACCCCAACTGTCTGGATCGTCTCTCTCTGGGTCCCTCATAGGGTCCCTTACCTCTCGCCAGCGAGGCGTCTGCCCTGGACCTCGCTCAGCGCCTTGGTTCCGCTGAGAAACGAGACGACGCTAAGGACAAGGACGACGGGCAGGATTTGGAACAGGTTCCACGCGCTGTAGTAGAGGAAGAAGGCGCCCTCAATGGCAATGATGGATCCGAAGAAGACAATGTGCGAAATCGGCGCAGTACCGAGGGCCTTGGGGATGTGGTTGACATTAGCGCCCAGAAAGAGCCACTGTAACACCAAGTTAGCAATTATCCTACCAAATAGGGTGGCATAAACACATACGCCGGTGAACAGAGGGGGGACAGTGCCCAAAACAGCCAGCACGAACACCAGCGAGATGAACATGGGTGGGCTCTTAGCATCTTCACGGAAGATGTGTTGAATCGTGGAGCGCTTGCCGTATCGAACGGGGGCCTTGTAGTCGGGTGTGGGCGTGTTGGGGTCGAGTTGGATCTCGATGTCGAAGACGGGGGAGATGGATCCTTTGGAAGATCCAAAAGAGCCGAGCACGATGCTAGCCTTGAGGGGGGCGTCGGACAGGAGGAGCTGGACAGGGAGGTCCTTCTGGGTCTGAGGACTCGTCAGCACATGTCATTGCGTCGTCTCGGGGTGCGCAATCACTTACAATTTCGACGCTGCCCTTTCCGGATGCCTTGATGGTGAGAGGGTAGGGGGCCTCGAGGCCAGTGGACTCCGACAAGATCAGGAACGCCTGGTGCGGCCGCTTGGCACTGGAACCATCCTTAGTGGTCAACGACACCGTGATGGTATCCTTATGGCCCAGGACGACGGCATTTGCAGCATGCTCATTTGCGCTAAACCTGCAGTGCTCATCCAGTCAGCAATTGAACCCTCCATGTACCAGATCCAGAACGCAGCTAGATGCTTCGTTGCCGCGCGGTGGGGACAGCTTTCGCGGGAGCTCACTTCTGGGTGACGGCGTTGGCCTTCTTGGAGCCGACGGAGACGGACGCGTCGGCGAAGCCCCATGAGGAAGAGGCGTGGGCGGCGCCTGCAAGGAACAGCAGGGACGATGCGATCGAGAAACGCATGGTGGGCGGTGGTGGTGGTGGGAATTTCGAGGGACGAGGCTGACGGATGTGGACAGCTTGGAGAGACCAGATAGTGCGAGATGGACTCCCAGACAGTAGCTCTTGGAGGTTACGTGGTAGCAGGTGGAGCAACGCTATTGGCCGAAGCTGTCTGAAGTTGGTGGGGCCGAAACGAAGTACGTACTCCTCCCGATGTACTGGGCTTCTTGGTGGTGTTCTAGGGTAAGTGGATTTGTCTCGGCAGAAGTACTCGTGGGGATGTTCCACCACTCTCATGAGTGCGCATTGCTGAATCCAACCTTGCTATTGAGCGTCTCTAGTAGATGGATTCAGGATAGGGTGGTGATTTATACGCAATTCAATCGACATATTGACAGGGCGATTTAATCTATCATATTTGTCAGTTCTTGAATTGCGTAAACCACCAATTCTCCATCTCATGTAAGTAAAGTCTATGCAGCCCGCGTGTCAGGAAGCCTCCCAAATGCATCTCGGTCCGTCAAACCTCCCGCTTTCTATTTATATCACTTTGATACTTGAATCTCCGTTGCATGCCCCTTGATCGACTGAGTTTCTTCTTCTGTCAGTTCAATGCCAAACCACTCCTTCAATGCCTGTACCCGCTCCTCCTCCGTCTTACACTCCTGCACCACCTTTGTCTTGCCTCCGGGGTTCTCCTTGACCACGTCGTCCACCAGCATCCGCTTGCCGTACACTTCCTGGCCTCCCGCCGCCGTGGCGCACGGTCGCCGGAGGAACTTGACGACCAGCACCGTCCATGTCTGGAAGCTGCGGGGACTCGTGCTGGTGAAGTGGTTGCAGACCTCAAAGTCTGCCGGAAGCCACTCCACGGCGTGGCTGAAGGCGTAGTAGCTCACCCACGGTTGGTCGGGCGAGTTACGGCACTGGTAAATCCACAGCCGACGGCCGGGCGTCAGCTCCGTCTGGCCCGGGATGAAGTCCTTGATGAGCCGGGCATCTTGCGTGCCCATGTTGCGCCACTCGGAGCCTTCGACCAAAGCCATCGGCTGCGTGGGGCCGTCCCCGCCGAAGCTGACGTCGAGCACCCACCGCGAGTTGTCAGCCAGTGTCACAATGTTGACAATGTGAACCCTGATCAACGTTAATTAATATTGGTGTTTTGTGAGAAAAATGAGACAAGGAGACCAACCAGCCGGGGAATGGCCCATACGGAACGCCGTCCTTACGCGGCCGCACCCGGACACCGACAGGATACACCTGAAAACCCAGCGCACGCAGCATGTGAGTCAGCAGGATGCTATTCTCCATGCAGTAGCCGCCACGCCCGCGACCACTGGCGATGAGCTTGAAGTACACCTCCTGGGGATCAAGCGTGATGCTCCGGTGGTCGGAGTAGTGAAGCAGCAGGTTCTCGTAGGGGATCCCAGTGATCATGTGCTTGTGGATCGCGGAGAGGAAAGCATGGTCTAGGATGGGCTCGTTGCCGATGTAATACTCAGCCGGTATCTTGAGGTGAGAAAGGAACTTGGCTACCTGGGCCTCCGAATAGATGTGAGCCATGGTGTCGTCAGTTAGGCGGTATCTCGAGTGTAATAGTGCTCTTATCACCCAGTGATGGTCAAGGTATTTAAGCGTGGGTGTAACGCCAACGGACCGGGCAACCTCGATTCAGAGCGACCACCAAGTGAGACGAGAAGATGAACAAAAGATAAAACAAGAAAGAAACAACCGAGTCATGAGTAGAGCCCGCGAAGTCAGGTCATCTTAATCTAGAGTCCGTGGTATGTCCCGCAAGGC
The DNA here is from genome assembly GCF_021365365.1 of Ilyonectria robusta. Taxonomy (NCBI): domain Eukaryota; kingdom Fungi; phylum Ascomycota; class Sordariomycetes; order Hypocreales; family Nectriaceae; genus Ilyonectria; species Ilyonectria robusta. Next base: position 934,983 of record NW_025764437.1, on the reverse strand, counting down.
CGCAAGGGGCCCATGAGATGAGCGTCCCGCCCCGGCTGCCGGGCGTGTCAGAGAAAGGGCGGTCCGAGTGTGCGAAACGCATGTACATGAACTGCGCCCTCCGGGTATCCAGTCGTAGAAGGCGGCAGCTGCACCAGCAGCCAATCAGTGGAATTCTGGCGTTTACTTCGGGAGCGTGCGTATATTCGGTATCTTTGTCGGCTCATTTAGTCTGGCGGTTGGCGTCTAATGACGTCTTAGCTCGATGTTGCGGACCCGGAATAAATGCCTCTCGCTGGACGCGCTCCACGAGGGCTATCGTGGGGTATTCAACGGTGCTCATGGTTGGTCTCAGGGGCGGCGAGAGGTTGAATCGCATGCGTGACACCGAAAGCCACGAGGCAGAGGCCAGAGTGCATGTGTACAGTACTGAAGGTGTGTGTGGGTGCTTATCATTTGTTGCTGTAGACACCGATTTGGCCACCAACTGTTGCGCCAGTCTCGACGGTAAGAACCAAGAAGCAATACTTCAACCTCCGCCCATACAGCAAATCCTCACGATACCCGACCCGCTGATGCATATGACTCTATCTGTATAATGACATTTGTCCACCTGAACGCCAAATCTCCGTTAATCATTCGCCTTGCTTGATCCAATTCATAACTCCGTCCGTTGGCTCGTCGTCTTCACCGTCGCGCTTCTCTTCGCCTTGGTCACCGACAGCTTCGGCATCTGATCCTGGATCCCCATCCACTCCACCACAAACGCCGTCGTGATCTTCGCCCAGTCGCGCGTCGTAGGAAGATCCAGATGTTCACCATCGTCCTCCATCTTGTGCCACACTTTGGGGAACGGTGAGGGGATGATGTGCAGGATGTCAACGCCACGCTCCATGAACGGCCTGTGGTCATCATCTACGTAGCTGCGAGTAAAGCGGCTGGCCTCCTTGTCTGATTCTGGTAGGAAAGGGCTGGCGGGGTTGGCCTCGAGGACGCCCAAGTCACGCATACGCTTCTCGAGCAGAGCCATGGCCCTGTAGGCCCAGTGAGTCGTCAGGAAGTATGACGGGACCCTGGGCTCTGAGGTTCCGAGAAGGTCTAGCAGCAGGAAGAGGCTGATGGAGTCGAGAGGCGTTCTGTAGGTAGACATGGAACCGTGGAATTGCGAGTCCCAGTCTTCGGCAAGTGCTCTAAATAATTGTTAGCAACTCTCCCTTGCTGTCGTACAAGTCGTTTCATACCTCGCCCCGTACAGGGAATCAGTGTCCGTCCAGTGCAAAAAGGCCTCCTCGCCATCTAGGAAGAGGATCTGAACCCCCTTGGGCTCGTCCAGCCCATCGTCCAACTCCCACTTGGCCTTGAGCGCTTGCTCGATGCTCCTCGCCACATGCATGAGCATGGCGCATGGCGCCGCACTGTCGGTTGCGCCGATAAAGCCTGTCGGCTCGTATTTGCTGTCATAATGCGCGACCAAAGTCAACCGGCCGACTTCGCCTGGGTTCGAACCGGGGGGATCTCGGCGGAAGATCAAGTTGGAGAATGGCACGTCCTTGTCGCCAGTAACGGGCGTCTTGGACGTCGTGTTCTGCCACTGGATGGTCCACTCGGGGAGGTTGTCGCGGAAGAAGTCGACGAAGTGCTGCTGGGCGCGCAGCGAGCCCTCGGTGCCGGCGACGCGGGGGATCAAGATCGGGGCGAGCAGCTTGCCATTCTTGATGTTGAAGTCGTCGCCCGGCGAGGGAATGTTACGCAGGTCATCGTCGGTTAGCGTCATGGACCGAACAGCCGGGGCGAGGAGGGCGAGGAGGAGGGCGAAGACGGAGACGAGGATCGCAGATGGAGGCATTCTTGCTGAGGTTTGTGGCTATCACTGGGAACAAATTGACATTCTCGTGGGTACGGCGCTAGCTCATTCCGCCCGCCGCTACGCAATCAAGTCAAGCAGAAGAATATGCTAGAAGATAGGAAGCAAGCGTCGGGTGGATGGATGTACGGATAGCTGTTGAAAAATGGTGGATTCCAGCGACGGACGGAGGCGTTTGATGGTGGTTGAGTGGATGCGACTGACGTCGTGGCCTCTTCCAATGATCACCAGCAGCCCCTTGTGTCTCCCCGTGCCAGTTCATTAGCGGCTCGCAGCCAGGACGTGGGCAACTACACGCTAGGAGATAACGCTTCGTTAGTGGTTGCAACCCCCACAAATCCAGGTCCTTCAGGGGTTCCAGGCACTAAAGCTTAAATGGTCTCATGACATCTCCGTTGCTCATTGTGTGAACTGGTGCTATGCTCTCTCTGGCGACGGGTGAAACCTGGGATAGGGCCATGGTAGACTTCAATATTGTTAGTGAGTTTTAAACACATCGCATAGTTCGAAAAGGCTTTTAAAACGTCCAATACTTGGTTTGGCGGGCATCATGGTTTGGTTAGTCGTGATCTCCTTCTCATCGGGAAGGTATCCCATGAGACCACGCTGAACTTGCCTAGGTACCTACGGTTGAATCGCTCGGCGCCAGGAAATCAACTTATGGAGACTCTACGCAGAATGGTGTTTGAAACAGCAGCTCGGTTCTTTGGGACGACTATAAGCAAATATCACGTCAACGCCAATTCAAGAACAATTCTTGCAGTAGCATGAAGCTAAAATGACATCCGCTTTGTGCATGCCCACAAGGATCCAAAAATGTAGATTTGTAACACACTCAAGCCAAGGTACCTTATGCTCCTAGCAAAATACACGGGGGAAGTAATAGGAACTAAAACCTCCCTGGTGTTTAGGGAGAATGCCTAAGACCTGCTGCAATTGAAACTGCTACATGGTGCTAACTGCTACGAGGAAGAGATGTGTGAGTGACTGAGGATGCTGCCAAGAACATGTTCAATCCTCGTGGACTGCCGTAACAGTAAAGAGAAATACAAATTTCACATGCCTTTGCTATGCTTGTGGAGGAGGCATGGAAATAAGCTTACAACAACCAAATGTATCCGTATACCTGGAGCCAATCGCCACAGCAATGACGTGTAAGACATTGATCTGCACACCGTTTTCATTCAATCTCGTCATGCTCAACATCCATTCTAAAATATCACAAGTTAAGTAGGTGATCAGCAATCAACTTTCCATTACAGTGGTTACGTTAGGTTCATCCTCGCTCACGACGCAGAGCGCCTAACGCCGAAATCTTCAACCCCACAATGGATGGATTTCGGCGATAGGAGAACTCACCCTGCTACTCGGCCTCAATCATATGTCGAGTTGGAGAAAATAACTAGACTAGCGGGGTATTTCCATGTTCGGATATTTCGGGTTCAGCGTATGGTACTTACACCACAGTCGACGTTGCGAGTGTTTCCGATGTTACGACGCGCGTGTAAGCAATGCATGAGCGTTGCGCCAGTGCCTATATAAACCCTTTCTCCGTGACCAAAAGAGGCTTTCTTCTCATCGTAATTCCTTTGACCATCTAAGGAGACACAATCAAGAAGGCCTCCATTCCATTTCTCAATTACATTATATCACAAAGCACGAAGCCGCAGTTCGGATACCTTAACATGGCCTCCCCAATCCCCGTCTGGTTCATCACTGGTGGTAGCAGCGGCTTTGGTCAAAGCATCGCGATGGAAGCCCTCCGCCGAGGCCATCATGTCGTCGCCACCGCTCGTCGCTCCTCATCTCTTACCGCCCTCGCTGAGGCTGGCGCCCAGATCCTGGACCTCGACGTCACCGCTACGGAGGACGTCATCGAGGTCAAGATGAAACAAGCTCATGATTACTACGGTCGCTTGGACTACATTATTAATGCTGCGGGTTATGTCCTTGAGGGAGCTTGCGAGGAAGCTTCGTGAGTTCACTTGAGCTCCTCTGAAGTTAGGAACGCACTAACAAAATGAACAGGGAAAAGGAGGTCCTCGACCAGTTCAACACCAACGTCCTCGGCGCCATCAAAGTCACTCGAGCAGCAATTCCTCACCTCCGGGCTCAGCGCTCTGGCGTCATCGCACACTTCGGCTCCCTCGCTAGCTGGAACGGCAACCCGGGGACGGGCTTCTACAACTCAACCAAGTGGGCCATCAGCGGCTTCTCCGAGTCCATGAGCGCGGAGTTGGCCCCGCTGGGTATCGCGACTACCTGTATCGAGCCGGGCATGTTCCGCACGGGGTTTCTCAACGCCGGGCGTCGGATCGGCACCGAGCGCCGCCTGGGCGACGTGTACGGGAAGGTGGAGGAGGTACGCGCGTTTCTGGATGAGAAGAACAATAGTCAATTGGGGGACGTCGAAAAGGGGGCACGGGTCACAGTTGATGTGTTGACGGGAACAGGCGTGGGCGAGGGCAGGACAATTCCTGTGAGGTTGGTGTTGGGATCGGATTCTTTCAATGTGATCAAAGGAAAGTGTGAGAGTACCCTCAAGCTGTTGAAGGAGTGGGAGGATATTATTGTGTCAACCGATCATGATGACATGAAATAATATTGTAGATAGTGGAGAAGGCAGCTGGTCCACTGTATGCTTGTTAAGGCTCGGTATCAGACGCTGTAATACTGTTGAAGGGACCAGGCGTACATACTACCGTATCGACCCCTTCCCCTACTTATTGCTTTCGGGCTTTATTACACCTAATGATTTAGGAAATCCAAGCCTCACAACTTATAGCTTAGCCTTAGTCCATAAAAACAGGGCCAATTTATCGAGTCGATATAGTATTGTCCGTTCTGTTACACACCGACCCCCAATACATGCGACAACAATAGACAAACCCCACTAACGATCATAGGTAAGTTTTTATCTATTAATTCTTACTTTCAGTGTAATTAATTTCGTCTTGGCGATAAAATTTCTCGACCCGGAAGCGTTATTTTTACCAGAATCCGCAATTATTGTGTAGTTCTGTAGGAATTCACCATAAACAGAGGCGGGCGATTTTGGGACTTGGCATCCCAGATTCAGGCAAAGGAATGGGAGATTATTGTAAATGAGGAACGGTTTACCGTGGAAGAACTGGGAAATGATGGGTTCAGGTTCCGGGGCCAGTTTATGGCGCTCGTCATCCCATTCTTGGGGGTACGAAATTTGCCTGGCCCGGTGGAAGGATGAACTTGAAAATACCAGCGTCTAGACACAAGGGTTAATCAATACAATACAGCGTTCTAATTCCGGCATGTATATTCGGTTATTTAAAAATTATCATCTGCTCCACTTTAACATGGACCTACATGTCTATCTTGGGATGAACAATGTCCAACACCGAGATAGCCAGATCGTATCCAACATATATAGGCTTGAATCAATGGTTTCCGCCAATGCATCATGCTCGTTCAATTCTATTAAAATCAATATGTCATCATTCCCACGGGCTCGCGCTGTCTTGCGCGTCTCTGGGCGCCAGAAAGAATGCGCGTATAAATGGAAAACCCAACGCCCATCATGCAATTTCCCTCCGCCTGTGATGGAGATCCGCTTTAATCTGGACCCGCCTCCCAGAACTGAGATGCTCCGATTCTATAGGTTGGTGTTCAAACAGGCCCGCCCTTTGCCGTTTCCATTCGTCTGTGCCTCCCAAGTTCCTCTATAGTATCATGTCGTAAAACGGCCAGGTGGGCGAGGATATGTATGTCGTGTCCCGATATTAATGGAGCTTCGTAGCGTCGCGAGCCAGCTTGTTGGCAACCTGCTTCTCCTTAGGAATGGTGAGGGCGTTGATGCCGAGATATTCGCAGATGCTGCCCACAACGAGGAAAGCCCAGCGGAAGTAGACAACAAGAGCAAAGAAGAAGTAGCCCCACAGGTAGTTCAGTTCGAACCGAGCGCTAACCTGAGAGAGGCCAAATCGGGGCAGGTTGCCGAGAATAGCACCGCCGACGAGAGGCCAGAGCATGACAGTCCAGTAGGGGAAAGGCTGGTGCGTCAAGTGGGCGAGGATCATCTTGGTTGTCATGCGACCAAAGACGAATGCCAAGGTCAAGCAGAAGAGCATAAGATGGTTCTCCTCCATGAGCGTGCTGTAAGGAGAGAAGACCCACAGACCAATGGAAATGGTATATACGGCCATAGGAGTCCACTCAAGAAAGACAGGGGCGACGGGGAGGCCGTTCTTGCGTCGCGCCTGGACGACGTTGTACACGCAGAAAGGGATCTGGGTAAAAACGAGAGAGCCGACGATGAGGCTGATCCAGATGTCTCGGAACGTGGTCTCACCGAGGAGATTGGCCAGGCCGGGCAGGTGCTCGCCCAGGAGGTGGTTCATGGGCTGAGTCCAGATCCCAGGACCATAAATGCCAGACATGATCATGACCAGGCAGGCAATGAGCAAGCCTTCGGTGGGACCGTTGATAACGCCCAGGTAGAGTGTGTGTGTATGATAGGTTTCCCAGGTCGAGAAGAACATGGGGAGGCAAGGACACAGCGCGGTGAAGACACCGGCGTGGGTGGTTCCCAGACCCATGGCGGCCGTCTCGAGCAAGCTGGCGAGAGTGCAGTTGAGCGAATCGATACCGTGGTCGAAGAGTTCGCCGAGACCGCTCGAGGTTCCCGTTCGGCGGGCTTGTTTGCCATCGACATTGTCCATGGTCTGGTACATGAACAGTCCGAAGGCGAAGCTGAAGTAGATCCATGATGGTCCCTGTAACATGGGCGATGCTGTTAGCATTTTCGCATGCGGTCGGTTGAGTGACGTCAACGTACCGGTCCAACCAAATCTGGCATGAAAATCTCGAGTAGTATGATGTTACCCAAGATGAAGCAGAACCCGAGGAGGGTAACCATGTTTGGCGCGAGCCATAGCGGTAGCAGCTCGACGAAGGCGTTCCACTGGGAGAAACGCGCAAGGTCAGCGGGAAGGTCTCATGAGGCAGGCGTCCAGTGGGACGACGGAGCGGGAGCTGCGGGAGCGAGCTCAAGTGCGTCTGGGAGGAGGTGGACGTACAAAGGGGCCGAGGACGTATTTCGAGACCGGAGAGAGGTCGACGCTCGAATATTTGTACGTCTTTAGATGGACAAGGGCATCGTCCGAGATGCACTCGGCAACCGCGCTCTCTGTTGGAGACAGTCGTCAGCCACACGATCTCGTACGTCATCGGGAGTCGTAGAACAGAGACACTTACTAGTATTGGGAGCCATGTTCCTACCGCTCGGGTTGGACGAGGTTGGATTGAATAGCGGTAGTGTTTCGCCTCCAGACATGGTGGGAGGGGAGGGGCCGGAGGGCGGAGGGGTCTGCGAAGGGAAAACGGGGACCCTTTAAAGGCGTCAGGGGAAGCAAAGCTACGCTGCACGGCGCCTGGCGCTGCGCTGTAACGGGATGACGGTGTGCGGCGCGGCGCAGGTTTGACACACTCACACAAGCGCGGGCTGGGGAAGGGAAAAAAGAGGAGCTTGTTGCAACAGTGTTGGGCGGTTCAGCCTTCATGCAGCGGTCTCGATCTGCCTTGTTTTTCGGGGGTTTGCGTGAAGGGGGCAAAACTGGTTGAGATGAGCGAGCTCTGGCATTGGTGTTTTGGGAAAGGCGGTGCGTCAGCCCCCTGCAGCCGCGTGCGCTGCGACCCACTGAAGACCGCGAGGCCACGGATCTTTCAAGGGACCACGCAGTGCGTTGCTCCAGTGCAGCTGGGACACAACCGGTTGAAGACTCGAACTAGACGGTGGCTTTCAGTCCCCGACCAAGTCATAGATTACCGGACCGGGGGGCGGTCAACGGCCAAGATTAGCGCCTGTCCTGTCACCATTCAGAGGGCGTCCTTGGAGCCTCCCGGAGCCCCAAGATGCCCACTATGGGTTCAGCCAATGCTGCTGGGCGAATAGCTACACAAGACCTGCAGGCGATGCCAGACATTTACTCAAACTCAACTCGACTGAAAAATTTTCAACTTTGCAGCTAATCTAATTATCAATATCCCCCCCAGAAACTGAGCCCCGCTACCTCTAATGATCCCTCACGGCATATCCTCCAGATGTATCAACCGCGTTATCCCCGAGACACTGTCGTCACAAGAGCCACGAGCGCCACAAAGGCAAGACATGGCTCACGAGGGCAACGGGTAGCTCACGACAAGTGAGCACATGAGACGTTTTGTCCGTCTGGCCGACGTGGATCGATTGGTTGCGATTTGTTGGGGGCCGAGGATCCTTTCGTGCATAATGGCATGTGCCTGTATCCACGGAGCCAGCGCTATGGATGCAAAGGCGGTAGGGGCTCCATTCCCCATTCGCGGCGAAATCAGGGGAAGCGGGTATGCTGAATCGCCAGTCTAGTTAATCCGGACGGCGACCGTAGTGCCGACGTAGGAATGCGTTGCAAGGCTGAACGATGACAACCCGAATTCCACGTCATTTCAGATTCACATACAATCTTCACAATACACAGCCATCAAGCTTTGGCCAACAAGGTCCAATATATTATTCCAACCCTTCAAAGTAAACCCCAACTCGACTTGGAAATGCAAACTGACGTCTCAGAGGTGGGTCGCAGGTCTCGTGCCCTCACATTTTCTTCCTCCATCTGTTCTGTTCTGTCTCCTTGGTCTCCGTCTCAAATCATTCTCCCCATCCATGCTATTCTTCCGGGATTATTAGGAAGGGATATGCGAATCCCTATAGTCGAACAAAAAACAATGCTTGAAAAGATTATGCCCATCCACCAACACCCAGACGTCCAAGGCTCTTAAAGGAATGAATCAGAAGACACGCGAAAAAGATGCAACCAAATCAATGTGTTAGGTCATCCACTCCCTGAGCGAATGACGGAGCGAACAAGCCGTATAGCTGCTTATAGCAGGGCGAATCCAACGAACATGCTGCCCATAACGACAGCAAGACCCCACTTGCGGCCGGCCTCAAGAGCAGTAGCCGATCCGGACTTGTCGCTCGAGCTGGAGCTGGAGCTGGAGTCGGAGCTGGACGAGTCGGAGCTGCCGTCAACTGAGGTGTAAACAGTGTCGGCGTCATCGGTGGCCGAGGCTGTCGCCTCGGCACCGGTGGCGGAAGCTGTCTTGGTGATGTTGTACTTCTTGGGGTCCTGGGCACCGCAAGGGTGCTCCTGACGGCACGCCGAAGCGCAGTTGTTGTTGCCGTTGCAGTCGGTGACACACTGGTTGCCCCATTCGGTGCACACGAAGTAGGGGAGAGATAGGGAGTATTCGGAGACGTTGGGCTGCTTGCCGTTGCCGCAAATGCAGCCGTAGGTCAGAGATGCCTGAAGATGATGAGTTAGACGGTACGCAGAATCAGGTTGGCGGATGGGGGGACATACAGGATCACAATCATTGACCTTGGTGGTTCCGTCACCAGTTTGTTGGCAGATGAGGGGGCAAGTGTACTTCTCGCTGGCACACCAGGCCTCTGATTCACCATCAGTCTCTACTTCTTCGTCTCTTCCATTGTTAGGAGCTAGACAACTCACGTCGCTGGGACAGAGGCACGCTGTCGGGATCGATCACGTAGTCGGCCTGAGCAACGGCAACGAGAGTGGCGGCGACGGCCAGAACAGTGGAGCGGACGGAAGGCATGGCGATGTGGTGGAGGAATTAACGGTTCGAAGAGGTGTTAAGGTGAATGATCCGAGTATCGTGAGGAATGGGACGAAAGACTGTAGATCTCGGTGGTCAGCGGGGTGCTCTTGAACTGGGATTTGGCCTGTCAAGTATTTCAGGACGCAACAAGTCTGAGGACGGTGCAGGTAGTCATAGAAGGTTGGGTCGGTATGCAGTATGATCCCCAGGACAACAGCACATTTGAATGCGGGCTTGGGTCGTGTGGCGGGTGGGTTCAGGGTCAACTCACACAATTATTATGGGTGGGCGTTTGTTTGTATGAACGAAGGTACAAACAAGACGGCAGCGAGAGATGAAAAAGCAATCCGCAAACGAATGTCGGAGGACTCAAGCGAGAGGAGAAGTGGAGGATCAAGAGATGGCCGGATACACGGGAAGAGAGAGGAGACCGGGAGGAGAGAGGAGGCGACAGGACGGAATAGCCTTATGCAGAAATGAGCCAGAGCCGGGGCTGAGACCCGCGGCTGGCATTATCACGACCACCGGTGACTAGCAAACCAGCAACATCAAACAGGCTTAGCCCGTGGCCGAGGCACAGGCAGCGTAGCATCGCAAGCTCTGGGCGTGCTGGGCCGTGGCCCCGTGAGGCTCGGGTAGGATCCAGCCTGGGCGGTACGACCCACCGCTCGGCGCGATGCGAAGCTAGCTTTGGCCAGGGATCGCTAGGCGGAGGTGCTACTACATTATACAAAGTACGGATTTGTACCATAATTAATTACATGATATTCAGCCCGTAGGCCGTAGGGAGCTTGCATAGGTACAGTAGCTACCTATGTTGGCGCAGGTTGGCTCGCCGGGCTAGCAATTTGGCGTGAGCGCCAGCATGGAGCTTGGAGAGCTTGCGGACGCCACTGGTGTGTTGCTGGCGTGCATCTCCAATTTCCAGGCAAGCCAAGCCGCTCCGAGATGGGCCCTCGGGGAAAATGACCGCTGACGGAACTCATTTTGCATCTGCCATTGGCGTTAATTGCTACATGCCGTTCTTGTTTTTGTTGCCGTTCGTTGTGATTGTCTCTCCCCAGATTATTGGCTAGTATGTCTCAATAGGTCTCACTACCGCGAATCAACTCGGACAGTTCTCTCCACTACAATGCCATCATCGGCTACGTCGGGTGATAAGCTCGGCCAGGTCTCCATCTCCCCGTCCCACAGACCACATCCAAAATGATCGTATTCCCGCTCGCCTCCCATCTCCTCATTGCCTCGAATACAGCACCTCCAGCACCTAGCCCTGGGCTGTCGCAGGTGTTTCGCCGGTCGGTGGCGCCCACGGCTCAGGCCTCGATTACAGGTCTCACTCCGCCCGCGGGCGGTCGGCCTTTCTCGTGTAATGTATTCATTGGTTGTGCATGTGCAAAACAAAACACGGCCGTCTGAGAGGTTGAGAGGTCACTGCATTGAGTAATGACTGCATCATCCAGGCCGGGCCGCGACACGACACTTCGCATATCCCACTTGTCCGTCAGCAGTTGGTGGAACTTAGTGCATCGTGAGGGTGTCCCGCCTCCGACCTTCCGACCCTCCGCCCCAGCATTACGAGCCCACCCCATTCCTGTCAGAAGAGTTACTCCAGCATAGGCGGTGCGGCAAAGCAGGTGAGTGGCCAATTGCCCACTGTTGACTCCCGCAGAGGCAGGTCGCCAGGTGCGAGCTCGTATTTCTTGCATATGATGATAGTAGTGCCGAGAGTCCGCGCGATGCACGAGAGCAGTCGTGGGTCTGATCATGTTTGTGCACTGAACCAACCGGGCTGACTGAAAGGTGACGCCGAGACGACTCTGACGGCAATAATTCCGGGCGGTAGAAGCCGAGCACACTGATCGGCCTCCTTAATAAGGTTACTGCACTAATAGACAAGGGATCGGTTGAAAGTGCGGATGGCAGAGTAAAAGGAGGCGCCGCCTACTAAGTAGCATGAGTCCGGGGTCTGAGGGGGAATTGTCCAGGGTCTACCTCCGTGCCGTCAAGTAACATCGCAAGCATCAGGTGGGTGGATGAATGCCAAGCTTTCCAAGTCTCCATGGCAGTCCAGACTCACGTAGCAGGGGCTGCTTATGCGGTCCAGGGTCGACTGCAGGAGGCGTGCACAACTCACACCTAGAGGCACGGCTTGGGTAGCCAGAGGACAGATAGAACAAGTGACAATATAGATGGGTCTACTTGCTTTGACTCACCTGGCTCAATACATTGGCCTAAAAGTTTGGATGAACGAGAAGTCTCAAGATAGAGATTATAGAGCCCAACTACATTAATGGCTGGCATCCCGTAGACCTGGTCCTTGTGTAGGTAGTCATAAGCTTGCACCACCAGGAGACCAATCCCACCGCGTCCACCCATGGCGAACCACTCCATTTATTGTCTTACGATAGGCCCTCCCCGCTCCTTAGTCGGCATTCCCTTCCGTTAGGCTCAGGACTGCAAATATTATGCTGGGGCATATCAGTCGACTCTATAGATATGAGAGGCAAGCCGCCCCGGCCGAGAAAAAGATCCTGTACGCGGATAGATGCCCAAATCTTCGAGACATGGCCCCACCTGGTGGCACACAGAGAGGTGCATAGCGCCGGATCTTGTTGGCTCACCTCCCTTTGAATCCCCGTGGAGGGCCGTGTCGGTTGGCCTGACGGACGGCACGGCACGGGTGCTCACTCGGGGGCCGGAACGGGCATTCGCAGATTGATGGAGAGGCCGTCATCGGAATGCGGCGGCCGGGATACCGGCGTGGATGCCACGGCGGCAGTAGTATGTGCACAATCTTCCCACGGGTACGGGATGTCACGGTAGGAAAGTCGTGAATATCCACAGTAGCATCACCGGCAACGCACCTAACCCGACATGACAGCAGAACTACCGGTAGGCAAGTCACCAATTGGAAAATAGCATCGGCATCGGTATCCAACAGCGCCCGATCAACGTTATTCCAATCCAACGTCCCGCTCCCCGGAGCAAGCCAACGCCGATGCGTCGAGTTTGCGCCAGCCAGTGGGGACGGGCGGGAGCCAGCCCAAAACACGTTCCTCCTCCGGGACGCCGCCCGCCCCTCTTCCGGCCGAAAGAAGCATGATGCCGACATTCTCAACGCCGGCCTTCTTTTGCATCACCTCAAAGCTTTAACCACGCCATCGGTTGCTCATCCGCGTATAGCCAGCCGCGCAGCCCTTCCTTCATTGGCCTTCATTTCCAGACACGTTATTACAGTTGACGTGCACCCTGTCCCTCCCCATCACGCTCCCTGCGCAGCGATATCGAACCCCTTGGTGATCCAATCCTTCCAACTCGCAATTCTTCATCACGGACGTCAACCGCCACGACTATCAAATTCCATCATTCTTGCCAGCAGCAGCAACGACAACATCTCCGTCGACACCACAGTTCCTCGGGGGACTCAAACGATCATCCTACTCCCACCCCGTCTCACACCAGACCCCATCCGCCTGGGCATCAATCGCAACACACCACCGGCCGTCCCCTCGTCCGCCGCGTGCGACTCCGATCTCCGAATCCTTCGAACCCACATGCCCTTTCCACTGTCGCATGGCTGAATGGCGCCGGCGGTAGATCGAGAGCGTGCCAATGGCAGTTGGACGGGCACCGCATCTCCCGCGAGACCGTCCGATATCCCTTCAGCGTCCGTCGAGGAGTTCCACACCCCGCAGTCGTCGCTGCACAATGAGGCGCCCATCAGCATCAACCACCGCGACGAGGAAGATGCCGTCTCTCCAGTCGTGTCCCCCAGCTCCGTCACATCTCCGCCGTACTGGGTCAACTCGCATGGTCACCAGCGCAATATCTCCAGCGTATCCGTCGAATCCATCCTTCCCGCCGGAGCCATCACCCTCCGCGACAACGAGATAAACGACTACAACGACCGCAACAATGCCTGCTGGGCCAAGAGCGTCGAGATAGCCGACTACACCATCGTCAACGGCAGCGCCACCAACATCGGCGCTTTTGTTGTGTGGAACATCCGTGTCGAGACTCTCCATGTGGGTACTCTGCCAGCGAGGTGCAAACTGGGGACCGAACAGTATGACTAACCAACCACCCATATTTTTAGGGAAGTTACATGAACATCCGAAAACGGTATTCGGAGTTTGATGAGTTTCGACATCAACTAGTTTTGACCTTCCCCGGGTTCGAGGCGGCAGTTCCGGAGATTCCGCCCAAGAGCGTCATCTCCAAGTTCCGACCCAAGTTCTTGGAAAAAAGACGAGCTGGTCTCCAATATTTTCTCAAGTAGGCATCTCCTCAATATTGACTTACCGGATGTATGCTTACCTGATCTTCAGTTGTATTCTCTTGAATCCAGAGTTCTCCGGCTCGCCGGTTCTCAAGGATTTCCTCTTTGCATAGCGGCTGCATTCCCTTCATGACTTCACTGGATATAGTTCACTATCGGCCCTCAGGGAGGGCTCTTTTTGTACAAACGACATGCCAGTTTCTGCCTCGTCAATAGGCAGCAACGCTAATGATAATGCCTTGGATGACGCACATATGCGCCTCACTGCTGCTATTTTCGTACATGGTTCAATAGTCAAACTCGTACAAGACATATGGATTGCTGTCTTCCTCTCGTACTTTTCTCCTTTTGCCAAGCCGGCTCTGTGGTCCGCCGCCAACCCTCAAGCGCATGTTGGTGGGTATGCCTAGAGGGCTGAGCGGCGTCTCACACAAGCCGCCATATTCCATTCATTCCTACGCGCGGACCTATCGAATCTGCAACTAGAATTGCTTACGCAGTGCCAATGCTGTTTGCCGCGATGCCAAGTGCCGGCTTTCCGTGACAAGATACGGGACATGGCTGGGCGGTTGCCTCCTTGCGTCATCCGCGTCCATCATAAGAACGAATAGATCCGACACAGATTTACTAGACAGCAGAAGGCGAGGAGAGCATAATGACCTGTTTCATGCCCTGTTTGATCGGTGGCAATTATCAAGTAACTGCTTTAAGCGTTTGATGGTCTCGCATCGTCATACGCCGCGGATTCGCTCCAGGCATGACGCAACTCGAGCTTCTAGAAGCCTGCTCCTTGCCGGTTTTGGCAGAGACCAGTACGACCCCACCATCACGACACCCCCTGGGGCGCGCCAACTCACAGATGTCCGTCGTCGCCACTTCATCATCGACTGTTTTTCGCATTCCACGCAGGACAAAGGAATACATGGATTCCCTAGTTCCTCCAACGGCGGACGGCTTCGACCGTATCGCATCCGTGCAACAGGGACACGAGGACGAACAGAAGCGCAAAGCCCGAGAGCTCAGGCGCCAGTCGCTAAAGTCGCAAGCGCAAGCGCAACATGAGCGCAACGGGAGCTCATCAAGCGGTGGTCAGGATGAGAGGGCGCAGGCTGCCCGGTTGATCCAGAAAACCTTTCGGGGGCATCGCGCAAGGCGGGAGATGCAGGGATTCGGACTCGATGCGGGCACTCGATGGGCCACGGCAATCCGCGAGGCCCAGTTCCGGGAGGTAAACCGCCCAATGTCAAGGGAAGAGAGCATGTCCAATTCAGGGACGGGCAGCCCAGAGAGGAAACGACGCTTGATGGCCCGAGAAAAGTGGAAGAAGGCCAGCATAGTTGCACGACGAGCAAACCACGACGATCTTCCCTCAGACTCGTCATCCTCAACGTCTTCAGACGAGGAGGCATCGCCAGAAGAAAGGGCTGCCGCAAAGGCACGGCGCGAGAAGGAGAATGCCTCGCGCAGAAGCGATGCTCGCGTTATGGGTCTCCAGTACTTCCTCGAGATGGTAGATCTCAAGCATCGCTACGGGAGCAATCTGCGCATGTATCATGAGGAATGGAAGCGGTCCCCCACGAAGGAGAACTATTTCTACTGGCTCGACTACGGCGAGGGGCGCAACATCGAGTTAGATGCCTGCCCGCGCGATCGTCTTGAACGAGAGCAAGTCCGATACCTCTCGCGGGAGGAGCGACAATATTACCTCGTCAACGTGGACGGTGACGGGCGTTTGTGTTGGGCCAAGAACGGGGAGCGCATCGACACGACGGTAGCGTACAAGGATAGCATCCACGGCGTGGTGCCCTCAGATGACCCGACGCCGGCCTTCAACCCCATGGTCGAGTCAGGACATTCACGGAACTCGGTCGACACAAGCAGCTCGGACTCGACACTGGAGTCGATACGGGAAGCCGATCGGGCGGCCAAGTATGCGACGCCGGAGTTCGATGACAATGGAGGCTTCAAGAAGGTGACTCACCTATCGGCATCGACCGTATTCAACAAGCTGCTCCGCAAGTCGGTCAAGAAGAATACCTGGATCTTTGTAGCCGACACATCATTCCGACTATACGTGGGCATCAAGAATTCAGGGGCATTTCAACACTCGTCGTTCCTCCAAGGCGGCCGAATCTCAGCAGCCGGCCTGATCAAGATCAAGAACGGGCGGTTGCGATCACTGTCGCCGCTGAGCGGTCACTACCGACCTCCGGCAGCCAACTTCCGGGCGTTCGTACGGAGCCTGAAGGCGGGAGGCGTGGACACGAGCCACGTCGCCATCAGCAAGTCGTACGCGGTGCTTGTCGGGCTAGAGGCATACTTGCGGACACGGCGCAAGGGTAAGGAGATGCTTGGGAAGCTGGCGCACGGGAAGGACAAGATCCTAGCACCGGAGGAGACGGCACAGCGAGAGGAGGATGCGCGGGACAAGAGTGAGAGCGCCGAGAAAGAGAGAAAGGCGTTGGAGAGGGAGGAAGCCGAAAGGGATGCCGAAAGCACCGGGGTGAAGGTGATGCAGAAGTTGAGGATTTCTACATCGAGACTTAATAAAGGGGGGTAGCGTGCTGCCGTGACGAGTGGTTGGTATCAGACGGCATGAGACTGGCTGTGGCGGATTCTTAATACCCCTTGAGTGATGGTTATACGTTAACGACTTATGAATATAATCAGCATTAATGTCCATACTTACAAACCCCGGTGTTCTTGCATATAGCCAGAAGTGGTCGCCATGAGAAGCAGTTCTTCCGGTTCACGACTAGACTTACTTCCCTTTCTTAACGTTGTCAGGCAGCCTCGACATCCGGTCGGTTACCCTATAGCGAGCACCAAATATGATGGGGACTGATTTCTTGATGAACGAGGCGTGATTAATATGGATAAAGTGTTCGACTGTTTGGACTATTGCATTTGATTGTGTACGGGTGTTGTCGACGGATTTCATAATTCGGCGCTTGCTTTGTTGCCATGAAATGTTTGCTTGTTATTGTGAATCTGGACCATTGCCAACTGCATTGCCAAGATGACAGACGAGGTCACAATCAGGCTAGGATAGCTGCGGAAGGCCAAGTACGTACCCATCTCGTCATAAAATCACATACGGCTCCAGACACTGCTATTCAACCAGGTGCTTACCTGAGTCACATACAATCTTCAAGTGTCTGTTTGGTCGCGGAAAGTCGAAAACCATCGGCTGCTCTCACCTCCAAACGCCCAGCGCACTGGCTTGGGGTGCACCTCGCTGGAAGCGCCTTGGGCACGGGACTCCCACAGCGGGCAAGTGCCCTGTACGGAGTGCTGAGGTCAAGGCGCTCTAGGTGATCCGACAGCGTCACCCGCCCCTAAACCTGCCCAAATAACGCCAAACGCCAACGCCACGAGGAAGGGAAGCACCACCCAAACGTCTGGTCAGTCGCACGAAACCGGTCGGGATATCCATCGAAAAAACATCAACAACGAGCGCTCCCATCGCGACAAGCCCGAGCCGGGCTCCGTATCCTGCAATCAGCCACCGAGACCGAGAACCATGCCAGGCTTCCTCACGTCTGTCAATGGCCTCCGTCACCCGCTCCACACGGCGCGCTGAGGGTCTTCACCCGCACCACCACGCCAGCGCCCACGCCCATCACCTGACGCCCTCAGCCGCGGCCAGCGCAGGCCTCTTCCACCAGGCTGCCCGGAACAAGCGGGCGCTCGAGGGCCCGGAGCGCGACTTCGACGTGATAAAGCCAAAGAGGAGTCGGATCACCGTCGAGATCCTCGCCAAGGGCTCACAGAACCTGGCCGACGCAGTACGGGCGCCGCCTGCACCTGTATCGCGCCCGCGACTGGCCTTAGCCACGGTGAACCCGCCACCTCCGCCCACGACGACGACGACTGCCGCAGCCCCCGCGACGAACACCGACCAGAACCTGACAAAACACCAGGCCAAGGTGATAAATGGCATCAAACACGAGCTGGACAGGCTACAGCCGCAGTCCAAGGACACTCGGGAGCAGGGGCGCAAGCTCCGCTCGCAAGAAGCCACCAGATTCAAAAGCGAGCTCTCTGCATACTTCCCCGAGTACGACGAGGTGATTGGGAATGACCCCAAGGAGCATCGTACGTATAGAAAAAAATTCCCATCGCTCTCTAGAGCCTCCTTTTTGCGCCAATCTGGTTACTGACCAATTTCAGATGTGTTTAACGTCGAGACGCCGATTGTCGTCGTTGACTCCGACCCCCGACGCGCTGCAGCAAACTCCCAAAGCGCGGTGCAGCGACCCCACCAGGCTGACCAATACCCTGCACGAGGATATGGCGATGCCCTGTTCAACGACGTGTTTGATGCGCAGCGCATCGATTTTAGCTTCCTCGAGGCACAGTACAAGAACAAGGCTCTTGAGGACCCCTTGCCGGATAAGCTGTTCCAGCCCGTACACAGGCGGGCAGAGAGGCTCGAGCGGTCGATTCGCAATACCGAAAAGGGACGGGCCCAGCATGAAAAGGACCAGATCATCCGGCTCCTGGAGGGACTTCAAGGCCATGACTGGTTGAGAATAATGGGCGTCAGCGGCATTACCGAGACCAAGAAGAAGACGTTTGAACCAGCGCGTGACCATTTCATCAAGGGCTGCCAAGCCATTCTTGCCAAGTTCCGTAACTGGATTTTAGAAGAGAGGCGGCGGAAGATGGAGAAGGAGAAGGCGCTCGCTGAACGAGCCGGAGAGGATGATTCGGATTCGGCACATGCCGAGGAGGACGGTGATGACGACAATGCTGCCAATGACGACAGTAGCGACTCAGCATCGCCGGCCAAGCAGCTCCAGGAAGAGGCTATGGCTAGAACCAAACCACCGACTAAGGGTTCCAAGAAGCGGCGAACAACGCCTCAGCCACCTGCTGCAAAACAGCCGGCGGCCAAAGCACCAATTCCCAAACCGGTCAAACCTCCCAAGCCCCCCGAGCCGCCCAAGGAGTTCAAGTCGTTCTTCAGCAAGAGGTACGAGCGGGATGGGGCGTTGAATCGCCATAGGCGGGCGGGAAGGAAGGTGATGGCATGGGGACACCCGGTCCCCGAGATACCCCCAGTTGATTTTGATTTGCCGGAAGAATTCCTTGATTCAGATGCATTGAAGGCCCGGGAAAGGAGGAAGCGCCGGGACAGGCGAGGCAGCAAGAACTGAGAGCGAATTAGCATTGTGTTCGTTGCCTGTAATAACACTAAAGGGATATGGAGAGAAGGGCATGAAGGGAATCATTTCGGAATGGCGTTAGGGAGGTTCTCCCATCATGGAAGATGAGGATTTGTGCGGACGGGCCTGTGTACGATTTGTAGTAGTTAACTGTGCCCACGCTTTCAGAACATACACGTGTCTTTTGCAAGTTGATCGATCAATGTCAAGGTCGTCAAGGTCGTTGAGGCCGCCAAGGTCGGCATGGAGTTGTCCCTTGTGAGCTGTGAAAAGGCGGATTAAGCTGTGTCGGATGGCTGGCTCCTGACCGAGTCAAATTCCGGATGCACCCGCCACGACCATGGCACAGCCGCGGGCATGGATAGAAGTTCGCCAGTCCACTGAAAAGGAGACTGCGTGCCTTGGAACACTCATGTCGGTGGTGCTGGACACTATCATGTTGCGCACTGCCGGCGCGGTTGAGAGCTTGCGATTCTTGGATGCAAGTACACAAGGCGTAATGAGGCGCAACGGCGCAACGGCGCTGCGTACTTGGTTCACTCATCGAGTGTGGGTGAGGCTGGTTGAGCCGCATGTGGCCCGTGCGCCACAGCTCCCAACGCGCCTCCGAGCCGCGACTTCGTTTCCTTCCCGTCAAGGTGCACAGGCGAGCGATTGAGGCACGACAGCCCAGTGTTTTCCTTTCGGGCGTGCACCCATCACAATTTCTTCTTGCCACTCTCTCGTTCTAGACTATTTCGCGCCCTCTCTTGTTTTCCCCTTTGCCATCGCTCTCCCGTCACGGACTTCTTCCCCCTGCTGCTGCCTTCTGCGAACCGTCTCCGCAATCTACCGACGTGCGCTGAACCACCGAACAAAGGTTATGCCTACGACCACAACCACGACCTAGGCCGAATACCTCTTGCGCATAGGCGTCATCGAAAGGGCCTCTCGCGACGACAGGATATCGAGACCTCCGTCTTCATCGATGCGACATACATAAGCACTGAGCTCGCGGGGGCCTTTCGGCCTTAGTTTTCGTTCGACCCTGCTCCCGACCGTGGAAATGGCGACCGACGGCCTGTTGCACGATCCCATGGAGGAGACGCACCCGCTCTTGGGCCTAGATGATGGCCTTCCACCCATCGAGGACTTGCCGATCCTTGAGTATTTCGTCATCAAGCAGGAGGTGAATCTTGAAGTCAACTTTCGCGACAAGCGCATCGATGGCACGACTGACGTAATCCTCGCCACCTTCAACGATAAAATCGAAGAGGTCGCGCTCGACGCCGCGAACTGCGAAATCGACACCGACAATGTCTACGTCACCGAGCTGCGCGAGGTCAACGGGGAGATCGTCGAGGGCCTGAAGCGCAAGACCACCGCCGTGTATACCGACCCATACGACAAACTCTCACACCCCAAAGGCTGGAACTGGAGAGCTGAGCACCATGATCTCCGCCGAATCAGAGCGCGCTCTTTGTTTCATAGCCGAAAGGCCGACGTCCCCGCCGAGAATAGAGAATTCGAGGGCTGCACGCCGGTCTATGGGTCACTCAAGGTGAATCTGCGTGGGAAGGCAGACCAAGATCGTCCGAGGCTCATCATTAGGAAATCGACGGGCCTTGATACGATGGATAGGACCAACAAGCAGTTCAAGCTCACCATTCCGTTCACCAATACGAACCCTCGAGATGGCATTCAGTTCGTTGGAGTAGACCCCCTCGACAACCGGTTCACCCACATGTACACTCGAAGCTCCATCAACCCGGGGACTGCTTCTTGCATCTTCCCATGTGTCGATGATCATGGATCACGTTGCGATTGGCGGATATCCATCAAATACCCTCGAACACTCGGAGATGCCCTCCAGCAGGCCTTGGCCACACAGCGGAATGGCTCGGGTGGGGATAGGATGCAGATTGATGGACAAGAGCGATCACATAACCTTGCAGAAGAGGACAAACTCAGAGAAATGTCCGTTGTCTGTTCAGGTTTCCTTATGGAGGAGACTGTGGACCCAGATGATGACCACAAGAAGATCATGACTTTTGAGCCGGAGAAGAAGGTTTCGGTACAGAAGCTTGGCTTCGCGGTCGGCCCCTTTGAACATATCGACCTCTCATCTGAGTCCCGAACGGAAGAGGATGAGGTGAAGCTGGGTATGAACGCGCTCAAGGTCCACGCTTACTGTCTACCGCACCGAGCCGATTGGGTCCGCAACACATCTGCTGCTCTGACCATGGCAGCCGACTTCTTCACATACACCTTTGCTAGGTATCCCTTTGGAAACTTCAAGTTGTGTTTTCTGGATGACCTGGTAGAAGATACCGTGTCTCTCTACTCGATGGCATTTGTTAGCAATCGGCTGCTCTTCCCAGAAGACATCATGGACACCGAGATCGATGTGACGAGAAAGATCGTCTACACTCTGGCTAGCCAATGGATCGGGATCAACATGATTCCAAACACCCGGAACGATCTGTGGCTCATCATCGGCATTGCCCACTACATGACAGATCTCTTCATGAAGCGCCTGTGTGGTAACAACGAATACAGGTTTCGGATGAAAATGTTGTCAGATCAACTTGTCGAGGTTGACAACGAGCGGCCATGCTTGTATGACCTCGGACCCCATCTCCACCTGGGAGAGTTCGAGATGGATTTCATGACCCTAAAGGCTCCCGTCGTTTTCTTCATTCTGGACAAGAGACTTATCAAGGCCTCTGGCGGCCATGGTTTGACTCGAATATTGCAGAAACTCCTGACCAAGGTCCAGATCGAGAGCTCAGACAAGTCAACAATTCTCGAAACGGAGAAGTTCAGGACGACCTGCGAGAAAGGGGCTAGGTACCGACTTGAGACCTTCTGGAGCCAATGGGTTTACGGGTCTGGATGTCCTCGGTTCGATGTCAAAGCCAAGTTCAACAAGAAGAGGCTATGTGTTGAGTTGACTCTGAATCAGATCCAATCTCAGATCACCAAGAAACCCCAGCTGGAGAGGTCTGACTTCCTCCGAGTTATCAAGGAGCGCCGTGCTGGAGTTAAGCTTGGTGAGGTGCAGCCGCTTTTCACTGGACCTATGACTGTTCGAATCCACGAAGCCGATGGAACCCCATACGAGCATATTCTTGAAATTCGCGAGGATGCGACACGATCCACCAAATTCGAGATCCCCTACAATACCAAGTACAAGCGACTAAAACGTACTCGGCGTATGAAGGAGAAGCAAAATGTTGGAGCCAGCATGGACACGGAAAACCTCGACGATACCCTCCTCTATTGCTTGGGTGATGTTCTTCAAACCCCAGAGGAGCAACGGGACTGGGAGTTGATTGACTGGGATCCTGATACCGAGAGGAAGATGGACCAGGAGTCCTACGAATGGATTCGCGTGGATGCTGACTTCGAGTGGGGTTGCGATATGAAGCGGACCCTCGAGCCATACATGTACGTGTCTCAACTTCAACAGGATAGGGATGTGGTGGCTCAGCAAGATGCCATGCTGTACCTTACTCACGGACCCCTTCATCCAATTGCCTCTGGTTTCCTCGTCCGGACGCTTATCGACCGACGCTACTTCCATGGTATCCGGACGATGGCTGCGGAGGCTCTTCCAAGGCAAGCCAACATCAAGGACATTTCAATGCTTGGCCTTCGACAGCTGATGAAGGCTTTTACCGACATGTTTTGCCACAATGAATCCAGTCAACCGAAGCCAAACGACTTCTCAGACAAGAAGCAGTACAACGTCCGTCGAGCCATCATCAAGGCTATTGCACAAGTCAGAGACGCCAACACTTACAAGTGCCCGCTGGAGGCTCGGCAATTTATCCTCGACCAGCTACTTTTTAACAACAATGAGGATAACCCCTACTCGGACCACTTCTACATTTCCCTTCTCGTTGAGACATTGGCCATCTCTCTCGTGCCCTCGAAGCAGGACGAGTGGTATGCTCGTCAGAACAAGGTGCCGATTGAAGAGGAGAGGCAATTTCTCGAGAGGGCTCTGGAGCAGATTGAACGTGTTCTTAGACGGGATGAATGGACAAACTCTTACCAGAACATCTGGACAATTGCTGGGTTGGAAGCAAAGCGGCGGCTGATGAAGGCAGAGGTCATTCCTAAGAGCTATCTTGACTTTGGGCAATATCTGCTTGATGGAACCCGAGATCTTATTCGGATCAAAGCCTTCGAGTCATTGGTCGACCTTGGGGCGATGATGGATCCTACGGTATTCACCTTTTTGGTGTATTCTCTCACCACAGATCGATCACCCTTTGTCCGCACCAAGCTCATCGAGGCAGCGGCTTCTGGTCTCGCGGCGATCGCGTTCGGAGAGCATTCGAAGGCTGTTAAGAACGAGCCTGCTCCAGATGAAGGAGACGCGCTTTTGCTTGTCCAAGACAGTGCCCAGGAGATTGAGGCTCGAAAGGAGATGTTTGCAAGAAAGGAAAACCTGGACGCAGCCCTGAAGGCTCTGCGAAAAGAGATGGAAGAAACATACGGCGGGGATGAGCGACACTACAGCACGGCGATGCGCAAGGCCCTGGACCACCCTGGTCTAGGCCGGGCTGAGCTGGAAAGTATGCTTGATTTGGCGGCGATGATGTTTGAGGAAGCAAGCGACTGGGTTGTCACGGTTAACCTGCCTAAGGCTTGGAAGGCTGAGCGACTGGCCCAACAGCTTGCCAACAGGGTAAGAAACCCAAGAGCAATGACACAGGATACGCATACTAACCGCTCGCAGTTGACTGTCATGTTCAAGTCGTATTACAAGACGAAGCCCAAGGAGCCTATCCCTCAGCCACCACCTCCTGCACCAGTCCCCGCACCAGCCCCGGCGCCGGTGGTTGTTCCTGAGCCCAAGCGACCTATTCCCCTCCCGAGAACTTCATCGATCAAAATCAATACCCACAAGATCTCTACTCCCCAGCGGCCAATGTCTAATCCTCCCCCGGAAAGGGATACGATTGTAGCGTCGCCGGTGGTTTCTGTTTCTCGCCAACCGAGTGTTTCATCCTCATCAGCCTCGAAATCTTCTCGGCCGCCAGAGCCCTCTTCTGCCTCTTCAGCTAAGCGACCTCGTCCGGAAAAGGAGGAGCACCATCCTTCACCGGCTCCAAAGAGACCCAAGGTGGAAAAGTCACTAACTTCGGAGTTTGGTGGCGAGCGGAAGAAACGTCGTATGGTTACTCTGAAGACAAGAAATCCTAAACGTCTTGCTTTGATCCTGGGCCACCATCCCAAACCGATTGCCAATGGGAGGACGTCCCTACCTTCAGGGAATCGCAAGGAATCCTCGCCCGCTTCGTCCATCAAAGATTCTATTACTGCCAAGCCTGCAAGAAAGCCTCTGCCTTCGGGGGAGCAGCCCGTTAGGAGAGCTTTGCCAGGAGGCCCAGTCTCCTCGTCACACCCCCCTACGCCGGGCCCTAAGATCTCGCTGAGTGCCCATTCAGCCTCAACGCCAAAGCCAAAGGTACAAAGCCAGGCGGCTTCCACGCCAACTACGGGGTCTGTGCGACCGAAGATCAAGATTATTCGCAAACCTCATCCACCACCGCCCGCTCCTTAGAAAGAACCAGGGGAGCCAAGTCGGAGACGTATGGAGAAAACAAGCAATGAAATTTGGGCCGAGTCAACATACGAGAGCCCGAATTTCATATCACAGAGAGAGGAACAGGAAATGATACACAGTGGCGTGTATCAACCCAACGATAATGGTGAGACGAGGACGTCCTTTGAACCTGTCACCCCTCAGTCTCTTCCATCTCTCCCAAGCGAGACTACATCTGAGAGTGAAGTGAGTGGAGAAGAAAATGGTCGGACACAATTTGGTGTTGAGGTCGCGGCCAACGACCGCGAAAGGACTTTGATGACCCGTTGAAAGTTGATTTTGATGTTTGAATAGATGCAATGGCGTGTATTGCATTACATTTGGCGTTGGGCGCGAAGTGAACCAGACTGCCGGTGGGGTTGGCGTGCGGAAGGGAGTGGTAATGACTGTACAGTATTCAGAACACAATGCTTTAGATATCCCCTTTGAAGCCATGCCAATATCTTTTTATATATGTCTAATGTGTTGTCAAGGAGTTAATGCGATGTCATCAAAGTGAGTATGTTTGTAGTCGCTCCACGTTGCAAGTAGCCCACGACCTCATGTTCGGTGCTCTGATTCTATACATCACGTGTTGCACGGGAGCATGATCCATGACCTTCTAAAGTCCCTTGTGACACTCTGCGAAGCTGTGGTCCAGCAACTTTGAACTCATCCTTCCACCCGAACCGGCACCGAAATAGGACAGCTTCAGGTTCTCGGCTCCGGAGTATTGATTGTCCTATGAGATCTGGGGGATTTCTAACGTTGTCCCCACCAGCCAAGGTTGCCTGGGGCGATGTACACGCTGAAGAGGGTTCCAAAGCGTTCCGAAGGCCAGAAAAATGGAGATAAATTGGTGAACCATGGACAGCGAAGATTACACGGAATAGGCTCCAAGTTCATTGTCCTTGGGGGCTGCGTACAGCGTCGTTCCTGAGCCGCCAGCTGGCTTTGTTTTCACCCTTTCGGCCGACGTCGGCCAGTGGCTGGGGATTCGTAGTGCCGCCGGTTGCCGGTCCAAAACAGAAAACAGACAGCATGAGCAGCTGGCGCGCGACGGCCACACTCCGAGATAAGCCCGCCGCGGGCCAACCTTATCACCACGTGATGCGGAATCTTCCGCGCGCTCCCAGCCCAGTGCGATCTTCGTCCAGATCTCTCGTCACCCGAGCCGGAGGAGCTCTTTCGCAAGTTTGCACGAAACGCTGGAATCCCGCCCTGTCGCCGTCTTTTCCATTGTTCATTCTATCCCCACGCCCCCAGAACTTGTCCAGAGGACGTCCGTCTCCATGTAGAGGCCTGCTGGCGCTGGCGTTTTCCATCCGGTGTAAGTTGTCTTTTTTTTCTTGCGTCGCGACCGGCCTCACTTTCTCCTGAGCTGTGAGCCGCCTTGTTACGCAGCGTCCCGCCACCTCCCAACGGCTCCCCTCGCCCGAAACCTGGCGCCGCGCGACCTCACAGCAGCTCTAACGCTGGATCCGAGCTTCACTGGATGGTTAGGCTAACCGTTCTCCCCCCCGCAGATCAGCATGAATAGCCAGAATCTTCATGGCGGCAGTGGCCCTGCGGGATACGATCGAGATCGCGAGATGGACGAGCAACGACACCGGGCCATCCAGCAGCATGAGGAGATGGCACGGCGAGATCAAGAACGAGAACGAGAACGGGAGCGCGAACGCGAGCGCGACCGAGATCGGGAATCCGGCGATCGCTACCAATCGACGCCTCATCACAGCACCGCGGGCTCCATCCCCATCCACCAGCCGGTAGCCTCCCGCATTTCCGGCGCGATCCATAGCCCAGGCGGATTACTGGCAAACCACAACGGCAACGCACCCCCGATCCCTCTCGGCGCGCCGCCCGGAGGTCCTTTGGCCAACTTTGGCGGGCCGTTGCAGAACGAGCACAACCGCCCGATCCAACACGGTGGACAAAACAACGCGAACCCGCAGCATCAGATGTTTGCGCCGATGCCGCACACAACTGCTCCTCCGGCCTCTTCGCAAGCCGTGACGAGCAGCGTAGCAGCAGTATTTGGCGGCCCGCTGCAACAACAAGATGGCCAGCGTGGGGCTCAGCAGGGCGCGCCTTTCCCCCCAGCAGGCTCTGCTGCTCATCAGATCCCCGGTGGCATCACCCAGGGGCAGCAGCCGATTCTTAATGTGAGTACATGCCATTTTTGCTCTTTGTTACCCATCAGGTGGGGGTTGTTGGTGGCGCGAGTTGTGTTTGTTCCTGGCGGGCAGCCGAACCTGAGCTGGCCAAACCACAAGCTCAACACCATGGCGGTGATTCACGCGCACACTTGCTCGATAACTCGGCCGAGCTGCTTTCCACCTCCCTTCACCTTTTCTCAAACCCTCCCTGCTCTCTACGAGATATCTTGTTGTGCGATACAAGGGCGCATATTCTTGAACGTCTTGCGGCAACTAGCACCACAGTGGCCCATTTCAAGCAATGGATCTTAGCCTCTTACTCGATGTCCCGACGCTTGCGGGAGACTTGGTTGGTGTTTTCGGCAATGGGGGAGAAGGGGTGATTATTTACTGTGACGGGAATGCTTCAATGTGGTGCAACTACCACAGCTACATCGTACCGCACATCCACTTGACCATGTTCAACCAGCGATAGGAGAGGTCAAATGCTAACAAGTCTTGTTCTAGGATGCCCTCACATACCTCGATCAAGTCAAAGTTCAATTCCACGACCAGCCCGATGTCTATAACCGGTTCCTTGATATTATGAAGGACTTCAAGAGTCAAGCGTACGTCCGAACTCGCTTGCGAAAGAGGAACATGTATTGACAAAAGTAGAATCGACACGCCTGGAGTTATTAACCGCGTTTCGGAGCTTTTCGCGGGTCACCCGAACCTGATCCAAGGATTTAACACCTTCCTGCCTCCGGGCTATCGGATCGAGTGCGGTGCCGGCAATGACCCCAACACAATCAGGGTTACAACTCCTATGGGGACCACGGTCCAGTCGATTACTGGTCGCGGAAACCAGCCTGATGGCCATGGACCCGCGGGGGGCAACCAATCCCTCTTCCAGGAACGCGGTGGACAGTGGCAGCAACAAAGGCCTCAACACAGCATCGAGAGCCCAGAGGCTACATTCAGCACCCCCGTGCAAAACGGGGCCAGCCTATTTGTCCAGGCTGCTGCGCAAAACGCTGCCTTTGAGAGCGCAAACTCGCAGCGTAGTCGTGCTCAAGGCACTGCCGGCCCTGGTGATACACCCAACACCCGCCATGCTTTGACCCCTACCCCCCAAGGACAACCAGCAGTAAACGGCAACGCGGCTAACCAAGCAAACATGGAACGCCGCGGACCCGTGGAGTTTAACCATGCTATCAGCTACGTGAATAAGATCAAGGTACGCCCCGCAGCTTGAACTCGGTCAGCGTAGGAATTTATCAGCTAATCACATGTGTCAGAACCGATTTCAGGACAAGCCTGAGATATACAAACAGTTCCTTGAGATCCTTCAGACATATCAGAGGGAACAGAAGCCCATCCAGGACGTTTACGCTCAGGTTACGACTCTGTTTAACTCCGCCCCTGACTTACTGGAAGACTTCAAGCAATTCTTGCCGGAAACCGCTGGCCAGGCTAAGGCGACTCCCGGCCGGATGGAAGATGGCACGCCCACGGGCCCCAGTCACACTCCCCAGCCTGGAATGAGAGACGGGCAAAAGTTGCCCCCTCTTGGAAGCTTTGCGCCTCCAGCAAGTGCAAGCAAGGACCAGAAGAAGCGACCACGTGCCGATAAGCAGGCCGCCAACGCAGGAGCTCTCCTTGCCGAAGCAGCAGCGAGCTCTCGAATCGCTCCTCCCAGCGTGAATGGCAGCAAGAGACCCAAGATCAACCATGTCGCTCGACCCCCAGGCGACAACTCTGCGGTTGAGCCAACGCTAACTCCCGTGATGCCTGAGCCGTACCCAGCGCGATCATCGTCCACCTCTAACCAGGATGAGATCGCATTTTTCGAGCGCGTCAAGAAGTTCCTTAGCAACCGATCTTCGATGAATGAGTTCTTGAAGCTATGCAACCTGTTCAGCCAGAACATTATCGACAGGAATACCCTCTTCCACAAAGGTGCCCTCTTCATCGGCGCTAACCCTGACTTGATGAGCTTCTGGAGGACTTTTGTCGGAGTTGAGACACAGGATGTGGTCATCGACAACCGCCCGGCACCTCCAACTGAAAAGGTTTCGCTGAGCAACTGCCGGGGATACGGCCCAAGTTACAGACTTCTCCCCAAGAGGGTAAGCGGACTATCTTGATATTTCCATTGTATTTTACTAACGTGTGTGGAAAGGAACGTCTCAAGCCTTGCAGTGGTCGTGATGAGCTCTGTAACTCGGTATTGAACGACGAGTGGGCCTCGCATCCTACTTGGGCATCTGAGGACTCTGGATTTGTCGCCCACCGCAAGAATCAGTTTGAGGAGGGCCTTCACCGCATCGAGGAAGAACGCCACGACTATGACTTCAACATCGAGGCCAACCTGAAGTGCATCCAGCTTCTGGAGCCCATCGCACAACAGATGCTTGCCATGTCTCCATCCGAGAGGGAGGCATTCCAGATGCCTGCTGCACTTGCCGGACAGAGCACCTCGATCTTCAAGCGTATCTGCAAGAAGATTTACGGCGATAGGGGCATTGATGTTGTCAACGACATGTTTACCCATCCCTTCGATGTCGTGCCAGTTCTCCTGGCCCGGATGAAGCAGAAAGACGAGGAGTGGCGATTTTCTCAGCGTGAGTGGGAGAAAGTCTGGCATGCCCAGACTGACAATATGCATCTCAAGAGTCTGGACCACATGGGTATCCTTGTCAAGCAGAATGACAAGAGGAACCTGACTGCCAAGCACCTTGTTGATGTCATCAAGACGAAACATGAGGAACAGCGCCGAGAGCGAGCTCTTAAGGGCAGGGCGCCTCGACACCAGTTCGTTTGGGATTTTGCGGACAAGGATACAGTTATTGATCTTCTCCGCCTGATGATGTTGTACAGCTTGCATAGCGGTCAGCACAGCAGTCAAGAAAAGGAGCGTATCCTCGACTTCTTCGAGATGTTCATTCCTGCTTTCTTCGACATCCCTGACGAGCACATCCAAGACAAGCTCCCCAAGATTCAGCCCGAGTCTGGCGAGGAGGAGATGGAAGACCATACACCCGCTGAGCTCACCAACGGCCGTAGCCGCCGCAACGGCAAGAAAGGAGATCTGCTTAGGGGAGTTCTTGATCCTGGCCGCAACGGTAGCAAGACGCGAGGCCAGAAGGAGGACAGTGCAGCATCTGGAAGCAAGGAGACCACTCCTGATGTTACATCGGCGAATGAAGAGGAGATGCCCGACGCATCCGAGGACGCTGCGGCGCACGACATGTCCAACGAGCGGTGGATGCCTAGTATTCCCAAGCCGGTGGTTGTTGGCCAGAGCGACGCCCTGCTCAATGCGGATGGTGAGCTGAAGGCTGACGGGTTCTTCACTCGACCGTGGTACAACTTCTTCTGCAACCAGACGCTGTTTGTCTTCTTTAGCATCTTCCAAACTCTGTACCAGCGTTTGCAAGATCTCAAGGACAGCAAGGAGACTGTTGCTAAGGAGGTCGTGCGCCTCAACAACGAGAAGCCAGCTCGGGACATTGGCTTCACCGAGAACCATATGAAGTTCTTTGACCTTAGCGACGACCCCGAGACTTACTGGCCCAAGACACTCGAGCTCATTGAGGAGTATATTACCGGTGACGTGGACGAGAACCGGTACCAGGATGTTATGCGTCACTACTACCTCAAGACCGGATGGAAGGTGTACACGATCCAGGACCTGCTCAAGACGCTCTGCCGATTGGCCCTCACCTGCAGCAGCACCGATGCGAAGGAGAAGACACCCGATCTGATCCAGCAGTACCTCACCAGTCGCGACAAGGAGGAGACGAGCTACCAGACCGAGATTAGCGCCAGGAAGTTCGCCGAGAAGTGTGTAAAGGATGGCGACATTTTCGTCGTTTGTTGGGTAAGTCAAAGTCGTGCTCTGTCTCGGATAGAAAACTAACAATGCTTGCAGTTCCCTGGCAAGTCAGAGGCTACGGTTCGATGGCTGCAGCGAGAGGAGACGACGTTCTACATGGACGAAATGCAGCTCCGCGAACGTTGGCAGTACTACATTTCATCCTTCATCCGCGTGGAGCCTACGGAAGGAGTCCCACGATCCAAGCTCCAGAAATCGGTGCTAACGCGCAACTTGCCCTCTGGTGACGCCGACTCGGACGACGACAGCACGCCCAAACCCGTCTCGTACAAGGAGAACCTGACCATTAGCATCTGCCTTAAGAGCTCCAAGATGGTCTGGGCCCCCGGTACTTCAGAATACGTCGTTTACGGCCAGGCACCTAAGACGCGCGATCAGCGCGAACGCCGCGAGAAGTTCATCCGCGCCCTCACAAACTACCGAGAGAGCAAGCTCCTCGAGAAGTGGGTGCACAACCCTTCGTGGACAAAGGATCTCAGCCCCGAGGAGGTTCAGGATCAGAACAAGAACTTCCGCCGTTGGATGGACGAGGGCATTGTGCCTCCAGGCGCTGCCGAAGAGGACGCGGAGATGAACTAGACGGGAAACCTGCTCGCTGCCCTCTCTCTACGGAGAGATAAAAGAGGCAAAAGGGATGGAGGAGGAGCGGGATGATGATGTTGTTTCAGGTACTCTGCGGAAATGGGAAACAAACTTGGCTCACCCGGCTTGTGGATTTGCACCGCACCGGAGTAGGGACCGGATTATGGCCGGGGGAATCTCACCAGCGCTTGTTTTTGTGTGTCGCGGTTTTGTTTTCTAATTCGTTTTATTATTATTGCGCTCCTTTGTTTCCCTGTCTATTGAAAGGCGTGGAAGCTGGATTTGCGGAGACTCTGCTCTTTCTCTCTGCGTTGTAGGAGGAGGCGATCCAGGTATTGCGAGTCTCCACCAAAAAAGGAGGGGAGGGGGTCCGGGTGAATATGAGAAGAGGACATTTTCCTCTCTCGCTTGTACTCTAGATTATATAGCCCTTGCACGTCCGTCCATATCTTATAAAGTGGCTATTCCTACTCTTTGTTGTGCTGTGTCGGCGTCAACTTGCATGTGGTGAACTGGGTGAAATCATGAAATCATGTTTATTTTACTTTAAATTAGATAGATCTACTAGATATAGATATAGAGCAGCAACGATTTGAATCGTCAGCGATACCAATATGCATTAGGTATAGTGACGCGCTTTTTTGTATCCTCGTGCCGTATCCCATTCATGTAAGTGGCTGTGCGCCGTTAAATATGTCATTTAAGTCGTTATGTTTTGCGTCTACTGCAGGTTCTCAATGACCATGGCAGAGGCACCACCACCGCCGTTGCAGATACCGACGGCACCAATCTTGGCCTTCTTCTCCTTGAGGACGGAGGTGAGGGTGGTGACGATACGGGCACCGGAGCAACCGAGAGGGTGGCCAATGGCGACGGAACCGCCATAGACGTTGACCTTGTCAAGGTCAAGGCCAAGGATCTTGCCATTGGCGAGGGCGACGGCGGAGAAGGCCTCGTTGATCTCGTAGAACTCAATTTGCTCGGGGGTGAGACCGGCGTGCTTGATGGCCTTGGGGATGGCAAGGGCGGGGGCAATGGTGAAGCGCTCAGGCTCGCGCTCAGCATCACCCCAGCCGAGGATCTTGGCAATGGGCTTGAGGCCAAGCTCCTTGACCTTGGCCTCGGAGGCGAGGACAACAGCGGCAGCACCGTCGTTGAGGGGAGCGGCGTTGGGGGCGGTAACGGTGCCGTCGGGCTTGAAGGCAGGGCGCATGGCCTTGAGCTTGGCCTCGTTGAGGTTCTTGACCTCGTCATCGGTGGTGATTTGGACCGGGGGCTTGCCTCGGCCGCCGCTGACCTCGACGGGGACGATCTCGGTGAAGAGACCAGCTGCGGTGGCAGCCTGTGCCTTCTTGTACGAGTTGATGGCGTACTCGTCCTGAGCCTCACGGGTGAGCTCGTACTCCTTGGCGCAGAGTTCGCCAGCGAGGCCCATGTGTTCCTTGTTGTAGGCGTCTGTCAGACCGTCCTTGAGGACGCCGTCGACGAGGGTCTGGTCGCCGTACTTGGCGCCGGTTCGGAGGTTGGGGAGGTAGTGGGGGGCGTTGGACATGGACTCGGTACCGCCGGCGACGACGATGTCGGAAGTGCCAGTCATGATGTTCTGGGCTCCGAGGATAATGGCCTTGAGGGCAGAGGCGCAGACCTTGTTAACGGTGGTGGCAACGGTGGACTGAGGGAGGCCGGCGCCAATGGCGCACTGGCGGGCAGGGGCCTGGCCGAGACTAGAGACTGTCGGTCAGCATGCGAGAGGTTCTGCGGTGTAGACGACGATGCGACCATGGAGATCTTGGGCGTAGAGGAGAGGACCGCAAGATCAAATCCCCAAGGCGCAGAGGCGGGACAGGCAGAGAAACAGAGGGATATTTGGAACGTACCCAGCGGAGAGGACATTGCCAAAGAAGACCTCGTCGACATCCTCAGGCTTGATGCCGGCTCGCTCAACAGCACCTGGACCGCGTTAGCACCCGAAAGCTCATAGAACCAAGGATCGTGTAAGTATACCCTTGATGGCAGTGGAACCAAGCTGAGTCGCGCTCAGGCTCGATAGAGAGCTGTGATGGTCAGTATCGTGATGGCAACTTTGAGGGCATGGCGGGGCACCACGGAGCTATATCGCTCTCATGGCTTCATATGTCCAACGCACCCAAGGAAGGAGCCGACGGGGGTACGGGCCGCCGAGACGATGTAGACGGTAGGAAGGCCTGACATGATTGCGGTTGTTTGGAGAGATGTCTTGATCAGAAAGAAGACTTGAGATGTTGGACAAAGGAGGATGGAGGAAGACGTGGGAGATGAGGGAAAGAAGGAGGGATTGCGGAAATTTTGTTGAGGGAAGGAGCAGCTGAGCCCGGCGTAAATATGCTAAGGTAGGTAGGTACCTCCCAAATGAGGTAGGCAGCGACAATGAGCAGTAGCGATTGGAGATTGATAGCCCAGGAGCCCGCCGGGGCGTTACGTATTATGGCCGAGTGCCCCTCCTTACTGCGCCTGCTTGCGCGCGCACTCTGGAAAATCGAGCGAAATGGAGACCGCTGGAGACCACAATGGACAATCGACACCAGAATGGGCCAGAATGGAGGGGCACGGCTGTTGGCAGGCGCCGCTGTCGGCATCTGCAACCCTGCCCACCGCTCCTGCCCCACTTGTACCTGACCGCCCGCATCCGCCAATCACCGCCAATCACCTCCATGCAGCGCGTAGCCTTGCATATGCCCACGTGACGCAGCCTCGCCCGGTCCATCGAAAAAGTTGCCGGCGCCATACAGCACCGACTCCACGCGCGCGAGGCAGAGGGCGAAGCTTTGGGTGAAGAACGACAAGAGAAGCTGCATTTTTCCGAGTCCGTCGCCCGCGCAACCTGATTGACATTCTGCGCTTCGCTGCACGGCCAAGATGGATGACCTCTACGACGAGTACGTGCTCGCTTTCTGACTGTCGCTCCACGACTACGCGCTAACACACGGCACTGCAGGTTCGGCAACTTCATTGGCGACGAGGCCGGATCCGAGGAGGCATCTGAGGCCGGTGTCGAGGCGAACGACTATGTCTACGACGATGAGCCCGAGGAAGCGCCTGGCGTCACAGGGCAGGAGCTGATGGAGATTGATGGTACGTGTTGCGCCGCGCGCCGTGGAGCTAGCGAAGCTCGGAAGCTGACCTTGTCTTGCGAATCTATAGATGGACCGTCGAATGCAATTATCCTCCACGAGGACAAGCAGTACTACCCGACGGCCGAGCAGGTATATGGCGCTGATGTCGATACCCGCGTCGAAGAGGAGGATGCGCAACCTCTTACGCAGCCCATCATCGCACCCATCGAGCAGAAGAAGTTCAACATCGAGGAGGCCGACCTCCCCCCTGTGTTCTTCGATCGCGAATTCATGACCGACTTGATGAACTTCCCCGATCAGACCCGAAACGTCGCTTTGGCCGGTCACCTGCACCACGGAAAGACGGCATTTATGGATATGCTGGTCCTCGAGACCCATGACATCACGGACCGTTTGGAGAAGAGGGTTGGCAAGAAGCGCGACGAGCAGTTGAGATACACCGACGTGCACTTGTTGGAGAGGGAGCGAGGTCTATCGATCAAGTCGGCGCCAATGAGCCTGGTATTGCCCAGCAGCAAGGGCAAGTCGCATCTGGTCAACCTCATTGACACCCCGGGCCATGTCAACTTTGTCGACGAGGTTGCGACCGCCTTCCGTTTGGTTGACGGTGTGTGCCTAGTTGTCGACGTTGTTGAGGGCGTCCAGGTCAACACGGAGCAGATCATCAAGCACGCTGTCCTCGAGGACATCCCCCTGACCCTCATCATCAACAAGATGGACCGCCTAGTCCTCGAGCTTAAGCTCCCCCCCAAGGACGCCTACTTCAAGCTCAAGCATGTCATCGAGGAGGTCAACACCGTCATCACCAACACAGCCCCTGCCACGGCAGCTTCGAAGCGGATAAGCCCCGAGAAGGGCAACGTTCTCTTCGCCTGTACAGACATGGGTTGGTGTTTCACTCTGTCGTCCTTCGCCAAGATGTATACCGACACGTTTGGTGATATCAACACGGATGAGTTCGCGAAGCGGCTTTGGGGAGATGTATACTACAATCCCAAGAAGCGCAACTTCACGCGGAAACCCATCGAGGAGCGCGCGGCGAGGTCCTTTGTTCACTTTATCCTTGAACCTATCTACAAGATCTTCACACACTCTATCAGTGACAGCCAAGAACAATTACGACCGGTTCTGGCTTCGCTGGGCATCGAGCTCAAGCCTTCTCAGTACAAGGCCGATGCAAAGGTGCTGCTCAAGTTGATATGCGAGCAGTTCTTTGGCCCCTCGACGGGCTTCGTCGACATGATCGTTGAGCACATCCCCTCTCCCGTTGAGACCGCCGAGCGGCTCTTGGAGAGGTACTAT
This sequence comes from Ilyonectria robusta, assembly GCF_021365365.1. NCBI lineage: Eukaryota > Fungi > Ascomycota > Sordariomycetes > Hypocreales > Nectriaceae > Ilyonectria > Ilyonectria robusta. Next base: position 899,438 of record NW_025764437.1, on the reverse strand, counting down.
ACGGGCCCTACGGATACCAAGATCGCCGCATCCATGATGGCGTGTGACCAAGATGGTCCTCTCGTTATTCACGTTACCAAGCTCTTCAACACCTCAGATGCCAAGAGCTTCCACTCCTTTGGTCGTGTACTCAGCGGTACAGTTCGACCGGGTATGCAGGTTCGCGTCCTCGGTGAGGGCTACTCGCTCGACGATGAGGAAGATATGGCCATGGTATCCGTTGGGGAGGTCTTTATTGGCGAGTCTAGATACAACATCCCCACTGACGGCGTGCCCGCCGGAAATTTGGTGCTGCTGAGCGGCGTGGATAACTCCATCGTCAAGTCGGCCACCATTCTCCCGCCCAAGCTGGAGGACGACGAGGACGCCTACATCTTCCGCCCTGTGACGCACTTCACCGAGTCTGTCTTAAAGGTTGCCGTCGAGCCTATCAATCCTTCCGAGCTCCCCAAGATGCTTGATGGCCTGCGCAGGATCCAGAAGTCGTATCCTCTCATCAATACCAAGGTCGAGGAGTCGGGCGAGCACATCATCCTCGGTACCGGCGAACTATACATGGACTGCGTGCTGCACGATCTGCGGCGCCTCTATGCCGACATGGACATTAAGGTCTCAGACCCCGTCACACGCTTCTGTGAGACGGTGGTTGAGACATCTGCGACGAAGTGCTACGCCATCACTCCCAACAAGAAGAACAAGATCACCATGGTAGCTGAGCAGCTCGAGAAGGGCATCTCGACCGACATTGAGACGGGGGCCGTGCGCATTCGAGATCCTATCCGCAAGACGGCCAAGTTCTTTGAGGAGAAGCATGGCTGGGATAAGCTGGCGGCCAGAAGTATCTGGGCGTTTGGACCGGACGAGTCGGGGCCGAACATCCTTCAGGATGACACCCTTCCCACAGAAGTGAGTCTAGAAAACCTTGCCCTAAGGCCCAAGCCCCGTGGTTGGACCACTCTACGGTGTTTTTGAGAGTAAATGCTGACAGCAGGTGTCTCAGGTCGACAAAAAGCTGCTAAACACCGTGAAGGAATCGATTCGACAGGGTTTCAGCTGGGCAACCCGTGAGGGACCCTTGTGTGAAGAACGTGAGTTGCAACCCCTTCTTTTGCCTCCCAACTCCATCACGTCGTCACCTCTCTCCTTTCTTCTTGGCGTTCTACGTCGCCGACTACAAATGAGGCCGACATCGCCACGGGCTCCAGTGAGCCTGTGCCGCCCTCTGACCCCGGCTTCATGTCTCGAGCGCGGTGGACCTTGACCTGTCAAGGGGCCGACCGCTGCAGGATGCTGTGGGGATTGAAGCCTCCACCCCTGATTGCACCATCACTGCCGCCCTAATGCAGCCTGCAATCCTGCTCTCGCGGCCGGCATGAGACCGCGGTGTTTGCTGATGCCGCTTGGTGCTCGTGGCTGGTAATGACAAGCCCATGAACATGGGGTCGATTTCACCGCTGCGGGCCGGGTGGTGGGGGTTGGGTTGATTGACGATCGCTCCCTTGATCGCGGCAGATGCGCTTTGCGCCTGCATGTAACCCCAAGGACGCCAGGTTCGTGTGGCGTCAAGAGATAATCAAACACTGACTGGGACGTGCAGCTATCCGCAATACGAAGTTCAAGGTTACAGACGTGCTCCTGGCCAACGAGGCGATCTTCCGGGGTGGCGGCCAAATCATCCCCACATCCCGCCGCGCCTGTTATTCATCCTTCCTGATGGCGTCCCCGCGTCTGATGGAACCCGTCTACTCTGTGTCAGTGACAGGTCCCGAGGACTCGTACATGGAGGTCTACAACGTGCTGTCACGGCGGCGCGGTCACGTCCTGTCGGATGGCCCCGTGGCCGGTACACCGCTGTACCGCGTCAATGGTCTCCTGCCCGTCATCGACAGTTTCGGTTTCGAGACGGATCTGCGCATCAAGACCCAGGGCAGCTCCATGGTGAGCCTCGTCTTTGACAGCTGGAGCATCGTCCCCGGCGACCCACTGGACCGGGAACAGATCATCCGCCCACTGCAGCCTGCATCAGCACAGGCGACAGCGCGCGACTTCGTGCTTAAGACACGACGTCGCAAGGGGTTGAGCGAGGACGTTAGCGTCAAGACATTCCTGGAGCCGGAGTTCTACCAGAGCCTCATGGAGAGCGGTATGCTAGGAGAGATTTGAAGCAGCAATGTGTCACGAGGCAGGAACCAGGAGCCACACGCCAACCAAACGGTTTGGGGTAACTTGTGCGAGGGTGCGAGGAGGGAGGGCTGAGGACGAGGGCGGCTGAAGAGAAGGGGGCTTGCGCACGGAGGAAATGGACGGTACCCTTGGATCCTCACATGGATGATGATGATAATGGCCAGTGCGAGGGCCACGTGTACAAGGATAGATGCTGCACCATTTGGGAAAAAGGTTCTAAGTAAGTTACATTGCGATAGTGTTAGCAAGAAAGCATCCAGGAACCACGGTGTATGTAGATGAAAGACGATAGAAGCCTCGGCGAAACAAGGGCCCTACCATGGGAACCAGGATCTCGGACTCTGGGCTTCTACATCTGTATTACTAACACGCGTATGCACAATCCACCTAGTCGAAGGAATGAACGCCTCGTTTGCCTCTAGACCGTCCACGATTAGAGTTGCCTGTCTGCTGGAACGGTGAGCCAACCCCCCCCCCAGGTTGTTGGACAGGACGGGGCCGTTTTTCTCGATGATGACGGTTCCACAAGGACGGGAGGTGCCACTCAGGGGACACCCTGACAAGCCCAAACGCTGAGGGTTCCTTGACGGCTTGGGGTCGGCGTCACGGGGGTGCAGCGTTTAGCAACCTGAACTACTCTCGACGGCTGATCCCGAGGCGAAATCCCACGAGGTGAAATGCGCAAACCGCCGTTCCTTCGGCCAACGTCCGGCGTGTGATGCGGCTTGCACGGTGGCTTGCGGGGAACGCACCGCAGAGGAGGCGCGTGAGGCCAAATCCCAAAGAGAGACCGAACAACCCCTCATGTCGAAATTCCGGAGGAGCGGTAGGGCGTTCGATGGGCAGAGCGACAGGAAGCTCGGGTAGTGGTGGGGAACAATTCCCTACAGGGGGACTCCTGGGCTGTCGAGCGGTCGAGTGAGCAAGCAGCAGCAGCAGCAGCAGCAGCAGGTTGACTAGTCGCAGCAGGGGGGAAGGGGTTGTAGGGCTTTGCTGGGGTGTGTGTTTTGTGATGGGCGCTCTTCTAAGGCCATTGGGACGAAAGAGCAAGAAAAAGCCATGCCGGAATGCGTAACGGCCATGGAGCTCGGCGCGGAAGCTTTGGGACACGGCATGATGCATCCCGCCTTTGAGCTAAAGATGAGATGAGATGTGGCTGGCATCAGTATCCGCCGAGTAGAGTAGTGCCATCGGCTCGGGGGAAATACTCGTGCTATGTGAAGGCTAGCGGAGCAGAGGTCGAGTCCGAGGTCCCGTTTCGGAATGCAAGAACCCCCCCATATCGCTTATACCTTAGGACGTTTCGCTGATCCCAAACACTAGAGAGAACTGTCTCTCCTCTCATGTCGGGGGGGACCACGGGAGTTGAGGGAGAGCTGCCCTGCTGCAGCGACATGGAGGATGATGTGAGCCACCAACAGGCGGCTGCAGCATGCTCCCCCAGACTGACAGCGACCCAAGCGGCATATGCAGGTGTGATCCCCGGTGCCCAGGAAAAGAGCGCTCCCGAAAATTATCGGGACCGCGGCCAGACACCCGCACATTCGAAGCTTCACCTCCAAGCAAGCTTGAGCCAGGGGTGTGTCGTAAAGGCGTCATTTTATGAGCTGGACCAGGGCGTCGTCGACCAAGATCATCCTCCACATCCACAATCGAGGAGCCTGCTGAACTCTCGCGCGTGCAAATCGACCGGGGCCTAGCTCGAGTAGCAAAAGTCAACTGGACATGACATGACAGTCTTGCCTGGGGCCCCGTTTACCAAGCCGGCTAAGGTCGCCCTCCGCTGGCTTGGCACGACTTGTCAACTTCAACCCCATCCTGTCGGTGACCCAAGTGCACGGGAAGCGCACAAGCCCCATCGCTGTGATGGTGATGCTGGCTAGGTGCGCTTTCGCTTTCTGGGACGACCACTCCAGGGGGGGGAGGGGGGTGTCGACGATGGGTTGGATCCCCCCTCCGCGGTAAATTCCGCCTAAGAGTTGTAGCCCAGCAGCTACTGGCCAGCAAAGAACCCTGAGATGGGGCCAGATTGAAGACCGGGCGGTTTGGAATTGCGGCGACGGGAGTGGGGGATGCTGGTTTAGAGCCTGACAGGGGCACGAAAACGGAAAGCAAATCGCAGGGTTGGCCATTTGGCCAGAAACTTGACAGCAGATGGAGCGCCAGCACATTAGTACGCTGTAGATCTGGATCATGGTCGAACTAGACCCAAGGAGATTGACGTTGCAGTGTAAGTCACAAATATGACAAGGACCAAAGCCACGACCCCGGACAATCGAGGCCTGTCAAACGCCTCGAATTGATGAAAGGCCTGGCCAAGTCGATAATTCCGCTCAGTCCACCCGTCCACCCAGGCCATCAGCATGTGACTGTCGTAGCAGGCGTACGATCCTCGGTACTGCTCCGCGGCAAAAGCGTGGACTTTTGCCGGATAACGCCTTGGAGATGGAGGGTCCCCTGTTGTGCACTTTGTGGTGTGGCTTGTTCGCGGTTGAACTTTAACCAGATCCATCTGTCTTTGGGGCCAGCCCCCTTGTCAAAGACCAACCCCTCCAATCAGGAACCTTTGCCATTTCGCCCAATTGCTTCCCATTCCAGCTCGACTCGATAGTCAAGTGGTCTGCTTGCTGCTTGATGCTGACCCTGCAGACCGCCATGTCACCAATGTTGGGGAAAAGCCGAACCATCATTGCATATTCAGCTTGAGTTTCATGTGATTTCTTCATGGTTGTTCGATTGACCATACATGCCGCCGATTATAATCGGGTGACGGAATCGTCAAAGGCCAAGGGGGGCAGGGGACTATCCTTTGCGAAACGCCGAAAGAGGCAGCTGAAATCCCGTGTAAGTGCTCAAGCACACGTCTCCAACATCTTATCCAGGACTCCCTTCAGAGTATCATTTTCCAATGCGGCAGCTACTCGCTCTTTGTCACCAAGCTGCTTGTTCACCTGGTCGTCCTGGTTATGGCTGTTTTCCTTGCAAGTGACATCGACCCGGTAGTTGGGAGGAAGAGCCTGCTCCAGTCGCACCCGAACTCCCAGACCAATAACTGTCGCGAGCGAGCAGTGCGTGATGGTCGGTGTAATTTCCACAGCAACTTGAACAATAGTGTTGGGGTCTGGAGCGCCCAACGAGGGAGAGGGAGAAATGTGAATGTCACAGAGGTTAATGACAGAGAGCTGACCCAGAGACACCGGATGTTCAGGGTCGGAAATGGTTGAGATCAAGTCTGCAAAGCAACGTTAGCACTGAATACTTGTTTGAGAATCCAGCGGAATGAACGCTGTTGCCACTAGGGACTGGTTATGGTATGTAGAACCGGACGCATCTAACAAGCAACTCCACAGTAGAAGCCCCGTGGTTCTTGGGGTTTGATGGTGGTAGTTTGAGCGTCATGCAAACTTCTGAGAAAGGAAATAGGCAACCCAAGTGGCAGAGATAGTGTAGTGAGGTGTCTCAAGTTGAAACACTTCTAGTCTCGACTCCACTAAAATAGCAAGACAAAAAGAGATCGACATACCGTAAATTTCCTGTTCATCGATAGCTTCATCGGCAAACTCGTCGTGCCAATCACTAGTGCGCGGCCAAGCAACCGCGCTCTGGCTACAGAAAGGCTGGGATAGGTACGACGGCTTGGCGAAAACAATGTCGTTGTACCTAGATTCAGGGCCCTTCCGGGGAGCCAGCTTTGCCTGGCGCGTGGGCAGCTGGGATGCGCTCAGGATGGTAGGGTTCGCATTGTCCAAGGTGGCCATGGCGGCCAGAGAGGGACCGATAGTCGGCGCTGGGATGCTGGCAGGCGGGATACAGCGCGAGCGACGCAGGGGGCAGAGAGGACGAGCGTCGTAGAGTGACCGGCTCAGCCCGAGGAAAGCTGGATAGTGGAGATGACAAATGCGCCGCAAGATGCTAGCCAAAGGGTCGCGGACTCGTGATGGCCAGGTTGTTCATGAGTTCGTGTTGCACAAGGATGGTGGGATGCGGGTTGTGGGCGTGGAGGGGAAGATTTGATCTCATGACGCCACATTTGATAAGCGCGGAGAGTTCGACCGAGGCAGGAGGCTTGAGGGAAGGAGGGGGGGGGGGGTGAGGCGCAGCACAAGCGAGACTCGAGACCACCGCCACTGAGCTGACTAGACTCGCACTTTTGGCCCTTGGGCAATCAATCTAGTTTCTAGCATCGCAATACTCCGCATGGCAAATCGTCAGCTGGAGGCGCTTGTGGTGGACCCCTAGAGAATGACGCACGCATGACAATAGGCACATTGCGATGGAAACTTTATTGGCATCGCATCGAACTCCGTGCGTACATCATCGGCATCCATGCCGAGACGCGCCCGCAACAGGGGCCCTGGACGGCTGAGGATTAACTCTGCAATGCGAATGCACACTGGCTGGGCACACGTCGTCATGGCTGCTGTCGGAATATGCAGGATAATCGATAGTGGCCTCGAGGAGGACGCACGTATTCATGCGCTGGGGATCATTGGAGATGATTGCGGTGTAAGACCAGGGGTAGCAAACGCCACGAGACTCCGGGTGAGAGCGAGATTTGACTCAATTGATGGCGCTCGAACTAAGAACAAGCATTCCACACTCAATAATCTAACGTGGCAGTGGGGGCTGACCTATTTTGAAAGATTGGATGGGGTCGTGACGTCCCGGCCGAGAAGGCTTCTGGAATCTCCGTAGAAGGCGTCAATGGGCGGCGCGGTTGCCGGCACCCCTGCAACGAAGATCCCCAGAAGCCGCCCAGAAGCCGAAGGTTGGTCGAGATGCGCCATGGGTCTTGCATGGCTTGACAACCGGTCCCAGATCGTGGCGGACGCGGATTCCGTGGACTTCGGAGCAGACTACCAGAACGGGTCAAACCAAGGTCCGCGAACCCCCTTGGGCTTCGAATTGAGCCAGCCGGAGAGTCGTCTGCCGCAGAACGTCTCAAGTGCCGACGCAACCAACAGCTTATGGCCCTAACGGGCGATCCGCGGCCCTATGCGTGACTCCCTGACGCTTAACGCTGGGGGCCGATTCAGTTCTGGTGTGTTGGATGTCGGAGGGCATCGGATCTTGATTGGCATTAGTAAGAACCCCATCCAAGATTGGTATCTATGTGTAATCTGAGCTCAGCAGAAGATGCCGGCCGACGGACCCAGCGGGACATGGGTATCGCGGTTCCTGGGATCGCCGGACAGGTTGAAATTGCTCCTATGGCTACGACATCCTATAGTTGTGAGGATGCATGCAAGGGCCTGCCATGATTCTCCCAGGTCAGGGGGGTGGGTCATCGTCATCGTCTAGGTCGTCCTTGGTTCTGTGCCTGCGGCGAACCCTACAGCGGCAAGGAGGGCGATAAGTTGTCAGCTGTCGCCCATGAAGCACCCATGAAGCACCCAACCTTCTTCTGCCGCCTTGTCCCTGAGGCGCCGGCCCATCTCGTCGTGCCGACACGTTGCACCTAGTCCGGGGACTGGAGCTCGCGCTGGGCACTAGCGGTGGCCTCACCGACCAAGCTTTGTGGCGGGAGCTGCGCGCTCCGTGGTCACTGGTAGGCTTCCGCTTGCCCAAGCGAGGACATTGACTTTGATGAAGGGAATTGGGGGTGTTGGCCCCGTCGAGGCACTGAAACCACCATTGCGTGAAGGGCAATTTGATTGAGCCCTCGAGCCCGGAAAGTGGGCTGCGGGTGCGTGGAGAAAAACCGTCCCCTCTCTCTCCCCACCTACGACTGGGCTTAACGTCGCTGTACCTCGGCATCTTCCACGCCGCCTCCTCCTCGCTGCCCTGAGCGTCACCGAACCGACAACGACGGCCGACATGTGACAACAGTCAACATCTAGTAGGTACCTACATACGGCCCAGCGCAGCCGTACCACCTGCCGGGAAAACACAGCGCTCCCCTGACCCTTCTCGGCTCTATAGGGAGCACAGGACAAGGTTTGTCAAGATGCAGGTGGTACACCTCTTTCATTTGCGGCATTGTCGCCAGTCTGAGAAGGGCGGATTCGCCCTCTAGTACAGTGTCAAAAGGCGCCACTGAGCGAAGTTTGCGTCCTGTCTGGCCCCGAAAGTTCTAGCTCGTGCGTGGGAGGCGACCAGGGGGTGTCTGCCAAGGGGAGGGGGTTCCAGGCTAGATGTCGGCTCGGATCCTGGGGTGTTGACGTCGATACGACAAGTACCGTGGCGTGCTGGAAACATCGAGGACCCCTGGCGCTTGATGGAGACGACCAATTGACCCTTCCCCGAGCTAACAAAGGAGTATCCGTGCGAGAATCGCGAACCACAGAGAAGAGACATCACCGGGTGAAATTGCGAGGCGCAGGTAGCCCACCAGTTGCGGATCGAAATGCTGCCGGAGCTTTTTAGGATCGAGCGGTAAGCTTGCTAACAAGCTATCGTTCGCCTCCAAAGCTACAGATCCCCGCGATGACGGTTCAATTTTCCTCCGTCAATTACCGAATACCGGCGAGGGGAAGTCGCAGGTTTAGGCGTTTGCTATCCTTGAGCCTGCTTGGCTGATCGCGTCCGAGTACGACCAGTACCCGCCTCCGGGGCTATACTCGGACTGGTCTATCATAGCGACGGTTCCTGCATTTCAACAACAAACAGGTATTCGCAGTTGCCAAAGGTGGCATGGCATGTCTCTGGTGGACGCACTGTGCTCGGTACATGTTTGGACGAACCAATCTGGGGAGGCAACGGGCCATACCCCAGGCTCACCGTCGTCGTCAGCGGGGATAGGCACTTATCCAGGGTGTTGGTCGCTCAATTAGCCTTGGGAGGCAGAACAAGACCTCATTGACGGGACTCACGCGCTGGCATGCCGAATACTGCAGCTGCAATCAAATGCCACCCACAATCTTCATGCGGCTTGTTTCTCGTCGGCGGGAGGGTCGCATCCAAGCCATCCAAGCTCCCCTCGCCGTTGTGACAACCTTGACGAGCAAGTGCGGCCCCTGCCGAAAGTCAGCCAACGGGAAGCCGGGGGAGGCTCAAGAGCAGGAAGATGGAGAGATTCCATCAAGCAGAGGATGGTGATTGACGCGCGTTGGGCTGAGCTACTGCAGGTCAGGATGAGAACCGTTAGCACCGTCTTGGGTTCCTTGGGAGCGAGGGTGGATCCCGCGCTGCCAGTGGCTCGAGGACAATGAACTGACCGCCGTGGCGCACTTTGGGGCCATGGTGTCGGTAACCGTACTGGGACAACCCAGCTCTGCCAACCTTACCAGCCAGCCGCTAGCCAGCCCATCATATATCCACGCACATACATAGTAGGACTGCGAGGCGGGGAGGGATGGAGGGATGAAGGGATGGATGGAACCCGATACCGACACCATACATGACGGCAAGTTTACGGGCCTAAACCGGCAAGGAGCAAGACGATGGGCAGAACAGGGGGTTGCCGCAAGGCCCGTGGATCGCAGCGAATGATTATGACGCGCCAAGGCAAGTTCCGCGCTGTGGCACGGAAGTCGATGTATGTGTCCGGGGGACTCTTGGATGTCCCGGCTCTTGAGTGGAACATCTGGACGCATCTCGATGTCCGCGAATGTATCTTGTCGTCCCTGGCATTCTGGCAAGCGCGTACACCGCGAAGATGTCGAGGCCCCCTTAGAAGAACCCAAGCGGCAGCCCAAAGTACTTATCTGTACGAATGCCAATGCCTCGATTAAATGGGCGAATCAGCTGGTTTTTACTTCAGTATCAGGTGGCCGAAGTTTCTTAGAAACCGTGGCCCGGATGCCGGTGAGGTCCGTGTTGTGGCTGTGGCTGGCATTGTATGTAGGTCCGGAGTCCGCCGCACCGCACTTGTTCGTCCATCTGTCATTGATCTTCAAAGGCACTTACTTTCTACGAAAACCTGCCTAGTCGAATCCAGGAGGTCGAAAGCGGTGGAGTTCACTCCATGAACCCAATAACACCCGTCGATATACGACGGTGCGCAGCGACCTGGGACGCACTGTGGAGCGGCTTGTCCCCTGTTGTTCGGTGGCAACTCCACTGAAGCACGCAGTCGGCAAGGTGCCGGGCTGAGTGCCTTGACCCAGGCGAGCCTAGTGAAGCAGGTGGAGAGGCCCTGTCTGCCAGAGGAACACACATACTAGGACGAGGCTAATGCTCGAGACGACTACGGGAGGGATGGGGACAGCGAGCCAAGAGTCCCGGGGGCGGTGGCGGTGGGTGGCGTGGTGGTCGCCTGCGAGTGCCGTTCTGTCGTCAACGGGCATATGCTAGTGGACATATGCTGGTGGAACGTCGCCTTAAACTCCTCCCGAGGCGACCAAAGACATCAATCCACACTGGCGCGGTAGACGGAAGCCCCCCCGGAGTCCAAGACAGGATGCGGACCAGCGTGCGCACCTCTCTCAACATAAGTACCTACCCTACCGCGGGTGCTGGTGACACGACGCCTCCTGATCGGGCTCGAGGGCGCGGTGGACCTGAGCGAAGCCCATCTTGCCATGGTGCAACTCCTGTGCTTGTCAGGCTAGAGCAGTGAGGAAGGTGAAGGAGACAACAGGGACGCAATGCCAGCGAGCGGTCAGCGCGGTTGCTTGCTTGGCCTGGACGATCTTCTTGGTCATCTACTACGTAGTATTTCCCTCTCTTACACAACTATAGATAGGTACGTAATAAGTAATCAGGAGTCCATTCACCCGGCGAATAACCTAACCCACAGCCTTGGGCCCATTACGAGATGACGGCGCCTGGTCCTTGGAGCCTCATCGTACATACCTCACCGCCGACCTCCACTGTAGATGCAGCGCGGTGCAGGCGGATGGGCTGGGTGGGAAAAGCGAGATAGCGCACCTCGTTGACCGGCCTAATCAATTGCCTACCTGGACTGCGTGCAGACCAACCATTCCTCCCGTCGCCTGCCTACCTTAGCTCTGTGCTACGTGGGAATGCGAAAGGGAGGCAGCGGCGGGTTTCCTGGTATACTCCGTATGTACGTGTACGTACGGCTGCTGTGGCATGGAACCAACCGCTCGCCATTCCTTGGCCTGAGCTTGGGCTTCTGGTTGAGCCCTGCAGCGCACCGCCCAAGTGGGTTGTCGCACAAAGCTGTAGGTATCCCCAACCCAACTGCAGGTGGTCAAGGTGCAGCCTGCAAGCCTGCAAGCAGCCCAGCGACGCACCCGCGTTTGAGAGCCTTGCAGACTTGCAGGAGGGGGTTCCCTCCAGTACCTTCCTTCTTTGCCGACCAGCTACCGTGATTACGAAGCCCCGAGTTTGAAGAGATATGCAGGTGACCCAGGAAGTGCATTTCTTTTGGCCACGCTTTGGGAAGGCAGGTACGGAGTTGGGGTCTCGGTGCTTTGTGTACTTGGTACGGTACTCCGTACGTCGCCATGACCCGCGTCCTTCAATATCGGCCACGGCTCTCGCTCCGTCCGCTGGTTCCAGCTCTCGTAAATTGCACTTGATTCTTCTCTGTCTGTCTATCGATTCGGACGTCCGACTTGATGCCGTACGCGTACCCGGCGTTGTGCAAGACACGACAGGAGTGGCTTAACGCCGTCGTCTTCCATATCCACGCTTATATGGCCCTTTTCCAGAATGTCCCACGCCCAGAAGGCGGTCTCCCACGTCGATGATATCCCATATCCACATCCATACCCACAGTCGAATCCACGCCCCCTCCGTCACTAAAAAAGGCCCTACTCACTGATTCAAGTCGAGGGATAAATCGTCGTCACCTCACAACACACACCCCCGACACACCCGTTTCATCCACAGTCCACACCTTGGCTCTTGCGCGCAGGGCCGCCGACAAGACACCGGGCAAGCAGGCTGCTAGACGCGCTGGGTGTGCCATGCCATGCCATGCCGTAAGGTATCTCTGGGGCTGACTTGACGTACACGGTACCGCGAGGCCAAGAGCTGGGCTTGGTACGTATCCTCAGGTCGACCTCTAGTTCGTGATCGTACCGATCTTGGCGTTTGTTCTGCTTCTTCTACATAGTACTTGGACGGAAAGACGGGCATTTTCTAAGTACGGGTATGACAAGTCCCCTTCCGGCCCATCCATCCGCCATTGTACACGGCATCGATCATCACTCCACCTCATTCGCAAAGCTGCCGGCTGTCGGCCTCGATCATCATCTCATCGCATCGACCGCACCACCGCCACCCTCCACAAACTCGCAAAGCCGTAAACCCGCAAACCCGCAAACCAACCCGCCACCTCGTCCGTTCTCCGCGCACTTTGGCACCCTCGCCGCAGCTGCCAGCCTGCAGCGCCCTGCAACGGCTGCAACGCACCCTCTGGCAACTGGAACAGTGGCCTAGTGGAACAGTGGAACAGTGGAACAGTGGAGTGGTGCTCCCACCAGACACCACCTGGACAGCCACCTGGGCCACCACCTGGGCAGCCACCCACTCGGCCATCCACTCGGCCGCCCCATCTTCCACGTTCTGACGCCCACACACGCGCCGCCGTTTTTCCTCACTTGCATCACCCTACACCCTACCACATCGCACCCTGTCGACGCCCCTGTTGTCGGCCCTGTTGTGATCCCCAAAAATCCCAAGCGCAAAACCTTCCGCCGCCCCCCCAAAAACGCCAGGGCCAGGCCCGGGTTCAAGGTCAAGGCCAAGGCCACACACGCCAAGGGTCAGGACTCCAGGGACAGGACTCCAGCGACACCCCATGCCCCATCCCATGCCTCCCATGCCTCCCATGCCTGGCATGCCCCAAGCCTAAGTCCCCTGTCTTCGTCGCCTTCCCGTCTCTGAGAGCTTGAGGCTAGAGCCACTGGAAGCAGGCTACTGTTCTACTGAGCCCTGCAGCTTCAGCTTTAAGACCATCCTACAGCACGCTCACCACCCAACTCGCCCACTCAGCTCGCCTACTCAACTCGCCTGCCGCCCCGCGCTCCCTGACCTGTCCATAATAAGCCTGGACCGCCTCCTACGCGCACCGATCCGCAGTCCGCATAGCTCTCGTCCCGTCTCCCGTCTGTTGCACAGGAGCTGCTCTGCTGTGTCGTCAAATCCCCGTCTCCGTCGCCGTCGCCATCTATCGTTGTCACTCGCCACTTTTCGCCACGCCGACTGAAAAGTGTTCTTTTCCTCCCACGAACCTCGCGCGGCTGACGTCGTTGCTTTTCTCACTCTGCCGCGACATCGGAGCTTCCGAATCTTGTTCGACTCTTTAACCTTTGGTCCCGCCACCGCCTGGTCTCGATACGTCGCGCGCCGACTTGATGTTGGCAGCCAGCACCCCCAACGTCTGACCCTCCGGAGGCTGTGACCTCACCACCGCGTCGCCCACCATGTCCGAAAACGACGCCTCCGTCCGTCGCATCCTGCCCCAGAACTCGCAGATGAATTCCTTTAGCTTTGCGCCGCAGCAGTATGCTCAGCGCGAGACACAGAAGAGTGCGCCATCCCACTGCGAATTGGACCCCGCCTCGTTGTAAACCTAACCACTGACCCCTCATCATAGACTATGTCTTTGTCGACGAGCACAACCGTCACAAGCGGTTGAAGGGTACGGCTCTATCGATTTGCCTGTCTTGATCGCGCACGCCCCCGTGACTAACAACTTCCTTCTAGTTATGAGAGCCTGCGAGGGCTGCCGGAGACGGAAGATCAAATGCGACGCTGCGACGACCAACACATGGCCATGCTCCGCCTGCATCAGACTCAAGCTGCATTGCGTGCGCCCAAATGGCTACGACGGTGCCACTGACTCGACGACTTATGACCAGCCCCAGATGAACCCCTCCGATCACTTCCAGCAGATGTCCATGCAGCAGCAGGTCATGCACACGGCCAACAAGTCGCCTGGCTCCTCCATGTACGCAGCGCAGCAATATCCCGACGCAAACGCCGGCGCATACCAGACAGTTCCCTATGATGCGAATCAGCAGCAAGGCGGCATGTCATATGCCAATGTACAGCCTCCAGTGAACATGATTGATCACTCGTATGCTGCTCAGAATGTATTTCCCACCCCGCCGATGCAGCACCCGCACTCGCATCGCCAGGAATCCTCCCCGGAAGCATATTCTTCCCCCGGCGATTATCAACATCAAGACCTCGCCGACTTACTCGGGACTCTGAAGGTGAATGAGGCAGGAACAGGTAAGATGCCTCCGTGGCTTGCCCTTGAGGTTCAGACCCGACTAACCACCCTTGCGCAGCGCCATATTTGAGGAATAAGGCATCTTTCCGACGTGGGGAAGAGCCAGTTATTGAGGAATCAGATGACTACAAAAGCGCGTTGCCGCCGATGATGCCTGCTCCCGGTCTAAAGATTCGTATTCCTCCGGAGTTGATGCCCGATGACGAAACGGCACTCCATTATTTCGACCTTTACTTTACCCACGTTCACGCCTATGTCCCAGTTCTGTGCAAAACAATATTCTATCAACAATGGAATACAGACAGGGAATCGATATCTCCCTTGATTCTCGAAGCTTTGTTTGCCATCGGTGGCCGGCTGGCCGAGGACCCAACTGAGGGCCAGCAGTGGCTCGCCCTTGCTACGAGTACGTGCATAGTCCCTGCTTAAACGCGATGGATATATACTTACTTTGATAGGACACGCGGATTCGTTCATGGATGTTCCGCGATTGAGCACTCTCCAAGCTCTGTTGATGATTCTCAAGGCGCGAGAGGCAGCCCCGAAGCGAGGATACTACTACCGTTCTTGGATGACCGTTGTGCAATGCGTTCAGATTGGCAAGGATCTGGAGCTGGATGAGCATTACGAAGACCACCAAGCAGGCAAACCTTGCGAGTTCAACTCGGAAGAGTGCCTTCTCAGGACTCGGATCTGGCAAGTCGTCTTTACTTGCGAGGTCATGGTTGGAACTCCCCAAGGTGCGTTCCCCTAACACAAACAAACCCCGGCAGATCCAATGCGACAAAGACTAACACGCCCCAAGGCCGACACGACCTGTCAGTTCACGCCGACTCGGTCGACTTTAATGTGCCAAGGCATCTCCCTGAGTGCGAGGAAAGCGAATTTCATGTGTGCCGGCATTTTACGTACTTTGCTCGAGTGGTACGAGGCGTGTCTAGTATGAGCAAAGTCTACGCCCGCCTTCGGAAGCGCAAGGATTGGGGAATCGACCCTGAATTCCAGCAGCTGAGCCAGTCATTCAACTCGTGGCTGACAGAACTGCCCCCCGACCTGGCTATAACCTTCCCAGCGGATGGCTCCCCTCCGTGGGTTCCGTCTCACTTCTTGGGCAACATGCACGCCTACTACTATCTCACTCTGATCCTCTTCCACCGGCCACAGTTGTCATTCTTGGATCCCAACGCTCCTGATGGGCAGTGGAAACGCCACATGATGATCTGCTACAACTCTGCCAAGGCGCTCTGTCGTCTACAGGAAGCCACCATCAACACATTTGGTCTCACGGGCCTCCAGTGTATGCAACGTGGCTACAGTTTCGTTGTCTATGCTGGATTATCTTGCATTGTCATTCACTTGGTAGGAGCTGGTTTTCTTTTCTTCTGGGGTGTTTATGCGGAACTAACCCAAATTCACGTAGGTGGCAATCGTCTCGCCTGACCCGGACTTGAACAACGATGCTCGAGAGTTTTTTACCCGACACATGCGGATCCTAGAGAAAGTAATGGATGCCTGGGAGATGCCCGAGTTGGAGAAGCAGATCAATGCTCTCCGGGAAGCCTTCTCGGCTGATCCGAGAAAGTCCTTTGTGCTGAAACCAACTTTCCCCTACGGAAGCCCTCACCCATCAACCCATTCAAGTCCGCCCCAGGTCACTCAGGGATACCGACCGGCAGTTCATCGAACGGGATCCATGGATCAAGCCTTGGACACACATAGCACTCAACAAGTCAGTTATACCAGTCACCCCATCACACCTCCCATCTCTGCCGGCCCTGTGGACAGCAAGAGTGACTCTCCAGCTGTACAGTCACTCGTTATGATGTCGCAAGGAACCCAGGGCCCGGGCATGGCACAGAGCATGCCACTTTCGGACCAACCTGGGTGGAACCCTTCGCGAATTTTTGAGTAAGTAACCATCTCCTATGCGCGAGTCGCCTGCACCTGTGCTTTCAGTGCTAACTCGACTATTAGACAATGGAATACGACATTTGGTACGCCCGCACAAACACAGCCCAGCTCCACCCCTTCACAAGCCAGCTCTCTAAACGTTGCGTCTTCGGCAGGTGCACCCGAGGTTTCGACACTCCAGGATATCCAAGCAGTCCATGGTTCCTTACCGACTGGCTCACAGCAGCTTTCTCCGTCGCAGTACTCGGCCGCACCCGTGACGAGCTTTGTGACTCCAGCCATGTGGCAAGAGTCCGTTGCTAGTGTCTACGAAGGTGGTCTCAAGCGGGCTTGGGACTACGAGGGCGGACCGGTTATGAAGCGTCATTGAGGCTATTAATTTGACCTCATAAACTAGCCACAAACTGGGTTGCAGGGCAATGCCAGGGGAAAGTGGTTGACTCTAACAGCCGTCCAGGCACAACATGGATGAGAGAAGGGTGACCGTATTTTCGGTGTATATTTTGGTCTAATGGCGGTTTCTGGTGTGGAGTGATCAGCAATTTGCATGGTGCATATTTCCGGGGACCCTCCGAAGTGGCTATTCGTGTAGCTATGGCGACTGGCGTGGGGGAAGAGAGCAGCTACAGGGAGATGAAAAGGCGCTTCCCAGGTGTAGGGATGGCGGCTGCTAGGTGTGGGTTGAAAAGGAATATGTGACGAGCTACGACCGAAGGCGTTTTTTTTTTGTTTGGGCTTGCAATGACGACTTGGAGTCTTTGTCCTTGGATGGATGGATGTATTACTATATACGTACGCATTGATTTGGGTGGTTGGCAAGGCAAGGCAAGGCGATGACGGCCTTTTCTCTTGTCCAAAGGAACCAATTGAGTGGTCCTTTGGAGGCGTTGGAAGCAAATAAGGGGGCAGCGCATGTTTGGCGTCTTGTGTTTCCAGGGGTGGGGGACTTGCATAATATCGACTCTTTTATTTGTCTGCAATGTTTTTACGTCTTGGTGTGATATTTTGACCAGAACTCACTCGAACAATGTCCAGCTTGGAAGTATTATGTATGTGAGGAATGAAATTAAGAGAGGCTAGGGAGGAGCTTTGAAGGTAACACGGGGGCTTCACGTTGGTTGCGCAACTTCAGTATGTATGGCGCAATTCGCTAGGTCGCCTTGTTAGTGTCTTGATAGGCTGCTGGTAATTAAGCTTAATTAAATCCAAGGTGAAAGAACGCCATCGGATACGTCTCTCTTGCTCCCCGCGCCAAGTGCCCACGTGTGGCATCGGTGAGCTGGACTGGCAGCAAGCTAACCGACCGGGGTAGACTAATGAGTCAGAACATGTAACCTTCAGTTTCTGCCCTTGCCTTCTTTGCCATTTTTCCCTTACTACATTCACTGCAACCTAGACCGTCTATCTCTCCTCGTTGCTTGTAACCAAGCACTGCGGCTTATTGGATCATGGTGCTGGGAACAGAGCGCGGGTGCGTCCCCGTCGAGAGACTGGGGAGCACGGTGCGGCAGAACTGGCACATGGGCTTTACGTCGTTTGGCGGGCCGCCGGTGCACTTCAAGATTGTATGTACTCGCATTGCTGTGGCCGTTTCTGGTCCTTGCAGTGCGGCAGTGGGTATCGGTGTGGTTGTAACTGATTCTCGGCAGTTTTATGACAAATTTGCGGTTAGACTGCGGTGGTTAGATGAACAAGTGGTGAGTTGCAACGACCAGATATGCAGAATGACTGTCTTGCTGGAATGGTTGCTTAACGATAAAACAGTATCAAGAACTCTTTAGCGTGTGCCAGGCGCTTTCAGGGCCGGCAAGCACCAAGATGCATTATTGCATCAACCTCATCCACGACGGCTTTCTCTCTGCGCTCATGGGTTTCTTCATCTGGAGGTACATTTTTCGCATTCAGCACTTCTCTAATATTGTACAAGGCAAAGAGCTAAGCTACAGCATAGTCTTCCCGGCGCCATTGGCATGTACGGCCTTTCCGTCGGCGTATCCAGCATCGGCGAGACGCTCCCGCGCCAGGTCTACGCGCTGCTCTCCGGCCTCAACGCCGCAACGGTGGGGGTTATCCTGCTTGCGGCGGTGCAGCTGTCGGAAAAGGCCATCACGGACCGTATGACGCGTGTCATTGTGTTCCTGAGTGCTTCGGCGGGGCTGATGTACAATGCGATGTGGTACTTTCCGGCTCTGATGGTGCTTTCTGGCCTGGCCACGGTGGTGCATGATTATCGGTGGTTACATGGCCCGGTTAAGAAAGTGTTGGCGATGATCAATCGACAGAGGCAGACGGTTGAGGAGGAGTCGGGGATAGAAATGCAGACGCGGCAGCCAGCGGTGGCGGGCTCGTCGACTGAGGTGCAAGATTCCAACACGGCATCCGCCGAGGACGAGCCCCGTGTCATCCCAGCTGGCCGACGTCTCAATGTCATGTCGTGGAAGCTGGGTCTTGCCCTCATCGTAGCCTTCTTTACGAGCTTCCTCGTGGTCATGGTCCTGCGCGGGACGCTTCCCGACCTGCCACTCCTCTACAGCCTCTTCGCCAACATGTACCTGGCGGGAACCATCATCTTCGGCGGCGGCCCCGTAGTCATCCCCCTTTTGCGGGAGTACGTCGTCGCCGAGGGCTGGGTGAGCCCGCGAGACTTCCTCATCGGCCTGGCCCTGATCCAGGCGTTCCCGGGCCCCAACTTCAACTTCGCTGTGTACCTCGGCAGCCTGACGGCCATCAACGGCGGATACAGTTCTGCCGCCGGGGCGATTCTCGCGTTTGTCGGCATCTTCGCGCCGGGGATGATTCTGGTCCACGGAACAATGGGGTTGTGGAGCGCAATCCGCGGGTGGCGATGGGTTAAGGCGGCGCTGAGGGGCGTGAACGCGGCGGCAGTTGGACTCATATACACAGCCGTGTACCGGTTGTGGCAGATTGGGTACATCGACGAGGGATACCGCAACGGGACGAGCTTGGCGGTTGAGCCATGGTGGGTGGTGACGACGGCGACGAGTTTCTTTGGGGGGATGTGGATGGGAGCTAGCCCGCCGGTTTCCATTGTTCTTGGAGGTGTTATGGGGATGATTTGGTATGGTGTGGTGACTGCTTGAGTGTGATGATTTCGCGGCTGGGAAGGGTGAGGTGAGATGTTGGATGTGGAGATGATTAGTTGTTGTATATGTGAAAGATGTAGTGTTGGTTAGGCAGGGCCGGCCTTCTTGTCGAGCCTCTCCTTGATAGCATCCCAGATCCAGCCATCGACCTGGTCCTTCTTCTTCTTCTCGTAGCGGACCCTCCTAACGGGGCCCTTCTCCTGGACGTAGAACTTGCCGACGGCGCGGAACATGTACCAGCTGCGCTTAGCGTTCTCGGCGTCGGTGTCGCGGACCAAGTTGACGAGGCCGAAACGACGGCGGGTGGGGGCGAGGTCGCCAGCCTGCAGGGAGCTGTAGCGGGGCTTGGCGATGAAGCTCATGGTGGTGAGGGTGAGCTGGGTGTTGGGCGGCAGCGTGCGGACGAAGCGCTCGAGGATGGGCTGGGAGGCGCGGGCGTAGGCCGGGAGGTGGATGTGTATGTGGGTGACGAAGGGGGAGGTGACGGAGGCGACGAACAGGATGGGGATGATTCCGCAGAGGGCGACTACGTGAGAGGAGGTGTTAGTCGGTTTGAGGTTTAAGGTGTGTGTTGTTCAGTTCATGATGGTCCTCATGTATTCGAAGGTGAGAGGGAGAGTGACTGAGAGAGTCATGATAGAACATACTACCAGCTGTTTCCCACACGGGCTTTTCGGCTTTGATATAACCCGGCGCAACGACAAAACAGAAAAAGCATCCGATGAATAGAGTCGTGACTTTGACCATGGCCAGAAACGTGGTCCGTCCGGTGCCGGCATGATAGATGATCAGCCGCTCAGGAAGCGCTGCAGAAATTGTCAGTCTTTGAGATCAATTCAACCCAGGGACGGGGTACGTCATACCATACTCCTTTCCATTCTTAGAAGCTGCTCGAGCTTGCCTTTTAAGCTCCTGCTCAACCCGGGACGGCGTCTTGGGTACGGGCAGTGCGTACCATCGCCGGGGCTGCTGCTGGAGAGATTTCTGCAGGGAGCTGCGGAGGGTGCGGCAGAGGGATGCTGAGAGGGGGGAGCTTGGGGACAGGGGGGTCAATTGGATTGGCCGCAGCCGGGGGATAATTGTTCGGAATGAAAACATTGCTTGTAAGTTGATTATAGTGGTCTGGGGTTGGAGCGTTGTCGGGAAGTGATGCTAAAAAAAGTCATGAGGGACGCGGCTTAGGGACGCGATGCAGCCCTGTGTGAGGGGGTGTGATTGGCACGTGGTGTTTTACAGATTGACACAGCCGCTTTCGCGGTGCTGCAAGGCAATGGAACGACTGAACTTGAATTTTTGCGTGGTATTTTCACAATTGAATTACGATAAGACATTGACGAAGAGACTGATGGCAGACGATTACGCTGCTTGTATCTGATTCGATCAAGTACATAGCTGTGTTGACACAATGCCTCTAGACAACATTCTTATCGAGCCACTCGGTCCACTGCTCAAGCGTCCACCCAGAACTGATGTCCTGCACAACACCGTCATACACAACAGTAGGCGTAACGTGGACGCCAATCAACCGGTTCATCTTGGTGACGAGCTTGACGTCGACGGTGACCTGGTTCCCCGCATTCAGCGCTCCGTCCGCACCCGGCTTGTCG
The DNA here is from genome assembly GCF_021365365.1 of Ilyonectria robusta. Classification (NCBI taxonomy): domain Eukaryota; kingdom Fungi; phylum Ascomycota; class Sordariomycetes; order Hypocreales; family Nectriaceae; genus Ilyonectria; species Ilyonectria robusta. Next base: position 878,538 of record NW_025764437.1, on the reverse strand, counting down.
GGGATGACCAGCAGGCGGTAGACCTCATCCTCGTCGACGCCGACCTTGGCGGCCACCTTGGCGAGGCGACGGTACGTATCGTTGCGCGTCTCGTTGACGACGTTGACGTCGAAGAAGGCCGCCTGCTCGTCAAACAGCACGCCGCTGAACTCCCAGAAGCGCTCTGGGGCGATGCGCAGCACGGCCAGCGCGGCCTCGTGCATCAGCGTCGACGACGGGTGCCACGGCTGGATCTGCTGGCGGAAGACGAAGGCGATGCCCGCCGCCCACTTGGGGTTGGCCTTGATGGCGGGGACCACGGCGCTGGTGAGCGTGCGGAAGATCTTGGCGGAGAAGGGGCAGCAGTAGTCCAGGTAGAGCTCGGCCGTGTGCGTCGTGTGGGCGACGGCCGAGGCGGCGGCGGGCGGAGCGGCGAACTCGAGCTTGTGGCCGGCGAACTTGGGAGGGAGAGCCATTGCGTGTGACTTGATTTGTTTCTGACGTGTACTTTTGACGCGGGTTTGTTTGTGATGGATGTAGATGTTGGCGTTGATGTGTCAGCTGTCAAATCTCTCACAATGTGAGTTTGTGGTGTTGAGGGGTACAGTCAGGATGGTGGCACAGCCAGTATCAGCGGGGAAACGAAGCTGCAGATGATGTCGACAAATCGGGCATATTATAAACGGACATCAACATATTATGTTTTATTACATTTATAGCATTAAGAGCACAGCTTCCGTAGGAGACAAATGCTACTATCAATTACCAAGCAGAGCACTATCCAACGAACGATGCTGGAATGGGAGCTTACCCCGTGGATAAAGCAATGATGTCAGCTTCACGTGGAATCACGACACAGTTCACCACCTCGCCGGGCTGTCGGCGAGCTGTCAGGATGGGGCATTACTAACCACGATAAGGCGAGAGGGGGACCCTTATCGTGTGCTTCGTATTGCTAGGTACGCAGGTGTATGTTTGAGACAGAGAAACGCACACCGACAAGGTTGCACTTGAAACTTAAAATAATCCCAGTACATGAATTCGCTGCGAGATGCTCCCCCGCAACCATTCCCATCCTCTGGCCACTGATGTGGCGCGGTATCTACGGTGTGAGACGGACGGCAGAGATGCCGACGCCGGATCAACTACATCCGGGCTGAGATGACCAAACTGCAGCACCTGCAGATGTGATAACATGCAATCCTACATAGTCTAGTCTAAGAGAGGAGGGAAAGGAAGAACATCTTCTCGCCAAGATCTTGTCAGCCCGCCCAGCCATCTCACCGAGTCCGTCCAAGCCCAATGCCCAGGCTCAACATGCAGTGCGGCCAGTCTCTGACCTACAATGCTAGCGGGACGTGAGACATGGAATGCAGCCAAGCAGCAAGCTTGCTTCTCGGAACCCGTCCGATATACGCCATGTCGGTTGGTAGTGGGCACCACCGATGCCGTCCGATATTCGTGCGCGCCGCGTCTACACGTCCTCGGTCCCGTACTTGCATCTCCAGGAGTCTAGAAGCACTTCTAGTTCCCTGCCAGCCCGTCAAGGTGCTCCCGGATCCGCACAGGTGCTGCTAGCGAGTGCTGGGCCCTGGCAAATTGGTGCTGGGAGCCCCGCGAACCCAGCCGCAATTCGATGAGACCATGGCCAACCTTTTAGTCACTGAGGAGGTCATCAGGTGGGAAAATCCGTCGACGGACCTCCGATGCGGGCACCGTCCGGGGTTGATTCCCGGGCGGCACTGCAGCTGAGCTTGGGGGGTACGAACACACACCGGGTCCCGAAGGCAAGCGCCAGGGTACCGCCTGCCGCTGTACCTCCTGCAAGCCGCTGCTCATGCGGGCGAGGGAGAATGCGGAGGCAGGTACGACGGGGGAGGGTACTTTTCATGTGCAACTCGCGGATCAGGATCACGCGGGCGAAACCGGGGTTGCGGTGGTCCGAACCTGGCTTCTTTCCTTTTTCGGTGGCGCACCGCCCGCCTCCTGGTCTTGCCTCCTGGCATAGCCGACTACTAACGGTGTTCGATCAGGGTGCAAAGCCAAAAAGGTGGTTTTAACCTTAACGCTGATCCTTAAATCTGTCATCGCAACCATTGACGACTGCAGCGCTTTCGACGAAACATCATCCCCACTGCACCCTCAATTGCAATTGCGATTGAGATTTAGTTGTCACTTGGTGAATTCGCGTCTCATACCAGCTCCAATTCGGTTTCACTCGGTCCAACCACCACTCATCCACACGTCGATCCATCAGCGTCACCAGCGGGTGCCCGTTCCCGGCCCCATCAACCAGAATGATCTGTCTCTCCAAAGCAGACGAATTCGTCTTCAGGCATCTGTCTTGGAACCAGAGCCCTTCGCCCCTGGCCGCCGCCCAGACGACGCGTCAGGATCTTAACGGCATCGCCAACCTCCGCGAGCATGTTGACGCCGACCAAGATGATGGCAGCGGAGGCTGTAGCGGAGGATCGCTAGGCACTGGTGATGAAAAGAATCATCTGGGGATCCAACCTCCTGAGCCCAGCCACGGAGAGCTGGCAGATGCGAGACGACTGTCCCGCTCTGCAGGTATTTTCTCCCTTTTTTTCTCCCTTCTTCTCCAACCACTTATATCCTCTTACCCCACACATCCTTCGAGTCACATGTCCACCTCTTATAATAAACCACTTGAAGGCATGTCCACTTACTCTGACTCTAGGATTGTCCTCGTGTCTGAAGACGGTTGATGGTGGTGATGACCATGACCGTCTTTCCCGAGGCACGGCCCCGTCGTGTCTCTCTCGCGTCTGGAGCTGGGCCGCCTGGGTTCTCTCTGTTCTTGTTGTTTCTTCGATTATCTCGTCTTGGAATTCTCCCAATCCCGTTGCCGTCTCGTCGCCTCTCGTTCAGCGATCCTTGCCCCCAGTCCAAGCCTCTCCCCTCCGTAAGAGGTCCACCTGCGATGCTGGGGGCGTAAACAAGAATGATTACAACACCGGGCTCCATGTCGCGGCTTTGTTCATCATCTTGTGTGTATCGACACTTGCTTGCGCCTTTCCCATCTTGGCTGTCAAATTCCCGGGTCTGAGAATTCCAAACCGTTTCTTTTTTGCCGTCCGTCACTTCGGTACTGGCGTCCTCATCGCCACGGCCTTCGTCCACTTGCTTCCCACAGCCTTTATTTCCCTGGGCGACGCGTGCCTGGGCGGCTTTTGGACTAGCGACTATCCTGCGATTCCTGGTGCCATTGCCCTGGCGGCTATTTTCTTCGTCACCATTATCGAGATGGTCTTTCATCCTTCCCGGCACCTTCCTACCAACCAGATGGGCCCTTCCTCGGGTGATGCCCCCTCCGACGACGAACCTCGCAACCACGGTGGCTGCATGGGGAGTGTCGGTATGCTTCCAGTCCGCGACATGGGCCCCCTCCGCGGCCGGGCCTCGAGCATCGGTCACGGCTTGACCAACTTGAACAACCGGGAGATGCCGGAGGTTGCCGATGGAAACGAGACTGGCGGCCAGGAGGATAGCACTCAGCCGCGACGAAAGCAGAGTTTCGAGGAGACAAGCCTTGAGAGCGTGCATGTGATTTTGACTCCAGAGCAGAAGCAGCGTAAGGAGCTTCTTCAATGCGTCCTTCTCGAGCTTGGTATTCTGTTCCACAGTGTCTTCATTGGGATGGCTCTAAGTGTATCGACTGGGAACGAATTCATCATTCTCCTCATTGCCATTGTCTTTCATCGTAAGTTAGACAGCTAGTTATTGCTGCCGTTGAAGTGATTACTGACCCCTTGTCACAGAGACTTTCGAAGGTCTAGCACTCGGTTCTCGAATTGCGAGCATCAAGTGGCCGAAGGGCAAGATGCAACCCTGGTTCATGGCACTTGCATACGGCTGCACGTAAGTATTCACCCTTCGTCCGCCCCATAATTAGGCAATTGCTCATGTCAATAGAACTCCCCTTGGCCAAGCTCTCGGTCTGGCTACTCACACCCTCTACAGCCCCGGCTCTGAAGTGGGCTTGATCATGGTGGGAGTGATGAACGCCATCTCCGCCGGTCTGCTTACCTTTGCTTCTCTGGTCGAGCTGCTCTCGGAGGATTTCTTGAGCGATGAGAGCTGGCGTGTTCTCCGTGGAAAGAAGCGAGTCTACGCCTGCCTCCTCGTCTTCTTTGGTGCCTTTTTCATGAGCCTTGTCGGTGCATGGGCTTAGGTGCCATGCCGCCAATGGGTCTGAATTAACGCCTACTGCCTGGCAAACGCTGTACATGAGGCCTGCCGATGTGGACATACCAGTTACTTGATGGCCGAGCACATGGCTTTGATCTTGATATAGGAGCCTTCTTCTTCTCTTCTATCGTCGGATCCGGATCCGCCTCTGCTGATCTGGACCGACCCTTTCTGCAAACCTACCCAGGTTACCCCTCCACCGCGCGCTCCCTCTCGCAACACAATGCGAAGGGTCTGAAGAATATTTTACATCTTCTTCACTTTATGTAACGACATTTCCAATATGTGTTGCATCAAGCTTGATATTTCACACATAGATAGCTATCTACAACTAGCAAATTGACGCTCATTTTATACAAACGATTATTGCTGGAGCAATAGCGATACACCTTCAGCATCCCCCATAGCTTTCATAGTGACATGCATTCGTTTCGGTAATGGTTATCATTTCTATCATCATTGTAATTTTTTACCCCATCATGAAACGGTATTCTTGGAAACAATGCCCCTCGCAAACTCTCCAAAGGTGAGATGCTGCTCAATGTCCACCTCCTCGCCCAAGTTAGGCTGGGTAAAGACAGCAAGCGTGTTCCTAGCAATCCTTCCACCACTAACACTAGCACGCACACCCCGGACAAAATGAGGGACGGCCTTGAAGCGGCCAGCCGTGATGCGTTCAAGCGCCTCGCCCGTCTGGAAGGCGATGCAGTCGCGCGGGATCTTGACCTGGAAAGTCTCGCCGGAACGGGACTTGATGTACAGGCCGGCGGAGGGGTCTGGAGACGCGGCGAGTTCGTTTAGGAGGGGGAGGGATTGCCCCGGTGCTGCAGAGGAGGGAACGGCCGGGCTGGTGTCGTGTTCATCGATGAACATGGCGGACGTAAGACCGGTCAGACAGCCGTGATCAAGATGCGTGGCACACCAGTCATCTTCATCAGCGTCAACGCCGGCAGCGGGGTCGACGTCCTGCGGGTAGTAGTGTAGCAGGCGGGCCTTGGTGGTGCTGGACGAACTAACGACGTGCTCCAAGTAGCCTTTGGGATATCCCGGAATGTCCTGTTCGGCGAAGCGGTCGCAAGCGCGGGCGACGAGGACGCCGACGTCGATAATCAGGCGACACAGATCCGTAACGCCGGGCTTGAAGCCAGGCAGGACAGACTCTGGCGGCCAGATGTTAGGCGACAGGTACTCAGGGAATGTTTCTGGGCTGAAGGCGTCGGTTGGGGCGGCGCACTCGAGGGACGGGTCGATGTAGAAGGCGCAGTTGGCGTAGTAGGAGCCCTTGAAGGTGTCGACCTGCCCATTTTTGAGCGTTTCTTTGCCGAGAGACCAACCGGTGAGGTATTTGGCGTGGGAGTTTTCGAGTTTGTCTGTGCAAGTGTGAGTAAGAGACAGTAAGAGGCTGGAAGGGAACATACCGAGTTCGTCCTTGGGCAGGTTGCCGAGGTATGAGGCGTAGGAGAGGGCTTGGTGTCTCAGCTGGGGGAAGTCCTGGGGCACATCTTTGATGACCAAGATGCCGAGAGAGTTGGGGCCGAATGCTTCTTGAAGGGTTTCGAAAGGAATTTTGCCTGTGTGTTGGAAGTAAATGGGGTGTAAGTCGTAAATCCTTCAAGACATGGTGAGTGAGGCATGACGTCTGGTGGTACGTACCTTCTTTGAGGTCATGGAGCGACACGGTGACGGCTTGTGCCTGAGAAGTCATGTTGGCGAGGGTTTTATGTAATTGAATATATGTAAATACAGGAGACTCAAGAAAGGCGACTGGATTAATGAGAAAATGACACGCATTATCTGGGCTGTCGTCTCTTTATCTCTTCTTGGAATTGAGGATCCCGTGGTTGGACGAGCGCATGTTGCGGGGGGAGGGGAGATTACATAACCAATCACCTTCCCGAACGGTGATCCTTCCGTGTGGAGCTCGCCGTCTCCCGGGGCGGACTTCAGTGCCCTTGCCAACAGAGCCTCAAGCGTCGAGCACGGCATGCGACCTTGAACCGACGACTGTTGACCGACGCCAACCGAGGACGGTTTTCCACCATCATCTCCAACGACAACGGGTCTCAACTCTCAACTCGTTCGACAATGGTCAAGCCGCTCTCCTTCAAGGGCGACAAAAAGGTCAAGAAGCGCAAGCGCGCCGACGCCGACAAGCCGCCCCGCGACGCCGACTCCGAGGCGCAAGACGCGCAGGTGCAGAAGCAGAACCCCGGCGCCGACGAGCCCGATAATGACGACAGCTGGGTGTCGGCCGAGGGACTGATGGATGTCGTCGGACCTGTCATGATCGTCCTCCCCACTGACACGCCGTCGGCGCTGGCGTGCGACCCGAGCGGCAAGGTGTTTGCGCTGCCAATTGAGAACATTGTCGACGCGAACCCTTCCACGGCCGAACCGCATGATGTGCGCCAGGTTTGGGTTGCGAATAAGGTGTCAGGAACGGACAGCTTTCGGCTCAAGGGCCATCATGGAAGGTGTGTTTGTGTTTTAATGTGGATGAACCGAACTGGGCTGACATGATACACGATAGATATCTTTCCTGCGACAAGATCGGGTTGCTTTCAGCCATGTCCGAAGCTGTCTCGCCGCTCGAGTCCTTCAACATGATCCCCACATCCGACACGCCGGGGACCTTCCAGATCCAGACGCTGCGCGACACGTTCCTGACCATTAAGCCGACGACGTCCGCCAAGGCCGGCGGCGCAGCGGGCGCCGAGGTGCGAGGTGACGGCGACGCCATCTCTTTCAACACAACGTTCCGGATCCGAATGCAGGCGCGGTTCAAGCCGAGACTTCGAGCGTCCAAGGAAGAAAAGGCGCTGGCGCGTATCAGCCGACGGGAACTCGAAGATGCGGTGGGGCGGAGACTGGAAGAGGACGAGGTGCGGAAGCTAAAGAGGGCGAGGAAGGAGGGAGACTATCACGAGCGGTTGCTGGAGTTGAAGGTCAAGGGGAAGCATGACAAGTATGGTTGAGTGGAGTGCCTGTGAGAGGTTGGTAGTGACAATTTGTGAGGCAAGATGGGTATACAAGGGAAACACAAGTCAAGAGAGCGAGGGTGAGGGTGAGGGTGAGGGTGAGAAGATATCATGGACAAGGAGTGAAAACAAAGCTTCCAAACTCGAGGGAGCAATTGTACAGAGAGACCCCGACACGTGACGGGGCACAAGCTGGAGAACAATGAACTGGTGAGTGTGTGTTCCCGCATGACGGTGGCCACCACCTTAATGACCTATTGACGGCCCGGACTGACGGAATTTCCCCTGACAGCTGGCACGCGGTTTAGTTCCCAGCTAACAGCTGCCTGCCACCTCGCGCCAACTCCCGCCAATCCCGCCACCTCCCACCAACCAGCAAACAGACCGAGGAAGCCTTATAGATCCAAACAACACAGCCCTCTTCCATCCTTCAGGACTCGGAGTGTGCTGGCCGAGATGGGGCGGGGGTGCGCCCAAGCTTTGACAGGGGACCGTAGGTCCTCAGTTCGACGTCACTAGTAGCTTCTCTTTTTTGCTGGTCCTTTTTTGTCTTGGGGGCATCGTTGGATAGAGGCTGGGCTATGGACCTTGCCTGTTATTTTTTGGTCGGTTTTGAGCTTCATTTGCGTGCTGCAGTGTGAGTTCTGTGTATATTTCTCATGCTGCTGGCTGTGGTTGGGGTGAGGCTCGTGGTGGTGGTGGTGGTGATGGAGGCTGAGTGTGGTGTTGTGGCGCACCCATTCACACTACACTACCACTTATACACTTTGACGCACACGCACATGAACACACGCAAACACACAGATTCATGTTCTTCATATCCTTTTGTTTACTCATAACCCAATCTAAATTAAGTGCTCGGCCTCCACGCCTTGACGTTGCCATCCTCGCCCGCCGTAAACACCACGTGCTCCTCGTCGAAGAAGCAGAACGACCGCACAATCTCCTCCCCGTGCGCGCCGGGCAGCCCGACGCTGTTGTCCCGGTCCAGGGCCCAGCCTTGGCCGTTGGGGTTCTTGGCGAGGAAGACGAGCTCGAACATTTGGCGGCTGGCGGGTGTTAGTATTTCTTGTTTCTGCGCTTCGGGGTTCAGTGAGGGAGACGGCTTACTCCTGAGATCCGGCACCGAGGATAGCGCCGCTTCCGTCCAACTTGGGCGTCACGTCGGCAACGTACTGGCAGTCCAGCACGGTGCGCAAGTCGCCAAAGTCCTGCGTGGCGTCGCCGGTGGTGCGCTCCTCGGCGACGTCGTACAGCGCGCACCGCTCGTCGTGCGACAGCGCGGCCATCTCGGTGGGCGTCAGCCACGCGGCGCGGTGGACCGAGGCGTCGTGGTTGCACGTCTGCAGCGTCAGGTCGTCCTCGTCGGCGATGCGCGTGTCGTAGACGTTGACCAGGCCGTCGGTCGAGCCCGACATGAGCAGCGCCGCGTTGCTCGGGTTGAAGGCGAGGTCCGTCACGTCGTCGCTGTGCACTTCTTGGTAGTGCGCTCTGGCCGAGGGGTTGGAGCGGACGTCCCTGGGGGGTTGTTAGGAGGTGGGCGTGAGTGGTTGGGTGGTGCTGGGGTGTGGTGTTGACGGGTATAAGAGGGCGATGCTTCACGCAAGATGTCATGACGTACCAGAGGAAGATGGAAGCCGTGTGGTTTTGCAACTCAGTGCCCACGGCAATCGTCTTGGTATCGGCACTGCAGGCCATGGACAGAATAGGCGACTCGCTGGCTTCACGCGCACTCTCATCAGCCACCGCGTCCTCATCATGACAAGCCTCACTTACACCGACGCCATGCCATCATCTCACTCCGGCAACTCACCTTGAAACTGCGCCACGCGCCCGCCCTGCCGCAGATCCCACACGGCCACGGTGCCGCTCTCGCCGGCGGTGCACACGAGCGCAGCATTAGCATCAAAGACGCGCAGCGTCGTCAGGTTGCCGTGGTCGGTCTGCAGGCGGCGCACGGGGCCCTGCGACAGGCGCGCGGCGTCGAGCAGCGCGAGCGACTGGTCCGAGGCGATGGCGGCGAGGCCGGCGGATGTGCGGTGCACGTCGAGCACGTAGACGTCGCGGCCGAAGTGGAGGCCGTCGGCGCAGGTGAGGGAGTACATTGTGGTTTAGTTGTGTGCTGCGTGGTGTGGGTTGTCAGTTTGTCGGTTGTGAAGGGTGTAGAAAAGTTTTGAGATGGCGTCCATGCCGATATTTAGGATGGAGAGCGGTGGCCAGCATGGGATATATACCTCTCTCCAGGAACAAGACGAAACAGGTTGCAGAGACTTACACTAAATCTATTGCCTAATCGTCACTTAACAAATCCTCGCATGCGCAGTTTGTGAATGCAGAGTCAACCCAACCCAAAGTCCAACCGGATATTCACCCCCACTTGAAAGTCGAGACTTGCGATTGGCCTCGTTAACTGAATATCCCCAACTACCCACCTCCCAGCTCGACGACGCCTCACTCAGCTACGCCCGCAGACAGAAAGAATACAAAACAATCACACATAAGCGCATGTATCAGACGATTCATAGAAAGGGGATCGTGTCCGCTGAGTTTGATTCTTCTCTCGTATTCTTACAAATTATTTCGTCTATCTGAGTTGTACAGTGTCATACGCCTGGTCTAACGCTCGCAACAGTCAAGGGGCTGTAAAGAAGAGAGTCGCCCTCGCCGCCAAACCTCCAAGTCGGGGTTCCTCAAAACGCCGGGTTTATGCAAATCCACCAGGTCTTTTCTCCATCTTGCTTCTTTTTTGGCTTCTTTATGTATTTTACTTTGTTGGTACAGGTCATTGCTGACCGTCTTGTCGAAGTCGCTTGCGCTCGTTAACGCCGCGGAACGCCCGCTTGCCGACTTCGTAGCTGCTGATCATGATGGCGCACGCAGGTGCCACCTTGAGCGTCCGGGGAATCCATCCCTTCCACAGGCCGGGGATGCCCTCCGTCTTGAAGATGTGCCAGAGGAGGCGCATCATATTGCGCTCCTCAGCCACCGCCGCGCCGGAAGCCTCGTTCTGGTAGATCTGCGTTCGTGTCTTGCCAACGTCGAACGGTGTTGTTACGATGGACGCAAAGGTACCAGACAGGGCTCCGGCAGCAAAACTATCCACAAAGGTCTCGGTGTGGTTTTCGTGGCTTTGTGACCTCCGCCTTGCCTCTGAGAGGTCGTCGTCGACTGACAGCACATGTCCCTGACGCTGCTCCCGTAGATCGGTGAGCCTCGACCGTATTGACTCGTATCCCAGCCAGTAGAGACCCGAAAAGGGCACATCTCGCCAGAGCGTCAACGTCAAACCTCTCCAGAGGGCTGTATATCCTTGGGTGCCCACCATATCCTTGACACCCTTGAAAGTCTGGACCAGGTGGTTGGAAGTCCCAGTTCCCGAGGCCGCTTGCATTCGTGTACGGACGAGCTCGATGGGACCCACGGCTGTCGCTGCGAGGATACGAGCGGCCGATCCGGCAGTGAGGGGAGCGGAGGCATCAGAGAAGTGCGCAAAGGGGCTGCTGGCATTGTATCGCAGCCAGTCATAGCCGGTAAAGTAGATGATATTGGCGGGGACGGCCATGACGAGGGTGGGCGACAGGCCTCTCCAGAGAGTGGTAACGCCCTCGTTGCGGGCAATCTTGCGGAGACCATCGATAGTGGTGCTAAAAGTGCGACGCTGCACCTCTTCGACGGCGCATTCGGCGGGCGGAGGCGCGGGAGATATGCCTTCGATCCGGGGCGCGGCGAGGCAGAAGTCAGCATTGCCACCGGCGAAGAAGACCTCGCGGCAGCATGAGGTGACGCCGAGCTCGGCGGTTTGGGCGGGGGTGAGAGAGGTGGTGGTGAGGGCGAGCTTGGAGAAATCGACGGTCGGTCGGGGGACGGCGGTTTGGGACTGGAGGCGGACGCGGACGACGTCGAGGGGAGTGACTGGAGGAAGAGAGTGTTAGCAGGTCGCAATCTAGATGCTGGAATATCAACATGGACGTACCAAGCAGCGAGGTCAACAGACTGCCCGACATGGCCGAGATCATCTTCTGGGGAGCTGTGATGTCGACGATATCGTCATTGGCGGGGGCCGGTGCTTTCGAGTTGCCGCCGCCGCTGGGTCTCTTGGCGTCGACCATGTTGGCGAGGGTGAACTCGTCGTCGGCGTTGGGATGGTTGTGGTGGTTGCTATCGAGGCCACCGGAGCGATGCACGTTGCGACTCATGGTATCCGGCTGGTGGAGGGGTGGGTAGCAGAGGACGAGGCAGCTCAGAAGATGGATTTTCCGAGCGAAAGCCACGATTGATAGCGGTGGAAGAATGAACGGGCTGCAGCGGATGGCGTCGATGGTCGATGACGATGACAAACGGTGGCGGCGTCCCGAGGGCTGCGCGAGTCACAAATCACGGCGAGAGAGCGAGAGCGCCGATGGACAAGTTTCGATTCGGCCGTCGATCGTTGCGAAGTCTCCAAGTTAGCGCCTTCAGCCAAAGCACCGAGGCCGGTCGGAGTCGGGCGATCGGTCGGTCGGCTACTATCGTGTTTTTGTGGGCTGGGAAAAGAAACAAGACCTGAGGTGAATCGAATCCACCACAAATCTACGGGTTGAGATTGGCTGTCGTCAAACAATCCACGTCGTAGCTGCGTTTTCAGGGTGGATTCCCTTCGCCTTCGGTCTTTTGTCGTGGTTCACGTTTTTTTCAGTTCAGCGACATCGCCCGCATTTCCAGCGCACCGGGGTCGGAGCGTCGGCGGCAAATTTCGTTGGTTCTCTCGGTGGCGTTGGGGCGGCCTGTGCCTGCTTGGCTTTGGGGAAGAGCCGCGGCTTTCCGGGCGTGATGGTATGAAGTGTTGTGATTGGTTGGTAGAGGGCCGGTGAAGATCAGATAATGCAGCTTCAGTCGAACGGTGATGACGGAGGAATGCAACGGATGCAACTAATGCACCCCGTTATTTACGTTGCATTCCAATCCCCCCCCCCTTCCATTCAATACGGTTTACCTACATACTCCCCCCGTCTGACTCTTCCCGGCGAGTTGGCGACATCATCGACGCTCTCTCCGGATCAACACCCGCCGCCCAGTGGAGGCGTCCTCATCCTAGTTCCCCCTCCATCAACCAATCCCCGCCATCCGTCTCCAACCTTGCATCACTCCTCAACCTTGACATGCTGTAGTAACTTGTCTCCATCTGACTCGAACGGCAACATTCTTAACTTTCCTTTACCGCCTCGCCGTCCTTCAATATCCTCCATCGCGCACCAGCTAAATACCTCCTGTCCCTCCTACGTAATCATGAACTCGCTGTAGAAATCGCAATCGTCCCGTCGCCTCTCCCCGCAATCCCGGCTTTTCGGACCTATCGGATATACCTAATCTCTCCTCACAATGTCCTCATCCCCGTCATCCTCCGCCAACAAGGGCGGACTCAACTCGGAACTCGAGTCGTTCCGCCAGCAATGGATCTCAGATCTCCAACACCAGACTCATGATCATGAGCCTCAGTCTCAGAGTCGTCATGACGCCCCACGCCCCGCGGGCTCAGCCGTCGGCCCGTCTCGCCGTCGCGGCCCGTCCGTCTCCGTCTCAGCGCCGCCAACAAAGCCGGTTGCGACCGTCGATGAGAATGAAGACGACTACGTCCAGACCCAATCATTTGATGAGCCCCCGTCCGCGACTCGGCCTGTGCACGATGTGAACGGCGCCTCGTCTCGGAAGAAGCTCGTCTCAGCCCTTGATCACTATGAGGAGGCCATGGCCAAGGAGGCCCAGGGCAGCATGGGTGATAGCCTGAAGCTCTATCGCAAGGCCTACCGAGTATGAACCTCTCTCCAATGTTGACATTTGAACTCAATGCTAACGTCGCTGCAGCTAGACAATGGCGTGGACCGAATATACCGGGAGAAACACCACCCCAAGGCCAAGCCAGCAACTCCTCCCGGCCCATCCACCATCACTAACACCACAACCGCCACAACCGCCATCACATCACCATCGCAAGCCGCCCCTGATGCCACCCCCGGACCTCAACCGCAGTCCATTGGCGACCTCATCGCCAGCTTTGCCGGCCTCAACATCGAGCCCGCTCCCCCGGCAGTCGAGGGCATGCCGCCGCCGCCCTCGCCGCTGGCCGACCTCCCCGAAGAGATCCTCATCCACATCCTGCGCGACCTCGCCATCGTCGACGTCGCCGACTTTGCCCGCCTCGCCCGCGTGTGCAAGCGCCTCGCCTACCTGGTAGCCTCCGAGCAGCGCATCTGGCGCCGCGTCGCCCTGGGCAGCGAGGTCGGCTTCTCTGCGATGCTGTATCGCTTCGAGAGGGGCATCGAGTGGGACGAGCTGCCCGAGGAGGAGCAGGAAGGCCCCGAGATCGTCGACGGCGTTGTTATTAGCCCGGCCGAGCTGGCCCAGCGCCGTCGTGATGAGAGCTTCGCTCTGACCGAGTCCCTGACGCCCTCCGTCTACCCATCTTGGAAAGATCTCTTCCGCTCACGGCCGCGCATTCGCTTCAACGGCTGCTACATCAGCACCGTCAACTACGTGCGCAGCGGCCAGGCCTCGACGAACCAGACCACCTGGGACAGCCCCATCCACATCGTCACCTACTACCGCTACCTTCGCTTCTTCCGCGACGGCAGCCTCATCAGCCTCCTCGCCACCAATGAGCCCTCCGCCGTCGTCCACCACCTGACTCGCGACGACCTCAACGCGCAACGCACCGCCCCCCACCCCCACTTGCCCAATGCCGTCATGGCTCTTGCTCTACGGGGCCGCTGGCGCCTGTCCTCCGCCGATGACCTCCGTGACCCGGCCTCCATGGGCCCCGGTGCCTCACGGGGCGGTGTCCGGGACGACCCTGAGGGTGACGTCTTCATCGAGACTGAAGGCATTGGTTCCAAGTACGTGTACCGTATGGACCTGTCCCTTCGCAGCGCTGGAAAAGGTGTCCGTAACAACAAGCTCAACTGGCGAGGCTTCTACAGCTACAACAAGCTGACGGACGATTGGGGGGAGTTTGGCCTCAAGAATGACAAGCCCTTCTTTTTCAGTCGGGTCAAGAGCTATGGATTTGGAGGGTGAGTTGTAGGAGTGACTATCCCAACGGCTACAAGATGAATACCAGACAGGCGTCATGACGGAATAGATTGGCGTTAGAATAAAGACGCCAAAGTATATCTAAGTTGCATCTTATAGAAAGACATAGACAGATCACATCCATCTGCTTCACCAAAACTACCTTGTCCCTCGCATTGATGAGCCAGGCATTATACACGAATCTCGCGAATGGGTTACACATCCAATGGGTGACGGCCGCTTTTCCTTACGAGACACCAATGTATCAAACATTGTAGAATCGTTGCAGCCCAGACGTCTGTAATACAACAAAGATTACATTTCTGCATATATTCATATCATTACTTGTTGCCTAAACCTTCTCTTATATGCCACTTGCCAATCCTCGCCCCTGATTCCCTCCCAAACCAATATCTTACACAATCACAACCGGCCCGAGCACTCTACTCCTCGCCGCTGAAACCCAAGCCCCTCAAACGCCCACGTTCTTAACTAGCCAAAGCAGTATGCTGATAGATGCAGCCAGGTTAGTCAAGAATGTACATGCTGGTATATGATGATTAGATACAGCAGCAAGACTGGCTGCCTGCTGGTCCTTCCGACATGTATTCTCAGTCGTAGGCCGAATTATGTTTATAATATTGGGTACTATCGCCCATTGGCCGCTGATAGTAATGCATATTTATAGATGCGGTCGTTGGTGCGCCAAATCAGGAGATTCAGTTCGCCGGGTATCAATTCGCAGAAACGACTCGTTCGCGCAAAGAATCGGAAGCGAAGCGTAAACCCTACGCTTCAAAGATCCGAGGATGGAATAAAAATATGGGTATCCGCACATGCTATCCAAGACTGTTCACTCACTGCAGCCTCATCTGAGCCGCTTTCCATCCAGGAATTTAGGGCTTGTCTCAAAGTACTGCTGGTTGGCAAACTGGTTGTTGTATTGCATGGCCTTCCGTGCTTGGTACTCTGCTCGCTCGTCTTCGTCCATACTAAACGCCTTCTTCAGCCAGCCAAGAGCGCTCTTCTTTTTCTTGAGGCGTTTCCCTCCAGCTTGAGTAGTTGCCCGAGAAGCCAGAGTGGCCGTATCATCATATGTTGCTGAAGTTACGCTGCTTAGAGTGCTCATGCCGCCCACGCGAGACGGCTGCTGGCGCACATGGCCAGGGAAGTATCCATCCCTGGGGTCGGCAGTGTGAGGTCTTTGCTGAAGAGGAGAATGGGGCGATGCGCGAACGGGGTGGTAGAATTGCTGGTGCTCGGAGTGGGGTGTCGGCATGAGCTGGGGTCGTGAAGGAGCGCTGAAATCCGCGTGGGAACTTGCACGAGGGAGGCGGTGCGGTTGACAGACTTCTAAATCGGAGGCGTACGTAGAATCGGGAACCTGAGACATGCGTGGTTGCTGCATGCTGGTACTCGTTGATGGACGGACCGACATTGCCTCTGCGGCGTTCCTTGGGGGGATGTGGATGGACTCGGGGGGTGTCGTCTTCTGGGACACACGCTGGCGCAGAGACGTCTTCTTTTGTAGAAATCCTTGCCCCTGTGTCATCTGCGGTGACTGTGCCTGACTTTGAGATCTGGATGACGGTCTTGGTGGCGGCTTCGTTTGAGATCGAGACTGTGGCCTCATTTGAGAATCCCTAGACTGAGGCATCATATGGGGATCTCTCGACTGCGGCCTCATTTGCGGATCTCGAGACTGGGGTCTCATTTGAGAATCCCTAGGCGGAGGCATCATATGAGGATCCCTAGACTGGGGTCTCATTTGTTGCTGGGTCTGTGTCTGAATCTGTAACTGCGGTGGGCTGTTCTTTACCATGGGTGAGGGAAGCGGCTCAGGGAGTCTCGGCGTGTATGTCCGTGGCTGAAGAATAAATAGTGCGTCATCGAATGGTGATGCCTCAGTTTCAGGTTCCTCGTGTTTCGGCACGTCCCTTTTAGGTTCGCTCGGGGTCAACTTGGGCTTGCCGTCATATACAGTCGGAGACAGTGTGGGCTGGCCGTCGTAAACAGTTGGAGACAAGGTGGGGCCGTCATAAACAGTCGGGGACAAGGTGGTCATGACGGTTGGTTGCGGAGCCGCGAGTTGGAAGCTCATGCGAGGGGGGAGTAGAGGGGTAGATCCAGGAAGAGGGAAGTCGCTGAGAGTATCAACTTCGGGGTCTGCGATTCTCTTCGGGGCATGGAGAGTGGATGCGGAATCTCTGCTTCCAACGCTCCCAACCGGGGTAGCAGACCGGGCGCGTGAGCTCGTTGGTGATGACGGAGATTCAGGATCATCAGTTTGTGAGGCGTGTATGGGAAGAGTGAATGGAGGGATTGTTGCCTATGGGTGTTAGCCTCGCCCTTCTGGAAGACTGAACATGATATCAAACTTACCCAAGTCTTTCGGCTCACCTCACCAGCCGTCTTCTCCATTTCAGCCACAATGGTCATCAGCTTGATGATCAAGCCGTTCAAGTCCTGTGCTTGGTTGTTGAGGTCATCAAAGGCGTTAAGCCAACCGTCGGCATTGCCCTTCATAGCTCGGGAAATTTTGCCCAGGTCCGGGGAGGCCTCAGCCCATTCGGCATCCTTGTGCTCGTTGAGCCAATCCATGAATGCCTCACTGGACCGGAGGCCAGCGTCGATGTCGTCGTCCCACTGCTTCATGGCAGCATTTGTTCGAGCCAGGATGTGGTCAATCTTTTCATTTCCAGCAAGAATCTGGGCGCGAAAGTTGCGATCCTCAAGCATCCCTTCAAAGGCATTTCTATTGCCCATGGGCAGCTGAAGGTGGGCGATGCGCTCGGTGAGATCTTGGTGAGCTTGGGCAAAGTCCTCCAGCATCACTTCCAGGAACTCATCCACCTCATTGATATGGCCCTGGAGAATGCTGACTACCTGGGAGTCGTCTGCCGCCAGTCCGTTGAGTAAAAGGTAAACACCAAACGTGATCTGGGAAATCAACTTGTACACCTCATGTTGCTCTTGGCCAGGTCGGTACCGCCAGGTCGTATCGAAAGGTTCGTCTTGGGCGGCTTGCTCGATAAGTTTCTCTCTGCGGCCCTTTGCGTCGAGCTCCCTCAACTTGGGCTTTCCAGGACCATCTTGACCATTCGTCACTTCATGCAGAGACTCGGCAAAGGCCTCCTGCATAGACGGGACTGGGTGGACCGGTATATTCTGGTCGGCAGGTGGGTGCATTTCGGATAGTAGACTCTCATCGTCGTCAAGCTCGGATCGTAGATTATCTGAGATGGTTATATTCGTGGCGGCGTCTTCGGGGGTCGGGACGAGGACGATACGGAGGTCGCTGGGTTTGTCGAAGGTCAACGGGGCGAGGGTGGTTGGAGGCATAGTGGCGGTGCTAGTACCGGAGAGTCTGATTTTCGAGACAGGTCGAAGGGTCGGTAGCATTGTGGCGGGTAAAAAAGAAGGCTGATAGGAATGAATTGAATCGAGGGGCTGCGGGGAGCCGTGTCCTCGTTGGACAGGCAGGCAGAGGCGGTCACTGGATGTTGTGCGACGGTGACGAAAGTTTGGTGGCGTGTCTGCGACTGTTGGCGCCGCGGAATGCAACCAGGCGATGAATGGAGTGGAAGATGTCGGACCGGGGAGAGGGCTGCTATCGCATCTCGGGAGCCGCCAGGAGCCAGTGTTTAGAGGACGGCGAGCGCCATGATACTGCCAAAGTAGTCACAGGGCGGTCAACTGGAGCTGAGAGCGGTAGCAGTGTTGCCCGCGACGGTTGCGATCCCGAGTGAGTCGAGTTGGGCTGAGGCTCGACGGAGGAGGGAGATCGGCGGGAGGTAGGCGAGAGGTGGATGTAGGTGGACAGAGCTGAGAGCTGTGTAGTTTATCTGTAATCCTCGGCTGCAAAGGGGAGGATCATCAGCTGATCAGGGACCTTATTAGGTCCCAAGCAGGAGTGTCGGTTGGCTCTTGACAATCCGGGGTAGCTGCAGACCACGAGAAGGATCCGCTGCAAGGGGGATTCCCGAGCAAACTGGCACTGGAAGGGGAGGAGGAAAAGCCAACGACGAGCTGTTATTAAGGAGGATGAGGGTTGCAAGGTAAGGATACAATGGAAGTCGGGAAGGGAAAGAGAGAGGGGGAGGCGTGGGTTCGATGGGACAGCATCCATGACAATGAGTGGCCTAGGGCGCCGCAGGGTTACGGAGGCGTTCCTTCCTTGGGCCCTTTGGTCTTTCGTCCCTACCATGACCGTTCACCCTCGTCCCCGTCCGCTCCTTCCGCCTGTGGTCTGTGGTCTGTGGTCTGTGGGCATCTCCCCCATGCGCCATGTAATGTACGTGCGCTTAACTCCACTGCGTCTGTGTGTGTGTGTGCCTCCCTCCTTCCTCCCTACTGTGTGTGTGTTCTCGCTCGGTCGTCCACTGCATTCGCTGAATCCCCTGAGCCTGAACCGCGCCAGCCACTGGCTCGACGAGTGCACTAAACTTGACTGAGCCCAAGTGCTCTCTCCTGTCCCTGTGGCGGCCCCTCGGCCCATGCAAATTCCCCTGCGCCATCTCCCCGCCAAAGGCCAGTGAAAGCCACTGAAAACGACGTCTGCAGCCCAGTGAAGCCACTGCAGGGCCAGCGGGTTGTCCGCCAGGGGCCACATGAGCCACCTGCACTTGGGCCACTGAGGCGCCAATGCGACCCGGCCTTATCCAGTCCAAAAATGATGCTAGTGGGCTAGTAGTCGCGCCCATGGCTAGCCCCCGATGCTGCTTAATACCAAATTCCACCAAATCTGCCAATTCTTTACGGATGCCAATTGCAATTGCCCAACTAGTGGGGCCGAATCCCGAGTCCAACCCATCCATGGCAGTGATGAGCGATTCCCTGGGCTGGGCTGGGCTGGGCTGAGCTGGGCTGGTCCCGCCGTCCCTGGCGGCTTGATGGACGGATTGCTAAATTGGGAACGTACCTCTATGTGACTAAGTCAAGTCAAGGCCCCGCCAGAGCTTTGTGATCGAGGCCCGGGGCGGTCCCGGGATGCAGGCCTCGCGTGCGTCTGCGTACCTGGGAGGAGTGAGTGGGAGGCGCGGGAGGCGTGGGAGGAGGCATCCAGTACAGAGTAGGTAAGGTATCGAAGTATGATTTATTACCTCTACACGACGACGCGGTTTTCAGGGGCAAATTGATTGGAGATTGGGGAATGGCCTGAAGATGTGAAATGAGAACTCGCAGACGGGATTGGATGGACTTGGCAAATTCACTCCCGCACTCTCGGAGTCATGATGACCACCCAATACCCGACGAAGGGGAATAAAAAACAATCATGAACCGGGGAAACACCAGTCAACGACGAGAAACATGGATCTAGATCTACCGAGGTTTCTTCTGTGTGTGTGGTGTGCGGTGGGTGTAAATTTACGCGTGGGTTTGTAGGTGCTTGTGGGCGTCCAGTGTGTGTGCGACGTAGTACGGAGAACCGCCGATGGGGATGGTGTGGTTACGCCAACCGCTGGATTGGGTGTCGAGGTGTGAACCACAATTCGCAATACGGCCAGGGCAAATTAGAGCCAGCCGAGACTTTTGACTCTTTGGGTGATCAGCCGCTATCACGCGCTGGAGTCTTTAGCTCTGCGCACTGCAATGCAGGACAAACTGCCGCATCTGGCCTGGCTGGGCTGGGCTGGGGCGGGCGTGTCACCAACAAACATCACCCATCCCTACGACTCCGTCCCGTGGGCGTCAGCACTATCAACACGTCCACGCCGCGATTCGTCTCGGTTGTGAAGGTACCACGCCGGTAATCAAATGTTTGTCAATTCTAAAAACGAGATACGCGTGCACATCCAATTTTGCTGCAATTTTCCTCCTCTCCCAATCGCGCATACGCACTCGAGGCCGTCCTGTTAGCTCAGGGGCCTGCAGATGCACACACAACCTGATCTTGGACGCCCCCATGTCGCCTGGTCTGGCCTGGTCTGGGTGTCTGGATCCCGCGGCCCCCCCTGGGCCAATCTTTTTGCTGGCCTAGGCGTCTCTAGAACCGCAGCTCCCCAGCGCGAATAGTCTGGGGTGGCTTGTTGACGACCTCTGGGTCCAGCCATTCGAGGCCCCAGCATCAAGCACGACGCCCTGGACAGGTCCATGTTAAAGTAGGACCCATTTGGTGCGCGGATCGGGCAGCTTGGCGCTTGTCAAAAGGGAAAGGGGGCTGTGATCGATCGGAATTTGACAGTTGGACTTGAAGACCTCATTTATTAATACCCGTTATCCGTCATCCGTCATCTGCAAATCGCCCACTACGGGGATGCATCGTCTGTCGTTGTCGACGCCTCGCCCTGGCCCCCTGCCTGGAGATGGCCAACTGGGGACCGCGGACTGGGGACCGCAAATGGAGCCCAGGCTCTAGGGGACGCCGTGATCCATTGAGGGGGCAGCTACTCGGTGACAGGTCAAGACAACCGCCAGGATGCGATGCAATGGGTCAACATGGGATACTGGTCCATTGTGTCATTGACAGGGCCACGGCGATGGAGTCAATTGCACGGTTCAATCCGGTCGGGAGGCCCGCGCCAGTACTGTGGCGCACTTCGCACAGAAGCTCTTGGCCTCCAAGGTGGTTTTCGGTCTGCATTCTGCGTCAGGGGGGGGCGCGGCTGAGCCTGGTCCGCGATGGAGTCGCTGGACCCTTTTTCCATACCAATCTTGAACCCGCCGCTTCATTTGCGGCACAAGGAGATGCTTCAGATTGATGACTTCTTATATCATGTGTTGACTGCTGGCTAACACTCGCTATTCTAGAGCCTATGAATGACCCGTCGACAAGCTGAGGCTGCAGAATAGAGGCTAGCATCGTAAGAACGGCGGGACCGTGGCAGTTGTAGGTTAGATGCCAGGACGCAAGACGGATACGCCGTGGCCCGTCCCTTGTCGCCGTATCCACCCTCTGACTCGGCCATGTCCACGAATCTACATGGCACAATTGTTGCTGGGACGCGCAAGCAAACGGCGACGCCAGCTGCTTTCTGGCACAGCCGCCGCCGTCAGTGGCCATTGACGCGAAGGCACCGAGGATTGGTGGTGGGCGGCGAGACGCAGCAACGGGGATGGAAGCAAGACTTTGGAGTTGAGAAACAAGCCGGGAAGCCATGTGCCGATGCCAAGAAACCAAGGCTCATAGGCCAATACGGCCGTTGCGACTTGGCTCCATCGCTAGCCAAGTCGACAACACGGCCCACGGCGCAGCAGGATCGAGGTGAAGCTCCGAGGAGGCGTGGCCGCGATGCCACCGGGAGTCGGCTCAGCATTGACGGACGGGGCCTGTGGAATGAAACCAGGAAGTCCACAGTCCACTGCAAAGACCGAGAGGCTCGACTTCCGCCGCTACGCGCAAGACTTAATGTTCCCGTCCCAACGTGATCACTCAATTCCAATTTCCATCCGTTTCTCAGCTACTCGCAGCCAACTAATAATCTCTGGCGCCTCTATCACGTCACTCGAGTTGCGCCTCCAACGTTCGGCGCTGAGTAGGCCAAGCCACATCATTATTGCCCAGCCCATCTTAGCTCGCCAGCGCACACTCTGGCCAGCACACCACCGCGACCAAGAGATCGCCCAGCCCACTTCCCCAACATCATCGGCATCGGGCTTTTTTCTCTTCCGCCCACCTCGCTCACCCCTATCGCGAGACAGCTCCTCCGAGCTCTTGGGGACCGCCGCTCGCTACAATGGCTCCGAATAACCCCTTCAAGTTCGGGACCGACCTCTGGGACACGTCCAATCGCTTTGAGACGTCGTGGTTGTTGAGTCCCTACTTGCTTTTCGCTTGTCGCGCCCTCATTGTAAGTTGCTTCATACGCGGTTCCCTCAGTCGCATCAAGCTTGTTATACGCAGTCTGTGTATACACACGTCTCCCCTTCTGTCGCTAACACATTCCTCAACAGTCCCTCTACGCCTTCGTCACCCGATTCTTCATCATCGGCTGGACCTGCACCCACGACTCCCTGGGCGGTTGCTCTGCAGTCCGCCTCTCGTTCTCGTATTTCACCATCCTGACGTACTGGGGCATCGCCTTCTACTTTCTCTTCGCCGCCATCCACACTCTCACCTACGCCATCCGCGGCCGCCCTCTCCTCGACAGCTTCCCCCGTCCGCTGCAGGCCCTCCACGCCCTGTTCTACTCCACCATCGTCACATACCCGTTCCTCGTCACCATCGTCTATTGGGTCGTCCTTTACGATGGTCCCTGGTTCACCGTCGAGTTCAACGCCTGGTCTAATATCAGCCAGCATGGCCTCAACAGCGCCTTTGCCCTGTTCGAGATCATCATCCCCCGCACAAACCAGCCGCTCTGGGTCAACATCCCTTGGTTGATCCTCATCCTCGCCCTGTACCTCGGTCTCGCCTTCATCACCTACGCAACACGAGGCGTCTATGTCTACAGCTTCCTCGACTACAGGAAGAACGGCCGGGGTATCGTCGCCGCCTACATCATTGGCATCGCGGTTGGCATCGTCATCATCTTCTGCATCGTATGGTGCCTCATCTGGTTGCGGAAGTGGGTGACTGAGACGAAGATGGGCAAGGAGGGCAAGTTTGCCGCGCCGCCCCACGACAATGACGTTGAGATGAATCGCATGGAAAATAAGCACGCCATAGGAAGCAACTCCGAGACGCCTGATCGGTTATACTAGGCCGCCTGGTCCCCCTGTTGACAAATCTTGCAGCGTTTGACAGAAAGTTTTTGGAGACAACCGTAATATGCAGAGTCCGAACTGGATAGATCGAATCATCAAAATACCCCAAATATGATTAGTTTAGTAGCTTAACATAATGCATAATTCCTAGCACAACATCCCAGTGTGATATCATTTCAACAAGCCTTTCCATATTGCCATACATCTCTCATTACCACATCCATAACTTCTTGTCGTACCATTACAATTATTCTGGCCCAGTCTATCGGGAACGCGTGACACAAACGCGGTGGCGATGCATAGATTCTAACACTTGATCATAATTCCCCGTCGAGCCTCCGATTCACGAACCTCAAACATACATTGAACCGCCACAAAAAGGGTCGTGAAGGCGGTACAGAGGAAAACGAGACCTGCTCGGAGCGTTAGTTGCTATGATGACGGGTTCAAATGACGAGGTGTTTAACGTACCAGACCAATCGTGCAGGATGCTTTGCAAGATGCTCGTCAAGCCATCCAGGCCAACCGCAAATCCAACCAGGTTGGCGGCAATCATCATAAAGGTGTTCAGCACTGATCCCACTGCGCATAAAAACCGGTATTCAGTAGGTCGATGCTCCCAGTTTCGCTTAGGGAAGAGATAGGCAGCCGTCCACTCGGGTATCATGAACAGAACAATCAGCCATCCCCAGATCAGGAGCCGTAGCTTGATGTCATGCCAGAGGGCCACAAAGGTGAAAACGACTAAGTAGGTCACAACGGACTTGGCCATGGCTTGCCAATTGCGGAATGAGGAACCTCCCATCGGTACGTAGAGGTAGCGGATCAACCAGCGGTTGTATGAGCGGTGCCACGCACGCCAGAAGCCCTGGGTGCTGTAATTGTTGCTGACGCATCGGACCATATTCTCAGGCGGATCAACACCGTCGAGGAGTGACCAGAGTCGGAAAAGGCGCCAGGGGAGCAGAAGCTTCAACCAAATGATATGTAGATTGAAGAAGGATAAAAGCCCCAATTGAGCGGCAGTATAGGACCTCCACTCCGGACCGGCCTTGCTAATTGCGCCAATATAGTTGAAGTGGAGGACCACCTCCATTGCTAGGAATACCAAGAGGAATCGGATACCATATCGAATAGTACGCGGCGTCTCAATCGTAGCAGGACGGTACTTTTGTTGTGAAATATAATCGTTAAATGTGAGAATCGGGCCGGCCAGGTATAACGGTGCGTATACGGCGTAGGCAATGTAGTTTCGGAAAGAAAAGTCTCGGAGATCCGCGGGGATGGAAACACGGTCTTTCTCGGAGAGGTTGGAGGGGTCGAGTTGCTTCTTCTTTGGCCTATTAGAACGCAGACGGGGGAACTTGTCAATCTAGTCGACTTACCTCTAGCGAGTTGGAGTTGCTTCGGTCTAGACTCCAATAGTAGTCGAGGTTGAAACTGACGAGGCGCAGAATAGTAATATTAAACAGAATCTCCCACCGGGCCAGGATGCCTCTGAAGCTGTCGAGCCAGTTGCCAAACTGCATCAGGTCTGAGTCAACCGTCTTAATCCCATTTCCGACAATAGCCATCACAGGTGGGGAGATGTAGCTGGCCATAGTTCTAAATTGGTACCCGTTCGAGAGCTCGTTTGCGAATAGAGTACAGATATTGAAAATCCAGGTGCCTGCTGGAACGTATTTCCTAGGGAGCTGTGTCGCCACCTGGTAGTTCATATAGAGAATAAACAGGACCTTGAGAGCTGATATCCCGTGTAGCGCTGCCAAGAATATGAATGCGAAGACGTAGTCGAATGTGGCGCGCTGGTCGAGGCGGCTTTGGGGGGATTGCGGTCCGCTCTTATACACGGCGTTCCACAGCCTGCGCAGGAGTGGGTGGAAGACGAGGAGCGAGGCCATGTAGGGGAGGTTCTTTCGGAAAACGTAGTACTGGTTGTCGGAGGCGTCGATCTTACGGCCGGGGATCCAACCTGGGGTCAGATATTTGCTGAACTTGACATATCGTGGGTCAGACGCTAAGAAAACCATCAGCTTCCAGTGTCACGCACGCAGCGTCGCAGACAGGGACGACGCACGCCTCGAGACCCCATAGGCGATCCAGAACATGTAGGGGATCATGAAGGCGAGGAAGCCGAGGTAGAAGTAGTACTCGGGGGTTTTCCATTTCGACGGCTGCCCGTGGAGTCGCGGCTTGTCCGGAACGTCCTTCTTCAGGTCGGCGTCGGCATCGGCGCGCGAATCGACGACGGTTTGGTAGGGGACGGACGACGGGGTGGTGAAGCGAGTGTCGAGGGTGTCGATGTCGTAGAGACTAGAGGCGTAGGAGAGGAGCCCCATGACTGCGGATTCGGGTCGGAGAGGCGAGGGCGCTCAGCTCATGGTTGGCTAGGGAAGGGAAACGACAGGCGCCCGACGGGGAGGGGCGGTGATGCGCGGGGAGGTGCGCGCAACAGCTACAACCACGGGCAGAGGGAACGAAGCTTTGGTGGAGTTGAAGGAGGGGAAAAAGACGAGGATGTGGCCTTGCCGTGGGGTGCTTTGGTGGGCGGGTGCTGGTATTGAGGCCGGGGAAATCGATGGGAACGGGGATGTTGGATCTCCCGGGAGTCCGGCTCCAAATTCAGGGGTCAGTGCTGGACGTCGGTGGCTTGTTAGGCATGTGAGACCCCTGGGCGCAGGGCTAAAAGCAGGCTGGGGGCTTCGTATTAGCGGCCATGTCACTCGCCCATCGCGTTGCCGCGGTTCAACTAAAAAGTCCGTTGCCAATTAGGCACATGTGCTTATTGTCGTTGATGACTGTTGGTATTCGCACGCATACGTATTCCTATTTACACGTATCTGATATGCTTTGGGTATCTACCATCTTAGTGCTTTCATCATAGGATTAGGATAAATACATATGTCCATGTGTTTTTTTGTAACCACGAGATTCGACATTCTCGTCTTGCGGCTTATTTTCACATTCCTGCTCAATCAAGGTACATTTCCCCCGGCAAAAGTGTCTAGGTTTATCTGCATACATACAAGACACATCATGTCGCGTGGTGTTCTCATGCAAGCCGCTGTATGTTGTGCGTGTGAATAATAATTGGCATGTGTCAAGTACACAGGTGAGATTACCCTAGACCCGGAAGTGGCAACCCTAAAAACATCCCATCAAGTTGTCGCCTTGAATATAAACTGCAATTAATATTAATTTAGTTGTAAGGTCGAGAGAGATCAAATCAGATTTCATCATCTGAGGAGTTGGTCTCTCGTTGTTTGTCATAAGCTTTGCCATTGAGTATCTCCCAACAAAAATGCACCCAAACTTCGACCTGTCTTCCCGATGACGCAATCTTTCCATCCTTTAAGTTAAAACGCCAGCCAAGTCCCAAGGTATCATTCCCGTGCTATCTTCTGATTATTTTGGCCTTCCAAAATGCACCTATCTTCACGCTTATTGGCTACACCGGCTTCGGATCTCTGCATTGAGGTTCTGCATTGCCCGAACTAAAGGGAAAATGTCGCTCTGCCCCTTTGCCAACAACTCTGCCTGGTCGCCAAGGCGTTCCAACGACTTGACATCTGCCATGTGCTGTCGGATATCCGGGGCACGTAGCAGCGTGTTGGTTAGATATGAAAAGGCAATATAGGAGCGGTATGCTCCAAAAAGCGTTACCATGGTCTCCACGTAAGGGATCTTGACCAGTATCTGACACAGGACATCGATAATACTGCGGGCTGCATCAGTGACGACGGGAGACTCGGGAATATCGAGCTCAGTAGTAACGGGCTCGGGTGAACTGGAGTCCAGAACGGCCATTTTGCGAAACATATATATGATGGCCGTATAACCGGTGAGGAGGACATCGGCAACCTCCCAGAGGTCTGCCTCTTGATCGGGGGCATTCGCCAGCCACTCATTCTGTACGACTATTAGACACAATTGTAGAAAATTGAAAGCGAGCTCTTACTAGCTGCCACTCGGCGGGTATCTGTAGGATTTCGCGCCCGAGATCCTCGGTCTTGGTCATTATTTCTGCCTTCGTGTCTATCTCCGGATCCTCGAGGAGCGCAAAGAACCGAATGATGACAAGAGTGATTCGTGAACTAGCCAGAAATGCTGTGGCGCGAATGCCATCGGGAGGAGGCTGTGAATTTGCGTCTAACCAAGGCAAGTTGACACTCCATGTGTTTCTCGTGAGAACGGGGGGTTTGTTCAGTATCAGCCGAAAGTAGAGATCAGTTTGGAGTACCTCCCAGAACCCCTTTCGATCGTTATCGCAGTCGCAATTGGTATTGTCGTTCTCACGATAATCCGCGCTGTCAAGCTTATGCAAGTTGAGGGCATGGCAATACTCGCAGGCGTGCCTGAACATTTTCCAGGCAAGCTCCTCGTCAAAGAATTGATGAGCGATACGGGTCTGAGGTGTCAGTTTGAGGATGGTTGATGACCATAAAGAGGAGCAGTAATTACCAAAAAGAGAGCTGCTATGAGGTCCGTCATAGTTCCAGTTGCCTCTCGCTGCCACCCGGGAATCGCCCGCATGCAGGCCGCATAACTCAGTCGAGCGTAGGACATGCTCGCATTCGAAGATTCATTGCTGGCTCTGAGTGTGCATCCATGGTAGAGGATGCAGTAGTAGATTACTAGAATTCCGGGGTCGACGTGGATGTGTGGGAGGCCGATGATGTCAGGTATGAGCTGGATTGTCCGCTTGTCCACAAAACTGAGAAACATGCAAACCGGCATGTGATCTAGATAGTCTGAACAGATCTGTGTTAGCCCGAGCACAAATAGGATGAAGGGGCTCCTCTTACTACGAATCCAGAACCTGGCGAGGTCAACTGGAATGTCAATCACATCAGTGATGACGACCGTCGCAAGTCCCCGCAGCCTCAAGTCCCGGACCTGATCGACGGCATTTTTGAGAATGGCGGTCGCATCGATCCTAACTCGGAGAGGAGTATCGCACGCGTCATGATAAGCAGGAGTATTTAATGCAGTTGGAGAGGACGAGGCCGGGGAGCAATTGGCTGTGCACGGTGCGGTCCGAAAGCCCTGTGGAGCGTTGATGGCAGACTGGGCTTCAAGGCGCTGCAGTCGGTCCAGGATGGTGGACAAAGCAGCCTCGGAGCTTGCAGGCCTGTGATACCCTCAGACATCAGTCCACATGGACGGATATGTCTAATAACGGAGGATAAGCTTACATTGGCTGGTCTACTCCTAGTGGACGAGCACTTCTCCTCTTCACCCGGATGGGATAGACGCATTCCGCATCGTGTGCCTTGCACCGGCTGCACTCGGGCATGACTCGATTGCATCGCACCTAACAAACGAAGAGAATGATATGTCAGCGAGACACAGGCCACAGGTGGCGCTTGGGCACATAACGGACTTTTCGTTCTTTGCATCTCGAACACTGCGCATCATCAGTTAGTGGCTGGACCAGACAGAGCACAGGCGTGTGTGGGACGTTGGGCGGGGGGCGGCCCGCGTACCGAAAGGCGGTTAAGCTGCTCACGATCTGCCATTGCTCGATCTAAGAGATTGTGCTACGTGAGCACCAGCAGGGTACAGGATGGCAGAAAGATAGCGACGTCTGGTTGCGCCTTTGCACGAGGGGGATGAAATTCTTGACGTCGACTATGGAGAGAGACGGACTAAGACGGACTAAGACGGACTTTGGGGGCAAAAATCTCCGCTACCAGAAGATGACCAACCATCAGCACGGTTTGAGCCTCATGGCGTCTTTCCAGGCTTCAGTTTACGCAATAATTTGCGCCATCTCCCGCTGCCCCAGATATCGCTACGGGGTATTTACACATGGGAGTCAGACGGTAAAGAAGTGGTCGGCTGTTGGATTAAAGTCAGGGTTGGTAATGAGGTGCAGCCAGCAATTGACATGAGCCGAGTGTTGACGAACACCCAAAATGCATGCCGTATTCCAATCCCGTGGCGCTAACGGAGCTTGGCAAATCCGCCAAAGACCGAGGGGCGCTTCGAGGGTCTGAATAATCGAGGGTTAGGGTTATTGACGAATGAGTTTAGCAATATTGTGACGGGAATTCGGTCTTTCAACCACCGAAAGTCCGTCGTTTGGATCCACCGACCCTCAACAGATCCACACTCATAGCTTCGACAACGTCGATGGCCGGTACTTTTCGCTTTTTGGCATGGATACTTACCGAGTTACGTACCGTATTGCTTTTGTTTGAACGAAGAAGAGTCATCTGTGAACCTTGGGTGGGACCTTTCTGATTAATCTTATTGTATGCTTTACGTTTCCTCACCCTTCCCACTATATAAGACCAGGCCAATTGTCAATTGTCCTGGTCTAGTAAATTCAATCAATCTTCATCGCCTTCCACCAGTTACTTCAGGTGTGGAATTGAATCGCGACCCAATTGAGTTCGCCAAATGGCAAACGGTGCACAGGGGGGCCTTGAGTCCGGGCCCGCGACTTACACGACTCCGAGTCTCGAAGAACCAAGTCGTCCTCACCATCACTTGGGTGATTCGTGCTCAACATCGATAACTGCGCCGTGTGAGGAGAAATGGCCCTCTGAAAGGGAATCCGAGGACCAAGGAGCCGACAAAAATGAAGAGATTCTTGACTTGGCGCGTCGACTCACAACCCAATCGCATGCAGCCCCGGGTACCTTGTTCCCACTGCCATCAGATGGGCCGCTCAACCCACATAGCCCGGATTTCAACGCCAGAAAATGGGCCAAAGCATTTTACGACATTCGAACTGACACATCTGAAGGGAACCCGCCTCGAACAACGGGCGTGGCGTTCAAGAACCTCAACGTGTACGGATTCGGCACCGACACTGACTTCCAAAAGAGTGTTGGCAACATCTTCCTCGAAGCTGGAACTATGATCAGTAAATTGCTGCACGACTCACAAAAGCGAGTGGACATACTGCGAGACATCGAAGGCGTCCTCCACAGCGGAGAGATGCTGGCTGTTCTTGGACCTCCTGGCTCAGGCTGTTCGACGTTCCTGAAGACAATTGCTGGTGACACCCACGGATTCCACATTGACGAAGGGGCTGAGCTCAACTATTCTGGAATCCACCCCAAGGAGATTCGGACAGCTTTCCGGGGAGAGGCGATCTACGCTGCCGAGGTTGATCAGCATTTCGCTCATCTAACTGTGGGAGATACACTCTATTTCGCCGCGCGTGCTAGATGCCCCAGGA
Source organism: Ilyonectria robusta (assembly GCF_021365365.1). Classification (NCBI taxonomy): domain Eukaryota; kingdom Fungi; phylum Ascomycota; class Sordariomycetes; order Hypocreales; family Nectriaceae; genus Ilyonectria; species Ilyonectria robusta. The sequence continues at coordinate 848,487 of NW_025764437.1, read as the reverse complement.
ACATCCCTGCAGGTATCACACCTAAAGAATACGCAGAGCACCTGCGCGATGTTACAATGGCGATGTTTGGCATCTCACATACCAGAAACACCCGCGTGGGAGACGATTTCGTAAGAGGGGTTTCTGGTGGTGAACGCAAACGTGTGACAATTGCCGAGGCTGCATTGAGCTACTCGCCGCTGCAATGTTGGGATAACAGTACCAGAGGACTGGATAGCGCGAATGCTCTCGAGTTCTGCCGGACTCTAAGAACGCAGGCCGACGTGATCGGTTGCACTTCTGCGGTTGCTATTTACCAAGCATCCCAGGATGCCTACGACGTAAGTTGAGCCTGCCAGCATTGATTGATCAGTACTCAATATTAACATGCACACAGGTCTTCGACAAGGTACTTGTGCTTTATCAGGGTCGGCAGATATTTTTCGGCAAGACAGGCGAGGCCAAGGCCTACTTTGAGAGGCTCGGTTTTGTTTGCCCTGAACAGCAAACCACAGCCGATTTCCTCACGTCAATGACTAACCACCAAGAGCGCATCATCCGACCAGGCTGGGAAAACAAGACCCCGCGATCTCCCGATGAGTTTGCGCAGGCTTGGAAGAAGAGTGCTCACCGACAACGTCTCTTGGTCGAGATGGACGACTACCTCGAGCGCCACCCGTTTGGCGGTGACAACTACCAGAACTTCGTCAAGTCTCGCAAGATGGACCAGTCAAAGTCTCAGCGCGCCAAATCTCCATTCACTTTATCATATCTGGAGCAGATGAGCCTTACGCTGGGAAGAAGCTGGTCAATGCTTAAGGCGGACCCGAGCGTTACTATCACCATGCTCTGCTGCAACCTCACGGAGTCACTGGTGGTTGCGAGTATCTTTTACAACCTACCGGAGAACACCGGCGCCTTCTTCAAACGAGGATTCTTGATCTTGTTCATCATGTTGATGAATGTTTTCAACAACGTCCTGGAAATTCTGACCCTCTACGCCAAGAGAAATATTGTCGAGAAACATGGGCGGTATGCTCTTTACCATCCAAGCGCAGAAGCACTATCTTCTATGATCGTCGACCTTCCATACAAGGTGTTCAACGCGATAATGATGAACACGATCCTTTACTTTATGGGAAATTTGCGAAGAGAGGCGGGGGCTTTCTTCTTTTTCTTTCTCGTGTCGTTTGCGATAACAATGAGCATGTCGATGACTTTTCGTCTTATCGCATCGCTGACAAGAACCATTGCTCAAGCTCTTGCTCGTGCCTCAATCCTTCTTCTGGCTATAACCCTCTACGCTGGTTTCGCGATACCGCCGCAGTACATGCCCGTATGGATTGGATGGATCCGGTGGATCAACCCGGCGTATTACGCCCAGGAAACCCTCATGATCAATGAATTCTCTGGCCAGAGATTCCCCTGTTCGGAATTTGTACCCCAAGGTCCTGACTACGAGTCCGTCACAGGACTTGCGAGAGCATGCGCAATTCAAGGTTCGGTCCCCGGAGAGGACTTTGTGAGTGGGTCAGCATACATCAAGTCCGCATATGGATATGACGACTCACATAAGTGGCGGAACTTCGGAGTGATTGTTGCCTTTACGCTGCTTTTTATGGGATTGCATTTGGTTGCTACCGAGTACATTACTTCTGAACGGTCGAAAGGAGAGGTGTTGGTCTTTGCTCGCAACGCCCTAAAGAAGCATTCTCAAAAGCCTAACAACGACGAAGAGTCCGGAGAGGCCAACACCACACAGAAAGATGGCAGAGACGACTCTGGTGAGTTTTCAGACGTTGAAAAGCAAACTTCAGTATTCCATTGGAGAGACGTATGCTATGATGTCAAAATCAAGGGCGAGGATCGCAGGATTCTTGATCACGTTGACGGCTGGGTGAAGCCAGGAACGCTAACTGCTTTAATGGTATGTACTCATATAACAATTAAAGGCGAGGGCTAACAAACGAATCCAGGGTGCATCGGGAGCTGGGAAAACCACATTATTGGATGTTCTCGCTAGCCGAGTTACGATGGGTGTTGTCACCGGAGACATGTTAGTTGACGGACGACTGCGCGATGACTCCTTCCAACGGAAAACTGGCTATGTTCAGCAACAAGATCTCCATGTTCATACTTCAACCGTCCGCGAGGCCCTCAACTTCAGCGCTCTTCTTCGTCAGCCTTCCCGCTATTCCCGAGAGGAAAAGCTCGCGTATGTCGACACCGTCATCAACCTTTTGGACATGGAAGAGTATTCAGATGCGATTATTGGAGTGCCGGGCGAGGGTCTCAATGTGGAACAAAGAAAGAGGTTGACGATTGGCGTTGAGCTTGCTGCCAGACCGCAACTTCTACTGTTCCTGGATGAACCGACCTCTGGCCTCGATAGCCAGACGTCTTGGTCCATCTGCAATCTGATGGAGAAATTGACCAAGAACGGACAAGCTATTCTCTGCACGATTCACCAGCCTTCTGCGATGCTGTTCCAACGATTTGACCGGCTTCTGCTGCTTTCACGAGGCAGGACCATTTATTTCGGAGATGTCGGCAAGAACTCCAGCATCTTGGTCGACTACTTCGTCCGCAATGGCGCTCCTGAATGCCCACCTGGTTCAAATCCGGCTGAGTATATGCTGGATGTTATTGGCGCGGCACCTGGCTCTCACACGGATGTTGACTGGCCTGAGGTCTGGAAGGTGTCTCCTGAGCGTGGCCAAGTCCAGGCCGAGCTCGCGGGGTTGGTTTCAGACGGTAGTTCGCAGCTCAAGCAGGTTGGGGATCAGGTTCCAACGACCCATAGCGAGTTTGCCGCATCTCACAGAGAGCAGTATGTTGAGGTCACGAGGCGGCTCTTCCACCAATACTGGCGCAGCCCATCATATATCTATTCCAAGGTGACCCTGTCGGGTGGAGCTGTGAGTATTCGGCCTATTAACCTGCTACACTAAATGGAAACGCTAACTATATACTCCAGTCATTGTTCATTGGCCTTTCGTTCCTCAATGGAAAGAACACGGAGCGTGGCCTCCAGAACCAAATGTTTGGCGTCATGATGTTTCTCACCATCTTTACGCAAGTCATAAATCAGATGCTACCTGCCTTTGTGGCCCAGCGTACCATGTACGAAGCTCGCGAGAGGCCTTCGAGGACTTACTCCTGGAAGGCATTCATGGTTTCGAGCATGCTTGTGGAAGCGGCGTGGAACTCAGTAAGTGCCCAATTATATGGCTTCTTTGAGAATATTGGAAAGGATACAACGCTGACCTTCATGTAGCTTATGGCTGTGCTTTGCTTTGTTTGCTGGTACTTCCCTACCGGTCTCTATCGCAATGCCTACCCGACCGACTCAGTTGACTCACGGGGAGTCACTGTGCTACTTTTCATTTGGCTCTTCCTCATGTTCACGAGCACGTTTGCGAACATGATAATTGCGGGATTCGATAGTGATGAAGTGGCCGGAGGTCTTGTGACTCTTATCATGGTCATGATTTTCTCATTTTGCGGGTATGTTCCATCAACCTTTTTCAGCCTCTCACTTCTAACAGCAGCGACAAGCATTCTCTCACCACCCCAGGACCTTCCGGGTTTCTGGATGTTTATGTACAGGGTTAACCCCTTCACCTACGTAGTGGAAGGTCTCCTGAGCACGTCAATGGCAAACGCCCAAGCCTCTTGCGAATCGAATGAGTTCATCAAGTTCACCGCCCCCAACAACACGACGTGTGGTGCTTATTTGAAGTCGTACATCGACACAGCGGGTGGCTACGTGAACAACCCAGCCGATGGGAACGGTGCTGAATGCCAGTATTGCACAATTTCTGACACGAATACTTTCTTGTCTAGTCTGGGAGTCAGTTTTGATAACCGTTGGAGGGACTTTGGATTCATGTGGGTGTACATTCTGTTTAACATTGCTGCGGCGTTGGGAATTTACTGGTTGGCGCGAGTACCCAAGACAAGAAAGACGAAGAAGGAGTAAATTGGATAATATTTAATAGGCCAGGTATTTAACGCAGAAGCAGACCATAAAAAATAGACTGTAGATTCACGATTCGAAATATTGCGACACATTGTCACAAGATCTTACGATACTGTAGAGCTGTCAAAGGATTTAAGAGATTAATTAGTATTGAACTACAGTGGGATGCAAAAGATTCAGATCTCATATTGTGCTTTAGGCCTTGATCCGCAGTCTCCTTAGACCTTAGACCTTAGAGGTACATCCGGCTCTGTTATGCACGCCGGAAGTACCTCTAAGGTCTAAGGTCTAAGGAGACTGCGGATCAGGGCCTTAGATCTGGACCATTTGCATCCCATTGTGTTTGTACAATAGAAACAAAGAAAGAAAATTGAACGAAAGTACGAAATACTTTAGGTTTTGTGATGTCTAGACTTTCTAGACGACCTGAAGGCCAAATTATTGTGAGAAGATCTCCTAGCATTACTGCTGAGGTTGTAGCCTGTTGTCTGTCTATGGGGAGTAATTCCTGAGACCACCATCGGATCATGTCGGAACTTAAGAATCATGACTATGACGTAAATAGCTTGGTTGAATGCCTAACGGAGGACGCACGGCAGTAAAAGCGTTGACCGATCTGTAGAGTCATTCAGGTCTAACCTTCCGGCTTTTACCGAGTGCTCGCTAGCGCCCAGAACCATCTATTCCACCCTTCGCCAATTTGGTACTGATTAGGCGTAAGGTGAGTGAAGGAGATGTGGCCAAAGGGTGCTAGATGTGGATGTCTCAGTCTGCGCCATCATGTACCAAGAGCTCTACTTATTCGATATGGAGAAAACTGATTACGGGATCGTTACTGACAACACTACAGCACACTAAATCTAAAACATTGCAGTTTTCAATCAGTTAAAACAAGACTATCCAATTTTCTTCCTGATCTATGTCTAAAACGTCGACGCTTTTACGTTGCGCATCTTCAGGTAAACCGAAATCTCAAAAACTTCAAATCACTCGAGCCAACATCGAATTTCTGCAACTAGTGTTCACGACATTGCCAATTCCAAAACCCGGTATAATTCGAACCATTCGCAAGGGAGTAGCAAAGGACAAATGATGCCGAACCATGCTGAGGCGTTCACGGACCGGGAATTTGTATCGTCTGTTGCTCAGGTCCAAGCCAAGGAGATGAAGAGGGGTGCTGACAAGCTGAGATGCTGCTGGCATTATTATCTGGGCTGCCCGCAATCTTGATTCCTCCGAGCTGAAGACAGAGAATGGGGCGAAGTTTGGCAAGGACACCTGGGATAGCTTGGGGGCAATCCAGGCTGGCATGTTGAATGAGGCATATACTGTGACGGCATCCCGAGCTGTAAAGAGCAAATAACTCATTAGCGGTGCTGGTGATTTGCTCGCCAGCCCGGCAAAGTATCCATCCTTGTAGACACACAGCCCGGTGCTGACAGCGGCCGTAGCAAAGAACTTGGAAGACGTGGCAGAAGTCGTGGCAGGATCTGCACAGTTGTTTTCGGCGTATATAGAATCGAATAGGTTCGCGGTTGCGTAGGTTCCGAAATAGACCAGGAAAGGAAGCCACATGGCATTCAGAGATGGCTTGGGTTTGGCGAGCCATGACTGGACGCAAGACGTCAGAGAGGCGTTGGTTGCAGCTCGATAGTAGACGATCCTGTGGAAACGAGAAGTTAGATTGCAATCTTTGACACAACAGGAATTTGGACTGAAAGCGAATTTGAAGTTCAATGCAGTCATCATCAATAATACAGAGAGGTGAATACGTACTTATCGATTGCCGTCACCCATGGAGAGACAAAAGCAGAAGCAATAGCGGCTGAAAAAAGATCCGCAAAGCACTGCCATGTGCAGCGCCGCTGGGCTTCGACACTCATGAATTCAGTCATTTTGGGATTCCGATGAGGAAGGCTTAGTTGAGAGATCCGTGATTGATTCCAATTGCATCTATTTAAACGATTCATTCCCATGGTCAAGTACGGTAGGTCTCGATCATGGCGTACGTGGTCGGGTGGGGGCTGGCTCCGAGGATAGCCGGGTGGCAGTTTGAGTCACTCTCGCGTGCCAACTCTCGCGTGCTAGCGGCCGTAACCACCCGAACTCAACAGGCAAGACGACGCTGATTTCCCCAACGCAAGCCGTGATTTCGTAATGGTCTCTCAATACTAGGATTAGCCCAGCCATTCGCCGGGATGTTGAAATGGCGATTGTGGGGCAGAAAACGATAGAACGCTCTGGTTGGAGAACCAAGCGGCTGCGCTAGCCTCACCACAATCCGTGTTACTCTCAAAGCGGTGATGAGACGCGGGGACTGACACAGGGGAATCGGCTGCCCACACTTGAATAGCTGACGCAAGGTTTAACTTGTCGCTATGACTTTGCTAGTGGCGCGGGGATGTGCTAGCTCTTACTGGGGAATATCTCAACCTACAACAGGGGCGGTCAAGTTGGTTACCATTGAGCGTCTTGGAGGGGAGGGTCAACCACGCGAATGCAACATCGTAGACCGACTAGAGCCGATTTCTGCAGACAAAACCAAAAGCATAATTCAGTCTAATGCAAGTCGGAAAGTCTCACGATTCATTTTCTGCTTATTGTGTCTAAAGTCCAGTACGAAGTCCATGGACTTTCATGCCCCATGCGTGATCAACATCTTAACGGAGCGTTTGCTCGAATAACTGATATTGCACCTCAATTTTGCTCAATGGAAGAGGTCATGAGCTTAGAAGATCACCACTTGGCTGAGACCAATCACACCGATGACTTCACCTGGTTGTAGTAGGACGCGTACATAGGGGATGGGGTATCATGGTATGTAGGCTGAGTTGGGGGTTAATCGCTATGCCCCAGCTTTGCACCGCCTCGATTTTTAACTGTCAGGTGAGAGGATTAGCCTTTTCTTCTGAGCTCTAGCGCTGCATGGTTATGTCTACAGCCGGATGAAAGGATGATGATGGAGGCAAGCGTCTGCCCCTGAGTTTGGGACCAAGACAATAACTGCTCCGCAAAGTAAGTTTCCACATTTGACATGCTATCTATGTACTATGATGCATCGCCAAAAGGTTAATGAGTCGGGGTTTTCCGGTCTTTGGGGATAAAGGTCATCTGATCGGATGCTTGCAGCCACAAGGGCTAGGATTGGTGGGTTCCTTCAACAGGAAATACCGTACCGGGTAAGGACCAGTAGCCTGACCTATTGGGACCATAAATTGGGAAGATCTCAGACAGGATCTGTTAGCAAGAATCATCCCTTTTAGCATCTCATTCAATTGACAGTCTTTTGACCTATCCCTTTGAGACATCTCAGAGATCCATTTGATCAAATGGTATCAGCTGAAAAGGTCATATATTTTGCTCGATCAAGCTATTTATCCAAGTTCTGAACCCGACCCTATCCAACCTTTCCGTCACAACACTATTGCGGTCATCACAGCTCTGCCTCTGGGTGGGTTGTGTGTTCTTAGTGTCCTCTGCTACTCCCTCACTCATTAAGCATGCATTTAAATACAAGGATATATGAACGAAGATCTAGAGTTCTATACCACTAACATCTTCCTCGTCAATACGCAAGATTATTTCGATCACGTCAGTGTGTGTGTCTGCACTGTTCATCGTATCTTTATAGAAAGCCACAGCCTCAGCATAATCTTCCGGCGCAAACTTCTTATATCCTACTGCATCTTCTGTAATGCTCTCAAGTACAGTTAATTTTTCGATCATGCCATCTATCACCTCCCCGAAGATATGACAGCGCACCCATATCGCATCACCGAACCTTCCGTCATGGACAGCATCGACATACAAGGTGGCCCAGGGCTCGACAGCGTCAACCCCGTTGCCGTGGAGGACTCGTTGCACGGAGATGTCAAGGAATAATGCCTCCGGGGCCTGGGCGTCGCTTAGATTCATAGCTATACGCATGTTATCATCGCTGTCTATCAGGGAGACGAAGTAAAATAAAGTCTGATGTGAATACCTGCGTGTTCTTAATGTAAAATAGTAGTGGAATGTAAGATTTATTGACGAAAGTTGAGTTCATGTATGAAAGCGAAGAATACAAGGGACAGAAAATAAAACCGGGCTTGTTGTGTCACGGCCCGGGACGGAACAGGCGGTCACAATCGGCAGAACTATAACATACCCACTCTTTCTGCACCAATAGTTATTGGATTGCAATTGGCATTCCGTTTCTCATTGCTCAAGGCCTAAGAACGTATGATTTATTATGGTGGAGTTTGCGAATCCCGCAGTGCATGTTGCTGTCCTAACCATCTTGGTATTTAGTTGCAATTTTTACCGAAGAGCATGACGCTAACCGCCAAAGTGAACCTGCATTATGGTGACCCGCACATCTCATTTGAGCTAAGATCATCATCCATTCTAGGATATATAGCGCCCTTCAAGACCCAAGAGGTCTCCAGCACATTGTACTCATGGTATTTTTGATTCCACCATTCTTAACTTCCACATTATCTCACCACTCTCCTCAACCCTACTCATTTGACCACTATGGCATCTCAAAGCACGCGCCCGCTCACGTCATTTACAGCACTCTCGTTCGATGTTTACGCAACATTAGTCGACTGGGAAAGTGGCATTTACACCGCCTTAGGACCACTCAATTCCCGCCTGTCGGCGACTCATCCCCTCAAAAACAATAAAATGGGGCTTCTTGGGGTATTCACCCGACATGAGGAGATATTGCAGAGGAAATATCCGGACATGGATTATGCTCCCCTGCTTGGGATGGTGTACAACGAGATGGCCCAGGAGCTGGCGGTCCCGTTGGAGCCAGATACTGCTGAGCAAGAGAAAGCAGAATTTGGCGGTTCTGTTGGACTCTGGCCAGCTTTCCCTGACAGTGTGGATGCGCTGAAGAAGTTGCAAAAACGGTACAAGCTGATCGTTTTGTCCAACGTTGATGGAGAGTCTTTTTCCCGTACCCTGGCTGGCCCTTTGAAGGGCGTACATTTTGACGCTGTCTACACGGCCCAGCAGATCGGGTCATACAAGCCCGACCTACGGAATTTCGAGTACATGGTTGAACATGCCGAGAAAGACTTGGGCGTCAAAAGAGACGGCTTCTTGCACACAGCGCAGGCTCTGAAGCATGATCATGTCCCGGCATACAAGTCGGGACTCAAAAGTTGTTGGATTGAAAGAGCGGGAAAAGACGCAGCGATTGGTGGCAGGCCGGAGGATTTTGGTGATGATTTGGACTTGTCGTTTACATTCAAGACACTTGGAGAGATGGCGGAGGCGGTAGAGGAGGCATTTGCTGATATGTAGAGTCTCAGTTGCGACCAAGCACCGATTCCCTCGACCGATTGTTACCAAATTATGCTTAGAAGTTCGGATTTTACATGATACCCTTGAGCTACGACAGTGTGCTCGATTCATAAGGCTCTGCGTCATTTTTGACCTCTGTGATTCATTTTCTCATCGGTTAGGCGTTCTGTTCATCACCAAATCTAACACAGATATGGTACCAAGAATATTAGCAATCATGTAGCGAGCTATGTCGGTCCTCGAAATAGATTGGCCCTTCTTCGAGCTTCGAAAGAGCGCAGGTATTTGCGCCAGACAGTTGTCTGAAGGTATCACTCCAGGACGCTAACGGAGAGGTGGGGATACACAATCGACACCTCATGATCCAAATTGGGAACAAAAGGTAGCCCATGCCGAGCTGCCGGACTGCTTTTCCCCACACTCAATCGTTCTGACTCATTGAGATAACGCACGTCAAGCCCCTCCCCGCGCAGATCCACCTATATAGCCCTGCAGTCTGGCGTGAGAAAACCAGAGCCGCAGCCCGATTGCCTAGAAGATACAATCTGTCGCTCTTCGCCGAGCTGAGGACTGGCTCTAGAGCTATGGTCCGTCGGCGTCATAGAACATTCACTGTGCGTAGATCCCTGCCTAGCCTCCGGCGGTTCTGCGGTGGCTTCTTACTTCCAGGCTCCACGTACAATCTAGTCATATCTGGACACCGGATGATCCCAACCCAGCTAACACTCCAATTGCGAGCCAGGGCTGCTGGAAATGCAGATCCAGAAAAGTCAAGGTGCGTCAGGTTCTCGTTTTTTCCAGCCATGAATGGTCTTGTAGAGGGCCCTGCTTACACTCCCCGTCTGTCTAGTGCGATGAAACGAAACCAGGATGCTTAGCATGTCGACGCATCGGTGTCAGTTGCACTGGCTATGACGCTAATTTTGTTTGGGTCGAGGATGATGGCCGAATCAACCCATCTCAAGGTCGGCGTATCCTTCCATGTGGTACGTGTTCGGAAAGCCTTGTCGCAAAATTGCCACTCCTACGCTTCACCCGTGGTTCACGCTTACATGCCTTAGCATCCACCTGGAAGGGCGTTGAGGTTCTACCCTCGGATGTAGTGGACCTCTTGATATCCCAGTATGACGAAGACATTGGCGTTGGACAACAGACGACCCAGCCGTACTCCGTATCTTCCCTGAAGTCGGTGAGCCACAATCCCTTTTTGGTGTTCGCAGGCATCCCCCCGAGGTCTCGGCAAAATCCCGAAGGAGCTTCAGCAAGCCAGTTGTCAAAATCCATACCCCAGGCCATGGATAGCTTCCCGGACTCGACTTGGGACGAGGTATTTTTGTTTCATCATTATGTAACACACGTGGCTATCATCATGATGCCTTACGAGCACTCACGCAATCCGTGGAAGAGCCAATACCCCGTCGCAGCTCTGGAATTAGCGTCTTCGGGACAAAAGTCCCTGTATAGTGCCATGTTGGCACATGCCGCTTTCAATGTGGCTCATCTACGAGGAATTGACAAGGAGATGGTGCGCCTTGGCTCAAAGCATTATGGCGAGGCCATCCAAGAGATGCTCCAAACCATTTCAGGAGAAGAGCTGGATTTCCCTGCTACTATGGTGTCGATGATGGCCCTCATGTTCGCCGAGGTATGGTATCACTGCGTTTGAGGCGTCTTGGCGAATTCGACGGGTGTGCTAACGAAAGCAGATCTATAGTGGGCCATCTGGATCATGGAGGCATCACTTCGAAGGCGCATGGGCTTGGCTGAAGAAGCACTACGATTCTGAGCCCTGGAAGTCTACAGGCCTGATATTCAGCTCTCTACAAAGTCTGAACATTATCAAAATCATCGGTGATACTTCAAAGGGTGGGCTGGTGCTGGAACAGTCTGAAGTACATCATCAGCACAACGTTACTGATTCCACAGCGGTGGCCCCAATGTTGTCCACCTCAGATTTTGGATTCACGATTGGCGCTCCTCGAAATGTACTCCAATGTATTGCGCTGATCACCGATTTTCGAAACAAAGCACAAAGCGACTCAGAAGGTGAGGTCGATGCGTTGCTTCAAACCCTCCTTTCACGTCTCGAGATCCACAGCAACCAGGACGATTCGCGCCGCGTCTTCGACGCAGAGTTGGTTCCTGAAAGCACTCCTGATGAACCTCCCGGCAATGAACAGTCTCCACCAGAAGCTTCGGACCAGATTGAGGCGTTTGTCAACGCAACGTACATCTATATGTACCGTTCATTACTAAACGTTCCTCCTAAGACGGTCCGGCCGTATGTCAAAAGGACATTTTCACATGTGTCTGCTTATTTCGCCATAAGCAATGGCAACTTTTCTATCTGGCCAGCTTTCATTGCTGCTGTCGAGGCATACTCGGAGGAAGATCTCGTTGCAGCGAGGGAGTGGCTGGATTGTGCCACGTCGTTTGGGATCGGAAGCCGAAACTCGATGAGACTGGTGGTGGAAGAGGTATGGAGTCGACGAGAGGCAATATGCAAGGCATCTGGAATGGAACTTGGACTCATTTCTGTTGACTGGAGGAGTGTGATGCAAGAAGTCAACTGCGATTTGTTGCTAGTCTAGCCATTGCATATTGAGTGTGCGCAAAGGATATGCCCCTGTTTGATACCCATCTTTAACTAATTTATGGGAAGAGGGATCTATGCGCACTTTAGAGCACTTCGGTCATTTCAGCAGCCCATTTCGGCTGGATAAACAATGCCTTTGCTTTGACTAAATCACGACCATCTTCTGCGTCAGACATTGTCGCTTCCACCCAAGCCTTCCGGCCTTGAACCTCCTTCGTATCAGCCTGGATGAGAATGATGCTGTTGACAGGAATCGGGCTCTTGTAATCCAGCTCGAGCCTCGCTGTCACAGCAATTTTGCCAGGCAAACGTGGAAAGCAGGCCCTTCCCATGCATTCGTCGAGAAGCACGGCGGCCATGCCTCCGTGCACGATGCCTGAATGGCCCGCAAGTCTTCGGCCAAGATGGTAGAATGCGAGAAGAGAGCCCGTGTCATCATCAGTGAAGACATAAGGCTCCACGATAGCCTCGGCGCCTTCGAGCGTAGTTTGCACAAGACTGAAGGGTAGGTCGTCTGATTTGATGACTAGAGGGGAGCGCGATGCTTTTATAGTAGAGTTCCGCTGTTGGAAGTTGAGAGCGGCGTCGTGAATGGCGACTATTGTGCGCAAGCGCTGGGCTGGGTCGAAGTCTTCGCCGACAAGGGTATGCCCTTCATCATGAGTAGTACTCGAGGTAGACATTTTGTACTGAGTATGGAAAGGTGACGGTAGAATACGAACCCAATGATGAAGAAAACGGTAGGATCCTGGTGAGATACGTTTGCCAATCACGAGATCTGGTGGCCGTCTGTACTTTAAATGGGGAGTGATTATAAAGTAACCCACATTTGCGTAGTTTGCAACCCAATTTGTGGCTGGACCCACTTCATTGAGGCTGGACGCCGGTATCGGCTTTTTACACCAAAATCCCTTACTTTTTGTCCAATTTATATTAATCTTGTTCATACATACAACCACCTGCATAACAACCCGTAAATTGAAGCCGTCATTACAACCCGTCAGCAGCAACAACGCAGCATATCTTTAAGTCTGAATTTCCGACCTTTTCCGCCGCTAAGGCTGCCGGCTTCAGCCTTCTTGTCACGACGAAGAAGCCTAAGCGTGACTTGCAGCGCAGCGACACACACACTGCGGCGGTATTGGACCCCCTACGATCCGCACTTTATGCAGGCAAAAGGCCGGCTAAAGGGGGCCCTAGGACTTAATAAGAGTGCGGCCGTCAGGACCTCGCAGCGAGACTCTATTCTCGCTGAGCGGGTTGAAGTGTGGGAGAAGGCTGAGGCGGAAATATCATGTGACTTGCCTATTCAGGAAAGTCAGATTCCCGATCGGGAAGATTAGCCTTATGCTCGACCAATCAAATCAACTGACCCCGCGCCAGCTATCGACACTACGGCAGCGGCTACTGCAGTAAAAGCTGCGATTTTGCGTGCCGCATCGCAACCTCAATCAAACCCTCCACCTTCCACCGCCCCTGCTGCAATCAATATATCTAAAGAGTCAACTACAATATTAGGGTTGAAAAGGCTGGAGGCAGGCAATTCATATAAGCCCAGCATCGAATTGCATAGGTTATATATGCGTACATTTCAGCGCTTGGAAGATGCCTCTAACGATGAAGGCAGCAACACCGGCAACACTACAGCCGCTCAACCACCAAAGGAAATACCGTCTCTAACTGAGAAGAATATCACTGATGCCTTCACTCAATTCTCAAGCAAGGAATAACATGGTCATTATATGCACTCTCAAGCTCTCATACTAAATTTGGTGTGCGGTGCGGAATCGGAAGAAGGTGGGGTTCAGCCACAAATTGGGTTGCAAACTACGCAAATGTGGGTTACTTTATAATCACTCCCTTTAAATGCAGGCCACGGGGTGGTTGACCCAGATTGAAATGGGATGTGTCAACGATGGATAAGGGGATATAATAAGGCTGCATTAGCCCGATTTCCGTCGGTATGAGCTGCCAACGCTTTCTCGGTATAAGATGCCAGCGCATGGTCGGTATAGACTGCTATAGTGCGATAATCGGGCTAGATTGAGGTGGATCCATTAACAACCCATCCCAGCTGACGATGAATGTCGATAAGCAGATGAACAGCCCAACGGTTCTCGGCAAGCATCTCTTTTAAATATTTTTCGGGACTAGCTAGGATTTGATACCCACTATCTAGTGTCCCCTCAAGATGGATTTTGGTGTCGTTGAGCTTGTTCGTCTCACAGGGACCTAGCGTTGAAGAACCACGGTGTCGTTGGCTGTCGAAAATCGGCGGTCCTCTTCAAATGACGGCTATAAGTAGATAGATCCTGTTGCGAAATGGTTCTGTTCATTCCAGCATTTCAACATTATCTTAAACTCTTCACATCTCTTACTCCAAGTCCATCGCCGAGATGGACTCCAACTCAGTTTTGGTGGAACACCCCGCGTCCGGCATCGTCAGGATTATTTTGAACCGACCCAAGGCCTTGAATGCACTCAATGTCGATCTCCTCGACAGCCTTGTCCGAGCTCTTCGCGAGAATGCCCAAGCCCGCATCATCGTACTTGAAGGTGCTGGAGAACGCTCGTTCTGCGCCGGCGAGGACCTGAAGCAGACACTCGCTCCGGTCACAGGAACGCCGCAAGAGCTGCGAGAGGCGTTCCACAAACTGCAAGACCTCACCCGCCTCACCTCTTCCTCACAGGCTGTGGTGATCGCTGTCGTTCAGGGATTTGCCATCGGAGGTGGTGCGGAACTGGCACTGGCTGCTGATTTTGTCATCGGCGGACCTGCTGCCAAGTTTCGCTTCCCTGAGGTTCCCATCGGCCATGCAGCCACGGGCGGCATTACTCTACGCCTGACCCATTTAGTTGGGTTGTTAAAGGCAAAGGATCTGCTCCTGACTGGTCGTTGGATTGAGTCTTCTGAGGCGCTCAAAATCGGCCTGCTTAGCGAGATCAGCGAGGACCCAAAGCGTCGCGCTTTAGAGCTGGCGGTAGAGATGGCCAAACTCCCTGCGATTTCGCTGGCGTCTTCTAAAACCTCTCTGGAGCGAGCTGTATTCACCAACATGGAAGCTTGCTTGCAGGACGAAATCAACGTCGCAAGCTACTGTTTCGCCCAGAGCGACGCCACCAAGGCCTTCAGCGACTTTGCTGCTCGGAAAACTCGCCAATCTGGGAAAAATACTGGAGTTGTGGCCACTGGTGACAAGATCGAAGAAGCTGCCACATTGAAGATGGCGTCAGAGACTTATCTCATGACCCAGAAACCTCCCGTTAGGGACATCAACGCAGCTCTCAAGCGGGTTGTAGACAGCTTCCCCGACAGAACGTTCCTCCGCTTCGGTGGCAGAGATATTACTTTTGGCGAGTTTGATGTGGCAATGAGAAAGCTTGCTGGAGGATTGAAGCGGGCCGGCATCCAACCAGGCGACAGAGTGCTGGTGATGATGGCAAACAGCGTCGAAATGGTGTATTCCTGGATGGCCACCAATCAACTGGGTGCTGTGTGGGTTCCAGTCAATACGGAGCTGAAATCTGTCACTCTGAAGCATGTCATCCAAGCTGCTCAGCCAAAACTCGCCATTGTTGATGTTGCACTTTGGCCGGAGCTCAAGTCATTGAACGTGTTGGAGGACAGCTCTGTTTACGTCCATGGTCAATGCGATGGACTTGCGGCCAACTTCTCGACTCTACTACAGTCAAGCATTGCGGTTGGTGATTCTGCCAAAGTAACACCAGCTACTACTTCTGCATTCCTCTATACAAGCGGCACCACAGGAAGGTCAAAGCCTTGTGTGCTCTCCCACGAGTACTTTATCCTCCAGGCACAGGCGCTTATAGAGAGCTGCGGACTGCGAGCCGACGACGTTCTTTTCTGCTCATTCCCTCTTTTCCACGCGGATGCCACCGCACTTACAATCATCCCGGCCATCCTTCTTGGTGCTGTCGCGGCTCTGTCTGTCCGCTTCACTGCTACCAGATTTTGGGATGAGATCCGTGCCGCCAAGGCCACAGTTTACGACTTCATGGGTGCCACTTTGGCGTTGACGTACAAGCAGCCGCCCAGCGACCGCGACCGCGACCATAGTGTGCGTCTAGCCTGGGGAGTTCCTATCCCCCAGTTCGGCGAAGCATATGAAGAACGATTTGGCCACCCGCTTACCACTCTGTACGGAAGCGTCGAAGCCAGCCTTCCCATCATCCAGGATCGTAGCCGCAAACTCCCAGTTGGCTCTTGCGGAAGGCTTAGGGAAGGCCACCAGCTTCGCATCGCTAATGACATGGATGAAGAGCTGCCTCCAAACACTCCAGGTCACCTGCTTTTGAGGAGCGATGTGCCAAACGCCTTCTTTCAGGGATATTTCAATGACCCGGAGAATACGGCAGCTGCGTCCCGTGGTCTATGGCTTCACACAGGAGACATTGCCAAAGTTGACGACGAGGGGAATGTCTACTTTATAGGCCGAGTCAAAGACGTAGTGCGCCGGCGTGGTGAGAACGTCAACGCGGCTGAAGTAGAAGAAGAGTTCCTGCAGCACCCAGAGGTAGTCATCGCGGCCGCATATGGCGTGCCGTCACAGCTGGGGTCTGGAACGGAAGAGGATGTCAAGGTCGCAGTGCAGATGCGGGCGGGCAGCACCATTGACGAGAAAGGGCTTTGGGAGTGGGCGGTGCAACACATGGCGAGGTTTCAGGTGCCAAGCGTCATAGAGTTTGTCGATGAAATAAAGAAGACGCCAACGGGAAAGATGGAGAAGGGTGGGTTGAAGACGGAGGGAGGTCAGCGATTTGACATCCGGGATTTGAAGAAGGTAGCATGATCTGGCTCGAGTTTGTATGCAAATATCTATCCCGCTTGAAGCCCTACTTTAGATAAGATTGAACCGTCTCGCGGACTTATGGAGATGATTAAGTTGTCTTTGAGGACCGTGATAGTACTGGTAATATATTTATGCATTCGGGCTCGATTCTCTGATTTCCGTAAATGATTCCATGATCTAGAGGTGAGAGGATTTTCCATCCTTTTCCAAATGAATCGGACAGGTAAGTTCGGGATACTGCGAATACATCTTGTCTCTTGATCCTATTAACAAGTTCGCACTTTCTTCAAGTGCGTAATGAGATTGCTGAGAAGAATCCCAAATTAAAACCGCCATCTCACCTATCTACCCAACATTGCGAGGATATATTGTACTCCGATATTAAAATCTTCCCTGTCCTCCCTTCCTGATTTGGCTTGCGGAATAAAAAGATACTCTCCATCGGATCGCCATGCAAAACAACCTCAAGTCCACGTATCCTGTACGAGTCTGGGATGAGTGGTAGTGACAAATCTCGTGGAGTAGGGTAGCTGGAAAGAGGAAATTCGTTATCAATATCAACGCCCCGATAGAAGTCCCGCTCTTCGATCTCCATTACCTTTCGCGCAATGCACGCTGTGGTCTCTGCGTCCCAGATACCTTCCCTATGGGAGGAAATTTCCATCAACCTGATGGCCTGCAGTCGAACACGGTGAATGCGACATTTCATAGCCGTGTAATACAGTGGCGGGAGCCAACCCACGTCGACATAGGAATGGGCCATGTCGACGAAATTCCCTGGCCGGAGTTTCCGACAGAGACGCGTGGGTAGGTACGTCCCAGGTTCAGCACATAGTTCTGACAACTTACTGACCAGGAAGACGAACTGGCTTGTGTGGGAGTCGAATACCGATTCATTGTCTGGACACAGACACACCTCCAGCATAATTTTTGCCATGGTATGGTATCCCGATAAGATTGTAAAACGTTTGTTCTCGTCGTACGACATGTGGCCGTGCAGAGACTTCCCGAGATTCTCATACATGTAAAGCCAACGCTTGAGGTCGGCTCGAATGTGCTGCCGAAGTTCAAGTGGTGTGTGAGGAGGCAGATGAGATCCACTCCCAGGCACGTTGTGGCAGCCTGTTTGGGCCAGGTGAAGTATCTTGTTTAGTAACCGTTGTATTTCCTGCCAGGCTTCGTCGAGAGATTGTGGCATGGTGCCCCCAGGCTTGTGTCCTGCCACTGTGGGAATTAAGAAGGGACCATGATAAGACAATGAGAAGAGTTCGACCTGAAATTGGAGCACGGAAAACGTTTCGACAATCCAGTCATCGGCCATCTCATGACCTGACTTCAACCCAAGGTTCCTATCATCGATATTGACGGACAATTGCGCATCTTGGAGGACCTTAAGACCGTTCTGAAGATGAGAAATGGCCGCCTGAAAGTGTCCACGAAGGAGTTCCACAGCAATAAACACGAGGCAGGTGGCTAGAGCGACACGGAAAGAAGTCCTGTCCTTGACGGAGAAATGTGGCTGCAGATGTCTGATTGCCTTGACGTAGTTCTGTAGCGCAAATTGTTCTTGGCCGTAGAGGGTGTCTTTGATGTCTCGTTGTTCGCCAGTGTTGATGACAACCCCTCTCTTATGGACAGAGCTCAGGGCAAGGACAGCATGTAGGACGGCTGGTTCACGGAAGCTCATCTGGAGGATCAGCGTATTCCAGAATTTAGAGGCGAAGGCGCCTGAGAATTTGTGCATAGCCTGACTCTTGAACCAGGTGAAGTAGTCCTTCTCCTCTGTAGTTGCAACAAGGACTGAGAGAGGTGCGGGAGGCCGCGCGACAACGGTCTCGACGTCCTGGGATGTGGCAAGGCTTTGCTGCAGCTTAGCATAGGAACTACTCCCACCGCCCCAAATACCGTAGCCGTCACAGGCGCGGCCGGTAGAGATGCATCGGTGACAAGCGGGGCGACCTTCGTCACATTTGACCTTTCGGATCCTGTCCCAGGTTCATCCGTAAGCTCATGCGTGATAATCGCCGCGTTCGTACTTAGCTGAAGCGACTCACCGGCAGGTACCACAGCCAGACCTAACTCTGCGTCTGCTGCTACGACTTTCAATGCGAGAGTTGCTAATAGATGCAGCCTGCGGCATATTTGAACACTCCGTATGCCTTAAGTCCGGTGTGTTGTTGGGAAAACCGGCGTCTTCGGGGCTGTCATTTTCGACCTGACCAACATCACCGTTAATCAGCCACCGGCATCTGATCCAGCTATTCGTAGGCTCGGATCGGTTGCGATATGATTGGTCCCTGAACGCCCCAAGGCAACCTTAGTCTGACGAGATATGATTCGTCCGCTCGGCGACTTTGGACGTTGATTGGATAATTCCTTCGCCATGGGCTTCGCTGGAGTACCCCTCGTCAATGTATTAAACAAAGATGCTCACGATGACGATTGTTCCAAGCCTTTGCGGATTTTAATACGGATTTTAACGGACTTAGGCCAATCTCTAAGGTTGACATGAATTATTCCACAAGAATCTCTTGGTTATAAAGAGGTCGAGTGTCGGCATGCTCACAATGCTTGACACTGAGACAAGATCACCGGAAATCACAATTTCTTTCGCTTCCGCAGTCTAAACACCAACCCTCACCTCCCATACCATCAATATGCCTGCACAAATGCGCAAGCTTGGCCATAACGGCCCCAACGTCCCCGCCCTAGGCCTTGGCCTGATGGGTCTCGGCTATCCGGTCTACGGAGCCCCTCCGACAGATGAGGATCGATTCGCACTGCTTGACCGTGCTCATGAGATTGGAGCAAGGTTCTGGGACACAGCCAAGTGAGTATTTCGAAGAAAGATGTCCATAAATGGTCGTAGACAGCATGAGTTTCTGACGATTTCTACAGCATGTATGGCGACTCCGAGGAGATAGTGGGCAAATGGTTCAAGCGCACAGGAAAGCGCAGTGACATTTTCCTGGCGACCAAGTTCGGTTATGTGATAGGCAGCCCGACCTATGAGACTGACAGCTCCCCCGAGTATTGCAAGAAATGTTGCGAGGACAGTCTCAAGACTCTTGGCGTCGATTTCATTGATCTCTGTAAGTACTCTATTCTCATAACTCTTGCTCATTCCAAGGACTACAAAACTGTACATGCTTGTGTCAGGGCAACATACCTTGAAATGTCCAACCTACCCTCTGGTTCGAGAGGCTAATGCATCCCAACTTCAAGATTACGTCCATACCGTCAATGCCAAAACGCCAATTGAATCAACTATGCGAGCGATGGCAGAGCTGAAAGCGTAAGCGTTTCACCCTACAAGCATTGTGTACTGGAAAACCGCACATTCATTTACTAACAGGAACCTCTTAGAGCGGGCAAGATCAAGCACATCGGCCTGTCCAATATCAAGTCTTCTGAACTTCGCCGTGCTGTCAAGATTGCCCCCGTTGCTGCAGTCCAGATCGAGTACTCGGCCTTTGCGCGCGATATCGAGAGCCCAAGTGGAACCGATCTCCTGGCCACTTGTCGAGAGCTGGGCGTCTCCATCATCGGTTACGCGCCCCTGGGACGCGGCCTGCTCACATCTACCTTCACCAGCACGGATGCCGCGAGCGCCGGCACGGACATGCGCTCCAGCTTCTTCCCACGCTTTCAGGGAGAGAACCGTGACAAGAACATCCAACTCGTCCAGCAACTGACAGCCCTGGCGGAGAAGAAGAACTGTAGCACGTCGCAGCTGGCGATCGCGTGGCTTCTGAAGCAGGGCGACGACGTCATTCCGATTCCGGGCACTAAGAAAGTGAAGTATCTGGAGGAAAACTGGGGTTCGCTTGATGTCGATTTGACTGACACGGAGGAGGCTGAGATTAGACGCTTTGTTGAAAGTGCCGAGGTTGCTGGGGGTGTCGTTCCAGAAGGAATGGAAGCCCACCAGTACGGTACTACGGCTGAGGAGGTCTAGTTGAATGGGGTGGTGGTAATACTGGATGCGTCACTATGAGATTTATTTGCGTTCGCGACTCCAAGACCAAGTGTGTAGGATTTTACAGAGATAGTATTTGATCAATTATGTTCTACCGCCACCGAACGAATTCATCCCCCAACCATCACCCTGCATTCCTTTCCTTCCGATGTCAGCTCCGCGACGCAGCCAGTTGTAGGGGTTGCCCGCGCGGTTACCCAAGTCCCATTAGTCAAGTATATCTGCCCTGCAATTTGTTGCCGTTCTTCCGGTCCCGAAACCATCTTCCTATACGATTGTCACCTGTCAATCAGGCTGGGGCCACACTACATGCATCTCTGAGACAATCAGAATTTCCGCTCCTAGCGCATTTAAGCCTTCGCATGATAAGAAAAACTAAATTGAAGAGTTCTAAGAGCAAATCTCACATTTCCTGTGACCGTTGATCTTTCCCGGATCGTATGGGCTTACACATAACTTATCTGCGGCTCGTAAGCCTGTACCAATTGGGAAGCTCGATAACTCCATGACTCACCCGGGGAACAGCAATTGACTGAGGTGGGACCCAATCAACTGCAGACCAGCGCTCTCCGATATTTTTGACCGTTGATGAAATATATAAAACTCCCAGACTCCGCGGTTATGGGAGATGTTGAAAACAGCAAATAGCCTCCTCAGCTAGAAACAATTATTCCAACCCTTCATCTACTCATTATCCCCAACACACAATGTCTAAAGCTACATTCACTATCTCTCGCGCCTCACTGAGTGATGTGCCACGAATAGGGGAGATCTCCACCCGCGCTTTCGACAACGATTCTCATTCTCAGATGAAGATTATGGGTCAAAAGCCCGGCTCTTTTGCGGAGGGAATGGCCATAGGCGCCCGCGCCTGGATTGAGTCCCCGCGAGGTGTCCTTCTCAAGGCAACGGATGACCGCGATGGCACAATTGCGGGCTCCATGGCGTGGGGTTTCAGGGGCATCGAACTCGATGCTTCACCGGGCGAGGATGGAAAAGCTACGGAGCAAGTGGAGGAGACTGTTGTGGATGATGATGGCAAGGGCGAAGGGGTGACTGAGACAGAGGAGCCTATCATCTCGGGTGCCGAGAGGATCAATGAGCTTGAGGCCATGACAAGCAAACACTTGCATGACTTCATGCACCGGATCATGCCGGATGGTTCGAAGTGCATTTTCATGGGGGGCATCACTGTAGATCCAAAATATCAGGGTCAGGGCGTTGGTTCCCAGCTCATACGATGGGGAACCGAACAGGCAGACAGGCTGGGTGCTTTCTCTTGGGTGCACGCCTCTGAGGCCGGTTGGCCGGTGTTTGCGAAGCATGGATTCAAGGAAGTTGAGCGCCTGACGTTTGATATGGATACATGGGCCGTCGGACCGCCACCCAAAGATGGCGTATTTGGAGATCGGGAGAGCTGGGGCCCATATACATTTAGGTACATGGTGCGCCAGCCTATAGTCGCTTAGATGCTGTCTACTTTCCTTGATATTAGGGCTTGAGTACGCTCATTTGGACCAGGGCAGCCTTCTAGTCTTGGAGAATCATAACATGAAACCCGCCAGTCTGAGACAATGGCTAAGCCTTGGGTAATGAAGATGAAGAAAAGAACGGCATAAGAATTTCGATTGTGACACCTTCAATCCACTCAATTTATTGTGACAAACTGTGGCCCAGATTTACTCATTACCCCTCCAAGTACACACACCAACGACTATAAATTGCAAAAAGTAGTTTACACAAACAAGAAAAGGAACGCTCGAATGCCGTCTCTCACCTCCAACGAGACACCCTCTCGTTTTCATACTGATCCTCCGAATACCCATCCCACTCATTCTCCAAAGTGTAGGCAGAAGTTCCACCCCCCGTCCCCTGGTCTGGGAACCGCCAGCCTCGGAAGCGGAGTTCCTCGTAATCAATGGATCCCTCAATACGACCGTCGCCCAGGAATGTGAGCCGGCCACTGTTACTATCGCCATAGATGATGGGACCCTGATCTTCACGACCACGCCACGTAAATGGCACGGAATCACGCGATGAAGCTCGCGGCCGCCTGTCGAAGTACATGACGCCACTGAGGACTCCCAAGTCAAAGCGGCCCCAAAGACTGTCACCAGCAAGGCGGAGTTCCAAATGGAAGTCCGAGCGGTAGTGGGACCATTGGGAGGTAACGTAAGAGCTAGTAATGTCGTAGCTGCCATTGATGAGGCCGAGGGATCCCAGGATCGCTACGATCCCACGCGCCACACAATCCCGTCAGGATCACCTAGTATATTAACCCGAGGAACTGGCTGTCATTAGGACACCAGATCCTCAGCTATCAATAATACTTAGTTACCTAGCTTACTATACTAGCTATATATTACTAGATGTGATACTATTATTCTATTATATTGCTTTGTTTGTAGTAACTATATTATGACTTATATAATAATATTTTAATTTCTATTAGAATCTGAACTCCACGATCTATACCTATTCTAGACTGTTAGCCTAGATTAAGTATAGCTATTACAATTAGCAGCTATATTAATACTCTTAGTACCAGTTATATAAATTATTATAAATATACTATACTTCTCAACTTTCTATTTAATAGTATGTATCTCTTTATATATAAAGTATATTTTTCTTAGGTATAAGCCTGCTATTATAAAGCTCTCAGTAGATATAACTTTTAGAAGGTTAGCACCCTTAGTAGTATATTTGCAAATCTTAGCAATAATACTATTAATACCTTTATAACTGCTACTCATAGCCTTGTAGTAACTACTAGGTATAGTAAGAGGCACATTAGCATATTATAGATGGGGAATAGAAATGGAGCTACAGCAGATCTACTTCTATATAATTATAGTATTATTACTACAAGAGCCAAGATTGCAGGCAGTCTTAATACCAGGGTTAAGAAGATAGGTTAAGTGCTTAGCTATAAATAAGAGAATCTCAGCATCTGAAAGGTTACTTTTAATAGAGGTTGAAATTCTTATTGAGTCTATTTGGAGGTAAAGCTGGAGTTACTATATATTAGAAATGGCTTCTAATCTCCTGTATATGTCTTATATTAGGAGGTACCGGGCGTGGTTATGTTGTAATAACCGCTATAGCAAAGGGAATGCGCTCCGCTTGCTTGCAGGACTATTATAATCCATATCTTCCGTCTGATAGCTCATATGGCAGTTAAAAAGGCCCGGCATTAGAGTCACATCCCCAAGGTCTTCTACCGTCGAGGCTCTGTAAGAATCCTTTAACAAGTCCCGTATTCCAACCTTTGTGATGCAGTTACTATACACTACAACAGCACCATCTTGGATAATATCTGCTTGACTAGAGGGAAGCACGCAAGCGGCTCGAATAGCGACTAACATGGCGCCGAGATGGAGATGAGAGCATTCGAGATGGTGGAGAAAATGCTCACAAGAGATAAACCCAACCCCAGGCCTCCGAGATCCCAGCTAGATACAAGATGCATTGGGATGATTCGTTGAGGCCTTCGTATGTCTCTACGGCAGACGTCGTGGAAGCTGAGCGTCGGCTGGATCCCGGCCCGCCGCGAATGCCGTATCTGTGTGGACTACTCGGGAATAAAACTCCGAGACAGGACAGGGCCATTCACGCGGCGGATACGCAATTCGGTGGTGCAGGAGAATCATGGACTTATTGTCAATTAGCGCATGAAGGCTGCTCTCTGGAGCACTCAAGCTTTCTCCTCCAACATCCGTGGCATGAGGGCTTGTCTGTGTCTGGCATGGCATCCGAGACGAGTGGTGAAGAAGTCATTTCGCAGCATCTAGAGGTTTTCGGGCTTCGGGGAAAAGCGGTATATTAATTAGTGCGAGTAGTTCCCCACGAAGAAGACCCCCAAAATCCACAAGCAACTTCTCAAGCAAGATATTCGGATGACACAGCCTGATCTTGACAACATGTGGACCCGGCTTTAAGTCAACCAGTTCATGCTCCAGCCTCCAGACCTGATCGCTCGCCGCCTTCATCCATCTGATTCAGGCCCTCGATAAATCTGGCATCCAGTTCCAGTGTCGTCAAAGAACCCCGCCCGCCCCATGTAAGGATCGCAGCAAGACGATCCACGAATGGTTCCTCTGAGCTAAGAATAGTGGTTTCGTCCATATCCTCAGCCTCCGCTCGCGACTCCAGCCACTCTAGATATCTTCTCGTGTGCGCCAGTTATTCATCAGTCCCTTTTTTCTTTGAGTAGGGCATCTGCACAGTAAATGTATCGCCACGACCATTTGTGACCGCTGTCT
Organism: Ilyonectria robusta; assembly: GCF_021365365.1. Taxonomy (NCBI): domain Eukaryota; kingdom Fungi; phylum Ascomycota; class Sordariomycetes; order Hypocreales; family Nectriaceae; genus Ilyonectria; species Ilyonectria robusta. The sequence continues at coordinate 823,580 of NW_025764437.1, read as the reverse complement.
CCTCCTGGTAGTACTGTCCAGACTTCAACGTCTGCCGCGCGGGGTCAATGGCAAAACATTCAGCCGTTATCCGTACATGGCGGACGAGATTGCCCAGATCGGTATGCCTCATCAGGGCTTCTGTGGACGAGAGGCCGGAAGAAGTCAAAGTTGTTGTGTGGCGGTCGAAGCACTTCTGAGCCACTGATAGGCCCATGTGCTTGCTCCAAGGCGGAGGCTTTTCAAGTCGGCCAGTGCTAAAGACATGAGAATGCGCTCCAGGACCTCCTGAGGCACATTGCTCAGAACGGCACTTTGGCCCATCCTACAGATGCGCTAATGCGTCTGGGAGGGATAGCTATGGCCCTAGGATAGTATAGATGTGGATCAGTGTAGACCTGGGACCAAGCGTAGGTTTGGAAGCTTCCTTTCAGGGCAAGTCGCTCGGCTTCCATAACCAAATATGAATGTAGCCAGGTTCTACCCTGCATCGCAATTTAAGCTTCATTTTTAGGCAAAAGTGGAGGTAGCCGATCTTTTCCGCGAAAATGGCTATGCCACTGCTATCTAGCAGGCTTCAACGGGGCGTAGGGTCATAGGGATGGACTTGATTCGGTTTCGGTTTCGGTTTCGGCTTGATTTCCACTTTCACTGAAAGTACTCCGTACCAAGGCAAGTTTGTGAGGGTATGGAGACTAGACAGATATTTAAATGTAACGTCCTACCCCAGTCATGGCTTAGCTTCCCACGAATGACTCCTACTTCCCACCCTTTTAACATGCTACTCTTTGGCTCCAGGGGACGATCGCTCTCGAGATGCGGTTTCGCATGGTATGTAAGTGCCGTGTTCACTTCCCGAAGTTATATCCCTGTGAGGAGATTAATAGACCTTCACAATACAAAGCTAAGTCATCCCCCCTTATATATTACGTAGTATATATATGTATAACGTACATGATAAGCTTGCGTGACAAACAAGCTTGCGTGACAAAAATACTAACCTTCAAAATTAAAACTTCAATAAAAATACAACAACACCTTAAATCAATTAAAACTAATTGCTATACTCTTCTCCAGAGGTCTCAATAACAGCCTGACAGGTCCTTGCATTATGACCGGCCTTTCCATAAGTTCCACAGCGCCTTTCCCTCGGCATCACCGACCTCGCTCGACCACCACTTCTCGACGATTCAGCTGCTACCTGTGCATCGACATCTCTCTAATCTATCTCACCCCTTCCCTCATCTACAGTCATCTTCCCTCTATTCTGTAGGCAGGTCCTTTTTGCTCTGCGCCGCTTGCTAAGAGTCTCATTTGCCTGTCGAAGGATCTGGTTCTCAGACTTCAATAATGCCATTTGATGCATTATTGCCTTTGTTCCCTTAGAAAATGACTCAAGCGCCTCAAGAATAGATGCTGGAGAGCTGCTCTGATGCCTTCTTACTCGTCTTTTAAGGTATTCAGACTGCGAACTGGCCTCAAGCACTGTCTTTGGGGTCTTCGAGACCCAAGGGTCGGGGAGGCCGACCTCCTCTGCAGCTGGTGTTGGAGTCCGTAGCTGCACATCAAGCTTCGATATGACATTTTCTGGGTTCAAGGGAACAAGTCCGGCCCCTCGAAAACCTCCCTCAATATTACTCCTTGTCATAGCGGCTGCGTGGGCAGCATAGAAGGCTGGGAAGAACTCGGTCTTCGTAACGTGGGTTATAGAGCATCTGATCAATTGCTCAATTTCTCGACCATAGGCTGTTTTAAGCGGCCCAAAGCATCCAACATCAAGAGGCTGGAGCAGATGAGATGAATGAGGCGGCATACAAAGCATAATGATGTCGTTCTCTTTACAATATTTCTCAAAGTCGACGGAGTGGTGACTTTTATGCCCATCGAGGATCAGAAGACGATAGCGACCGGTCGATCGATCCTTTGTGTGCCGGTCAAAGTGCTTGAGCCACTCAAAACCTGTCTCATTGTCGGTCCAGCCATTTTGAGTCGTCGCAATAGCCCAATCGCCCGGGAGGTTGCTTTCCTAATACCAGCTAGCGAGGTGATATTGGCCCGCAACTACGATGAACAGCTGGATCGCCCAGCCTTCCGCATTGATCGCCTGAATGACTGTAACCCATTCCCAGTTTCCAGGCTAGACTGATTTCGGGTTTCCACGCCTATCTATGCCTGTGACGACCATTCCGCTTGCAATAATACCCATCATAAAGCCAGTCTCATCAAAGTTGTAGATATCAGCTAGGTCGATACCATATTTCGCAATTGTGTTCTCCACGAGCTGGAACCAATTGCAAATAATAGTTGGATCTTCGCATTTAGCCCTCTAATAGTCATATTTACGAAAAAAACGCGTCTTGAGCTCTGGTTGTCGCCTGATAAAGTTAGAAGCCCAGCGCTTGCCGACGGGTGACGCGTCGCGGTCGGCGAGCAGTCGGTTGGCCATTTCTTCAACACCACGCAGTCGCGGGGGAAACCCTCGCGAATCCAGGTCGAGGATGAACTGAATAATAATCTGCTCTTCTAGATCAGATAGCTTGCGTGATTTGGGGATCCAATCGCGTCGGGATTGAATCCCCTTCTGCCGGCGCCATAGCATCATACGGCTAACTTTGTAGATCTCTGCAGCGCGTTAGAGCTTTAATTTTGGGTCATTTTGAAGGGCCTGAAGCACAAGAAGAATTCTACCCTCAATATGAGGGTCAGACATATTTTGTGGTTGAGAATTAATTGATTAAATGGAGATAATGTAGGTGGAGGGATTTTTGTCACGCAAGCTTGTTTGTCACGCAAGCTTATCATGTACGTTATATATTTACATATATTTACATATATCCATATTACCAGTCTCTTGAAGACACGAACACTTTTGTTCATGCAAATACACGCTGTTGTATTTCTCCAACAACGATGAAGATTCCATTCCACGGGGCCATATTTGCGTGGCTTATGGTGCAAGGTCCTGCTGCTTTCGTCAAATGCCGTTCAAGTGATACAGAAATCATCGTTGATCTTGGATATTCAGTTCATAAAGGCGTTTTTAATGTGGGTTTACCTCTACTTCTCTACATAGCATGCTTTTGGCTGTTTCGCATGATTCAATCTTTCTTCATTGGATGGAATTCCCTTGGCTGTGGAATCGTCAAGTAACACGTGCTACTAGGCCTCGAATGAATACTACAGTTTCAAGAACATTCGGTATGGCGAGCCACCTGTTGGAGCCCTGCGATGGAACCCACCAATCGCACCCCGAACAATCAACAGAACCCTTGATGATGGTGGAGTGCAACGAATCTGTCCCCAAGCCTACCCCCGCTGGCTGCTGCAGCCCCGAGCGGAAGCGGCAGGGATACCAGTAGAAACGATGGTGGATTTCCTCATGAACGACCAGCGCGTGAGTGAGGATTGCTTATTCCTCGACGTCCACGTTCCTTCGGCTATACTTGCACAAAAGGGCGAAAAGGGCTCCGGTGGTGAGTAAAATCTCAATCTCGTCTGGCATGCTTCTGCAACTGACTGCAAAATGAATCAGCTGCTGTAATGGTTTGGATTCATGGAGGTGGCTACGATATTGGTGAGTCAAAGTACATATTGCATGGAGGCAATAGAATGGCTGACAGGCGCACAGGATTCAAGGACCAAGCGCCGTTTGACTCTCCTGCAGGTTTACTAGCCCGTTCTCAGTTCGATGATCAAGAGGGAATCATCTTTATCTCTATAAACTATAGACTGGGTATGTTTGGTTTTCTTTATAACGACGGGGCCGACATGATTGGCAATGCTGCCTTCTGGGATCAGAGGCTCGCGCTTGAATGGGTCCAAAAGTACGCCCATCTCTTCGGCGGAGACAGACATCGCATCACCATCATTGGAGAATCTGCAGGCGGTGGTAGCGTGTTGCATCAAGTTACTGCCTTTGGCGGGAGAGGAAAAGCACCCTTCGCCGCGGCGATTTCTCAGAGCCCCGCGATTCCCATTACCGCAAATACATCGGAAATTTGGCAGACCACTATCGCGGAGGCTTCGCGGATAACTGCTGGAAAAATTACGACAGTGCAACAACTCCGTCAGTTGAACTCGTCAGCGTTGATGCAGATCAACCAGGCGGCAGTTTTCGGCAGTGGTTATGGTCTCTTCACGTATGGTCCATTAGTCGATCGGTTGTTTGTGCCAGCTCTTCCCGGGGTTCTTCTCTTAAACGGCCAATTTTATCACGACGTGAAGGTAAGTACAAGGGGATGCTAGTATTTTCTGACGAGTATATATAAACAAAACAAAACTAACACGACAAGATTATGACGGGATACAACAAGAATGAATCCGGGATGTTCATCCCTACTATACGCACAAACGAGGACCTGTCGTCTTTCCTTCAGGTTAGCTATCCCATGTCAGATTCGGCACGAGATTTCGTCCTGTCGGAACTATACCCCAACATCCTAGATGGAACCTATGGCTACACCACGCAAGCCGAGCGCACAAGGATTCTGATTGACGACATGGTCTTCACATGCAACACGCGGTTTCTCGCGGCTGCATTCCAGAATGAAACCTATGGTTACAGATTCGAATACCCACCGGGGTTACATGGCCAGGACCTTGCATGGACTTTCTTTAAGGGCGATGACCCGGCAGTGTTGCCGGAACTCGCCATCGCGATGCAGCGCTACTTGACGAACTTTGCCATGACAGGGACTCCAAATGGTGAAGTGGCAGAAGACTTACCAAGCTTCCCTCTGTACGGCGAACAGGCAAATTTGGCTATTTTTGGAATCGATGGGGTTAGTATTGCCCAAGACGCCACTAATCATGCGAAATGTGATTTTTGGCAGAAGGGGGTCTTCTGAGATTTGTCCTCAGAGCTAGATTTATGTGCGTTCGTGAAATTTCTATTAAATTTACATTCCAATTTTTTTATATTTATCTGAGGTCTATATATTTCATTCTTATCATAAATTAATTCTTTATATTTTTACCCTCTCTTATATCCATCTTTATTCACATCCGCACCTTGCTTGCTAGCCGTGGGTATAGTCAGCAAACATGTCTTTCAGGCAGTCGGTATCCATGCTAGCCCTCAGTTTGTCGCCATCAATATGCATCTCATTTACTCGTACTAGGTATTGTCATTAGATACTTTATCTTGTCTAGCAACTCTAATTTCACTCTACCTCAATTAATTGATTAAGTCATTTCTGTTACTTGACACAACTCTAACCAACCGGACCTCGCTAACTTCACTACACCATGCCGGAATATCGTCCCGTTATGGCTAATATTCAGGTATCCTCTTACTAATTAGAGATGTGCTAGACTTGGAGGTCATCTATATAGACTAGTCGAACAGCTAGTGTATGAGAGAACCTTGCCCCCCTCGTTCACTGTTACTTTTTACTTATGGTAAATTGTCATCTGAATATCCCAATCTTGTGTGGCGTCAGATTGCCCCCGGCCTTTGGCAGCGCAATGTGATAGAATCTAGCAGTTCTACGCTCGATGGTGGTGCTATACGAGGGAAGTGGCCGTATGTTCTTTGACATCACGGGACATGGGTCTTTGAATGTTCATGTGCCCCTAAGGTCCATAGAGAATTGAACGCAGGCTACTATTGATTTGGAAGAAGTCATCACCAAACTTTGGGATAATTGATTCTAATGTATAGTATACTCCGCTACATTAAGTTCTACATTGCCATATGAGTTGATTCCAGCAACTATTGTACCTACCCATTGCATTGTACGGAAACCATGGGTCCCGTCTCTGGCGCCGCCGACACTGCATCTGGAAGGTGGAAGTAAGTGTTACTTACCTTAAGAAAGAGTCAAAGTGGTGGATGTGGGAAAGGCATATCGAAGGAGAATCCAATGTGTAGTGCAATTGCGCCAACCTCTTTCCTGTTACGCCAATTCCTTTCTTGTTGGGTTGGCTCCTGCTGTGTAAAAGGAAATTCCCGCCCCGGAACATCCCCTCCTGCCCGCATACATCGCCTGCTATTGCCGCTCATGATGAAGACAATGAAGGTAAGAGCCATTGACGAGATGATTCTGTTTATCATGTCAACACGGGTACTCCCCAAATGCTTCCCTCTCTTCTTCTTCTTCTTCTTATATACGACGCCGTCGCCCACGATACGCAAACGCCCACGAAACGCAAACGCCGAAACGCATACGTCGAACACATATGCATACCTCCAACGTCAGCCCAGCCATGGTTGACTTCCTCTGGCCCGGATGGGGCCCTCTTTGCACGATTCTTACGGCCATTGGCCTCCCCTTTGTCATCATCAGCACCGTACTTATGTGCGTGCACCTCTTCTTGCCCTTCATGCTCCCATCTACTCCCTCATCCGCTGCCGCCGAACGAAGCGTAAACGAGCAGCGCATGTTACGGGAGGTTTTCCGTGCGGCCGTGCCGTTGTTACGGACACTCGTTGCGACCGAGCAAAGTGAGTTCTGGGCGGCCCGGATCAGGCAAGACGAGTTGCTCATTGCACATCGAGTAACTCGCCGCGCCATCCATGACTTGACGGCTGCTCTGCAGCCAGATGGCTGGGAAAATGATCGAGAAATTGTGTCGTTGGCACTCGATCTTGCCAACCTCCGGATCAACCGATGATCGTCCTGCGCAGAACCCCGGCAACCACGCCCCTTTCGACATCGTCTCCAAAGTCCCGGAGCGCGACAGGGTTCTAGGCAAGCTTCCAGCGAATTTCGGCATTTCGTTGATGTAGCCGCTGGCTAGGTCGCTCCATGCTTCCCCACCAACCCTCCGAGGGGAGGTGGCGGTCCTTCGGGGCCGCCCCAACGACCAGCCCGCACCTCAACATGGTGTTGGGGTCTAGTAACCCTGCTCAGGCGGGTGAAGCTAAGACGGGCTGACTATTCGTCTAAGTTTCAATTCTGATCCTAGGTTTTCCTTTTGGTGCTGACAAAGTCTCCGCAGTTAACTGCGGTGCGCCTTGGCACTAATCCATGTCGACATAATGTTGACATAGTGTCGACGTAACCAGTCTCGCCGCGGAATGCTCAGAAGGACACATCACTTGCAAAACGTCGAGGTCTTGGGGATGAAGAGTTTAGTTCCAAAGTAGAAGAGATCCGTTTTAATTCAAATACGTTACTTCGCGAGATCACGGGTTCAGTCTGAATAGTAGATGGTCATTGAGATAAACACGTCTTTGCGTGCCGTCTTAGACACTCTGCTGGATATTCCCAGACCATCTTCCCCCTCTATTTGGGATGACCCCCGATGTAGTCAATCGAGTGTACACTCTGTCATTCGTATGAGTGTTGAACGCTTGAGTGATGGTGATCTGGTGGCGAATTTTGAGCAATCGTTAATATCGGACATCTAGTCTCGAAGAGCGTACCGTGGGCAGTATCTATCTACCTTGAGTACTTAACTCACCACGCCTACTTGCCTACCTATATATAGTAGCTATCTAAGTATCTACGTGCAGTAGTTATTACTTGATATTGAGTTACTATGCCATCGTCGCACAAGCCTCGGTGAAATGATAGTGAGCATTTCGGGTTAAGAAAGAAACTTGATAAACGTGAATTGCTCTGACCTGATAAGCTGCCTTTGTTTGGGAACCATGCTGCATTATTCGTCTAAGCCATACTAGTACTTTGCGCAATCGTGACTCCCACGTTTGCAAAAGCTATTCCAGGGACAGCGTCTTATGCCGACAATAAAATACTTCATATTATTCGGCCGGCCCACAAATTTTGCGACACTTCTCTTCATGCCATCAGCCGTCGCCCAACGATTTCTCACCACTCCCGCCTGATTGTTGATGGACCTCGGCTCGTTCATGAAGCTTCTTTCACTCGCGCATCTCCATTTCCAGTCGTATGGAGATCGGCAGCCGCCCAGCTGCTTGTAAACATCGAGAACGACAGTCCAACCCTGCCCCTGCTCTAGCCTAGTGATCTGGACTGAGTAGTCCGTGAGACACATGGGACATGATTCTGTGGTAGTTTCGCAAGGAACTAAGGGCACGTCAAGGCTATGACTCCTGAGCTTCCCCGCTTTCCAATCGTATAAGGTGGAACTGTCGTCAGTCGCATGAACGTGGTTGCAAATGGTTATGTCGGATTGTTCCATGAACCGACGCAAGCTACCTCCTCTGCCCTGAGAGCCTTTGATGGTGTATGTGACTAGGATAAAAAGCTCGTCTTCCAAGATTCGTCCTCTTCGGACGACTTGCATGTGAACACCACTTGGACTTGTAGTATTCGATTGCCTCTCTAGCTTTGAGAGAGGCAATCCATGCGCAGGTCCATAGAGGTGGCAATTAATGAATAGCCGGGCTGCGCAGAATTTCAGTTGGTCAATGCCACACAACGTTACCTGTTGGTAATTCCAATCCTTGCAGGGTTTGTAGGACAATCGTGCTGACCCAGATATCCCCCAATTTGTACTCCATGAATGCAAAACAGTACAAGTATGGCAGAAGAAGAGATTGGCGACATCCTTCTCAAGAAGCTGCAGAAACTCCTCTCTGTCCTTCCTAGTGACGAGCGAAGGATAAAGCGGAGGATACTTATTGGCATCGAAATGAACTGGGTAGATTGAGCGACAGGTCAAGGCGAATGCCATTCGAGATGCGTTTGTGAGATGATCATCGATCATGATAAGAATCTCCATGGGCATCCTATCCAGCTTCGACTCGGGGTTGAATCTCTTGCCAGAGCTTTGCGTGTGTCCTATTGAACCAGAGTGCGCCGACTCATATTCTGAGGTGCTTGTCGAATCGTACGTCTCCCAATCACTATCGAGCGGGTTTATTAGCGTCTTGATGAAATAGGATTCTTGGATAGCATGTTCTGACCTTTCTGCTGAACCGCACCCTTCGCCAACGCTATACATCTCTCGGTCTGCATCAAATCTTTGATAGGTCCAATGCCGCTTGAGGCGACGAAACCAGCCTCGAACGTCAAGTGCGAGCATGGTGCTAAGATGAAGATCGAAAGGTGTAATTGAACTCGAGTGGGCAAAGGTTTCCAAGCACTATTAATATTCGGTCAAGGTGATATCAAGGTTCTTCTGTGAGTTGTGTGTGCTGATTGTGACATTAACACATGGGCCAAATCATAAACTCAAACAGTATGGTTTGTCCACAATGAGGATTTGAATAGGCTTGAAGCTTTATACTTTATACGAACCATGGTGCACTAAAGGTTAGACTCGCCTAGACGCCTCTGATTCGCTGTTGCGTGGCAATTTCAGGTCAGCTAAAAAGTGGGGCAGAGTTACAGGTGAACAGGGGCCCGGCAAGTTCCGCGCAGCACTACTCTTGCGTGGCGTTGTTCGCGTTACGTGGCGGTGCAAAATCGGGTAAAATAACACATAATTGCTTTTTCCATGCGCTGCCCTTGTAAACCATGGATAAAAAAGCGGTGGATTGGTGAATTTCCCATAGCACTGGGTGGAAAATCGACTCCATTGGAGGATAAACCCGTGCAAGGACAAGAGAATCGAAGCTATGCGGGAAGAGATATGCGAGAAGGGATATACAGGCAGAGCTTCGATTGTTTCCCATCGATCCAATAAGTACTAGCCATCATGCTATGGATGACTACCTTAGCAAAAGTGCCAATGTATGCTGGAGTCGATAGAACCGAATCACTTTGGCTTCAGTAGTACAAATCATGGCTTAGTAAAAATACATGCCTGCGCCCACCCAAAGGCTGATGAAGGCTGTGGTGGCTGTGCGTCTGCGGTGCGTCTGCGGAAGCTGATGAAGATGATGGAAATGAATAAAAGAGACAAGATATTGGGATGCTGCTATGGATATCATCTAGCCAAACGATTCAAAAGGGAATGCCGCATCAATGGGCCAAAAATGTTGTTAATTGGGCATTCTGTAGATAATGGCTGCTGATGATCACGAACAGATTAATCTGCTGCCTCAAAATCCTCCCTATAATACGGCAAAACTGGCTGCTCATGTCGAGCCAACAGCCCTGGCTAAGACAGTATATCCCAAAGGAGACAACTGGCCGTGGGTTTCTCCCCGGGAATGCAAAAAGCTTCAATTTTCCCTGTTTTCTCCCCAAAAGACCTTGAATCCCTGGCACAGTGCCCCTCTTTACTCTTCTCTCCCAAAGCACGCAAAATGGTTAAACTTTTGGACTCATCGTGTGATTTATTGTTGTTGGTTCCATTCCTGTGTCCCGTATTTGCACTGAAACACAAGAATGTTGGCGTGAGGCTGAGCTGTTAAGCTGCATCCGCTCTGGTGTCTGGGCGAGCCACTGCTAAACACCTGTCATAAGATCTCAACTAATCCCCGCAGCATGACAGTAGACTGCACTAAGCACGGGCTTTGTGTCTCCCAAACTTTCCTTCCGGCCGAAATCTCCACCACGATCTGGAGATCTCGCGTTAGCGAAAGCCTCATCGCTTAAGTAGTGATTAGAGAGCAGGAACGAGCGGCGCATGAGCTTAATTTTGCCGGCGCTATCCTGGCACATTGGCCCTCCGTAATGTTGAGCTTGTTAGGTTGAAGGGTGGGGAAGTGTTAAGATGGAGAAGTTGAATGACTTGTAGGCAAAGGGCTTTTTGGCACCTTCAGAGATCAAGGTAACGCGGTATCTAAATCCCACAAAGTGGATTGGAGGCAAACAACATGCCTAGTACTAGACGATCTGGCAGTGGAGCCCAATATGGTTTGGTTGGCGTAGTTCAGCTTCCGATCGACCCTCCCTGCGTTTGCCACCCGTCTTGCTGACCGAGTTTGTCTCCAACCTTAACCATTCTTAAACATGATGTGGACCACGGTGGCGAGAAGGATATGATGGAGATCTCGCTTCTTAGACCTTATTCTGAATGGTCTTGGCTACACGCAGATGGAGATCCCTTAATCTCTTTCATGTATCCGCTCATACGCGTGAGTCTGTCGCCCTGCCATCCCGAACGATTAAATGTTCGTGACCGAGGAATGACACCACCAGTTGGAATTCGGATGTACATACATCAGCAGGCGTTGTGTAACAAGAGCTGCGGCAGTCTCCATCTAAATATAGTCTCAAGTTTTAGGATCTGGCTTTTATAGATGAAAGTCAACCATGACAGAAAGGGGAAGGCCTCCTTATTATGACCTAATGGATCAGGAAGGGCTCCCCCGGAATGGTAAGCTCGATCTTCATAGCTGAAGTGAGCCAGTTGGACTGGAATGCGGGAATCGCATTGCTTTCAGCTGACCATTAAGGAATGTGGCACTGAACTTTCTGAACCTGGTTGGAAGGGATAGTCTGTCATATATTTAAATCGCAACCCTTGAACAGCGAGGCAAAGTCGCGCAACTCCAACACAGTAACCAACATATCGTACCGATTTTCATGCAATCATCCACTTGATCACCACCACGCATAATTGAGCCATCAATCTCGAACTTAGAATGAATTTACCAAGTTTTATTATATTCGTTTTTATTGCAGGGATCATAGCTAGTCCTGTGCCTGCGAAGTCAACCCCTCCAGTTGTGACGAAAGTAGCGACTCCAAAATGCACCGGGGTGAGTGATCCATCCTGAATATCGATTTTCGGGCTATATGCACTCAGGCTCACACTTTGACGCAGAAAAACGAAGTGTGGTCAGACTGTGGAACAGCGTGTCCACCAACTTGTACCACACCTCCCAATACGATGTGCATAGACATGTGTCAATCAGGTTGCTTCTGCAAAAGTGGCTACGTCCGAAATGTAAGTTGTAATTCATTTGAAACCTAGGACTTATTTACTAACTCGACATAGAAATCGGGAGGAACCTGTATACCTCAGTCAAAGTGTTGATTTGTAGAGCCTACTTCCTAGCTGAAGGTACCCTAAATAAACGTATTCAAGAAATAATCGAGGGTGTATTGCTTGTTGTTTAAGAGAAAGTGGAAATGATCACTGCATAGCTCGCGGTCCCCAAATCATGATAGAGTAGATCAAATCCGCCTCGGGTACTCCCGGCGTATTCTTTCCCAGTAGTGTTAAAGAAACGCATGCTGACGCCGTAGTGGCCCAGTCATTCACGTCAGCTTGTGCCATTTCAGGATAATGTCTCTTACTAAAAATGGGGTCGTTGAGCGGTGTGACATGGTAAACTTCTAGTGAATGATGTAGTTAGCCAAGGAGGGAAGTCGGGTCATGAGGAAACCACCTCGTACATCACATCCGCGTCATGACGTATTCTTGGGGTCTTGGCTCTTATTTCTATACGAAGATCTGCGGGAAAATGTCTAACTCAGTCGGCCCGATCCATTCCATCCACACGCTCAATGGAATGCCGCCGCCAACGAGGGTGCGGCAAATGCGGTAACGTCTCACATCCAGTGGTCAACACGCACTGAAAAGGCTCTAAATGTGCACTAAGTTCACTAGTTTTGTCTTAATACGAGTGCCCATTTATCTCTTTATTTCTTCTTAAAAATGTCAACGAGAAATCCTTTACACACGTGGGACTCTTCTATCGTAACGAAACGTTACACATGTATCCTCTTCTCGATTTTTCTCGCAAGGGGCTTCAATATCTGGAAGGGACCGAATGATTTCGTGTGTGCAGTCAAAGTTATGCCTGGATACTCTTGGTTTTAATTTATGGTATTTGTCTTGAAGACCTAGCTCTAACCAAGACAATGACAAGGGAGGAGAGTACAAATGTGTTCACTCGGGCGGCTTGGGATGATCCGTCCTAAGACATAAATGTAGATCACTTTTGGAAAATACGACTGAAATGACCAATTAAAACACGTCTTCTGTCCATTTGACCCCCGTGAATACGAACCCTCCAAGGTGAGGGTGAAGGGTGGTTGTGATATATATAGGCGTCCACCCACTCGCCCAACCAGCCTTTCTCCTCATCTCAATCAGTTCTCTACTTGATCACTTTGTCCGAAAGTCTGCAATCACTCGAAGGTAGTGATCGTTTCGACAACCCATTATCTACCACTGTACTGCGACGCCTTACTTCACCAACACCTGCGAACTTCACAATGAAGCTATCATCTGTGATATTTCTTTTCGTCACTGCAGTCGTGGCCAGCCCCCTGCAGGAGAAACCGACCAAATGCCCAGTAAATGAACAATTACCGATCCCATGCTAGGCTACGCCCACAGCGGCTGATGCTTTTTATAGAAAAACCAAGTGTACACCGAGTGCGGGACAGCATGTCCTCTCCGGTGCGGTCAGCCTCCGCCTGAGGCTTGCACAATGCAATGCGTTATAGGATGTCAGTGCAAACCAGGTTTCCTGCTCAACAGTGTGAGTGAAATATGATGAAAGTCTACATGAAAACTATAAACCTAACATGATGATAGTCTGGATCCTGTGTGGCGCCATCTTGCTGTTAGTACACATGGGTAAGCTACTGTTCAGCGAGAGGTCCTATAAGTCGAGCCTTGTGAATCTCATATCTATTTCTTCTTCAAGAAGCAGACATAACCAACGCTTGTTTCTTAATATTATGAGCCTTATGGGCTTCGATCAATTTATATTTTTGTTTCCTTGATAACTGCGTTCATTGTCCTAATAGCTATAGTAAATGACCAGAATTCCCCATTAGAGAGCAACATATATTGATGTTCTAAGCAAGAAAATATGCCTCGAAATATAAGTTAAATACTCTTCTTCTTTTCAGCGGCATTAGGATAGATTGTAAAATTGAGAAGAGCAATGAATCTCTAGGTAGTCCACTTACTTGTGCGCAATCCATCCTTGACCTTTGCCTTCCGGTCGTTGTAACGGTTTGAAATACCAAAACCATAGCCTTAAACACGTAGAGCCCTAAATTTAGGCACCACTAAGTCCGTTTCTCGGAATTTCCTTGAGTGGGATGCGGATGAATCGCTCACAATAGTATCTTGATCCCGCGGCCATGAGATCCATCTTGTCCAAGCCATCATTTCGAGTTTACTCAGAGTATCCACAACCTCCAATGGTTAAGACTTGGTTGCCTCACATCATGCGGACGGCATGAAACGGAAGTGCTTCCACTTTTGTCCAAGCTCCGGGGTGCTTCGGAGATGTATGAGTGATCGACAGGGTTTATCTCCGCCCAACAGCACCTCCCAACCGCGGGCGTCTTTCGCAGACAGGGAAAGCGATGGTAAAAATGACTCATCTCGTTTCAAGGCCTCTACACCTCTCGTGGCTGATTCTTCCTTTATTTGAACTCCGTCCATAAATCAGCTTTCACGACGATGGGACCACTTCCCGAGAGACATTGTAGATTTCGCTCCAGTGCAGGTAGCTTCCTATTCCCGCTGCTGAAAGTCGATAGCTCCAACACCAACAGGCCAGTGTATTCACACCTGGCCGACATGGGATGTCATATAAATGGCCCAGAGCATCCCTCTAGACCAGCAGCGGGGCTCATCCTTGTTTGTAAACTCCTTCAATTCAATACTCAAATCGAGGTTCACTAGATGTTCCTTTCGAAAGCATCCATCTCACCTCAACGTGAAACTCCGTTCTATTCTATTAGTTGCGTTCACCGCAGGCGTCTCCACCGCTAGAAAATGTTTCAAGATTTCGGTTATAGCAGTGGGGTTAAGAATTCGTGTTAAAAGGAAGTAAACGATGTATTGGACTATGTATTTGAAAGTCTTGTCATAAAACGGAGCAATATGAGGACTCTTATAGAGATCGATCGATTACACACAGAAACTGCGGAAACTTTGTTTCTCAGTAGTTTAAGCTCTAATACGGGTGCAGATTCTACTCTCTGTCAGAGAGTTTAGCAGAAGCACCTCCATACCTGATGCATGTTAGAATTGGGAATCACTCAATCAAGAAAGATGCATCAGCGTGGAGACGTCGAAACTTGATGCCCTGGCTGAACAGAGGGGATGCGGTCCCAATTTCCACAAAGGGCACGACTCGGCCCATTTTATTTCTTCTTCCGCTTAGTATGATCCCCCATCTTATTTAGAAATTAGGGTGACTAGGACGCTGTTCGTTCAGGTGGTCGGGCGTGACTAGTGCTATGGCTAATTGGTCTCGAGCTCCTTAAGCAGCCAAATGTTCAGCCGCGATACGTTAGCTTCCAGCCCTGCACAATACATATTACTCGAACAAAACTTCATGGCTGGAATAAGCGCGCCTTCTATCAAAAATAACCGCGTGGCTTAAGATTAAAATAGGTGTTTGCTTCTCACCAATACCGTACCATTGATTTTGCCATACTAACCTTACAACCACAGCTAGGTGCACCTCACAGTAACATTTCAACCTCCAGCGTATCAGCATCTTCACCAATATATCGCCTAGACTCCGATAGCACTTATCGAAGTCTTTTTTTCTTCTTCTTATTTAAGAATCTGAATTTTAATTCTGGTGAATGTCACGACACGCGTTGGGAACGCCTACAATCAGCTGCCAAGGCAAGGCATATTTGGTCGTGGTTCGCCACGAGGCAAAATGCATCCGCAGGCAATCTACCAGGCACCGAGGATGAGTAAAGCCACTCAACGCCGCATCGCTAACGCAAATTTGTTGATCTTAACAACATACATCCCGGTGTATGTAAGATAAAGCGTGTCCACAATACAACATGGCCTCCCAAAACGAGTTGACTCAGGACCATGTTCTTCTCGGAGATCTAGACATCTCGTTCAGACGCACAGTTCGGGTGCCCGATGATCAGCAACTATCTCAGCTACCTCCTAACATCGGGAAGTTTCCGCTCTTTCCAAGTCAAGGACTATGCCGACAAGATGCCCCGAGAAATGGTGGATAAGGGTGGCCTGTTCATTCCTCTGTCCCGTAAGCTATGTTTCCAAAGTCGCTTTCGAAGCGACCTTCTGCTAACCCGGGATTAAGAGAGAGAGGCTATGTAGATCAACTTCAAGTCCAAGAAGCGCTATGCGATAAAGATCAATGTCGGAGGCGTTAACGCCATTTCGGGAGAACCAGTAGTCGAGAATGCAGCCACGACCTTACGAAGGAGACAGAAACTAAGCCAGAACAAGCCGATCCAGGACTATGTCGTTGTGCCTGACCAGAAGTGGCTCGATGGAATTGCCAACAGTACTGGCCAGGTCCGACAATTTGTAGCCATGTCGATGGGGTCGGGACATTCAATCGAGGCCCAGGTCACTGGACAAGATGTCGTTGGTGGCATACAAGTTGAGATCACTCCCGAAAAGGAAACGCGAAAGGACACAATCTTTGTGAAGATGCCCAACAGTAAAATCTACACCATTTCAGTAAACCTGAGTGGACCTCTGCAAGGTTTACTGGCAGCATTGTACGAACGGGATCCAGGTATCCACAAGTTACCGGCGTGGAACATTATCTTTGGCGGTAGGAAACTGTCAGGTTCGTGATGCCAATGTCTGAGTGAATAGAGATGTGCTGACTCTTCTCCACTACTAGATCATGAAATACTCCAAGAGCGTGGAGTCCAAGATGTAAGGAGACTGTTTGTTCCAGTTTTGGGTCACGTACTGATATACCTGGCAGGGCTCAACAGTAGACCTAGTCCTGAAGCTTCAAGGCGGCATGAAGATCTACGTCAAAACCTTGACCGGAAAGACCCTCACGATAGAAATAGAGCCGACTCAGCTTATTGAAGATCTCAAGTTCAAGATCCAGGACACAGAAGGAATCCCCGTTGACCAGCAGAGATTGATATTTTTGGGAAAGCAGCCAACAGACCATCATACTTGTGAGGAATTCGGCATTGGGCAAGTTAGTCATGGTCTCCGAGATTCGACTTATGTTTCTGGTTCGATGGCTGACATCATATTTAACCTACTAGGATGCAACCCTACACTTAGTCCTACGACTCCGTGGTGGTTATGTTGCGCCTCAGGCCAGTGACAGCCATGGCAATGCTTCAAAGGCGGACGGCGCCGGTGCTGAGCCAGAAATGAACTTGGCGCCAGGCGGCCTCATCAAGCAAAACATCGTCGAGGATCCACTGCGAGGCACGGAGGCTCGTTGGGATACTACCAAGACTGTGACTTTCAACGTCCAGATTCTCAACACTTCGTCCTTTTCTCGCATTACTGGACAACCAGCGCCGGAGACACCGATCGATGCTACGTCATATGCCGCTCTTGGCTACCCTTTTCACTTTATGGAGGAGGGCGATACCACAGTTTCCGGAAACTTCGATGGTGTCAAATCAGTCGCTACCATTGACGGTAAACATGATGGTGTCATCGAGACCAAAGTGAAGCCAATCAAACAGTCCTCTGCGATTGCAGTATCGTCGAGCAAAATTCCTCCGCAAGCATCACCGGCTACCTACATTCCAGTGCACGCTACCTTGGGGCCGAATTTCTTCGACGCTACTGGCCCCCGAACCCCGTTTCGGCCAGCCGAAGACCTGGAGGCAGAACTAGGCAGAGTTTCTTTAGTCTCTTTTACCTAGGAGGTTTCAACAGCTCAATTTGAGTGGTGGAACTTCGTAAAGAGAAAGCCAAGCGAGTGTGGAGTGCGATTTCTGATGATCTGAGGCACTGTGGGGATGTGTCATTTCCTAAGAAATGACGCCCTCGGATGGTATCGTGAAGTTCAGGGTGCGAAATCGAGAAAACACGATTTATCCCTACCAGATTGTTGCCAAGAATGATGTTATATTCGACAGGTCATTATGCATTTCCATGTTCGTATTCCTACAGTAGTATCTCGGCATGCGACGTGATTCGCTAAGAACCCTGGACCTGCATGAACCGTTCCTTACTGTCGGGAGCCGTTCCCAACTGTCGGGTGCCGTTCCCAACTGTCGGGTGCCGTTCCATCCTGTCGGGTGCGAGTTCAGACGTCAGCAATTCGTCTGGGAATGCTTGAAAAATGACCCTTCAACCCGAAAAACAATGCAAATATTTCCTTGCCATAATTAGCGCAATAGCTGAGGCAAATCTCAAGCTCGCAACAAGCGCCATTTCCGGGACTAGAGCGGGCTCATGGTGCTCCCACTTTCCCAAGCCGCGTGGCCGCTTTGCGATAGTGGCTGCAGAACCCTGTTTTGGACGAACTCCATCCCCTGTAATTCGCCTGTGGGCCGCTGAAATGTCGTTACCGGGTTTTCGGAATCAGCGTCCGCCGCTTCTTGGCGTGCGACGGTTCCCTGATTGAAACAATGGATAACGGGTAATGGCCGGTTGGCTCGTCCGACGTCATTTCTGAGATGAATTCCATGTATTGCTAAAGAAATAACTAATTTTGGGTATACTCGTCACTGCAACGCTGAAGCACCGGACATTGGAAACGCCCCCCTTACTCAAACACCACGGGAGCTTCAAGGCTCGCTGACCCCGTCCAGTTTCATAGAATCACTGCGGCCAATCAACGCCCTATTCAGTATCCCGCGTCGAGGTGGATTCGGCCCTACGCCCGGTCTCGCGGAGGATCTTGGCTTCCTCCAACGCTTCCCGTTTCGCGAACTCGTCGAGCAGTTTATGAGCCGTTTCCAAGGGCAAATCAGCAATCATGGCACTCAGATGCTAGGAAGGAACAAGTTAGTCATGCTTACACGCAGTGAGGCGAAGGGGCGAGTTCGGCGGCCCGAGGTAACATACCGGAGGGAACACATCGGAAGGATGATACTTGAACTCCTCCATCATTCGGTTCAGCCGAAGCACCTGCTTCCACGGCACAACAGTGTCGCCAATCAGGAAAGTCGGGAAGCGAGATAGGGCGAGCTCCTCTAGGATCCAGCGGCGCTGAAAGTACTGCCGGGTCATGAAGTCGTTGCAGCCGACCCAGTGCGGCATCAAGAACGGTATCTCGCCGCCGGCTCCCTCGGCCCATATGTGCGTTATCGATGCTGCCCACCTGTGCGTTGGTGAGTAATCCTGCGGGTGCTTCTCCCGGTCACCAGGGTCTCCCCAGTGAGCCGGCATGGCATCCTCGATCTCAGCCAAAGTCGCCATCGCGACATCGGTATGCTCCGTCTTCTCGCCCAGCCAGCCGACCACGAGCTCGGCCGAGCTGTATATCTGCCTCATCTCGACGAGCTGCTTCGACTTCTCAAAGTCGTCGTGCTGGTTGACGCAGAGAAGATCGACCCATACTCGCAGGGCCCTCGGTCGGTCAACATCAACACCATCCTTGTTCGTGCTCAAGCCGAAGAGTTGCCTTAGCCACCGGGGCGCACCATGCGGCCGCCTGGCCGGCGTTCGCTGGAAGCGCTGCGAGATGGTTGGGTAGAAGACGGCGCGTACATGCTTCAATGCTTGCGAGATGTGTGTCGGGATGCTGACGGCGCGGCCCCCGACGACGATCTTGTCGGTTTCGGATGCGTCTCCATATAGAGAGGAGAGGGCTATGTACTCGAGGTCTTCGGTGAGGCGGAGGGTAACGAGTCGGCATTCGACGGTATCGGTGATGTTGCGAGCCGAGTGTATCTCGAGCAGCCGGATCTCTCGCTTCAACGGGTCAAGACGCCTGTAAGTGAGGCCCATTGTCCAGTCATTCGGTCCGACGGTGGCGACGGTGACCAAGACTGCAGCTGCGGGACTCTGCTGAGAGGAGCAGGGGTTCAAAGTCAAGATGCTGCGAACTGCATCTGCATCACTAGGGCCAACACAATAGAACCAGATGTCAGCAAATGGTCGGGGTGTCGGCATTTACATATTGTACCCGCAAGTGCCCCCCAGCTCGCCCAACGCGTGCGTCTTCGGGCAGGCATGGCGTTATCGGAAGCGCTAGGGCACGCAGCTGAGCATTCCAGACCACATGGATCCGGAACTTGCTTTTTCTTATACCGTCTATGCAATGTGGGCTTCAAACAAGGCGGCGAGCGAGCGCTACGTACCCGCCGGGTATCTCCTTGCCGTGTTGGTAGAATTCAGGGTGGTGTGTGAGGTGTCACCCCTAACCTCATGAGAGCTTAGCACCGCCGCTGGTATGAAAGTAAATTAGTTGGATGGACCCTTGTTGCCTGCCAGTTCCGCCACTTCAGAGTCTAGGCTGGTGATCTTTGTTATCTTTTGGAGTAGTGGCCATTTAGCGTTCCCACAACGTCGTCTAGCCACGCTTCCAGACTAGTTGGGAATGAAGAGCCCTGAACTCCTGCGCCCCCTTTCCCCGTGTTTGTTTCTGGCCAGACCCACCGCTCGCTTTCGGGCGTCGCTGAAAGCGTCTTGGAGCTGAACTCTCTTCCTCATGACTGTGCTAGAAGTGGCGCGAACAAAGGAATATGAAACCCCAGCCTTAGTGCTACTACGTAGCGAGGCAGCCCAAGAATAAGCCATGACTCCTGGGCAATACGGTGGTACCTTATTGTCCTGGCAAGAGACGTCTAACTTCTAGGTCGCAGAAGAGTCGTCGTCTAATTTATTACCTCGTTCTCTAGCCGCGGGCGTGCTATCCTGCATCTGGCTGACCACCGTTGGTTCCACACGCTATAACGTGGGCTGTCCTGTATGTCGGCAGTGCAACAAGAACCAACATCCCTGCGATGCGAATACACTACGACTGGTCAGCCGTGGCCTTGCATTTGGCAAGTGGATCGCCGCGCGCTTGAACGATGACGAAGACGACTCTTGTCGATGTGCGCGCATATGTAGGAACCTTCGAATGATGTGAGTTGGCAGACTTCAACCACAGGTTCCAACCAATAGCACAGGCTTCACATTGCATCCTTTACTGTACAGATGATGAGCCCATCGGCCAAGAAGCTAGATTAGGTATGAAGCCATTCATATCCACCTTCATTTGAGCCGAGTCGCCCGTTCATGACCTAAGGTCGCCCACCGTTCCCTTCGTAGTACAACGTAGCACGTCCACCTACTTCTTTGTCCTGGTTCTCACAAAGAAACAAGGGGTCCCCGGTCTGGTACGTTTCACTCGTCATTTAGCCTACAGTACATAGTATCCCCGTGCAACCTTTTTGTTGCTTTTTCCAGTTCTTTCCTACTTCCCCAGTTCTTTCATCCCTTCAGCCCAGTCTGTATTCAGTAAAATGCTTCACTCGCGGGGTCACGCTACCACTTCGGCGTGGCACAGAATATACAGTTCCCTCAGTGGAATCTTCTTTCGAAACTCAATCCGACTCGAGGATGATGTGAACAAGGAGCCGAAACGTCTGGCTTCTGTTGTCGGGCCGATCTGTGCGCAAATGCTTGCGCAATTACGTTACCCAGGAGCCCCGCAGCTGAAAGGCGAGGCCGTTGAGGCTTTGCTAGAGTACATGTACACGAGGGCCGTTGAGATCGGCGTGCCCCTGGACACCCCAATATCCTCCAAGGGATTTCGACTGGGTTATGCTGAAGGATTGGTAGGTCAAAGCGACAGGTTTCTTGAAGATCGTGATTGTTAACGTCAAGCAGCTTGCCCATCCTGGTCACCCAGTTGAAGTCCAGGGTTATGTCGGTCTGTTCACCTGGCTCGTCGTTCAGTACGATGACATAGTCGGTCAGAGCAACGAGATGGTAGAGGAGGCGCTCCTTTTCCACCAGCGATTTTTTCGAGGCGAAGCCCAACCGAATAACCTTCTCGAGGGTATCGCAGGGTTGATCCGAGAGGCCCATGATCATTTTGATCCCGTCCTGGCAAACATGTTACAGATCTCCGTCCTCAAGTTTCTGACAAGCAACTTGTTGGAGCGACACGATGGGTTCCAAAATATGTCCGTCACCAGAGCGGGGAAGAAGTTTCCAGACTTTTATAGAGATATGTCAGGCATGGACCAAGCATATGCCGTGTTCTGTTATCCCAAAGCGCTCTATCCCGACGTTGGGGCCTTCTTGGAGGCGATCCCAGATATGGCAAACTTTATCAACATTTCCAACGATGTTTTATCGTGAGTACCCCCCGCTCAGGCAGTGATCAGCCGCTAATATTCGATAGTTTCTACAAGGAGGAACTCGGTGGCGATACGAGAAATTATATCCACAACCGTGCCACATGCAGTGGAAAGCCAGTGCTTACGGTAGTAGAGGAGGTGAACAAGGAGACGATAGAGTCTGCTCGACGCGTTGAGAAAATTCTCAAGGGCAGGGGTATATACGAGAAGTCTTGGAACGACAGTATTAGAGGTTACATGGCGATGCACACGACAAACCCCAGGTACAAGCTTACCGACCTAGGGATAGGTGAGGAGCATCCACTCGCTCCATTTGAGCATAAGATCGGCCAGTTCTTTGAGCGGGTGAACAAGTGATTTATTTAATTTTACGACATGAAATGATGTACACAAGGCATACAGGGTACACAGGGCGGCTACATTCATTATTCTACTGGCTTTGCCGGAGTTGCAAGATTCCAAGGAGGACAGCCACAACAATTACACACACAGACAATACAGTCACAAATAGAAACCATATGTTTATTTTTTCCTTGCGTTGATTAATTTTATTTGCATGAACTCAGAAGGTTATAACCTGCCGGTGAAAGGGTGCGTGGCGTCAAAAGTGGCGTTCAATAGTGGCGTTCAATAGCATTGGAATGCATACCCTGCTCATGGCGTGGCTGTATCGCATTCGCTTCACATTCCCCTGGTGCCGAATCCTGGAGAGAGTTTCGTAAGGCTACTAGTACAGCATGAGAACAAATGCGTCACACCTTTTAGTACGGACTGGTCACAGAAGAACAATCGAGACCGCACCCGGACTGGCATCCGAGTCAACTGTCTGTCTTGCTTCCCTTCTGAATCAAACTTCATTCCTTCTGAAATAGTGGCACTCTTATGACTCAGACACAATGGAGCTTCTAGGCCCTTGGAAACCCCCCGTGAACCAAGTCCAAGACACCAGCCCATCGGCAACTACCGCCGCAAGGACGCGATTGTCACATTCCCATGGTCCAGCCCATGTCAGAGATCAGTATTGACAATATGGATTTCTTTCACCTGACACTCCCGGCTTGGCATCGTCATATTAAATAAATGACTAGGCCAGAATCATGCATGCAGGGGATGGGCTAAGATGGCCGAGCTATCAGAAACTGCAAGCATGGGAAGAGACAGAGGCGCTTCATTTATCAACCTGGTGACCCTAGGTTGATTCAAACGAAATTAAAACTGCTGTGGCTTGAGGGGCTCACCATTATTCACATGGGCCTATGATCTCCAGCTACTCCACGGCTGTTTTTGAAAGCCTTCAACTAGTGAAACTATACAATTCCGGCGCTGGACGCACTGCCACCTCCTTGGTTCGATTGTGTACACCCAGAGCTCTCGGTCAATGGGCGGTATGGATTCATCTCACAGCGGTTGATGCATTCCTGGCCAAAATATACACCATGCTTCCTCTCGACCTAATGCTCGTCTGGCCGTTTCAGTAGCTCAAGACATTTTCCTACATCAGATGGAAAACCCGTTAGCAAATTCATACTTGACTCATCCTCGACAAGCCGACAGCAGAGTGAAACTTACCTGCAAGTGCCCATCGCTGCGCAAGCAAGTTCAGTGCCCCAATGACCAGCTGCAGGGTCGTTTCGGTCCCCTCAACCACGTCACCCTCGCGAAGAAACCACTGGCACTCAGTGGCGGTATCATAAAGACACTGTATGACTAGCGGGTTGGACCTGCCTAGGTTTTCCGTACCCTGTCGAAGTACGCATAGGGCGAGCGCCGGGCTGCGAGTGGACATGATCTGCTTTATCCCGGCTATGGAGTCGGCCTGCATCTCGGTTTCTTCCGCTCGTCGAGGCGCCAGGACGTCGGGTTCGTTGCATGCGTACATTTGGTAAAGCACTAGTCGTGCGCAAGTGCATAGGGCAACGTCAATGGCAGACGTTGCCCCGTCATCCGGCTGAGCTTCCATGGGTTGAGAGACATAGCTATCCAGGGCAGTCAGGGTTGCGTTCAACTGGATAGCCTCGTCGAGTATGAATTCCCAGTTCTGGGAGTCTTTTCGATAGTTTCTATGGTTGATGACGCGCCCGAGAATGTGCGACGTTTGACAGACCCTCGCAAAGGGACCGATTGTCGAATTTGGCGCGAAGCCGGTCATGAAAAGAGCCTGGTTTGGCCCTATCTTACCGCGAAACCACTCCGAATCTGTCGTAGGTAATAGGTCACCGCGCGCCGGCTCTGGGATCGCAAGCGGAAAACCGGTAGGATTGAGATTGACAAAGCTTGAAGCGTAAGCTGAGAACAACGCATTGAGGGGATGTAATGATGGGGGAAATGAGCTCACCATTCAAGTATCGATGTGGCCCACCATGTACGGCGCTCTTCTTCAACATAGGTCCAAGTTGGCGGTCCAACAAAAAGCTGAGTAGAGTTCTTTCGGTCGTGGACGCCTCTCAGAATGCCCAGTCTAACGGCGCGGCCCACGGTCAAGTACGCAGCTGGAAAGATACCATGCCCAACCTCGTACAATGCAATGAGGACAAGGGACTGAAAAACATGAAGAGCTACTGGTGACACCTCCTCGATGTTATTCAAGAAGCTTTTTGCCGTTTTGTAAAGTACAGACTCTGATGCTGACGTATCGAGCTGTGGCGGAGTGCAAATGAGCTTCATGCAAATAAGCAGAAGAGCCAATCCTGGAGTCTCGGTCGGCAGATTGGATTGAATACTCAGATTCAAGCCTTTCTTGCTAATAAACGGAAACCACGTGTCAACGGAGTCGAAGTAAAGCTCGCAGATTGCATTGACGTCCAGACCAAGCAAATGCGAAACATGTTGAGGTATAGGGTAGGCGCTATTCAGCGTGGAATGTGGGACGGAGCGGAAGCGCTCGGTGTCAATGAAGAAGGCATCGGGGAATGGATTTATGACATCGCTATTTCTCGAAGTAGAGGATACGGTTGGTGAGGCAGGTTGATCTTTCTCGGTGGTTCGAGAACCGTAAGCTTTGCGACGTGCTGGATACTGGCAGGTCTTGCCAAGACGGATGCACTTCAGGTTGTTGGTGAGTTCGTGATGATCGCAGAAGGTAAGAAACGTACCAAAGAGCAGACCGGGAGTTCTCGCAGGCATTTCCTCTTTAGTCGACTATCGACGAACGAAGTCAGAAAACAGCAGTAATCCCTTGGTGCGGTGGAAGAAGCCGTACCTGCATTGTCGACACGCCTGCGCTGCGTGGCCTACACTTTCGCTCAGGGACTGGACGGCGCACGGCTCCGGAGATACGACGGCGGCAGCGAGCATTGTCCCGACGGGAGGACGTGATGCCGTTTGTTAGTCCGAGCCCGGAACTAGGAGGCGGCGAGCGGATAGACGAGCGGGCATGAGCGGGAGTTCTTGTCGCAAGCGGAGAATTCAGAGCGGGCAATTGGCATCGTCCCCGCTCCAAAATCCCGCTCCAAAACCCCGCTCTACGGCCCCACTTCGCCGTCGCAGCCCGCTTACAGCCCTACATGACGCATCAGGGCGGACAATCTGGTATACGATCTATTAGAGCGGATATTTCAACCTCCAAGCGACCGCTCGTTGTTCTACGCGTCCGCTTCATGCCCTGGGCCGGGGGAATCCTGCCGAGTCTAGCAAACCGGGACAATGCCTATAAATGAGGGCTTCGGTCCTCCCATTCTCGAGTTTCTCACCAAACATACTTCAACCTCAAGACACAGACAAATACCATCAACTCGACTTTTCCAAATAATCCGGCCTCAGGTACTCACCACTTACAACATGTCTGATTCATTTAAGCCTTACGCCACTCAATTCTCCAACCCCAAAGGACCGGGTGACGCACGACCCACTGCGCTTCAAATCATCAACGACAACCATCTCACAAACAAGTGGGCCGACAAGGTCGTCCTTGTGACTGGAGGCACCTCTGGGCTCGGAACTGAGACGGCGCGAGCTCTCGTGGCCACCGGCGCCCATGTCTTCATCACCGCCCGCGACCTCCAGAAGGCGCAGGGCGTTGTCGATAACATCCTCAAGTCGTCTGAGGGTGCTGGCAAGCTGGAAGTCATCGAAATGGATATGAACTCGCTTGAATCAGTTAAGAAAGCTGCACATACCTTCCTTTCTAAGTCGACTAAGCTGAATATCCTCGTGGCCAACGCTGGTAAGTTCGCCGCATATGCTTACAATATGAGTCTTGGCTATGATACTGACATCGGATAATAGGAACCATGGCGACGCCAGAAGGGAGTAAGACCAAGGACGGATTCGAACAGCAATTCGGAGTAAACCACCTGGCCCACTTCACACTGACGGCCTTGCTGCTCCCCGCCCTCATCAACGGCAGCACTCCGTCTTTCAACTCGCGTGTCGTAGCTCTCACGTCGGCCGCGCACAGATACTCTGCCATCAACTGGGACGACGTCAACATGACAAAAAGTTACGACCCGTGGGTCAGTTACGGGCAGTCTAAGACGGCCGCCATTTGGATGGCCAACTACATCGACCGCGTCTACGGCTCGCGGGGTGTCCACGCCCTGTCGGTACACCCAGGTGGTTCCCTGACTGCACTGTTCCAGAACGTGACGCCTGAAATGATGGCCCAGTGGCAGAAAGACACCGCTATGATGGCCAACATGACGACCGCGGAGCAGGGTGCCGCAACGAGCACCTGGGCTGCAACGGCCAAGGTCTGGGAGGGTCAGGGCGGCAAGTATCTGAGCGACTGCAGCGTGGCGGGGCCTGCACAAGATGCCATGTCTGTCCTGGACCCTGGATATGCACCGCATGCATTCAACGAAGAAGGGGAAAACAAGTTGTGGACCTTGAGCTGCGAGCTTACTGGTGTGGAGGCTATGGAGTAGGGAGGCTAAGGTGATGCGGCAAACGAAGCGCTTCGACGTTCCTTGCTGGGTGCCGAATAAGGAGATCATAACATAGTGAGGACATGGGAGACAGGTCACGTGAAATAGATGTATCTCGATTTTTAATTAGAATGCTAGAAATGGTTGTTTTGTCCGTATACCCGAGGACATGACCGGGGTTATCCCAGTGATGCTCACTGAGACGGTTGTGACCCTGATAGACTGGGAGTTTGGTTGCGCGACGATCTATTCCTGGCAATTTGCCAGCACCTCCTCGCCAAATCTTCAATGGCCTCCTCTAGCAAAGGTTAGATGGCAATTCCCAATCTTTACCACTGCTGGTTATCAACGTACCCGTGACTGGCTCATCCTCGTCCGAGCGACAAGTATGGCAGTGCCCCATGCTGATCGGCGACTTGTGAAAGATGAGATTGTCGCAACCGGGGCTCGGGCTCCAGCAAAACTGCTTGACATGGAACACTACAGCGGTGGGAAAACCAGGGTGCCGGTCCAAAAGGCCGCGACAGCGGTGGATCCGAACCATGTGGAGTCCATGGCAGGATGTGCAGTTGACTTGGCCCAACACGCACATCTTTTTCTCTCTCTCAATGCTTTAATTTTAGACGGCCTTGATGTTAGACGAGAACATGATTTGGCCGAGATGCGGATCCTCCGGGGAAGACAATCCGGTCGTGCTTTTGAAAGGCTCTGTTTGCTTGTATGTTGCACGACATGCCTCGTGTCTCAACTCTTGAGTTCCCCATTGCCCAGCAAAACGAATGGTTGAGGAACAACGACGCCAGAAGATTGCCGACTAGAGCACAGACGGGTGCTGAGTCTCTGTGAAACAGATTTCTAGCCGTTATCTTTTAGTGGTGCCACTGTCTGTTTTACGGCCGTTTTCTTGTCGTGTTCTCGCCGATGCAACCTCGGCACGGCACTCCCAGTGGCGTGACATTTTGTACGGGCTCCGACCAACCTTGAGATAGAATGCTGACGCCGAGAGAACATGCCAGGGAGCCTTGTTTGGCTAAGAAAATGCCCCAGTCGATGGCACGATCGGGACAAACGCATTCGCAGTCCAATGTAACCCTTTGTGCCTGTCACTGCATAACATGGATTGAATTCCTACTCCTTCGGCTAGAAAACGTGCTCATCCTCTTGGATCGCTGGCCAACCACAAGTGCAATATTTGCCATATAGGAACGATCGACTGGGAGGTCGAACACCTCTTGTATCACATTTGGTCGATTAACGTGAAATAACAGGCAATCAACGTTGTACTTCCGACCGATTTTCTTGCTATTGGCTCACAATGTTGCCATTGCTTTCTCTCATATTGTGGGACATATTACCGAACAGGCGGCCCTAGTAGTCTAATTGTATGTGTTTGAATGATTTGTACAGAATGAACCCTGTCGCTGTGGACAGTTTAGAAGACAAGCAAATGTAATGACGCGTCTCAGCTGTTCGCCCTTGTGATGAGAATGCGCTCCCATGTGCTGCACCGTACCCGAGACGTCTTGTGGTCTTGTTCTGCGCACCATCGGCAGTTGGCCAATTTTATAGCGACAAGAACACCTTTTCGACTGTCAATCAACCCTGCCTGCGTCGTGCAGGATCTTCTCGTCCCTGTGTCACAACTGACACATGAGTCTTGACCATGATATTGCGATCATATTCCGAGCTCCCTTGACTCTCCGGGCTGCGGTTTGACGAAGAGTCACCGCCCTGCACCTTGTATGTGAGCTCGACCTCGTCGTCCTCAATCCTCGAATGCCCGGCGTTGTAGCGGCCATGGACATTGCGCGAATGCAAGTTTCCCGTCGCAGACTGACCGGTTCTATCGCCACTGACGTAGTAAGGGCTGCTCGTAGATTTATTCCGGCCCATGCGAAATAGCGGCGCCAGTGTAGGCAGACATGCGGAGATAATGGCCACTGAGGGTTCAATGCTGGACCAGGCGAAGGAGGGACCCATCCACCATGCGACGTCGACGTTCTTGAAGAGCCCGTTGAGGTAGTAAATTCGTACAATACTCGCGACGCAAACACTGTGATAAATCAGTTCTAATCACCAAGGTGGTTGGAGGGACGTATGGGACTTACAAGCTTCCGAGCAACATAATACCGACAATGGATGCCTTGACTCTCTTCTTCAAGTGTAGTTGTAAAATCCTCGGGATGGGAACGACGAGAATTATAATGTCGTTGAGCATGTTGACTATGCCAAGTAGCAGGAAGAATAGGTGGGTATCGATGCAGGTCCCCTTTGCTCCGAGATATTGGTTCCAGTAGTAACTCACTGGCCGGCAAGCGCAGGCCATGGTGATCCATAGAATCAGTGGGTATATACTCGTCAGGAAAACGGCCACCCAGAACATGATCGTGAAGACGCGGTTCGAGTCGTTTTTTGAGCGGAAGAGGCGGTGGTAGAGCAGCAGGATGCTGACTTTGGTGGATGTGACGGCTAATGCGTAAACGTAGGGCTCTGCGTATACAAGCTAGGTAACTGGTCAATTCATTTTTCTTCTTGACTTTTGAGATGCTGCATACCTTGATGAGCTTGATGAATCGGGAGATGTTAGTTGACCAGATATGCTCGCCGGCGCCATGATTTCCAGCTATAAGGGGTGGATGTGAGTGACCAAGTGTGAATGGACGGGGGTTAATCGCTCCTCACCTACCCAAAATTGTGGTTGCTACTGTTGCGCTGGTGCAAAACTGTTGAGTAGATGATGGTTAGTTCCAATCCCTCATGTCGAGGTTGTTGACGCGACCATGAATAAACTTACAATGCCGAAGACGATGGCCCAGTCATCGTACCAAAGGTTAGATCCCTTGAACAGACGCACGTAAAACCGAAGCCCAACAAAAGCCGCAGCGATGCCGAGCGCAACGCACACAACGACATTGTAAGCCGTGACAATTTGCTCGTCGAGGTCGAGGCCATCTGGGGCCGGTCCAAAGATGGCCAGAATGGCCGGGTCGACAGTCATGATCCCCAAGTTCTGCTTCCCTTCAACCAGTGAATGAATGACGACGAACCAACAGCATGCGATGGTGATTGGGATGGGTTCGTTACTAGTACCCACGGGGTTGGTCCGGCACACGGGACTTCTTCATTAATAGCTTGTTGGTTCCGCAAGCGTACATGCAGGCACGGGGAACTGCTCGCCGACTCTATCCAGCTATATCCATGCATATCCGCGGTCTGGACGATCATTACTGGTCGTGTCCTGCAGGTCAATGCCGTTTGACACCATATGGGAGTTCCCACGCCCGAGTAAAAAAGAAAACGGAGCAATGTGGCATGACGGTTCCGCTGCGGATGCTACGCCGCACCGCGCTGCAGGAAGGAAGTCCCCGGTTCCGGCATCCATGTATTCCTGGCGATTCCTACTGTGGTGGTAAGGGGGACTGGAATCCCTGAAACACGGAGTCGGGGAGTGGGCTCGGTGGACCCGGGCCCGCCCGGAGGTTGCCCGGGGGTCTCTAAGCTCCCGGCGATTCCATCGGAGGAGGTCGGATATTTTGATCGGCAAGGAATGACAGGCGTCCACGAGCTGCTCTTTGGCGTGTGCGTTTATTTCCGACGCGTTTCCTTCTCCACGGACCGCTCTCTGCACATGCCTCAGCACAACGTTGCAACTACCTGAACCAACACGTGGGTTTCCTGATGCCGCGTCCAGATAGGACCGCATACGTGGGTTACGTACTCCCAATCCAGCCTCAATATATCCACCCAGCGTCGCAGAATTCTCTAAATCTGGCCGGTGGTACCGAGCAATCCCTGAGCCAACTGCACATCAACCAACAACCTTTCGCCAGGCACCGCAGACGTCGTATCATGGGCGGGTTTGATGGCGTGTCTGGATGTGCAACGCCCGCCATCCATCGACATGGAAGCAAGGGCTCTTTCCCAATGTGCAACTAGACAACCCAATTCAACTCCCCCAGAGACCCTTCTGGCACCTGGACGTGTTTGAAACGTTGTCAGGGGAGATGCAGGGAGATAACGATTCTGCAAGAGTATATGATCAGCGACCTGTCATGCCGCTTTTGCATAATTATGGGCAGCCTGGACTCAAGTTTCAATCCTTTCACTCTCAATCCTTCAGGAACCTTTTTATCACTACTATTTACTCGAGACTGACTCCCAAGAAACATCTGATTTCTCAAGGAGCGAATCCATACGTGATCTTTCAAGATGGCTACCACAATGCCAATTGAGGTCGTATCTACCGATCGACCAGAGCTTGACGAGAAGCATGAGTCTACCATTGAGGTAACTGCTTCGCCCGATCTGGCCCCTCCCCTCCTCCCTACCGAGCAGATTGGGCCCAAGGGTTGGGTACGAAACATTTTCTTCTTTGAACTGCCCGAGGACTACGACATGGACGCCCTGGCCGACCTCCTCAAGACCAGCTACAAGTCCTTCAAGGATCGCACCCCGGTTGCTGGCTGTGAGGCCATCCCAATGGAGGGAAAGCAGGCCGGTATGCTGCAGCTGCGTCACTACGGCGATGAGGTCGACGACTTTGCCGTCAAGGACCTTCGTGCTGAGGGTGCCTTCCCTAGCTTTGCAGAGCTCAAGGCTCGAGGCTTCCCTGCCTCTGCTCTGGACCCTGAGATTGTCACCAAGCGCGGTCTCGGTGGCGAGTGGCCCGGGGCTGGCGACCACTTGACTGTCACCATGATGCAGGCCAACTTCATCCGCGGCGGCCTGCTGCTGAACATGTTCTTCCTCCACGCCTTTGCCGACCACACCACGGCTTACAAGTTTACTGAGATCTTTGCCGAGGATGTCCGCCGTGCGCAAGGCCTCCCCATCACAAACCCGGTTGAGATCCCTTCAGATGACCGAGCCAAGCTCATGAAGCCCTCTGCTTCCGATGCTGAGCTGGACCTGGTCCACCATGAGTACATTGAACTCCCATTCACCCCCACTGGCGTCCCTCCCAAGTTGTCGACGCCCAACCACCACGGCCACGTCTTTTATATTTCTCCTGAGAACCTCGCTGCTCTCAAGAGGGAAGCATCGCCCGCCAATGCCAAACTGTTGAAGGGTACGGATCTCCCAGCTTTCGTATCTACCAACGATGCCTTGACGGCACTCATCTGGCGTTCCACCATGGTGGCCCAGCACCCGAATGTCATTGCCGGTCGCGCCGACGCTGCGACGCCTGCCCCTGGTCTCTCTCAAGTGGGTATCGCCCTTGACGCTCGCCGACGAGCCGGTGTTCCGGTCCACAAATATACCATCGGTAACATCCTTGGCTTTGCCCCTGCCATGCTCGACCTCGACAAGGTTGTCAACGAGGCCACGCTTGCCGATTTGGCAATAATCTCCCGACGTGCCCTGATCAAGGCCGAGGGCACTTACCTGGATGAGTTGATGACGATCGTGGACCGTCTTGAGGACTTGAATCGCCTCGCACCTGTTGTGTTCCTCGACATGCCCGGTAACCACATGATCCAGTCGTCGTGGCGGGAGTTCCCCTTTTACGACATTGAGTGGGGTTCCGCCCTGGGTGGCAACATGCTGGCGTTGCGGCCTCCGGCAGTTGGAATTACCCACACCATGCAGGTTGTTCTACCCGATCCCAAGAGGGGTGGTGTTGAGGCGTTTGTGGGTGTCGAGAGCTCGGCCATGGAGAGGCTCCTGAGCGATCCCGTCTTCAGGCGGTTCGCCGACGCCCCTGATGGGCTCTGAACTATTGGATATTGATTAGTATTCATCTTGGACTGGGACTAGGAGAGGATGCCAAAGTCCCCAAAACGAAGGATTTGACGCCAAAGGCGTTGGACTTCAATTGTACATGACAGGGATGTAGCTTTCACTCGGTGCAACCACCCGTTGGTGTACCTCGGGAAACCGCTTGGACAAAGGTCGATTTACGAGAAGCGACTTCTTGCGCGAAAGGATTGTGAAGGACATGAATAGGGCTGACAAATGTTGTAGCTTAAGATGGGTTTCAAATAGCGTCAGTCTGTTCCGTAAATATGTATTCAGCTGGTAAAACGAACAAGAAATTCAATGTCCCATTCCGCCTCGAAGTTTTCGTGTGGCATTATGGATCAACTTGGAAACGTCTAAAATTCTTGGAAGCCAGAAGTGAACATTTCAGGCCTGGATATGGCGATGAGTGTCTAGACACCGTCTTCCGGACCCGGGGCCGAACCTCCGGCCATTGCCCAGCCGTTACTGCAGAGAGTTCCGACGGCCTCTAAGAAAAGTTGAACAATAAATAATAACCCCGGTGCAGGAAGCCAAAGCTAGAGTGTCGCAACCGTGGCCGAGTGCACGGGTGTTGTTGCCCTTCCTTTATAATACAATTTTTGGAGCTCAGTTTCCAACCAGTCAAAGCAATTTGGCGCAGTGGAAGCGCGGTAAGTCATCATAAGGAATCCTAAGAAATTCTCGAACGATAACTAACTCATCCCAGCCGGGCTCATAACCCGGAGGGTAAGCCTATCCTTCGAATCCGGCTCTAGCGACACCAACTAACTCAGTACCTCAGTCGCACGATCGAAACGTGCAATTGCTATACAACCTCATCAGAGGATTTCTTTTTTGCTTTTTTTTTTGATTGACATCGGGGATTTAACATCATGACTTTCCGCAGTGGTGTTCTCACAGGTGCAAGCGGATCACGTGGTGCATGGTGCCCGCCACGGGAGCGGAAAGTCTAATTTTACAGCGCTTAACTCCCTAATATATAGTGCTCTGGCTACCTTATTTTAATGGATGCTCAGCAATCTTTTAGCGCACTCGCGGGCAGGAAGGCGGAGGTCGTTGGAATCATGGACGGAGACAAGCTCCTGTCACTGGAAGGGTTCTTGAACTGCACAGAACGAAGGACGACGATTAGGTCACATCAGATCTTAGAATGGGGCATTTGGAGTTGTCGCGTGGTGCTGGCGCTAATGTAAAGTTGCATGCTTGGTCGAGGGAAAAGTGTCGCCCCATCAACTAAACACATTTTCAGCACCAAGAAACAGGATATCTCTTTGAGGTCGACCAGATGGATCTAAGATCAGTATCTCATCCAAAGCTTGCCGAAATTACGCACCACGGCCAGATTCATCTCAGCACTTTGCAACAATGGGTTTCGCGTCCCCCTCAAGACCACTAGGCAAGCAGAAGATACCTGGAGGCTGGTCAACCCACCGGGTATGCAACCTTTCACGACGTAATACGAAATTCGCCCAGCGGCACCTAAGAACTTACACCGATCGGTACCGATGCCAAAGTCGGAGCGGATAGGGAATCACTCGCTAGGAAAATATTGTCCAAATCTAAGACAGCTGGAAACCACTTCACTGCGAGCCGTCTATGGCAGTATGAGTTATGCACGCCGGAACTGCAGTCACCTCCACTGCTGCAATACCTAATTATTTAAGCATAAACTCGTCCTGGTATCGTTTGATATCTCGTAATCGCAGCAATTATTCTTACTTCAAGCCAAGATCGCCCTATAGAGCTAGTGTCTTGACAGACCTCTCAGTTGTTGCGTCCTCGGCCAACCTGTGTCGGATCTCACCGCGACACTCATCTCAATGATATGGGGGGTGGTGCACGGTCCAGTGGGCTACAGGAGCCGAAAGTGCATTTCGCAGCGGTTGCAACACCTAATTTTTATTGCTCTCGGTACCTAATTTCCTAAGCTCCGCAATCTTTTAGCGCACTCGCGGATGACGTCGCCCCTCTCCTCTCTGTCCATACCGAAGTCGAGTACTCCAGCAACGAATACAGAGCCCTTGGTCGACTGGTTGGCGGCTCCCGGGACCTGAATAATGGTATCTGGTTGGTTGAAGTGGCATAATAAACAACGGACATCGCAGCCTAAGAGTAAAACCTTGGTATCAAAGGGCAATCATCTGGTAGGTTACAGCTAGGGGCTAGGTTTACTCGAGGTAAATGTTTTTTTTTTTTTTTTTTGCAATCTACGATATATGAGTCCCACTGCTGATGTGTTTTATTGACTTTAAATCAGAGTTTATCCAGTTGACAAGTTATTTTCAGG
Organism: Ilyonectria robusta; assembly: GCF_021365365.1. Lineage (NCBI taxonomy): Eukaryota > Fungi > Ascomycota > Sordariomycetes > Hypocreales > Nectriaceae > Ilyonectria > Ilyonectria robusta. The sequence continues at coordinate 788,955 of NW_025764437.1, read as the reverse complement.
TTGCTTAGTGTAAGGTCACGATCCTCAAAGCGTCAAACTCATCGCCAGAATCGATGTTGTACTCGCTGGGACAGGCATTTTAGCACAAGACGAGCACGAGGGACATATTTCTTGTTCACCGGGCCACCAGGTATGCAAACCTTGACGGAGAACTGTGATGTGACAATCCCGGGGAGTGACAATATTAAGGAGGCTACAGTACGCGTTGCTCAAGAACCCACTTTGGGATACCCTCGTGGACGAGCACTGTGCACCGCGAAATCTGTCGCTGACATCGGAGAAAGTTAGATCCAGGAAACAAATATCAGCGGTTTTAACGTTTCCGACAGGATTACTCTCAGAGATGTTGAAGATCATGCCAAATACTTAGTCCATGAGTTTAGAAACGAGGTTTATTTGGGATGCTGCCATAGCAACTGAGGGCAACCAATCCGAGAGCACCACCTATACTTGATTCCGCAAATGACAATAGAGTCAGTAACAACCATCTAGGCTCTCTTCGTAGGTTTCTAGCTGAAAAAAAGAGCGGCTCGATTGAGTTGCAGGGAAGAACCCTAAGCATGTTCCTTGCGGTGCCCGACAGTTGGCTGCTGACCTTGGGTCGGCACGACGAGCAATTGATTGGATGGCTTGGATAAGAATAACCATAGAAAAAAAAAGCAAATACCTTTTGCGGTTGTCTGCAGACTGTTTGTCTCATTTCAACTCTTATCTGTGGTTCACAGAAACAGCTGGTGAACGTAGAGATGCCTTGTCCTTCCGCGGAATCTGTGAGCAATGAGAGGGACGAACCTGGCCGTGTGTCCCGGAAAACAAGGACGCGTGTGCGTTGAGAGGATGGGTTGTCCTAGGTCGCGCACTATTTTCCTTGGCAATCATATCTTCCGAGGTTGCAGATCAATAGTTTGGATGGCGTGCTTGCGGATTGTTGCCTCTTCTTGGACAAGTGTCGGCCGCCCAAGACGTGGCTATTGGCCTGGAAATCTCGGAGATATCTAGATAGATATCAACGACATGGTCAAATTAGCCTAGCAATGAGAGTCTGGGTGGGTAAATCGCCAAATATGGCCATTATATGCCGCCGCGAACTGCTCGAGGTTAGGATATATCTTGGCAGTGGGCTGGCTAGAGCACGCCTTCCGTCAGGGAATTAAGTAATCTGAAATGCGGGGTCTCTCATCCATCGATTGTTACAATCAAGTGACGAAAAGGCCCTGTGGGCATGTTTGATTGCCGGGGTTCTATTGCGTGATTGTGTGACTACACCAAGCCGTGCTACAGGTAACCTACTGTGGACCCAATGCTGATCAACTGGTATATATAAGCGTACCAGTTCTAAAAATTTTAATCAACAGAAATTTGAATGTTCACCATTTAGTAGCACATCTGAACTAGCGGTATTGTCTTTATCTTTAATTCTCTCGTCGAATACTGAAGCTGGGCACTTCCGGCTTGCGTGCGTTAGGTCGTTCAAAGTCATGTCGGACGGGAAAGATGCTCCGCATGACAATGCTAGGACTGTCGAAATCGAAAACCATCCAGGTGAGTATCTGCGCATTGCCGTTCTGGTGGTTGATTATTAACACCGGGATAGTGAAGTGGTACCGCTCGCCTACATACAATGCAACCATTCTCGGAATATGCAGCTTTGCTGCGCCTGGTCTATGGGGAGCCATGAATTCCTTGGGTGCAGGAGGCGCACAAAAGCCGTACCTCGTCAACACCGGCAATGCACTCACGTTCTGTCTAATGGTGCTGTCTTGTTGGGCCACCAGCAGCATTGTCAAATACATCGGCATCAAGGGTGCCCTCGTCGTAGGAACCATCGGATTCGCACCGTACAGTGCGGGCTTATACCTGAATAACCGGTACGGGGTTGAGTGGTTGGTTATCCTTGGTGCTGCACTCTGTGGTGTTTCGGCTGGAATATTCTGGGCGGCCGAAGCTGCTATCGGAATCACTTACCCCGAGCCAAAGAACAGAGGGAGAATGGTTGCGTACTGGTTGACCTGGACTCGACTTGGCCAAATTCTAGGTGGCGCGATCAACTTGGGCATGAATGCGGATCGAGACCAGGCTGGAAAGGTATCGCACAATGTCTACTTGATATTCATCGCGCTTCAATGCTGCGGCCCTTTCGTGGCGCTGCTGCTCAATAGCCCGTCGCAGGTCCAGCGATCAGATGGCAAAAAGGTCGAGCTCTCCATCTTCGACCACCCATGGCAAGAGTTCAAGGCAACTACGAAAACATTCTTACGCCTAGAGTTCCTGCTTCTCATTCTGTGGATTGGCCAGGCAGTCTACTCAGAAGCCGTCTTTTTCACATACATTGCACTTTGGTTCAGCGTCCGGGCAAGAGCCCTTGGATCATTTGTCTCGGGCATTGTCGCCGTCATTGCCGGGAATCTTCTCGGCCTATGGTTGGACCAGGCTCAAATCGCACTCAAGAAACGAGCTCGGTGGGCTTTTGCCGTTATCATGACGCTCCAGGGAGCGTGGTGGATTTGGCTAACCATCAACGTCACGGAATTCCGACGCACGCAGCCAGTGTATGACTGGAGTGATCCTGGATTCGGTCGAGCCTTCGGAGTCTTCGTGTTTCTGGTTTCGGGATTTCAACTGAACTACAACTTTGCCTTCTTCATCATCGGAGAATTATCGTCAAACCCCCAAGAAACCATTCGCTTGTCGGCTCTATTGAGAGGCACTGAATCGGCTTGGCAGGCGATCAGTTATGGGTTGGGTGCAGTCCCCATCTTCGCCTCCGTCGGCAGCACATACCTCAACTTTGGGCTTTGGGGCTTATCTTTGTTTCCAGCCTGGTTGGTAATCCGGAAATTCGGGACAAACCAATCTCAAAACACCGACACTGAGAAGCAGGGAGACGCCTAGGAGGGCGTTTGATATTTTAGGGTGGTGTTGAACCCAGGCTAAACCCACATTTTTCGGACTATAAGAGAGTCCGCCAAACAAGTTATAAACCTTCATCTTTCGCAACAGTTTTGCCCCTGGTTTCACTTTTGGTAGTAGCGCGAATAAGTTTATGTCAGTACGAATTCTAACCCATGTTCAGTCTTTTATGCGTATTTTTAGACCTTCGGTCCATCCTAAAGGGGTTGAATATGTCCCAGCCCCCCTTTTCTCCCAACGTACCTTAACCTAGAGTTCTACACTGCCCTCACAGCCCGCTTAGTGAACGCGGCCATAATATTGCTGGAAATTAAAACAATTGGTCTAGATTGGACTCGTCATCCATTCCTCTGCTGTGTCCATCCCTTTGATTCGTCCTTCTGGTGCAGGCGCTTCGAGTGGCGTCAAGAAACACCAAAGCATGCCCCATTTACATGTGGTCGGGGGCCAGTGGAGTGCCGGTAGAAGATGAAACGCTCTCAGCTTCTCAAACACCACTCGGGGATTACGCGCGCGTTGGGGCTCAGCTTCTGCTAGGTCACATAGCGAATGGGAGGTGGCTGTCCTAAGGTAGCAACACAGTTCAAAGGGGAAAGGCCGGCTCAGACTCCATCTGATGGGTCACGCCGAGTCCCTCCGTCCCGGACTCACGGCCAGGGGCGCAAAAGTGCCCCAGGCAAGCGAGACACTACCGCGGCGGCGAGACCAACTACATACATCAAGTTACATGCCATAAAATGGATCCGGGGTCGCGGACCCGTGCACTGACTGCACAGCCTCTCCAGGTCTGGTTAAGCGGCGGTATGCCTTTATGCAACTAAGAGAATATTGCAATAAATCGACAAACCTCCCATTGATATAAGGAATCATCGACATGCTCCGAAAACCTCAGTGGAGGCCGCAGATACCCAAACCAGCGTAATCATGGCAACCGCAAAAGACAAGCCCCCGAAATGGACTCGAGCAAAGGCTCCGAGAGTCAGAACCGGCTGTGTTACATGGTACGCCATTCAGCCGACGCCTTTGGTATGATGTGCTAACTGGGTCACCAGCAAGTTCGTTAACCCAAGCCAAGATATTGGCGTGCTATTGCTCATTGATGATTAGAATCCGACATCTCAAATGCGACGAGGAAAAACCCCAATGCCGCAGATGCATAAAAGACGGCCATGTTTGCGACGGTTATGAAGTCATCTCGGGTCGGAAACCGAAATCCAAGACCAAGGACTCCAAGGCCAAGGAAACCCCGCCCAACACCGCCCAGCTCGTGCTGCGACACAAACATCCCGTCGTCCAGGTTTCTCTACCGCCGACATTGATCTTCGATGCCTCTCAGTTACCGACCGAGATGGATTTATTCCATCACGTGCGAACCTGCACCATCCAAGACTTGGCGTCTGCCTTGACGCCAACGGACTTCTGGTACATCCATGCCCTTCCACTCGGCCATGCCGTGGAGCCTATCAAGTACGCAATTTGTGCCCTTGGAGGTGCACACAAGCACTTCAAATCGCAACTCCTTGGGGAATCCGGCAACTCATCACTTCAAGCGTTGGAAGAAATGTCCATTCAACAATACAACCAAGCGATACGCCACATCCAATCGTTTACGCAAACACCATCAAAGAAAAACATGGAGGTCATTCTGACTTGCTGTGTGATTTTTATATGCGTTGAAAATCTCCTGGGTCGTTACTCCGAATCTTTCCGCCACATGCAAGCCGGATGTGCGCTCCTCGCATCGATCCGACAGCTCTCAGACCAGGAAGCTGCTCTGAGCCTACAGAACGGTGTACAACTGGACAAGGCGAGGGAGAAATCCAGATTCTTCGACGACATCGGGGCCTTGCTGTCAAGGCTTGGCCAAGACGCTGCCATGTACATGGGCGTAGACATCATTCCGGAACTCTACGTCCATTCCGCCCCTACCATCGACTTCCCGAGAAACTCTACCCCATTCGATTCGGTTAGTACAGCAGCACAAACGCTGTTTGCTATTGAAACGGAGCATGGTGTAAGAATGCACATTGCTGAGTTGGAGTGGAAGAATTCTCCAGAATATGACGGTCGCGATCTTCCCCCATACTGGGATGACGATTCCCTGCTTCCGGAAAATGACGTGTTCAACATACTAGACCTGGAGAATATCTATCATGATTGGAGTGTCCGCTTCGACCTCTTCAAGAGCCAGATCGACAAGCGGACTGTACCGAAACAGGAACTACGTCAGATCTCAATGTTGTCAATTGGGCAGTCAATGTGGTCGACCTTCCTCGAGATGAAGTCGTTCGACGATGAGATCAGTCGAGAAGCAGCCGATACCATATTAAAGAGAGTTGAATCTCTGATTGAGATTGAACTCTATGGACAAGATCCCATCTTTTCCTTTGACGCAAATGTAGTTCCAGCAATAACGCTGGTCTTTACATCATGCAACGACTTCGAAGTGCAGTGGAGATGCGTACGTTTATTGCGCTCCATCAGGATAAGAGAGGGGATTTGGGACAGTAAGGAAATGGGGGATATCCTAGAATCGACGGTGATGGCAAGAGAGAGGGGATTGATCTCATTCCAAGCACTGCCATGGAAGGTGCCTCAGCTGGCAAGGCTGGTTTCGACTCTTCGTCTAACCCAATCTAGAATCTCTACAGGGGCCCTGGCTTTGGCAGAGGAGGATGCTGACTATTTTGGAACGGGTTAGGCTGTCATTATGTAGGATCGATGAAAGATGTATTGTATGTACACCAGGGAGGACTAGGACTACTTTTAATTGCCATGCCCTACATTTACATTTTAACCCTGATTGGAATGGTGCGACTTCGTGTTTTCTTCTCCAGCCAGTCTGGCAAAAGATTGCGATACGCTGCCAACCTCTGGAGATAGGCTATCGTGTAGGAAGAAGCACAGCCCCAATACCTCCAGCGCTAATTAAATGCTTAATTAAATACTGGCGGCCTCGAATTGCTAGTGATATGCTAGCTTGCTGTTAGTTTCACCCAGAAATTTAGGTGCCTGAGGATGGCAATCCGGCATTTACTCCTGACTTGGCGGAAAGCTGTATTCGATCTTGTCCGCAGATCTAAAACAGCGATAGAGCGGAGTTGCGGATGGAGTTGTTGTCATACATACCTGACACTGCATTTCGTCTAACATGATCACCACACGCTCTGGATGTATTGTCCCTACCCCTTGCCGATCCTACGATGGAGAGACATGGGTGTTTCGACATCTGTCAGTGGGTCAGTGCCAACAGCTGTTTCAATAGATGCACAAGGTCCGGCAATGCAACTCTCGTCAGTGTGTCGCCATCATTTCTCAATGAAGTTTTGCGCCGATGTCTACTGGGCTGGTCGTTTGAGATCTGGCGTTATGTCTTCCTGGTCTCTTTCTTCATAACAGGTGGTAAGTTACTACATGTATGTGGTTGCGAACATATGACGTCCATATGATGTCCACAACCTTGATCCAATAGCAGCCCCGTTGCCATCAACATCTTACTGTTTTCAGAAAGCAGGCGTCTGGTTAGTGAAGTTTGAGACGCCATGGTAAATAGTCTAGACTTAATAGAAGGCATGGAAATAACCTTGTACCAAGACCGTCTCGAATTCTTGCAAATTAGATGTCTACCGAAGCCGGGACGCCACTTACACGGTGGTATTCTTCGTGAGTGATGGTTGTCTGAACCTGGTAACGTGTTCGGTATTTCTAGTCGCTTGTTTTCCATCATCAGTACTATTGATCCCTTACGACCCTATGCTTTCACGTCTTGGTCGGCAGCGGCTGCGGAGGCCGCGGAACCCGTGTGTGGTTCTTGTTGTCCAAGAATATTGCATGAGATACGTAGGTGGAGTTTCCCGTTATTACGATGCACCCAATAACGATATTTGCTTAATGCCGATGGTCCCACTTCGGCTGCGCCCGCGCACTAGAACAATTGTGGCTGCCTTCTGGTCAACCGAGGGAGTATGTCACTGCTATGCTGATTGGCTCTGTCGTAACTATACAGAAGGCTAGCCTATTTAAGACGAAGTTGGCAAGACACAGCCCACTCTAGCGCCAAAGGTGATTGGCTCCATCGTAAATAGTAATTTGCCGGGATCCGGGCTCTAGTATCAACTCGCTCAGGCATGCAGATATCACCCCCAGACATGTGCTTCTGGATTGTTTCGTCTCGCCCTAGCGAGTGGCTGTTGGTCAAACGGCAAAGCGAAATACGAAAAATGAAATTGAGCGGCTGAAGCGTGTGGTCCAACCCGAGTGGCACGGTTGAAGATGCATTGACGAGCTGCATGAGAGGGCTCGTATCCATGACAAACAGGCCGAGAACCGCCCTTTGGGCCGACTGCAGATTCGTGATAATTTGCTCCGAGGCGCAGTCATTCTGCGAATTTTGTTCTTCCAGATATGGACTTCAAGGCTGACAAGCAGGAGGCTCAGACGTGATTGAGCCCGTTTCTGGAGTGAGACCTTCTCTTTCCTTCGGAGGTTCCTTGTCAGGGAGGATTTACATAACCTTCTTCAGGGCTCTTGATCCGTGGGGTCCTGTCAATATTTCCGGAAGTAGCAATTGACCAGGGAATCCGCTAGGCCACGCACGAGCCATGCCGTGTTTGTTTAAATCCAAGTATTCTCCGACTTTCATGGGTTGAACATATATAGAATTGCTGCCACGAAAAGTCGTTGTCATGAGGTTGGTCAGGCAACATCTCGAGGAAGGAAGGGCTTGATTTGTAGTTCAACTGCGACGTAAAATACAAGCGGCCGAGCTCATGGCAGTTTGGGTGTCAAATAACCGAGAACCCGGATCTGCACTTTTTTTTGTCTTGCTATATGGTCAAGTTCTTGAACCTATCTATCATATATTTAGACGAACGCCACAAAGTAAATATCGCTGCACATTCGTAAATCCTATTTTTTTTCGGCCGCTCGTTCTCGATTGTTGATCAAAATTCTGCGAGAGATGCAGCTATACTATTGTGGTATTGAAAAGAACCCAGGTAGATCCCAGGATTCTTGGAAGAGTGCTAAACTGCCCAGTCTGCCAAGTGCATTGAACCCGAACTTTTCGCGAACCTCCAGGGTGGCCCATAGGTCACACGTCTAAGGCTTAACCTAGTGTCAATGGCGGGGTATTGAAAGACATGCCTTCCATCATGAATTCCTGATCTTGGCATTGACTAAGTGCGCCCAGACTGATCGTCCGTGGCGTTTGTCATTAACGATTCTTCTCGAGTGAGACAGCCCACAAGGATAACAAATTTTAGCTCGTTGACAGCATATCGCCACCTAGAATAGCAAATGCTCTCGAACGTCGGGAGATGCCCCTATTCGTCGGTCCTATTAGATCAATACTTCACAATTTGCCACAATTTGCCTGTCAAGGTACCTTGCTTCAAGGGTATGTCAGTGCCAACAATAAGGTATCTCTACAAAACCGGGGCAAGTCTCGAGCTAGCATTTGTAATCCTTGTGGGCTGGAGTGGCCAACTGGGATTCCGCCAAGAAGACGGGATCAGCCCTATAAGATCGCCGAACTGGTGCTCCGATCGGTTCTTAGGCGGGATACTCACCTTGGCGAAATAAGAATTACTCTTGCAAAATACTTATATAGGTGTCCTGTATTGAGAACGCAAAGGGAAAGCCCCTTGAAACACTCAACACATCATTATGTCAAACGAGACGTCAGTTTACTCTCTATTCACCATACGGCACACAGTATATCTGCCCTATTTTGAAACAAAAATAATGGCTGTGACGACAGAACACAATTTTGGGAGTTGACAAGTCGTTCTTGGCCAGAATGCCTTACAATGAAGTTATTTATGACCTGATTTTGCTAGTCACGAACGGCTCTCTTTCAATAGAAAAGAAAATGAAATCTCACAAACGTACCGACTTGCTTCTGATCTCCAAAATACCCAAGACGCATTTATTACATTTACTGATCATACAAGAACTGTCTCAGAATAAGAAGCTGGTTCAAGGCATGAAGTTACAAGATCAAGAGCCCTCATCTACAAGTATCACTCTTTATTTGCAGCAATGTCAAAGTACCTTTCCTGTTCATGACGAACTCACACTAGTGTCCACCCATCCAGATAACACATCGCCGTGTAGAACATGTAGGTCGCACTTAAACTGCCGGAGCCACTCAGCATTGTCGGCAGGAGTCTGGTTCCACGGATCATCGCTAAGAAAGCTGATTAGTCATTTATGTTTCTAGCGATACAATCAAAGAACCTAAATCTGGGAAACTCTTAGACTTGGGTACTTACTCTTGAAACATGATCCATCGTGCTTGGTACTGGAGTTCCTCATCCGTAGGTACATGGCTATCTGGATTACGTGGGGATATCGTGCTCACTACAAACCGAGATAAGTCTCTGACAAGTCTTCGGTAGCAGTTATCGTCATTGAGTAATAGCGGCATCGCCCTGGGTGGTATCTTTGGCTCGCCATGATTCGATCCAATAACGGGGACGGAGGTGGAGGTGCCGACTGTGTCGAGAGACTTTCCGATGGGATCCTCAGGAGCAGTGCCCGTAGGTAATACGCCAAGGCGAGGAATTTTGGATTCATGGCTAGAAGTGGTGGCTTGAATGTCTTGCATCTCCGAACTGTGATCTGACCGAGGCGCGGATTGAGGGATCATTGACACAAGATTCGCGCGACGGCGAAATGGTGCAAGCCAACCGCTTGACCCGTATATTAGCCCAGCCAAAAACGTTTGAAACCATGGGCAAGGGTGGGGCGAAGACGCCTCCATCCGCGTAACAATGCTGTACGCCTCGAGTTGAAGATCCGAGTCTCCCACTTGGTGCCCGAGCATTGTCGAGATCTCGACGTAGTTCTGGAGCTGATTCTCCATACTGCATGTCTCGAAGATGTTTCCTTTCCCGTGGATCTTAAGCTGAGTGACCCATGAGGTCGAGTGGTTTTTCATAGGACGAAGCCGTGCCCGCTTAGTTGTCTCCTCGGACGAGGTGAGCAAATCGCGCAGCCATGACGGCGCCGTCGTCTCAGCGCTTTGGGAGAGAACATCAGAGCTAAGGACGATACAGCAGCTCTCATACGCAAGAGCTTCGTCAGAAGGTATGCATTGGCTTTTGTTAAGGTGGTCTGTGAGGAAGTCCTCTAGTTCCAGCTTTATAAGCTCAAACGCGTTGCTTGGAGTTTCTGGATGTACTTGTTTGGTTGTAAAAGGCCAGGGCGAGTTTCGCTCGTAGTGAATTAGATCTGCGGTGGTATTAGTAGAGTATCGGAATGTATTCATAAGTAGTACTAACACGGAGGCACAGAATTCTCAACCATGTCAAGGACATGGTCCTCAAACCCCCAGTCACCCTGCCAATCTGCCATTGACTTTCCTTCCCTGAAGTGTTCGGCCAGGTGGCCAACTCGATCAGACCAATGACTCATAACAAACTTACAAAACCCACAGCGAGAGCGTATAATCTGACTCTCATCCTTCCAAAGGTCCATGGGCCAGTCGTTGAACTTGGCATTATGTACCAATTTAAGATGTTGTCGAATGTGATCTTTTCGGTAAAATATTCGCTCCTCTGGAAGACGCCCGAAGCAAATAGCGCAGTTATGGCTCTGGAGATGATCTTCGTCTGGATCTAGCTGGGCGCAGAAAACGCAAGCTAGCCTTGATGTGTTTGGATCCTTAATTCTTGGGCCGTCTGGTGAGCACGTCCACCGCTCAAGAGACAAGTGCAACGACTTTTCATGCCGTTGCCAGCTGTGCTTGGTTTTGAATGTCTCGGTGCAAAAGGTGCACTGAAAAGTATGTGACGTTCGCGAGAGGTTACTCAATCCGGTGGTGTGCATAGACCGAGCTGCAGCGACCCTCCGTCTCCTGCGCTTGGAGCCTTGCCCAGGAAGTTCGAAGGACCTACGCGAAGTGTGCGAGTTCTGGGAGTAGGCAGAAGCAAGAGAACTTCTACTTGAGTATGAGGTCCCTGCGCTACTGGTTGATAAGGCATTGTGCCACGACCCGGACACATCGCGATCCTCATCGTGAGATTGTCGGCCCATGCCTGGCGCGAGTCCAGATATAGCTTGTGCGAGGGCAGAGGCATCGACGGCTTCGTGTTCAGGTGGCGAGTTCTGCCAGCGCTGTAAGGGGTCCATATTCTGGAAAGACATGGGCGATTCGTTTGGGTCAGACATGTCTGTGTTGGAATAGGTGTCTCTCAACCCCACGAATGGTGATGGTGCGCGCGGGCGTTTGGACTTGATGCGTCGGCGGGTGTTGGCGAGCCAGTTTGCAATCTGTTGTCTGCTGAGGCCCGTTTGCCTTTGGATGCTCTCCATTTCTTTTGCGGTCGGGTAAGGATGTCGGATATGGTCTGAGAACCAACCTTTCAAAGCCCTGACTACCCAAGAAGGAAACCGGGGCCCAGCCCGGGATGGTTCTATCAGCCTGGAGTCCTGAGATTCTCTTTCATCAGGCAACTCAAAATCCATGGAATCTAGCTCCTCTATGGAGCTACTTGCAGGTTCGTACGAGCTAGACAAACTTCTGACTGGTGCAATGCGGAGAGGGTGTGCTCTTAGGTCAACCGCATCCCCGGGCAAACAAGGCTGGCCAGCAGGCTCAGTAACGAGCATGTCCAGGTACGAGTCTGGTTTTTGTTGCGGTCGAGCGTGCGATCCTATTGGTAGTGGAAGGGTCTGTTGCTCATGGAAGGGGAATATCCCGTCAAAGATAGACTCTACCCTGCGGCTGGACTCGGGGGTGCCCATATCAGCATCCAGGCCATTCATCGACTCGCCAGCGCCGAGCGCATTGATATACTCGAAAGAATACGTCTCTTGATCCATTGTATCCGTGACCCGTAGTCCTTGCAGATTGTCTCGGAGCGAGGGCGCAGGATCTCGGAGAATCGGAGAGGAGTTGGGCGGCTGGTTTAAGCCTCGAAGGGCGGAAAAGGACATGTGACCCACCCATGAACATGTCGATTTCGCCTTTCGGTAGTCGCATTATTACCGGGTACGCGACCCACCCACTCCGCGATCATGTTGATTTCGCCTTTTGACATGACTTTTCTGTGGGGCTTTCCGGGTATCATGTATTCCTCTAGGAAAAGGATATATTCGCTGTGATCAAACAACTAGGGTCAGAACGTCGTGGTGCTCAGCGCAGAATTCTAGCCGCGAAGGCACGGATGTAAGCCAATCCTCTTCCGGCCGGTCCGGATGACCTGGAGAAGCAATTATCACCATCATCAGCACTGCTTTACACACTGTCCATTTGATCAAATTGACCGCAACGGATCCAACATGCCGCATTAGTGAAGCGGCCTTCCAACCCTTCAGTTAATCCATCACCCGCCACAGACCCGTCTACTCATTCACATTCAGCAATCGGGCGCCCGGGGAGGATTGATACGCATTGCATCCATAGTGTTCCTTCGCTATTCTGCGGGACTTCACAATACGTAAAAGTTTTCTGACGTATGCTGCCGCCTCCAGAGCTGGACAAAGGTGATGTCTCAGTCACCTGGAGTTGATTGATCTCGACATTGTGCCTATAGATGCACTCAAAAATGTAACCATTATGGTCATTGTGCTTAGCTGTATTGCTACCATGTAATTCCCCATTCAGTATTCGATAAGTATCCTCATGCTCTTCTTACAAGTATCAGTAGTCAAACTCCAAATAGTTGACTCTACTGTTGTCTCCTGCGGACCCTAGTAATAGGTTTAGATACTGATATGAAAGGCAGGCGTGTCGGCAGTTTGATGGAGTGATAAGATAGCATGCAATGCGTGACCATCTGTAGGGAGATAGAAGATCCAGTAATCTAACAATAAGTAGAGATGTCACATGTCTTAGTAAGGTCAACCGGGTAGGATAACTGTTAACGCCAAGGCATCAAAAATATGGCTGGCATCTTCTTATAAGCTATACGATGACTTGTTCACCTTGGACTAGATGGGCGGTCCTGAGTGGTTCGTTTGGCAACCTGCACGCGGACCCGAAGCGCATAAGGATCCGTTATGACTATTGGGAAAGAGAACAAGCGCTGAGAGGCGTGGGGAAAGACAAAACGCGTTGAGATAAAGGTTCTTGAATTAAGTTGCTCAGGGAGATAGATATATGAGTTTTCAACGACACATTAGCCTAATCAGAGACTCATCAACCATTTGTCGAGATATTCCACATCCTTCATCTTGTTCAATAACACTTCGTACTTCTTCCCTTCCGCCACACCCTCCTCCAATGACTGAGGAATCTCAGAGCACTTCTTCACATCGTCCCACTCCGTCGCACCAAAATCCCGCAGCACCGCACACCGCTCGTCCATCGTTCCACAAGCCGCCAATCGGGACCAATCTTCTGGTTTTTCGGGTGCATCATACTCTGGAAGCCGCATAGGCGAGTTCACCGCAAAGGTTTTGAGCAAGATCACAGGGTTTTTATCCCCTCCTGAAGACGATGAAGGTTGGGAAGGGTAGCCGATGTGCAAGTCGGGCGGATAATGGTAGCCGTAGGGGTAGTCTAATGAGCTATGCTGTGCCTCGAAAGCGCGGCTGGGCCACCACCGAGCACCGAGCTGCAGAAGGTGGAGGGCGAGTTTGTCTTCTTCTCTGAAGGATTCCTCGTCTTCGCCGATGGTGAGTTGGCAATCGAGATATTGGGATGTGCGTGGAAGTCCAAGCCACTGGAGTTCGACGCCCGTGAATCGACGGATGACTACGCCGACGACGGAAGGGTAGGCAATGACGGTGCAGTCCTTAGGACCGGGGATGATCCGCGGTTGGTGGCCGCTTGTAGAGCTAGTTTCCGGATATGATGGGGTGATTTCTTTCATTGCGAGATCTGATTCATAGATCAATAGATATTAGCAACGTGCTCCAATTCAGGGCACAAGATTCAGAGGTAAATGTGAGTGGGCGGGGGAGAATGATGACGCAGTGTCATCTAGGTATTATCCAAAGCCACCTGCAAATCCAACATTTACCTTCTCCTGACAGCTAGGAAATCCGATAGTGCGAGGGCAGTCAGCCGCCTAAGCAAGCAAGGATGATTGGAACCCGAAAGAAGGTAATTAAGCGAAGCGGATGCAGAAGTAAATGAGGTTACAAAGTAATATGATAATAAGCTTATTTACCCGGTGAAGGAGGGAAAGTCTAGCTGACATAAGCCCTCGGCTACGACGATGGCTCAGGGAAGATGAATTTGACTTACAAAGCTGGTAAACGAGCTGGTAAATGAGCCACCTAAACTACAAAAGTCCCTCCCATTCTGCATTTTGCCGTATCTTCCAGCAAACAGCCCGCACTAAGAGGCGGATTTATTCTCCTGCCTAAAGATAACATCACGGCCTCAGATCATGTTGCTGGTTAATCACGCAATCTACGGAGTACATCTACTTTAGCTCGCGTTGTTGGTTTATCCTTGTATTTAGACCTAACACGACCTTAACTCATGCTGTTGGTTAATCCCTCGACCCGAATCTGCCTTGACTCGTGTTGTTGATTAATCCTTCCATCTAAATACAGCACTGCCTCATCTCATGTTATTGGTCATCCATCTATCTTAATTCAACACTGCCTCAACTTGTGTTTTTAGTTAATCCTTCCGTGTAAGCCCAACACGGTATCAATCTTCAAGAGCACACTCGAACGTTCGCTAAATGTATCCTGGCAAAACGGCCGGTCCCGGTCCCGCTGTGGACCTTAAGGTCCAGTATTTCCATCAGCTTTATAGGCTACATTCTACAACGCTAAATCCTCCACCAAAGGTTCCCAATATCTACCAGGACGTCACGCCACGGTCGGTACTGCGCCCAGAGAAGCTGCAGCCGCCCAAGTGGTATGGATATAGATAGTGGCAGCATGGAGGGGGTATAAATGAGGAAAACATCCTCAGTGATGCATGGCATTCTAATCTCCACGGCGAACATCTTGTTTCTCCCCCAACGTGCACCTTGGATTCGATACTTGTGTGCGATTAAGTCTCTTTGCACGATGCTATTTCCCCTTCTTCTAATACCTCTTCTCCTGAATGGCGTGCAATGTCTACCGCAAGCCAAGCGCGACGTTGCGGCCACGGCTAAATTGGCTGAAGGCTTGTCGACCGAGGAGATGAATGATGCCTGGCCGTCGCGCGACATGGTCGATATTCAGAATTGGTACGGAACAAGCCTATTTGGCTGGAAGTAAGTGCCCCTCTTCCTCCCCCCGACCAATATGTGATTCGTATAGGGGCGGGCAAATGGGAGTTTGACCACACGATTTGAAGCAAACCATGACAATGTCATGACATTCCGACTCTGACCATGCTCTAGTGGTTGCGATAAAAAGGATAAAACTTTCAAAGAGAAGATCATCGAGGCTTACGCCGACGCCAACAAATTGGTCAACTACGACGGCATAAACGAGAATCTTGACTTCAATTCAGCTGCCGCGCTTCAGTTCTTGGGCCCTTCCGCGCTGAACATAAAACAGCAGAAACAGATACAGAATGTCCTCTTCAATGCAGCAACCGTCAAGCAGGGTGGCGCTTGGTTTACCCCGAATTGGCTTCGTGTAAGACTCTCCAGGTAACCCTAAGCTTGGAATCTGGCGGGCTGAATATGATACAGGTGCGCTGCGATGATCCTGCAGGAGTATGCCCGCCTGAGCCCGAGGATCCGGATAAGGATCCTGTATGTCCCCCAGCAACCGCATCGGATGACGAGCCGCCCCCCCAGAATCTTGCGTATGCCAGGAACCCTTTCGAAAAGGCCGCGGACCCTTCAAAAAAGCCGAATGACAGATTCTCGGAAATCGCTTTCTGTCGCGGCTTCTTTCAACTCCGGAACTTGGGAAATGCGATGGCGTATGGGTCGGGCTCCAGCCACCCTATCCTAAAGTCTGACTTGAGTAAATATCAGGGCTGAGGTAACAGAAAATTCCGATACGTGTAGCAAGTGGCGCGTGTTAACATTATTAGCCGATGTCTTTTTGCATGAGCTGTTGCACCTTGACTTGGTCGCCAACTCCAAAAATGATGATCCGAACCCAGACATTCGTGACTTCAAAATCAAGTTTAGAGTCGGCAGTGGTAAGCACAAAGGTGAGCTGACGAAATACACCAAAGTCTACGGGCCACGACTCGCCAAGATTCTTGCCGGCTTCCAGCCATGGCGTCGAGACGTGACCCTAGGTCAATTTATCCAGCGCAGTGATGACAGCTACTCCATGTTCGCCTTGGCAAAATATGTGGAGAAGACTTATGGCTTTTATCCATATATACCCGTGATTTACGACCAGATTACTGAAATGCCTCGGATTCCGAATAGAGATAGGAGCTCGGCACTAGCGTTCGAAACGAACGATAATGAACCCATAACATTCATCAATTTCACCCAGGTGGACGACGGGATGTGTCCAACAGTTTATGAGAATGGGTCAGGAGAAGACCTAGAGATCGGTGCACCCCACGACAAGTCCTTGTACCCCGACTCGTACTGGAAGCAATACGATCAGTGGATTCAAGAGATCAGGGATGCCTACGGCTCGGGGGACGGCGAAGAGAACATGCCGGACTTCCTGACTTACGAAGGGACCGAACCTGGAAAAGCAGTCAAGTCCGGTACGAAGCTGCGGATCCTTTGCGTTGGGGATTCCATCACCTTCGGGGCAGGAAGCGACCTCAATGGCGGTGACGGCAACGGATACCGGCTCAGACTCAAGCAAGACTTATCGGGTAAGACCCAAGAACACCCACAGACCTACAGGTGCGGGATAGCTGACACTTGTGTAATAGGGGACAAGGTGTATTTTGCTGGGACAGAATCGAGTGGCACGATGGAGAATGGCAATTATGTGACAGCCCATGCGATGATTGGACTTGAGTGTACCGCGTAACTAACGGATTATTAGGCTGCTTGGAGAGGAAAGTCGATTAAATATATGGCAGACCACGTTGGTCCTTCTTTGAAGCATCGACCCAATGTCATCCTTCTCCATGCGGGAACAAACGACCTCGACGACAGATCCCAGTACTCGTCCGAGGGAAATGACCCGGAGGGAATGTCAGAGCGTCTTGGGGATTTGATCGACCAGATGGTTAAGGCTTGCCCTGATGCTGTGATCTTGGTCGCGATGATTATAGATACCTGCGACTCACACAAAGCTGCACGTCATAGCCAATATGTCTCCCTAATCCCCGGAGTTGCTAAGAAGCGCCGCTCACAGGGAAAACATGTTCTTGCGGTTGACTTTACTGATATTCCACTGAGCAGCTTACGAGACTGCATCCATCCGACAAACGACGGGTATAAGACAATGGGCGACCACTGGTACGATTTTATGCATCAGATCCCTGGCTCTTGGATCACAAAGCCCGTCGGATCTGATCCCGATCTAGCGGTGCTGGAAGCGATACGAATGGCGGGATTGCTACTGATATTCCAGGGCCTGACTACGGCAATCCTGTCGTTGCCAAGTCGAAGGAAGAGCTCGCCGTGGCTTATCAAGTGGCCCTCAAGGGTGACCAAAGTGCATGTCGGAGTCGTCCCGTATGGCAGAGTGCTGGCAAGATTGCTATGGGTGTCGGGGAGAATGGGTTGTGGAAGTTCACGGAAAACTGGGGCAAGGCTGGCAAGGTCTTCGATGGCATTGGGAGACCTGCGTCAGGTGTCAGGTGAGTACACATCCTTTGCCGACTGTTAGGCATACTTGGACTGCAAGGATACTAACGGGCAATCACCTCTAGGTTTCACGATATGGATGGTGATGGCAAGGCTGGTAAGTGTCCATGTGCTGCAGTAATTCGATGCGTGGACTATGGTTAACTTGAAGAAATCAGACTATGTCTGGCTGGACCCGGACACTGGAAGACTAGAGTGCTGGCTCAACAATATGCCTGACGGATTTGTTCGTGCCGGAACCCACGAAAAGGGCGTCATCGCAGCAGGAACAGCTACTGCCGAGAGGGTATACCTTGCAGTAAGTACGGCCCAGAGACCCGGCATGACCCCGACTGACAGTGATGCCTCTAGGACCTCGACGGAGATGGTGTAAGTTTCGAAGACACTAGGGGGACCAACTGACGGTTTGCTAACTGACTCTAGCTTTCCGACTACCTGGTAGTCTATCCTGAAAATGGATCGGTGGATGTATGGTGGAACAAGGGACCAAGCGGTAACGCATCCAACGGTTGGGACTGGGCCAAGGGCGGCCAGATTACAGGAGGGGTTCCCCACGCTAACCTAGCCACTCTGCGGTTCCCTGACATGAATGGAGACGATAGGGCTGACTATGTCTTCATCGGAAAGCATGGTTCTTTGGCAAATTGGCAAAATACTGGGACAGATCTGGGTAGAGGCGTTGAGTGGGTGTCGAGGAATGGCATTGCGACCGGCGAAACTTATCAACTTAGCGATTTTTCTAAGCTGGTGCTTGCTGATGTAAGTTTTGAAGGGGCATTTTGTTATGCAAGGGGTGCAGAGCTAACGAAGAAAATCTAGATCGATGGTGATGGTCGTGATGGTAAGTGGCCAACGCACCAAGCATCTGAAACAACAGCTGACCATGTCGATGTAGACTATCTGGTTTTCGACGGTGACTCAGGCCTCTCTGGCTTTTTGAACCAGCCATCAAACCGTGAGGGTGTACCAAAGTGGGTTAAACAAGACGACAAGGCCTTTGCCGTGGGTATCAAGGAGGACCGCCACAGTATTCATCTGGCTGACATGGACGGGTGAGATACCAACATTACTAATTACGTTGTATTTAGAGACTGACAGCGAACGCTTTAGTAATGGAAAAGCCGACTACATCTTTGTGGACGACAACGGCGCTGTTAACCTCTGGCACAACCGTGGATCCGCCGACACATCCATGGCTATTGATGGTCTTCGGTTTGCAGACATTGATGGCGACGGGGTAAGTGTCTCGACTTCCCCATCGGCAGAAATCCAGAGGACTAACCGCTATAGATTGACGACTACATTTGGGTCCATCCGGAGACTGGGGCACCAAGTGTTCGGTGAGTGACCTGACCTTTGAGCCCGTTGCGTGGCAGATAAGCTGACAGAGCATACAGCCTCAACAGGGGGATAAATGGCCATGATCAACTTGGATGGGAGTGGGAGTCTGTGAACGGTGGCAACCCCATTGCAAGAGGAACCGCTCCGGGTGCCAAGGTGCGGTTCGCTGATCTCGACGGGTGAGTCTCCTTGATACACCTTCTCCGTCGTTGTTAACCAGCTGTCTTACTATTGACCCAGAAACGGAATGGCCGACTACATTGTCATCGATCCTAAAGATGGAGGTATGAGAGGTTGGCTTAGTCTCGGTCCAATTGACAACGAGTACGGTTGGAATTTCGTGCCGCAGGATCGGATTTTCCAGGGTGGCATTGGACCTGGAGCCAACGTCCGACTGGCAGATATTGACGGCGATGGTGTAAGCTACCTGCTTGATACTCAATCTGCAATCGCTGACCGTCATAGCGCGACGACTACATCTATCTGCACCCTGGAGGCCGTACTACCATATATCGGAACAAGTGGAACAAGGATAGCCCCATGGATAGCTGGGTGCGAATGGAAGATGCCGAGGCGAAGAACGGCATCCAGCGCCGCCCCGAGGAGATTCTCTTCCACGATATCAATGGGTTTGTACCACTCAGTGCACTACCTCATCCTCTGCTGACTACGTTCGTCCTCTAGCGATGGCAAGGCCGACTACCTCTGGGTCAACCCCGTCAACGGTATTGTTCGTGCTTGGATCAACAATTACCCGAAGAGCCCAGCATGGATCGACAGTGGTGAGTATGCCGGCAGCGTGGGCACCGCGGGCAACAATATCCGCTTCGCCAAGCTACAGGCCAGCGGCCGCGCGAGTCTCGTCGTCGTAGACCGCAGCTCCAACGCCATAGCCGCGTGGCTCAACGGCTGCGATGATCTCGACCTACCGGATACGACACACAGGATCGTCATTACCCACGTGTCGACCAAGATTTCCGACAAGATGTGGGGGGTGACGGAGTATCCGCTTGAAGGGACGCCGCCCAAGGACTACTGTGACCTGACGGGAAAGTATTCGCGCGGCGAGAAAACGAGCCCCAACGATCCCGACGACGCCAAGTATCCTACTGAAATCACGGGTATTAAAGAGCTCTATGGCCATAAGTGCGCCTATAGCGGCTCGCCTTACACAATCGGACGCTTGAGGTGTGAAGATGTGAGTGGGATTCGCTGTTACAAAGATGGGAATTTTGGCAAGAAGAAGGACTGCGACGGCTGGTCGTACACACCTGCGTTGTATTGTGTGTGGTGATAGAATAGTAAGTGAACAGGACATTTATTGTTTACCGCAATATAAATTCCGCTCGGGTCCGATTGAGACTCCTCAAGAAGTGATGGATCAGCCCAATGCAGCAACGGACTACCTGCTCCTTTCGGCAGAACCCCCGCTCAAGTCTAGCTGCATCCTGGATAGCACAACGATCCCGGTGTGAGATACGTGGACCCGCTAAGTTATCAGTATCCATCTATATCACCATGGGTAAACATTAGCTGAGGTATTTTGCTACAACGCTGTGTCGTTCCTCAAACTCCTTGGCTAGCCTACATCAAAATGCCACCACTCTTCAGCCTGCCTAGGGCGCCAGCATATCAGTATTCTCCTATTATTTCACGTCCCCGCGCATTCCGGCTCATCCGGATCCTCCCACCCCACCGTGCCTTCTTCGGTGACACGTTGCGGATTGAGATCATCACTGTTGACGACGACAGCCCCTGTCTGTACGACACTCTGTCATACACATGGGGGTCGACAAACGGACGCGCGCCAAATCGCCGAATTCTTGTCGAGACTCAACATGGGCCTCATGAGTTGCGCATCTACCAGTCTCTGGAGCTTACGCTCCTCAGCATCAAGGCGAATCGGCCCATTTTTGTCGACCAGATCTGTATCAACCAGTGCGATGATGAGGAAAAGGCCAACCAGGTCCAGTTGATGCATGACATCTATGCAAATTCCTCTCAGTTGCTGGTCTGGCTAGGCCCTGAAACCAAGCTATCCAATGAATACTTTTCTTACACTTCCAAAGTGTGTGATGAAGGGATTCTAAGCCGCTTCATCGGTCCAAGGAGGGGTGATTTTCCCCAAGTATTCGATGCAGTCATGAAGCCAAAGATTGAAGTCACCGGATCCATTCGCGAGGATCGAGATGATGTTCTAATGCTGCTGTCAAAATATGGAAACTCTTACCCAGTAGATGGCCTTGAAGACGTGTTACGTCGGCCTTGGTTCAACCGCCTCTGGATCATCCAGGAGGTCTGTTTGGCGCCCAATGTTTTGTTCATTTGCGGCTCTAAGGATATGAGCTTCGAATACTTTCAACTTGGTCTTCTTTTCTACACAATCTACAACACGTTCTGGTTAGAAAATCTGAAGCATGCCGTGTCCCAGGCTGAACTTACTCAGCGCGACAATATCTTCGGCCTCAATCAAAGTCCTATTCGCATGATCCAGGAACGCAAGGCGATTCACATGCACGGGAAAAGACATTCGCTATACAACTTGATCATCAAGTACAATACGAATGGCGATCAAAAAAAGATTGGAGCCACGCTGGCCGAGGACCGAGTGTTTGGCATTATGGGACTAGCAGAAGCTCAAAGCTTGATTGGGATGAATGTCCGATACGGAGATGTATCCAGGACTTTTACTGAGATTGCTGCATTCTTGGTCGTCCAAAATCTCGATGTCATACTCTTCTCACAGTTTCCCAAGCACATCCCGAATCTCCCATCTTGGGCACCTGATTGGTCTATGAACCTACAGATACCAGCCAGCTACTTGACATTACAGGAGCCAATCTTCAGCGCTGGAGGGGCTATGGCCGTGAAACCAAGTGTGGATTTGAACTCGAGGTGTCTGGTTGCTCGAGGCATTGCAGTTAGCAACATTGTGAAAGTTGGCCAACAAGCCATGGTGAAGGATCCAGATCAACGAGTCGTGCAAGGGGTTGATTATCGTTCCGTGAAGAGATTTTACGATGAGCTCGATGTTTTCATCCCTCAATCCCGCATCAAAGACGACATCGAAATGGCTGCCATTCGCCTAGCAGGTTTTGATCTTTCGATGAGGCAATTCGCAGCGAGATATCCCGATGACACAGCGGAAAGGCTGAAGAAAACAAAAGAGCAACTTTCGAAATGGGGTCAGAAGTTAATCGACACTGACAATATCGTCTCGTCATACCATATCAGTCGCGTGTTCGGCACCGTTGGCATTACTCCTTGGTACTGGGTTCCTGCGAGTGAAACCGATGCTCTTCAGCTCTGGGCCGTAAACCCGGTAGCGGCCTTCACGAAGTGGGTGAAGGCCGCTGGGATGTTTATCTTCGACCTTATTGGAATGTCTGTCGCGTCAGCAAATGTGGTGCTATTGTCTAAGTATCTTCGATTGCGACGCAAATATTCCCGCATGGACTTGAATGCCTCAGGGAGGGATGGGGTGATGAAGAGGGTTGGCTTGGATCCCGAGATGGCCCTGGGAGAGATGAGCTTTTATTCAAATGACTTGATAAAAAATGTCGGACAGAAGGTGTATCTGACCGAGGAAGGTCACATAGGCACGGGTTGCAACGACATACAAGAAGGCGACACAGTAGTTGTGTTGTTTGGGGCGAGTGTTCCACACATTTTAAGGAAGAACGAATCTGTTACTGGGGAGGATACTTGGTCATATATCAGCGAGGCATACTGCGATGGGATCATGCATGGGGAAATTTTGGGGGGTGATGGCGTTGATTTTCATATTGTTTGAATCTTTTGATTCTGAATGATGATCAAATAATCAGTGTCGAGGTTGATCTACATGGCTCAGTGAACAAAGATGGCTAACAACGGGGTATGAAGGTCAAGACTGCGAGCTAGCGGAAGAGCTATCAGGTTTTCAGTCTTTGGGCCAACAGCTCTGAGCCATTGCGGAGGTTGCGACTAACCCGCATACGATACCAACTGGCTTCTCGGCAAAGATAATTATGACCCTGCATATTATTGACGCTTCTGGAATATACAGTGGGTGGCTAAAAGCTTTTCCAATGGTCTTAGAATGACACATCATATTTTGGAGAAGGGAGAGATAAGGAATTAGCTAAAGAGAGACGGAGGCATTTTGGGCAGGAAACTCCGAGACCACGCTGAAGGGATTTCTTAGCGCCCCTGCTCGGGATCCTACTGGTAACCAAAATGCTTTTAGATCGCTGATCGAGTTCGGATAGAAATGTCGGTCTTCAGTCGCCTGCATCGAAAAGTCTTTGTCCTTGACAGACTCCTCTAAATCCCGCCCTGGTCAAAAATGCGCTACTCGCTCAAGAATCGGTGTGTCTTAGTCACGGGTGGTAGTCGAGGCCTAGGAGCTGTCATCTGCGAAAAGTTTGCGGCAGAGGGTGCTCATATCATGGTCAACTTCGTCTCCAACCGGGCCAAGGCCCAGGAGGTCGCCAACAAAGCAAGCTCGTATGGAGCCAAGGCTTTCACATGTCAAGGAGTAAGTAGTCTCCCAGCGCATTTTCTGTCCAAAAGAAATACTAACGCGTTTAATAGGATGTGGGAGTACCAAGAGACAACGCGCGCATCGTCAGAGAAACAGTAGAGGCGTTGGGTGGTCTAGATATCATCATTGCCAATGCTGGGTGGACCAAGTTTAGCGACTTCAAGGACCTCGAAGCCCTATCCTTGGACCAGTGGAACAAGGTCAGCTCACAGGCATGATGGTTATCGCTCTTTACTTGGCTAATGATATCAGTGCTGGGCAATAAACACAACATCTCACCTGCAACTCGTGCAAGCAGCGAAACCCATCTTTGATAAGAATCCGGACGGTGGAATCTACCTCATTACTTCTTCCATAGCAGTACGAATCCAATCACATCTAGTTTCATGTCTGACTCGAGCTACTAGGGTATCACACAGAGCGGAAGCAGTATGGCTTATTCTGTTACGAAAGCCGCCGGCCTCCATCTGATGAAATGCATTGCCTCGAGCCAAGGGCCAAAATTAAGGATCAACGCAATCCTTCCGGGTCAACTTTTGACAGAATGGGTACGTAGCACAGCCCCTTCCACAAAACACCTTAGAGATCTTACCTTGTGTAGGGCTTGCAACTCAGTGAAGAGCAGCTCGCCGAAGAAAAAGACGAGGCTGTTTTGAAGCATGAGGTATTGTCAGCCCCGAACCCTTTCTAGGATAATATCCTTCTTAACTCGGTGCAGACATACCTTGACGATTGTGCCGATATGTATGTCGCCGTCGCGAAGAATTCCTCACTCACAGGACAAGAGATTGTTGTCGATGCTGGCCTCACCATTGCATGGAGTTCTCGATTTTGATATTGGACTTCTCTTGATACAGGAGTACCTCATGTGTTGTCGTATGACATGTACATGTCAGGTGCCGGAATGCAAGGGATATCTAAACGCCGGATTTGGTCAAGACTAGTAAATCTACATTCCGTAGCCGCAGCTATACTGAAGGGAGACCTGATATCAGCTACAAATAGCTAGGGACAGCCGCCTGTTGGCAGAAAGATCAGAGATCAATACAGTGACCACTGCCACCCCTACCTTCCTAGCTGCCTAGCAGCTATCATCTGACCTCTTCACTCCCGTTGTGTATTACAGCCCTGACAGTACATGAGTCTCATAGTGGGCTCAAAGTTTGAGCGTTTGAAGCCCTAGTTACCTAAGACATAATAGTTGCCCCATGACACTCGCCCACTACCATGTTTTGGACCGTCGCTCAGGCACATCAGATCATTGTAGGACACTGATGTCAATAACATTTATTTATATTCATAGGGTCAAATAGGTAGCTAGAAACACCCAAAATAATTTTCAACACAAGCATCTTAGAGCTTGGAACATGTTATATCCCCTCAACCACTCACATCGGGGAGGTTGGTTCGATACTTCAAAAATTGCGGTATAGTTGAAGCAATCCGGTGAAGGAGTGTCATGTTGTCTTTGTACATCTAGTCGCACGTTGCAGTTTCAATTAGCAAACTATCGTGATTTGGAGACGAACAAAAAAAAGTAATGGGGGGTTCATTTCTAGACTTACCTTGCCAGCTGAAACAGGTGGGTAGTTGCTTACATGGGCGCCGGTGATTAGCTCAGGGATTGGCTTAATGACAGTCTCGTAGTTTGGCGAAAAGAAGAACGGGACGGCATATCGTTCTTCACCTGAATAGTTCATGACTCGGTGGCGTGTGGAAATATATAGATCATTGGTAACGGCCTGTAGCTGATCACCAACGTTCACAATGAAGGTGCCTTGCTTCGGGGGCGCGGAGACCCATTTACCCGACTTGTTCAAGACCTCGAGTGCACGAACTGGTCCTGGAGCTAGGATGGTGAAAACTTCACGAGTGGACTTGTTAGTTATTACTTTTAGTCCTCATGAAATGCTGCACTCACATTCAGAGTCGGTGTGCGGGTCGAGCCTGCGGGCTGTAGAACCTCGATCTTGTGGTGGGTAGTGAGCAATGACCGCAGAACAGCCAGGATGAGAGGTCCAGTTGTCAAAGTATCCCTCAGGTAGACCCAGAGACATTGCAACTGCTTTGGCCAACAAACGGCAGAAGTTCCGCAGTTCACGATAATAGTCAGAGAGGGTTTCCTCAAACCCCGCCGGCTCACTTGGCCAGACGTTCCCACCCGCCATAAAAGGGTCATTGCAATCGTCGGCTGGATCGTCGTTGAGCTTAGCGTCGTGACCCCACTCGAAGGCTTCATTCAAGTCTGAAAATCCCATATTCACAGTCAGTCGTTTTGTCATTTTCGAGCGGCGGGAACATTGTAGACAGACTTCCTAGGCCATCCGGTCCCGGCTTTCCGGAGCCCCCTACAGGGGTGTAGCCCCTGAAGTTTGGGCTATTGTCGATAAAGATGTCCATCCTTTTCTCGAAAGGCAGGCGGAAGAAGCGTTCGGCTTGTCCAAATACGTCATCGATTAGAGCTTGGGGGATCCCATGGTTCTCAATATAGAAGAACCCAACACGAATGCAGGCGGCTCTGATGTCTGAAGCGACTCTTTTGCGTTCCTCAATGCTGTCGCTCCTAATGCCGCTGACATCAATGACCGGAATGGATTCAAAATCTCCTGCTTCTGCAGCCCAATCATGATCACCCTCCCTTGCTGGCTGGTTATCATTATCCCAGTCTGAATAGCCCATCGTAGGATATGGAAAAGGGAAAGCAAATATAATGAAAAGGATTGTCTACTCAATGAATAATGTAGGTACACTTGGAACGACTGGGAAACTTTAAGAGTGGTGTCAGTGGACACTTTATATGCTCTAATCAAGGCACCCAAAGACGGTTGATAAGATCTGATTATCATCCAATACAGCAGCTACGACGAATCATCCCACGCTCTAGTGAACTCGGTGATAGCTCTAGGTCTACTAGAGCTGGCAGAGCTTGTCAAGGGTGTAATCTGGACAAGGTTACTTTTCTTTTCTTTTCTTTAGAGGCAACTAAATCCGAGGTACCTATACTTTGTTATTTATACACTGACTCTTTCCTATCACATAACATGCAAGTTACATGGGGAAAGACTCCCCGATATCTCAAGCCCGGTAGAGGCAATGATAGTTGCATTGAGCAGCATCATGCTTTTGTCCCAAGGGCGTACAGATTAGATAAGCTCATGGAACGGATGGTTCAGATGGCTCAAAAGGAGTGTAGCGAATGACGTGTTCCTTCGGAAAATTAGCAAGATCCTTTCCTTATCATGTACGTCGCAAGGGTAGAGATAGAAGTGCGTACCATCGACGCTACATATCGCGAAGAGAAGAAATGAAAGAGGAAGGAAACTCCGAGGGCACTAATCGTGGACATGACAGGGAACCAGCAACCCTGTCTTACACCCGGCTGTCCACATAGAATCAGAGTGATGGCTTTTTAGTATTATTTTGTGGTGGAGCGTCAAGATCCGGAGCCACCAATTCAAGCTAGCCTCACTACCTGTCAACTCTATGGATTCTGGGGAACCCATGCGTTCTTCACTCAGCGTGTGCTGTTAGGTGTGGTGCCGTCGGAACCACAAGTGTCTTTACGCTTCACAAATCGGGCATTCCTATCGTCACCGCCATCTTCTGGTCCAACTTTGATGAAGTGAGAAACAATGACCTGCAAATCAAAGTTATTGACCACGGTGAGGTTGCAAATTAAATGGCCCATTGTGGTACGACAAGAATGTAATTCTGCATGTCCCAATTGGTGGTAGCAAGCTAATCGCGTTGTCAAATAGTCGAGAGGACGGTTTCTGATACATTGAGGCACGCACCTTTCGATTTCATCGTTGGAGCCATGTGGGACGCTTCCTTCAATGTTGTTTGCGCGTTAACTTGTTTGGATTCTGGGACAGTGCAAAAGGCGGTTGCGTCCACAACCTAGTCTGCCTAGCCATAGACGAAGTCGTGGCTGTTGCCAGGGCATCTGGCTAAAGCTCCCATCTGAAACTCAGGAGGAAATGATCGCGTCCTCACTAAAGGAGCTCCGACTAAGTCCAAGGATGCAGGTAGACGCAATGAGGCAGCGACCCATGGAAATTGAGGTCATCCTCGGCAACCCGCTGCGAATAGCACAGCAAGTAGGAGTGCAAGTGCCGACACCGGAAAATTTGGACCATATTCTTCGTGCTAACCAGTGGGTAATAAAAAGACTCTGATCCAACCTCAAGCCCTTTGTCCAGGTCTGGAGATATATCGACTGAACTTAGATTTCAACACGATTCCCAATGTGCAGCTGTCCTGAAGGAAACAAGCCTCAAGTAGCCCTTGAACATTGGCTATGATGTAACGTCGGAGTGTTTCACTATATATCTAACCGTCAAGCTGATAATCCAGCTCGATCTTTCGTATGGTGGATTACGTTTTTGTTCGTGTCGAACCAGACTGGTCTATATCGCCACTAATAGATCAGCGGCTTAATTCAACATAATATAGAACAGTGATGTAGTTGGACACATGCATCTGGTCACTTGTATAACTCGTTGTTCCGACTTTGGCGATACTTAAACTACCAGCTTACCGATTTGAGAAGGAGACTCCGAGCTTTCATTTGGGTGTGTGGGTCAAAAGACAGCACTTGACTTGTCTTCTTCGGGCTTTCTTACCCTATACACATCTCCTCCAGTGAGAACCGAGGAAACTCACGATACACGACCCGCTGCCTAGTGCGGTGCGGAGTGCCGTCAGTGCCTGCGTCGAACCAGTCTTGTTCTATGGCGTGTAAGTGTAGTACCCTGGTGCAACGCGACCGATGGAGCCAACCGTCTTCGGAGGACCAATGAACTCCTTGCACCCTGCCCACGACCAATTCTCATCCAAAAATGCTTCGGCAAGGGACAAGAAACGCCCCTACAGAAAGCTCCGAAAGAGGAATCGGCCGAGGCCTCCTTTCAGTGGACTGAGACAGTAGACCCAACCATCTTGATCGTATACTCAGACGGCTCCTTGTCCTCGGAGGGAGTAGCCAGCTATGGCTTCGCCATCCACCAGAAGGACCTCTCCGTCTGCAACGGCTCGGACCGGCTTGGACCTGCCAAAGTCTTTGATGCTGAAGCTACGGGGTACATCGTCTGGTTCCTCACAAGCAGTCTTCGTCGAGTTCCAGGCGTTAGCTGCATCTCACAAAACTATACAATTGCGCCACCAAGGCTGGAATTGATGGTATCCTTTCCCCTACCACACCAGGCCGCTTACTTTCCATATTGGTCAGTCGGTCTTTAGTAATCACATTCAGATGGCCCTTCATACTCACGGTTTATGCTGGGCGTTTACATATGACGGTGGCAAGCTGTGCACTGAGAAGGAAGGCGACTCCGACGTTAGCTCGTAGTGCCGAAAAGTCCGCTCAACCTTGTCATTCACAATCTTTTGAACTACTGGGACGGATTAAAACTTCTGAAACCTGGTTTTCATTCAATCAGCGTGGACTGACAGTAATTACTAAAGATAAGAAACAGGCTCTGGCCAGAGAGATATTGCAACCCTACTGCTATTTTATTATCTAACACTATAAAATTAAGTCAGACTGATACCTCTTAACGAGCCTGCCTCTTTTCCAACTAGCTGTGAATAGTAGTTTAGTATTTTCTTTTCTTTATATAATTTGAGATTTAAAATTAAACTTTTTAAATTTAAATAATAATAGATTTTAACTGATATTAATTATTAAGACGGCCCCGATTTGTGAAAACTCGAGATGTTGTAGACATCTGGCCATTGCGTTGCTCAACGAAGTGAATTGGAGTATAAACTTGATGTGTAATAACCCCCCGCCCCCACAAAACCTTCGCCTGTCAACCTTCGACCAAACCCTCCGCCCCCGATGACTCATGCCTGACACCGAGCCTCCTCCAAGAAGACGAGTCGAATCGCCTATTGTTTGATTTGTTATGTACTGCACTACAGCGGGACTTGTAGCATCGGCCGGGTCGACTACAGTTCTTGTCGTTGGCATAATGGCTTTCAAGAGGATAGATGAATGAGAGATGATGTGTGAAGGAGGGAAAGAGTCAGAGCTCAGCTTCTTAAACTGACTACAGCTTATATATTCATACAGGTTTTAACTTTTTCAAGTTAAAAAGCTCGATATTTGGTTATTATGGTAGTATGGGTAGGAAATACTTGAATTGTGGATGAAACTCTTGATGGAGCAGACAGAAGTTAGATTAGATTAGTAGACATTTGGCGCAACAACTTCCATCATTCTTCACTGTGAATATGCCGAGTACATCTTCCCCGTCTCGATCCACCCTGACGTCCAGGGGCGGTCATGCGCCACCCTGATGGATAAATGGTAAGCCGTCTGTGTTCATGTCTTAAGGTACTCGTGTATTGAGCAGACTGTATTGCTGACATTTATCAAGGGGCCAGGGTGCCCTAGTACACATACCCAGAGGGGGGACTAGAAGCTCAACAGTAAAAAAAAACCAACAATAATATCGGCAATACAGACCATATACCCAGTCCATTCAAAGGTCAAAATTTTACTCTGACAGACTAAAGTTTCTAGTCCAACTGGTTACCTTTTCCAATACCTCAATAAGCTGCAGTAACAGTCGCATTTACTAACATTTATATTATTTTCTTCTAGGTGGATTGAACACTTCATGAAACGCGACATTTGGTTTGTTACGATGGGTGAGATGGCGGTAAGAACCCATCGGCCCCAGGAGCTTGATGCCAGCATGGGCGAGCGCAATGCTTCACAAACGAGTACCACTCTGTTTTGTATTAATCAGCTCGCAGAGAAATTAACGCATGTATGCTCAGATCCGTGACGGGCTCTAATTCCCTCCTGTGAACAGCGGTATCGCTTCCCAATTGATCCTAGCAAGTATGTTGCGATGCGGGGCTTGAATGACCTCACAATCTCATCCCACTTGTTTTCTCAATTTCCAGTCACTGCTCTAAAGTCTAGACCGGGATCCCACTTGCTCTCCCTGCACAGTCTCAATGCTCTCAACGACGGCCCGAAATGCGCCATCAACATCGTGCTCCCCGATCCACCATGGATCCATCCGTTGCAAGACTCGATTCCTTAGCTGTTCATCCGTCTCAGTCTTGCCTCTCTCGACAGTAGTTTTCTGCCCTGCTAGGGAATTGTGCACAACACCCAGAAGCTTGTTAATGTGAGGTTTTCGCGTCGCCTCGTAGATTCGAAATATCTCTCCGATCTGCTCCTTTGTAGGCTTGTCTTTTTGGGAGGGCGAAGATGGCCAGACGTGATTGAGTGCAAGATGAAGGGCATACGCATCATCTATCGCAAGTGATCCGCCAGCAGCGAAAGCGCCGCCATGTGTATGTGCGGCGTCGCCAACGAGTGTAACGCGGCTATCGAATGACCATGTTTCTAGAGCACTGCCCGCGAAGTTTGGAAAGAGCCTAACATACGGAGACGCTTCAATGAAAGCCCGTACGGTGGGATTCCAGTCCTACACTTCCAGTTAATTGGAATAAACGCGAAGAGATTGGAACAGTACCCACCTTGTACAGCTGTTTAAACTCATCCAAGCTCCCGACATCATCCCATTTTGCATCGTGGCCTTGAGCGTTTGGATCAGAAGGATCCGCGTGGAAGCCGCCGACAGTAGTGAAAAGGCCCTTCCCTACGGTCTAGCATCAGTAAAAATAGAACATCGACTTTAAACTGGTTTGGGCCTACCTAGATGAGAATGAAAGAAGTTTCTATCATGCCCGATCTGCATCATCGTCAGGTTCTCTACTTCGACCATGTGCGCGATTTAGGGAAGATAAGCCAACTTACCCAATGCGCGGCATCCTTAGGATAGTCAAGATCCTTGAGCCGAGATGCCTCAAATGTCGCGCGAAGCGCCACCCATCCAGTCCAGTGGAGTGTGTGCGTTGGCACGAATGTCTTCCGAACATTCTGGATTTCTAGTTAGCGATTGATATTTGCCACAAAATGATCGAGGGCATACGGAGTGAATGCCATCCGCGCCAATGCAAATATCTGCCTCTGCGGATGTCCCGTCTTCGAAATAGAGTGTTGCGCCTTTGTCTGGATTCGTTGTAACATCAACAGTTTTTTTGTTAAGATGAATGAGGTCCTTGGGGATGTTTTCAAGCAGAGCTTGGTGTAGGTGCGCACGATGGAATCGAGCTGTGAAGTGTCTCTTCTCTTCGACTGTTTTGTGCACGTCGTGGTCAATGATTTCTTCCGTTTTCCAGTGTCGGTAGATCATGGGCCAGGCTGACTCTTGTCGCGCGCACACATCCTCGGAGAAGGCATTCTCGACACCTAGTTTCTCGAGAGATCTGAGCCCATTAGGACCAAGCCCAATACTGGCACCGATCTCTTTAAACTCCTTGGCGCGCTCATAGATCTGGACGCTAACTCCCGGATGTTTGAGCAAAGCGATGGCAGTAATAAGTCCTGCGATTCCTCCTCCAGCGATTGCCACCTCAAACTTGGGGGTCCTAGAGAAATTCTCGTTTGATGGATCAGTTAAGTTTTGCGCCATCGTGTCCGCTTGTGATTGACTGTGAAGGAAATAATTTTGGATGCTCTCAGTAAACGCAATGTCAAATCGAGCACAAGTGACCATTAATGACTCGTGGGGGGATCCTACGGTTTAAATACCATCAAAGTGTCGTTTTGTTATCGGACCATTACAATCCCGGTGCCGGCGACATGAAAGCCAATACCGGCAAGGTCACTAATCTCCATGATATTCCCGATCAACGCCAACGGTCTGGATTTAGTCAACAGATCGCGCAATCGAAAAATCACACGCCATGTAAAGGTCTTGGCAGAGCCCCGGTCTATTTTCTGATGGTCTCAGCGAGTCCCTGTATGATGCCATTTATTCCACTGATTGATGGTGGATACCGACCTGTATACCCAGTTCCAACTTCCATCAGCCAGTAAATACCATCGCCGACCAATTATGGGGACACAAGCACCAATTATTTATAAGATTGTCTATGAGAGCATTGCTATTTATTTAACTTGCACTCATTTTCACGCTTTCTGCTATATACTAACGTCCTCCCCTTGCCCATGAGTGAAAACAATGTGTCCACGTGTCTTGGAGATCAGAGCATGGTGACCAAGGTTCAACAATCGAGAAGCGACCCAAAAGCAATCAGAACTGATTAGATGCGGGTTGATTGTCTCCTTGGATCAAAGATATTGCACAGGTTTTGAGGATTTGACTCCGGAGAAACTTGAGTTTCTAACAACCGATTCTACCCCTCCACTCTGCTGCGGTACTATTGCGCAACAGACTTAGGTGAGGCATAGAAAACAAAATTCCAGATAATAATCGTCCAGTTCCTATGTGTTTTTTTAATCTCCTTCTGAGACTTAAGACGTCCTTAGCAAGTAGCTTCTGCTGCCATTTGTAAACCCGATATGCGTACCTTGGAGGGTCGAAAAAGGTTGCATAGAAATCTAGATTGGGCAAAAGCATACGTGCATATTCTGGGAAGGTTTACCATCAAGGTATCGTGGGGAACCTTGATGGAGCCGACTCCTTTGTAAGATAAAAGTTATTTCTTTCTCTGTATTATCTGGGGCTTGGACCTGACAATAAAATATTCAAAACCCCTTCTTTGACCTTCCTCACAGTCCAAACCTCCATCACCTGCATAATTCGGGCATAGCTTACGACCCTTTCAATCCTAAGAAGTTCGATATTATGATGCAGGGTCTTTCGAACGCCATATCCACGGCATGGCCCTCATTGCACCTACAAATTCGTTCCCAGGATATCTACCGTCGGTATGCTCAAGGCCAAGATCCGGCAAAGTTATTTGAGAAAGCCACAAATTAGATTACGACATTGCAAACCACCACACTCGATGGAATGCAGCAAGAATGTGTCTCCAAGGAAATCCAGGAAACCACACTCCGCGCTATCTACGGCAGCAATATGATTGAGCGTGCAGGGCTTGGCTGGGAAATCACCGCCTCACTATGCCGCAAGGTCTTCGCTGGTGAGGATGCCGATGAGGTGTCTTTGGATGACCTCTATCATCAAGAACCGGGTCTTCGCGAGCTACCACCTCAGAATGTCCTCAGGGGTCGCAAGGAGATCGTTCAACACGCAAAAGCCTTCCAATACCTCATTCACGCATTCATCGTTGAGAATCAAGATCTCACCGAGGAATTAATTAAGACAACACACAAGATACTTTCAGAGGGTATACCAATTATTGAGCCAGATATGCCGGACGTTCCCGCAGAGAAATATGGTGGGATATATCGGACTGTTATTGTTGGTGCGGGAACAACGAATTTTACTGTTCCAAGCTTCGTTCCAGCGAAAATGAAGGACATGTGCGATAGCCTTGTACAAGAATTGGCTACGGCGGAGAAAGAAAACGTCATTGATCCCTTTTCAATCGCCGCCAAGTACTCGCTTGAGTTCGTATCAATTCACCCTTTCCAGGATGGTAACGGCAGAGTATGCCGCATGATTCTCAACGCCATTCTTTGCCGATATGCCGGCATCATCGTCCCAATTGGCGAACAAGCTGAAGAAAGGGAGGAGTACATGGATATTAAGAGGCGAGCAAGTCAGGAGATGGAAGGGCACGGCGAATACGCGACTTTCGTTTTGCAAAAGGCAGTCACGCGTCTTCGAGAGATGAAGAAAAAGGTAGCAGGCAAGGCAAAGACCGCAAAGAACGCCATAGATAATAATTGAGACCGAAGCTCCTTATCATCCTTGCAAGCGGGGTCGGTTGTTGAGTGGGAGCACGGCTCAAGCATGTCGTCGGGTATCACTTCCTAGGCCTGCGCGATTAAACTGGTCAGCATTCTGGTCATGTTGAGAAATCAAAGGTACAGAAAGGCGTGGGGGGTGGGGGGTGGAAGGTGGAAGGTGTTAAGATATTATCGGAACGGAGTTCGTGAGCCATATCCGCGGCGCGACGACAGTGGGTAGCTACCCAGCCGTTCTATCAACGGTCAAGGGTTGTGCGTGGATCACGAGTTTCAAGTAGATCGTTTTGGACTCAAGTGATCCATTTCCAATGCGGTTCAGAGTTGGGGATCAGTGGCGCAATATGATTAGAGAGGTCGCTTTGAGATATTTCGGTATCAGTGCTAGGACGCAGCAATTTACAACTTGTCCCCTCTGCAAATGGACCATCCATTTTCAATTCAGCGACCCCGAAACTAAGGAACAAAATAACACTTTCTTATCATCCATCCTCCAGTTTCTTACCAAAATCAACAACTTGCGGGCACTTCACATATCTTTGTTCCAGTCCCAGTTCGTTGGCATGTACCGGGCCATGATCTGATTCGTGTTTAAACTTGATCGCGAATGATGTTACCATACCAGATGATGACAGACATAATGACATTGCTATGGAATCAACAAGGTAGCACTCTCCAGGTCCGCTGAACAAGTTTTGGCACAAGGGCTGGTGATCCACGAAGGCTTCACGACGTGAAAACTTGGCTCTGCCCCTTGTTGAGAGAGATTACAGGCATGTTAAAAAGACCATATTCCTACGCCTAAGTCGCGCAACCCATCTTCCGTAGCTTAGACTAATTCCTAGAATCTGGAAGGAGCCCAATTTCAGGAAACTCATTCTCAAAACTTGACAACGACCTCATGATATACCACCCATTGCTCTCTTCGGCTAGACCTCCAAGAGTGACTCTTTGGGTCATCTACCCAGTCAAAGTCGTTATTCGCTGACGTTAAGTATAGATTGAATACGTTCCTGATGTTCCACGCACTTCTGTTTGAGGCGATCAAAATTGCACCGACCAACAGAGTCGACAGCTAGGCTGTCGAGCTCCCGCTGCACTTCCACCCTCCCTGGTGACATGAGGGCGGGATCGACCTGTTGCTTTCGTAGGCATCGCATCTTGGTTTTAAGCTCAAACTGCCGCTCATACTCAACTAGGTCGGCATCACACCCTCGACAAGCCCGGGCTAAGATCAGCAAGCGATCCGCCAATATACCATTTTGAATCGAAAGCTCATCCAGGAGCTTACCAAAGACCATTTCTCCGTACATGATACAATCTTCTGCATGCATTATACCCGAAGAAATCTCCGTGTGGTACGTGATGTTTGGATCAAGGCCTTGAGTTTCCCAGGTATATGATCTTTCGCGCAGCGAGGCCAGATAGGTTAGATGCCTCCTATAGAATGTGGCATAGTAACCGTTGACCTCCATGAAGTCCCTCATCCTTTTCGCATTCGCAAACGGCATGCTCTGCAGTGTTGCTGTTTCAAAACGTGCGTTCCAGACCAGGGCAGAGACAAGAACAACGTCGAAGTCGTGGTCGGGAACCCTTTTGTTAAGCAACTCCCAATCGGCCGCTCTAGAATCCTCGTTCACGAATATTGTAAAAGATGAGGCCATATCCACTCGTTCAAGTCGCGCGTTAGTATGTACGAATACCTTTTCTTCGAAAATGGCCCAATTTCTTAATGCCTTGTCAATCTCGCTGAGAGCAGACGTGGGTGATTCGTCTGCCATCATCGAAGACTTGATCTGTAGGTCATCTTCTGGTGGCGTCTTCTGCAGCCGTCTGATTTCCCGGTTCCTTCTGCGATTTTTGAGCTGCCGGACACCCCGCTTGCTTTGCGTGTTGTCCTGTCTGTCGGTGGGCTCATCTTGGGGATTTCCGGCCATCTCCATTATGTTTCTGTGCGTAGTGGGCGGGTATGCCGTCGACTAGCTTCGATATACAGTACCCGGAAGCTGTATCTCGGCTTGAACGACTCATTCAATAGTAGAGAGGTGTGATCGGTGTCTTATTTCGTGCACCTTCGCTGTGCTGAGTTTGGATTGATCAGAATGGCCCGCGAGTTGTGTGATGTTGACACTTGAGCAAGGCTGTCTCGGCAGATCGCAGCCAAGTCACTCTGCTCGTCATGTGATCTACCATTTCATAAGCCAATATAAGATAAGGCTTAGATATTTCAAACTGCTGGTAATAACTAAGTTTTAATCCACAATTCAAGCATTTCCTACCCAATACTCCCATAATAACCATCAAACGTTCCAGCTTGGAATAGTTAAACCTATATAAACACATAGACTGTACTTGGCCTAAGACGCCGAGCTCTAACTCTTTCCCCCCCTCACGTGTCATCTTTTGCATGAAGAGGTAATAATGCCTTCTTTACCAACAAGAACCCTCGTCAGCTCAGCTGACTCAACGAGCACAACTGCAATCGAAAACGCAACCTTCAAATATAACAACATAACAAGCCAAGAAATATCAAGAGGTTAGGGTGCCCTAGTACACACATACCCAGAGGGGGGACTAGAAGCTCAACAGTAAAAAAAAAAAACACCAACAATAGTATCAACAGTACAGACCATATACCCAGTCCATTCAAAGATCAACAATACACTCAGACAGACTAAGGTTTCTAGTCCAACTGGTTACCTTTCCCAATACCTTTATGAGCTGCAGGTAATAGCAAGCCAAGAAATATATATTGTTAATTGCGATAAAAGTATCAGAACAACTTATTATGCAGTAAGAACAACTGAAAGGATCATCGAAAAAGATCGAAGAGACCGAGAGCACTCTCTGAGCCATGGCCTTCCTCCATATCCAGATACAAAGTAAGTCCGTTTTGTTAGCACCTACGAGTTACTTGTGAGACCCTCGTAGGTGCCTCGCAAGCCTGCCATTAATAAGGACACTATCAGCAGTCCAAATCTCCTTGCAGGTTGTCATAGGCAAGAAGTTCAATATGATCGATCGATGATCAACATTCGCACATTCACCACGGGTCATGTAACCCTCGCATTCGCGTCCTTCCGTCGGCGGCCCGGCCTTTTCTTATGTGTTGAACTGTGGTGAGCCTGTAGGGCGGACACTGTCTCGAAGTGCGTGCCGCAGAAGCAATGGTATTGTCTGCCATCACATTGATCTGTGTCGCGGTACATCGGTTCAGATGGCGCATGAAGCGGTCCCAGCCCCTCACTTCCTCGTGACAGCAACACCTCAAGGGATTAAGCAGCTTGCCGGCTTTCTGGCAAACTTGTTCCCAATGGCGTTGTTGATCCTTCTTGTGCCTGAATACTTTGTGGCACCCCGGTTCATTGCCGTCTTTACATGGAAACCTAGGGCCGCAAGCTGAGCTTTCACAGTGGCTTCTAGAATTGGATGGTGAGAAACGTGGTTGAACTGGGTACGGGAAGAATACTGCCAAGACTCACTTCAGGCGCTGCGAGGACATCTTGATACCACAGTTAGGACAAGTCTGAAGCGCAGGCGTCAAAACATTGGCCAGTTCGCTGCCTGGTGCCAAGATGTAAGGGTTGGAACTAGCCGGTGACGCCCCAAGCCCTGTCGGGAGAGGGAGTTGAAATGCGAGGGAGGTTGGAGTGTTGCTTTGCGGTACAGCAGAATGGACGTGGTGGTGAACTTGAGACTCTTGCCCCGAAATTTCCTGGTCGAACTCGAATTGGATAGGTAGATCCCAAGCCTGGATGGTACAGAGATCAAGGCCCTCGAGCCAATCGAAGTTTAAGCGAAGATCATGGTTTTTTTCTTGAATAGCAGGCGCGCGGAACCAAGGTCCCGCGCGGCACTACCCGGCTGTGTACTATGTGATCTTGAAGCTGTCAGCAAATATATCGAGGGACAGGCAGATGATTGAACGGACAATCTCCCCGGGCAGCGTTGTGACGTTGGGGTGTGACATGTGGATGTAGAGTGGTTAGTATTCAGAGAGTCAAGAAGCGGGGAAACGGCGGGATAAGAAGGCAAAAATAGCGGCGCGGTCTCGAGATGAGGCTCTTCAGGGCCAATTTCGTAAGCCACAAGAACCTCTGAGTTTGCCTCGCTGACTGGTGCGCGGTCAGGCAACCAATAGAAACAGATAAGGCAGCTGACGGCATTGCAGGGCAGTATCGGGACTAGCCCTGGGCCAATTCTGACAGCCAAGTAATTCTGAGACAGATTGCCTCCCATTGTCAAGAGCCGATTTTCTGAGCCTTCCAGCCTCAGCCATACATTTCCCAACAAACACGTGCCACTTTTCATCTCACACTTAATGATAGGTCGATGTATGGGCCGTTTCCGGCGTC
Organism: Ilyonectria robusta; assembly: GCF_021365365.1. Classification (NCBI taxonomy): domain Eukaryota; kingdom Fungi; phylum Ascomycota; class Sordariomycetes; order Hypocreales; family Nectriaceae; genus Ilyonectria; species Ilyonectria robusta. The sequence continues at coordinate 750,465 of NW_025764437.1, read as the reverse complement.
CTATAAATGCGACTAGGCCCTCAGAGGGCCAATTTCCTAGGCCTCTTAGTTTCAGTTGTGATATTTGCAACTAGCATGGGCCAATTTTATCATCGTGTGGTGTTGGATTACAAGTCTGGGCCGTTTTGACCACCTGTTGATACCCATCAGTTTCCTCAGGCCCAATTTCTCGAGCCACCCACTCCGGTATCACGAGCAGCTCGCGGTTACCAAGATTACTCTCACAAGTAGGTCAAGGTTGATAAGGGCTGATGGGTATTTAAGCAGTCATAGCCCAGCGATAAATATAAAGACGCCGCGCTAAACCATCAACAAATTCTTTGCAACTCTTTAAGATCCAATTCATTTTGAGAACCTCCCCAAAAAACCATGTCCTCGCCTACTCCAAACACCCCCCACCGCCACCCACGGTCCCTAGACCAGAAAAGCGCAGGGCTTCAAGCTAGTTCATCGTCAACTCAACCGGTCTCTAGCCGCCCATACCAAGTCCCCCGTTCGTGGTGTGAGCCCCCCTTACAAGAAGGCAACAAGAGACAAGACCCTACAGGAAACGCCATCACTCGTTGGCTGGCAGCACCGGCAAACGAGGAACCTTGGAACAATTTAGCCATCGTCTTCATTGACACTACGCAATCGGTCAAGCAGCAATCCGCTCGAACTTCTGGGCACGAGAACAGCAGCCTGGTTACAGAGCCAAAAACAGGAATGGAGGACCAGGGTACGAAAAGGAGTCAATAGAATGGGTTCGGTAACGGTCACGGTCACGGATATTAGGCGAAAGGCAATTCGAAGTACTCGACTCGCAACTTCAATTCATGAAGATAATCGAAGTCATAAGCCCAAAATACACTTTTCTCAGACCACCGCATTAGAATCTTACTCCGCGAGGAGACTTGCCAGACAATAACGCGACTCGGTATTCACATTCGCTCCTCTAATTAGTCCTATTTACTTTGAAGCAACTCGTATTCGTAGCTGGCGAAGAGGAACGGGGCCACGCCTTTGAGATCGTTCTCGAATAGAGGCATACTAGCATAGTACTGTTTATGATGTCAGTTTCGTTTCAAGGTAGAATTACCATGCAACTTACCTCAAATGTTCCGTTTGAACTCAAGCTACCGGTTTGCACAGTCCACTCGTACGCCAAAGCTTCATCGCGTCCCCGTGGTGAAGCAAATGTGTCAGTCATCAATTTGTAGCCGTCAAGTGCTGCCTGGAGGTACTTTTTTTCTTTGATATAGCCCATGCGGTGAGCCTTGAGCAATCCGTAAACGAACATTCCCGATCCAGAACTCTCAATGTAGTTACCGGATCGACCTTCCAGACCAGGATCCATAACGAGCCACCAACCCTTGGTCCTCTTGTCCTGAGCCGCGACAATGGCTTTGGAAAGGGATTTCAAGTATCCGAGGAGGCGCTTTCGTCCAGGGTGGCTCTCGGGGAAGTAGTCCAAGGTGTCCACAAGAGCCATAATATACCATCCAACAGCCCTTCCCCAAACGTGTGGAGAGGCGCCGGTGACGGGATCCGCCCAAATCTGAGTCTTGCTGACGTCGAACCCATGGAGTGGCAGGCCATTTGTACGCTTTTCAACCCTGGTTCCAGCATCTATGAGATCAAATTGCAGCGCAATGTCGTCCCACGCAGTGTTGTTGTTGGGCTCGAATTCGTGAGTCCACCGGGCGTAGTACACATCGAGCATGTAGATACCATCCAACCACATCTGGTCGATGTAGGCAGGATAGCGATGGTAGAAACCACCGGCAGGAGTACGACCAGTGCGATCAATCTGGTTACGAAGAGTTTGTGCGGCCGTTTTGTAAATCTCCTCTCCAGTGGCGTTGTAAATGTCGAGAAAAGTATGGCCAATGCGAATGTCGTCGATGGAGTTGCTTTTGTTGTACATCAATATGCTCCCATCTTGATCCGGGTACAGGAGAATGTCGGTTCCATACTTGACGTAGTCCAAGTATTTCTGCTTCCCAGTTCGCTCATATGCCAGCATGACGCCGGAGTAATAGGACGACACCGTGTATGCAAGAGTAGGCTCCACCCCGTGTTGAATTTGCGAGTCTGCCATCCATGTAAGGTATCTCGGCTCGCCCTTGAACTTTCCGGGCTCGATTTTTGCTGTGGGAGGAATCGCAAACCACCCGTTGGGCAGCGTCACGCCAGCTGCCATGGCTACTCCGGCCATTGCCCCAGTTGAGAGAATTGATGCCTTCATGATGCGCACTCAAAGATAGATGACGAGGAGGAACGGCAGCTTGCTGAGTAGGGTAGCAATTCCTTGAACCTAAGTAGACGCAGTCGAATCCTTAAATGCTCGCCAGCGGTTCAGGAACCTCATCCATTTTGCGTCCATTATGTCACCGTTGAGATGCTGGACAGGCCAATTCCTCCCGGGTCTCGGTCTTTTTCCACCAGTAGAACTGAGCAGATGGCAAATAAGCTCAGGGTCGAAATACTCAATCGGAAAAAGAGATCTTGTTGTCAGAGCATATGATGTGTTTCTGTCAATTGCTTGCGGGGTTGGAGGCCGCCGTTTGTGGGGGTGGAGATGTCCTGAAGATCTTCCTGCAAGAGGAAGCATCCCGACTTGTGGGAAAATGCGTCTTTTCATTAGATGCAGATTTAAGGTTCTCGAAATTATGCTTAATTTTTCCGGCGTTTCTTAGCTTTTCCGCTCCTAATTGACTTTTCCGTTGGCATTTTCCGATCAAAGTAACGTCCAGTGAGGCCATTATTCCCAATTCGTATTCATGCCAAGAGTTGCAATATAGCTACCCCGCAAGCAATGCCGAGGCGACATGGTTCTGTCGATGTATGGATGAAGGTTATCCCCGCATAAAACCGCAACCAAGGTTACAAGGTCAGAATACGCCGCGCGCGGTTGTTAGTTGTTTGACAACTTTCCCCGTATTGTCATGAGGTACCATCAACTATCCGGAACATCTACTTTTCATAGACGATCTAGACTGCGATGAATAGAGGTAGGGCCATCTATGTGTAATATGCTCATGGCCAGCTATATCTCGAAGTGCAAATGTATCATAATGCTGTGGTGGGTTGCTAAAATCCATTGGAAATGCCGCAGCGTAGTTGCCGTTGTTCGTATTTAGTAGAGCAAGAACATCAGCCATTTAAAGAGAGTCAATATAGCAAGGCCAGTGATAGTGTGGAGCAATTATATACTGTAAAATCGACATCTTTTAAAAAAAGAACCTAGTCGAACGTAATTCCATCTTGTGCCATCTCTATGAAGGGTTGAAGAGACTTATTTCGTCACTGAACAAGGTATTATGGGATCCTCTGAAGTTCTACCCGATTGTGCGTTGTTTTGACACAGCCATGACCCGGCTCCGCAGACAGGAAAGCGATTTCATCAGCGTGTGGTCTCGTCTAATGTGATATTCCGACTAATTCCAAGTGTCTGAAGCTCACTATCGTGCTCGCGGAGGGCGTCTTTGGAGTGGTCCAAGCTCCCACTCTCATGCATGCTTATGCAAATATTGTTAAGGCCGAAAGTCTTCACCAGATCGAGAATGCCCTTGCCCAAGAAGCGCGAATAATGCGCTCGTTGTTCCAGTGCAAGCTAGCAGTATAGGCACGAACTGGCTTCTAAAGAGTTTGCGCTTGAAGCTCTCAGCTTGCGATATCTAGACGTTGGTGGACGAGTATTTTGTCGAGGATGATCTCGCCGTGAAGGCGAAGAGGAGGTATCGAAAGGGGCTCGCCGGTATCGGAGACTAGAGCGGTGAAAGCGCCCGAGCCGCTGTTGAAACATGCCGGATTGAGAAACAGAAGAGTACGGTTGGTATAGCTACGAGCGAGAGACAGACGAGAAAGATGGGGGGGAGGGCGACTGAAAGAAGAAAACACGTGTGGACAGGCTAGGTTAATTGATGTGACACTGACCCAGCAATAATTAACGATCTGTGAGTATCAGGCGTTATGATATGGCAGAAACGTGAGGCGTCTGGGTACCTTTATCCACATCTATTTTAGGCTATTGCTTGTCGATGGTGGCGAGCATGGAACTCCAACCAGGGACTCACAAATAAACCTCGAGCCCAGCTTACAATCAGCGTGTGGAATTCGGTGATCCGGAGCGGTTGTAGAAAGATATAAATGCAATATATATTTCTTAATCCCTTGAGTCTTCTTTGCTCCTCGCAACCTGATCTGCTCACTGAATACAAAGCCTCCTGTCCATCCTCCTGTCCATCCTCCTGTCCAGCTTCCTTAAGAAACCCCGATCTAACTCAGAGATGTGTCGACTCCAGTATTTAAGACGACTCAACATTCGCCCAGTAAGCCTCATCTCGCTTGTGAGGGTAGTCGCAGTCGGAGCCCTGGCCCTTGCAGCAGAGATCGAATCCTCGGAGGTGCTCGGAGATGGAGCTGGCACGGCAATCGTTTCCGAACTGCCAAACTCCACCAAGGTCGTTGCAGCACTTGTGAGTGGCGCCGTTGTTAGTGCCGCCGTTGGTCCTGTAGCATTTGCAAGCGTCGCTGACAGAGACCATGGCAGCAAGGCCGAAGAGAGCAAGCTGGAAGAACTGCATGTTGAATTTGGTGTGGATGAGGGGCTTGTTTGGTAGCCGGTGGAATGTAGAGAGTAGTATTTTTGTTGTATTTGTAGAGGTAAAGATGTGAAGATGCTTGGTGATTAACCTTGAATTACGTGGGATCTCGTCCGGTATATATATGCTTCACAGGCGGCTGAATCTCTTTACTGAGGCGCCTCATTCGCTGTATTCTACTCCGTAGAGGGATTTAAGTTCAAAGTCGGTGTCATTATTTGCCGAAGAGGTAGGGTGTGTTGTTGGTTGATGAAGGGCGTGCTGTCGGTTGAGGCAGGGTGTGTTGTTTGTGCTGTTGGATGAGGTAGGGTCTTTTGTTGGCTGAGGCACGGGGCGGAGGGGACTTGGGCGTCTTCTCACTAATCCAAATAAGTTATTCTTCCTCTCGCGGTTTGACTAGCATCAACAGCTGATTGTCGACGCATTCCCTCGGTGCCACTTGGCTGCTGCGGCTCATCCAGCAGCATGACCTTGATGGCAATTGTACCGGTTACTTGATATGATGACTAGAATGTGTGCATGCGCAACTAGCTAGATACCTCTTCAGAGACGACAAAAATAAAGTATTAGAACAGGTTCTAGCTAGACCCTTTCAAATATAAGCCAACGCGTTCTGGACAATTAACCATGGGGATGGCGTCTTTCCAGAAAACCCGTGAGGATTCGGATAGCCCGACAGCCCGACAGCCCGGCAGCTCGGCACACGGCAGCTCGGCAGCACGGTCAGAAAAACATAAACTGGGTCCCTCATAAGAGGAAAGCCGGCAGAATTGGAAAAGCATGTTGGTTCTGCCCTGTCGTCTAAGCAAGTTAAAAGCGTGTTGGTTCTGCCCTGTCGTCCAAGCAAGCTTCTCCCCTGTCATGGTAGAATGAGGGACCCACTGCCCACTTCGACCAACAGCCTGAATTCGATCAGCCCCGAGAACGAGTGCTTCATCTCGCTAGATAAAAAGAATGACCGCATCCTAATGCAATTTTTTGCGGGTCTTCTGTTTGCTGAAATGGCCGTCTTCACTCTTCAGCCTTGTCATGAAGCTCACTTACAAGGCACTTGGCATCATTCACCCGGGCGATCGACCGCGTCTACCCCTGGGTCTCCGTTACGGATATGTGGAGCTCTGCTGATGACCAAAAATCTAACTCGCGGGGCCGCCGGGTCATCGCCGAGATCCCATGTACGGCTAGCTGAAGACGATCCCATCTTGCGCAGTAGTGGCTCCGCCCACGCCAAGCGAAGGGACGTCCCGTTCCGCCCGCCGCGGTTAAACGGTTTAATCAATTGGACAACGAGCGTCCATTTCGAAATGTTTGACTTAAGCCGGAGCTAAAGACGCCACAACTGATGCGGCAGCTGGCAAAGGAGGATGTATACTCTGTGTGAAAGAGAGTGAATTGTGTGTAGCAGGGATGGGATCTCCGAGACCCCGGGCCTGGTAAGGCTTATGTCCCTGAAAAAACCGCATTATCCTTTATTCGTTGACTAAAGGAAACTCGGCACGAATCACTTCGTTGAGGGCATCTTTACCTTCGCGAGACATTTAATCTTACACTCTTAGGCTGAGGGGATTTGGGTGCTGCAATATGATTGCCCATCTTGTGATCTCTTTCCATCTCTCTCTCGCTCTCGCTTTTGCAATGCATACGCCTTTTTGAACAATCGTCCTTAATCTAGACTTTTCGGTTGCCAGATGCTTATTAGTGATCGACTAGCTCGCTATTAACCTTCCTAAAAGCCTCAAGTGACATGCCCGTGCTCGTCAGCCATGATGGGACCCCCCATGAGGTACCATGGATCATAGCTGATCAGCCCCGATTAATCACGCTCGTATATGTAGGTATGAAACCATTCCAGACCGACTCGTATTAGTTGACCAACCAATAGCAGTCGCTATTTGTTCACGGAGGAAATGGTCCTGAGCTGTGTCGGTGGGGCACTGGCACAATGTCCGATAGCCCTGTCGCCTTGTCTTAATATTTTCTCCCCATCTATCCGATTGGTTCCTCCATGAATCCTTATGTTGGCTCTTTCTCTGCACCTCCAGCAGCAGAAAATTCCGCCAGTCCAATATCTCTTCCCCCAAGGTAAGGACCGTATGAGAGACCCGACTTCAAGCCCACCATAGACACCGATTGTGTCCGCGTCTCTGTTGCATAACCCCTGTGTTTACAAAGTGACTGCAAGAGAGAGCCTCGCCACCCCCAAAGATTTTCTGGTTTGATGATGTGGATCCCACGATCAGACCAGATCGATCCAGTCACGAGATCAGCTGGGGCGGCTGTGGCATGCTCAGTATTGACGCATTGCCTATCATCTAGGCGGTCAGAACTTGGCTCGGAAATGATCGGCTGGATTCTCCTGCCTGTCCTTTGCAATATTGCACGACAGTCGAATGACAACACAATTCCACGAGCCGTGGCTCCCTCTGGCTACTCCCCGACCCAATCTACTTCTACACGGTCATTATGGATTGCTGCTATAAGCATTCTCGCATTCTGTTTGTGCAGAGCAGAGAACATCATGGTTGCATATCTGGTAAGCGAGTGCCAACTGATACATCAGTGACAAATGGGCCCCTCCTCCTCAATGCTTAATGGACACTCTGCTAAGAAGCATCAGCCAGCATTCACCCCACTGCTTCTGATAGCACAGAAATATTTTGACCCCAAGTTCTTGGCTCCAAGACCCACTGATTCTTGGCTCTTCTCCGCTTATACTAATACAGTCTGGGGCATAACTTCGGCTGCCTTATTTGCTATTTTGGCGTTATCGAATTGGGACCTCCGAGCCTCATCTTTATCGATTATCCCTGTCGCTGTTTCGCTTCTCGTCTGTGTCGCACTATTACCTAGAAGTAAGAAGAACTCTCAATTCCTTCCGCTTGGTAATATTGAGGATTCTATTCGCCCTCTATCCTTCCGGATTGTACCTCTCTTCACGCTTGTACTATGCGTCCAGGCTGTTTGGTTCGGCTTCTCCGGGGTTCATGTTGCATCTACCCTGTTCTTAGGCGCGGCTAAAGCCTTGTCATGGTACTTTACAACTCGCATGGTACGTACAGTCCTTCATTTCCAGAATAAGTAAAGTAATCTTGCTGATTTCCTTTAATTACACATATAGGCCCTCTATGCTCCCTGGTGCATTATCCCCATAATCGCCACGTTCAGCATTGTTTCTACTCGCAATCCCTTTACGCAATCTTCAGAGGCACATGCTGTCTCGCATATTATCGCCGCTTTTCTTGTACTTGGCCAGGCAATCCACCTGCTTCCGAAGCAAGCGAAAGCTAAATCAACTCTCTGGGCTTTTTACCTTATTCCTCTGGTCCCGTACCTAGCGAATACCTTCATGATCATGTCAGCACAAGCCTCGGCGCCAAACTTCAGTCACACACAACCGCATCCTGTCGAAGCTATGATACGTAAAGCAGAGGATGACTTCAAGGATAAATTGCAAAGGCAATCGGCAGACTATACGAGTGCGTGTGATGAATATCGACGCAGATACAGAATGGAACCACCACCCGGCTTCGACACGTGGTATGAGTTTGCAGTATCGCATCAGTCGCCCATTATTGATGATTTCGATATCCTTTATGATGCAGTCTCCCCGCTTTGGAGACTGAGTGGCCAAGAAGTGGGTAGAATCATGAACGATGCCCAGAAAACAACGAATAGCGAGCTTTGGCTGTGCCTCCTTTCCGGCACAGCTGCCGAGACACATTGTACCCATCCTTATCGTACTTTCGATAGACACTTCCAGCTCTTATTCGACACATTATTAAAAAATCTGAAGGGAAAACTTCCCGACGTCCGATTTCTTATTAATCATCTCGATGAACCAAGAGTCTTGATGCCGCCCCCCGGCTGGGAAGGTTTGGACTCATCCAAGGGTGGTTTGCTCAATCTGACAAACATGTCCAAGCGACCTACTTGGGACACAATCACAAAATTTTGCGCACCTCAACCAAGCAATCAACCTATCCAGCATGATAAGGTGGAAACCTTTAGCCTGCCTTTTATCACAGACATCCACTCAGCCATGGATCTGTGTCAACATCCTGAATACAGCGCGACGCACGGCTTTGCTATAAGCCCTATGTCCTTTCGCTTAGTGGAAGGCTTTGTACCAATCCTGTCGACAGGTTCGCCATCTACAATGGGTGATGTGTTATTCCCAAGTCCGGCTTATATTGAGTCTGAATTCCAGTACGACGCTGCACGCGACATCGAGTGGGATCGTAAACGCAACTCTCTCTACTGGGCAGGTTCTACTACAGGCGGGTTTGCTGGAAACAATCAGTGGTTCAGCTACCACCGACAGCGCTTCGTGTCGCTAGCCCAAAACTTGGGATGGCAGCAGCATTTGTATCTGCGAGAACGGCAAGGGGTTATCAACACCATAAAATCGTCCTTTCTCAACAGTAGACTCTTTGATGTTGCCTTTACCAGAATCTTTCAATGTCAGAGAAGATCCTGCCGCGAGCAAGAGATGTTCTTCAATTCTAAGCCTTGGGCAGATAAGGATCAAGCACTCCGATCACGGCTCGTATTTGACATGGACGGAAATGGCATCAGTGGGCGTTTCTACAAGCTACTAGCATCCAAGTCAGTTCCGCTCAAGCAAACAATATTCCGAGAATGGCATGACGATCGTCTCATTCCTTGGGTTCATTATATACCTGTTAGTCAGAGCATGGAAGAAGTTCCAGAGCTTGTATTTTATCTCACATCGACGGAAAATGGTCGACGGCAGGCGAAGGTGATCGCGGAAAATGGCAGAAGCTGGTTTGCCAAAGCGGTTCGGGAGGTTGATCTAAGTATCTACACGTATCGACTATTGCTCGAGCTAGCGAGACTACAAGATCCAGAACGACAAGCCAGCTCACTGTAATGGGAGTTTTTGTGGTATATGAGAATGGCATGGTGGGAGATTGTAAATAGAACGACATGATAAATAAAAATAAATCCCCATTGGGTTCTGAGTTGTAACATTGGGAAACTGGTTGCGGGGGATATGGCCTTGTTCCTCTAAGTTTTTAATATGGTGTGTTTCAATTTCCTCTCGGCAGCGCTTGATGCCTCCTTATCGCGCCTCCAACAAGAACGTGATATGTAGAACTATTCGCTTTTTTAAGCCATACTCAATATCACCAGGAGACAGAATATGATTTAATAAAAAAAACAATAAAAGACCATTATATTGCACTAACTAAACTTCACAATACATACCTTGAATCCAAATCAGAGGACCCGCACGTTGCATACTGACAGTTTTACACTAGCTATTCCGTAGGCCCAACGCCTCTTCGCCCTCCCTTGCAAATTCACTCATCGCTGTCTACTCATGCATTGGTGAGACGGTCCACCTACGAGCTCCATTTGTTCTAAAAATGAGACTATCGAACCCGACTTAGAAGGACTGTTGGTGAGGAGTCGGATATCGACTGTTGCGTTCCCATCGGTGATTGGACTGGGTATTTCGGGGAAGTTTGCCGCCCCGGCCCGGCCGCCTATTAGTAATCTTGGTAGGAAGGTGTCGTAGCAGTTTTAGGTCACCCAACATCGCCCGAAACATCACTCATACATCACCAAAACGCTGTCCAAGAATGCGTGCACAAATCGAAACCCCCGAGCCCATCACATACATTCCTCCCCCTCCTCCAGACCCTTCGGACATCGAGGTCCCTGATCAAGATGTTCTCGACGACGAACACAAGGAGACGTTCCGTCAGGCCCTCAGACGCCTCTTATCCACTCCTTTGGCTGAATACACATACGCCCAGATCCTCGACGGGCTACCAACAGAGCCATCTCTCCGGGACTCTTATGTGTGGATGCCCCGCCATCCTGTCTACGAGCTAGAGCACACAGAGCTATGTGAGGGCTTTCTTGACAAGGCGCGTGACTTTATGACCAAATTCGACGCTTTCGGCTTGCGCTTCAAGCAATCTGTAAGCCAACTCATCAACACGTTTCTCGATTCACCAGTCTAGCTCTCTGGGTATTCAGTGGCTGGTTCTAATGGTATCAAACTAACCCGACATCTGTAGCTACTCCGTGCATTCCAGAATACAACATCGGGTTCTCAACAGTTTAATTTACGCCTTATCGAGCTTGTCGTCGTTGCTTGCCATCAAATCGCGGCCCATTTATATGAGCTGGACGACGGGGCTCACAAACACCAACTCCACCAAGACTGGGTTGATGCTGAGAGTCAAGTAACAGAGAAGGAGGCGCGTTATCGAAGCTATGCACTCACACCGACGGCTTTTTTCCACAGGTTTTATCAAGCCTATGACCAGTACCCTAGAGGTTGTGCGGATGTCGCAGGGTACTGGGCTGAGGGAAAGATCTTTGGCGGTGTTGTTGTGTTTGATCGCGGCGAGACGGAGCAAGAGGCAAGTGGAGCAGAAACTCTTATTTACCACTAACTTAACTCCCCCGGTAAAGCAGACTAACATGCGGCAGTGCAATTCCATGTGGATACATGGAAGCAAGTATAGGGGGCCAAAAACCCTCTATCCGCCAATGCCAGAGCAATTCGATGCCTTGATTAGCTTCCTCTTAGCTAAACCGGATGACGAAGTGCCGTGTCCTCTCCCCATATTTGGAACACGCATGAACCGACCACGCTGGGATGCTTATGACGCTATTACCCGATTTCACATCTTTCGTGACAAATACGAACGAAAGGTCCCGACAACCCGTCCACAGCCAGGCCGTGTCCAAGATGGTGCTGATTGGCCCGAGATTCTTGATGAACATATTGTCATGACGGCAATGCGTCATAGACGCTGGGGCAGGCCAGTCGACGAGGAGGAGCTCGCCGCTGCCCAAGCACGGTTGAAGGAGGTGACCCCTTCATCACCATGCTGGACTCAATATGTCCCAAATTCTGAACATGAACCACACGTAGATTGATTGATATTCATATTCCAAGAGTTCTATGATTGTATTCAAGGTTTTTTTCCTTCATCCTATCTCATCATTGTCTCTTTACTACCCAACTCAAGCACCGCCGCTGTATCATTTTCGAATATCGACTTTAAACTAGGACGATTGCCCCAAAGTCTCGTTTACTGTAGTAGCTTCTCTTATCCTTCCAGTAGTGAGGCTTGTAATGTGTACTTTATGCAGCCCACTCTGCGAAATTCATGTCGCAGCCTGTCGCCAGAGTTGCTCTAAACCACGTCCGGTTGCCCACCAGGCTCAAGAATCCATGCTCCAATGCGATTTTTGAGATGTGACATTGTTTCCTCTGTGATAAGTAGCAAGGCGTACTTCTTAGGGTTAAGTAATGGTCATTACTGAGCGCCAGTGCTCATGTCCGCCGATGAAGGTACAGCCAGATCTGAGTTGTGCCTGAACGTTTTGGCTCTTGCGAGCACCTCAAATGTGAGCATCCCTTTGATTGTGATTTTATTTTCCCCTTTAGACGGCGGAATGGGTTCGGTCTTTGAACGGGAGTTGCGGCTTTGTTGAGAACTTCGACAAGATTCGAGATTTTCTACAAGGGTGTATCGACACATCCTTCCTCTTTGCTTGCTGACGCCTGGCTCCGTGACGCAGCGAAAAGTTCCAAATTTCCGTGAGTGTGAGTCTTGGATGGTTGCATCTCCAAGCAAGGCCACGCACGATATCATTTGCCCCATGGTCAGCGATGCATACAGGACCACATAGATAGGGCTGCACCACTTTTGCACCTGACCAAAGCACAGAGAGGCAGCCTCGAGGGTGAGTCCAGCCGGCGAAGTAATACTGCTTTACGACGTGGGACCACTCGACGGGGAAAATGTGGTGGGCGCGTAAAGTCTCCTTTGGGTAGCACCAAGGGAACTTTGGGAAGATATCACGGCTTCGGAGAGGACCATGCACATTACGAGCCTTGGGCATACTCAGCCTCGACTGCTGAGAGGGGACTGGCTAACGCAAGAGTAAATAAATGAGACCCGTGCAAGAGTCTTCCTCGACCCATTCCATCTGTCGGTGGCTGTTGGTTTCGCTTGAGTTCACTGGGCGAGTCGAGGAAGGGAAGCTCAAGAACACCCGACAAATGTACCCCATTCTAGGTACTAGGCCCGGCATTTTGTCGAAGAGCGTCAATGAAAGAAAAATTGCGAAATATTGTCAACATAGAATGCCTAGGTCGCATCCACTCTCGGCGTTTCCGTCTGCTCGGCAAAGGATGACCAGCAACAGAGCCTCCCGTCATCGCGCCATGGGGGGCTGACGTGAGTTGGACAACAGGGCAGGACAAAGATCTTTTGTTCACTCTAGAAACTGCATGAGGAGGAAGGATTTGAGCTAGGAGGGCCCGTCACCGAAGCCGGTGAAGGCGATGAACCGCCTAAGTAGGCGATGCACTTTGACGAGGCAACCGTGGCCATGTTCGTGGCCCCGTAAGGCGAGACAAGGCGGCCTTGACGCGACCGGGCGTTTCGGAGTCCACATGGACCGTCAGTCACGTGAACTCCAAGAAAACTGGATATCAAATTAACACATGCGCATCGGAGTCTGGGTGGATTGAAGTGCAATTGATGTCTAATCTGACTGCAGTCATCTCAATCCAGCGGGGCTTTGGGAGGCCGCCAAATCATGACAGCACTGCAGTCTGCACCCCTCCTTCGGGCCGGGAGTACGGAGTGAGCGCGGAGTGATTGCGGAGTATTTGTCAACTCGTATCTCGTACGAGAGAGACGGAGTTGAGACGGCGTTGAGACACAACACCACAGAGAGGGGTAAAATATGCATCGCCGCACAAGGCTGAATCTCTGGCAGACTTGGCCTTGGACAACACCTGTCACAGAAGGGAATGGCGTTGCTTGGCAATGTCGCCAAGGCGATCGAGTGGGAGACGCTTAGGTGGGCAGCTTCTAGAAAAATTGGATGGGCTGGGAGCGGCGCATGATGTGCACAGCCTCTGAAGAATCCCCCCCGCACGAGAGGCTGGCAGATCCATTGAAGAAAGTTGGTGTCCAGTTTCGGTAAAGTTTGGAATCATCCCCCGAAGCGCCGTCGTCGTTGGACTCATCGCATACCCAATTGCAGCAAGAAACGCAGCACGGAGAGCATGTCACCGACATTACACCGCAACAATACCCCCCTGAATGGATGGGTTGAGTTGGTCCGAGCTGGCCGTAAGCAGAAACCGCCGGCCGACGGACATTAAGCAGCGACATTAAGCAGCAAACAACAAAGGGCCTTCAAACACAGCCACCCAATAGTCAAAGCTACCCTCTTGTTTGGTCCGCGTCGTATCACGCTCCAACCGTAAACACGTGTTGCTTTGCGGGTGCCAGCGCGTTTGCGTGCCAGCAAAGCGCCATGTGAAGATGGCGTGTAGCCAAAGGAAGTCCAGACGGCAGCTGGTACATGGCTGAGGTGAGGACGGGCGGTGGATTCATTCATGCGGCATCACGGGTGATTCAGCCGTCGGCTCAGTGGTAGCGTTCCACCAAAGAGGCCTGGAACCTCGCCCTGAGCCCACTGAGTCCACTGAACGCGGTCAGCCCTCTCAGGCCGGGAGTGCCCAGCGACCAATGGGCAGGGCTCGCAAGCATGCTGGGCCGTGCTGCGAGCTTGACGGCTTTAAGCTTGTGAGCCTTGGCTTGGCGCGATGCCCAAACGGGCGGGCCCATGTCGCTGGTCGCACAGCTAAGCAGCTCCCAGCAAAGGGTCCTCCTCGTGAAGATTCTCTACGGCGTACCGAAACCAAAGGGGGCGTAAGAATCGACGTCACCCCAGCTAATGCCGTCCAGGGTGGCATTCGGCGAAAGGACCAGTTTCATCGCCCCCATCTGCCATCTCACCGAGACAACGCGCTTTTCCAATGCAGCACGAGTGTTCCGCGGAGGGAGCGCAGCTCATCTCGCCCGACGCATCAAGATCAAAGAGACCAGAAACTGGTGCGTGCCACAAGGATAAAGAGGAAATAAGACGTGCGCCACTTCGACTGCATCTGGGGCTAGCGCTTCAGCTTGCACCCAGCTAACACGGCCCAAAGGGCACGATAATTCCGTTTTGGAGTCATTTTCACCTGGAGAGTCAGATGCAATTAGAACTTAGGTCCGGTTTTGGCGCGTACTGGTGTTCTGGGCTTGCAAGTGGCGAGACACGAGCAATGACCGAATCGTGTATATATGTGACGGGGACTTGCTTTCTTCCCTGGTGCTTGTTCAATCCTTTCAGCAGTCTTCCTTTAAATCCTGAAACGCCCATCGATTTTCTTTCATCCTAAAGGAAGAGCGACAGCCAAACACACATCCGTTCAATTCGATCGTCAAAGAGGCAACCCAGCATGCCACAACCGAGTGTGTGTGACGCCCTGTGACCTCATTGACCATCATCCACTTCCCGGCTATTCTGCTGGCCAGGCGACACCCACACAACCGCCGGCGTCACCATTTGGATTCCGCCTCTTCCCCAGAGTCGTTTGGTCATCGACACCTGCTGGCCGGCCCGTAAAAACTTCCCACTACCACTCGCTACCGCCCGCTACCACGGGGCAGCGAAGGCGAAGCTCCAAGGCACTCAGCGCTATTACACAACCCCAGTCCGGCCGTCCCCCGTTACAGCACCCCTTGTCCTGTAGCAGTCGCAGTACGGTAACTACTACGTTGATTATTACTGCGCTCAACCACGCCAACGCCAACACGCCCACCCAAGCGCGGCCAGCATAGGCTCCTTTGCATCAAGCGAAAGCAGCTACCCACACACAGCCCCTGTCGCTTCACATTCGCCCCTGCCCGCATCTGCGACCTGCGGCCAAGTTTGATTCATCTTTATAAAACGCGGGTCCCCGCCCTTCCGCCAGTGACAAACCCCCTGTCAGCAAACCACAAACACCCATTCGCAGCGCTTTCGCAGGACAACCGTCTTTCAAACAGTCTTTCACCGACTTCATCGCTATTCGCATCGCAGCATCTGGAATCCACAAAAAGCAGCCTATTTTCTCCGTTTTGTTATCGGATTCTCGCCTCTGTACTTTATCTGTGCAGACGCATCTTTGCCTGGGGTTGCTCTTTGGTCGCCAAGACACCACCCTCTCCTCCCACGTATCTCACAACCTTCCTTCCACCACATCCGCACCCCGAAACAGCCATGAGGTTCGACATCGCGCTCTTGGCCCTCTCGCTCGTGGGCTCGAGTGCTGCCACGATCATCAACACGCCCCGACACGTCGAGCGCGTCGACGTTACTCCCCAGAACGATCTATTCAAGCGCCGCGGTGGCGGCGGCGGAGGAGGTCGCGGCGGCGGCGGCAGTGGTGGCAGCAGTGGAGGTGGGCGCAAAAGCAGCGGACGTACCGGGAAATCTAAAAGCTCATATAAATCAGGCAAATCATCCGGCTCAAGCAAGTCCGGCAGCAGTTCCTCCAGTAGCGGTTCCACCAGCAAGTGAGTAGCGCTCCTCGCAAGATCCTCGATCCAACTCCACGATACTAACCCGCTGTCTCTCTCCAGATCATCCAACTCCGGCGGCACTTCGTCCAAGGGCTCCGGCGTCCAGCCCACCTACGGCGGTGGCCGATATTATCCCGGAGGAGCTGCGGTTCCATATCGTGCCGGTGCTACGTCCGCCCTCGGCATCGTTCCCTTCCTCCTACTCGGCTCCGCCATCGCCTTCTGGCCCGGCGTCTGGCTGTACGGCGCGTACATGTACCATTACGACAACCCTTACCGCTTCTATAACGCGTCCAGCAGAGCGAACGAGACCCGCGACGTCATTTGCGGCTGCGCCCGCTACGCTGTCTGCGGATGCGACGACAACAACTCGACCGCGTACTACGATGAGCTCATTGGCAATGGCAGCTACGACGCCCTCAACAAGTCTATTGTCAACGTCGCCAGGGTCAACGGCACCGAGACAATTCTCATCAACGGCACCCTCGCAAACGGCACCACCGTCGCGGGCGAAGACTCCGCCGCCGCCGGCAGCTTGCAAGCTTTGGCCGAGGCAGCCGGCTTCTGGCCTGTGTTGGCCACGGTCATCGCCACAGTCTTCCTGTTTTAGGCCATCAACCAACTCCCTTCTTTCAATGTAAATTCTTCGTCTTAAATAATTTCATGACCTTCGTAACGACTGTTGGACTTCCTCTCGGCCTTGGGTGGACCAAAATGGGGTTTGGTGGGACTCATAACCATGGCTTGCGGCTTGCTTGGCGTTATTACCCCGGTGGGAGAGGGAAGATATCCTGGGTCCCTCTTGGGTGGCGCTTTGTTTATTAGATTATCACTGCTTCTTAGATCACTCAATTGGAACAGGTTAAAACAGTCGTTGCTCGCGTCCACACTGCCCAGTACGTGCATTATGATATCATTAAGGCCCTTCACCACCCGTTCCAGCGCGGCCATACATCAACAATATCATCCTCTTTGCCTAACCTCCGGCTATCCACCACAAAGTACTTGTCAAATCCAGCTCCCGCGATGCAGGAGTGGTTCGGCCAGATTCTGAGCCTCTGCCCAACCTTCAGCGGAATCTCGTCCAGCGGCTCGCTCCGCCACCGCAGGATGCCATGTTCCTGACTCACTTTTCCAACCTGCCAACCTCCGTGCTTCGCCGGGAAGCCCTCGCCCGGGGCTGGGTTCTCAAGCCCCCAAGGCATAACGATGCCCCAGCCGGCGTAATGTTGGCCCTTCTCGGAGCCCAGGTCAGCGCAGGGCTCGCGACCCAACGCTAGGCATCCGGCGTTGATGAGGGCCTCGGTGGTCCCCTCGGGGCCGCGGCTGGGGTACAGGGACGCTACTTCGGTGAGGATGCTTATGGCGATGGAGGAGGCGGATAGGAGGGTGTGGTCGCGGGCGTGCGTTGCGAGCTGTTGTAGGTCCAGTGTGGGATATACGCCGGCGTGTACTTCCAGTTTGTAGCCCAGTGCCTTGAGATCCCGGAGGAAGCGGTTGATGGATGCCACCGAGCTGCTAGAGCTGTCTGGTGTCTTGCCGTCTAGGTCAGGGTGTTGGAGACTGGTCGCAGTTGGGGATGCTCCCACAGACAGAGTCAGGGTGTGCCCCGGGAGCTTTGAGACAATCGACGCGGCCACCTCTTCCAGAGCCTTGAACTCGGCCGCCAGGTGATCCAGCGCTTTCCAGTCCTCGCGGGTCTCGTAGGAGTGGCCCGCATGAGCATAGATGCCGTGGAACACACACTTGCCCTCTGTCTCATTAGCGAGGAGCTGTTCGATGAGCGTCTCGCACTCGGTCGTGCCAGGGACCACGCCTGAGCGCCGGTAACCCATATCTACTTTCATGAAGACCAGCGGCGGGAAGCCCGTCTTAGTTTGGATGGCTGCGACATGTTGGAGTTGGTCTGGATGGTCGATCATCAGGGCCAGTCCTCCGGCCCCGAGCTGCGTGGAGATGCTGCTGAGGCGGTCGACTGCTGAAGGGAAGAGGGGAAATGAGTAGAGTACCTGTGGTAGTTAGTTGGGTGATTTGAGATACCCAGGTGCATTTGGTGTTGGTACATTTACTTCGCGACCTCTTTGTTGGTACTCCTGCAGAAGGGGCACGACCTTTTCCGCTTCGAGGATGGTCGAGACGACAATGTTGGCGGGAGTCGTGTCGGCATCTCCAACTTGCCGCCTCGTGAGCTCAATCGTCTAGCCAGTCAGTTGATCGACTTGTCGTCTCAGTTGGAGCAAAGCATACCTTGTGGGTCTTGATGTGCGGTCGCCATCCTAGATCCAGCCGCTTGATAGCCTGGAGCATCCGTTCGCAATTGACCTCGACCTTGGCCAGGTCCAGCAACGGCGATGGGGTCGGCACGTCATGCAGCGTCTTTCCGACAAACTGCTGTAGTAGCTCGTGCTTGGATTCTAAAGCGTACGCCATTGTGGTGTTTTGTGGTATCTTGGTCCGATTGCCATGCGGGTCTAAGTTGCGGTGCTCGAGAAATAAATGCTCCAGCGTGCGGGTGATTAATTGTCCGCCATCTTTGACTCATGGCATCGTCGGGTATGGAATAGCCGACTGTGTCCATAATGGAGGATTCGTCTGCATGTTTGCTCGTGGGGTTTATGCGCTCAACTCTCTGAAAATGTACCTCCGGGCATCACTTGTTCCTAGAAGGCGTGTTTTGTGTCTCCACACAGGTAGCGGAGTCCGTGATGCGCGCGAATGCAACGCTGGCGCAATTAAACCTCATTTGAGGAATCAATAATCTCAATTGTGTCTCAATATATTTATTCTCGCCCTGGGTTTTATGCTGGAATTTTGCAATCGTCGTGCGATGAGGGATGAGTGTTGAGATGGTACACCACAGCGTGTCAATTAACTTACCCTAGACTAAACCGCCTTGACTTTGACATTGAATCCATTAGAAATTAATTCACAGTCTCGCAGGCTCCAGTCCAGCTCGCATTCCTGCCTTTGCCTGATTTTCTCCATCAGTGAATCAAACACCCCTCCTCTGTTATATCTCTGCGCCTCTGCGCCATCTGCAATTGTGTTTATCTCCTTCATCACACGCACATGCTCAACACTGTACCGCTATTACTCCTTTCACCTGCTCATTGCCCTACTTCACATCACGCAAAGTCTTGGATAATCATCTTGCTTTTACAAACTCAACACTGCGCACGCATCCCCCCACGATTCGGTTTCGGAGACGGGAACAAGAAGTAGTGGATGGTAGTATTTCTGCCTCCTGCAGAGTGCCATCCATCTCACAAAAATACCTGTACGCTCAACAACTTTCCGTCTGTCTGTCGGGCTTGGCAGCCCCGTTGCAGATTTACGCCACAACTCATTGTGGAGCTGCCCCAGCGCCACCGCGCACGCACGGACCACTTGATTTATTTGTCGTACCGTGTGCTCCTATTGGCTGACTCAGCATCTTTAGGCCGCCGCAATCCCCAAGCCGCGACCGTGAGCGCAACCGCGAATTCATCTCCACGTCAGTTCACGCCTCCCACCACGCTCACCACGACCTCATCCTCTCGCGCCCCGTCCCTGCGCCCGAACGACGCGTGTGGACGCCCCTTCCAGAGAAGCATGATATAAATCGACATTCTGCTGCGGCTTTGGACGCTGTCGAGAGGGAGATTACGACTACACGATCATGTCCGACGACCCCGAATTCTCGTCCCTGGACGAGGAGGCCTGGAAGGCCCAGGCTGCCGCCGACAGCCGCGAGATTTCACGTCTGCTTGAACAGAGCCAGGACGGCGGATCCAGCGGCGGCGGTCTCAAGCTCGACGACACACCATTCGACCAAACCAACAAGGCCGACGATGCGGAGGATTTTGAGGACATCAGCGACGATGACCTTCCCGAAGAGGAGGAGCCCAGCGCGGGCGCCTCCATGGAGATGCCGGGGCTGACAGACGACGGCGGAACCAGCAACGACGCGGATGACTTGTTTGGCGAAGGCGCATCCTCTCCGATTGATCCCATCCTCGGACCTCCCTCGCCCGCACCTCACGTACGCGATGCCGACGGCGGCGAAGACACTCAGCCAATGGACATGGGACTCAGCTTCCCCGGCATCAACTTCGACCCCGAACCTCACCTGAACGGCGCGAACCAAGACCCCGACATCCCCGCCCCCGCCGAAACGGTCGAAGATCTTCTGAAGGCCACCTGGCCAGCGTTCAAGAAGGGTTACGTTCTGACCTGGAGCGAGCTGCTGCCTGCAAAGAAGGCGACCTGGAAGGAAAAGAAGCCGACAAAGAAACCCAAACACCTTGTTACCAGCAAACTCAACCTTGACCTTGCCCCCGACCAGGAGAAGCTCTTCCGAATTCCCGGCGCAGCCACATCTGCTCGCAAGAAGGCGCAAGAAGCTGAAGCTCGGGGACTTGTGCCGTGTGGACAGAGCCAGGCCGAGCAAGCCGGCGACACCGTCCAGTTCGACGTCGACCAGGAATCCGATACCGAGACGATCGCAGGGTTCACCCTTCGTGACATCGAGCTGGCCTGCGAGGACTGGGGCGTGCACATCAACACGGTGGAGGCGGATTTCAAAGCCCTCCAAGCCGCTGAGCAGGAGCAGCTCCAGTCCAAGCACCGCCACGCCGAGGAACAGGATGATGAATGGGATGCGGAGTTTTTGATGGACATGGACGATACTCAACAACGCCCGAAGAAGCGCAAGGCCATTAAGCTCGGCCTGCCCGAGATTCCACGTTACGCAGCTCCCAGTTTCGACAACTTTGAGGATGCGACGCGCCGAGGCGCCAAGCGTGTCCATTTGGACATGAGCGACCCATACCTTCTCTTGGAGACCCAGGACTTCCAGCGGGCCGCGAAGAGGCCCCGCCAGGAGACGAAGCTGAAGCGCATGGCCAACGGCAATCTGGGCCGGGATGTTTCGCAACGATTCAACATTTCGAACGACGAAGCATACGAAGCGCTGAAGGAGAACCATCAGAGCAAGGTCCGCGCGACTCTTGGCAACATCTCGGTCGAACACAGTATGCCTGCCATCAAGCTCTCATGGCCGTACTACAAGGTTAAGCTGGGCGGTACGACTGATGAGTATCATCGCCCTCGCTTCAGATATAAGAAATTTGCTGGTCATGTCATTAAATTTGACAAGCCCAATCACCACAAGCGGAAGCAGATGAAGGGCAAGGCACACGAAGTTTTCCTGAAATCCAAGGATCTCAGCATCAACGACAACTCCACCGCTGTCCTTTTCGAGTACTGCGAACAGCGACCACGAGTACTCAGCAACTTCGGCATGGGCAACCGTTTGATCAACTACTACCGAAGAAAGGACACAACCGAAGACGACCAGCTGCCGAAACAAGAACTGGGCGAGTATCGTATGCTACTTCCCGAGGATCGATCTCCATTCTCCCTGTTCGGAACCGTCGACTCTGGTGAGACTGTGCCGACCTTGCACAATGAGATGTACCGCGCACCCGTCTTCAAGCACACCCCCCGCAACACCGATTTCCTTGTTGTGCGAAGCAGTACAGGCGAGTATGGGTCAAAATGGTTCCTTCACAAGATCGATCACATGCACGTGGTAGGGCAGCAGTTCCCGTCGGTCGAGGTCCCTGGGCCCCATAGCAGAAAGGTCACCAACGCTTCAAAGAACCGAATGAAGATGCTGGCGTTCCGCATGATCCGACATAGCGCGACGGACAATTGTCAATTATCGGACATCACTAAGCACATTGCTGAGTCGACCGACACTCAAAATCGACAGAAATTGAAGGAGTTTCTTCAGTATGATCGAGAGAGTGGCGAGAAGGGCATGTGGCGTCTCAAGCCTGGAGAAGTTCTCCCCGATGAGAGTTCGGTTCGATCCATGATCAAGCCGGAGGAGGTGTCTTTACTTGATGCCATGCAGCTTGGTATCAAGGAACTGGAGGATGCCGGCTACGACCCTCGAAACGCCAACATCGATGACGACGTCCAGGTCCAGGAACAGGATGGCGAAGAGGAAGATGCCGAAGACGACAGCAGCAGAGTTGCCAAGGGAGCCAAGAAAGCGCCAGAGAAGCAGGAAGAGACCCTTGCCGACAAGATGGCCCCATGGAAGACGACGAAAGCCTTCATTGACGCCTGTGCCCAGAAAGCCATGCTTCAACTTCACGGCGAAGGAGACCCTACAGGTCATGGCCTTGGTTTCAGTTTCATTCGGACGTCTATGAAGGGTGGATACATCGAGGCAGTCCAGGGACCCCTAGCCACCTCTGCAGATGCCATGGAACGCGAGAAGAGAGCCAACGGTGGCCACGCTTACAATGTCAAGAAGCAACAGGCAATGTACGAAGAGGGCATCCGCGAGATTTGGGAGAAGCAGAAGTCGACACTCTCTGACCACCAGGAGCATGACGATAAGGACGTTGCAGTGACAGAGGACGAAGACGACAGGTTCAACGTTCAGTCAGCCGCCACGCCCGCCCAGTTCGATGACGGGACCAGCCAAATTAGTGGTTTGACTTCGTCCAGCCGCCACCCCAAGCGCGCGATCCGCATCACCCGCGATTTCCGGATGGCAGATGGTAGTATCCAAAGCCGAATCGAGCTCGTTCACGATCCAGTCGTAATCTCGCAGTATATGAAGCGGCGAACAGAGGCGGACATTGAATCGAAAGAGTATGTGCACCCACCTAATCCCAACCAAGTCACCCAACGACAATCGAAAAGGAAACCCTCCAAGCCAGCACGCTCGTATGGTGTCGGCAGTCCTGGTTCACAGAAGGACATCATTGGACTAGAGTTCAGAGCATCAGCTTACGTTTATCTTGCAACAGCATCTACGCGTCCCGACCTACGGGTAATGCCGACCACGACCGTCTTGCGAATATTAGGTACGTTCACCAGATTAATAGCAACCTGAGCAATGAGACTGACAGTGTATTAGAATCAGAAAGGAACTCGAAAGACTCGAGAAGAACAAGGCACGACGACAAGCCCGAGAGCAGCAGAAGGAGCTGCATCACAAAGCTAGCGCTGGCGACGCCGGGTCCCCCAAGGTTTCCGGCGCGGAAAAGATCCCTACCGGAACCACCCGAAAGTGTGCCAATTGTGGACAGGTCGGGCATATCAAGACCAACAAGAAGTATGAATTCCCCTTTTTCACCACCCCCTCGCTTGTCGTTTGATTGGTGGAGTTGCCAAGTGGAAGATGAACCGAAAGGTGGAAGAAAGCGGAAGAGCGTCCTCCTGCAGAGCCTCGAGAAGAGTGATGCAGAATCTCGCAAGAAGGCGCAACTGCTAGCAAAGCAGGAGCAAGCCGCGGCCCGTGAACGGACCAAGGCGAGCAACGCTGCGAAGAAACAAGCAGAGGAAGAGCGCCGCGCAGCGGAGGGGAAGAGAAAAGAAGAGGAGAGGGTGGCAAAGAAAAGAGAGAAAGAAGAGGAGAAAGCCGCAAAGAAGAGAGAGAAAGAAGAGCTGCAACGAAGAGCGCGTGAGAGGAAGCTCCTGGAGGACCAGGAGAAGCGGCAGCGTCTTGAAAGGGAACGGCTCAGGCGAGAAAGAGCCAGACCCAAGTTCCGCTACGGATATCTTCGTCACTGACAAGCGTCAACCCTCACCACCATTTCACAACTTGACACCCTTGCAGAACCTTAACTAACTATGTGGCGCAAGGTTATGTCCTCTGCTCAACGGAACGATGAAAGCGGACAACGGTGCTGCGGAGCATGGCGGATTTGGTAACTACAACGCGCCGTCTGCGAATGCCGGATCACCAGGCTAAACGAGATCGAACGCGGTCGTATGCGAGTGGACTGAAACGACGGCTAGCCCCGAACCGAATGGCTGGTGTCACTACAATTACAAAAAAGGAGCTGGGATGTCGACAGGATGATGGATTCGATTGGGTATGGCCGCTTGACCGATGGTTCTCAATCGAGCCAGGGCAGGAGAGGATATCAGTTTTTTTTTCGTTCTGAGGATTGAAGCCGTAGGTACATGAGACTCGGCATTAGGGCAAGGGAGGGATGTATGAATGCATTGAATCCGGAGTTAAGGCACTATGGTTGCGGATCAGCCCTGCATTATTTTGCGGAAAGAATGGGGAAGGCCGAGCATATCCAAAAGGCTGGGGAAATGCTCGTTGAGTTTCTAAGTTGGCAATAATACCCCACACAAATACACTGTATTTTTGGCATTGTCTTGTTACCTGCCGGGTGATTTTGTGAAGACATGTTTCTGTCGGTGGATGACATTGGCTCGTGTGCGTTATGTCTCTCATGGTTTACCATCTGGACTGAAGTCTACCATTTCAATGCAGTTTTCATGAAGCTTCGGTTGGATCAAGTAACGGTTCTGCCCACCATCCGTGTCAAACATCACTCGTAGCCAGTCGGGGAATCTGAGGTCTTGTTCATTTCATTTCTTGGCTACTATCATCAAGTTTCTCGGTGAAATCTTGTAATCGAATATTGCCACGACATCTACATCAGCCGCCCCTTGCTCAACGAGAAACCAGTACCGATCTAGCGCGATCACGCTCTCAACGATCTTGCAACATAATATGCTGAGTGTCCATAAGATGGCAACTTTTCCCTTGTGGTCTTCATACCGCCTTTCATATTCCAGCATCTCCGCTGCTGATATTTTCTCTGGGTCGATACCGAGACTTTGCATGGCTCGAGTCGCAAACTTCTCAAAGCTAATGAGATCCCCTTTTTGGGTGCCCCAGACAGGTCTGTCTTCTGAGTCGAGCACTATCCCCTTGTCAAAAAACAGTTTCTCTAAAAGGGTCCGATAAAAGCGTCTCTTGGTGTAAATAGATTCATCTCCGGTCAGATCTGCTCTTTGCCAGTTATTCGGCGCCTGGCACCCAGTCATCAGCGCCGTGGGACTGAGGGTCACGTCCATGCTTCTTAACCGGGCGCTGATTGGGAATCCATCCGGGCAAGTGACTGAGCGGGGGATTATGTGGTTGTAGCAACACCCAACTGCTCCTAGCGATGTGATGGATGGCGCAGCCGCGAAATATCTGAGCATGTGCTCCGACAACTGTCCGCAGGCATGGAGCCCAACCAGCATGCACTTTTCTCCACGGGCCCATGCTTCCATCTCGCCTATGAGTGAGGCATCGCCGTCAATGTAGAGAACCAAGTGGCTAAGCCTGTCCTCAGAAATGCCCAAGGAAGCGGCGAAAGCTTTGGAGCCAGCAATCTGAGACTCGCTGCCGTCAATGGCGAGGACTCGGAGAGACGGGAAGAGGAAAACCAGCGAGTTGGAGAGGTACCCTTGTCCAGACCCCATGTCGATGACGTGAGTGATGTTGTTGGCTTGGCAGACGTTTCCGATGTATGCTGCAGCAGTCGAGACTTCGGCTATCTTCTTCGTATTCATCCGGATCTTGAGCGTTTGTGGCAATTCGACTTTGGGGCCTGGCCGCTGAGTCCGTGAAAGCGAGAGAGATTTGAGTGTTTGCAGCCATTCAGTCAAGGACTTCGGTCGGGTTTGTACAGGCAGAAACTCCTCCCCATTTTCGATTCGGTCTTGGGATATTGATTCTGCCCCCTCATCAATGCTTTCTATGAGGTCTTGTTGGGCCATGCGGTGATCGGGGAGTGAGTCCCACCAGGCCGTCCATTCTTGAGGCAAGGCCCCCCAGGCATCGTGTATTATCGCGTCATTGACATGGATCCCTCCGCTAATTTGGCGAATTATCGGTGAATTGATAAAGTTAATAAGACTGCCGGTATATTCTTCTAAGTTGTTGAATGAACTCGGCAGAAACGACATGGTAATTATGCATGAGCTGTCTTAGAATTGTCCGGTTCTTGTCAAGTCACGACGGTCCAGTGTATGCCAGGCGGTCTGACACGGCAGTAACAGGACCCGCAGTCTTCTTCGCCCAATGTCCTTGAGTGGCTCAATTGACCTTCGTTATTGTGCGAGACGATCTTTTTGGAGCGATTCCTTGTCAAATTATTTCAGTATCTGTACCTTCAACTGGTCACTGATGTATAATGATTGGTAGTGTTTGTAAGCGAGGAGTTGGTTTAAAACTTTAGTGTCTAGGTTAATCACAAATGAGGCCGGAGAGGGATGTCTAACGAAATGCTTTAGGTTCGTACATTGGCTCAGCTGCCATTTGTTTTCGTCACATTGCTTTATCCGGGACTGAAGCCGCGTGACTGAGTTACTTGGCTGGTTCGGGTCGTCAATGAAAACGTAGGCGTGGGTGAAGAGGGGTGGTGTTGTTGCTTGGTGCACAACAAAATCTAGATCGCGATATATTGGCCAAGAGCTGTTGTTTTAAAACCGCATTGGTCTCCTGGATTTGATATCTGAGAATTTGGTCCGTAGGACAGCCCGGATATCCATCCCTCTTATTCTTCTTGTGAAATTCATTTTGCAGTGCGAATAGTTTGTATGGACTGCCATCCCTTCTTATTCTATTTAAGTAACTATTAACCTTTGAATAGACTGGGCATATAGTGTAAAGTATTCTAGTTACAGATTTAGTTGTAAAATTTACGTATCGAAATATTGAAATTAAGATACGTTAAAAAAGTTAGATAGAATTTCAGTAAAAAGCAAAAAAGCTGCTTAAAACTTTAACTTAAATTTTAGTAACTGTAATATAAATAATAAAAATAGAGTAAATTCAAATGTTAGATTTCCCAATTGAAGAACTTTTACTAATATATATATATCTATTTTCTAGATATAATTCTTAGCTTGTTAAGTTGCTAGCTATTTATGTAGTCACTACCACCTCTAGTAAGGAACACCACAGGAGCCCACAAATTGATTCCCTGCCACTATACTACCGCACGGATGCGGCACATTGTCGCTGACCAGCCACTTAAAAAATAGAAGCGCTGCCTTGCTAGCTTCCTCTGACCCTATAAAGGTGAGTGCGACGGAACCCTTGCGTTCAAAAATGCAAAAAGAACTTGTCATGACCTTGTCCCCGTTTTGGTTTCTGACCACGTCTGGTATCCAATGCAGGGTGTACCCCCAAGCCGATCTGATACCATCCCTCTGTATGTTATCCGCGAGAGGAGGCCTGTTTAATACAATGGTGAGCCTGTAGAGCAGAAGCTGCGACGAGATCAGTTCCGCCGGCTTGTAAGACTTGCTGCCACTTGGGATGACACCATTTTTGTTGTGGCCGATGCCTCGCGTCCCGGGTGTGGTGTAGAGCCCATAGTTATCCCACTCTACGTAAAGGCTGGGATCCCTGAAGTCATTTGTGCGGATATGCCACGCATCATTGTCCGTATCACGATCCACACTTATCCACCGCTTCAGGAAGTACTTCTTGACCTCACATGGGTCGGCAAAGATATCGATCTCAGCTGACTCCGCCTTCCCGTGTTCTCCGGAGTTGGAGGACTCGTCGCAATCACCCGAATGGGGAGGATCGAGCCGACGGTGGGTGGCCAGCCTCCGATCTGCAACAGGCAGACGTCGAAAACCCAGGTGTTCCAACAACAGCTCTTGGGCGATTATGCTTTGCGATTCTGCATTCAACTGGCTGTACAATTTGAGCATTATGAACGCGGGCCATCCATCGGGTCCAATGACTCCATCAATCTCCCGATCAATCTGCCAGAGAGTTAATCGTGGCCGAATGGTAGGGCTAGACTCGGCGGTGTCCGTTGCGGCTGGAAGTTCCGTTGCCATGGTCTGAGTAGATGATTATTATCTGCGTCGGTACGAATGAGATAGATGTGATAGATGCGTTTGAGTCGAGGCTGCGTTGGGTATTGGGGACGCTCAAGGGATCAAGAGGGTTACCTTGGCGGCGGTGATGAAGGAAAGAAGAAAAGAAGGGTCAAAGGCGGGAGAGCTGGGAACTTTGTATCCCCAAGGGACCGTGAATCATGACCGGAAACCAGCCGCCAGATACGTAACGGTTGTGTCGTTCTCAGGGGGAAAGAATATTAGGAAGCAAACAAAGGAGAGCATCTTCTTTATTCAAGACAGCGGGGTACAAGCCATTGGGATCTTGTGCCATGTCTCGTCGAATCGCTTGCTGTTTGCCAACAAAGGAGCCAACACAAAGAGAAGCGCCCTTCACTCACGGTTGCCTCTGATGGTAATCGCCGATGATCTTTGATGGTCTGCTTTGCCACGAACAAAGCAGATATTCAGTGCTAGCTCTTGGAGCCCGGGTCACATGAGGCCGGATATCTGGTCAGTATTGGTCCGTCTTTGAGTCTTTACCCTTGGGTGTGTGGGCCAGAGTGAGCAGAGGTGAGTGGGAGGGAGCAAGCAAAAGCGGCATCGTTTTATAAAAGCAAGATGGCTCGTCGGGTTCGGATTGGGATCATATTGCATCTATGCCAGACCTCATCACAAATAAGCATATACTATCACTATCCAACTTTCTCGTAGTCTTCACCAGCGAAGAACCACATATAAAGTACAACCAGCTTGGGTAGCTGCTTAACTTCCACTAAGTATAGGGCTTTCTTGGCGATGAGCACTCCGGCGGCAAGGCAGCCCTCGACGCACAGCTTCTTGTGTGCCCCAAGCTCGACTGCGACCCTCGACTGCGATCTGCGAAACACGCGATGGAGCGTCATTGGCGCGTCATGGGCGAAATCAAAAAGGCTATTGTCGTCTGCACCGCTTGGGATAACGACCAAAGCCTCTATGAGGGCGAGATATTTAGTGGTCGTTGAGAGCTGGAGGCGAACTCCGTAGGTGCCCAGCCTCCTTTGGAAAGCTGAAACCAGGCTACTCGTCACATGATGCGCAACTCCTCTTCGCACTTAAGCTTAAATGCTATGCAGCCTATTTAGCAATACTGCCCTACTCCACTGGAAGTTTAATCACTATATAGTCGGATTGTTTTTAGGATATCTTGTAAGTATCGGCTTGTCTATTTGGGGTGACTAATGCCTGAGGATGGACGACTGCGTGACGGGAGTGGGAAGAGCCGAAGATGGTGACAGGTGCATTGACAAAGGAGGATCGGCATCCCCAACGCAACAACACGTGGAAGACCCGGGGATGTTAGAGTCACGTAACTTGCAGGTGGGCCAAGGCAAACAAGAGAAAGACGGACACGGACACGGGAGTTTCGGGCGTGCTGGAGAGGCAGTGCCGGATACGGGCGTTGCGTGATGAGATAGTGCAGCGCGGTATAGGGCCGTGTAGTCAGAGGGTTGGGATGCGGTGAAGGGGCTCTGTGATGTGTGATTCGTGATTTGTGATGTGTGATGTGTGAGGTGTGTGTGGCCGGTGGTGATAGTGGCACCGGTCAGGGTGCCGACGCGGGCTAATGCAGCAAATTAGCCCCATTTCCTGCAGCTTCGAAACGAGGCCGACGACGCTGACGACTCAGAGGCCAGATAGCTGGACGAGTTGTGCCGGTTAGGTCGGGCAAAGGGGGCAAAGCGGGCTAATTGGCCTGGAAAGGTGGGTGCATGACGGTGGGATGGGGGGATAGGATGGGCCATGAGGCATGGGATGGGCCATGAGGCATGCGGGAGTGGATGCGGATGGATGCACATGTGGATTGTGAATCGCGGATGTGGATGTTGGGGCCCTTGGCTCTGGGTCCGGGATTTGGGGGCCGGAGTATTTTTAGAAACGGGAGCGAGGGACGGGAAAACCGGGACACACCTTTTCGAGACGGCCCAATCGGTCGGTCGGTTCGGTCTGGATGGAAGGCTGAGGTATAACGCGGGAGTTGAGTGGTTGGGCACAGTCGAGGCCGGCGCTTAGGTGAAGGAAGAGGCTGTGAATGGACGGCGGGGGGCTCATGGGAATTGCGGATGACGGTGAGAGCCATGGCATCGGTGATGTTGTATCCGGCGAGGCTGGGGACGTGCTGGATGAAGCGTACAATGTATGATGGCACTTTGGGGTAGAGGGGCTGGAAACCGTTTCTGCTCCGGTTTGGGACCTAACCCGGTTGCGAGGTGATCAGTCAGTCCAGCGCTTCATGAATCATCACTGACGATTCACGTTGGACGCGACATGGTTCGACAAGTCTTGGGATACGAGCATTGGCAAATGCGGGATGAGTGCTTGCAGCTGGGATGTCGACGACCCAGCTGGACACATGACAACTGGCTGCATACTCGCGGCCTAATTAACAGGCAAGCAACGTTGCTGCAAACCATCCATCCATCCATCCATCCACATAAACCACTTCCCCATCCATGCGTGGCAGTGGCAGAGCAGCACACAGCGGGGAGGCCAGCGAAGCGGAGCGGCAGTGAGGCTCAGCGATATCGGACCAGGGTTTGAAACAAAACATCTGCGGCTGGCGATTGGTGTGGTAAGATGTCTGGCCGTCTGGCTGTCTAGGACTTTTAGTCTTTGCTTTTGTTTCCTCTGCTGTGCGGTGAGGTCACAAGAGAACAACAGCCAGAGACGTGGGTGTGCGTCTGTCCGTTGCGCCTGTGTGGGCGACGGTGTCTCGCTTCTGGCCCGGCCCACCAGCTAACGACAACCGGAGTGCATTGTCGCCTAAGCGCAAAGCCGCGCGTGAGGGATTGATGGATCCCCCCCTCCTACACTCTACCTGGGAAGGCGAGTAGCATCACCATGATCCGCGCTCTAGCCTGGACAGCGTGTCTCCTAGGCTCCTTGGCTAGCTCTGCACGGGGTGGGGGGGAATTAGCTTCGAGGAAACGGCACTCGAGCCAGGACTTGGCCAGAGCTCTCGGAATGTTTTTTTTGTGCTAGATCTCGAGGCGAGGGAGTGTGTAAGTGAGAGGAGATGATGGGGCGGGCTTAGGAAGGGAATAGGAGGTTGTTGGAGGGAATTGGGAGGAGTCCACGGTGAGACTGACAGACGGCCGGCATGGGTGTGACTGCGAGAATGAAACGGAAGCTGAGGAGAGGCTCCAGCTGCTGCTTCAGCGTCTCTCATGCATGATCGACAAAAGCCAAGCACACGCAGCAACATGAAGCACGGGAGTCCAGGGGCGTTCCCTGCGCTGTGTTTGCCGCGCTGTCTCGGCGCGGAGTCTCGAGCACGAAAAAAACCAACCCAGCAGCCGATCCGGACGAGGCTGGGAGATGTGCAGACCCGGTTCAACGGGTGGTATTCTGCCGAATGACTCTTCCCGTCCGTGACACGAGGATAACCCTCGTCCTTTTCTCGTTGCGGACGAGAAGCCAGCGGGCTAAAAGCGGCCTGGTGGCTGGAGGCTGGGCTGTGCACTGCAGTAGCCCGGCAGGTCGCCGCCACAGAGGCCCGTCAGTGACAACATGTTGGGCGGAGGGGGACCCTGAGCGTTGAGGGATCTGAGGATGGATTGAGACAGGGCCTGGGGTTTGGGCCACGGTTCTGCAGCGTGAAGAGAGAAGAAAAAGCCGCCGATCTTTACATTAACTTATTTATTATCTATTATCTATTATCTACCTACCTAAGGTAGGTAAGTAGGCACCTATCCCCTTGTCCACTCCGTCGAACGGCCCCGCTCGCTGTTAGTTAGTACGTACAGTACCTGCGGTGCAGCACACACAGGTCCCTACCACGCGTTGGTGTTTTTTCCCTCCCCTTCCATGCCGACTTCTTTTTTCCATCCCACTCGTCGGCCCCCTCCACCCCCAAAAACCCAAATCCCAAGTGAACACGATCTGTCTATTATTAGAACCCATCACCCCCCCTCCCCTCCCTTCCCAAAACCAAACGCCAGATTCAGCCCCATTCGCATCGCATCCAAACCATCGCAGCGCAACTCGCATCGCGCATATCGCATCCACTCAGCGCAGGGCCGGTCGTCATTGCCGCTGTGCCGCCGCCGCCCGCTGTCGACAGTCGCCGTCGTGCGTCGGGGAGTCTGCGTCAGCGTTTGGACGGGGAACCGTTATCAACCACGCAACGCTGAGAGGGATCGGCCGTCAGCTGTAGACACAGACACTGCTTTGGTTTCCAGGCGCATTCGCATTCACTGCTCGAGCAGGTAGCGCTTCCTCTGCTCTCGTCTCCCGCGTCGAAACACTTCCCAAGGCCTGGAAACACAGCTACGAAAACCCAGCTCCAAAGGGACCGCTCCCCTTTCAGCTTTCAGGGCTACCGACCACCGACGTCCTGTGCTGTGTGTGCCGGTTCTGCCTGACAGGTTCAACCAAGTACAGGTACCCGGCCGAGCTTGGCCCACGTCCCAGAGGTACCCCGTCCGCGCTACGCCCGAGGTACCGCCCCAGCCTACCACAGCAGCCGCGTGACTGCGCGTGCAACGGCCGCCGGGTCCCAATTTCCCGGGTCCCACGTCGTGCCTTGTCCCGGGCCGTCGACGCTTTTTCCCTTGGTCGCCTCTTTCATCTCGCATCTCGCTCGACCTTTTGTCCCTCGGCCATCCTTCATTCTGGCCTGCGTCTTGTGCCTCCCTCCACCTTCAAAACCCTCGACGCCGCCGCCGCCGCCTCCGTCATTCGACCTCCTCTGCCCCGTCCCGTCCCGTCCCGCCTCGTCTCGTCTCTCTCTTGCCCTCGTCTTGCCGCTCCCGCCGAGCGTCCTTCGATACCCGCGCCCGCAGCGCACAGCCAGGCCTCACTCGACGTCCACCTCGCTTACGTCGCCAACCCTGGATCCTCCAAAGCGACGACGGTCGAGTCAACCCGTGTGGCGCGACGCTCAGCTACACCCGTCGGCGCTCCCATCGTCTCGTCCCGCGCCGCGCTTTTGAAGCCTCAGACACTGTCGACTTCCATCCCGCCGCGTCCCTGTCTCCTCCGCCGCCGTTCCGTCCCCGTCGCCCCGCGTGGAGACGCGACAGCTAGCAGCCCGTCGATCCAAGACACCCACAAGCCATCACCATGGGGCGAAGAAAGATTGAGATCAAAGCCATCAAGGATGACAGAAATCGTTCTGTGTAAGGCTTCTTCCCTTTTCCCAACCCATGTCTCTCTCTGCGACTCGACGCTAACTTTGCGCGCCTTCCGCGCCTTCAGCACATTCTTGAAGCGAAAGGGCGGTTTGTTCAAGAAGGCCCACGAGTTGTCCGTCCTCTGCTCCGTCGACGTCGCCGTCTTCATCTTTGGCAACAACAAGAAGCTCTACGAATACTCGTCGTCTGACATGCGAGATCTCATCACCCGGTACCAATACGTGAGTTTTGCGCGCGTCAATCCGCACCCACCACGGCCTCTGCGCCCATCGCTTCGTCCGCGACCAGATGAAGACATGATATACTGACAGTTTGACAGCATGGCGGTCCCAACGAGCACAAAGGACCCGCCGATTTCAACGGTGGCAATGATGAGGATGAGGAAGAGGAGGCCGACGGCACTCCTCCCCACGCACCCGACGAGATGAACAACCAGATGATGCCTCCGCACTTCCACGGCCCTCAACCGCCATTCCCTCAGATCCGACACCACACGCCCTCGGCATCACCACCAATTGGCACCAACGGCGGTCACTTCCAACCCCATCCAGGCCACCCGGGCCACCCAGTTCAACGCGGCCACACCCCGCAGCCCTCGATCGGATCGCGACCGGGCTCTCGAAACGACATGCGCCGGATGGGTCCCGGTCCCATGGTCTCGCAGCCCGGGCCCCCACCCGGTCCGCCGCATCCTGGAATCAGTTACATGCCCACGCCTCCAATCTACAACCCTCCTCCTCCCATGATGGCCCCGCAGCAGGCGCCGCCGTATTCCTATGGACAGCAGCAGCAGCAGCAGCAGCAGCAGCAACAGCAACAGCAGCAACAGCAGCAACAGCAGCATCAACATCAACATCAGCAACAACAGCATCATCAGCAGCCTCAGCCCCCTCAGCCGCCTCAACAACATCCCCAACATCAGCCTTACGCAGATGGTCGACGCTCGCCAATGCCTCCCGCCTATTCCTCGCACCCGCCTTCGCACGGGATCCAGGCACCCTCGCGCCCCGAACCGTCGCCTCAGCCAAACCACCAGCAACTGCCTCCCAACCCCCCTATACCGCACATCTCACCTCCGCCACCGCAGCCCCCACAACACCCATTGGGTGAGCGCCGACTGCATGACCCCCCGCCACCTCCTCCCGTGGTACCAAAGTCTGAACCCATGGAACGACCACAGCCACCACTGCTCAATACGGACTCGGCCATCAAGAAGCTGCCGCAGCGTAAGTCACACAGCATTTTTACGCCAATCGAGGAGAACCGATCGATCCTATCGCAGCACCTGGCCTCATTCGCCTCTGAACCTATCAAAACGGAGTCGGGGGCGGCTGCTGCTGCGGCCAATGCTGCAAGCCGTGCACAGTCAGTCGATATAGCCGCGATAAACCGCGCCAATCATAGCACCTCATCGCCTCCCATCCCACCGCCGCGGGCCAACACGGACAAGACGCGAACTACGTCCATGTCATCGATCCCAGAGACGACTCTTACTCCTCCGTCAAGGTCAAATAGTCTCCAGGTGGTCGGCGGGGCTCGGCCCCGGGGTCCACGCCTGACGGTGCAGATTCCGGCCGGCGCTTCCGAGGCTGGGGGAAGTGAGACGGCCGAGTCTAATTCGCCGCGAAATCCCGCCGAGACTACGACTCAACCGCCCCAACGACATAATTCCCAATCATCCCTAGTCCTGCCCCCACCGTCCCCGTCCGCATCGGCGCTGCTGTCTGCTGGAGCAACGGGTCCTCCAAACCCATTTGCCCGACCGCCTCCCCAGCAGACTGTGAATGGCGGTGATAACACGCCGGTGTCGGCTTTGCCATCACGATTCCTCAACAACGAGTTCCTTCCCAGCCCCAGTAGCTTCTACCCGGATTGGAACTTTAGGGGAGGAGACAATAACACCCTGCCAAGCCCGCTGAACTTTGCCACACCCGTGGTTGGGTCAGGGCCTAGCTTCTTGAGAGACGACGGGCCAAATCCCAACTCCACCCCCAACAACTCCAATTTGAGCGTCAGTACGAACAATACTGCAGCAATGAAGCGAAAAACGCCAGAGTACGGTGCCACGAACCAAAGCGAGGCAGCGGAGGCGGCAGACGCAAAAAGGGTCAAAGTTGAATGATCTACAGCCGACTTCAATATTCCTATCTGTCTGTATTGATTGATGTTCTTGCGGTTTGACGCAAGCACCACATTCCAAGCGATGTTTGCCTCTTTGTTTTCAATCTTGGCTGCATACACGAGGGGCTGGTCTCTGGCATGTTGCTGGTGTTAGCACAGAGGCTGCTGCTTCACATTTCCTGACCATTTCATATCTATGCTCACCATCAGAGTCACATTTTTACTTCTTTATCCTTCTCACATCTGGGTGGGAAACCAATTTGTTTCGGATCTATTTTTACCTCAGAGAGGCGTTCATGAATGGTGGTGGAATTCGCTTCTCCCTCTTTGATTCTGATACCAGGATGTTTTGAAGAAGCCTGGAGGGCTCGTTTGGAAGACTTGGGTTCGCGGCCAATCCGCAGTGTGCATGGTATATCTGTGACAAGATATGGGAAATCGTTCGTGTTGGGACATGAGTGACGCTAGGTTGGGTTGCTATTTTCCGGTGTTGGGCGGGACTTGGGTAGATTATACCGGCGACGTCGATATTTCTTTTATAAATCTGTTGAGAAAAGATTGGTTCATCTCCAAATTTGACAAAAGTTTTGCAATTGACAACCTCTGGCCTTGATTCTTTAAGCTTGACTTGAACTGATGGCCATTAACATGCTATCTTTGAAGGAGGTGACGCCCTTGACTACTGACACCGAGGGATAGGAGGGCTCCATAGACGCGAATTCCGCACTGGCTGCCTAGCTAGGTTGCGTCTTGACTAGATTCTCCTTGAAGTGATGAGTGGAACGAGCCATCTCTTTCCTGCCGTGCAGAAAGACGGTCTCGGATAAGTTGGACTCTCGCGCGATCATCTGCATTTGCCCCGGAGATGGCGCGGGATTCGCTCTCTTGACGACAGCGAGCTGGCTGCCCTTGAACCCAAAGGAAAAATGTCAGAGCTCAAGTATACGGAGGATAAAAATAGTTCCCCAGCGATGTGGTGGAGTCGCGAATGAGATCTCGGATGACGT
Source organism: Ilyonectria robusta (assembly GCF_021365365.1). Lineage (NCBI taxonomy): Eukaryota > Fungi > Ascomycota > Sordariomycetes > Hypocreales > Nectriaceae > Ilyonectria > Ilyonectria robusta. The sequence goes on along the minus strand of NW_025764437.1, from coordinate 714,520 downwards.
ACATCTTCCGCGTAAAGACGTCCAGGGTCACTAGCGTCACTGTTAGAAGCTGTTTCTGTCTAAATACTGGAGCAAGGAGGTTTATCGTAGGAGGGTTCGCCGGCCGACATTTTGATCAGTGGCAGTAGGAAATGATTCGTTCGTTCGACAACTTCATGGTATCATGACAGCTCCACAGAGTATAATTTGCGATCGATCAACTACCTAAGGGAAGCAATATCAGTAAACCCTTACTTTTAGAAATAAGAATTGAACGTTAGTACATTACCTAGGTACTAAATAATAAAGATCTGAGGGCCTGGTTAGATAGGTAAGTATTGAAAGACACCGCCTACGCACTGTAGCAAATGGCATTTCAAGGTGTGGTTTTGATCGTGGAACATTTGTCACCCCATTGTATCTACAAGTTGCTACCTGGGAGAATCATCCCTAGTCTGTCCCTCAAAACGGTCTCCGCTTCCCTTTCAATTCTCTGAACCAGCTCGCTGCATGTTGGAATATCGTGGATCAGGCCAATCACTTGTCCCGTGGTCCAGACCTATATGCTGGTTAATAATTGAGACCATTCTCATGGTACGGGTACTATCTTACTCCAAACTCGGGATCCCCATTTTCAAAAACCTTTTTGCCGCGTTTCCCGTTCACCAGAGGCGCTATCTCTTCAAACTCCCCAGTCTTGCTAGCTTGCTCGACCTTCAGCGCCTCCAGGGCTACTTTGTTCTTGAACAGGCGCGACGTGTTCCTCCATCGGCGCAAGAGAAGGACCGTGTCGGTTTCTTGGGATTGGACAATTTTCTGCTTGATGTTCTCATGGACTGGGGCTTCCTGTGTACATAGAAATCGAGTGCCCATGTTGATGCCAGAGGCTCCGAGGCACAATGCCGCTGCCAAACCCCAGCCATCGGCGAAGCCGCCGCTGGCAATGAAGGGAATTTTTAACACCTGGCGCGCCTTGCTTAAGAGGATCAAGTTCGTAATGTCGTTTTCGCCGATGTGGCCGGAGCACTCGAAGCCATCAATACTCAGAAAGTCAACCCCGAGTCTCTGCGCGCTCTCGGCATGGCGTATGCTCGTGCATTTATGCAACACCGTAACGTCGGCTTCCTTCAGTTGCGTGATGATGGGCCCTGGAGAGTTGCCTGCTGTTTCGACGATGGTGATGCCCTCGTCGATGGCCGCCTGCGCGTAGCCACGGTAATCCGGCGGCACTACACTGGGCAGCAGGGTGATGTTCACTGCGAAGGGGTTTGGGGTGAGACGACGGCAGCGTCGAATCTCCTCGCGCAGAGCCGCGGGAGTTGGGAAGTTGAGGGCCGTGATGGTGCCGAGACCGCCGGCGTTGGACACGGCGGATGCCATTTTGGCGGTGCCGACGTGCATCATGCCCCCCTGGATAATGGGCACTATAGGCGGAGTGAGTCTAAGCCGACAATCTGGGAACTGGGATGATTAGGTGGGATACCCTTGATGCCCAATCGGCGTGTCAGTTCCGTGGCAATTGTCATCTTTACAAAGTCTAGTTGGTGAGTCTATGGGGAAGTAGGGTCGATAGATACGACATGGCCTAAAGATAAGACAGGATAAGACAAATAATATCTCAATCAAAGAGCGGCTCTAGTATTCAATGTATAATCGCAAGCCGAGAATACACGAGATAGATGTGATTGCCGGGGATGTCGGATAGGATATGGTAAGCTCAGCCGAGGTGCGGAGTCCAATGCGGAGTATTCGGAGAGAACGGATAGCGGACATAGCTACACTCTCCGTACCCTGGTAGATAGCATCATTTAACATCTTTCGCCGGTTCCAGTTTTTATACCAATCGTAGGGCAAGATAGAAATCCCGTAGGGCTAAATAGACATCTCGTAGGGCTGGATTGACATGCTGCATAGTGGGGATTGCCGGCGAAAGGCGAAAGTGATCACTTGGCCAAGGAGCAGGATTATTACAAGAGCCTTCTATTGTCATCGCAGAAATATGCAAGCCTCTCCTGAAAATTTGTTTTTTTTCTTCTCTTTTACCCTGTCATTAGATTCACTGTCATCCAAGACACACCATGGAGAAGGAGATTCACTTAGTCGACTATCTATTCCGGCGCCTGGCCCAACTTGGAGTCGGATCTGTCCATGGTGTCCCAGGCGACTATAACCTCACCATCCTGGACTATCTCGAATCGGCAGGTCTGGGCTGGGTAGGAAACGCCAACGAGCTCAATTCCGGTTACGCGGCAGATGGCTACGCAAGAACCAAGGGCCTTGCCACCCTTGTGACTTCGTTCGGCGTGGGAGAGCTCTCAGCAATCAATGCCATCGGCGGCGCCTATGCAGAAAAGGCCCCCGTGGTACACATTGTCGGGACGGCCCCTCTGGCTGCCCAAAACTCAGGCGCATGTCTACACCACTCACTGGGCGATGGCAACTTGAGAGTCTTTGCGGACATGTACAAGTCGGTGACGGTGGCGCAAGCGAACCTGACGGATGCGGAAAACGCTCCTCGCTTGATTGACATGACGTTGAAGCAGTGCTTGTTGCAGAGCCGCCCGGTTTATATCGAGATTCCCACCGACATGGTCAGCGCCCGGGTGGCAGCTCCGACGGGATTGATCGACCTTACCATCCCGGGATACAGCAAGCTCCTCGAAGGTCAGACAGTCGACAAACTTCTTGGGAAGATTCAACAAGCAAAACGACCACTGATTTTGGTCGACGGCTTCGCAACGAGATTCGGCATCCGGGATAACTTGAACGAGCTCATAAGGCGCACGGCTTTCCCGACGTTGACGACACCATTTGGCAAGAGCCTAGTGAGCGAGACGCTGTCCAACTTCCACGGCGTCTATTATGGGCTCGTGGGAAACCCAGAACATGCGGCGTGGGTCAAGAGTCGCGACTTGGTGCTTCACTTCGGGCCTCTCCCCTCGGATGTCAATACGTTCGGCTTCACCGCTTGTCCCGATGCCACAACTACCGTGGTATTCGAGGCAGATAGGGTCATTGTTGGCAACGAGACTACGGAGCCTACTCAACATCATGGAATATGTATCAAATCGCTGCTGGAAAAGGTTGTGGCAAGGCTACAGGAAGTGGAACTGGCAGCTGTCGAGCCATTCCCGGAAAACCCAGAGGACCCAAGAACACTCTTGAAAGCCTTGCCTGTGCCAGCTGGAGACTCCATCGTTGACCAGCATTCGTTTTGGTTGCGCATTTCTGACTTCCTTCGGCCCGGAGACATCATCCTTACTGAAACCGGTACATCTTCATACGGAGGGCAATCTTTCGTCCTCCCTGAAGATACGATGGTCATAAACTCTTCCATCTGGTTGTCTATTGGATATACATTGGCCGCTTCCCAAGGCGTCTCCCTTGCGCAAAGAGAAATGGTCAAGAACGGAACGCGGCGCCCTGGCAGAACCATTCTCTTCGAGGGTGAGGGCAGTCTCCAGATGTCAGCGCAGGCCATCAGCGACATCATCCGGAACAGGCTCGACATCACAATCATCGTCCTCAACAACAACGGCTATACCATTGAGCGGATGATTCATGGATTCAACGCCTCCTATAACGACGTGCAGCCCTGGCGCAATCTCGAAGCACCAAGCTATTTCGGAGCTCCTAAAGATGACCCGTCGTACCCAGTCACGACACGAGCGGCTCATACTTGGGGTGAATTGGAATCGGTCCTTGCGGACCCTTTGATTCAAGAAGGTAAAGGGCTGAACATGGTCGAGGTCTTTATGAGTATGGATGATGCTCCGGTGTCTCTCAAGAAATTCGGTGCTTACCTGGCGCAGAGAAATAGCACAGGACAATCTTGACGGAAGCATACCCAATGTATAAGAGGAAGTTCCACTGTGGCGATTGTACATAGACATCACTTGCGCTAGCTAGATTATGATAAACCCCTCTCCTCAATCTTCAAGACTATCAAGTGAGCCTTCTGACGTGGTGTGTACAAGAAGTGCGATTGCTGAAACAAGCAGACGAAGTAAGATATTGCTGGGCATCGGGTACCCTCTTCTAGTAGAGTCTAGACTCAAGTTTACCCTTTTTTGTTGGCAGTGCACCCTGGCATGTCTGCGCCGTAAGTCTTCATTATAACAAGTTATCTTCTTTATTTACTGTAGTCCGTTGCTACTCTGTCCACGCCCTTGTCCCTGAGCCTCTTTGGAATCTAAATTCAATGCCTCGCGGCTTTGAGATTGGAGGGCATGGCTGTCACATCTGTTAGAACCGCTGCACTCCGAGCGTCTTTTTTGGACGAGTTGCTTTTCAAAATGCAAGGAAGTTGGACGGTATTGAGTTTTTAATGGATAATTGAAGAGTCGTAACAACCTGAGCAAGTAGCTACAAAGAATATGAATGTACAGTAGTGACAGTACAGCCTCTCCTTTCTTAAGGATCGGCCAATGCATCTTCCGCCATCCATAATCACCCACCACACCTCAACACCTCAACACCTCGTCATGTTTCTCATCGTCACATTTTGCAACCTCTTTCAAAATTGATCTTGGTCGATTGACAGCATTAGCTATTTACTGGTAGCTGGCACGGTAAGTGTCCCAGTAGTTGTAGATGCGGTCCTCCTGGCCAGCGGTAAAGCCAGTGAAGCAGTCGCTATCGATGAATTAGCTTGGGTATCGAAACTGATTCGATCTACTTACTCATCAGAGTAGTCCATGTAGTTGGTAACGGGGTCAGTTCCGGCAATGTTGGGGCAAGTGTCACGTCCGATCTCGCAGTTGTAGGCCTCCTCAGACTCAGCAGGGGTATCGGCAACATAGTCGCCGTTTCCACCGCAAGTGTAGCCCTCGAAAGTGTGGTAAACTAAAAATCCTGTCAGCGTCTATTCGGGATGGTAATTTCAAATCAAACAATCTTCAAGGTAACTTACGACCCAGCCAGTGGCCAATCTCGTGGGTAGCAGTGTGGCCCAGGTTGTACTGCGTCGCGCTACCTCCGGGAACGGTGGTGGACAGAATGACGACACCATCATAGTAAAACGCGTTGGAACCGGCAGTAACACTGGTAGGGAAGTAGGCGTATCCAAGGTATTGGGTTCCGGGCATGAAGTAGACGTTAAGATCAGCGTAGGTGCCCTTGCGGAGCGCCCTCTTCATGGCGAGCTCGGATCGATCGTTGGCATAGTTCGTGTTAATGGTCCAGTCAACACCAGCCTGCACAAAGGAGACGTCGTGAGGAGCAAAAGCGGTGTTGAGAACAGCCAGCTGCCTGGTCAGGGTGGCCTGGGTAAGGTAGCCTCCCGCAACGGAGTTGGAGGTGGCAAGCACATGCCAGTAGACGTTGATCTTGATAGAAGAAGCCTGTCGGGTGGTGATCTTGAGCTCACGGGCGCTAGCCTCGCTCTTCATGAAGTCCAAGGCGACTTCATTCTGCTCCTCGCTAGGGTTGGGAGTTCCGCAAGTGCGCTTGGCAACCGTGCTGGTTGCCGCCAGCAGGGCGGTAAAGAAGGAGAACTTGAACAACATTGTACCGGATAGATGATGAAGGTCGGTATTCAAGATGGAAGAGGATGAAGCTGACACTGCTGTCTGGGGAATAGTATCAAAACTCCTATGCCGATGGCACTTATATAGTCAAGTTCCCTAGCATTGCCAAGTGCAGTATTTCGTATTCTTCAACATCAGCCTTCCTAAAAGAGATGCTTCTCAGCGCATAATTACAACTGCTCCAATCAAAAGAAACTATTCGACTTCGAAATCCAACCTTCCTAAAACAGACTCTCTTCGGCGCCTAAGTCCAACAGCAGCTCCGATGGACAATCCAATCAGCGGCAACTGTTCCACGCTCATACTCCGGGGATCGGCATTGGCACAGCGGGAATAGGTGCCAATCTATGACCCCACTAGAACGACCTGCCTTGTTCGTTATCGCACGCGCCAGCGGATTGTCCGTATTGCCCCATTCATGGCCCACTGAGCGGATAACAGCCTGATTCTCCAGAATGGAGGACTTTTGTTTTGTTGTCAAGTGCCAAGGCCGGTCCTTGGGTCTTAAGAGGGAGCTCCTGTGTGAAATGTCGACCTGCAGCGTATTAGATCAGTCCATTGTCCCATCAGCCTTTCGCTACGTGATATAGCGCATCATGCAAAGCAACCTTGGACCGTTTTCATCGCGTCACCTGCCAGATGTGGTATTTAATTGCCGTGGCCGCGTTTTCTTAATGCCGAGTGGGCCCATATATGTCCTCACTCTATTAATTAGCTTTACGGTTCTCCTACTCGAAATGGTAAGTATCAGCGATGTGCAAGGATAATCCGACCTCCCTAAAGATAAGCTTAACATTAGGGTGATGGCTCTATGAACACTGTAAAAAGACAACTCTGTTGATTTACGTTATCTACGGCAGTGATAGACATTATGGAAATAAGAGGGAATATTGCACAACGGTTGGCTGCTTGCTTCGAACCAAGTGCAGGACGGAACCGGCCGCCAAATGGCTCGTATGGCCGGCCAACAATGGGATGCACAAAGTCCTGATCCAAAGTTTTGTACAGGGTTATGCACCGGTAATCTGCACTGCGGTATACGGAGTATCCGATCTTCAATAGGTCATAACTCTTAAAATCTAGGGCTAGAAGTAACTATAAAGATCTTTGAGTGAGACGACGAAGCAAATATAAGAGGTTCAGCATATGTAAATGAAGAATATAATTTTATCATACTATTCAACCAGAGCACAGAGTATAGCGGTAAAATGCGCTAGCTGCATCAAGTAAGCAAGCAATTCAGTACATTATTTTGGATCAGGACTTTATGCTTCCCACTGTAGGACTTTGGTAACCCTGTCGGAGCGGGCCGCCTATGCAATACCTCGGTTATTCCTGCAGTCTCCAATGAGTTGCTTCTTCCGGCCCGCATTGCAGGTGTGAAAAGGCAAGAATTCAAGGCTCCGCTTCTGTGACTGGGCTTTGTACGAATATATCATCTAGTTTTCGTGGCTATGCAGCGTCGGGTGCTCGGCGAGATTTGCCCAGAAATCTATCTCAAATTCCCAAGGATCAAAGTTGATGCAAGGACCCCAACGGTCCATATACTGAGCCGGGGGGTCAACTTGGGAGTTGAGCGTCTCTGGGCGGGGTTGGCCCCATGTCATTACAGAATCGAGAAGACTCTGAATAGTGCTGGTAGCCCGAGTGAATAGTGCAAAGTTTGGCTCCCCAGCCTGGATTACTGCTCCTGTCCTAATCTCTGCGACAAGGACGCTTAGATCTTGCACGAGCCTAGATCGCGAAAACGAGCCTGCGCCTGTGTTGACGGTGGGGTTTAAGAGGGCAAGTGAGATGATCCCTGCGGCAGGTAGACCAAACTGGGCAACCTACCTCGAGTTAGCTTCTATCGAAGGAAAAATCGAATGTTAAATAGTACCTTCCAGATGAGGGATGTGCCAGAATTGACCATACGATCCCGTAAAATGATAACCTCGACAACATGAGAGAGCATCTCTCCAGCCACAGTTAGGAGAGCTTCGTCCGGCTCAGAGATCTGCTTAAGAGAAGCTAGATGTAGGAGGAAAAGGGTGTGCAAGTAGTCAAGTCGGGTACCCACGAGGAAATCTCGGGTGAAGGGGTCAGAATGACAATTTCGGATACTTGTGGTAAGCTTGAAGTGGGCCGGTAGTTCTCGCCATTGATTTTCGACTGCTGTCCTGATTGCACTATGAGACGAATCGTCAATTTCTTATAACAACATCCGAGGAGGCCGCGGCTTACCTTGCCTTTTCCACTTGATCCGGGGACAGGCGATGGCGGAAGAGGCCAAGAACATCTTCCTTCAGCCACGCGAACCGGACAGTGCAACGTGTATCGGCCGTATAATTAATGGGCTCCAGGCGATCGGAGCCTAGATCCACCGTAGCAGAGCTTTCTCCATCTGAGGGACCTAGACTTGGCTCAGGGGCAGAAGCAGGACCCGTGTTGCCCCAAAAATCCGACTCGTTGGTCGGAAGTTGGAAAGTGCAGTACGCTTTGGCGATGCGTGGTGGGCGTCCAAGAAATATCGCCAAGCTCTTATCACCCGTATAGACGCGGGCGAAAGTTGATTTTCGTAGCTCAGCTACGAATGGGGGGATATTCGATGCAGCTGCATCAATCTTTTCGTGGTATCCTAGTGCGAACAAGGAACTCGCAAGGTCTCCCATCCTCCTCCATGAGTGATAACCTGTGATACTAACATTAGCAACCTCAATTCTGAAAGAAGACAGTGACTTACTTTGGTCTCCATCAACTTGAGAATGCACGATAAAATTCTCATACTGCAGGATAAGCTGTAGATCATTCAAGCAATCGAGCGAAAGGCAAATCTCTAAACAACAATCTCCTATGTAGGTCAAGGCCCTAATTAGAACGCTTCTTTGTTGATCAGTCATATACAGAGAAGGGTAGGAGTCTCGGTCGATCGCTGCCCTGCTGGCTGCGGTGAAGAAGATTCCGATTGACTCCCAACGCAGATTATCACCAAGCATCTGGGAGAAGTAATCTTCAACCGTGGATTCTCTGTGAATGGTGAAGCGTTTGAGCGTGTTTCGGAGCAGCAGCTTTGCCTGCTGTACCACCAGCGCGCTGGGATCCCGGAGACCGGCGGTGGAGGGAGGGAATAGAGTGGCCATGTCCTTCGTGGCCTCGGCACAACGAGCCACGAATGGCTCCGCCAGTGGTAGATTCACCCTCTTATCCAGCCAGACTTGGACCAGGTTCTTTAGCCCAGGAATGTCCGTCCGGATCAGCTGGTTCAACGCATGTGCTGCGCGGTCAACGATGCCTTGGCCGTTGAGCATGTTACCAGAAGCAGAGAAATCCGGTTCTTGGGCTGCACCATCATCATTCAAGTTCCCATTATCTGACGCAGGCCACGAAGCCATCGCGTTGAATATGGTAGAATGGCTTGACGAGCCCAGGTACCCAGGATTTGGGTAGGAATGAGGTTGCGGCGAAGGCACTACTGCAGGGATATCCTCGGCCCTCGTCGAGTTCCTGGACCCAATTAGCTGCTGAGAGTCCACATCTACGTTCCGTAGACAGGTGGTAGTTACTTGGATGAATGGCTTCGCAGTTTTCTTCTCCGAAAGGGGTGATCGCGATAAACGCAGCCCTCTCCTTGCCCGCGATCTTGGCATCGCACACAAACAGGCCGCTCATGACCGCAGGCAAGTTTGGCCCGCCGACATGGTTCGCATGCGGCAAGTCTGATACTCGGCGTTCTCTGACTGGCCATGGGTGAAATAGATGTATGTTGCGAATTCTCCGTTCCGTTGCCCGAGACTCGGCCAGACGATCGGCGAAGAACTTGCGAGCCAGGCCGAACGCGGGAACTCCGATTTCGCCGATTTCGCCGACACTCCGGGTGACCCATATTTATATCTCGTCGACTCTGAGAGCGGAATCTCCGTATCCAGTCGGAGATAGCAATCACTACGAGAGAAGCCTCAAATCGTCAAAATCCGATACTAAAGAACGCGTATTCAGTGTATATTGGGAACTAGCCTGGTATGCGAAGTATGTATGTTGCTTGGTGGCTCTGACTGTACGAGGGCTGTCGCAGGAAGTTGCATAACTTCCTCAGGAATAGGTACATACCGCTGTACACTGTGTAATATTGTGTGTAAATGAAGGGTTTATAACAAAATAATAAAGAACTTATCTATTTCTTGTTTCTAGATACTGGAGTTGTCAAACTTCCTGCGCCAGCCTTCGTAAAGCACTCACACAGACCCAGGCAAGGGCTAAATGCGGGGTCTTTGAACAGCGCAAAAACCAACCGGATACCGAGAAAGAGTGCCTCGCTTTAAAATTCACACTGCCAATTCCATATTTTTCTGTCACATCTCTGAGCTTTCTAGTAGTTACAAATATCATGCTGCTGTGGACAAGTCGGGGCCCCACGAGCGCTTGTGGGACTTCTTCTCACCTTTCTGTAGGGCCCCACATGCCGATGTGCTCGTCTCCTAAACGAAGGGAATGCGAGGAATAGAAACTCTGTCTGAATACGAGAAACGCTTCTCTATGTCTGACTGTTCTTCACGATACTCAATGGTCTTTTACATCCCTCCAACTGTATTTCTACGATTGTCTCGTGCCAGAATCCTAGGGAGTCGGTGCTTGGTAATAGGGTAAGTGGTGTCCCACATCCACAACTAAAAGGATCTCAAAAGCGGTCCCTCTACTAAGTAGAGATGGCTTTTTTAGCCTGCCTCTGTTTAACCCTGGTAAATAAGTCTGTGTATTATTGAGATACTCCAAATAATAGAGGATTTCCGAAATTTGAGCCGACGTGTACGGAATATGATGTACCATCTCATTAAAATGTCTCTGTACATCTTGAAGGTCCTCTTTTCCACTGAACCTCAACCCTTAATGAGCACAACTCTGTGACAACCTCATAACACCAGCGAACACCAAGAACCCGCACATTTCCGTCACCTAGATCTCAGCCAAGGGTCTGTGTTGACATCGGCTGCATATCCGTTAACGTCGGCTGTTGATCCGGCCGTCGACCGTTTAGTCCTCTCCCCCGTAAAATTTGCGGGGGTGCCGCCACATCTTGCCAGATCGTCGCCCACGCTAATCTAACAACCTGGTAAGTGGAACAACGGCAATTCTATACGGGATGAATATAAGGGTGTTGAGCGGGGATGGGGGAAAAGAGTGCATAAACCAGACGACGGAATAAAATCCGGCCGGCAACATCAAGTACAATAATGGGATGGCGAGATGAATATAAATATGTGCCGCGCGGGAACTGACATGCTGAGTTGCATCCATCCTGCAGGTTGACTGGCATCTTCACGGCATCATACCCAACTATTCACGTTGTTTGAAAATGGGACTCTATAATTCCCCTATATTTCTACTGCTACTCCTGCTCCTAGGAGCAGAGCAAGCCCTTTGCTCCCAGCGTGATAAGTGTGCCAGACTATCACGGACACTCAAGCTCGCCAACGTCACGATACACAACGCCGCTTTCGTTGCGGCAGGAACCAACCTTACCTTTCCAAATGATCACCCAACTTGCACGACCAGGTCTCAGGTTGTTCGCGCTGACATTTGCCGCGTTTCATTGCTGGTAGTCACAGGGCCACGAAGCAATGTCACGCTTGACGCCTGGCTGCCTCTTGACTGGAGCGGAAGATTCCTCACAGTAGGCAATGGGGGATTGAGTGGTTGTATTAAACACGATGATCTTAACTACGGATCCTCTATGGGCTTTGCCACCATTGGTGGCAATAACGGCCACGACGGAACCTCGGGCTCGCCGTTTTACAAGAACCCGGGGGTGCTGGAGGATTACGTCTACCGCTCTGTTCACCTCTCCGCTGTGCTCGGGAAGAAAATTAGCCAGAAGTTCTATGGAAAAGAGCACACCAAGTCGTACTATCTCGGATGCTCAACTGGGGGTAGACAAGGCTTCAAGGAGGCACAAGACTTTCCCGAAGATTTCGATGGCATTGTCGCCGGCGCTCCCGCTTTCGACTTGAATGCCCTGATGTACTGGACTGGCCAGTTCTATCTTGACACAGGAAAGGCTGGGACGGCGTCGTTTCTCTCTGCGGCCCAGTGGGATCTGGTCTATGAGGATATTCTGCGCCAGTGCGATGGCCTGGATGGTCTTGTGGACGGGATTATTGAGGACCCGGATCTTTGTCAATACCGTCCTGAGGAATTGATCTGCAGCACGAAGCAAAAAAGCGGTTGTCTTACAGGGGAACAGGCGGCCACTGTGCGGGCTGTCTTCTCGCCCGTCTACGGTCCCGACGGCAAACTGGTTTATCCTCGCTTCCAGCCTGGAGCCAATTCCACCGCGCGGTTTTTCGCCGGCGAACCCCATGATTACCCAGTTGACTGGTTTCGATATGTCATCCACGAAGATCCATCATGGGACCCTGCAACGTTGAACGTCAAGGACTGGACGGCTGTGTCCAAACGGAACACATTCAACGCCGCGACCTGGAAGGGCGACCTGTCCGGCGTGCAGAAACGGGGGACCAAGATCCTGCACTACCACGGCCTTCAAGACAACGCCATTAGCAGTGACAACTCGGCCCGCTACTACAACCACGTGTCGCGAACCATGGGGCTTCCTTCGGACGAGTTGGACGAGTTTTACAGATACTTCAGAATCTCCGGCATGGCTCACTGCCGCGACGGAAGCGGCGCCAGTTTCATCGGAGGCAACCTGCAAACGCTGGCGGAATACAGCCCTGATGAGAACGTCCTGGCCGCTGTTGTTAGATGGGTCGAGGAGGGTATTGCGCCAGAGTTCATTATGGGCACGCAGTTCGATGATGGAACGAGCTCTGGAGAGGTTGTGTTGCAGAGAAGGCACTGCAAGTATCCAACTCGAAATGTTTACAGCGGAAAAGGTGATCCCAACTCAGCAGATAGCTGGGATTGTGTTTAGGAGCACGTCATCTCCCTCTCTATATTTAGTTGAGACATCGTGATTCCACATAGTGAGAAGTCGAATAGGATGGCACCGCTTTACATAAACACCTACACGTCTTTCACGCACGGCATGATGAAAAAGAAGTCGCTGTCTCTATTAAGCACGAGTAGATGTGGAAAATAAATACAAATAAAGGCATAAATAATAAGCAACTACAACAACGATCTTGTCGCTAGGTATCCTTACCGTCGTTCATCTCATCATTACACATGTACATTATGAAATCATGGATCGCTAGGTCTATTCATAGTTCAGGACGCCCTTTAGGATCCACTGCATAATGCTGTTAGTATTGCGATTGATATCCCTCATTATGAAGATAACTTACCACTTCGCCGTTGGCAACTTGGCTAGCCACACGCTCCACCTCGACGTCATCCGGCATCACGAACTTCTTTCCATCTTTCTCGACCCACCAGACCTGCTTTCCGAGAACCGTTTCTGCCTTGTCGTCTTCCATCCAGGGACTTCCCGCAACAAGATGCGCCTCGACGAAACGAAGCAGATTCTTGCGGGCGCGCTCCTGGCCGTCGTCGCCGGAGTATGCCTTCGGGCCTAGACGGCTGTAGTCTCGCGGGTCCTCCCAAGGCTTTCGGGGGAGGGCTTCGATGGCGGAGTTGAGGGGCGCTAGGACGGTGGTATTGACGTCGAAGTTGGCGAGGAGGGCTTCGCTGGAGGGGTGGAGGCGGGCGAAGGAGGAGAAGGTGGTGAGGGAGCGCTGGGTGCCGAGGACGTCGGCGATGGCGACAGAGGGTTGGTTATCGCCGCTGGCATCCTTCTTGCCGGCGTTATCATTCTTGTCGGCCATGGCGGGAAGGTGACCGTTGAGCGGGGGACGGTTGGGGAGCGGGACTTGAAGGGAGCCGCGAAGGAGTTGGGCGGTGGCGAGGGCGATGAGGGGACTGAGAAGCAGGAGAGGCTTCATGGTGAAACCGGGAGTCGAGGTGGATTCTGATACAGGCAGACGCAGAAGCAGGCGCACGACGTTGACGATGCGGTTGGTTGGCTGATGGTTGATACGTCATGAGTGGAGGGGCAGCGGGATGCAAGTAATTGGATGTGGGTCAAGAATGAGAGTTGATCACGTGGATGGCTATCAGATTAGATAAAGAATTTCTTATTAGTCACGTTACATCTTCTCCCCAGACTTGGCATTCGTCTCGCTTGGGAGATGAGATGATCAATGACTGCAACCATCTGCATGTGAAAACAAGCCAAAAGCTGGAGACGGGTGAATGGAGAAAGGTGGCTTGGCGTCAGATCAGATGATGCACGTGCAGAATCTGGGGAAGGTTGTTCTCCCTCCAGTCGGTTGCGGGAGGACGGCAAATGCTACGGCGGGCTGCGGCTATGTTGGGGCTTTCACGTGCTTGAAGATGCGAGCAAGGTTTCACTTTGACCCCAGATGACCATGATGAGTCTTGCATGTGGTGATGCGGTGGCAGGCCCCTTACTCAGACGCGGTACGGAGCATGTCCAGCTTATTCCCTAGGTGGGATGGTGGACAGGGCGACGGCAGGGTCGAGATGCGCCGGAGCTCGAAGTGGGCGAATGGGGAAGCCAAGTGAGGAGGCGAAGTGAAGATCTGGGGAATCAGAAGCAACCGAATGACCCAAATCAGCGGTAACCTGGAACAGGATGGTCATCAGCGTCACCATCGCCGGTGATGTGAGTGGGCGAGGGGCGAACCAGGGAGCCACGAGCGATTCATGTGCCCCTAGTTGGAGCATTGGGGGAGCGGCAGCCTCGTTCACATGTGAAAGCGTAGACGTGCCAGGACTCGAACGAAATTTCCAGCTACGAGCATCAAGCACTAGCCAGACGAAAGAATCTTGACCCAATAATGGCACAAGCATTGGATTTCCGGGCGAGCACGGCGGCCTGCGCGAGAGAGGGTTTGCAATGAACTGGTCATCTGACCGAGATGTCGATGACGAGAGAGGACTCAGAACAGTCGCTGGGCCGGGCACTTGTCCGGGCACGGCGAGATGTCCGCCGAGGTAAATGGTGTGGAGGCAGAGGAAATTGTGGGGAAAGTTGGGGAAGAGAGGTGAGGGAGAGATGCGGACAGATGCGGACCGATGCGGACCGGAGGATGTATTCAGAGGTTCAGAGGTTGGTGTAAGCGCAGAAGGAGTGAAGAAATGGAGAAATAAACTGAGAAAAGGAGTCCCCTCTTCCATCCCCTCATGCTATTCTCCAGCTTCTCCAGCTTCTCCTCCTCCTCCTCTTCCTCCTCCCAACCTCGACTTCGGGGATGAAAACCAGCGAGCTTGCCCCATCTACACTTCTGGGAGCCAGGGGCCAGAGACACTAGACGCACCTGGCCCCCACAATTCCCCCATCTTCCTCGTTGCGGCGGGTGGGGACCTCGGCACGCGCAGCGAAAGAGCGGCGGACGACCAAAGAGGGCGTCGGCTGGATGGCCGGAGCGGTGCCCATCCCATGGGATGGTGCCATGGTGCTCTGCGCAGTGGGACTTGGGGCGCGCGGCTTTTCGGCGTAGCTGGCCGCGAGAGGGCGCGCTGGGATATGGGCTTGCGCGGGAACAAGCTGGGAGAAGGCAAAATTGGGGTTGGGGAGGAGTGTCTGGGGTAGAGAACTATTCTGTATTCATGTTCCAGAGTGCATGTGTGTATTCCTCTTTGTAGAGCCGGCGTTTGTGTGGCCGTTGATGCTGGCACCATGACGGATTGAGCAGCATCATCCCATCGGCCAGTATCCGTGCCTGAAGCCCCCTCCAACGTGGTTTCGGCGGGCACCTGCGCTAACCCACTGAACCAGCCCACCGCTTCCGGGGAACGGAACTGTGCTGAGCAAAGGCCGGCAGCTGATTTGCGCCTCCCCCGGGCTTTCCTGACACCAGTGGGCCAGTTCCATTGTTCCTTGGGGGTTGCTACAGCGAGCAGCCCCCCGGACCGTGCCCCCTACCAGCGCTGTGAGGGCTCGGGTTGACAGGGGACCGAGGGCCGTCTCATGCACCGCAGCGCAGCGCCAGTTGCAAAGTACCTGAGGCTACGTACCAGCCGACCGGGCCTGGGAAAAAAAAACAGGAGAGACCTCGGCACGCCGCCGTCATTGCGAGCTCCCCAGTGTCCCTCGGCGTTGTGGGCGTTCGGTCGCATCGCATTCCATGTCGTCGGGGCCCGTCACACGCCAAACTTAAGACTCGCTTTCCTCCCACTCCCCCCCATATCTGGCGCGCCGGAACTCCTCTTTTGTCTTAATTCTTTTCTCATTCTCATCCTCTCTCAACCTGCAACCCGCTCTCAACGCCCTCCCCGCGTGCTTTCCCTCTTGCCGTGCTCTAGTCTGTCCGTTTGCACCGTCTACGCCCGTCCTCCATCCTCCTCCATCCTCCTCACAACCACAACCAGCACCAGTAATGGCTCCCCGCGTCATTGTCGTGGGCGGCGGCCGTAAGTTTACCTCCCCATCTTGCACAGGCTCTCGGGCCGTTTGGCATGTGATTGTCTCTCGCCTCGTTGTCTGGCGGTCGCTTTGCGACGACTTGTCTGGGCATTGGGCGTTGGAGTCGCTCTGTCGCAATTCATCCCCCAGGACCCTTGGCTGACCATCTCGATGCAGTGTCCGGTCTGTCAGCTGCGCACACCATTTACTTGGCCGGTGGCAACGTCGTTGTCCTCGATAAGCAGGGTAAGTTCGAATCCCTTTTTTTCACGTATTCCCAGCTTGCCATGAGCCGCAAATCTCGGCCGTCAGCCGTCAGCCTCGCCGCTCAACCACACTCGGCACTGCGCTCTCCAGCGGATTGACATGTGCTCACATTCGTCATCACAGGTTTCTTCGGCGGCAACTCCACAAAGGCCACCTCCGGAATCAACGGCGCCCTCACCCGCACCCAGGTCGAGCACGGCATTCCCGACAGCGTCCAGAAGTTCTACAACGACACCCTAAAGTCGGCCCGTGACAAGGCCCGTCCCGACCTCATCAAGGTCCTCACCTACAAGTCCGCCGCCGCCGTCGAGTGGCTCCAGGATGAGTTCAACCTCGATCTCACCCTCGTCTCCCGTCTCGGGTAAGTTGATTCATCCACCCACTCTGCCTCATTCATCTGGATGAAGCAATCAGCAACGGAACCATTGAAACTGACTACCTTCCTCCAGTGGTCACTCCGAGCCCCGAACCCACCGAGGCCATGACGCCAAGTTCCCTGGCATGGCCATCACCTACGCCCTGATGCAGCGCCTCGAGGAGCTCTCCGAGACCGAGCCTGGCCGTGTCGAGATCATCAAGAAGGCCCGCGTCACCAGCCTGAACAAGGACGGCAACTCCATCACCGGTGTCACATACGAGTTTGACGGCGAGTCTCACTCCATCGACGGCCCCGTCATCCTCGCTACCGGTGGCTACGCCGCCGATTTCACCGAGACCTCTCTGCTCAAGAAGCACCGCCCCGACACCTACGGCCTTGCCACCACCAACGGCACCCACGCCACCGGTGACGGCCAGAAGATGGTCATGGCCATTGGCGGCAACGGTATCGACATGGACAAGGTCCAGGTTCACCCTACTGGTCTCGTCGACCCCAAGGACCCCGGCTCCAAGTGGAAGTTCCTTGCCGCTGAGGCTCTCCGAGGTGAGGGTGGTCTGCTCCTCAACTCCGATGGTGACCGATTCTGCGACGAGTTGGGCCACCGTGATTACGTCTCCGGCATGATGTGGAAGGAGAAGGAGAAGAACAAGTTCCCCATCCGCCTCGTCCTCAACTCCAAGGCCTCCAACACCCTCGACTTCCACACCCGCCACTACTCTGGCCGTGGTCTCATGAAGAAGATGACCGGCGCGGAGCTCGCCAAGGAGATGGGCTGCACCCCCGAGCACCTCCAGAGCACCTTCAAGACCTACAACTCCATCGCCGACGGCAAGGAGAAGGACCCCTGGGACAAGAAGTTCTTCCCCAGCGTGCCCCTCGACATCAACGACGACTTCCACGTTTCCGTCATGGAGCCCGTCCTGCACTTCACCATGGGTGGTATCGAGATCAACGACAAGGCCGAGGTCCTCAACCAGGACAAGAAGCCCTTCGACGGCCTCTACGCCTGCGGTGAGTTGGCTGGTGGTGTTCACGGTGCCAACCGTCTTGGTGGATCGTCGCTGCTCGGCTGTGTCGTCTACGGCCGTGTCGCCGGTGACACCGCCAGTAACTTCCTGTTCCGACAAGCCCTCCAGGGCACCGCTGCGGGCTCAGCCGCCGCCCAGCGTGTCGGCCAGATCTCTCTGCACCTCGACCCCAACGCCCCTAACCGCGTTACCGTTGAGTGGAACACCGCTGGTGCTGGTTCCGGTTCCGGTGGTTCCGGCCCCGCCGCCTTTGCTGAGCAGGCCGCTTCCGGTTCCGCTCCCGCAAGTTCGGAAGCCCCCAAGGCCGCCGCCAAGGCCCCCGAGCCCAAGGTGTTCGAGGTCCCCGAGAAGGAGTACTCCATGGAGGAGGTTGCCAAGCACAACACCAAGGGCGACCTGTGGGTTGTCGTCAAGGGCGTCGTCCTGGACCTCAGCAACTGGCTCGAGGAGCACCCCGGTGGCGTCCAGGCCATCCTCAACTTCATGGGTCGTGATGCGACCGAGGAGTTTGAGATGCTCCACGATGACGAGGTCATCCCCAAGTATGCCCCGTCGCAGGTCATTGGACGTGTCCAAGGCCAGGATGTCACCCTCGAGTTGTAAGCTTGTAGTCGCGAATTAGAGAAGTACCGACACCTGCTGGCGAGGCTGGGGGACACAGACGATGTGATGAGAAGATGCGTTGTGTTTGTAGCTCGTGCCCAAGAGGTCTATGGACCATGGACCGTCAAGGCGTAAAAGGATTTTGTATTGATAGGTTGGGATGCATGCCAATTGTTGCGAATACTACATTTATTTTCTACCTTTACCATAATGTTCCATGACCTGCTGTGACTGTCGTGACTGTGTGATGATGCCATTTCGAGGTACGGAAACGGGCTGTGAAATGAAACGAAACCGAGGCCTGTCTGTCCTCTCAGCCGAGGTAGCCACTCCTTCCATTTGTTCTCTTCATCCATAGCCAAGCACAGTTACCCGAGGGATTGGTGGACCGGTGAACAAGTCTCAGGATGGTGGCACGGGATGGGAGCTTCTGGAAAGAGGACATGGTGTCATTTCAACCTCTAGTGAGCGAGATGGGACTGAAGCTGTGGAAAGCAGGGAGGGATTGTGCGATTTAGTGAGAGGCTGTATTTGAGTCGGATGAGCTTGGCGAGGAGGAGACGGGCCAATGACATGTGAAGCTTTGTCTCTCGTGTCTTGGTTGACAAGAGGTTGGTTGGCTGCGGTCGCACAGCTCGGTTCGCCTCGTTTCGCTCGGTAACGTCTAGGCGAGTCAAAGAAGAGCTCAGAGCGCGCTTGTGTCACTTTAGACAGTGTTCCAGTTACGATGATCACTTGGCATCATGAGCCCCGTCGAGCTGACTAGTCCTCCCGTCTTCCTCACCGTCGGGTATAGGTGAGGGTGCGCAGATAGCGAAGATCCAGCCAGGCATCCGTCGGCAGGCAGAGCAGCTCCCGCCAAGCTCCCGCCTACGTTCGCGAACGCCGAATAAGGGCGAAAAAAGAAAGAATTACTGACGGTGAAACCCGACGCGTACGCTGAGCGTGATACGTTGAGACACAGAAGCCGGCGGCAGACTGGGCTTAATCATGATGGCATGCCAGGCGTAGTTGGGGAGTGGGATGCACAACGTTTGCATCCGATCTCAGTCCTGATACAATTATATTAGGGCACAGTTCATCGTCAATATATAAGAGTCAAGGGAAGAGTTAAGGTGAAGTGCTTATATTTATATTTATTATTCATTCTTATATAAGATGCCTTCTGGTGAAGCAAAAGGGGATGGAAAGCGCTTAGAGCTCCAGCGTTCGGGTGCAAACTTTCTGCGTCCCACTGTCCAAGAAAAGCAAGCTGTGATTATTCCAACGTCGGCGATAAGACTCAAGCTGAAGCAAAGGGTCCTTTAATGTCTCTGAGCATGGACGGAGGGTCTTGACCTAGTCTACTATAGGGAGAGGGCCCAAGAAGGTGAGAGCCGAAAACAGAAGCATGTGAGACCTGACAAGGCTTGGCGATGGCCGTTGTGAATCAGGATGTTTGGACGAGTGGGTCGGCGATTGGGGGACTTGAGCAGGAATGGGCAAGCTGACATGGTCTTTTGAATTGACAGGTTGGAAACATTTTTAGGGATGCTAGGAGAGTGGATTGTGTTTTACTTTTCGCGGTAGGTGAGCGCTGTGGGGTGGATGGCGCACGGCAGATGGGCAAGTGGAGGCGTGGATACTCGATATTCGAGTGCGGATAGTCTGGTGGGCACATTTGTGACATCACGGCGAAACAAGCGGGCAACTATCGCGCGTCTCGAGCGGTCGTTTAGGTGGTCATTGTGTCTGGATGTGAGGCCACAGTAGTTTGCAGTCGAAGAAGAAAGTCGTCCATGCGTCACAACCCTACGCAACCGACATGGCGGCACGGCCTGCTGCAAGGAGAAACCTAAGACAAGCTTGAACCGGCCGGCAGGCAAACAGGCGGAAAAGGCCTGAGCAACAGGTAGAGTTCGTCGAGAGAGATGGTGGCCTGACAATGACCGGCCGAGCAAGCGGCGAATGAGACGACCGAGTTCGGCAGCACAGATCCATTTCCCCCTCTCGCCAGCCCAGACTCCGAAGGCCCGAGAGACTAGGGGGCTGGCTGGGCTGGGCTGGACTGGGGGGCAATGAGAGGGAGCCGGGAGTTTTTTTCTTTCTTTCTATTTATTCCCTTTTTGCTTGGACAGAGCTCCGGCAGGCGAGCGGGATTCGCCAGCCACCTGGGACGCAGGCAGGCTGCTGGAGCTCGGACGGCGTGTTCGCAGCAGCCGAACCTGTCTCAGATTGCAGAATGCGCGATCTGGGCTGGTTTCGGAGGTTTGGCGGTTACTTAGTGGGCCGAGCCCGACTGATTTCGGAGGTCGCTGCTGCTGCTGTGGCAAGGCACACGCCAGATCCGGATGCGATGTGACAGTGAGGCTGGATGGATGGTCGGGCGGTGATGTCGGTGGTGGTGGTTTAGATGACTTACACTAACTGCTGCTCTTGAGGATTATAGTACAGTGCTGTGAGTTATATGCGCTGGTTAAGAGGTAGGGTCCACTGCCCGTTCTCGGTGAGATATGAGCAGCGAATTAGACAAATATTAAGAAAATAGCCTTATTCATACAGGTTATTGCAGCACCATCTCATGGCATCGCTTCCAAAACCAATCACGTCGCCTCGGCGGTTGGCCCCAAGCAAAATTCATCCAGCAATGGCGTAGCGGCACCGCGCCATCGTCACCCCGCAAATGGCACATCCACATCCGCACCCTGGCCCCGCGACACAGTGTTTACGACCTGCGGAATGCACTGTGGCTGTCCCCTACCTAGGTAGAGACAAGTTGGCTTGTGGGAAAGTATAGCGACCCAGCCTAGGTCGGTAGCCAGCCACACACAACCAAGCAGCCAACAGCCCAATAGTCGCATGACCGTCACCGTCACTGTGCTATGTCAAGCTCCAACCGTCGTCGTGCGCCGGGGCGGGCTTGGCTTCGAGGGCGTCATAATCACCAGAGACGCCGCGCCGAGGGGGGGTTTGGAGAGCGCCACCGCGGCCCAAAGGAGATGAACAACATGTCGTTGTGATGGGGGACGAGAGAGGGGGAGGTTTCTCGGCCTCATGTCTCTGATGTATTCCCGATGGGTGATGGACCGGACCCTTTTTTTTTTTCGTTTGCCAGGGATCAAACAGCGTAACATGATCTGAGCAGGCGAGGGGAGGAGAGGAGAGGAGAGGAGAGGAGAAGCAGAGTGGAACCTCCGCTGACAATAGCACACCGTGTTTGCCATGACCCGGAGACGGTGGGCTATTCCAAGACGAACGTTTCCTGCTTCTCCTCTCCCATGGCGTCGGGTTTGGGTTCTGGTACGGAGTACGGAGTACGGATACGAAGCACCCTCTTACGTGAGGCTTGAATTCCGTGTCTTGGGCTTGCGACGAGTGTCTCGCCGCGTCGTGCCCAGGCCGTGTTGGGGCGTCATCCGTCAGCTGCGTCTTCGTCAGCCCGGTCCAGCCTTAAGCCGCCGAGGACGGCAGTCGAGATGAGATGAGATGCTTGGACATTGTTCGCGGAATACTTCCTTCTCGGACCTTCGCATTCGCACTTTCGTAATCACCACCTCGCACAAAGCAAAAGGGATCAGTCAGTTTGATCCTTTCATCACACTAGCGACGCCATGTGAACTCCGAGTGGTGAAGGCATGAACGCAAGTACCGGTACCCAAATTACACGCGCCTTTTCTCGCTTTCTCACGGCCGCTTTCTCGCTCACAGGCCGCTTGCTCGCTCGCTCGCCCACCCAACTTTCACGGCTTGCATCGCTGGTGCGTCTTTCCCCTGCCTGGTCCCGGTCTGGGGCAGTCTGGAGACGGTGCTAGCCTGGGAGACGGCACCACGCGGCCCCGGAGTATTGGGTACTCGGCTGATGGACTGCCCGGCCGTCACAGCGCAAGTCGCCGCTACGGGTGGCACGCAGTGTTGACATGGGGCACCAGCCGACAGTCCAGGGGGCGGACTTCCGGGGTAGCCGCTGCAGCATCGAGGCACCGCCGTTGCGTGTGCTGACAGTGTGGGATTGTTCAGGCGTGGACTGTGCCTCGCCGTATCATGGTCGAGTTCACTCATGCTCGCTCTCGTCTCCATGCTCCGTGGTATCGATAAACGAGTCCGCGTAGATGATTCCAAACTCTGTTTCTTAGCATCCTCTTCCTCGCTTAATTTAGTCCTTTCTCTTCCGGGATGACGTCTCTGTATATCCATCTGGGTATGCGGCTTCTCTTCAGGGATGGCCCTCCAGGCAACGACTGGCATGTCGAGATATCCTCTTCGGCTCGATCCCTTACCTTAGGTCCCTCGCAGGTGAAGAGGAGGGAGAGAAATGCTGGCGTGTTAGAGCTGCTCTCAACAGTTGATGTGAATTAGTTTCAGAGTTGGTGCACTTAGATTGGGATGGTCGAGGCCCAGCGTACTAGCAGTAGCGAGGAAAGGAAAAGAAGGAAAAACGAGGGGAAAGGAGCCAACCCAATTGCAGCAAAGCCATCAGCCATGGCGGTGGTGATGTACTCTGTAGTTGTACAATGCCACGATACAGAGCCACACAAGTTACTGTTACTTGCTCGATTGCACAGGCACACAGACACTCAAAGACGCCCAGAAACGCAGCCACACAGCCAAGCCAGGGCCTGGGTCACTACACACTGTGCTTCTGTGCTTCCGACCAGGGGACGCCGCAACGCAGGAGGATCAGGCCCCGGCAACCCTCTTCCAACGGTGACCGGGGAGGAGAAATACTCTGGAGTTCGACGCAACACCCCCGGACTGCCTGCGACGCTGTGACCACTGAGACCTGGCTGAGACCTCGATTAGTGGGCGGGCTCCGCAGCGTCCGGGTGCCGGTACATCGAGCACCCTGCGGAGGTGGCTTTTTGGCGAGTGTGCTGCGTTGTGTGCGTGTGTGTGCAAAGGGCCTGAAGCCTAGAAGGAGAGGCCACTGAGGCGTCGCGGAGAGTCACGCTGCGGAGCCAATCACCCGGCGCACGCTGGGCTCCCCACTGTGCCGATCCCTTCCGCTTTTTGCCTCCTGACTCGACCCAGCCCGTTTGTATGCATTCGCCTCCGCCTTTACAGTACGGGCTGCATACACAGCAACGAGTGCGTAGTCGCTCACTTTGCCGCCATGGGAGGAGTCAGAGATGCTCCTCTCTCTCACTTCCCAGCAACCAAGTCCCCCTTGGCTTGGCTGAAGTCCGCACTGCCTGCCTTTGTCCGAGTGGGGAGACGCCCCTACTGGTGTAACCCGTGCCGTGCACCCGGTGTTCCGCGACCGCATTAGCGCAGCACCCAAACCTCCCTCCCGTCGCCAGCCCTCCCCTCAAGGCTCATGCCCTCGTCGACACCACCGGTACCTAGCCCTGTGCGGCAATGCGTGTACTCCAGGACTGATACAGTGCAGCTCGCAGCGCCCTAGCGCCTGGGCGTCCAGTGGGCGTTCGCTGGGCGTTCCGCTGGCGTTCCCTGGGTGGGCTCCTTGCGGGCTCCTTGCGGGCTCCACACCCACCCGTGGGCCGCCCTCCAAACAAGTTGAACCACCCACACCCCCCCATATTATCCACCGGGAACCGCCCAATGTCAATGTCCCCGTCCCTCTCAACCCTTCACCTCCACCAAAACTGGCCGACTCGGAGCCTCTCAGGCGACGCTGCTGACCCTGGATTGACGTCGCAAACACCGACACCATGGCCATTGCCATGGGCTGGCAGAAACCCGACAATGTCGCGGGCTCGTCGGCGCCGGCCATCATGGTCGGCCTCTTCGTGGCCTCGGGCGGGTTGCTGTTCGGCTACGATACCGGGTAAGACCATTCCCTCTCTCTGTCCCTTGTTCGCCGTGCATTCTGGATTCTGCGCGCACCGCCCACCCCCCGGCACTCGACGACGACCGACGACCTGCGACTGCGACGACGACGGGAATGACGAGCACCATGGCTTTGGATGGGTGCACGATGGGCCTGGCGATGGCATCGATAAAGGGCGCGCTGCGGTGGCGACCCACGACTACGACCACGACCACGACCGACGACCATGTTCGCGATGGCTTCGCACCCCGCAACCGACCGAGGACCCCAGCTTGCAGACAAACCTTGGGTCGGAACCTGTCGGAGTCATGAAAAGGGACCGGAATAGGCAAGAGGAGGACTCGACATCGATTTTTCCGCAGATACCATGCCGGTCCATTCGTCCCGAGGCGCATTCGATTCTTTCCCTCAACTCCATCACATCATCACATCGCGTCACGCTACCGACAATACACGAGGCTAACCGACGTCCGTCGTCACTCTCTAGGGCCATCAACGGTATCCTCGCCATGACCGAGTTTAAGGAGCAGTTCGGAACAAAGTGCTACGACAGCAACCACAAGCTCGAAATCTGCACCGAGGACTCGTCCATCATCGTCGCCATCTTGAGCGCCGGCACTGCCCTCGGCGCTCTGCTGGCGGCCCCGGCTGGCGACTCGCTCGGCCGCCGCAAAACCCTCCTCCTCGCCGTCGCAATCTTTTGCATCGGCTCCATCTTTCAGGTCTGCGCTCAGGCCACTGACATGTTGTTGGCCGGCAGGTATGTCGCGCTTCTCCACTCAGATAACCGCTGTTAACCACTCCTCTAGATTCCTTGCCGGTCTTGGTGTCGGCGGTGTATCCCTTCTGGTACCTCTCTACCAATCCGAAATGGCCCCCAAATGGGTCCGAGGTACTCTAGTCTGTGCCTATCAACTATCCATCACATTTGGCCTTCTTGCCGCCTCCATCATCAACATCATCACCTCACGTCTCGACAACTCATCAGCATATCGCATCCCCCTCGCTCTTCAACTCGTTCCTGCCCTCATCTTGACCGCTGGTCTCCTCCTCCTACCCGAAACTCCTCGCTTCCTAGTCAAAAAGGGACGACACGAGGAAGCCGGCCTCTCCCTCAGCCGGTTACGACGACTCGACATTACCCATCCTGCCCTGGTAGATGAGCTACAAGAAATTGTAGCAAATCATCGCTATGAACTCACTTTAGGCCCGGATAGCTACAAAGAGATTTTTGTTGGATCCCCGCACCTCGGACGACGTACCTTTACCGGCTGCGGCCTGCAGATGCTTCAGCAACTCACAGGAATCAACTTTATCATGTACTACAGCACATCCTTCTTCGATGGAGCTGGCGTTGAGAGCCCATACACCAAGTCGCTCATCATCAACGTCATCAACGTCGTGTCCACTCTTCCTGGGTTGCTCGTCATTGAGCACTGGGGTAGACGGAGACTTTTGATGATTGGTGCCCTCGGCATGGCTGCGTGCCAGCTCCTGATGGCATCCTTCAACACTGCCACAGGGGATGACATGAAGAAGATATCACAGACTATCCTGGTCACCTTTTGTTCCGTCAACATCTTCTTTTTCGCTGCGTCATGGGGCCCCGTCGTCTGGGTTGTCACATCCGAAATCTATCCCCTCAAAGTCCGAGCCAAGGCCATGTCTGTATCCACCGCGTCTAATTGGGTCCTGAACTTTGCCATTGCCTACAGCTCTCCCTTCATGCTCGGTGACGGGCCCGGGGGTGCTGCATTCGGACCCAAAATATTCTTCATCTGGGGTGCGTTCTGTATCTTGGCCGTCTTCTTTGTATGGTGCATGGTGTACGAAACCAGCAAGATCAGTCTAGAACAGATTGACGAAATGTACGAGCGGGTGAATCATGCGTGGAACAGCAAGGCATTCCAACCGAGTTGGAGTTTCCAGCAGATGCTCGACGAAGGATGGTCCCCTAGCGCCCAGCCGCCAGTCGATCACGAACTACAAACGACGACGACTGCATCGAGCGCGGACACGACGCTCGGCGACGGCGATTCATCATCAATCACCGTGCATAATTCCAACAGCAACAGCAACACAGCGTCAAACGACCAGAACAAGGCCCCGCCTGTCATGGCGAATGTCGACTTCAGCTACTAGGTCACGCGGCTCGTGCTCGAATCTCTTTGTCTATATTATGTGTCTTCTGGCCGTCGTGTCACATAGGGAAATCAGCGATGGAGTTACGACGAGGTGGAGTTTCGAGGGGTTCACGTGCTTTTTATCTCCAAGTTTTTGGTCTTGTTTTTTGTCTCTTCTACTCTTTATATCCTATACGTCTTGTTTTTTTATATCGGGATCTTCACCACCCACCGGGACGGGTTCACTCAGGGAATACGGGTACTTGGTAAGAGGACTGGATACCGCCCTCATCTTTTTCGAATTGAGGTTACCGTCGTTTCAGGGATTTGTTATGCCGTCGATGATTGGGAGTCCGGATACCCCCGTGGGCAGCGACTAATTGTCGGGGAAGAGGTATGGCGGCTGGTTGACGCATGGGCGACGAATTTTTGGGTAACAGACATGCCGTGCCATGCTATAGTGTCTGAATACCTGTTCAAAAAATATACAGCATTCTTAAATACCCCTGAACATGTCTTGCTCCTGGTCACTTGCCTCAATGTGTTTATGTTAAACCACAACCCGGCGGTAAAGTAGATGCCTACCTATACTAAGGTTGTATGGATTGTGGCATATGTGCCTCGCCATCAACAGCTCCGATTGGGGCCAGTCCTGTACGGCGCAACCCTTAGTGTTCTTAGCTGTCTGATGCCTAGTATGGAACATGGCCTTGCTTTCTAGTGTTCTCGAGCCGACTCATGTGTTCTAGTTGTTTGTGGCTAAGCCTGGGTTGCACATTAGGCTGGTTTGTTGGAGCTGCAGTGTTGGTCTCAATCAACCTCGAATTCGGAGTGTTCTGAACATCGGAACATTGTATCGCAAGGTTTTGTTCTTGGTTCACTCTACTTCGAGAGGACTGTCCATCAGAGGGTAAAGGGTTTCTCCTTTCCTTGCCGACCGGGAATTTTCTCTCCTTTCTTCTTCTCCATCTGTGGATACTAAGCCACTCTTTCCACGGGTGAAAGCCCATTTTTTCCACCAAGTATTCGACAAACCCAACTTGACCGATAGGAGATCGCACTTATTCCTTCATCATGGGGACTTACATCCCCGCCAATGCGGTCCATCCGCACTTGATCAACCTCATTCGTCGACACGCGACAGTTCCGGAAGGAAACCTCAACAACCTGTCGGATGGAGAACTGGCCAAAGCTATTGGGCTTGCTCTCTCTCTTGGCGACAAAGACGAACGAGACTTCATCTTGTCGCTCATTATGAGTGATGAGGATGTCGCTGCTCAGGGTCTCCAGCACCCGGATGTGCAGGATATGGATCTCCAGATCCCCTTGACGGCCGGGGAGAGACTTGCCGCCCTTCGAAAAACGCCGGTGCCAGATGCCAGGGATGAGCTCGCGCCAAGAAACGGGACATGCTTCGTTTGTTTTGAACCAGCTCAAGTGACCATCCCAGGATGCAGATGCTTCTTTTGCCTGCGCTGCCTTCGGGAAACCATCCGCGTCGGCCTCCGTTCTGAGCTGGACTTTCCACCTCAATGCTGCGTGCCCTTTTCGGAAGAGGCAATCCGCTCCGTCAATCGCCCGGCTCTTGTCCATCTCAACCGCCAATTCGCCTCCGAGATGGCCGTCGGGCCTTCGGAGCGGCTCTACTGTCATCACGGCGAGTGTGCCATGTATATCCGCCCAGAGGCGCATGGAGAGTGTCTGAGCTGCGGGAGCCGGACGTGTGAAAAGTGCAGAGGACCGGCCCACGAACCCCCAGAGAAATGCTCGGACGACACGGACGGACCTGCTGAAGATGTTTAGGAAACCATGGATCAGAATGGTATCGTCAATTGTCCCCAATGCGCGAGAATGCTGTCGCTGCTGACCGGTTGCAACCACATAACATGTATTTGCGGAGCGCAATTCTGCTTCCTCTGTGGAGGGCCCTGGCCGGAGTGTGATTGCGACATTTACGCACACCACGACAAAGTACTGAGCATTCATCTTCGACCCGGCCGGAAGCCCGAGCGGTGGAGACGCAAACGCCGCGTTGTTCCGGCCCCGACGGGTCAGTTTGTGTTCCACACCATTCCGCAGTTGAGACCGAGGCCGGGTGAGCAGCCATTGGCGTGGCAGGTTCCCCGACGGAGGATGTTCGAGCCGGGACGACAGGCGCCGGGAGTGGGAGCACGCGAGGCATCAATGGCCCAGATTGCACCAGAGCCGGAAAGAGCTGAGAGACCGGTCCAACAGCTGGCGGGAGAGGGACCTGTTGAGAGACATGTCTTTATGCGGGCGGCCGGACCGATGAATCCTGACAGACCCATCGACAGATGGGCTATGGAGCCTGTTAATCCTCAGGAACTCGTCAACGGACGGATTGTGGATAACACTCAGAGAGCCATCAATAGATGGGCCGTGGACCACGTCCTCGCAACTACGGAACAAGCCAACACTGGGGGAATGATCAACAGACAGGCTACAGAGCCAGCCAATGATACTCCGGGATCGATCATCTGACTATTCATCGATGATATGTGAGACGCTCCCCGAGAGAGCGAGGAAGAGAACTTCACACTTCAGCCGACGCTCCTTCAGCATCCCAGAGGGCCTGAGGTGGAGTGCAACCCGAAGACGCAGGAGATTGAATACTCCTCCGGAATAGTGATTCCAGTGCAATGCAGACGGCATTCGGAAATCAGGAGAGGGACATTTCAGGGCAAAGTTTGAGGCGCGAGAGCTGGCAAGGCCAGGCATGAACGGCGCAATATGGGTCAGATGTGTATGTCCTTTCATGGAGGATTTCTGGGACATTTTGACTAGTCTCCCGGAAGGAGTGAGAGATTTGGATTGGATTATTGGACAAAAGTTGTCGTTCTGATGTTTTAGTATGCGCATTTTAGCATTAGTGTCCGTAGTGTAAGCCATTGGTACCGAGTACAAGACTTTGTTCTTGGAACACTTAATGAGACATGTATCTTCTTTAAATAATTTTCTTTTGAATTCCTTAATACTTTTGACCTTTTTAGCCGCACCTTTAGAAGTAGCCCATCGAAGCTGTGTTGCGCACAGCCGAAATCTTGCCCTCACTTCCCTATCCTCCTCTGGACCGGCGGACGAGGGGGCACACCCTCATGGGAGGGTTTCAACCAGTCCACCCTTCGTTCGTTCTTCTTCTTTTATCTCAATTCTTCCTTATAATTACTTAATTAGCCAGCATCCAAAACATTGTGGTATTCAGGGGCGCGGCAACTCCCCTCCAGATTTCACACGCATCATATGGGTTCAGCTAATTAACGGTTTCAATGTTAGAGGATCGATTTTTTTAGGTTTAATTTGGGGTCACTCCAATTTACGGGTAATAAAGCGCTGCAGGATGTCAAAGACGTGTGACTTCGGTACGGTTTGGCTCTCATCCAGAGTAGGCGGATCACGACGCGAATGGATCTCAAGGTACGTACGGAGACGTTTGGCCTGTAACTGTAGGATAGGACCTTATTAGAATACTGACTGGTAAATTGTAAAATAAACACTATGTATTTGAAGAACCTAATCATTGACATGAATAAACTCACTTACTCCATCCAAATATGCTCAACATGTGTTCCTGACAATAGAAGTCGAACATCGGAGGCTCCTGAACCAGCTCTCCGCAGCAGGCCACCGGAGGCGCGAGCTCGACCTTACCTTGCCAGGATTGCCCATGCTCGAGAAAGTAAGCGTGAAGAGGGTTCTTAGGATCCAAGCCTGACCGGCTACAGTATTTCATGAGGGTGTACCAGGGATATTCGCAGTCTTTGGCGGTGCACATGGACTTCTGAATGCGACACATGGTTTCTGTGGAGGTTTGCTGATTTGTTCTGTCTTGGGAGGTTTTGAGCTGGGGTGGATATGGTGATATCTTGGTCGATTGCGTTATGTGAGAAATGTTACGGGTGGGAGTTAGAGCCTGCGAGAGTTTATATGGGAGGTGTCAAACAATGGGTCTATGTCTAACAATGAAAAGCTGTTTGTTGCTCAAACTGATATCTTTGTTCGTACATTTTCGGGTGGATTTGCGTGTGTCCACGGGACAATGGCTTGTGTCAAAGAAGGGAGCAGAAACTAGAAGCACCCCATAGAACATCAATTTTATACACTTAACTACCCTCGATAATCCAAAGAGCGCAATTCTCCACGTCTATCATGTTTCCTTGTATCGCTTTCAGAACCTTTGTCTAGATTGACTTGACAAGCGTCTTCTTAATCTCCGCCACCACTGCAGCCGTCACCTCCTTTGTTGTTGCAGTACCACCCAGGTCAGCTGATAGAACACCCGCATCGCACACGTTCTCGACACACTGCATCAACTTGAGCGAGGCCTCTTCCTCACCCAGCCAAGTCATCATCTCGGCAGCGGTCCAGAAGGTAGCCACAGGATTGGCGACGCCCTTTCCGGTGATGTCAAAGGCAGAGCCGTGGATGGGCTCGAACATGGACGGGTTCTCGCGCGTCGGGTCAAGGTTGCTGGTAGGGGCAATGCCAATGGAACCAGCCAGGGCGGCTGCCAGATCAGAGAGAATATCAGCGTGCTAGGTTGAGCATTAGCATGTCATATTTGATCAACTTGACGGAGGCCTTACCAGGTTGGTGGCGACAATGGTATCCAAAGTCTCGGGCTTCAGGACCATTCGGGTAGTCATGGCGTCAACAAGCATCTTGTCGACTGTGACATCAGGGAACTCGGTGGCGACCTCAGCGGCAACCTCATCCCACAGCACCATGCCGTTTCGCTGAGCATTGCTCTTGGTAACGACAGTGATCAGTTTGCGAGGTCGCTTCTGAGCAGTCTCGAAGGCAAAGCGCATGAGCCTAGTAATTCCATGGCGGGTAAAGATGGAAACCTCAGTAGCTGTCTCCCAGGCCCGGCCGCGGTGGGAGCGGCCGCCTTGACCGGCGTACTCTCCCTCACTGTTCTCGCGGATGATGACCCAGTCAAGGTCGCCCGTCTTGCAGTTGCGGAGGGGTGACTGGGTGCCCTTCAGGACCTTGGTCGGCCGGACATTGGCATACTGTTGGAAGGGCTGGCAAATTGCCAGGCGAAGGCCCCACAAAGAAATGTGATCAGGGACATCTGCGCCGTCGTGTGAACAAGGAGGCCAATGAACGCGGAGGGTTATATCAACATACCAGGGGCACCGACGGCGCCAAAGAGGATGGCGTCGTGCTTCTTAAGCTCCTCCAAACCGTTGTCGGGGATGTACTTCCCCGTCTTCTTGAAGGTATCAGAGCTCCAGTCGTAGTGAGTAAAGTCAAGCTCAAAGGTCTGAAGCGTGTCGGCCAGAGCCTTCAAGACCTCGATACCGGCCTCGACAACCTCGGGGCCAATTCCATCGGCAGGAATGGAGGCGATGCTGTACGCCTTCTTGGAAGCAAGCGCGCTAGGAGACATGGTGGGGGATGCAGGAGATTGGTTCGACTGGGGGTTGGGTGGTGAGGATGCGGTGAGAAGCAATTATGCAGACTCTTGAAGCATGCCGTCTTTTGTAATCGTCGATTCCTCAGGACTTCTCCGACCACGGATGTAGGTCGGCCATTTCATCCAACGCTTCGCCAAGGTAGACGCGCAAGTGTATGCGGAGCGGACGTAGGATTGGCCGCGGACATTTCATAGTCCGCCAGAATCAGTCCACGCGGACGTATCCTGCGTAACGCATCGTCAGATGTCAGTCCATTTGTTTCATGGGATGGTTTAGTGCCGGCATCCGGCCAAGACCGTGGAGAATGCGGGGAAAGAATCTGAGATTGCTCTTGTTGAGAGGAACTGAAGTCGAAGATGATGGAGAGATGCCGAATGCGGGGAGAGCGCGGAGGTGCAACGCCGAGTAGCGATTCATGAGGTGTTTGTCGCCCCTCGTCACTCATTTGGACATGGACTTTTACAACTCAATCAATCAAATTTCACCGAATACTTTCTGAACATCATGATAGACCCGAAAGCAATTGAAGCCGTCCTGGCTAAATTTGTTCCCCTTATCCAAGCCCATCGCGAGACAACCTCGACGCCCTACGTGCTAGGGTTGTCAGGTCTCCAAGGCAGTGGAAAATCGACATGGGCTGCAGCTCTATCCGGAGCTCTGGTTGCTCAGCACAGCCTCAAGACAAGGATTCTCTCACTGGACGACCTCTACTCCGACCATGCAGACCTCGTCGCTCTCCGAGAGGCAAACCCGGACAATGGGCTATTGCAGACACGAGGCCAGCCTGGGACCCACGATGAGACTCTTGCTCGAGAATTCTTCCATCAGGTTCTTGCCGTAAACTCGAACAATAGTCCAGAGGCTTTCATCAAGTGGCCAGCCTACGATAAGAGCCTTCACAGCGGTCAGGGAGGCCGAGTGCCCCCGGAACAGTGGGACAAGGTCCCTGCCAGCCAGGGCCTGGATGTTCTAATCTTTGAAGGCTGGTGCCTCGGCTTCCAGCCTTTGAATAAAGAACAGGTCAGCCAGAAGTGGGAAGAAGACAAAGCGACCATTACGGGCGGCGAACCTCAGTCTGAAGAGGCCAAGCTCATCCAGACGCTCGCCAGCCACGACCTGAGCCACCTGCTGCTCATCAACGATAATCTTGGGCGCTACTGCGACTCGTTTGCAGGCCCAAAGCACTTTGACGGCTTTCTGCATCTGAGCACAGACAAGTTGATCCACGTATATGAGTGGAGATTGGACCAGGAGAAGGCGCTTAGGAAGCACAAGCCGGGGATGACGGACGAACAAGTTATTCAATTCGTGCGGGGATACATGCCTGCATACGAACTATTCCTAGGCCGCCTCCAAGAGGAGAACTTTTTCAAGGAAGATGGGGTAGGATCAAAGATGCATGTGCAGATTGTCCTGAACAAGGGTAGAGAGGTGGTGCAGGTGAAGGAGCTGGAGTAGCCGCCTTCGAGTCATCTCAACCTGCTGTGCACAATTAGATAGTCCGTCACTGTGTCCAATGCCATAGTCTGATCTATTTCTCAAACCGAGGTCTCATCCGGTACTTGTTAGTGTTGAAATTGTACCGTAATGTGACGCCCCTTTCGCCGCATTCTTAGACCCTGGTGTTGACTCCAACTTCAGCTGACGGGATGCATTCCCCCGCTTCACGGCGGTCCCGCATCGGCTCCAAGCAGCGGTGCATTCATTGTCCGACGCTAAAGCATCTAACCTTACGCCAATCCTGGGTCTAGATCCGGTCTAATGGCAGTTGACCTTGGGGAAAATCTGGGGCCCCGGGGGGACGTCGTCACGGAGAAGAAGACTAGGTCAGGCCATGACCAATGTAGCCTTGGCCCCGTGAAATATAAGATGGCATTGCGGCCGTCACGGTTTGCTTGAGATTGCCAGCCTCATATCCCACCAACTCCTCCTCTTCTCTAAGACATCTTCTTGGGCGATCATCATGACAGCAGACACCAAGCGAAGCAGCATCGAGCGAAAGCCAGAGGACGACTTTGTCGAAATGTCTGCCGACCCCATGGAAAAGGGAGGCGTCCTGGGTGAGGAGGCCGACTACTCTGGAGCTGTCAAGAAGACCAGCCCCGAGGAGATTCGCCTCGTCCGCAAGCTGGACTTTAGAATCATGCCGACTCTGTGGGCCATGTATTTCCTGAACTATGTACGTCCGGCCGAGACTGATTTGATTGCTTGGAATACCTTTTACTAACTGGTAAACTTGTAGCTGGATCGAAATGCCATTGCTCAAGCGCGCTTGAACGACCTGGAGGAGCATCTTGGTCTTGTCGGAACCCAGTACAACACCTGCATCTCCATTCTCTTCGTTGGGTAAGTTCAAACCATCGAACACGCGCTCATCTGTTTATTTTGCTAACACACGATTAGATATCTCCTTATGCAAATTCCGTCCAACATGTTAATCTCATCGAAACGCGTTCGTCCTTCGGTCTATATGTCCATCTGCATGATGGCCTGGGCAGTCGTGTCTGCCTGCACCGCTCTCGCCAAAAACTACACCAGCCTTGTTGTACTTCGGTTCTTCTTGGGCGTTACAGAGGCACCGTTCTACCCCGGAGCCCTGTACCTCCTGTCAATCTTCTATACCCGCAAAGAGATTGCCACGCGACTGTCGATTCTATACTCTGGCAATATCTTTGCCACCTCCTTCTCGGGTCTCATTGCCGCAGCTACTTTCAACACCATTGATGGAGCACAGGGTCTCCGAGGATGGCAGTGGCTTTTCATCATCGAAGGCATTCTGACATTTGTTGTCGGTATTGTCGGCATTTTCACGTTGGCCGATAGCCCATTGACCACTCGGTGGCTGGAGCCGGAAGAGAGACAGCTTGCTCATGACCGTATGGTCCGTGATACTGTCGGTCTTGAGGAGAGCAAGGGAGCCCGTGCTGGATTCTTCCAGGCTGTTCGCGATCCTCGACTTTGGCTCTTTTGCTTCATCCAAAACATGCATCTTTCGGCGTGCTCCTTCAACAACTTCTTCCCGACTGTTGTTGGCTCTCTGGGTTTCAACAAAACCATCACTCTCGTGCTCACTTGCCCTCCCTACCTCGTTTCTGGCTTTTTTGGATACCTTGCCGGCATGTCTTCGGGCAAGTACAATGAGCGGACCTGGCACATCACAACGTGTATGAGCATCGCACTGGTTGGATATATCATCTCTTGCGCCACGCTCAACACTCCTGCCCGATACATTGCATGCTTCTTGTTCGCGAGTGGTGCTTATGCCGTCAACTCCATGATTCTTGGCTGGGTGTCCGCGACCCTTGGATCAACCCCCGAAAAGAAGTCCGTCAGCTTGTCGATTGTAAATGTGGTCGCCAATGCGTCCTACATCTACACCGCGTACCTGTACCCAAAGAGCAACGGACCTCGTTACTTGATCGGAATGTCGAGCAATGCTGCATTTGCCGTCGCGTGCATTGCTGGAACGTGGGCCATGAGGGTCTGGCTGCGTCGGGACAACAAGAAGCTTGACCAAGAGACAAATGCCCAGACAGTGAGATACGCTTACTAGGCTCAAGTGGGCAACCAATGTTGCGGTCCAAGGTGCCATACTCGGGGATTGTGGTGAAGGAACGAACAATTGTTTGAACTGTAGGCTAATCGTGCTATCTACGATTAGGGGGAGGTTTAGTCAACAGAACACATGTTTTTGAGTACTACGATCAGATAACCGGAAAAATGTGAACAATCCTTGAATAGTGACCTTGCCTTTTTCTCCCCATTCCCTGCTAAAGTTTGTCGGCGGGTGTATCGCGAATGTGAGGATTTGTTTTCTTCAGCCAGTCTTGAAGAAGAAAAAAGATTCTAGGGAGTATTGCTATTTGCACACAATTGCAAGCCTCTTCAGCTTAACCCCAGGGCGAATCGATATATCTAAAATTGGAGTTCTTAGACCTTAGGGTTATATGTCTTAAAATGTTCAATTTAATGAAATGCTTATTAGGAAATAAACACTTCGAATTGGTCTTCTAAATAATTTATGAGAATAATAAATAATGATCAGCAGAATTGAAGTATGTAGTTATATGTGCGAATGGCAATACTCATTCTAGGGTGCTAACGGTCGCCACGGGGCCAAGAGAAAATACAGGTCAAGATCGTAGGCAAAAGTTCTTGACCCTATGGGTCTTTTATTGCTGGATGTAGAGCTGAAATATGTCTCATATACACACCATCGTGAATTTGCACACGTCGATATTAACCGAGGCCAGAACTATCACGAAAGTGTATTTGGAGAGAAATATGTACACAATACCTCCCACGCCAGGATAGTAAAAGTATTAGAATACAGTATAAGATACAGCACAAGTCAACATTACCTTAGATAGTTCCAAGTTGGGTCAATAGACGCGTCAAACTCGGCAGCAACGAGAAAAGGGTTGTCAATAGCACTGAATGAACTGGCAAATAGCTGGTCATACCACATCATTGACTCTTGACCTTCGACGGGCCCGGTGTCCAGGGGAACATCAAGTGAGTCTGTTGCCACAGGAAATGAGGAAGAGGGATCTTGGGCACCTGCGAGACCTGGTCGGTTAGCAGCAATAGCTGAGGCGTCTGGGTTGTAATGAACGCCCATAGTTGCGAATGATTGGGCACGCGACTGCCTCTGTCGCCAAAGCGCGTCTGGTTGCAATGGAGCCGCTGCTCTGGATGATGGTACCGTGTTTTGATGCTGTACGTTTGCTTCGCTACCGTTTGAGGCTTGTGTCAAAACGCTAGACTCATTGTATGATCCTCCCGAGGTTGGGTTATTGTCGACACCAGCGGCTGAATCCCAGCCCGATGTTGTACCTCGGCGCTTGTTTGCCGTAGAAGTGCTTTCTTGACCATCAGATGGCGCACTCTGAGATGCAACTGTTCTGAACAATGTCTGAGACTCTGGCAATACATCGGCCGTGTCCTGGGTCACCGAGATCGTGGTGGATAACTCCCGGACAGCAGAGATAAGTTCATCAATGGCTTCGAGGCAATACTCTGGCCATGATGTGTCTCGAGCAGCCAGATGGCTGAGCATATCCTTCCCAGCCATGACGTGCCTTCAACAAACATTAGTATTAGTTCACAGAATTAAGCCGGGGACATACCTCAGTGCACTGTCAAGTGGGACCTGGCTCTCAAAGGCGGCGTGGACAAGAACAAAAGTGCTGATCCACACAGCCCAGGTAAAAGATGGCCACAGAAGGGGCATGACCAACCGTCTCTCACCCCGATCATTACCGAGACGGTGACGTTTTCGGTGTCTTTTAAATAGAATACAGATCGACTTTGCCGCAGAGATGCAGGCTTGGAAAGCAGAAGAGTAGGATGGAGAAGAAGCCTCAGAAGCCAAACCGGGGCGGTTCAGACAAATTGTGGACTCGTGCTTCAGGAAAAGTAGCATTAAGCGATGGCTAGGGGAAATCTTTGGTCGATTAGGCGTATCGGTGTCGCTCAAATTGTCTACTTCGTCCTCTTCTTCAACGATATCCAGGATCTCATTCGACCATTTTGCGAGCTCCGTCTGTACAAATGCTGTTCGATCAGCGGTGTCCTGACGCTTCGTAAAAGACTTGTTGCGTAGTTCTAGGATAAGCCCGCGAATTCTGGCTTGTTTGGCGAGATAAGTGAGCAATTGTAGCTTTTCGGCTCCATTAGCAGCATCAGTTGACCCGCCATGATGCTCCTCACCTGGGTAGCAAACATCCAAGTCATCGTCTTGGATATCTAGAGGCAGCCCGAGGGATTGACAGAGAAATCTCTCGAGAATGTAGATGCACCAGAACACGCGGCGCCGAACAGAGGCTTCCTCCACGGTGAAGAAAGGAAACCGAGTTGGACATCGATGAAGCCCCAGGTGGAAGGCCATGCGAACGATGAGACCGCCCAGGCGAGATGCTGCATTCAGACAGAGCATTGACGTGAGGAATAACTGGATAGCAAGAGCTGCTTGGGTGGCTCGGATCGATGCTGGTTGACTGAGTGCGAATTGTGAGCTTGCTACAGCTTCTTCCACACTTTTGAAAACGAGGTCTGACGGAATAGGTTTCGAGAAGGCATCTCCTTGGCGGCTATCGGCGAGCGAGATGGACAGTATTGATCTGAGAATGACATAGTCCAATGGAAGAATGGACGATATCCCTCGCTCCGAAGCGTCTTCGAATATCCGTAGTGTGTCTGGGCCATGGAGAAACGGGACGGCGGGATGCCAGGACTCAAAGAAGCTCTTTGACCACCCAACCAAGTCTTCGAAGCTTGGATGAAGGTTGCCCGCCCCTGAGTCACTGAGGACTTCATGGGATTTCCACAGAAGTTTCTCTCGGTTCGTTTTTGCCAAGGTCGGTTGTCGAAGCTGATCGTCCTCGCCCGGTACCAGATTATTGATCGTCGTCGCCTGGGTCGTTCTCGTCGCGGACCTCCTGGCCAGTCTTAGGTACACAGCACGTATGTAGTGAATCCCGCTGCCACTCCCGACAAAGCGAGCCACATCATGCTCTCCGGAATCGCGCATCAACCCATATTCTCTGGCTGGCTGGGATCCGGAGATCGATCGCTTTCGTTTGCGTGCTTCGGTTGAGTATCCAGGGGTAGAACATGAGGCAGTCTCGGAGGCGCTGAACGGTGATTGGTGAGTGGCCATCACGCTGCGACTCCCCGTGGAGCCATATGGCACAGAATTTCCAGGGGAATAATTCACCGCTGAAATGACCTTGTCGTGTCCGAGGTGAGAAGGCTGCATCTGAAGCCGTGTCGCGTGTGAACCAAGGTCAAGGAATGACGTTGGAGCGGACAAAGAAAGGTCCGAAGCGGGGTTATGATGGAACTTCGTGTGGTCGCTCCAGTGGGGCATCGCTTCAGTGATTGTGCTAACCTGGACCACCAGCAGTATTTGCACAGAAAGGGTCGGCCGTTGCGCAAGAGCATATGGCCGACAATGAATTAGAGGAAGGGGAGGCTGGGCAGGGCTTGAATCCCATTGCCTGCAGCTACTGTCGACAGAGGAAACGCAAGGTGAGCAATCTCTTACACTGGGTGCTGCAGGGCGGGACAACTATCAGCCTCAAATCATAGATCACTAACAACCGGTGCAGTGCGACCGCCAACTGTTTGTTTTCCCTATCGATTGACTATCTGCTATGAATGAACTAAGTTCTTTGCCTTATCTAGACCTCACTGCCTTCAATGCAGCCATGACCCGTCCAACTGCCACTATCCGGAGCAGAACAAGAGGTCTGTATCCACTCTGGACATGTTGCCTTATCAAATACTGACATCCTAAACAGGGGGATACCTATTGGTTTCATCAATAGATTGGAAGCACGCCTAGTGGAAACTGAAGATGCCCTATATCGGGTTCTTCAGTTCATTGACCAACGATCGGTTGATGAACCGAACTCACTACATCACTCGCGACAAAGTAAAGCCGACCGCATAAAAGAATGGGACAGCCTTCCGTTGCAATCAATGGATGAGGTACATAAATGGTACCAACAACGAATTGGAGCAACCCCTTCGAGTGCAGGTGACTTGTCGATCGACAATCCGCCACCGAGCACTACCTGGCCCCTTCGCGCAATCAACCAGATGGCCGTACCGGTGCCAATTACAGACATACCCGATACAGAAGTACAGCAGCCGATAGTCGTAAATACTGGACAGTCTATGTCCGCCTCTGATGGAGACAGCATGTTGGAAGCATCATGGGAGCTGAACCACCCGCCAAGCGAAAGCAAGGCTAAGGACTTGGGCAAGAAACACCCCCATTTGTATTTTTAATTAGCATGTAATTGCTAAACGGATACCTCATTTTTGCTACATATAGCCTTCTAAAGGACTCGTTTCCGGCGCGAAGTTCTCGGCCTCGTCGGGTATGTCACCCGGTGGACCTGACTCGACATAGAATCGGAACGGGGTCCCGACGTGGCTAGTGAACATCATCATATGTGCGGTTCTAAAGGACGTTAAATTAACATCGAAGAAGACAATCCGCCAGCTTCACACATTCTCGTTACAGCAAGCGATGTCGTTCACTACTCATTCGTTGCGCCGAGTTTGTGTGCGGGTGTTCTCAACACCCACGTCACGGGCATTTTCCCCTCATTCGTCTTTCTTGAACACTGCGACTCAGGCTCGAAACATGGCCACCGATAAAAAGCGGGAGTGGCTCTGTATTCTCCCCGATAAGGCCAACGTTCTTGAACGTAGAAAAGAGGTAAAAAGGTAAGCTGACGATGTCACTGGGTTCAACCTCGCGCTCAACTTCGCCTTGGTCCGCTTTCTGACACATTCCATTCAAGTCAGCATTATGAGGCAGTGAAGCCGTTGGTTGCTTCTGGAAAACTCGTCGCTGGTGGTGAGTTCTTTTAATACTTGCTGCATTCTCCAGTCGGCTGGCTGTCTATGGCTAACCAAACGATATTGAAGGAGCCATGTTCGAAAAGCATCCTGTTGATGGCGAACCTGCATTGTTCAAGGGTAGTGTCATCGTATATACTGGAGACAGCGCTGAAGAAGTCCACAAACTAATCACCAATGATGCTTACGCTCGAGGTGGCGTGTGGGATCTCGAAAAAGCCCAGATCATTCCGGTAATTACTTTCTACGCCCTTCCACTACCACACAGCCAAGTGTATTAATCATCTTCCTCCTGGTAGTATGTTCCGGCTGTGCGAGAGCCCTTGTCCTAGAAAACTTTCTCTCAAACGACGAGTAGGGAGGTCGGTCGCATATTTTGTGCGCTAAGAAGGGTGGATGTGGAATATTCCCGAGGGAAATCAAGGTTACTACATTTCTGGAGGATATAAAAGGCAATCCACGTCGAGCTGTTCTGCCAGATCAAGAAGTTCCCGTGGTGATAACCCGGCCATTGCATTAGCTGCAAAGTGATCCCATCCAGTCTCATCAATAATCGCATGATCCTCGTGCTCTAGCTCTCCTTGTACCTGGTGCTGTAACTCATCTTCCACGGTTGAAGGTTCCTGTGTCTCAGGTACTTCACTAGCTGGAGTGAAAGAAGATAGCTTTTGTTCTAGTTGGCTTAGTTCTACCTTTCTGAGAGGCGCCACCAAGCTGCCTTTTGAGATCATGGTGTCGAGTATGTAGTTGATATCTTCGCGCCAGGTATGGTCGTGGAGAAGGTAGGGGCAGATAACGGTGATAAGATGAAGCAGAAAGGCGGAAGAAGATGCGTATTCGACTTGGAAAGGTAGAAAAGATTCTAGACGAAGACATTACAGTTAGCAACTTCCTATTATGAGGAGAGTATAAAAGCTTACCCAATAGATCTTCGTCAGCTAATGCCCGGAGAGTGCTTAAAACCGTCTGAGCTGAGTCAACGCATGACTGTATAAGTGACGCGACAGGCGGCGAAAGATTGATTCCCCGAGAGACTTGTGTTGTAGCCTGCTCAATATGCATGTGCAGTGCGCACATGATTTGCGGTCTGGTTGTAAGAACCACACACTGGAGAATGTTAGATTTGAATCGGCGATACACTTATAATACTAAACTCACGTGGTGATAGCCCAGGATTAAACGGGTCGCAGTGCGTGAAGCTTTGCTGATGGAGTCTTGAAAGTACGTGCTGATTAGAGCATTCAAATCTCTAGATAATTCCGCAAGATTCCTCAAAATCGACTGAGTATCTGTGATGAGTGTGCCATCGTAATTCTTTCCTACACCATAGACGGCTGTGGAATATGATGAGCGATGTTCGAAGCAGCGAAGGGTTAGAACACGCTGGACTCACTTGTCAAGACTCGAGTTGTCAAGCGGGAGAGTCGAACATGAAGAGTCATAGTCAATGCATTGAGAGAGTCATCCGTCTCAGATGGAAGCTTCGTGGTGATGTCTTCGTCTCGAATAGAACTCGTTGCCCCAATGAGTGCCGCCCAGTCGAGGTCCAACATGTAGACGATCCAAAATACGATATGGCATCGTCTGGACAGTTCGACGCCAACAACGTCCTCTCGCATGTGTCGATGCATCCCAGCAAGAACACATATACGTAGAGCCTGTCCAATCTAGAGAGGCATCATGTAAGCAGATGTATGATCACTGAATCAGGTCAACACTCACATGCTGGAAAGCAGGCACCCTCATATCGACGGATTGAAAGTAAATGGCCGCCAAAGTTAACGCCTGAGCTGCGACTACAGGATCATTGTCAATTGCCGCCAGATCTGGAAGTAGTGACATGGCTCGAGCCGCATAATTATAACCGGGTGGCTTATCACTCTTGCCTCCGTTACCCAAGAAGGCCTTTCCAAATGCCAACATGAGCAAGAATTGGGCGTACCAGTGCCTACATCTCTTCGCTTTGGTGGGCGCATCCTGGTACAACTCTTTCATGTTGCGGAGGAAAGATTGCTCATCAATGATGTTGGCCAGTGGACCCAGATAAAAGGTGGCTGTTTTGACCAAGAAAAGGGCATAATCTGAAGGTGGTAGATTTGAAACATCAGGGGCTTCATCAAAGCCGAGGGGTCGTCTTTGCATCTTAAAAGCGACTCCGTCAAGATGCCACGGGGCTGGTTCGCAGCCGGCATCAGGAAGATGCTTCCCGACGAGTGAGAGTACACGACGACAGAAGGCCCAAGATGACGACGGGCCCATGTACCCTGGCAAATATGAGTGAACATTCCAGTGTGAGATGGCTTATGGCACTTACAATATTTCCCATTTTCTTGTGCAAATGCAAAGGTGTAGTCATTATCTACGAGAGGATTCTGCTGAAAGGCCGGCTCCACTCTGCTAAGGGCCGACTCAATAACACTCCCTGCATGGGCGTGTTCGGATTGATGTTCCTGGGACGTCCCCGGCGTCAAGACTGGTATGTGTCAGTAAGAACAGGCTGTTGAATTGACGGTATTGTCTTACCTGGGTCTACCATCTCACCTCGGCCGGATGTCATTGAGCCCTCGCCAGCACCGACAGCCCGGGCCCCAACATTCGAGTCTCTGGAACGAAGTTGACGGCTTGACCATGTCTCATTCTCCAAGAAGGGGTCTGAGGCACTGCCGTCCTGGCGGCCTTCCAAGGCGCGGAGATAGCTGTTGTTGGTGGAGATGCAGGTTAGACGCGGTTTAGGAGCGGGGTGGGGAAAGTCGAAGATGAACGATCATCCCACATACCTCTCTGGGACCGAGACTCGTTTGTCCGTGGCAGGAAATTGACATGTTACATGCTTACGATCGCATCTTGTGCATGGCTGAGAGCCGGAGCACTTGACCTTCATGGACCGGCATCGATTACAGCTGCAACAACAGTCAGGGCTTGAAGGACGCCACAGAAGTGGAGAAAATAATGCCAGTAGATACACACGCTTTCGGGCATTTCTTGCCGATTTTGGCCCGCTGTAGGTTATTCGGCATCTTGAGACTGTGAACAGGCGACTGGACTCGCAGTGGGTTTGTGGATTATCGTGGGTCGATCGGGGAATGAGGTCGGGGGATGGTTCCGACTATAAGTAAATCCGTACGCATTCGGCTTCTCAAAATGATGGCGCTTATCGGCGGAGAGTGATTTGTCAGTCGGATGGCGCACCCGACGTGTGCGAGTCAGTGGGCACAATGGCGCGAGATCGGCTTCGAAATCCGGTGGGGTTTGCATTTTCTTATCATTCAGCAACACATTTTCTGGGGTTCGCAAACAGTCGATAAATATCCCTTGACGACAGGTACATTTATGGTATATCGAAAACGAAACCCGAGAACACGTGTTTTATAACGATTCATTCCAAGGAATTGAACCTCCCCAGCCGGATCTGACAATGGCCATCAGAGCCACCGCATCTCGCTCACTAATTGCCCTGAGGTATGAGGCATCCTAATTATTTAGGTCCCCATGGTTTCAAAATTGTTTATCTTATCAAATCTGTCATAGGCAATTGAATACA
Source organism: Ilyonectria robusta (assembly GCF_021365365.1). NCBI lineage: Eukaryota > Fungi > Ascomycota > Sordariomycetes > Hypocreales > Nectriaceae > Ilyonectria > Ilyonectria robusta. The sequence goes on along the minus strand of NW_025764437.1, from coordinate 671,125 downwards.
CTCCGCGGACAAGCATCTGTGGTGTCAAGGGCGCTCCCAGCCACCCTGCGAATGAATTCCTCCGCCGCAGCAGCGTTGGCTCCCAGTCCGGCAAAGACAACAAATGGGTTCTCAGCTGTACAAACAGTCTCCAACTTCGAAGAGACCATCGCTAAGCGACCGGACTTCGATCATTCCAACCCCCCAATCGAAGTCACCAAGTCGCCCGACTCAACCTGGTCTTTTGGCCATGGCGTCCGCAATAAGTCGCCTTCTGCCACAGACCCAAGACAGAAAGTTCACAAGGAAATCGATCCCTATTCTTCAGACCGATCCGTTAGTCAAAATTATAGACTTTTGGTTTCCGGAATCGCTCCACGCCCGGTCGGATTCATCAGCACACTTTCCGTGGATGGCAAGACGAAGAATCTCGCACCCTTCAGCTACTTTCAACTTGTTGATCATGACCCGCCCATGTTTATCGTCAGTTTCTCTTCAAGATTTGGCGCTATCAAAGATACCTACCAAAATCTGAAAGACACTGGCGAATGCGTTATCAATACGGTTTCAGAAAATATGATCGAGGCTGTGAGCGCTTCCTCAATCGATGCACCCTATGGACTGTCCGAGTGGGATGTCACTGGTCTTCATGAGGCCCCCACAACAACTGTCAAGCCATCCCGGGTTCAAGAGTCGGTCTTTTCCATCGAGGGCAAGGTTGTGGATATCAAGGAGTTCGCCCCCCACCAACCTGGGATGAGCAGTGCTGCGATAGTCCTACTCGAGGCAACACGGTTCTGGGTTCAAGAGGATGCGGCCAATGAGGACTTTAGTCACATTGACCTCGAAAAGTTGCGACCGATTGCGCAATTAGGTGGCATGTCTTATGGTCGTATTACCTCGACATTTGAGCTGCCCCGAATGCGGTGGGTCGATGAACAACCCAAAAGTGACCTTCTTACCAAACTAGAAGAGAAGTCGAAGCAATAATGACGATTGGTTCCCCCAGTGTAATAAATTAGAGTCTCATTATGAATCTATGTCCGTCTTGCATCCTAGATACTCTGGTGGGAGTGGCGATTCCATCCGGGTCTTTTCTTTGCTCCCTCAATGTATGTGAACTTTTGGTGACTCCTATTGCTGTATCCTCGCACATGACTCTAAATGTTGAGTAAATGTGAGAGTTTCTTATTAGAAGGAAATGAAATATGACGGGAATTTATTACCAGTTAAGGCAGTGTTGGTTGCAGAGAATCCTTGGAACATCTGTTCGCACATATGCTATTTCCTCCACTAACTAGAGTGACTGGGAATGACAGGGCTGGATGAACAGTTCGACCGTACGGCCGTGATTTCATTGATACATATAATGCCAGCTACACTAAGACAGAAAATCTGAATGTTTAAAACATATTCTCAGTTCATAGCCCCATCTACCCGAAAATTCTGCGGCGCACTTCTTTCCGCATTGCCTCCGCCATGTGCTGAGTTCGCTCTACAGCCCCACGATTCTCCACCGTCCGGCGATACAGATATCCCATACACTCTCCAACCGAGCCCCAAATGAAGGCCTTCAGTATTCGGGGTGATTTCCCTCCAATCCTAGAATCAGCAGCATCCTTCTCGTGATCCTGAAGCAGCTTGCAACTGAGCTCATCCGCCATTCCCAAGATTTGACCGCACTCTAGAGGTGTTAGAGGGAGACCAGCCAGCACCCTCTGCTTGTGAGTTTGAATGGCCTTTTCTGCACTCGCAGCGTTGTGGGTGCCCAAAAATAGGGTAGCACTAGGGAAATCAAGGTGTTTCGCCGCTTCCGGCATCCTCCGAGAGATGAACATGTCAGCGATGTCATCGTAACATCGATCGGTGTCCTCCTTTGTGTCGTGGATCAGAGACCGGATTTCGTTTTCGATGTAAGCTCCTCGAACAAGCTTGACAGCCACGGTAAATCCTTCTTGGGCTGCTAGTGTTAAGTGTCGCTCAGCGTTGGCTCTGGATCCTTTGAGATAACCCTGGATCGTGTTGTACATCAAATCTTTGCCTCCTCGGTTATGTTTCCGCATTGTTGCAATTGCCCACTCATCAAGTGTAGGCTGCAGGGCCTGTTGCTCAGCGTCGAACCACAGTCGGCAACCTCTTTTTCTCGCCTCCCCGCAAATCTCATCCACAGCTTTCTCGAGATACTCGGGCATTGGTTGCTTATCTTGCAGAGCATCCAGAGCGATTTGACCAGCACCAGTCAGTCTATCCCAAGGTTAGCTTGATTGATTCCGCCAGGAAAGTATGTGTAAACTCACTTCACTGCCAGGAAGTCGCCAGCATCAAGCATGTCCAAAGTCTCCACGTTTCCCATTTTCCACTCATCGACCACCTCATAGTGCTTTTGTCCATACTTGGCGCCTTCGGAGGGGGTGTGGTGGAGTGCCTCCACTGGATCCAGCACAACCTCCCTAGCATATCCGAGAATAACACCGTGGTACCCTAGCTTCTTTGTATTCTTCACTGCGTCTAAGCTCTCTTTGGAATTTGTGCCCGCGCAGAAATGGTTGTAGACGGCCCACCGTAGCAACCGATTCAGAGCAGGGTTCTTGTCCGCATTCAGGAGCGCAGACTTTGAGTTGACGACGAGCTCCATGATGGCTAAAGAAGGTCGAAGTAGCCAGGGTTTTGACATAACGGTGGTCAAAATAGCAGAGCGCAGTAGGGTTTTGGCCGGCAGTTTGGAGAGCGCCGTCTGCTCCTCCACCACTACCGGAGCAGATTTGATAGAGGCATGACTGAGTAGCCTTCTCCTCTGTTGCTGCCCAAAGAGATGGGATACAAGGGGAAGGAGTTTTTGACGGCTGTGAATTGGACTTTGGAATAACATTCTGGGGCGGATGGCCTTGGTATGGAAGTATGATTGTCGCCTGTCACGATAAAGGAGATCAACCGATGATATACTTCACCCATCTGAGCTACCAGCCCTATTTGACGACCCCCTCACTCCGTAACACCCAGAACAAACCTCCGACGATAGGCGACGTAGCACGGGATTGCATCCCGACGCTGTTATCGTTGTTTGGCTTGGGCTAAAAGACCATTCAGGTAAGGTGGCGGCGGGCGGGGACGCGCAGCGAGGTCACAAGAGCAGGTTCATGCAGTCATGACGACCTGCGCGACAATCAGCACGGAAAATGAGCCAATAGTCGGAGCAAATTCCGTGGCGTTGAAGACGTTTGGATAGGCTACTATCGGGACGACTAAAGGGGGTGGTTGCATTGCAGCGCTGGTCGGAGGAGAGACGCCGACCGTCGGAAGCTGCTTCCGTCCAGATCCCGATTCGCTACCATAAGAGGCATACTTGATCGCTCAAAGCCGACTTGATTTGACAAATGCTCACTCAGCAGTTCATCTTTAATTCTCTCCATCGAGTCCTTTTACCAAGTTCCATCATGCAGAGGTCTCAATTTATCCGAAGGGTCCAGCTGGCGGACTTGAATGCCGCAAGTCGTCGCAGCACCGCAACTCCCGCTCTGCGACGATGTCTCAGCCTCCATCCTCCCAAGTTCGAAAATGAGAAATTTGTATGACCCACGAATAAATTTTTACATGGCTTGAAATTATGCTAACTGAGGAACTCCAGCTCGATTATGCCAAAGGTTCGCCCGAGAGGGCCGAGTTGACAAAGACCATCAAGCGGATGAAGAGCGCTTTTCCTCTCAACATTCCCATATCCATTAGCGGTGCAACAGTATGTGTCATACTCTCCTTTGAAAAGTTTTCACTCACGTAGTAATCAGGTAAAAACGGAACAAACAAGGAAGCAAGAGAACCCATCCTTCCACAAGGAGATCGTCGCAGAATATGCCATCGCCACCCCCGACCATGTCAACGCAGCCATCGATGCTGCCCTGAACGCGAAGCCCGCCTGGGAGGCCATGCCTTTTGAGGACCGAGCTGCCATTTTTCTGCGCGCCTCAGAATTGATCGCTGGAAAGTACCGCTCTGATATCGTCGCGGCCACCATGTTGGGCCAGGGCAAGAACATCTGGCAAGCAGAGATTGAAGCACCCAGCGAGACGGTGGATTTTTTCCGGTACTATATCCAAGAGGCTTGGTCATTGTTTGCGCAACAACCCAAGGTTCAGCCCTCAGGGCAATGGAACAAGATGGAGTACCGCCCGCTAGAAGGCTTCGTCTACGCGATCGCTCCATTCAACTTCACCGCACTCGGCGCCACCCTCGTTGGCCCTGCCGCTCTTTTGGGCAATGTGGTCATTTGGAAACCTTCCGATTCGGCTCTTCATTCTAGCTGGCTGTTGTATCAGATCCTGCTCGAGGCAGGTCTTCCGAAGGACGTCATCCAGTTCATTCCTGGCGACGCTGAGGAGGTCACCGACACAGTCCTCAAAAGGCCTGAGTTTGGCGCGCTGTCGTTCATTGGGTCTACCCAGGTTTTCAAGGGAGTGCAAAAGAAGATTGGAAACGGAATCGGCGATGGCATCTACAACTCATACCCCAGAGTCGTCGGCGAGACTGGTGGCAAGAACTGGGGAGTTGTTCATTCATCTGCCGACATCAGGAGTGCTGCTCTCAATACCATTCGAGGTTCCTTTGAGTACCAGGGCCAAAAATGCTCTGCAAACTCCAGGGTTTACGTCGCCGAATCCGTTTGGCCCGAGTTCAAGAAGCATCTACAAGACGAGGTTGCTGAGCTGAAGGTCGGCAATGTTGAGAATTACGAAAATTTCATCACCCCAGTTATCCACGAGAGGTCTTTTGACAAACTGAATCAGGTCATTGAGGATGCTAAGACTGATCCCGAACTGGAGTTGGTGGTGGGAGGAAAAGCCTCGAAGGAGGAGGGCTACTTCGTCCACCCAACCATCTATCAAACAACCAACCCACGACATGACATTATGTCTCGGGAGCTGTTTGGACCTATCCTCGGAATCTACGTTTTCCCGGATAACAAGTGGGAGGAGACATTAAAGACTATTGACAGCACCTCTCGATATGCTCTGACCGGCAGTGTTTATGCCACTGACCCCTACGCCTCTCGAACGGCGCAGACTATCTTGAAGCACGCTGCCGGTATGCTCTACCTTAACACTAAGTGTACCGGCTCGATCGTGGCTCAGCAACCGTTTGGAGGCAGCCGTGACTCTGGTACCAACGATAAGACAGGCACAATGGCTCATCTGCAGCGATTTGTGAGTGTTCGGTCCATCAAGGAGGAGTTCATACCACTAGAAACGATCCAGTATCCTTCCAATGTGGTTTAAACAGTCGATAGAAAATACCAACCCTTCATTCCTTATCTACTATACGACGAGGACACATTTAAGCAGTGATGAAATCCAATGACTGAAATGTACGAAATTTGCCATTCAGAGCATTGTAACAGTTCGAAGGCTACAGTTGTCAATCCAATTTAATTCAATGACTTCGTAAAATCTCAACATGTTGGGGCATTTAATTCCTGCTAAGTTACCGCCCCGTCACTGCCATGGTATAAGGGTCCTTACCCCGACTCGTTGTCATAGGGTACTCCCGTCTTTGAGCTATTCTGAGAGTTATAAGCCCGTGAATTTAATACCTGAAACTATTCTAAAGATTGCTATCGCAGGTGCAATAGACAACCCATACACCAACTGGATGACGTCGACAGTCCGGACCACGCACACAACAAGCTGGGACAGCCACACAGCTACACAGTCCTACTGAGAAGCAACACAAAGTACAGTCTGCGTCTCAGAATCGCAATGTTTGAATTGCCTCACACACATATTCGCTAATCTAGGGGGGGCGGGGGTATGTCACACATAATGTAAGGTTTCTGTTGCACTACACACTAGCGTAGTGTCCATTTTACTTTTGCTGCAGCTGTCAATGCAATATTGTGTGATGGCATAAGATCTAGTCAGCACTGAGCCACAACACGAAGAAGATACTACTAATAAAACTAATAGTACGATTTGGAAATCAACTTAACATCTGTTAGGTACCTAATTCTCGTTGATACCCGGCATCAGACACTTACGTCAAGGTTCGTGCTAAGTTTTGGATCCTCCTTCTAAAGTGTGTGAGAGTGGAACAAGGTAAGATAATAGCAGGCTCGGCTAAAGTACAAGACAATATTCATATGGAACAGAAGTGATACCATTCAGCCTAGCTTGGTTTGACTTATCCCATTCAGGGGTCATCCGAGTCCCAATTGAGCTTCAATACATAGCACAAGCACAAACTTAATGAATACGTTTCAGCTCCCCGTGTAACTTCGCCCTAACGACTGTTTGGGTGTCTGGACCGCAACACAAGCTGGTTTCAGGCCATCGTGTGACGCCCAGAACGTCCATTATTAGGAATTCAGTTGCAGATCCTGGCGGACGGGTGCGTCCTCCGGTCGCAGACTACCTCACTCCGCGCAGCCTAGCTATTACAAAAGAGGAACCATTGTAGGCTGTTTGCACGCTTTCGCGGCTAAGAGTGGAAAAATGGAGACGCTAGCGCTAGTGGAAGGAGTTTTTGCCCATATTAATAGCTCTTTTCGAAAACGGACAGTTTAAGACCCAAAGTTACCGTATGAACTCGGTAAGTTGGTACAAATTTTTTGACTCCCTTATGCAAGTAGACCCCGCAAATTCTGTAGCTTAACTCACTAGTGGTTGGCTCTAGTCATCCCGATAAGCCTTCACTGATAAGCTGCAGTAAAGCGGGGCAGAAAGAATTTACCGAGTTGTTGGATCCGGTACGGGTAAGTCAATTAGGGCAATAATGATCAAGACGATAGTGGAGCCTAAAGATGATGATATTGATGATCATGCTTGTAGGATCTAACCTGCTTCCAGGGCCCTGTTTCCGGTGAGGGGTTTTTGGTCAATCTCACACCCCCCTCATGACTAAGACAAGATATTGATGTATCAGGGATTCGGTCTTATCCGGGCCCCTAGTCCGGCACCCGAGGGTCAGTCCAACACGAGTTAATACGGTACTGAGACAATTATCTCAGCCGCTTCGCTACTTGAGACTCCAGTGCGACGAGAGCAATCACCGGCCTAAGAGTAGCTAGACTTGAGGAGCTTGGCAGAGATATCTATAGATGTTTATATTCAAGCTGAGGCAGCTCTAAAACACCTCACCCGTCCTCACGTATCTAACCGTGGACCTGATTTCAGCACTTCAATCTCCTAGCTTCGACAATTATATCGTTGATCATGAGTTATATCCCACCCCTAGCCCAGAAACTTAGCAACAGCGGAGATGGAGAGTCCGAATGGGAACCTATTAGCACGTGGGCTACGGCGGGGAAGGACGGGCAGGCCGGGCCCGTACCAGATTTCGCCTTACCCAGTGTGGACGGGCCTGAGGGCAGCGACATTTTTTACCCTCTTCAAGGCCCAGTACAACTGGCTCCGAAGAAGAAAACGGTAACTCAGTGGACGTGTTGCGTCTGTGGCCACACCGGCATGTCAGTGAATATCCCCACGTGTCAGCACTGCAGCACGTCTCGCTGCGCGTACTGCCCTGTAGAAAGAGTCAGGGTCAAGGCAGTACATTTCAGCCATGACTGAGGTGAAGAGTCTGGTTCAAAGAAAACCTACATTTACACGTGATCTGATATCTATAGTCCACTTGACTATCGCACCCTGGTGCTATTGATTCTGGCTGGCAATGTGAGGCCCCCCCTCCTCGTCACTTCTACCAATCGGCCAATTCAAGCATGCTTGGAAGATTTTATCTCGCAGTTTTGCCTCAAGCACACCTTCAATGCACTGCGCCCTCCTTGTCAGCCATGAGCTGGCCTCGTTGCCTTGTCGCCTCGTCTCTTGGCTTCCACTTGATAGGCGGCCGCGTCTCCGCGTGATATCGAGCCTCAGCCCTTAAGACCGGCCAACGGCGCGACAAATAGTTTTTTCTCAGTATCACATTCGCCTGTCGAGATTATGGCACCACTTTGGGGGGCCTCAGAAGCACGAGGGTTGTCAATGGAGAACAGAGTCAACGTACATACGCACAATTTTGTATCAGGATACGTGTATTTAATTGGCAATTTTAATGAATTAAATCATTGATTTGTAAACGAATACACTTCACTTAACAAGCTACCTCCGAGTACTGACAAAAATCTTTTAGTGAGCGGCTTAGCTCCCTATGCAATCAGTATGGCAATTCATGTATCTTTATTCTTAACATATGAAACCCATCTGACTCGTTACTCCCAGATGGGGGCCCTTTGAGACCCCCACAAATGCTGGTTATTTCACACGAGACAACTTGACGCCTCGGCTCTCAGTCAGGCCTCACAGCCCCCATGTATCCATTTCCATGGAAGCACAACATTGACAATGTCGACTCACTCAAATCAAAGCGACTTTGTGAGCAAACATACATGCTGACCTGCACCATGACGTGGCCAATTGTTGGTCATGAGACAACTCCACAAGCCTATTACATTCAGGCTGACCCAACCCTACCAATGTTGAGTCAATATTTTATCTTGGGACCCCGATCTCGGGCAGCCAAGTTTCAATACCTCACTCTCATTGACTCAAGATGCCATCTGAGAGGTACAACCGTTTTTAAAGGATATAAACCCGGCGCATTCTCGATTTAAATAACAGCAGCCGACATCCGTCTAGCCTGACCATGAGTCCTTTACATCTACAGCTCCCGTCACAACACATCCGGGCCCTGCAACAAATCCTGCGCCGGCGGAATATAGAACAACCAAACAGTAATAATGGGTTTGGACAATAAACCTGAGCCTCATCCATGCACTTACGATTGGAACCAGCCCATGCTAGGTGTCGAGACGGCAGTGAACCAGTCAGCTGTTGAGCAGTGGGATGATTTAGATGGAACAATTCTTGAGCTCTTTCAACTCATCCCTGATGGGTCTCCAAGGTTACACTATCAGGCTAGGGAGCTTGAAGTTATTTGTCCACCTTCTAAGCTACAAGAATTGCGCCAGGTCGGTGTCACTGGTCGGTCTTCTGAGATCATCGCGTGGCTTGACGACAGGTCACAGGCCCGGAACTCGACCTGTAAGAGAAAGTTGTCAGGTTGGCTGACGCGTTCTGATCTGTATAAGGCCCTGCGGGCAAAGGTAAGTAAATTCCTTCTTTCAGTTGAAGCTTCTATAATATAAGTTTTGTCATGATCTCGAAAGTCAGATTAATTAAGTTTTAGCGCATTCACGTCCAAAATGATGGTGATGTCGATGAAAGCCATGAGCCAAATGCTGAACGCCGTCTCATGTATGACTTACTTTCTTTCAGTTTCCTAGAACTGCTAGATGCTGACAGCTTCATCAGATACCTACCAAATCCAGACTGGCAAGGTTTGTCGCCCATCATCTTGACTGCTTCAAGACAGGAGGCGGGCATCTTGAGCATTTTTCTATGGAAGCATATGATAGCTCGTTGTTCAATCCAAGCGTCCGTCTCAGTAAGTTCTTCTAGAGGTCCTTCAGACTTGAAACTAAACTGATTCTATACAGACCTCTCGCCATTTCTCGCTGGAGTTTCATCTCCCATTCTTTGTGTGGAAGGACACAAAATCAATCCTCCGCGACAAACGAATCAGATCAGACAAGTTTCCGCTGAGGAAGTCGAGGCTCCTCTCCTTCTTGGAAAGGTCTCGTCCAACTTCTAAAGAAGGAGATAACTTGGATTGTCTGCACGAAAGTCAGTGGTCCTGTGTCGTGACCGGCTTCAACAACACCGTCTGGAATGTATACGGTTTCACAGACACTTACTTCTACGACACAGACGATGAATTTGATCGTGTGAGTGTCAATTATTACCAAAGATGTCTCGAGGATGAAGACAGGATGGAGTACGATCCCATCATTGGATCAGATGCCAACCTTCCAATCCAAGACCCTCGCGAATACTTTGTAGCGACCCTCCTATCATGCATGAACCACATTCTTGAAGAATGGAACAACATCATCACCAGACTTGAGCGCAAAATGTGCTATTACGTGAGTGGATCTCTTCGAAATTTCCTTCGCTCATGCAAATCTACACTTCGTATCTTATTTCCCCGGCCCGAGACGCATGCTGCATTTCGATTCTTACGACGAGCTTGCTCCCTAGTTTCCTGTTTGCACAAGGCCTATCCTAAAATTTATCATAGATTGACGACGAAGATTTCTTTTTCGACCACGATAAATTGCCGTTCGGGCCTGACAAAGATCACTCGAAGTCTCTCCAGGATTCCTACGGGTGGACACAGCAAGTCACCTGTCTTCTAACGCACCTGAGGAAAAGAATCAGAAACCTCAACAAAGCCTGGGAGTCATTTAGAGCTAGGGATACTCATTCTTTCGACGTGACTGACCAACAAAGCGACAAGCCAAACCGTACAAGGATTCTTCTTTGCTCCATCGATACAATAGTAACAGAACTAAACGCCCTTGAAGTTCAATTGGGAGACTTATGGGACAAAAATGAGGACTTCAGGAAGTCGGTGAGATAACCCTTTATTCTAATGCAAAGCAATCCGTACTGAATTTAGAAGCTCGAGCTATACCTACAGGTAGAGAATAACAGAACAATCGTCTTGCAACAATTCAACATCAGCTTCGTAAGTCTGTCTAGCAGGCGACCGGAAATGCAAGGTTAACAATTTCCGATTAGATCCAAATTATATCACCGCCTGCATTGGCAGCAACCATGATGCAGAGCCGAGTTTTGCCTTGGACGTCCGGTTTCCTTCCTTGGCTTATTGTGACGGCGATCCTGTGGATTCTGATGGCGGCTGTGCGGCCAGCATTAACATGGTATCATCGATACATGGGCTCGAAGCCAAGGGCCAGCTTTGTTCCGCCACTTGCCCAAGAGCCGATGATGAATGGTTTCCATTGGCAGCAAGAGGGTCTCAGGCTCCCGCAGCCTACATTTGCAGCCCACTGATGCCATCATGGTAATTGTGGAACGATCAGAGTCTACTTGACAAATTTTCCGCCTTCTTCCAATCCTTTTCCATCCTTGTTCAAACTATCCAATGTATAAGATAATACGGTAAATACCAAAGAATGACCACACTTGGAACCACGTCTAGTTCTGGAGGAAACCCTATTTTAACGAGGTTGTCGAGCGTGCATCATGGCTCGAGATGCCCAAAGAGGGACCACCAAGAGATGCAAGCTTCAAAACGTATGGCGAAATAAGAGAATATTATGAAATTTCTGGCTATATTTTCCGATCGAGCTTTCTTTTTCCTTTTTTTTTTCGTTCTTACCAGGTGCTCTGTAATTTACTCTTGTAAAACCCGGAGACACTTGCTTCTCAAAAACGCTCAAATATTCCTCCTAACCTTCAATGTGCGTTCGCCACATATGAGAAATATGCGGGCGATCAATTACCTGCGATTCCTCAACAAAATTATTCGTCGCACTGCTTTTCAGTGGTTTAACAATGATGCCATTGCGACGCACGAATTCCTTCGTCACATCATAGCAAGCTGCGTGGCCAACTCTTATTGGACAGACGGCGCTTGAAGTGAGGCGCTTGTAAGCCTTGTTTTCCGGGTATTTCGAAGCCTCGATTGATTCCCTCTGGATATTGTATGCTTGTAGAGTGTAGGGCCTTGGGCACAAATCAGATGATAATTAACAAATTAGGAAAAAGACTACATATGACGCTCTTTGTCCTGTTGACGTTATTCTAGTAGGATCAATTCCCTTGCTACGTCACTTCAAGTATCACAGTGAGGGCGATGTGCATCACGTAGCAGTCAGCTGGCTGCCTCGTGAGCACCCTTCCTACCGTACCCAATATCTGCCCAACTTCAGGTATGTGCCTAATGCGGCTCCCGTCAGCAAACCATATGCTCTCAATCCAACGCAGCCTAATTTCTTCCCAAAGAGCCCGATACTTCATGTGCACAATCAAGACCGGCCTCTCCGCACCCGCTTCATTCAAAATAACTTCGCCTCAACACACCGACGATGGCATGCCTTACAAGTACACCACAAGGACTTGAGGCCCTCCTCCAGGGGCTCCGCCTCGATCCTTTGCCTCAGTATGCATCAAACGATGCTCTTACTAAGCCCGTTGAAATATGGAGGTCATATTTCGCAAAGTTCCTTTCAACAGTGGTAGATTGTGATGAGGCTGTGATCCAAGAGGCTATCAGTTCAACAACTGAGACCTCGCTTGGAGACTTGGCGCTCATTCTCCCTCGCCTCAAGCTGAAGGATATTGACAACAACGGTCTAAAGACACTGGCTTTCGAGATAGGTCACAGGGTTTGCCACCCCCATAGCCTGATATTCAGCGTTGATTTTGTCTAACTTGCACTTCTTAGCTCCCTTCCTCTCCGCTTTTCTTGGCACCCTGGGTCGATGGCATCCATCTTCGGATGTTCTTCTCTCCAGATACTCTCCCCCGGCTCCTTCTCCCGTACATCAGCGACCGAAAATCGCTGTACGGTCATGATCTATCCCAAGGTCTCCGGGATCCCACATCGCCTGGTCAAGGCAAGAAGAAAGTCGTCGTGGAATTCTCGTCCCCAAACGTTGCCACCGATTTCGATGGAAACCATCTTCGAAGCACCCTCATCGGCGCTTTTGTTGCCAACATCTACGAAGCTATGGGATGGGAAGTGGAACGTCTGAACTACCTCGGGGACTGGGGCAAGCAGATCGGTTTACTTGCAGTTGGATATGACAGGTTCAGCTCTGAGGAGGAGCTGCAAAGTGGCGGTATTCATCACCTTCTAGACGTCTACGCCAAGATCCAGGAAATCTTCAGACCAGAACAAGATGCAAGGGACAAAGCGAAGCATGACAAACAGAACACTGCGGATATCGAAGGGAAGGGCATCTTCGCTGAAAGAGACGCATTTGTCAAGAAGCTGGAGGATGGGGATGAAACAGCCCTTGCGCTGTGGAAGCGCTTCCGAGATATCACCATTGACGAACTCAAACTCGGGTATGGACGCCTTGGTGTTGAGTTCGACGAGTACTGGGGCGAGTCGGAGGTTCAGCCGAAGACAATTGCTGAAGTCGAAGGCACCCTCAAGGAAAAAGGCGTCCTTGAGGAGAGCGATGGGTCGTGGATGATCGACTTTGTCAAGCATGCTGGGAAGAAAGGCCTCGGTACGCAAATCGTCCGAGGCCGCGATGGCTCCACACGCTACCTCCTCCGAGACATTGCTGGAGTGCTCGATCGCTCACGCAAGTTCGCATTCGACAAGATGATCTACGTTGTATCTGCAAGGCAGGACAATCATTTCCAGCAGTTGTTCACATCATTCGATCTGATGGACCGCTCGGATCTCAAAGGCAAGCTTCAGCACGTCAATTTCGGTGCCATCCACGGGGTTGAGGGTAGTCTGCTCTCCAAAATTCTCGACCAGTGCGCGGTTCGGATTCATGACGCCTTGCGAGAGGAGCATGGTGACAGTGACATCGACAGCGACGGTCTGGGATCCGTCAGTGACGTGTCCCTGATCAGCGGGTTACTTGCCCTAGACATGTCTGGAAGGAGAGGGCATAACTACACCTTTGACCCCAAGAAAATCGCATCATCCAGTTCCCACACGGGCTTGGTGCTGCAGGCATGTCACGGAGTGTTGAATGCCTCGATCGACAGGTTGACCACTGACGAGGTCGAGGCTGCTGAGGCAGACTACGCCACTTTGAGTGATGACGACTCTGCGGATTTGCTACGGCTCATGGCACAATTTCCCAACGTTGTTGTAGCAACATACAAGTCCTTGGAGCCGCACACGCTCCTCGGCTATTTGTACAAGGTTGTGAGTTCGTTGTCTATGCTGGGTGACGAACAAGATGAGGAGTTTGAAGGCGACGGTGAGGAGGGGGGTCCTAGCGATCTGGGTGAGAAGAGTTTGGAGGAAAAGAAGGCAAAGCTAGTCCTGTACCAGAATGCACGGCAGGTCTTGGAGAATGGGATGAAACTACTAGGGTTCCCAGTTATTTCTTAGTGTGAGGGTTTTGAGCGAATTGATGTTGATGTTTCTTGGAAGATGTGTTGCTAGTCAAGCTATACCTCAGTATGCCGAGTGGAATTTTAAACGCTGTGAGCTGTCTCGCGCGATGTAGTGAATTGTCACGCCCAAGTTCTCGTTCTATTTTGACATGTCTTCCTATTTCAAGCTATCACCCGACATATTTAGCGATGATGCCTCGTAACGGATCCTTTCAGCGCGATAGGTATCGCTTCCTGTCGTCAACTGACCGAAATACACAGGAGTCACCTAAGGGATAACTAAAGGTCCCTCTTCCACTCCTCCACTTCTCTGCTTCTGGTCCTGCCCTTGGCCGTGCTTCATTTTGTCTCCCCGGGGCTTGATCGGCAGCTGTGAAGGATCTCCGATCTGAGCTGAGCTCGTCGCGATGAAGTCAGCGGTGAGACTTGAAACAACATTTGCGTTGAGTTCCCGCTGTTCACGCCTATCCTCCTCTTCCAGTCGGAGTTTATCCTCGTCACTCATTTCAGCGCGTCGGATGCTCTTGATTTCATCCATGATGAAGAGCAGGGCAGCTTCTGTACAACGGGTTCGCTCCAGCGCATGGTCTGCGTTGCGAACATATCGTCGCGTGACATCCGTAGCGCCGTCAATAGAGAACGCGATCACATACGACATTCTCTTCCCCCAGTCTGTTGCGAAATGTCAGCGCTGTGTTTTGGGAGGGCAGTCATTGATTGGGAAGATCTTGGGTGCGAAAACTTACGTTTCCCGTATAGGGATGGGTTGTCAAAAGATTCCTCGCATGAATCAATGTGAACCCATCTCTTGTTGTATTCTGAGTACATCTCGGTCCACACGTGGTCTTCACTATTCCACACCCACCTTACTCTAACGCTCATAGCCCGGCAGAGCATCGTAAAACAGTTCGCCCACTCACCAACTCGCCCTTTCTTGGTCTGGAGTAGTTTCCACACGTCTCCATATCGGGGGAATCGCTCGTATGCCTGGCAGTTCTTTTTTGAACATCTGAAGAGCTCGACACGCAAAGCGCCGCCAGCTGATTCCTCTGCGGTTGGGCTACTTAGCCCCCAAGGAATGGTGGACGATGAGCATACTGGACATGGTGGATTGTTTACCCAAGTGAAAAACGAGCGTTTAAACCATCGCAGTAACGCCCGGATGATGCAGTCAGTGTAGCTCCACGTGGGCCGCCGTCCATCGTCATATGACTCTGCTTCGGCCTGGAGCAATGTACTCTCTTCTTCAGCTTCGGCATAGATCCGGATCAACGGGATCTTGCTCAGAGCCTCGTCCAGTAGTCCTGGGTTCTCATATTTCGTTGGGGTCGAGGAGAGGGATATCAAAAGATTGCGGAACTTGTTGAACTCCCCGTTGTATTCTGCTGGAGGCTGGGGTAAAAGCGGTGTCAGGATTGGCCTTCGCCATTGGGGCTGCAGCAGTAATTCTTTTCCGGTGTGGAATGGATTTGACCCATCCTCACTAGCTGTAGTGTACGGTGGAACTGACTCATCCTCGCCGGGTGCATCCTGGCATTGAGTCGATTCATTGCCACTGGACGAAACTGCTTGTTCAATAGTAGCTTGTCGTTTAGCCCGTGACAGTCTAATTTCATTCAATAGTTTGATCCGCCGCTGGTCCTCAAATCGACGTCTCAAGTCCCGGCTCCACTTTTGGCCGTAGTCCGATTTTGCGTTGGAAGAGGATGCCGTGACGGACTCTATGTCTTGCGGATGCGGATCAAGATCCAGGTCTCCCTTAGCATTGTATAGAGACTCTGCTACAGCTAGGGGTAGGTGAGGTTGTTGGTTGACTCGCAGTTCTATGTCTTCGAATACCCGAGCAAAAGGTATCACAATTGCAGCACCTGAATCTGGGGAGCCGGCAACGATATGCCCATACAAGTCCCCGGATTCCGCGTCAATGATCCAGGAGCCACAGTCCCCGGCTTCTAGCTGAGATTCCAGGAGGATGTTGTATACGTCTTGGAACAGACGGCTGTTTGGGAGGCGGGCGTACAGTGGAGTGCCTGACATGACTCCTGTGAGCGTTCCTCTGGAGGTGGAGCTCAAGATCTCAACGTCCTTGGGGCCGTCAGGGACAACACGCTGGATCTTGGCTCGGCCCTGGACATGAAATGAGGAAGGGGTTATTTCGTTAGCGATGCAGTGATTGGGCTTGGTCACCTCGATCAGAGCGTAGTCGAGACCAGACGGCGGTTCATCGAGGGAGGACAGATAGACATGTCCCAGACGCTGTGGGGGCGGGAAAGTTCCCAGTGAAGGTTCTTTCTCGAGGACCCGACGGCTTTTGCATTTCAATCCCTCCTCTGTTGTTTGCATATCTTGTATGCTCGATGAGATTTGCGGTTGGAGTATCTCGTTCTCGGTTGAACTTGCGTACTGCGAGCTCAGAGCGGCGTCGTTTGTTTGTGTCAACCACGCATTTTCCTCAGACCTCGATCCTTCTTCTTCCACCTCAGCATCGTCGTCAATGTCAAATTCATCGTCAATTTCGAATTCGTCATCACTACCCTCAGCCTCCGCGTAGCTTGGCATCGTATCAGGGCTGAGCACATGGCCTGCTGTGGTGTAGTAGAACTTGTCCGACAGCTGAATGATGCCACCAACAGTAGCTTGTTTGCAGCAAGTTCTGTCGTCGATGATTGGTTCAACGAACAACGGCATCCCGCACGGGTTGCTCGCAAAGGACGCAAGAACAGGTCTTTGATAAAATGCGGACGTCGTGCCATTGTCTGCTAACTGAACGAGCTGATTGAAGTCAGGCGGTCGCGGCATGTGGGCCGTCTTGATCCCGGGGAATTCATCGAGAATGCCGCTGTCTTTGATTGCATTTCTCACCTGCTTGCGATATGCAGCGACTTCGCAGCAGAACAGGATCGCTGGGCTGGCATTCTTTGCTGACTTGCCGAACATATAGATGGACCATGTAACCCAGCTCGATACTGGCTCGACGGACCTCTCGAGGTAGGCCTTGATCTTTGGGGCCAAGGTCATAAATGCGTCTCTCGCTGGGCCTTTAGCTACCCAACAACGCTCTTTGCCGACGTTGCCAATGCAGCGGCCGGCAGATAGCTCTGGTTCAGGCCATGCGAGATGTCTCGTTGCCGACCTGCCACTGAGTATCGCGATGCCGCTGCCCCAGGATCTCAGAGGGGATGTTACGATTTCCGTCGACATGGTTCAGCGTAATGCAGGACATCTTTCTCAGATGACGAGAAATACGGCTCTCGATCCTGGAATCAGCCGCACTTATGAGGGGCTATTGAGGCTGTGTGTAGGTGGCTTATCAGAGCTGAGCTGAGGCGCAGCATTATCCACCAATAGCAAATGCAGTATCATGCAGCTAAGCAATGCTACCTCACTCGACTCGTTGTCTTCAGCGTCACCAGAGCCTGATCCTCCATGTGAACAAAACAGGCCAGAAGACGACTGAACTGTGATAATGACAGACAAGACGGTGCTCGATTCGAGCCTGCTGGACCTCCCGCTGCCGCAACTCACCAAAACGGCAATATCCAGCGAGTACTGGGCCTACCGGCACCAAGGTCAGCGCTTCAATAGCGTGGATTACGATCTGCAATCATTTTGGATATACTACAACAAAGAATGCGCCAGAGCTCTCCACAACGGAGGGCGATACGTGGCTCTGAGATCTCACCGCGATGTGGCCGACTGCGTCCGCAAGCTTAAAAGCGGGATGCTGCGACATGACATCAAGGAGGAGCTGCGAGAAAAACTTACGGCTTTTCATGACAACGAAGACGAGATGCTCGACAACTCAATAGACTTGGCCGCCAGTCTGCTTTTGATGATGAGCTTCTGCAGCTTCGCATACGGTTTCTCTGGCAGGAGTCCTCTTCACTGGAGTGACGGATCACTGGAGAGCTTTGTGTCTGAGTACTTCGATCCTGGAACTGCCCACCAGGTCAAGGAGAACGTCAGAATGGAGAAAATATTTACTGCACGCAACTTATGCCGCATCGCAGGACTGGATATCGTTTGGACGGATAACTTGGTAGATCATCTCCGCTTGACGGATGACGACCGACGCGTACACATCTTCCATCATGCTTCGTTCCTGGAAGTCCAAAGACAGAGGTTCACATTCTTCTTGACCACTCAATGTGCGATGGCCGCTGACTTATTGTGACAGTACCGACTCCCTGCTACCCAAGGGTCTCGCGGATGAGACTTTGAGGACATTGGCACTCCTCTTCCCATCCTCGGACTTGGAAACGAAAAAGTGGTTCTCCAAGTTGTCCGACGCTGGACTCGACAAACGAGTCATCCAGTGCGGGCAACTAAAGACCGACCATCGGCAAACTGAAAGGTTCGGATTTTGGAGTGATCGTCTTGTCATATTGAAGCAGGTCTTTGATGAAGCACAGCCCAAATCTTTGTCGCAATGGTGGCATGATAGGCGGAACGGCGTTCAATGGTACCCCCTCTCAACCGCAAGCGCTTCAACGTGCATTGTTGTCCACTAATACTGGTCTCATCAACAGGTATACATTTTGGGTAGCCGTGCTGGTTCTTGTGTTGACAATATTCTTTGGTTTGGTACAAAGTATTGAAGGTGGTTTGCAAGTGTATGCCTCCTTCAAAGGACTCCATGGGCCAACATGAAAGACGGTCAGAAGTCAGGGTTAGATCCTACTCGCCACCACGTCTTATCCATGAGCCAAGATTCGGCAGCTACAAGCTCTGCAGAGACGCATATGCTGTAATTATTGAGGGGCCCAGACATCTTGGTTTACTTGGCAATGTTATTTGATCCGCTATGGCAAGCCTGTGGCGACGCGATAAAGTATTGACTGGTGCCGATGTATGAAATTGGGGGGATCCGTTCATTATCGCCGTGCAACAAACTCTCAGTTCCAAGGATTTAAACGGAAGTTATAGATGTCAGTTTAGGCTCCGTTCTCCTTGAACTACTACGACGTTTAAAGACTGTGCCCGAGTTGAAGGCATCAACTCCAATGAAGACCCTAGTTGTGTATCATGCTCTGTGGATATGCCTATGAATCATCGTTTGCCTCCCTCCGAACTTCGAGCCGGGGTTCGGACTATTTGTGCTACTCTAGCTTAACCCCATCTGATATGGATCCTGGACGAAATTTTCTTTCCCTCACACATTGTCCAAACATCGGTACGAGTTGGCAAGGTAAGTATATTTATATATAGATAGAAACCCACTCCAATTATACACCAGTGAAAAAAAATAAGGAACTGACGTGGCAGTCGATGGGCCTAATAAGGCAGTGACACCGATGCCTGCTCCTGGAACAGAAGGACTACAAAAAGGCAATCTTTGCGGTTTATGTGGATCGAACACATGACCTTCAGATCTTCAGTCTGACGCTCTCTGTCAGTGAAGGTTAGTGATGTGGCTCGAAGAGGGATTAATATGACAACATACCCCAACTGAGCTAAACCCGCTGTGTTGAGAGCCGGGGTTCTTCGTGTGGACTATCTTGCCGAGTTGAAAGTGTACTTCAGCAAAAATGAAACACAAAAAGGTATTCTTTGCGGTTTATGTGGATCGAACACATGACCTTCAGATCTTCAGTCTGACGCTCTCTGCCAGTGAAGGTTAGTGATTTGCTTGAAGTGAGGGATTATTGTGTGAACATACCCCAACTGAGCTAAACCCGCGTGTTTGATAAGAGAAGTGTCCGCTAAGTCCAATCATGCAGGTGGGTCAGACCCAGTTGCGAAACTCGCTCACCCTGGACAACGAAAAGGACATACTCCAAACTCGGATCAGCTCGGGTACTAGGGGAGACAGTTTTCAGTCCCCCTCGTAGTTCTACCTATGCTTCAAGATGTAGAGTTTTTAGCATGTACTGATAGATTATCTACGGCTGGCTCTAAGTTTGAGAGAGAACCACTTAACATAATTGGACAAAGTTAGTTTGCTTTACTTTTCAATTCCAAGAATATAGAATTACTTAATAATCTTACATTAGTAGACTTTTCATTCCAAAACATTCCAGCTGTCAATCGAATGCTTAAAAACTCAACATACACAAGGCGTGCGTTTCCGGCTCTAGAACTTGTGGATCTGATCCCACCTGTACCCAAGCTGACTTAGAACTCCTGGCGAATTCTTTTTGCCGACAAGGGACGCTTCCATTGCTGGTGGTCCACAAACAAAAACCTTTGTGTCTTGTTTAGACGGTGGCATAACCTCTTCTAGCAAAGCTTTTGTTACATAGCCCTTTCGAAAAGTCGATGATTCGCTTGAATGGCTGACGGTGTAGATCGCCTTGAACCGACCGGGGAAGTCCTTGGAAAATTGCTCGAACTCTTTTCTTAGCAGGACATCCTCATCACCATTCACACCGAATACTAGAGTGATGGCCGTCTTGTCGTCGGGGTTTCGGAGGATACCCTGAGCGAGTTGGTAAATGGGAGTAATGCCAGCACCTCCAGCAATGAGAGTGACGTGCGAGTGAGTGTTGGGTTTCCATTGGTATCCTTTCAGAGGTGCCGCGAAGAGGAGCGTCTCTCCTGGTTCTAGCGAGTGCAAGTGACTGCTGGCTTTTCCATAGGGATATTTCTTGACAAGAAGATCAAGAAACCCTGGTGCATCTGGGGATATAGACATGAGCATGGCTTCTAAGGGCTTTGGAGGATGCAGAACTTACCAGACGCGCTCACAGGAGTGTATGGTCGTGGGACAGGCACCCAACTTCCCTTAGGCCATGAAACGGTCAACAGAGCGGCTATTAAATATCAGCCCTCAGTATCTCCTAATGATCCTGTGTATTAACTCACATGTGAGAGCAAGTCCACTGACTGCATCTTCCTGGGGTAGCTTGAACCGGAGGCGCTTGGTATTGTGGTTTACCGCTTCGGAGCTCTCAAGAGGCAGAGACACAAACGCCGGGCCGCTTTTGAAGACCTTGGGGGGAGAATTGGATTCTGCAGAGGCTGTGCCCATCATGAGTTTGGATACTATTCCAAGACCGATACCACCTGCGGCGAGACTGGCGATGAGAGGTGCTGGTCGCACTTGGCGAAACTGGATTGTCCAAGACATGAGAAATAAAATTTGATACAGAACAGAGAAGCGATTGATCAAATCACAAAGGTCTACATGCTCTATTTATATATTCTTATTGCGCTGTTGTAACGCGAAAAAGATGACGTGAGGTGAGCGACCCGGTCGGAATCCGGACATTTCTCACTTTTCCGGGACCGAAAATCCGCAGACGGCCGCGAACGTCAACCGCATCGCCGGCTCATTCCACCCGCTAATCAATGTGCATCACGCCACCGCCCGAACGACTAATCCCCTAAATCTTCCGCCGCAGTACTTTCTAATACTCAATTCCATTCGGCCAAACCTTGATTGTCGCTATTAAATGTTGTGTGCCGACCGTCAGGCGTGCATTGTGATTCGCCTGGAACCCTTCTATTTTTAGGCACATCCGAGTCCCATTTTCAAGTCTCCAGACTCTTGGCCATTTGAGCTCCCCTTTCTCTCTTCATACCTCTTCTCGATTGCCTCAAGACTAAGCCCCTTTGTCTCAAACATGAAAAAGCAGACTGAGAGCGTGCAGGCAAGGCTGGAGAAGGCGAACAAGTAATACGCCCCGAAGGTAGACTTGGCGAGAAGGACTGGAGTGACCAATGCAACAACGTAGTTTGCGCACTAAAAAATGTTGTTAATGTGAATTCTTGATCCAGTTTAAAGATGCGAACTTACCCAGTTGGAACACTGCGCAAGACTTGAGGCACTGCTTCTTGTCTTCCTCGGCATACTCTCCACTACCCATGTTCGGAATCCAATAGCCCAAGTGAAGCTGAAAGATATGGCAAAAAGATAGATGGACACGATAACAATCCATCTTCCAGCTCCATGATCTGGGTGGACTTTGTCTGCAGCGTAGAGCGAGCCCATCACCAGCATCAATCCTGTGATTAGTATTCCACCCAAGATCCCCGAGGTACGACGGCCCCATTGGTCTGCAAAGAGGGTCGCAGGAATAGTAGCCCCCATGATGACCAGCGCAGAGACGCCGGATGCTAAGAATGATGCTTTCTCACTGCTGAGTCCTGCCTGGGTGAACAAGATAGGAGCATAGTACAAGACACCGTCAATTCCACTGAATTGCTGCATGCCCATGATAAAACAGGCGAACGCAGTCCGAGATCTGTAGGGGGCCGAGAAGGCATGCGCAAACTCCTTGAAGGTATGTAGAATGCTTTGCCAGAAAGTAAGGTCTGGGTCCATGACTTCATCTGGCGGCAGGGACTGCGAAAGGAGCTCTTTTTGCTCAACTTCATCCAGTCCAAGCTGGGCTACAACCACGCGAGCCTCATCTATTCTTCCTCTGGACAACAGCCAGCGAGGCGACGGGGGCGTGACGAAGTAGGTTGTCGACAGGACAAGCCCAAGGAATGAGGCGATGGCCGGAGGTATTCGCCATGTGACGGAAGAAGTCGAGTCTCCGAGACGTGATGTGCCATAGCAGACAAAGTATCCGGTAGCTAGGCCGGATACAATCAGGAACTGCGGCAACGCCGTCATAATGCCCCGAACCCGAAATGGCGATATTTCAGAGACCTGAACATAGACGTTGCTGAGAAACAGACCCTCACCGATACCCTTTATAAGTCGACCCAGTACGAAGACGCCCAGAATGGGAGAACCGCACTCAATCCCGGCCCCTATGCCATAGGTGATGGAACCAAGGGCAATGAGGCTGGTGTGGCCAAATCGGTGAGCAAGGGCCCCAGCAATGAGGGCTGTCAAGGCGCCGGGAATAAGAGAAGACGACACAATCAATCCATGCACAGTTGCTGAAAATTCCCCAAATGTCTCTTTAAAGGCGGGCATGGTGGTCACTGAACCGACACTGCCGGTGTCGAACCTAGAAAGGCATTAGCGAATTTGAAATCCGGAGAAAGAGACTAGAATCAACGATCGCACCCGAAGAGAAATGCCACGCATGATGTAAGGATGCTTGCAGTCACGTAAAACGGCACACGGAACGCCATGATCCAGAGATCTCGAATGGAATATGTTCCTTTCGAGTTTGCGAGAGTTGCCGCGATCTTGATGGTGCAAAGTCTTGTCAGTGTGTGTGACTTATCTAAAGTGGACTCACTGCAACGCGCTAACAATAGTTTGCCCTCAACGGATGATAAGCTTGCGGATGCATCCACCACAGACAGAACCAAGAGGAGTGGATCAGTCGCCACGACTCAAGCTTACCGACCCAACCACAAGCTCCTTTGGGACCACGATTTGTTATTTCCGATCCCTTTTTATCAAAGTCCGTTGGCAAGGTGTGAAGCAGGTGCGGGTTGGGTATCAGGGCAGGGTGGATCATGCAACCCAAGATAAACGAGATGGGTTGGTGGGTCAGAGGGAGATGCGGTGAGGTCGAAAACAGAGCCTACGCAAAGATTTCTAGCATCATGAGCCAACCGACTCACTCCCAACAGAAGCGGAACTAATAAAAGCACCAAGAAGACCAATTGTAGATCTAAGTGAAGCAAAGACTGTCATTTCCTAGAGACTTCACCCTTCCTGGAAGATCAATGAACGAATCTATGCTGGCAAGGCTGTGTGGATATCAGCACACAACCCGTATCGATTTCTTCACCACTGTACCCGTGACAGCCGTCTCAAGCCTTAATTGAGACCCGCCCATAGAAACTGTCATGTTTTCCCGTTCTCCCGAGACATTTATCACATGCGCCAAGTGCAAAACGACACTGGTCCACGATCTTTATGCATCTTAGTGGCGCTGCCGATTGGACATCAGCGGCTAGTCCTTCCTAGAACGGAAACCAGATTGCTAAGCACCAGGCACACGAGACTAAAACCAAGGGACTGGAGACACTAATGCGGAGTTCACAGGAACGGGTCGGTCTGACCAAAAATGGGTTGGTGCGTTGAGAGCGCACCATTGTAACTAGGCATTGTGCAATTCTGAAGCTTCGATCGTCATCCTTTGAGGATGGAATTCTTTTGTCTATAATACATGCGTAATGACTCAGAAAAGCCTGGCTGGACGGTTTCGCAACATCTTTACCAAATATGATAGCACTATAGCACAAGACAGATCAATCGCAGCATTGTACTCATTTGTACCAATAGGATTCGAGCGATGACACCAAGAGTAGTCATATTAATGATCTGAATCTATGTCCAGATACGGGTATCTAAAGTTTGTCGGCTTGCAGTAACTAAACGTAAGAATTTTCTACTCCTCTAATATTCCCTTGGACTTGAGAATGGCCCCCAACTCCTTCAGCCGAACCGGCTTCGTCAGGAAAAGATCAACTCCGCTGCTAAATGCTTCCTTCTGGGCATCCTCGGAGGCCAATCCAGAGAGCGCCAAGATGAGTGTTGGCTTCATGTGGTTCTTTTGTTCCAAGGCTCGAATTTGCCGCGTGGCCTCAAATCCATCCATGACCGGCATTGAGATGTCCATCAGAATGCATTTGTATTGGCCCAGGTTTGTTTGAAAAGCATCCACAGCCTCTTGCCCATTCGTCGCCGTGCTATATAGGCGTCCGACTTTGTGCACGTACGAGGCCAATATCTTCAGGTTTATGCTGTTGTCGTCCACGAGCAGAAGTTCGGGACATGCGAAGTAGCCTAGAGATTGGTCCACACTCTCCTTCCGGTTGAGAGAAGGCGGCAGGCTGGGAGGTGATTGAGGAGTTAGAGATCGCAGTTCGTTAACTGGATTCGTAACACTGAAAGTTATCGGGTTCACTTGGGTCTCAGTCCAACGTTTCAATACCAGTGATATTGTTCTGGCGAGTTTGAGAGGGCCGATACTGCTTTGTCGTTAGTTGTCAGCTTGGGAATATAAGGAGTAATACTGACGGCTGTGAGATGAATTCCGATATTCCAAGTCGTCCAGCGTTTTTGGATCCAGTGGTGTACTGATACGCAATGAGCTCGTTTGTGCAGATGACAACTCCTGGTATTTTTGCAAGCCGCTCATCCGTATCCGCAGGACCAGGCAAAGAATCTTCGGACCAAATCACTACATCCGGTATCAGCTGTTGTGTTTGCGGTTCTGCATTGCCCTGCATATGCAGCAGGTCATGGCAGATATGCTGGACAAGAGGATGAGCCCCGGGAGTGTCGATTGACGAAGGCTCCTCGGAAGCCCGCTGCTTGTTGAACCCTACTATCTGAACACGCAAGCCATGAAGCTCACGCATCTGCGCCTGGATCGCATCGTCCGCTTCTGAAGCCTCAGGTAGCACTTCGAGGCGGGTCACAACTTGTGTCAATGGCAGTGACACCAGTACGGTTGTCCCAACTCCAACTTGACTCGTGACAGAGATATGGCCACGAAGCTGATCCACGATTTGTTTGACAAGGCTCAACCCAAGACCTGTGCCAGGTGCTAGCTGATCCTCCTGTGAAAATGCCCTGTACAAGCCATTTCGGAGATAGTCGTCGCTGATCCCCACCCCAGTATCAACGACTGTGAGGTTTACCAGCCGTTCATTGGAACCAGATTCGGACGAGACCTGGTCAAGTGATACTTTGATCACGCCTCGGTGAGTATACTTCAGAGCGTTGCCAAATAGGTTCATCGCAATACGGCGAAGGGCGCCCGGCTGAGTGTGAAACGTCCAAGAGAGAGAAGGGTCAATCATGAGCAAAATGGTGACCTCTCCAAATTTCACTTGGACTTCTCCCCTCTGTGTGAGTGTCGGGCCAAGGTCTTCCATCGCTCGTAGCGAATCGAGGCGTCTCATTGCGGTGTAATCAGTGTGTGCTAAACCCGTTGCCCTCTTTCTTGAAAGTTGAGCAATGGATAGATGCTGAAAGTTGAAACCTGCGTAAACGCTTTCCATGACCTCTTCAACAAGAATATCGAGACGGGTATCCTTGTAAAGAACCTGCATTCCAGCTTCGATCGATTGATCACTGTCCGGTCGCAATCCTCGGGGCCCGCTGTCTCTCCTCGGTAACCTTTCTTTCCCCATGAAATTATTGATCTTGGAGTAGTCCAAGAGGTGGTCCACAGTGTCGACAAGAGTACGGCAGCACGTCTCAATCGTATGTGCTAAGTTTTCTTGTACAACATTCAAGTTCGTGTCGTTCAACAGTTCAACTCCCAGGATGATGCCGTGAAGCGGAGAGCGGAGCTCGTGTGAAAGAGAGCCAAGTGCATCGGCCTTCGCCTTGTCGGCCATGACCGTTTCGAGTCGGAGTTTTTCGGTAGCCGCGAGCATACCAAAAGCTCTTAGATAATTCAGGTCGCCCTCCAGAGTAAAAACCCGAGCTGGTGTGGACGTGTAGGCAAAGGCACCGACAGACCACCTTTCCTTCTTTGGGTGCCAGATAGGGACAAAAGCGACACTTCGGGCTCTTGGAAATGTCTCAAGGAGTATACGACCTTCTTTCTGTCGCGTCCTCGTTGTATCCTGTTGGTTCCCTGACACACCACTGGATTTTATGGGGTTCTCGCGCTGATGTGTAGCACCTTGCCTGTCAGGCTCTCGGGCAAGCCACCCCCGGACATTATCCTCGGAGGAGTCGCTGCGCTGTAACTCTCCATTCACATTAAAATTGAAGATGTGACCCTTTGGATACCGTCGAAGGAGTTTTTCCAGGAACTTTTGTGGTAAAGGCTGAGGTGATGATCGTGTGCAGGAAGCGTGGGTGCCAACTTGACCAGAACTAGAGAATCCAATCACTTCGCATGGTGGCCCCAAAATTTTAACCGACGAGACTTCACCATCCTCCTCATCACTGATACAGCCGTATGTTATTGAGGGAGCTAAGGAGCCTTGTCGCGTCTCATTCGCCTGGTGAGGAGCCGCACCGCTGAACTTCTTTGAACTGGCGTCGATGAATAGACATCCTTCTATGTCGATGGACTCTCTGATTATGTTTGCGGCTCTTGAGAAGATTGTTTCGGGGTCCCGTTTTTTGTTCTCATCGGTAGTTGAATATGATGGTTCTTCGATTGGCCGAGTATCGTTCGATGTTTTGTGTGGCACTTCAAGCACTGGTCCTCCAGGCCCTTCCTCTGGCTTGGAATCTGGCCTGGAATTTGACTCAGTCATCTGCTCCAACAGTGGGGGATCTTGTTGCTTGGCGGTCCCATCACCATCTTGGAGGGAGTCATGACCCGCATTCAGAGTACCTCCCTTCTTTGGACTAACCTCGGAAGCCAATGCCAGCTTGCCTTCGAGAAATGATCCAAGACCCCGAGTAATCCGATCGTTCCGTGCTTGTACACTCTTCAGCCTGCTCGCTTCCAGGTGGCCCATGATAATGCGAGATAAATTCCGCATCAAGTCGGAATGACGCTCGGTCCAATCCGTCACGGGCTCGGTGTGGATGACACACAATACGCCAATATTGATGCCTTGGCGGGTCGTAATGGGAGTCGCAGCATAGAAGCGTGCGGGACTCCCGGGCTGGCAATATGGTCTCGTCATGAAGCGCGGGTCGGCTGTGAGGTCGTCCACTATGACCATGGGCAGTTTACTGGGGTCACTGGGCTGGTCGAATTGATCCGTATCGCCCCTGCAAAGGGTATAATCGCACACTCCATGGGCGCGAGGAATGGCGGTGCCGCACAGCCAGAGTTCTTCGCCATGACCACTTTGCGGCAGGCTAGGGATCAGCGGGAGCGAGGGCGTTGCTTCGGTGACGATGTATTGATGGGTCTGGTCGAAAAGGGAGATCAGAGACCTGGCGGTGCCCGTTTGGCAGGTTGCGAGTTGGGCGAGCGCAGTCAATGTTCCGTCGGAGCAGGTCACCAGTTCGGAGCTGGGAATGGGGAGGCCGTCATTGTTGAATCGTGCCGAGGTCAACAGCGACCCGTCGTATCTGCGACACGCATTGGTTAGCTGACGGTTGGTTAGGTGAATGTCGATGAGCAACAGAACATAGAGCATGCTCTCACTTGAACGTCTCGCGCTCACGCGTCGTCTCGCAGACGGCCTTTGGAGCTTTGGGCGGTGCCGTCATCGCAATCGCGCGGGGCTCTTAGTCGCCGCAGGTACCGCGATGTGCACAAAAATTGCCTAGCTAGGCGACTCAGCGATCCCCCACAGCGGCCGGTGATCAAAGACAACACGCCGGGAGATGGACAGGGGGCGACATACTCCGTAGGTCGGGACACTATGCAAAGGGTAAAATCAGGAATGTGGGCGGATCATGGAGGTTGCCAGCAGCTGCCTTTTCGCGCACCAAGTAGTCCGTAGTCTGAGGAAAGAAGCGATGATGCAGCGGGTTGGTGGAGACCATCGCGGAGTAAGCCCTCCGGTGGCACAGTATCGCGCTGAGATAAAGTAGCTAGACTGTGGCTTCACAATTAACCAGAGTCGAGTCATGCAAGCTGGGAAATAGCCCTTGTCCTAAAGACAGGGAGGCGGCATTTGTGGGAAGCATGCGGCGTAGGTTGACATGCTCCGTTGTCTTAGACAGAAAAACACCACACAATTGAGCCGGTTTCCTGTTGTCACCCTCTCACATTTCCCCATCGACAGCAAAAGCTCTAGTGACAACAGCAAGGAGGACATCGCGCATCGTGACGTCATCATGCGCCTGTAGACTAGAACCCATGAAGGACTCACCAGTTCGAACCAATAGACTGCCTCGGAAAGAAACGACGGAACCCTAGCGTGCAATGCATTGTGGCATCTTCCGGAACCCCCACCTGGAAGTGGTTAACGGCAATTGAGAGCGGCGAAACTAACATGATTGGTGGTATTCATTGTCTGGACAAAGGTCGCGAAGACAAGCAGGCCCGTTGATTCTAAACCCGGAGGTCAAAATTGCAGGGGTTAATATAGAGCCTAGCTCAATAGGAGGAAGCGGATAGCCCCGACCTAGCTGAAGCAATGTTCTTCGGCTGTGGTTACGAATCCTCTTGTCGAAGAACAAAGTAGACTGAACATGCTATTGTTAAGTATATATCGGATCACACAATCTCTTCCTATCCATTTCTTTCAACAGGCACGTACCATGAATTCCCACCTCACCCCCCTCTAAGCGATAAAGACGCCCTGAACCTAGATTCAAGACAACAAGGGGTACCTCTCAACGAGTACGCAAAAAGAAATGTTTCTATCTCAAGGGAGAGTATTGTTTCACATTCTGTAACGGGATGATACGAGCGTGATAAATGGTGAGCTGTATGAAGATTGAAAATGGCGATGGTCATCGAGGGTGAAACTTAGAGCTACCAGCCATGACATAAGCGGCTCCTAGAAACGAACGTATTAGTTGCTAGATTCCATATGCTTAAAATTCCTAGTTTGGGTTGGTCCCCAATTTCTTAGAACATTTTGAGAAGGGAGTGAAGCAATTATACCACCTAACCAGCACGGAAGACGGATGTCTCAGGAGGCAGTGTGATACGCGAACCATGTCCCTGCCGAGAAAACTTTTAGGTCGTTAGATCCACAAGGCTTGAATTTGGAATTTAGTATCATGAATCACCCAGCGCGTCATACTGTATCGTGGCTGGCCAACACGGTCACTAATTTTATCGCATTCCAGATGAGCTCAGTTTCCCCACGGAAACTCCGCTAGAGGACTGAGTGGTCATTTCTCGGTCATTTCTTAGTATTCGTGATTCTATTAATCACTCCTTCCAGTGCTGGGCTGGCACACTCCTGAGCTGTGCCAACTTTTTAAAATTCTTCCTGTCGCGATGAAGCCTGCGACCGCCAGCCCTCTCCTACTGTGGATGGCATTCGGATGCCGCCCGGCAGTTGCCCATGCCCCATCGTTCTCGGTTAAACCCAACCCCGGTGCCTCCGCTCTGTATGCCTCCGCCTTTGGTGATGCTGGACTTCTGGAAGGCGACATCGATATTTTAATTGGGAACCTGAGCTCAGGAACGTTCATAAATGGACCTCTAGGCATGGAGCGCGGAGTTATTCTGACCACAGGGGATCCAATTGAAGCTATACTCGGGGGAGATATCAATGTTGACGCAGGAAGAATGCCCAGCGGAGAGTATCCGGGATATGACACCATCAGCGTCGTCGCCAACATCGTTGTACCAGAGAGCATCGAGGCGCTAAAAATAAGCTATATATTTGCAACAGCTGAGCCACCGTGAGAGAGAAGTTGAACGAAGCTAGTGAATGAACTACTAACAGATGATAGGCCTTTTGCAGACGAACTGCGACGACGCAAGCGTGAACTTGTCCCAAGACATATGAAAGATGACCAAATGGTCATTCGATTCGACGGGGAGATAATAGAGAGAGCATATGCATCGGACCTAAGACTAACGTCCTCGTCGAATAATATTGGGATGTCGTACGCTCGCTCCACGAGGCTACTCTCACGTAACATCCCAATGTCGCCTGGAATCCATTCGTTCATGTTCACAGTTTACGAGGTCGGAGATGCTCTTCGCGACTCTGCGCTACTTTTCAGCGTGAAGGCTGTGCGTAGACCAGAATCAACTTCACTTGCGGACACTACGGTAAGGTTCCTTGTCAATCACATTCCGCTCGCCCGCCCCACTAACACATCTAGGAGGATGCAGATGCAATCAAATCACCTATATCTACGGCACTCGATCCGAATATATCATCTGGGATGAGACCTGTGTCGAATTTGCCAACAATTGGCCAATACACCTTTGGCGGATGTCTACTGTCCGAAGCTGGCTACCCAACCTTCGCAGAAGTGGGCAGAGGTAACGTGGGTAACAAAATGGAGCCTGCTTTGTGTCTATCTCTTGCGAAGGGAAGCAAGTATTTTGGCATCAACGACGAGTATAGTCTTACTACCCTTAATTTTCTAATACCCAGAGGCTAATGCTGAACACAGTATCTGCTATGCTGCAGACTCTATCAACCAGACAAGAATTGTCCCTTCACAGCGCTGCAATTGGCGTTGCCCGGGAAATCTAGGCCGCTTCTGTGGTGGGCTGGGACGTTTGAGAGGCTGGAGAAATGGTGGTACTCGACGTGTTGATCCCCTCGCTAAGCTAGATATCGCTTCTCTTCTGCTTACTCTTTATATCCATGACGAGGATTCTACCACATCTTTAATTGCAAATGAGAAGATGGCCTCTGATATAGGGGCTGAACCGGTTTCGGCTGCGCCAAAAACCGTTCTTACATCAATTACATCGGTGGTTAGATACACGACCGTTGAGCCGACACACTCTCGATCTCTCATCATTGTCGAAATCCGCACTACTCTTGAATTTTACTACTGCGCTATGTGCCGCACGGCCATTCCGCCAATTGTAGAAATGACCAAAAAGGAGGTTCCTTGCAATGGGTGTGGGAGAGGAGGAGAAAATAGCATTCTGCTGACGGTCCCCGTAGAGGCTCTTGCTCAGGCAACATCTCTGTATGGAAGCTTGATACGGACAGTGGAAGAAACGAGAGCGGATCCAGTTGCATCCAGTGTCCCAGCTGAGAGTGTCTATGGAGGAATAATTTTGCCTCAGAAGACTAATGCTGAGATGGAAGTCATCGAGGAAATTTGATCGCTGTAATGTCAGGCGAACCGTTGCCTCACACTATTAGGAGAACAGAGGACCAGCCCCAAGCTCGGTGCATTATCAATTAGTGATGTCCTTTCAATATCAGCGAGAATTAGCGCAAGATTGTTTTAACCATGCTTGACTATAGACGGCGCAGTCAACCAAAAAATGTGTACCTTTCTGCGATAGACGTCGCGGGTGTGTGATAATTTACAATTAAGATCAAGCTTCTGACTGAACGAGGTGCAGACATGTATCTACCATACACCTATTTATTAACACCGACAACAGAAGTTGCATAATCGCTGTCACCGCTCTTGCTAGGGTGCTACTCGTCAGCACACATAGTGACGGCAGTGGCTAGGCGGGAGCAGAGTGGGAATGGCTTCAGTCCCACCAGGTGTGACTATAATCAAGCATGTGAAGTCCAAAAAATAGCGGCTTTGGCTCACTCCTACGATATTATCAGGACGTTGGACTGAGCTGCGACAAGAGCAAAATTGTCTGCGAAGCTTGGTTTTGTGCATTTTGACAATTTGCGCCAGGTAGCAGAATTGCACAATTGAAATAATGCAAATGCTCGGAGTCACGTGTCTTGAGGTGTGATTGTGATTATACGGCTGGCGTGACGGAGGGCGATCTCCCCGTTTCAACTAAACATGCGCGTCTGCATATTATGAACAAGCGAAGAAGCATTGTCACATTCTGCGAAATACAAGCTACTCTTTTCCGAAACTGCAATGCGTCTACTGCATATAAAAACTCTGCAGCTACATTTCTTTCTCATCGCGAATTCACCGAGATACGCCATCTTATCTCATACCTGGGGGGACGATGAAATACTCTTCGACGACGTCCAGAATAGGCCTGTTCGCAGCTGGCGAAAGAAACGCGCATTTTCGAAACTAGAAGGATTTTGTAAGAAAGCTAACCAGCATGGCTATGAATATGTTTGGATTGATACGTGCTGTATCGACCAGGGCAGCAGTGCCGAATTATCTGAGGCCATCAACTCCATGTTTCAGTGGTACAATCAAGCAGAAGTCTGCTACGTCTACCTTGACGATACCACTCCGAACGCGCCCATTGATGGGTGTCGATGGTTTACTCGAGGGTGGACGTTGCAGGAGTTGATTGCCCCCACAGACGTCAGGTTTTTCGACAAGAGCTGGACATTTATCAACGATCGATTCTCCCTTGCACCGGTGCTCGCAAATATCACAGGTATCAAAGAGGTAGTGCTTCGGCATGGGCACGAGCCATACCCTTCACGATGGGCAGATCACAAGTCCGACAACACGTTTAATTCCTATTGCTTGTCGTGCGGGTGCCGATGGTGGTCCTCCATTTATGATGATGGCATTGCCCAATTCAGCGTCGCGCAGCGCATGTCGTGGGCTGCAAAACGGGCAACAACACGAGAAGAGGACATTGGGTACTGCCTCTTTGGCCTCTTTGATGTTAATCTGCCTTTGCTCTACGGCGAGGGCCCAAGGGCATTCACTCGACTTCAAGAGGAGATCGTCCGGCGAAACGACGATCAATCGATCCTAGCCTTTAATCAGGGTTGGGGTACGATCCTCGCCAGCAGCCCAGATTGCTTCGGTGTGGGCGAGATCTATTCCAAATGGGCACTCGATAGTGAAGTCGAATTACTGAGCAATCGCCAATCTAAGCTTTACCTGGCTAATGGTGGATTGAGCGCCGACATCTTAATATGTCCTCTGCGGGACTTTAGACCGCTAGATTCGGAGCGTTATTATATCGGCATATTGGATTGTGCGATGGGGCCAGACTTGCTCTCTAGACCTGCTATTCTCCTGAAGCCGGTTCATCTACCTGAGCACACATTTCGAAGGTTTTTACCTGGCATCTTGTGCTGTGTGGACCAACCCGGACACGGCCGCCTCGTGGGAAGTCCAATTGGAAATTGGACGGATTGTAAGTAGACCCTCCTCTGGGAGAGGATAACAGCGGCTAACTGGCTGATCTAGTTAACTTTGACATCGCTGAAGCTCAGGTTCAAAGGATTACCATCGTCCCAGAATACGATCTCCGCAAGGATCCCATTGTTCAGGGGACCCCCTTGCGGATAAAGCCACTTATTGAATGCGGAGGATACAGCGTGGAGGATACATTCCCAGAAAGACTCAGCGACACCATGCTGACTTCCTCCCGATTGACCCCAAGAGGCATCATCATGTTCCATAAGCCTTCAGCCCCCAGATTTTGCGTCATTTGGGAATCAAGACGAGCCAAGCCTCCTTTTCGCAATCGAGAAGAGCAGTTTCTCTCAATATGGTGCAAAATCTGGCCCTTGGACGATTTGAAGCACGCAAGTATCAGTGTTCGTGGCAATGCGGCATTTGCTCGGGAGGTCATGAAAAGCGTCCGCATGCGTGATAGATCCTTCGACTCACTCTTTAATTTTGATGGAAATACGAAATCGCATGTCGACTCTGCTCTTCTGGGGGGCGTTGAGCAGCAGAGAGTCACGGCGAAACTCAACACTGCAGCTTTCCTTGGGCGAACCATAATAGAGCTTGAGGTTCAGATTACCAAGGTCGAGGATGTCCCTGCAGTTGTTGATCTACCAAACTGGTAGGGGGTGGTTTTTAGAATCATTTACGATTTTTACTTAATTTTATCTACAATTTATACCCAATGTAGAACCACTGTTGTTCAGATTTCGAACCCCTACCGCGAGCTACACACTAACAAGTGATTTCGCGTTCTGCAAGACGGTGGCTGGGGAGGACGTGATATCGTTGTAGTCTGCAGGGCAGAAGTAGTACCAGCCAATACCGTGGCTGACAATGGTCTCGGCATAGCTGGCCAGCAAGGAAGGATCGGCACTCTTGCCCTGGAAGTCTTCGCCTGTGAACTGGTTGACGATCACGGCTCCCTGAGACTTGTAACCGACAGGAAAGTTGGCTTTAAGAGTCTTTTCGCTCTCGTACTGAGGCATTCCATAGCAATTAAGGCAGCTCTCAAAGGCGATGACGATATCGCAGATGCCGTAGTACTCTTCTGCAGTCTTGACACCAAAATTGCAAATGGTGGTGATATGATCGTCAAAGGCCTCGCGTGCGTACGTAATGGCCTCGTTAAGGTAGATGAAATCGGCATCGGATTCGTCGAGGAAAATACCGTGGATGGAGATGTCCGCTCCGGAATATGAAGCCCAGTTGGCATAGTTCGTGATGTTGGCTTTGAGCTCTTCCATCGGAGCTTTTGCGTAGTTGGTTCGGACGTAACCAACGGTGTTGACATTTTCGTTCGCATTCAGCTGCGATACGCCGCTGACAAAGTTTACATCATCATCGGCGGGTTTACCTGACAGGCCGGGGCCGTTGTTGGGGTTGATAACGATAGTCCAATCGATATCGGTGTGGGCTTTGACGGCTTCAATGACGGGTTTCCAGTTGGCAGCATTGTCGTTCCACTCAGCAGAAGGATAGACGTAGAGTGGGAGCAAAATCCCGGTAGCAGAAACAGAAGTAATCAGGCTGACCAGAGCGGTGGAAGTAATGAAAGAACGCATGACAAAATTGTTGAATGAATGAACGAAATGAAGAGAATAGAACAGAAAGTGCAAGTATGTTACATGAATAAATTTGACCTCGCATGAGCAAACTGGGTGCATTTCGAAAGCTTTATACATACAATTCATTCACAGCGACGGAAAATGATCCAATGCGTGGCCGCCTACCCAGTCTGGCAGGAGTCAGCGTAATGAAACAAGCACCCCATGTTGCGGATCCTTCGTCGCATGTTTCTGATACCAGCCACAATCCGATCGATCCTATGGGACGAATAGCAAAACTGTTACAGGGTCAATAAATGAAACGCGGCTGAGATAGATTGAATGGCCATTATTTTGGCCCGACTGAGAGCCGATTATCCGGGGTAGACGAATCGTCTCGTCTCATTTCGTGTGGGGATGATTTCTTATGGTCAATTGTCATCTATCGCTCTACTCTCGTCGCGCGATGAAGATTAAAGGGGAAAACAACTTGTAGACATCGAAGAACTGAATTGGTCAGAAGAAAAAAAATAGTGCTGAGGGATCTACAGAAGGATACATAGGAGAGTCCAGCCAGTGCTGTGTTACAAAGCTAGACAACGCGGGATCGTAGAAAATATCGCCTCACCCTCAACTTCACATTTGTTGCGCCAACAGCTCCACGTGTGTACGCGCGTTGCGTCTTTTCCCGTTCGTTCCCAGTGCGTTCTACCAAAAACAGCAGCTAAATTAATACCGGCTATCCAGCTCCGTACGGATTGATCCTGTTGGTAGTGTAGTGGAAGACGCGACCAACATTTGAGATCCAGGGTAGGCTCCGGGAGGATCACTGGACAGAACGCAATTTCACTTGCCCAGCCCCATTAAATTCCCTCTAGCTAATCAATCTCGAGAAAGGGACCGTGTCACTAATAAAATCTATGGAGTGATTGCGTCACGCATCGTGAATGTCCGGGTCCTGTTCATCTCATTAACTAAAAAATCAGTTGGTTATCCCATGCGGACATCATTTGGCAGTGGTGCTAGGGTTATATAATCCCAGCTGTAGGCCCAGTCACCTCAGCCACCCGATGCTCGTCACTGAGCTATCGTGTGTCATAGGGTAGCCATCCACCTTTGAGCTCAAGGCCAAGAGAAGTACAGGGAACAACAGGCTGAGGCGGATAAAATATACGTTTTGGTAAAATCCTCCAGCCTCACAAGTGAAATTTAATGAAGCTGAGTAACAGGCTCCACCTACTCGTCTTTTCCACGATGGGACAAAAAATGCCGAGAAGGATATAATTATGTCATGCAATCCGATTATTTAACGGTGAACTAGCAAATTATTGCTCATCTCCAAAAACTACAGCATTTTCAAATGCCCAGTCTCGAATAGCGTCGAAATTACGGCAGGTATGCAATGTGCTGAAGTCAGGCCAGTGTCCTTCAAACCCCTCATAGTACTTGAAGGCATAGACACCAGTGTCGCTCTGGCACATCAATGCCACGCGCAAGATTTCAATACAGTGGTCTTGTCACTCGTTAGTACAGGGTAACCCAAGGTCGATCGGTTCACTCACCAAGATGCCCTCTCAAGTCTTCAGGCTGCACCTCAATATCTCCGCCGTGGTGAGAATAGTAGTCTCTATAACTGTCCTGTCTCAGGAGGTTGAGGCAGTGGAGTTGATGAAATGCTTGCACCCCGACACGGTAACCTTCTTTGCCGGTCTTGGGGTCTTTGATCTTCAAGGAAGCCGGATCAAGGCCAAGACGATCAAGCTCTGCTTGGCTAATCATCTGATCACCAACATCATAGGTGACGTGGTCCCAGGCCTTGTCAACTTCCGCGCCGTACCCGACGTACTCAGACTCTGCTAGGAGAGGAGTGATGTTATAGCGAGTGGTCTGGTACTGAACGGCCGAATCTGCCGGAGCTGCCATGCGTCAGAACGATACATCTTTCATGAACATTCGTGACTTACAGTAAGGCGAAATTTGTCCAGTGCATGATAGCACCGAGGGCCGACCGAAATGTAGACAAAATGAGAGTGCGAAGAGTGATAGTGAAGTGGATAAAAGTAGGCCGTGTAATATCCAAATCAGATGGGGTTGGAGGCCCAAACGTTGGACAAGCGATTTGTAGAACGGAACGGGCTTTTCCAATTGCAACAGCAGAGTCTCCTTCTCGGACGTTTGCTGTTCCTCGTCAAGAGGGACTGACTGGTAGGTATCCATCGCGGCGTCTAGCGTCTGCGAAATGCTTCTACACAAAGAAAAAAAAAATGTACAAAGACGCCCAGCGACTCGAAAAAAAAGAATGGCACAGCCGTAGGAATGGAATGAAGAGCGAAGGGAATTTTCGTTGGGTGCGTGCAGTGATTATTACCAGCGAAGATCACAAGGCCAAGCGGAATAGGAGCTTGGCAAGCTATGAATAGGTCTTGGCTCTCCGACGAATCGTAAACGGATGTAACGATGATGAAGCGATCATTGAACGAAAAAGCCACGCTCAAACAGGGGAAAGCCAGGGCTAGAGGAATACAGATGCACCCTTAAAAAAAACTGGGTTCCCTACAACACGAGCGATAAATATCGCGGGGTAGAAATGTATGAGCTAACTAACCGACAGGCGGGTTCAGTGCGATCGCCGATGTTCCACAACCTGACTGCAACCCCTTTGCAGAGGGGCCGTCTCCTGGCTCGGAGAAACTGACCCTGGCCTGCCCAATTAAATACGCAGGATTTGTGGAATTTTGGCGCCAGGGTGGTATTCAAGCCCTGTCTGGGGGTTGTTTGAAAACCTGAAGCACTAGTATGGTTCATCCTGTAAGAGTCCAA
The DNA here is from genome assembly GCF_021365365.1 of Ilyonectria robusta. Lineage (NCBI taxonomy): Eukaryota > Fungi > Ascomycota > Sordariomycetes > Hypocreales > Nectriaceae > Ilyonectria > Ilyonectria robusta. The sequence goes on along the minus strand of NW_025764437.1, from coordinate 633,362 downwards.
CAGCGCTCGCCTAAAGCCTTGACCAACTCTCAAACAGGGGGCAATAGCCGCCTGCCATGTCTGCCAATGATTTTATTTCGAAACCATGAACAATGGCTTGCCTTGGCGTTCGATGACACTTGTCAGAGCGCGCATAGGGCTCTTGGCCGACGCTACGGTGCTATTGGATTAGTGGCGGCGGCAATGTGACTGTCTGCGGTCCTCAACAACCAGAATCCGCTTAGTGTGCCGTCCCAGCCTCTAGTTTGAGGGACAAGTTCTCGACGTCGAGTTTGATAGACACATCGAGGAGTCTTCATTTGCAGAGGCCGGCTAATCGGCATACGCGATGTCATTGACACTGGATTCGGAAACTTGGGGTATTCGGTGTAGCATCTTTACCAGCAGACAAGGCCTCAGGGGCTAACTCAGGAATCAACCAGAGCTCCAACTTTGGACACCTGTGGCTCCTGTGATGGATATCATATAAGTTCTCAAACCTGCTCAGTCCATGTGGTTCGATTCTTTCTCCATCATCACACCACACAGCTTCACATTGCTCTCTATTCTTTCTTCTTTTGGTTTCAGGCCCGGTCCTCTATCAATTGAATACTTTTTCACTTCACACTGCTGGCCAGTCTTTACTTATTACCTTTACTTATAACCTTTTCAACATCCACCATGCATTCTTCCATTCTCTTTGCGACTGTCTTCGCCAGTCAGACCCTGGCCTATGGCCTCACTCCTTCGGGTTCTACTGTTGGACGATATGCCGTATGTGGTTATTCAAGCTGAACTCAGACATTGTTACTGATACTCTCGCAGGCCCCACTAGCCGTCATGGCTCTTCCAGCCGCTGGTTTCCCTATCTTCAAGACTGTCGAGATCAGAGATGTGAGTTGAATCATTTTGGACTTCCCGAACCACTCGCTAATACAAAACAGCCTCATCACCAGGGACAGCAGGCCAACAACGCCAATGCCAATAATGCTAATGCCAACGCTAACGCCAATGCCAATGCCAATGGCTGCAATGCCAAGCGAGACGAAGAACTTGAAGCTCGACACCATCAAGGGCAGCAGGCCAACAATGCGAATGCCAACAATGCCAACGCAAATGCTGCCAACGCAAATGCTTGCAATAACAAACGCGATGAGGAGCTTGAGGCTCGTCACCATCAAGGGCAGAAGGCTAACGCTAATGCGAATGCCAACGCCGCCAACGCTGCCAACGCCAACGCTGCCAATGCCAATGCCAACGGCTGCAATGCCAAGCGAGATGAGGCACTTGAGGCCCGTCATCACCAGGGCCAGAAGGCTAACAACAACGCGAACGCCGCCAACGCCAACGCCGCCAATGCCAATGGCTGCAACAACAAGCGAGATGAAGAGCTTGAGGCCAGACATCACCAAGGGCAGCAGGCTAACAACAACGCCAACGCGGCAAATGCCAATGCTAATGCCAACAATGCCAACGCCAACGCTGCCAATGCCAATGCCAATGCCAATGGCTGCAATGCCAAGCGTGACGAGGAGCTCGAGGCCAGACATCATCAAGGACAGCAGGCCAACAACAACGCCAATGCCAACGCCGCCAATGCCAACGCTAACGCTTGCAACAACAAGCGAGACGAGGAGCTTGAGGCTAGACATCACCAGGGTCAGCAGGCCAACAACAATGCCAATGCTAACAACGCCAACAATGCCAATGCCAACGCCGCCAATGCAAACGCCAATGCTAATGCTTGCAACAACAAGCGTGATGATGAGGTTTATGCCCGTCACCACCAAGGACAGCAGGCGAACAATGCCAATGCCAACAACGCCAATGCCAACGCAAACGCTAACAACGCGGCGACCTGCAACTAAAGGGCACCGTCAAGTCTCCTGGATTCGTCTACAGACAGACGTCTGGGATGTGTTATTTGGTAAAATTCCGCAGGGGCGGGGTGGGATCTGAAAAAGTAACTATTACTAGTACATCAAGTAGTCCATAAGAACAGATAATAGACTTTGGTGACAATTCAAGACTAGTGCGCCGTGTAAAAGCTAGAGTGTATGTTATAATTAGATAAACAACTAGGATTCTAACCCATGTCGGCCAAGATGCACTATATTGCGATTAAACAAATGCGGTTTCGACAACCGAATCTAGATGCTCAACACCCTAGTGCGACACCAGAAGTATCGCCATTTTCTGGGGGCGCCAGGTTCAGCACTACTTGGCCGCTACCCACCAAGCCCCATGTGTTCGTCTCAGTGCCTTAGGAATTATGGCGAAGTGTGGATAATAGCGGTGTTGAGGTTTCCAGTTACGGGGACTTTAATCGATCCCTCCTTAGTATTGAAGCTTGTGTGGCCTCAATCCGCCAGCTCTCACTCCGTCGGGCCGCGCTGAGTAGTTTAAAGGAATGCGTGCAACTCGCCTGTGGTGCCCGCTTTTCTCGCCGCTTTTCAACCGACAATGTTCTGTCATCTCCATTCACATGACGAAAAGTCGAATAAGTTAATAATCCTAGTTGTTCGATGATGTGTGGTCAAATGAAGCTGTCACTAGAGAGGATAACGAAGGATGCAGATCCTGAACACTCGTATTGCAAACTCCATTCTCTAATCATACCCCATCCTCATACCGGGGCAAATGATTCTTGCCATGATCTCAGAGTTGAGATTGACTTTTGCGTCTGAGGATGATCTCGACCGAGGATTCTCTCTTGAGAACCAACGCAATTTTTTATCAACGTAATCACATCGCCGCGTCTACCTAAGCGATGCCACCCGTAGGCTACATTTGCCATGCTGTTTACCATATCGGGGTGCTCGTCGCCTAAAACCCTCTTCAGGCTCTCCATTGACTGTAATTTCAGTGCTTCTGCTTCCTTCATCCTTCCCTGGTTCCAGTATATCATAGCTAGGTTACCCATGCTAACTAAGGTTGAGACATGCTCTTCGCCCAGCACTCTTGAGGTGATCCCTAATTCCATAATCTGTAGCTCCTCTGCCTCCCCCCACCTTCCCTGAAGTCGGTATGTGAAGGCTAGGTTGGCCATGCTAGTCAATGTTTCAGGGTGTTCTTCGCCTAGGACCCTCTTTTGAAGTTCCACGGCCCGCGAGCCCGGCTCTTCTGCCTCCCGTAACCTTCCCTGAACTCGGTACGTGGACGCGAGGTTGTCCATGCTGACCAATGTTAGGGGGTGTTATTCGCCTGAGACCCTCTTGTGAGTCTCCATTACCCAAAGCTCTAACTCCTCTGCTTCGTTGAGCCTTCCCTGATCCCAATATATTGACGCTAGCCGGGCCATGCTAACTAGGTTTGAGACATGGTCTTTACCCAGCACCCTTAAGCAGATTCCTAGTTGCTTAGCCTGTAGCTCCTCTGCCTCCCTCAGCCTTCCTTGAGATCGATATGTTGTCGCGAGGTGGGACATGCTAACTAAAGTTGAGGAATCCTCTTCGCCCTGCACCCTTGAGCTGATCCCTAGTACCTTCACCTTTAACTCTTCTGCCTCCTTCCACCTTCCCCGGTCTGCCTATATTGACGCTAAGGTGTACATGCTGGCCAATGTATCGGTATCCCCCTCGCCCAGTATCCGTGTTCTCATTCTGAGAGCGTTTTGAGCCAATATCTCTGCCTGGTGATGCTGTCCCATGCGGACCATATACCACGATGTGTTTGCAAGCAACGTACTCCAATCCAGCCAATCACTCTCTTCTACTGGCTCTTCTTTTAAGATTGACTGAAGATGCGGCAGTAATGTTTGACATTGTTCCCAAGTCTCAAAATCACCGGATGGAAAGTGCTTTGAAGCTAGACTCAAGAAAAGCCTCTTCCATCGTCTCAAGTCGTCAAACCTCGAAATCCAGACTTGCGTACATAATTTAACCAGGGAATGCATCTCGCAAAAGCCTTTCGTCGTCGTATTGACGAGGGAGTATCCGCGAAGAACATCAAGGTCATCTTCAAAGTCGCTCTCTCCACAGTCCGAGTCAACATTGCTGTACCCGTGTAGCATATATTCAGGGATGTTCTGCGCTTCAAAGAGGCTCATGAGTGAGAGAAAATTGGCAGCTGCTGGTTGTTGTCGGCGAATTTGCTCAAAGGTCACCTGCCAGGTCACAACGACCGCATTGGACACATCTTCATGCCGCCGAAGATCCCCGGCGTCACTGTGAAGTAGACTTCCCCTCTTTTCTTGGCTTTTCTGGAAATCAACCAGATACGAGCGGATACTAAGTCGAGGAGCGCGTCGGTTAATGTAAGCAGCCGACTGATTCACAGCAAGCGGGATGAAGTCAAGTGTTGAAACAAGGTCCGCAGCGGCGGCTTCGTCGATATCTCCATCAAATTTGTTTCGGAAGAGCTCAAGGGCCTCTGATCTACCCATCGTAGGTATTCTCAGGATGGCCTTGTGACTACCCGTCAATTTCTCCGAGACGGTCAAGCTGCGCGACGTGACTAGAGTCTTTCCATTGTGTGTTTTCGGTAAACATGATGCTATCAGCACCTGCGTATCATCTTCACCTTCATCTTTAGAGAAGAACATGTCGAGGGCATCTGCGTTATCGAGACTCATCAACCACGGACTCACATCGTCCCTCTGCAACCAGTCGCGGACGAGCGTGAGGACGTTAACGCCGGGATCGCGGCGACGGGGTAACGCAAGCGCGTCTGCGATGGAACGGTACGACTCTTCGAATCTGGCCTTCGTACTCCCGTATACCTAAAAAATGCTCGTGTTGGGGGAAGTGGTGTGGACATGGTAAGCAAACTGGATGGCGATTTGGATTTCCTTCCACTTGTTAGCCCAATAAGCGGCTGTCGAGACATAAAAGCCTTACCCAAACCCTCCCATGCCCACAAGGGCTATTCGGCTCACAGGCTCTGCGTATCGTTCCGTGAGCCAAGTCCAGATTGCGGGCCGTTCGAAGAAATCGGGATCGGCGGGAAATGGCACCATGAAATGAGGCTTGTGAACTTTTGGCGAGTCGTCGGCTACTTGGGGTGAAATGCCCTCGATTTTATCATTAATGTCGAGAAGGATCCTCCTATATGGCAGATTAGCGTGCAACTTAATGAGATACTGGTAGGCTCAAACGCACGTCTGGTCAACCTGCAGGTCGACCATGATAGTTTGTTCGCAACGTTCCAGGTTTGCGATGACACTTTCCATCTCCTTCCTACTGAAGGGCCACTTGAGGGCTCGAAGCCCAAAGCGGCGCATCGCTTTACGTGCTCTGCTGGGGTCAAGCTTGTCTTCGAGTCTCCGTAGCTCGCGTTCGCATTCCTAGAGCGAATCTACCAGTTCGCGTGAAGTAGCGAGTGGCTAGCTAGTTTTCTCTTCCAGTAGCTGCTGAGCGCGCCTCTAAAGGCAACGCACTGGTGGTTAATCTGGCTCTGGAGGCGAGTGATGTCGGCTTGGGCCCCCGCAACCTCGGTATAGTATTGGAGGCATAGTGTAGCGACCTTGGCAGACAAATCAATGACGGCGATTATATTCGCAGCAGCCCCGATGGCTTCCATGGTGGCTATTATGAACCCGTCGGTGGTAGATTGTATGAAGATGGATGTTGCTCAAGCCAAACCTCCACTCCAACGCCAGGATGCGCTCGTCCGCGCGGGGCAACAAGGGTGTAAAAATGCCTGACAGCACGTGATCTTCAAACATTATCAGCGGCATTACTTCTAGTGATTAATCTAATGATGTTGACGAATATAATATGAGGATGGGTTTCGTCGGGGAATGCGTCGGAGTTCCGTAACAAACCCCTTAATAGCGTCACATTCAGGACTTGGATTGGAGGTAAACTCAACTTGGAGCAGCTATTCACAGTGTAGGTTCACCCACGAGAAAGGAAACATTTCAATTCAACATTCGGATTGCTCTTTGGCCTATTTCAACTCTAGGAAGTGTAGGTATAATTCCATTCAAGCTTCCACTCCAGTCAAAAACCCAATTATTGCCTCTCCGGCTGGTCCCTTCCATGTTCTAGCAAAATGGAGCAAAGCCATACCATACTATGAGCAAGCAAGAACGGCGCTAGAAACCTGGACAAAAGAAAGAATACAGTCACTTAAAATAGCAAACTTGATCCCTTTATTCCAGCTTCTGCCCAGATACAACAAGACTAAAGCAATCAGCATTTAAATATCGGCCAAAAGGGATTGGAGACTCACATTCGCCAGTAGCCGTGGATGTTCTTGTTCTTCAAATCCTGCCTGACATTAATCAGGAACAATTCAACTTCCTCACACGTCCAACCTAGAACGCGTGTGAACAACGCCAGACTCAAGGCTGAAAGCCCGCTGAGCACGTTTTCCAGAGTCCAGCCACCAAGTTCCTTGAACTTGGGATCCTTCGGCCAGCTATTCATGGGCCATTTGTACCACTTCTCAGTAACGTTGGTGAACCCGCGGTCAATCATCTTCTGCTTCAGCTCCATGGATCCGTCCAGGCTCCGTCCTGGGTGAACCTTGGCTGCTGCGTCTCTCATCAGGTTGCTCCACTTGTAGACAGCTTGATCCTCCGTAACGGTGTCATCGTCGCACGCCAGGGGGTACACCGCATCGGCGGTTTCGATCCATCCACCAGGGGAGAGATTCTGAAACGCCTGGCGGATCAGATTATCCCAGTCGGAAACGGAACCTACTAGGAAGCGGAGGTAAATAAGGTCCAATGGCTGACTATAAGTCCACTCTGCCTCCAAGTCATCGACCAAGAAGGTCACATTGGGTGGCACCCTAGTTGTAGTTAGCGAAGATGTATGAGATTTCGCTTGAGATATATCTTTCTCGTATCTCAGTTACGGGAAACTTGCAATGTAGGCTGGATTGGACTCAGATCTACGCCGATGACCTGCCTAGTGGTTAGAGATGACAATGGCTTGCGTCAAAGATCATAATTATCAACATACTTCTGTCTCAGGGTGTTCATCCGCTAATAGGCTAATCAGTTTGAATTAATCCATATCTTTTGATCGCAACTTACCCATATCCATGGCCCACGCGCCTGTTCCGCAACCAGCATCCAGGACACGCTTCAAAAGCTTATCCACGCCGGCTGGACATGTGAAGAGTTTGTTGTTGAAAGTTAGAAAACAGAGATGGTGTTGTAAATCTACATCTTGTTAGAGATATTTGTCACATGAAATGGACATATAAATGCTGCTCTTGGCCGGTATAATCCCTCACCTAGTCGCTCGTTTTCTATCTCGTCGTTCGGCAAGTGGTAGGCTGCGTGAACGTTACTAGTCAGTTATAGCTCTCGGAAGTTCAATGTTGTTGTTGTCAACACACATCCTTCCTTGTACGTATGATATGTGCGGCCGTTCTCCATGCGATATTTGGCGATGCTGGAAGCAAGCGATGTGGTGCTGCTGCCAGTGGATGCCTACAGATACATCGTTGAGCTTTGAAGGGGGTTATCTAGTTGTGTGGCGGCGGACTCACAGTCTCAATGGCAGAATCACCGTCGTTAAATTCAGCTTCCTACATTTTTCGTTTCAACATGCGTCCCTAAGCTTCGGATGCTTCGGTGTTGAGAGTTGTCTCGGGGTTCTTACATCAGGCTCAATTGCGGGGATCTCGCCGTGATCGGAGCTCGCTACCGTCCGGGGGCTGCTCTTCCCACTCTCGGGACTACTCTTTCGTGTGGGTTCCTGATCTCCCATGATGATTACACGATTTGGTGGGGTTTTCAAGTCTTCTGTTCGTAGTCCTTTGGCAAGTCGTCGCTCAAAACTCAACAGGAGATTGATTTGATGCGGGAAATAACGCACCTTTAAATACAATCCAAAAGTGCAGGGATGTCAACACCCATGGAGGAAAACTGGAGGGGTATTGTGCGATATCAAGATTGCATATGCAGGTTGGGTGTTGGTAATGTGTATAAGTGAGCTGATTCAGAGCGGGGAAATGACTTGGCACCCTCGTCACGTTGACGGCCACTGCAGCACGCCTAGAACTGATAAGTTGATAGGGGTTTGGTTCGCTTTGAATGAGTGAACGGGAGATTTCGGTTGGGAATACGCTTCGTTTGAATATACTGTTGAAAATAGGCACAGAGGTTTGACCACAGATCCTCCCTCAGGCGGCTTGATACCTAATACAAATCACAGTCCCCCCACTCGTACCATCCGCATCGAACTGAGTATTGCAGTCGTTGCTTTCCCCGTATGACAATATAGTTAAAGTCATCAGTCCGATCTATATTTCTCGCACCCCGACAGATAGAGCATCTGTTCCTATTGCTGCCACGATCCTTAAGGGCCATCTCAGAATTGGCTATAGTCCCTCCCATTTCGGTGCAAATGGCTTCAGCCTTCGGGTCCCAAAATACGTCATATTTAGCACCGGCAGGCCAGAGATAGGAGATGGCGCAGCCCTTCGCAAGAGCAACAGCCAAGAGAGGGCCAGCGGCAAGAATACCGAGAATCGAGAAGCGCATCCTGAGCAGTATTTTAGCCAATAGTTGTTAGTTGTAGGGTCTCATGTGTACGTACATGGCGAGAAGATGCGATGATGGTACGACTAAAATCTTTTTGAGAGGACAAGAAAGTGGGTGGAGAAGTGGAAGATGCTGGATGAACATTTTCGCCCAGGACCACAAAAAGAAAAGATTTTAAGCTTCACTCAATATCACAGATGGATCAAAGCCATACAGTGTAAGCCATAACTTTGCTACCTGTGGGTAATAACTTTATCCTGAGCTACGTGATTCGAGACATGCAAGGCATTGGGTCATGGGGTTTTTGACCAGTCTATAAAGGTTATAATGGCTGTAAGGCCAATAAAACGAAAATAGGACTCAAGCAGATCGAAAAGTTGGGCTTGGAACCCAAACGTGGGCCTTGGCAACCGTGACATACACGACGAAAACGCCCCAGATGCAGACATTGGGTTGCCTCATCGAGAGATAGAGAGCTTTTTAACAGCAATGAATGCAGAGGGTGACAAAGTCACAGAATGCGCGTCTTAGAAGGTGGAGAGGCACGAAAATGTCAAACTAATAAAATACAAGATGCCGGGGGTGGTCAGCGAATATCTTCAATTCAGCCCAGACTTTCTAAGGAACTCTGTCGCTGGCCGACACATTGGCCTAACACGGAAGATGCATGGCCGCATGGAAGACATTTGGACTTTGGTATGGAATATCTTGGGACTCGATTTAATGGAGAATGGGAGGTGCCATTTTCGCCCATGTAGGAATTGGCGTCGCGACTTATTCTCATGCCGATGCGATTCTTGGTGCGATATCGATAGTGCGCTGAAAGTCAATTTTCTGGATTTCATCTCGCATTGGATGACGGGTTCAACCAAAGCGGCATACATCGGGGGCTGATGCTATACAGAAGAGAGTTCCCCAGAGACGATCCAGAAGTGTACATTTCTTGAAGGAAGCCCTTCTCAACTCTTTGCTTGCGAACAATAAAGCGATCCATCCAAATCTGACCAATATGCTAACTGCGGAGTGGCCGAGTCGTTGCTGCCTGGTTAGGCTAATTGGGCTGCCAGCGCATCGCTGCGTCACACATGCAGGAAGCGTCGGCAAATAAGAGCAGCAGAAAAACACCACATACGTTTCTGCGGCACTTGTTCATACCCTGCTCTCTCCTACAGATTTTGTGAAGTATGCCTCGCCCGCCTAAGCCACCCTCAAAGCACGAACTCCAAGATGTAAACAGGAGACCTCTCATAAGCCGCCAAGAATAGACATTTACCTCCAATTTTTGGAGGCCTTTGATTTATTTCTTCTTCCTTTTTTCTTCTCTTTTCTGGTCCCAGACGCCTTAGATAAATTTGTCTATAACCGTGTTGGTCAAGTGAGGGGGTCCCACTGACCCAGCCATTCTACAAAATCATGACACCAGGTAGAATATGACGAGTAGGCCATGAAATGGGCTCCTCCTCAGAGATTATGGCTTCCTCTCTCTCAAAAATGATGAATCGAATTATCACGGGATTAAGGCGCTACTACTATCGGAGATATTAACGGTAATTACCGGAAGACTAGCCATAATTCCATGTTTAAATCTCCTGGTATCAGTGGTATGTAGACAAAGCAGTAAAAGCATTATCACGAAAAACCCACTCACAAAACATCCAGGCATCACACATGGCTGCAATAAAAAATTTCAGCCGGTATGCTATCCAAGCCTCTTCTGAGGGAACATGCATATCACTTGCATGGAAAGGCGGACTGCAGCTCTGCGCCACATTGGTTGCCTCGTCTGCCTTCCATGCTCATGGAGCATATGAGAGCTGACAAAAGCAATGTCAGACGGAGCATACTAATCTTCGAATTCAACATACGCATTTGTTCGGACGTACGACCGCGACTGTTCGCGCGATACTCATTGGCACGGATTTCCCCATCGCTGGCAGGTGCTTGATTGACCCCAATGGCAAGCTCTGCGCCGCAGCTGGGTTTGAGCTACCAGCCCTTGAGTGCGGCGAGCAACGAAATACGGATCCTAAGCATCAAACCTGCGAAGAGGCCTCAAGACGAGATTAAATGCCAGCTCGAACATGTCCCGCTAGCAGCAAGCTCCAATTACGTCGCGCTCTCATACTGTTGGGGCGGTTCTGACAAGACCGTGCCGGTCAGGCTACCGCTCCGCTCACGCCGTGATAGCCTGGCTGGGTCATGCCGAACCTCCTGCAGTCCAAGGGGTCATCCATCTAATGGGCGCAATTGAAACTTTGCTAGGATTCAACGACAGAAGGGACAAGCTTCAGCGTCTCGGTGGTGGGAGTGGGCATGACATCCTGAGCGAGGCCAAGTTGCAGGACTCAAAAACGCCCGACGGCCAGAAGCTACGCCAGCGTGCTTTACGCCGTGTCGTTCGAGGCGTCGTCAAACTCCTGGACAAAAACACCTCTCAGGACCTTCATCCAGTCAGAAAAACGAGGGGCGCATTAAAACACATTCGCGCAAACCTGCAAGACTCTCATTGGGAAGCCCTTGAGAGGCTGCTTAGCTGCGAATACTGGAGTCGGGTTTGGGTCATCCAAGAACTATCTATGGCAAACCGCTTACAAGTTATCTGGGGAAGTCACAAGTTTGCTTTCTTGGACCTCGCCTACCTCGCCGTGGCTTACAGGCGCATGCGCAAAGCCGACATGGTAGGCGACATTGTTTCCCCCAGAGCCTGTCGACACATTCAAAATCTCCTCAAATTCAAGAACCTCCAAAGCGGATTGAAAGCCGTACCGTTGATCAAAGCTCTGAAGATGACGTCGTTTGCCAGGTCGACAGACGTTCGCGACAAGGTCTACGGGTTGATGGGACTGACATACGACGGCTCCATAATCTTCCCCACTCCGAGCTACGGAAGCGACATCCGGCGTGTTAACGAGGATGCGACCTTGCGCGTTATCCGACTTGAGCGCTCGCTAGATACCATCGTCTTCAGGAGCAAGGGTCCAAGGTCCTGGTTGGTCGACTGGTTTGACTCGGAGACCTGGCTGGATCCGCGAGTCGTGTCATACCTCGATGGCACTATGGAATTCCGTTCGAGAAATGGAACGTTATGCTCCAAGTGGGATGCTACGCCATCGAGTCTCCCAGTAGCTACCGTACAAGGCCAGCACTTGGTAGTTCAAGGATCGATTCTGGACACCATCGGCAACTGTTCTGCGACCTTTGAAGAGAGACGATCAAAATCTAAACAGCTACCTGATTATGGTGGGCGTCGGAATATACGACTTGTTAAGGAAAAGAGCCACAGAAGTATTGAGTTTGCACTTTTCAACTGTTTCTGCATTCTCCCCGATGATGAGAGAAGATACTCGAGCATGCCTCGTTTCCTTATGGGGATGCAATTCGTATCAGATACGATAATCTCTAAAAGGAAAGTGAGAACTGATCTGGGGAAGAGGGCCTCTGATATCCTTGAATGGTTAGATTGTCCAATGAACTCTTCATTCAAGATTAGAGGTCACAGTCTAAGGTCGTGGTTCACTTCTCGACCCGTTTCCAAGTGGAATTTTCCAGGATTTAGGAGTGAGGAAAAGACGGCCATCAGGTTTCGCGCCATTTTTGCAGCCACAGACGCCTTGCGAATGGGTATGAGACTAGGAGAAACTACGAAGGGGAATGTTGGGTGGTTTTCTAAGCACTCGAGGCCGGGCGATTCCATTGCCATCTTGAGTGGGAGCAGTGTCCCCGTGGTCCTACGCCCTCGAACGGACGGGACATATACGGTGGTCGGTGACAGCATTATTCCAAGCATGATGCTGGGGGAGGCATCATACGAGGCTAAATGGTCCAATATCACATTACACTAATAAATGTGGTGCTAGGGCAAGACTGACTGTGAGATGACTAGATATTTAGTGAAATTAGCATGGATTTTGGACGGCGTTTTGCTATTCGCACATGCACAGAGGGTAGTTCTCCATAATGCAATACAGTATCCTATCTAATAGACCGGCGTCGATGTACTGGTCCGGCTGCTTTATATAAGGCTCGGAATAAAGTCCCCCTGAGTGCAAGAAGCATCCCATCTAAAATACCAGGTCAGAGTAAAATATCCTGACAACAAAGGTCTCAACTCGTTTGGCCCTCTTGATTCAGAGTGGATGTTGTTGCTGGGCTGACGTCACAGCCAGACTTGGCGTTGATCTTCTTATGCTGCGAGTTCAAAAAACTGGAAGAAAAACTGACAAATTTGAGGATGGGATTTATGAAATGATTTAGTTTCTGTCATATGATCCAGAAGTTCTGGTCTTGCGACTCTGTTTTTGGTCAAGTGATAAGGTAGGTGTGGCCGTCGCCAACGCCAACTAACTAACGTCTGGGCACTCAACCCCACCTGACTCAACAGCGGAGATAGAGGCTCAGCGCTGCAGATCGCCTCATCTCATTCCACCACCTACAACGACAACACTCGGACGCCAAACACTAGATTACACATATCGAGTCACTAACAGCATCGTGCAGGGCTGTGTAATTACCCTGCAAGCCCGACCCCGCGTCATGTCCGACCCCGTCGACAAATCCCTCCTCGATCGCCTCCAAGCGCTACGCGGGGGCAGCGCAACCCCAGACAGGACTCCACCTACAAAGTACAGCGGCACACTTCGCGATATTGGCTTGAAAAGACAAGACCCAGGCTAATCAAGTATTCAGGATAAATGTAGACCCCATAGAGCGGAAGAAGACTCCGAACCGGGAGGAGGCTCTCGCCCTGCGTCTCAAGTCTCTACGCGACCAGGGCAGTCCCTCGCCAGTAGCAGCAAGGCCGCCACCTCAGGCGGACAAGTCGTCCACCACGGCTAGCGCAAGTCCTGCACCCGTGAGAGCAGCACCGAAAGAGAGTCCTCCTGAGCCAGATGACGGGGACATTGACGACGCCATCTTCCAGACGGATGACCAGACGCTAGAAGAGCTACTCGGGGATGTTGGCCCCGACGACCAATTCCAAGCTGAACCAGACGATGAGCGGGTCAAGGTCCTGCTGGAAGAACTCGCCAAAGCAATCCCAAAGGACACCGAGGGCCGCATGAAGCAGGATGGAAAGAATGAGAAGGTCTTGGATTCGGATGACTCGGACAATGAGGATATGAAGCGTGACGTCGACGACGTGCTCGCGAGGTTCCGCGATGAGCTGGAACTTGAGAATGCCCTCGCCAAAGATGACCCTCCCGACGACGACAAGTCCCAGGACGGCCATGAATCCTCCACCGTCCTCCCCTCGACGGAATCAGGCTTCTCTCTGCCCGACCTCCCGCCAACCCTCGAAGATCTCCCCGCCGCCCGCACCGCCCGCGCCGCCAGCACCGACCTGGACGACCTCACGGCGCGCATGGCCGCCCTCCGAGCACCCAACGACATGCTCAACCTCCCCGACGTGCCCACCGACGCGCCCTCCAAGCCGTTCAAGCGGCTCGCCTCGCGCACAAACTACACCGACGACGACATGGACAGCTGGTGCACCGTGTGCCTCGAGGACGCCACGCTGCGGTGCCTGGGCTGCGACGACGACGTCTACTGCGCGCGGTGCTGGCGCGAGATGCACGTCGGTCCGCAGGCCGGCTTCGACGAGCGCAGCCACAGGGCCGTGCAGTTCACCAGGGACAAGAAGACGGAGAAGAGGAAGATAGCGCTAGGGGCGTGAAAATAATTCGAGCCAGTCTGTGGTCCCCTACTTGACAATCCATCCTGCCAGACTCTGCCTAACCGCGTAACCATTTTAAATAAACCAGATACCCAAGATACCAATCCTTGCCATAACTCCATCACCAGTGCCTGTGCTGCTGCGCTGCAGCGAACCAATACAGATATGCCACCTATCCCTCTCTCACTGATACAACACTCGTACAATCATATCAAACATCGTTAGACCGTGATCCGTTCCCGCCATTGCTAGAATGGTTCCCTGACCCAGTCTTGCCCCTCACATCCTGCCAGGTCGCGCCGAACCGCCTTCCTGTGGTGGCGAGGAGGCTCTCCTCCTCGTCGGCCTCGGCCTGCTCGTCAAACTCGGACATGTTGACCTTGGGGGAGCGGAAAAGCGCCGTGACGAAAACAATGAGGAAGACGCCTAAGAAAGCAAACTGTGCCCAGAAGTCGACGAGACCGAAGAATGGCCACGTGATAGTGATTCGGTTCAAAAATGTCGACATCATGGACGGGGTGCAAACATCCTTTGCGTGCCTGTAGTCCAAGAGCTCGGAGCAAGGTTGGATCTTGTCCGGGTGACCCTTGCAGTTAGGTTGCGTTCCGGGGAAGTCTGGCGCATTGGAGCAGAAAGTCTGGGTTCCATAGATGGAATACTGGGGAGCAACCATCATAGCGATGCTGTAGTTAGTGGCCAAAATAATGAGGCCCAGTAACACAGTTGCGATGAGCAGCGCCTGGGGAGCGGTGCGGCCCTTGCGAATCTGGAAGATGCGAACCCAAAGGAAGCGGATGCCGACGGTGGCGACACCTGAGATGGAGCTGCTGAAGAACAGGAGCACCAGTAGAGCCATCAGGACGTAGTCAACTGGGAAAGCCTTCGCCGCCTTGACAAAAATGAAGTTCATAGGCTGGAACAGGTGAATTTGGCCCAGGATATAGCCACAACGCCGCTTGCAGACCGAGTTCTTGGCCTTGTCGATGCCCGTAATCAGCATCGAGACCCAGATGAGGATGGCGAGAACAAGCAGGAGGATGCCGCCCAGCATCTTGATCGGTCGGAAAAGAACGCAGACCTTGAGCCATGCCTGGTAGACCTTGCTCCTGCCTTCTCCCTGCGCCTCAGCGGCCAATCTCTCTCGTCGAACCAAGGTCTGCTCCTCTCTGACCAAAGCATCCAACTCCCGGCGATCCTTGCGTGACATCTCTTCCTGACGGCCAACATTGCGCATCTCAATCTGTCGCTGTCGTTCGCGGTTTTGTTCGAGCTGAGAAGCGGTCGTTTCGGAAAGCTGCGGGGCGGAGATTGAAGGTGCGGATCTGATGAAGGCGATGGGCAACAGAGCAAGTCCGGCGCCAGTATAGACAACGTAAAGTAGCGTGCCAATCGTCATCAGAAGACCGAGAGCAAAGGTCAGTGCCTTCTCTCCGTGGTTCTGAGAAATTAGATGCTTGAAGTAGTCGAGATCCCAGTGATCTTTGGAGCTATCGCCAGCCGCTGGGACGAAGAAGCCGAGCAGGAAGAGGACAACAACGAATACGACGAAGAATAGGGTGTATTTGGCAGCGGCCCAGAAGCGGCTAGTGAGAGTGCGACCCTCCTCGACTTCGATCTCGTCATATTCCTCGTGCCAGAAGTAGGCAAAGGGGATGACGATGAGGCACAGCAGGGAGTCGAAGCTGTAGAGGCTGTAATAGACGACCTTGAGGGTGAAGAGGATCTCGTCGATTCGCTCGGGCGTGGCCCAGTCCTTTTTGGCGCCGTGCGCGGAGGAGCCGGTCGCGGAAACGAGGGCAATGTCGACGGGGAGGAGCAGGACGGTCGCGAGGAGGGACGTCAAGCTGACGATGGCGACGACGCTGACGATGGCGGAGCGCTCGCGCGGCGTCTGCCAGGTGAAGGTGGTGATGACGGCGGCGACCAGGCAGAGGCCAACAGCCACGGCGTAGGTGACCCAGATGAGACTGGTCTGAACGAGGCCGGCGGCGGCCATGGTGATAAGAAGGCGTGCAATGCGAGCAGTGGATCTCAATTCCGCAGACGCAAGGGATGTGGGATTTTGCAGGTGAGGGCGTCGAGATGTCTTTGTTTTGTGTGAGGTCGAGAATCGAGATGCGAGATTGCTGGTTGGCGACGGGCGCTGGGAGAGACAAGCTGCGGTAGAGCCAGTGACGTCGTTCGTTATGCACTCGGCACAGCGAGCAATGCGTGTATATGCAAGCGGTAGTGAAGGATGCACAGATCAGGAGCAATTAGCAAGGGAAGGCAGGCAGCTCAGATATCCCTGGAGCTGGTGACGGGTTGAAGCTTGATGTCACGGCTTCAGCCTGTTTGCGTGACGCAATAGACTTATGCTTGTGCGGCTATGCCTTGCCCAAGAATGCATCCATGAGCCCATTAGCGGCCTACTACCGCAGTAGCGTGCTATCGCGACCCCTGCCCTGTCTCACGTCCCTGCGCCCGGCTGGCGGAGGAGTCCCCCGCAAGGCCGCTCTAGGCCTGTAGGGTAAGCTAGCTGTCGTGGCCCTGGAGCTCTCGGAAGGCGGAGGCTGTTTTGATCCGCTAGAAGCTCAAGCTTCTTTCGCAACATCCAACAACCGGTCGCGACAACAGGGTCCAGGCGAACGAGCCCGCTTACGAAGACGAAACTCCCCCGCCGAGCTCGAGCTCAATCCCTCTCCCTCCTCGTCGCGAAAGCATGGTCTTGGAGCGATGCAGGCCTACACCGAGCTCGCGGCTCCCTCAGCCGTCTCCCACTCCCTGAGCCTGCCGCTCACGTCCGCCACGGCCGCCAACCTGGTCGTCGCAAAGGGTTCGCTGCTCCAGATCTTCGCCACAAAGGCCATCTCCGCCGAGCTCGACGCCCAGAACCCGCCGCCGCAGCTGGCCAAGCTCGAACCCGAGTTCGACCTCCGCGCAAACGACGATGACGGCCTCGAGTCGTCCTTCCTCGGCGGCGGGGAGTCGATGCTGGTGCGCACCGATCGGACAAACAACACCAAGCTCGTGCTCGTTGCCGAGATCCCGCTTGCCGGCGCCGTCATAGGCCTGGCGAGGCTCAAGACCAAGAACACCAAGTCGGGAGGCGAGGCGCTCCTGCTGGCGTACAAGGCGGCCAAGATGTGCCTTGCCGAGTGGGATCCTAAAAAGAACACGCTGGAGACCATCTCAATACACTACTACGAAAAGGACGACCTGCACGGCGCGCCGTGGGAGGTGCCCTTTGGCGAGCATGTCAACTACCTCCAGGCCGACCCCGGGAGCAGGTGCGCGGCCTTCAAGTTCGGCTCGCGAAACCTCGCCATCCTCCCGTTCCGGCAGTCGGAAGAGGACTTGGAGATGGACGATTGGGATGAGGATCTCGACGGCCCGCGGCCCGTCAAGGCGCCCACTGCAGTCGCCAATGGAGATAGCGACAGTCTAGAAGCAGCGTATACACCGTCTTTTGTCCTTCGTCTCCCTCTGCTAGATCCCAGCCTGCTCCACCCCGTGCACCTCGCCTTTCTGCATGAGTATAGAGAGCCTACCTTTGGCATTCTCTCGTCCAGCCAATCGACCGCGCACTCGTTTGGCCAGAAGGACCACCTCACATACAAGGTCTTTACTCTGGACCTGCAGCAACGCGCCTCGACGACTATTCTCTCCGTCACCGACCTCCCCCGGGACCTGTACCAGGTTATTGCCCTGCCTACGCCTGTGGGAGGAGCTTTGCTGGTTGGCCAGAATGAGCTGATCCACGTCGATCAGTCAGGAAAGGCCAATGGTGTGGCTGTCAACTCTATGGCGAGGTTGATGACCTCTTTCAGCTTGACTGACCAGTCCGACCTAAACCTACGCTTGGAGGGATGTGCCATTGAACAGCTATACATCGAGAACGGAGAACTTCTTCTTGTCTTGAACGATGGCCGACTTGGCATTGTGTCTTTCCGAATCGACGGCCGCACCGTATCCGGCATCACCATCAAGATGATTCCCACAGAGAGTGGGGGCACCCTCATAAAGAGCCGTGCTTCCTGTATATCAAAGCTGGGCAAGAACTCCTTCTTCGTGGGAAGCGAGACTGGCGACTCTGTCGTCTTGGGCTGGTCAAGGAAACAAGGACAGGAGAAACGCCGCAAGGCTCGAGTCATCGATGCAGACTTGGCACTAGATGTGGACGATCTCGATCTCGATGACGAGGACGACGAAGACGATGACCTGTATGGCACGGAATCGGCCGCCACAAAACCTGCTCAAGTTCTCAACGGCACTGGAAAATCGGGCGAGCTGAGCTTCCGCATTCATGATACCCTTCTTAGCATCGCCCCGATCCAGGACTTCACCTGCGGCAAGGCGTCGTTTCTTCCCGACAGCGAAGAAGCGACCTTGTCTCAGGGCGTCGTCGCTGAATTGCAGCTCGGCTTGGCCGTCGGTCGCGGAAGCGCAGGCTCCCTTGCGGTCGTGAACCGCCACATTCAGCCCAAGATCATTGGGCGCTTCGAGTTTCCCGAAGCACGAGGCTTCTGGACCATGTCCGTGAAGAAGCCAATTCCCAAGTCGCTCGGTGCCAATGTCGCCGTGAACAGCGACTACGAGACGTTTGGGCAGTACGACAAGTTCATGATTGTGGCCAAGGTCGACCTGGACGGCTATGAGACGTCAGATGTCTATGCGCTTACCGCCGCCGGGTTCGAGACGCTCAAGGAAACCGAGTTTGACCCCGCCGCTGGCTTCACGGTTGAGGCTGGTACGATGGGCAAGAAGATGAGGATCATCCAGGTGCTCAAGTCTGAAGTCCGATCTTATGACGGAGGTGAGTTGGTCACTGTCCACAGCCAATATGAGCAAATGTACTGACAGAAATAGATCTCGGTCTCGCCCAGATCCTGCCTATGCTGGACGAAGAGACAGGCGCAGAGCCCAGGGTCACAAGCGCAAGCATTGCCGACCCTTACCTACTCCTCATCCGAGATGACAGTAGCATCTTCATCGCTCAGATAGACAGCAACAACGAAATCGAGGAGGTTGAAAAGACCAGCACTCTATCGACTACCAAGTGGCAGGCTGGATGCCTGCACACCGACACGCAGGGCACCTTCCAGCCTCTTGGGGGCGACAAAGGCGCGAGCACTGAGGACAAGGTCATGATGTTCCTACTAAGCTCGGCTGGAGCGCTTCATGTGAGATTCAGCCTCTCCCAACTATGTGAACATAGCTGACAATATAGATCTACGCACTTCCTGACCTCTCAGAGCCGGTCTACGTCGCCGAAGGCTTGACTTATATCCCCCCCTTCCTCTCCCCCGATTACACCCATCGTCGAGGCATGGCCCGCGAGACCCTCAGCGAGATCATGGTAGCTGATCTCGGAGACTCCGTGTCCCAACAACCGTACCTAATTGTAAGCGACGCCCACGGCCGCATCTTGGGCATCAACTGACTCTCCAGCTCCGCAACTCAACCGACGACCTCACCATCTACGAACCCCTCCGCAACCACTCCGAGGGCACCGAGCCCACGCTCAAAGCCACCCTCTCCTTCAAGAAGTCGGCCAACTCTACTCTGGCCGTGACCCCCGTCGAGGCTACAGGCGACGACGCCGTGCAGCAACCGCGGTTCGTTCCCCTCCGGGCATGCGCCAACGTGGACGGCTACAGCACCGTCTTCCTGCCGGGCCCGTCGCCGAGCTTCGTCATCAAGTCTAGCAAGAGCATCCCCCGCGTCGTCGGCCTCCAGGGCCTCGGCGTGCGCGGCATGAGCCCGTTCCACACCGAGGGTTGCGACAGGGGCTTCATCTACGCCGACGACGAGGGCATCGCCCGCGTCACGCAACTGCCCCCGGACACCAACTTCACCGAGCTGGGCCTGTCCGTCAAGAAGGTCCCGCTCGACGTCGACGTCCGCGGCATCGCGTACCACCACCCCACGGGCGCGTACATCGCCGGGTGCATGGCGCCCGAGCCGTTCGAGCTGCCGCGCGACGACGACTACCACAAGGAGTGGGCCAAGGAGACGCTCGGGATCCCGCCGACCATGGCGCGCGGCGTGCTGAAGCTCGTCAGCCCCGTCAGCTGGACCGTCGTGCACGAGCTGGAGCTCGAGTCGTGCGAGTCCATCGAGTGCATGCGGACGCTGCACCTCGAGGTCTCGGAGGAGACCAAGGAGCGCCGCATGCTGCTCGCCGTCGGCACCGCGCTCTCCAAGGGCGAGGACCTGCCGATCCGCGGCCGCGTGCATGTCTTCGACATCGTCACCGTCATCCCGGAGCCTGGCCGGCCCGAGACCAACAAGCGCCTCAAGCTCATCGCGCGCGAGGACATCCCGCGCGGCGGCGTCACGGCGCTGTCCGAGATCGGCTCGCAGGGCCTCATGCTCGTCGCCCAGGGCCAGAAGTGCATGGTGCGCGGCCTCAAGGAGGACGGCTCGCTGCTGCCCGTGGCCTTTCTCGACATGAGCTGCCACGTCGCCACGGCCCGCGAGCTGCCCCGGACCGGCTTGTGTCTCATGGCCGACGCCTTCAAGGGCGTGTGGTTTGCCGGATACACCGAGGAGCCGTACACGTTCAAGATCCTCGGGAAGAGCAACGGCCGGCTGCCGCTTCTGGTGGCCGACTTCCTCCCCGATGGCGACGACCTGGCCATTGTTGCGTCAGACGCGGATGGCGACCTGCACATTCTCGACTTTAACCCAGACCGTAAGTTCTCCCTATCATGTACGCATAAATCCCAGACTAACATCTTCCAGATCCCAAGTCTCTCCAAGGCCACCTCCTCCTCCACCGCACCACCTTCTCCGTAACGCCCAACATCCCATCCTCCACGCTCCTCCTCCCACGCACCCTCCCGCCCTCGCATCCCGCCCCAGACTCGCCGCCGCACGTCCTCGTCCTCGCCTCGCCCTCGGGCCACCTCGCCGCCCTGACGCCGCTCCCCGAGACGACGTACCGCCGCCTCCTCTCCGTCACCAACCAGCTGCTGCCGGCCCTCACGCCCCACGGCGGCCTCAACGCAAAGGCCCACCGGCTCGGGGACGCCTCGCGCTACGTCGGCGTCGAGGCCGCTGCCGGACGCTCCATCGTGGACGGCGCTGTGCTGGCGCGATGGACCGAGCTGGCTGCTGCGAAGCGAGCTGAAATCGCTGGTAAGGGTGGATATGATGGTGTGGCTGAGCTGAGGGATGAGCTGGAAGGTCTGTTGGGTTGGAGTGGGTTGGCGTACTTTTAACCGTGTCTTGTTCGAATCCCAATGGTTATGCTGTTTTGTTCAGGGAGTCGAAAAGGTGCTTCATGGAGCCACGTCAAGTTGGCTGCACTTGCGGCGGAGCGTGTAGGTTGCCTCAAATTAGAGCTGGGTAAAATACAAATACATGGAACTGCAATTATACAACTGCAATGGACCTCTTGCACACGCACAGGAATTCGGTTAATGTGGTATCATTCATTGCATTCTATCTGCTTGCAAGAGGCCTGGATCTTAGGCCCTCGTAGTAAACCGATAAACTGTCGCATCCATCCCGTATTTCTTATCAATCAGACTGTCGCCAGAGATACTAAAACTCCTCAACCCCTCGAGTGTATGTGCCTCTATCGTCGTGAATATTTCATTCTATGCGTACTCCCAAAACTAGCGTGTCCGCCATCAAACCCAGATTGCCTAAAAAAGAACGCCAAAGAATATCCGGAAAACTGAAATTGAATCAAGGCGAGTAGAGAAGTCATCCTCATAGTACCTCCTGCTTCTTGCGACGGATGCTACCGAAACGTCGCCTGAAGCCGTCACTCAGCCGCTTGCTTGTGGAGGTCTGGCGCCCGAGATCGGCACTGTTGGAGAAACCGCCGGCGGGAGTGGAGACGGGTTGTTCACTGAAACTTCGGTGGTGGCTCCGGGGGGGACGACTGGCTCGGGGCTGCATTTCGTACTCGGCGGCTTGACCCTTGGCCAGACGCTTCTTCTCTTTCAAATCTCGCTCAAGCTCGAAATTGGCACCCTTTCCCTTGAGATCATCGGGGTGGTAGACCTATTGACAGTGTGAGTACTTGGTATGGTTAGGAGTCCATTCATCGATTTCACTTACAACGCCTTCATATCGCCGATACGCGCCACCAGCAGCATCCGGCTCTCGCATCAAATCGGCACCTTCTTCGTATTGCATGATATTGCCACTGAAATCTTCCATGCCGCTGGGGATGACTGCAGTGCCCTGAAGGGGCCTGTTTTTTCGGAGAGCGTCTTCGAGATACTCCCTTGGCGTGGCTCGAATCGCTTCCATGTTGGAGTCGTGCACGGCGGCAGCTGGAGAGTATTTTTTGTTCCGGTTGCGACTGGCAAGAGCAGCATCAAACGGTCCGCCATGGTGATAGGTACCGCCAATAGTGTCCAGCGAATCAATAATATCGGTGTGCGGAATGTTCTTGCGCCGAAGGTGGGGTGAACGGTCGGCGGCCCGGGCCTCCTTTCGGAGAATTTCAAGAGGACGGTGGGTCATGTCGCCAGGAAAGCGCTGTGAAATTGAAGGGTTGCGAGAGAGATCGCAATTGCCGGTGCTGAAGCTGCGGTGGTGTCGAGGGTTCGACGGCGGGGCCAGTTGTGGAACTCGGGCGCTGGACGAGCGGGTGACGGCAGTGTTCGGGGGGTAACGTCGCGAGTTGCGGGCAGCGTTAGGAGGAGATCGAGGAGGAGATCTGGGCGGCGAAAAGGACTTGGAAGACTCGCTAGCCGTAGAAAAAGGATTGGATGGATGGAAGTTGGAGCGAGACGGGCTCGCAGAGGTCGGGGGTGTCGGATAGTTCCGCGGTTGTTTCTGGGATGGCCTCGAGCTTTTTTCTTTGCGTTCCTTGCTCGAGATTGAGCTTGAGCTTGAGTTTGAGTTTGAAAGGTTAAGCTTCTTCAACTGGGCGGCGAGGTTGTGAGAAGATGCAACTCCGGTTTCCTGGCTGGGTTCAGGTGCAGTCAATGGATCCAAGATGTAAGCTTGCGCCTGTGAATATGGGAGATGGAGTCAGTTATATGTCTGCTAGCACGGGGAGACCGGACGAAAGACTAGACGAAAGACGGGATGAATGCCAGGGCGCAGCCTCTCATTCGGGGCGACGCCAGCGCGCTTGCGCGTACTCCGTGTCCCATTCCATTAGGTAGGGCGGCAGTGCATCTTGGCCGTCAAAGCGATGCTGCGCTGGCACATGCCAATCGCAGCGAGCGTAAAAGCCCAGCGCCCAGGTCTGGGGATCCTGGCGAAGTGGGGATCCACATGGACGCGACGCAGACGACGAAAAAAAAAGGGTCCAGTTGGGTCCCTGACGCTGATCGTGTGGCCGAGTGGATGACATGACGTTGGGAGAGAACCGGGTGGTGTGGAGGAGAACAGAGTGGAAAAGAGGCAGGATCGGATCAAGGATCGATCATTGGAAGCTGTGCGACTCACCCACTGTTTATCACTGCTTGATTCCTTCATCGTGGCGAGAGTGCGATGAAATGGTGAGATATTGAGCAAGAATCAAGATAGGAATGAGATCGATCGGTGGGGGTTCCTTTTCCCTTCGCTTCCCTTCTTTTCTTGCTGGTTACCGAAGGTGCCTGGATGGCTCGAGTGGTATCGGGCTTTGTTCCCCTGTCGCCGGCGCGGTCGGCGTGGTCGGTGTAGGGCGGGGTCGAGTGTCGTCCGTCGTCGCAATATCAGTCAAACCGTGAAACCGTGACCGAGCCGTGCTCTTATCAGTTTGTGCCGGGTCGTTGGAGGCGAAGCAAGGTGAAGTTATTCACGGGTGAAAAGCTCCCGAGCAGAAGATCAGTAGGAGGGGAACGAGCAAATTTGTGGGAAACGCGGAGTGGAAGGAGGGAAGGGGGGAAGAGCTGCAGGTCTTATGAACAAACGAGGCAAGACGCAAAGAGAGACATGCGCTGGACGTCAGGTAGCTTCGGGGACGGAAGGTAGGGAGCGGAGTGCGACAAGGTGCAAGGTGCGGCAGGTACGGACAGGTACACCTTCCTCAACCATCCGTCCCATCCATCACATCCATCACATCCGTCGTCCGGTCTTCCGTCTAATCCTCCACCATCCACCAGGGGAAGGCGCGGGAGTTGGAGCTTGCCCACTCCTCGTGACCGTTTCGACCTCTACTAGCTACCACCGGAATAGCTTCTCGACCATCCCATCACCCACATCACCCACATCACCCTTCACCTGTCACACTTGCCGACGCACGAACCCACGCCGGTGGTGCCCCAAGAACTACGCCGCCCGCGCCGTCCACGCCATGGACGACGCCCCCAGCACCTCTCACTCTGGTCTAGGCAAGTCCCGCCTGCGGTCGCGGGGGAGGGGCTTTTCCTGGCTGCAGCAGACTGTCGCCAGTTCTGTCTCTCGCGCATCAGGTACGAGGCAGGGTCTCAGGGACCCGATACGAACACAGCGACCGAGTACCTCACACGTACAGCACCAATTCGTATGCGCCCGTCGACAATCTGCTCCCTCCTATTTTTGTCTCTCGGATGGCTCGCCCCGGAACAATCGGCTAGATAGGGAGGCCAGTAGGTTTCTTCGTCCTCGTATTCCGTGCGACTTGACGTCTTCGACGACCCCGACCTGTCCATGTCCCCAGCTGCAAGTACTTCGTCTGCAGCCAGGGCCCCGCAGCTCACCGAGTCACAAGTCACAAGCCGCAGCAAAAAACGGCTCGTCATCGTCACCTGATCACCTCATTCGAAAGAAGCGTCAAAACAACCCTGCCACCCAGTGTGTGTCTGACGGACCTGGAGATCTCTTTGGGCCGAGATCGGGTTTTTCTGTTCCATCACAACGGGAGACCCGGCTTCCCGGACTGCTGGGGATCTGCGACTTGCCCAGTGGAACCATTGTCCTGGCCGAGCCACAAACTAAGTCCAGGGACACGCACGCACACACGTCAAAAGTTTTTGAACCAATGTGTACTGACTGATTAGACTTTGAAACTGCAGGAACATGGCATCGTCCGGGCCACCTCCGACGGTGGAGTGAATGATTCGCTCCCAGTCCTTAGGTGTCAGGGGAAGACGGCTGATTTTACTTCGGGCGACCGCCAGTCCAAATCATCCACGTGCATGTGTTGCTCATGCAAGGCGACAGAGCACTTGCGCCGGCGGATTTTATCCCATGCCAACTCACGCTGACTGCGGTAGCTATTTCCTTCTATGTATAACTCTTCACCGACTCCAGGCCATGGAAGGCCACGGAGCAACCCTGCCCCGCCAGGACGCTAAGTAGCACTTTATGCTGATCAGCCCTGTGTGCTGTACATGTATGAATTTGTGCCAAGCCAAATTGCTGTATGTTGTCTGGGATTTTTGTTGGTTCGCAACACAATCAAACCCACCCCAACAATGCAGGTCACTCGTCCGTTTGCGAGGCGAAGTCCCTGCGTGCGTAAATGTCCTCCCTCCACCACGCTTTCGTCATCCGCAAGAAGCTCTCCTCGACCCACCCACCCAAGTTGCTTAGCCATCTGCTAGGTGTCGAGTTCGGTAGGACAAGACACTGAGACACGGCACGGCGAATGCAGGAACCATCCGTCATCTCGGCCGTCAGCCGGACCGTCTTCTGAATCGACACCGAACCGTCCCAACCCCTGTCTCCCAGCCTCGCCCTTCGTACCCTCCACGTCAGCCTCTGCGCTCCAGTCCATGGCTCTTGTCGACTACTCGTCCTCTGAGGACGAGCCTGACCGCCGACTGCCGCCGTCCAAACGGCAGAAGACCGGCGTTGGGGCGGCCCACACCTCCGATGCGGCCTCCGGCGGTGACCCTGCACGCACCTCCGGCACCGATGCCAACTCAAGCAGGGCTGGCACCGGCGTTTCGGGCATGCCACCCCTGCCTTCGCAATTCCACGACCTCTACGCATCTACCGTCCGCCAGAGCGTCGTCGATGACCCGAGTCTGCACCATGGCCGCCGCCGGCAGATACCCCATGTTGTCGGCAATTGGCCAAGTCATCTCTACGTTGAATGTGAGTCTCTTGGCATTGTCCCAAGCCATGTCCATAAAGCTAATTGCTTCAGGGCATCCCACCACGGCACAGCATGCTGTGTTGGTCGACCTCATCACAGATATTGAAGCCGAGCTACGTGGTGAAGTCAACCTACACAACTTCCTGAACAGCGATCTGGGCTCGCCTCTCCCACTGCATATCAGTCTTTCTCGGCCACTCTCTCTTCCGACAGCAGACAAGGACAACTTCCTAGAAAAGATCACTCACACCATTTACGCCGGCGGCATTGCACCTTTCATTGTGCGCCCAAGCAGCCTCAAATGGTTCAAATCACCAGACTCGAACCGGACCTTTCTCGTTCTCCGCGTAGCTAGTAACCCATCAGTAGATGGCGAGGATGACGCCGCAAAGGACCAAAACCCGGAGCTCATGAGTCTTCTAACGCGTTGCAACACTGCCGTCACATCCTTCGACCAACCGGCGCTGTATCAGCAAAACCAGAAAGGACCTGCGGGAAATGAGTTCCACATATCCATTGCGTGGACATTTGACCAGCCAGACGACGAGGCTTCTCGGAGAACGGTGGAGCTATTCAAGCAGGCTAGGCTTGGCATTCAATCATGGGAGATTGATGTTCCTGGCGTCAAGGCGAAAATTGGAAATGTGGTGAATCACATTGCTTTAAAGGGTTCGGGAAGAGACAACAGGGTGTCTAAATTTTTGGAATCCTGACCATTCCTCGATGTGGGCTTTTGTCATTTAACTGAGTGCATACACAACGAGGGCAGCTCTCTCAGCATGCCCAAATCTGAGCTGGTCCAGAGGCCCTAAGACCATCATCTACAGAGGACGCTCATGGCTTGGGCAATCAGGCTACTTCACCATTCCCACGCCGTAGACACCCGAAGTCATTCGGCACGGTGGCTTAGGAGGATTTGCTCCGGACGCTGGCGTTTCTCAGGTGAGTTGGGATGAGACGACAATCACGGGCCGAAGTACAGGCTCGCTTCTGGTGTTGCTGTAGCCGGCAGGCTCCAGCTTGAGGATGGCAAAGTAAGCACGGACGGACTTTTCCGATGGCCCTACGATGGCAAACTGGGGCTCTCGGGTGACGAGCCAAGAAGCCCAATCGCAAATTGATCGCTTCGGTGGATTCCGCATCATGGGAGCAACTGTCAGGGATGATAGGCGATTTCTCCCCGCATAAAAAGAAAAGAAGCAAGAAGAAAAAGCAATAGACGTTGAAAAATCGAACGAGGGGGAGATTCCCGAGAAGTGACATCACTCATGACGTGATGAGTCGCTTCCCAAGCGAGGCGCAGATCTACCGTGTTCGAGATCTGCACATCTCGGTCGGGCGGTATTTGTTTGTTTGTTTGTTGACATAGATGCGGCGGTCGCGAAGGAGAAAAGGGTCTTGGTGGTGGAAATGGGAACGTGAAACAATGGGCCGAGAGGCAGGTGTAACTTGCAAGCCGCTATCTGCGTTGAGACAATGTGGGAGCCACGTGCCCCGATATCCAACGGCTTATACCTGTTCGCCCTCATGCGCGTTGCGGCTACAGTTGCGTTGCGCTGCGTTGCGAAATCCGCGGGAAGTGCACCGGATCTCCCGTCAGATTCATTCGCCTTGTGTCATGGTAGAAATATGGGGTTTCATGTACAAACGCACATGCCCGTCTCACCAACAGGCGTGCGACGGCCTCGTCTCTGTGCGACGTCAAAACCCGCGCCCACCGTTTTCTTTTTTACCAGGCGTTGGATCCGGGAACCGGAGCACGGACGGCCACAACGCGCTAGACCACTTCACCCCCCGAAAGCGCCCTGTAAACATGCCTCCAGGCCCTTCAGGACCGCTTCCAAGACCCCTCTAGAGCCCCTCTAGAGCCCCTCCAACGCGGCCGGCCCAGGCGACCCGACCGACCTGGGCCGCCCGTTGAAGGACGTTGCCTCTTCCCCGTGGAGCCCAGCGTTGCAGAGGGCGCTTGTTAACGGCGCCGTATTCGCAGATCCTCCGCGTCCCCTCCAAGCCCACGGCCTTCGCTGCCGCTGCCGCGGATTCCCCCCTGTCGCACCGATGCCAAGTTCCCGGTTTTCGGTTGGCGGTGGTGGTCCTCGCTGCGCGTCCCTGCAACGTATCTGGCCCTCGGTCAATCAAATTAAATGCGTGGGAGACAAGAGTCAAGTGGAGGCGCGCGGTGGAGATGTCGTGGAGTGCCTGTTATCTCGCGGTTAGCCTCTGGTGGCTCCTCCGCGGCGCTGGAGCGGTCCCGTTTGGGCGCTCGTTGCACGGGTTGCGCTGGTTCAGGTGGTTTAGTGGGTATGCTGCCGTGCTATTCACCCCCCCCATGTCCATATTTTGCAGGTGCCTTAGTGTGCATTTCTGATTCTGCGCGAGCGAGTGTGCGTGTGTGTGGTGTGTGTGTGGTGTGTGTGTGCGGGTGGGCGCTGTGGGCGTGATTGTGTGTGTCTTTCCGATTTATTTACCTTCTTATTTGCATTTGTTTACTATTATTCCACTTTCTTTTGCCCCCCCGCTCTGCTGCCCCCCGCCGCCCGTCAACCCGCACGCCCGCCAAAACCCGCCTTCAACACCATCGCGACTCGACTTGCACTCTCATATCTCCTGCGTGTTTCCCTTCTCCCTCCTCCACAGGGCCCTTCTCCTCTTCTTTCTTCGTCTCCCTCCCCTTTTTCGTGCTCTTCCCAGCACGTGCGCTGATCGATTAACCCCCCCTCGCCGTCTCCATCACCGCATTCCTCGACAGATCTAGCCCTGGTCTGGTCCCAACCACCCCTCAAAAGGGACCCCCGCGAATCTTGCACGCCCCCGGACAACCAACCGTTGTAAAAACGCCCGCCGATCTCGCGTGACCGTGCAAAGAACTCTTTAAACAACTTGCCCCCGCCTCTTTGAGCGATTCTGGGCCGACCGTCATCCATCAGCACCCGCAATTCGATCTCGGAGCCGCCTGGCGAGACGCAGACCGGTTCACCAAGAATTTGATCGATTGCCCCTCGACCGCCCACGATCGAGCGAGCTCCCCGCCGGCGCACCTCGACGCCCACCGACTCTACTCTACAACGTTGTTGGGATCTGGACTTGCACGCCAGTCCCTTGCCTCTACCTAGCCAGCCATGCCTCAGCTCGACATTGACACGAGTCGCCGGAATACGTCTCCGCGGCCTCTGTCCGACTCGGAGCGTGCCCGGCTTGAGGAGTACATCGACTCCATCCACTACTCTGCCAGGTACGACCCCCCACCCGGCGCTGGGCTTGACGCCATGCTCGAGCTGGCCATGACACTGACGGCTTCCCCCACTTCCAGATACTCGGACAGTGAATATGAATACCGCCACGTCCAACTCCCCAAGGCCATGCTCAAGGCCATTCCCAAGGACTACCACGACACTGCCCACGGCACGCTCAAGCTCCTGTGGGAGGAGGAATGGCGAGCAATCGGCATCACCCAGGTATGCCCGCCCGCGTCCAATGGACCGGTCAACGCCGCAACATGCCGAATACTGACACCGCGATAGAGTCTAGGCTGGGAGCATTACGAGGTCCACGAGCCCGAGCCACACATTCTCCTGTTCAAGTGAGTTACCATTCTTCCCCCCTCCTCCCACCTCCTCCACGTACCAGCATTTTTTTGGTTCCCGCCAAGCCCGATCAAGTCCCTGCTGACGCCACACCTCCCAGGCGACCACTCAACTTCCAACCACCGCAGTAATCGATCACACCCCAACGGCTCCAAGTTTTCTACATGTACCATACATACCTACCTTACTACCTTACTTCACAGAGGGCCCCCCGCACCGGCGCAAATGCTCGAGGCTCAGACGGGGTTCCCACGTCGTCTCACGATTTTACGGTCTACACGTTAAGATATAAGAAAAGAAAAAAGACTTGTTGGTTCAATGCGGAAAAAAAAAATACGTCTCTCGCCCGTGCCCGACTCGATATGCTCGATATGCTCTCCTGCCGTTTCTTTTGCTCCTCTGCCTTGCTGGTGCTCTCTCCGGCCGACTTCGGTCTCCTAGGACCAGGCCTCCGTATGACGCACAACGCAAAATCGAGGGATGGACCGTCCCGGGACCGCAGGCGTGGAGAGAGGGGGACGGGACAGCGGACTGGATGGGTCTCGAGAATGAGTGCCGTCCACTGAAAGCATGGCAGGATCTCAATCTAGACCCAAGTGTGGGTACGAGGCCTGCCATGTGGTATCTAGAGGTGATTTCTCTGGATTCTTTTTTTATGTCTCTGATTCGTTGCGGGACTTGGCCGACGCCCACAGCCACTTGGACGACGAGAGTCATCTTTAGTGGGTGAGGAAAGAGGGTGGGTTCGTGGCTTGTGGTGTTTTTTAACTTGTCGTATACATATGGAGAGGGAGTGACGAGGCAAGACAGGAAGAGGGAGGGGTTGAAATGGACAAGACCCAATGAGTGGGATGGCTGGCTGCAGCTAGTCGAGGAAGGCAAGCTCACAGAGTCTCACATGGACGGAAAAGGAAAGGATCCGGCAAGGGTGAAGGTGAGGAAAAAGGAAAACCGGTATCATGAACTGGGAATAGCCTCAAAGTGAAAAGTCACTTTATTAGTTGGGCGGGAATGTGAGCGTAGCATATAGACAGGGTGACAGATGCAGCTTTCACTCAACCTTGTATGACGTCCCTCTCACTACTTGCAGGCGATGAAGAGCGCCCCCGGTCCCAGGTTGTAGATTGGCACGTGGAAAGCGGTACATACAATTACCGTGATAACCACGGATACGCGCACGGGAGAGGACATGACGCAAGGGAGACCGGGGAGATGATGGCTACTTGGACTTGTGGACGCATGGCTCGGATCGCCTGCGCCACAATTGCTGACTGCAGAGTGTGTGAGACGGCAACTCTGGGAGCGAAATGGAAGACGCAACGGGATGTCAATGATTGCGAGTGTGTTTTTGTTGTTGTTGTTTTCGGGTGTCGTCAAGGTTAGCATCCTGGGTGTTTGAGGAGGACCAGGGGTGAAACCGCATTCCAGTATCCAGGCGGGCGGGCATGGGGGTGGTTTATTTACTGCGTAGTTCTCTCTTCTTGGGCCTTGCCAAGACATCCCAGGGAACTCGGTGAGCAGCTTTTATTGGACATTTCCGCAGAGGCCCGTCGACGACAAAAGCCGTCTTATTCGCATATTTATTAACGACGTGCCAGGGCCTGACATGTTAGCAACAACAGAGTCGTTTTCTGGACGGAGCAAACCCCCTCCGTGGGCCCGGGATGCCTTCTTGTAGGTAGTCCCGAATAGGTAATCTGCTCAAAACTCGGCTCCTCAGCCTCATCCCATTCCCATCCCTCTCATTTTCCCGCTACGTGAGTTAGGTTCTGGGCTGATCGGCACCACCCGGCCCAGGCGAGCGATGGGTAGGTATCTGCTGATTTTTTTAGGCTTTCTCGGAGCAGCCGGGTTCCCTTGTCGCTCTTGTCACTGTGTCCTCGTGCGTTTTCGTGTGTTTGGGAGTTTCTTGTGAGTAATGGCTGGTTGTGGCCACATTTCACTTTTCCCAGCCGGAGACCAACGGCGTGGCGATGGGCATATGGCGGTTTGGCTTTGCTGACTTGCCTCTTGGGCGGTCGTTGTGGGCTGAGAGTTCGTATTCCATGCAGCAGCGTTGCCTTTGCGTTCAGCTTGCAAACAAGCAATGCACGCTTATAGGACCAGCCGCAAGCGCATTCACACCCCGTTTGCATCCAGTCATGATGCACCCCATCAATCATGACGCCCTCAGGCCATGCTTGCAGCCATCCCGTTCCGTTTGTACATCGGGAGTAGCACCAACTAAATTTACTGGGGCGGGGGGGAACCAACGGGAAGACGGACGACCCTGGAATTGGTTTGATTCATCAGCAGCCAGCAGCCAGCAGCCAGCGTGGCTTCTTCCCGTCGGAGTCATTTGTTAGCAACCCGTGCGATGCACAAAGTACCTCCGCAGTGCTGCTTCTGATGGACGTGGCTTGATTGTCGGTTTCTAAGCCTCTCTCCACGCCGGTCGATTTGGTTTAAGATTCCCCGAGTCCCATTTCCCAGCGCCCATTCCCTCCCCTTTCCGTCTCTCCAATTCTACAACTCTGCGTCCCCGTGTCTCATCTGCCGTCGCTAGTGTCCATCTCCATTGTTGCAGACACTCGCCGCGTGCTGGTGTCTCGTCCTTGTCCGTTGATGACAAACCCCCAGTGACGTCCCTCCTGCACCTTCCCGCCACAGCGCAGAATAGAAGATACGCGCCAGTCCCGATCCGGTAAGGCCAGCTTGCCTTCCGCCGGCGCCGGCCTGTCACTCAGTTTAAACCGATACGTCGCTTCTTCGTTTCCTGTATCGCCTCATTCTTTGTTGCGCGCTCGTACAAAACGTCCTGAGTTTCTCGTCCGCGAGGAGTTGCACGCTCAACTCAATCAGGCCCGATTCT
Source organism: Ilyonectria robusta (assembly GCF_021365365.1). NCBI lineage: Eukaryota > Fungi > Ascomycota > Sordariomycetes > Hypocreales > Nectriaceae > Ilyonectria > Ilyonectria robusta. Next base: position 600,869 of record NW_025764437.1, on the reverse strand, counting down.
CTTGGGTAACTGCCAGTCTTTTTCTCTGGTACGATTTTGTCTCGCTCCGCTGCAACCGCCAGCCGTCGGGACGGCCCTGCTCCACCCTCATTTAAATCAACCTTCGACACGGCGTTCGCATACGCTTCCCGCATACACGCATCAACTCTCTTGCGTCTACGGCTGACTACGCCGCCACTAAACTAACCATGAAGACTGCCAGTAGAGTCTTCTATCTCTCCGTCTTTGCCCTCTGGGCTGCTCCTGGATCTTGCTCCAGTTCCACAGAGAATTGCCCGGTACGTCGCCAAGTCACTGTCGGCCCCTCGGCGTGGTGTCCTTGTCTCCGTGTCGCCAACTGTCGCACCACTTCATTTGCTCGCACCCAGCTAATATTGACTTTGCAGATCTCTCCCAAGTCCATCGTTGAAGATGCCTGTGCTTCCTACGCGACCCTCGAGAAGCTCAACGCCCGCACCAAGCCCGCCGTTGACGACCTCACCCGCAACACCGACTTCTTCTCCCACTACCGATTGAACCTCTTCCACAAGAGTTGTCCCTTCTGGAACGACGAAAATGGCATGTGCGGCAACATTGGCTGCGCCGTCGAGACGCTCGACAACGAGGAGGATATCCCCGAGGTCTGGCGCGCCCACGAGCTCAGTAAGCTCGAGGGCCCGCGAGCTCAGCATCCTGGAAAGAAGGCACGCCACGAGAACCCCGACCGCCCGCTCCAGGGCAAGCTAGGTGAAGATGTCGGCGAGAGCTGCGTTTTCGAATACGACGACGAGTGCGACGAGCGAGACTACTGCGTCCCCGAGGACGAGAGCGCCAGCTCCAAGGGAGACTATGTCAGCCTGCTCCGCAACCCGGAGCGCTTCACGGGGTACGCCGGCGATGGGGCCAAGCAGGTCTGGGACGCCGTCTACCGCGAGAACTGTTTCCAAAAGAGCTCGTTCCCGCGCTCGGCGAACCTGGGCGTCTCCCAGTGGCCTCCCGGTCCCGCCGCCCAGGACTTGAAGCAAATTCTCGATGCCGCCGGTCGCCAGGCCCAGCTCGAGCAGCAGCGCATCGAAAAACCAAACACCCCCTTCGTCGCCAACACTGGCTTCGAGGTCGAGGACGAGTGCCTCGAGAAGCGCGTCTTCTACCGTGTCATGTCAGGAATGCACGCCAGCATCAGCAGTCATCTGTGCTGGGACTTCCTGAACCAAACCACCGGCGAGTGGCAGCCCAACCTGTCCTGCTACGAACACCGCCTCCACAACTTCCCTGACCGCATCAGCAATGTCTACTTCAACTACGCTCTCCTCACTCGCGCCGTCGCCAAGCTCGGCAAGTACCTCAAGGGCGAAGAGTACACCTTCTGCACCGGTGATCCTCAGGGTGACGCTGTTACCCGGTCCAAGGTACTGGCAGTTACTGAGCAAGCAGCCAGTGTACCCCAGATCTTTGATGAGAGCCTCATGTTCGTTAACGGCGAGGGACCCTCGCTGAAGGAGGACTTCCGCAACCGTTTCCGCAACGTCAGCCGCCTGATGGACTGTGTGGGCTGTGACAAGTGCCGCCTCTGGGGCAAGCTCCAGACCGCTGGCTATGGCACCGCCCTGAAGGTCCTCTTCGAGCTCGACAACGACAGTGGTGACGTACCCGTCCTCAAGCGTACCGAGCTTGTGGCCCTGTTCAACACCTACGCCCGCATCAGCAGCTCCATGAATGCCATCGGGCATTTCCGCCACCGCATGGAGGACAAGATCGCGGCGGAAAAGGAGGCTGAGGAGATGACCGCTGCTGCCAAGGCGCAGGAGCTCGAAGACATTGACCCGGACCTCCTTGAATTCGTCCGGCTTCAGAACCAAGGACCCCGGGGCGACACAGTCGGCGACCACTTTAGTCATGAGATGGCTCGGTTCCGCGTGGCCGTTAAAGTGATTATCAAGGGTTGGATCCGTGGTCCCAAGACAGTGTAAGTTTTTCCTCATGATTTTAACACCCAGGCAAAAACGCACCATGCTGACATATCATCTTGCAGTTGGAACATCCTCAAATCTGAATTGATTCGGCTGTACCAGTTCTGGCTGGGTGTGCCAATCACACCCCGCTGGTGGAAGTTTCAGCTTCCTGACCTTGATCGAGATGAGCTGTAAGACGTTGGATCAACCAAAACAGAAGGTGACATAGACTGTAAGCACATGGTACGGGATTACATTCAACAGCATTGGCATCTGGCGTTCTTTTTTTATCTGTCCCAATTGGATGGGCATTGGTACGGGAAATATTCTACATCTGGCATCTTGGGCGTTGTTTTGGGGGCCGGAGAATGGGCCTCTGTTACACTACATTAGTACTCCGTATCACGTAGCAATGCGAACGTGCTTGCGAATGCAAACGGTCATAAGCGGCATCATCATCATGCCACCCCCGCATGCTGCAGCCGAGATGGTGAACCAGGCTGGAGGGATTCTTGACTCCATTGACGTACTGGGAGCGGGACGATGTCTCGAGTAAGCAATTCCAAGGCCTTCCCGTGGTGCCTCCTGGGGCTTTCGCTCGAGACATGAACCACTTCAGCTTTGTTAGTCCCTATTTCCATCGAAGCAAGACGCGCCAACCAGAACGAGTAACCTTTTCGTTTTAACTCAGCCACGGCGCCCGGAATCTTATTTTTTTTCGCGTTTCTTTTTTATTCTTCCGCCGGTTCGCGAACAAGCGCCGGCGTCGAATCGTGTCCTCGAGGCGTCGAGACAAGGCGTCCAGAGCAGCAGGGGAACAGAAACCCGGCGGCGGCGGTGGGGGGGGTCCGTGGGTGTCGCAGAAGCGAAGCGGTTAAAAAAAAACCAAATAAAAACGGGGGCAGAAAAAGAGACAAAGTGTAGAAGGAAAAAGCAAAACGGGGGGCGGCCTGATGTTGGGGGCAGAGTGTTGCCATGTTGGTCGAGGCGAGGTGTGGGTGGGTGGATGGGTAGATGAAGGGGGGTTAAAGGGGGTTGGGTTGACGGGAATCAGGCTGGGGAGTGATGGATTCTATTTTCTGGTTCTATGATGGCATGTTTGGAAGATGACGAGGCTTTGTGAGTTAAAAGCAGTATTTTAGTCGAGGGACAGCATCTCAGACATACAGACAGGCAGATGGGAAAACATGACATTACCATCATATCATATCTCAACACTCACCCGCCGACCAGTCATTCCATGCCACCCGTCATTCCACGCTTCCCACCCATCCACCCACCCATCCATCTCTCCCATCCTAGATTCAAATGCAGATCGAAATGCAAATGGAAAAATTCCCAGCGACACGGCTCCGGGTCGCGGCCCCGGAAACCATCGACCCGCTGCCGCCCCTAGAAGAACCCTTGGGGGCCGGCAGCCTTAAAAGCAACCCCGGCCGAAATGAGATATGCATGTTCAAAAAGGTTCCATGTCGCCAACGCAGGGGGGTCGCGCGCACTGCTGCCCACCTATGAAGTTGCCTCTTGCTGCGGAGCTCGTGCGTGTCCTGTGTGTGCATGGCCTTCGGACATACTGTACGTAGTCGAAACTAGGGCCAAGCGCTCCTATTTCTGGTCGGGGGTACCGATGCTAACACCGATCATCGTGATGCGAGTCGTGATTCGAGCCCGGGTTTGTCTTGCCTGGGAGGGGGAACTCGCTAAGTTAGACCCATGGCTGTTCCGCATGGGTGTGAGAAAAACGAGAGAATGCGAACCACATACAGTAGTCATCAGAACCGTTAAGTCCGGCGGGGCGTAGATGAGAGACAAGCAGTCCGTCGCAGCGCACCGAACTGACGATGGCAGCGTCCAGACCGGGCACTGGGCGTCTTGGCTGTCGCTCGTCGCTCTTCTGCGCGGCCTGGCGAGCCCATGATACGACGACGACCTGCGTCTGGCGTCGACCGGCCGCAGCTGAGCGCGCCTAGACTCGAGCAAATGTCTTGGATAATTTCAACGCGCAACAAAGACTCGCCCGCCCGTCCCAGCCGTCATATTCCCGTCACTTCATCTCGCAGACCCAGCACAGCGGAACCACCTCACCCACCCCGTCGCCTTGTGTCCCGGCGGTCTGGGTCCCGGCGAACCATTGCCGTGTGCTGTCACCATCGCCATGGGCCCCCGTCAACATGGGTCCTTGGACACGGGTCGTTGGGTCTGTCCCCGGCAGTGATGACGACCAAACGACGGCGCTCACACCAGCACACCGGCTCCCCACACAGCCCACCACAGATGCCTCATCCCGAGGACGCCTCCCCGTACCGCATCCCACCGTCTCATTGGCCACGGCCGCGTCGCCAAGACCCGAGACGGCACAAGAGCGGCGGCCCAGCATACCGGGGCCTCAGGGATGAGGTGACAGCGGCCGGGCGGCTGGGATCCGGGCGGCCTGCGGTATGCGTGGCTTGCGCTGCCTTCTCTTTTCCCTCCTGCGAGAGGAGGAGGAGAGCAAGGGGAGTGGCCGGCAAACATGTTGGGGGAGCCTGGTCTGCCGTTGCGCCAATCCGTGCCCGTCCATCCCGTCTGTCACCTTTGTGTGCTGGACCAAGCCGTCGGGCTTAGCTGGCAGATTTGGCCTTGTCCTGCTCATGGTATATAAGTCGGACGCCCCGTTCCTCTCTGTTGGGCTCGAGCCTCGTTGCAGGTCAACGTCTTTTCAGGGGCGCAATGGTGCGCAGTATCCCATCTGTTACTCAATCAGCATCTGATTCCCATATCCTTGATTCAACCTCAACAATTTTGTCCTATCCTTTCGCCATGGACGATTCGTGCTTTCTCGGCATTGACTCCTCCCGTCCTTCACCACCTCCTCGGTCCAGCAGCTCCAGCGAGCCCTCCAACCGCGGCAGCAGCATCAGCCTCGAGGACGCAGCCTGGGTTCCCAATGACTAGTAGCTGACACATCCGCATCCACCAACTCTCATCAAGGATGCTAACCCGTGCACCAGCCATCGCGACTCCCCGAGCGACCTCGCCCCGGCAGTACACGACTCGGCCAAGTCTCCTCTTCTTCTTTTTCAGCCCCAGGAACTCACTTTCACGACCGAGCCCCGCGAGGTCAGTCCGGAGGATGGCTGCCCGCGTCTTCCCTCTGAGCCGAGTACTCCATCAACACCTTCTGTGACGAACCGTATGGATGTATACTTGCTGGAAGAGGATCAGCATGCAATGCGCATGGTTGGATTGCCACCTAGTACGCCAAGTGAATCAGCCTCCCAATCTCAGCCTTCATCTCCCAAAAAGTCGCTGGGACAATCGCTATCTGATGGCTCGAGTTGGCAAATTATCGACAAGTCTGACGAGGACCAGACCTCTCAATCTCACCCGATATCACGTCCCGGTAAAGAGCCTCTCATTGATGAGACGTCCACCTCGCCCCGGCCTACCACTCCTCAGAACAACACCTTTGAGAGAATGACAACCCTAATCGGCATTATTCCCGAGTCAAACCAGTCAGCTTGGAATAAACTCCCTATTAGTCCAGATTCCGGGATATCATATTTGTCCCTAGACGCTGGGCCCCCTGGCAAACGACATCGCGAATCAATCGATGCAGAACAAGCAGACGATGGCGATCTCGGGCGGCTCGGAGGAAGGTATATCTTGATCTAATATACCTGGAGTTTCCGCTTGTTAACCGGCATGTAGGGCCAGTCGCATGCCAGCCACGCGCAAGTTAACATTCATCAAGAAAAGGCGAAGGGATCAAAAGGACACGAATAGCAATACGGCTTCATGACGGCTGACGGTCGACCTCTAGATATTCTTTTTATTCGTTTTGGCCTGTTGATATTTGGAATGTTTGTGTGTGACATCCCATTCGCATTTCTGTCTCGCATCATGGATCTGAATTTTCAGCCTGCTGCTCGTCTTGAAGTTGCGCATGTTAGTAAAGTCAAGGATGTCGGGTTTATGCTAGGTGCAGTGCTGAGTTGATGCAATCTGAATCGGATTTCTGCACCTCCTCACTAGTCATGCCCATTGTGACCACGTGTGCCGACCAGGTGTGTGACAGTGATTCGATGTCCACTTGATACAATGCATTTCTCGACCCAAAGGCTTCACTGGTGCTAAGATATGGCAATCCAAGACTGTGTGCTCACGTCCCAACCTTGGACAGTCATTCATTAGTGTAGTGCTTGGCCCTTTGCGATTTCTGGTTTTTCTTCCTTTGGAACGAGTCACTCGTGACGTTCCTGGTAGATGTTCCGTCGGTTCATTGAGGATGAGCTTGTCAGACTTTTTGCTGACTCGACACTGTCTCGGACACTCTCCCGAGTGGCTCAGTCTTCGGTGACCACTATGACAGCATCGATCCCGACCATGAATCCGAAAAATATAACAAGAAGCTAAAACGTTAGAGTGGTTTCATTGAGCACAGAAGGGAAATCATACCACACACGTCCCAATACCAAGAAGGTGAATCTCAAATCCACCAGTCAACGCTCTCCCGGATATCATGGAGTGCTGGTGCCTCCAACTGCGTACCGCTCCGAGAAGTATCGTCGCGATGGAAAAGGCGAAACATGCAGACGCTAGCGGCTTCCCTACCCGGTTGTAACCAAAGCCCAAGTCGTCGTGTGCGAGTGTGAAAAGCTGAGCGATCGCGGTACCGAGCATAGACATCATCATTGAGGTCCTCAGATAACCAAGAAAGGTTCGCTCAAGCGCTACAGTGCAGTCTCCAGGTCAGTAACGGATGGGATCATCAACTACATCGATGACATGCCACGGATGCAGGGGGCAACTCGGAGGTACAAGTTGCGAGTGCCATATCGAGGACATATAAAAGAAGCCATTAAGACATGGGGAAGATGGTTCGGGAGCCACAATAATGAAGTATGCAAATGGGTAAGGAGGAAGGTCCTCCGATTCTGATCCGGGTTGCCACTTGGCGGGAAGATTATTGTCCAGCTAAGCCAAACAAATATGAAAGATGAGGGAGCATGTGAAAATAGCAGAGATGAGAGGAAGAGGGAATCGTGTACCTAGATGATCGCGGGCGGCGGCAAAGTCAACTTCGCAGCTAACATGGGATCCCCAGGCGCTGGCCAGGCGCGAGATAGGCCTCTTTCCCCAAGGCGGCGGCGTCTCGGATCGGGCGCCGGATTCAGAGCCCGCCGTGCCGGCGGTCCCTGCTCCACATGGCTCTGAAGGAACAGGCTCAAGCTCATTCTCGTGCTCGTGTTCATCGTCGTCAAATCCTCGGTCCTGGCCCTGGTCCTGGTCTTGGGACGACGGTCCATAGCTTCCGCTACTAGATGAAGAGCGATTGACACGAGAATGCGACTGCGAGTCGAGCTCGTCGAGCGAGATTGCCGAATTGGAACGGGAGCGGACCCGGGGATGCATGGCTGAGCGCCCCAAGGTGAGCAAAATGCGCCACTAAGCGGCCGACGCAGCTGCGCCGTGATTGATCTGAGACGTGGCGCGCGAAGCACGAGGGAATACGGCGTGTGGATGACGCAGGGGGGTTCGGGGAATAAGATCTGGAGCGGGCGATTGCGATGCACTGCGCCGATGCTTTGCGTCCGTCTGTCTCGAGAGGTGAAGTGTCGATGCAAAGACTAGAGTCACGGATGAAGGTTTTTAGACGCAACCGGGCGACTAAAGCCCATGGTTGTTGATTGCCGACCTGGAACGGCGGATCTCGGTGGCCATCGTCGTGGCACTAGGTCGGTCGCTGAGATCGCGAACCGGCCGACGGTAGAGAGCCATGACGCAGTGCACATGGTTGGTGATGGAGTCGCAGAGAGGTGTGTGCATTTGCAACAAAATGTTTCGGGGCGGAATGTTTTTTTAATTCCTTGGTGCTCAGCCTACTGACCTGATTCGGCGCCTGAGCAGTGAGGCACCAGGAATGAAACAATTCTCGTCGCCTTGGGAAGGAAGGATCTTGGTCAGGAACGGAAATGGGTCTTTCTTGATTGGGTTACCTACCTACACAAAGATTGCCCGCCTACCCGGGACCTTCAAAGCTCCAACACCAAAACCTTGGCGTGAGTCTGTTTCGTCCAGAGTTACACCAACAATCCGCGCGGCCCGACAAAGATCTCGGCCATCAGCTCTAGCCGGGACAAACGCCCGGTTTCTGTCAAGCCATGCTGGATACTGCCGAGGGGAAGAGCAGCATCATTCGTATACGCATAATTGTTATCAGTTGTTGATCTATCTCCCAGGAACGTGGGGCCGAAGCCGTTTATCATGGTCGCCGACTCCATCTCCATCCATGGCTCGACCTGGGGATAGCGGATGTGCGGCTCTCGCTCGTCCCGGTCGCGCCGCCGAGCCAAAGGAATCCCGGCCCGAAGCACCGCACACCTTGTTTTACGGCTGCACTGCCGCTGCGCATCGCCTGTCTGGTGTGAAATGACTGGTGCGAAATGGATGACTGCTGTCGGATTGTTGGCTGCCCCCGGTCGGCCACTTGGCACCCAGTAATCGCATCCTTCGCATCCCAGACCTCGCATCTGCGTCCTCGGTACGCTACGCTACACTGCCTGCATTATGGGATGATCAGCCGTGGCGACATGGCCTCTACGGTTCTGGACCGAGCCGCCTCCAAGGATCACACCCAGGGCCCTGGGTCTGCACCTCATTCCCAGCCCGCCGGTGCTGTCTCCAGCGTTCCGTTAAAGCGTCGTGGGGAAAATCTCCACGCTCCTCTCTTCAACGCCCAAGCAGAGCCGTTCCTGTCCTTTGCCAGTATTGGGATTGGATCTCGTCGTTTTTGCCAACCTCGAGATCTCTCTTCCCCCGCTGCCTGTCAGTAGCTGTGCAACGTGGCAACCCTCTGGACAACATGGTCCGGTCATCATTCAACATTGCATGACCGCCACCTCTGATCGCCCAACTCATGGCGATGCACACTCCTTGTACTAACCCTCCACATGCCTGCTGCCTTATCCTCCTTGCACCGCACGTCCACACATCAGCAATTGCCTTCAGTGCTCTTTATGTCAGATGACCTCAAATGGTACGGCATTGGCCGCTTGGGGTTGGCTACCGCTCACACGGTCCGTTCAGACCGATGTCGTTATAGCATCGAAACACGCTAACTCATCCATCCGCTGCAAGAAGTTGCATTTCTCCCACATCCTAACCCAACGTCCGTCAATCCCCTGCAATCTCCACTTGTCTCCCCGTCTGCTCGCCGGCGGTATTCCGGAAGCTCCGTTGCTATCCCCTCCCGTTCCCATAGGTTGCTGCCTCCGTTTCCCCTTCAGGGTGCAGCAATTCAGACGCAGTGACATCCCGAGGCTGTCTACCTCGTCAGGCGGGAGCCCCGGAACACACTCCCACCCCAGCTTCTGAGAGTGTGGAAGCCTTCCAAACTATTACTAGAATTATGTCCCCCTCGAAAAGACGCACGACTTTGGTTCGATGTGGGTAAGCATCAAATGCCACTCTCATTTACGCATACTTGCATCTCAGAATCAGGTTGCCCGTATAAGTTAGGCGCTATTACCTGTGCATCTTTGGCGCCCATTTTCCGACCTGCCTCCCCCTACCAACGCAACCTTTATCACATTCACACAGGTTCTAACTGGTGAAGTGCATGTACTTCGTCCAATCTAGGCCAAGTTGGGTCTATTTCCATATTTGTGGTTTGTGACCCTGCGCCGTGTCCATTCTTCCTTGTCAGCCGTCCCCGTCAGCCGTCCCCCACGAGCCCAGACGGTAGGTTGCAAAGCAACAGCGACATCACATCATACAGAAGAGTTCGTTCCGGGACCAAACTAACTCAAGCATTTCGTTGAAAGACTTTTATAAGACAACGTGGTTATTTCTTCTTTCAAGATGAACGACTCAAACACCCCTTCAACCCCTGATACGGAATACTCTCCGCCATGCAGCCCGCAGCAGAAGAGTAAATTGCTCAAAAACACTCGCTTGGCAGCCAGGGAGAAATTGGCAAACCTGAGCTTAAAGGAAAAGGTCTGTTGACCAGTTGATCGCTTTGAGGAACCTCTGCTGACCTCCCAGGTTTCCTTACTCACCGCAGCCGACTTTTGGAGGACAAAGGCCATTCCTGAGAAGGGTATTCCGGCCATCAAAACCACCGACGGCCCAAATGGCGCTCGTGGAGGTATCTTTGTGGGCGGTACCAAGGTTGGATCTTTCCCCATTTGCAGCTGACGGTCATGCTAAATATCACAGGCCGCACTATTCCCTTGTGGCATATCCTTGGCAGCTACATGGAACAAGAATCTTCTCTACGAAGTTGGGCAACACCTAGCTGCTGAGACACGAGCAAGGTCGGCTGAGATGCTTCTCGCCCCCACCGTCTGCATGCACCGACATCCCCTTGGCGGCCGAAACTTCGAGTCCTTCTCCGAAGACCCGCTTCTGACGGGTAAACTGGCTGCACAATATATCAAGGGGCTTCAGGATAAAGGAGTGGCTGCGACTATCAAGCGTAAGTTGATTTCGGGCTTTGAGATATTCTGGTATACTGAACAAGACGCAGATTTCGTCGGCAATGAGCAAGAAACGCATAGGCTCACAATAGATTCGCTCATGACTCAACGAACACTTCGCGAGCTATATCTTCGACCATTCGAGATTGCTATTCGGGAAGCAAATCCCTGGGCTCTCATGTGCTCGTACAATCTCTTGAATGGTGTGCACTGCGACATGAACAAGCATACTCTGAAAGATATTCTGCGTGGAGAGTGGGGCTATGACGGGTTAGCATCTCCCTTCTTGACTGACAGCTGCTCTCACTGACTTGCTACAGCACTGTTGTGTCCGATTGGGGTGGCACCAACTCGACTGTGGAATCTGTTCAGGCTGGATGCGACATTGAATTCCCCTTCTCCTCGAAATGGCGGCTTGATAAACTCATCGCCGCCGCGAATGAAGGAGAAATCAGTATGGATGACATAGACCAGGCTACTGAAAACGTCCTTACACTAGTTGAGCGTCTCAAAGGAGGCGACATGTCACCAGAGGTGCCTGAGCGCATGGACGACCGGGAGGAAACCAGGAAGCTTATCCGAACAGCCGGCCATGAGGGCCTGACGCTCCTCAAGAACAACGACAGCATCCTTCCCCTCTGCCCCAAAACCACAAAGGTCGCCGTCATCGGACCCAACGCCAACCGCGCTATTGCAGGTGGCGGTGGAAGCGCAAGTCTCAACCCGTACTACAACACCATCCCTCTTGAGAGTATCCGCCAGGTTGCAGAGAAGGATGTCACCTTTGCTCAGGGTTGCCATATTCACAAGTGGCTCCCTGTTGCATCCAAGTACTGCTCTGACAAGGCTGGAAAGCCTGGAGTCACTATCGACTGGTACGCTGGTGACAAGTTTCAGGGCAGCCCAGTTGTCATTCAGCGACGGACCAACACTGACCTCTTTCTGTGGGACTCGGCACCGCTCAGCCAGGTTGGCCCCGAGTGGTCGGCCATCGCAACGACGTATCTGACCCCGTCGACAACAGGCAAGCACACAGTTAGCTTCATGAGCGTCGGCCCCGGAAAGCTCTACGTCGATGGAAAGCCGGTCCTTGATCTCTGGGAGTGGACTGAGGAGGGAGAGGCCATGTTTGATGGCTCGATAGACTATCTTGTTGATGTCGACATGGAGGCTTCCAAACCGGTGGAGCTCAAGGTTGAAATGACAAACGAGCTGCGCCCGCTTTCGAAGCAGAAGCAGTTCGGAATCACGCACAAGTACGGTGGCTGTCGTATTGGATTCAAGGAGCAGGACCAAGTCGACTACATCCAGGAAGCTGTCGAAACTGCCCAGGCTGCAGACGTGGCTGTGGTCATTGTTGGAGTTGATGCTGAGTGGGAGTCAGAGGGCTACGACCGTCAAACCATGGACCTCCCCGTTGACGGGACTCAGGACCGTCTTATTGAAGCCGTCGTAAAAGCCAACCCCCGTACCATTGTCGTCAACCAGTCCGGCAGTCCGGTTCATATGCCCTGGGTTGATCAGGTTCCCGTCATCATTCAGGGATGGTATCAGGGTCAGGAGGCGGGCAATGCCTTGGCCGATGTCATTTTCGGCATTGAGAGCCCAAGTGGAAAGCTTCCGGTAAGTTATCCCTGAGGCACAAGCGCCGTTATGTCTTACTAATGAAGCGTAGTCCACGTTTCCAAGACGCATTGAGCACACCCCGGCATGGCACACATGGCCTGGTGAGAACGAGAAGGTACTGTACGGCGAGGGCCTGTACGTCGGGTACAAGCACTACGACCACGCCAAGATCACGCCGCTGTTCCCCTTCGGCCACGGCCTCTCCTACACGACGTTTGAGTACGGCCGTCCGGAGGTCTCATCGCGCACGCTCACCGCGGATGGGAGCATCAAGATCACGCTCGCCATTTCAAACGTCGGGTCTCGCGCCGGCGCCGAAATCGTCCAGGTCTACGTCCGCGACGAGAAGAGCCGCCTGCCGCGGCCGGAGAAGGAGCTCGTGGCCTTTGAGAAGGTGTTCCTCGAGGCGGACGAGACGAGACACATTACCATCGACCTGGACAAGTATGCGGTGGGGTACTATGATGAGGCGATTCCTGGGTGGATCGCTGAAGAGGGCGCTTTCCAGGTCCTCATTGGAGCCTCGAGCGCAGATATAAGGTACGGACTGATATCAAGCAACTCCTTGGCAGCAATACTAATCAGCGCAGACGAACGACGAAATTCCAAGTGAAGGAGTCGTTTACCTGGGTGTTTTGAAGAGTACGAAGCGTAACAAACGGAATGAGCCATTATGCGGCTGTGCGATGCATTGACAGCAGTCACAAGGGTTGGGTGGATGTGATGTTTTTGATTCATGTCACTCTTTTATCGACGTTGATGACCGAGGCCCAAGTAGGCCTCGAGATGAAATACCATTCTTGGCCGGAACGAATATGCGTCGTCATATTAGAGGGCAACATGTGAATTGAGGTAGCTTGAACTCTAGTCTTTCAGTCCGACAAATTTGATCAGTGAAACACCCGACGTTCAAGATCGCCTCTAGCGCCGTGCTCCCAGTTTAACATTGATTGTCACGATACCGATCTTGCCCCGGAAGACCCAAGCAAGACGTGTACCAGAATACTCAGAAAGCGCGTGGCCAGGTCTAAGTATTATTTCCCCATCGTAGGCGCGTCGACAGCTCATCTCGGTCGTTGAGAGACTGCCAATTGTGTGGCCATAAGGGTGTATATTTTGATTTGGTCTATTCCTCTGTTAGATACGCCCCGAACGAGCCTGTATGGGCCGACATACCTCGTAGAATGAGATTAGACATGCCGACGTGTTCGCGACCACATCGGCAATCCCCTCTTATACTTTTTACTTTTTTTCATCTCCTCCCGTGCCGCATCACAGCATGTGTTGTGTCCTGAACCAGCGCGTCCCTGCTCTCGCTTCACTCGCGCTCCTCGGCAGGCTCCTCGCGCGCCTTGGCCTCGGGGCTGCGGCTGCGGCTGCGTCCTCCCCTGCGGCCACCGGCACCACGGCCGCCGCGCCCGCCCTTGCCTCCCGGCGGGGGGCGCACGAAGGCGAAGTCGACTTGGACGGACTGCTCGAGCAGCTTAGTGTCGTGGGCGCCGTCGATAGCGGCGCGGGCCTCCTCGAGGGTGGTGTACTCGATCAACGCATAGCCCTATAGCAGAGTGCATGGTCAGCGATGTGCCTTCGTCGAGAAATAGGTGTCCATGTCGGTCGAAGTTCAAGTCGCGGGGACAGTCAGGGCGCTTCCGTCATCCTTACCTTGACGTAACCACTCCGGCGGTCCAGGTTAAGGTGCATGTTCTTGATCTCTCCAAACTCGCCAAACATGTCTTGAAGAGCCTCCTCGTCGGCCTCCTCGTGGACGTTTGTCACAACGATGATCCAGCCCTCGATGGAGCGCACGGCGGTAGCCTTGCTGTGCGTTTGCATGTCGCCCTCGTTGCGCACGGGGGGAGGGGGTGACGCATTGTCGACCTCGACGTCGACATCCATCTCTACGTCGGCCATTGTGAAGGGTACGGTCGGGGGGAGGGGTTAAGGGGTTCGAAGTCGTGGAGGCGTGGTCGCGGTGAGATGAGGCTCTTCACGGGCGGAAGAGGCGTCGCTGAAGGTCAATAATTCATATCACGTGATTCTTCCATTGGAGCAGCCTCAACTCGTCCTACGTCAGGTATCTCGTTAAGGATTATTGAAGAGATCGTAGCTACGCTATCAATAGTTTATCCGTCGTTGACGGCTTGTTCGAGGTAATTGCCGGGGAGGCGTGTCTTCAGTAATTTCATCGTCTGACACGGCGTCATCTTAAGCCTGACCCTGGGCTCGCCGGCGTGAGTCACTCGCCGTGATGGCGGGGCCAAGAAACAGGTCTACGATGTTCCCAAGCATCACAGAGCCTGGCGCCCACTGCGCCAACAGCTGCTTCATCACTCCCAGCTTGGTCTCCTTAGGATTAGGCTTCGTCAAGAACTTCCAGGTAGTAATCACATGGGACCGCGCCGTGGAGCGCGTCTCAAAAGGTGCGAACAAATGTGTGTTGTATTGACAACCGACACCAGACGCCGTAGAGCCGTAGTGCTTCTTCACATCTCTCGTTCTGTCGAGGATGCTCAGCCTATCAAGTGACCCGACTAGTCCATCTTCCCATTGCTGATTGAAGTATCCATCGGTGAACGGTTTCGCAAACCTCCCAGTACCGCTTTTCCTCACATAGCAAAACCAGTCGTTTAGGCAGCGCCGGGGTTGGGGTTCATCTGTTGACGGAGTCAGCACTCCCGTTCCTCCCGAAATCGCAACGCGAAGCGTTCTGCTCACCTTCCGCTTGCCACCGGTCAGGGTGACGTTGACGAATCGTCGGGTGTACTTGAGGCGCTTGAGAGCACGGCCCTTGGGGACCTTGGCCTTCTCCTGGGCCTCAACCTGTAGGGCGGGATGGTCAGTCATCGTGATCGTCGGGACGGGATGGGATGGGATCGAGGAATCGTACTTTAGGGGTCTGAGACTTGACCTTGCCTGTGGAAATGTCAGCAATGATGAACAACGGGTATCACGAAAAGGAAGGTCAACATACCGGCACGGGCGAGAGATCCGTGAACTTTACCCATGGTGATTGATTGAGTTGGTGATGTGGATGATGAATCGACGACGGAGGCGCACCAAAGATTTTTGGGGAATTTGGCAAAGGTTGTGTGCTCAGCGGGAGGCGACCATCACGTGAGCGGGGACACGATGCCCTGCCGGATAAAATGGCCCCGACCTTGCCACAGACCTGCCTTAGGTAATCAAATCGCCCCGCTTCCGCTTCGACCCTCAGAATGCTGCGATCTGGACGTGAATGAAGCTGTGCTGATGCAAATTGGAAGGCCAATTTCCCAGGCTGGTAGATGAATGCGTCTAGGTTGGTTTCTAATTGCTCCACCGCCATTTTCAACAAACATGAAGATACACAAAGATGGTGTTGTGGAGGTGGGTGACTTGAGGTGTGAGCATCACCCACTTGATCAGCTGAGATCAAGTTGCAGTCTTGTAGAAGTTCATCAAGTTGGCCATAAATTGAACTTAGGTGCGGCATTTTGGTCACGGTCACCACCTCTTTGGATTGTCATTGTGCTGGGGATGGGATTGCAATCTTGAAGAATGGTTACATCGCGCCTCAGCTCAGCATGACGACCTTATGCCTGGAGCCCGAGCTCATGTAGCCCTATGTCAAGTTGAACTGAAACTTGAAGAGATAGTCCCCAGATACCCCGGATTATGAATGGTCATAGCAGACAGATGGATATTTTACACACAGAATTGTAGGTCGCTCCTTGGTGGGGAGGGACTCTGTATCCCCAACCGTCGACTCCTCCGTCTTGTTGGCGATGTGTAGCGACAACCGTCAAATGTTGAGGTCCTTTGCTCTACGAACCGCCGCTCGGACTGCAAGAGCCCTAGTGAATGTAACTCACAGATAGGACGAGATCATGCAAGCCACTGTAACGCGCCTCCTAGGAATCCTGGGGAAAGTCGCTGCAGGAACATGAGGTAGCTTGAGCACAAGTTGTATTCTGGACCTGTACGGTTTTTTCATGGATACAGCTCGTATATTCGACTTGGAGACGTGTGATGGCGCATTGCAATGTCATTTTAATCTTTGACTGTGTAGTCTAGGCAATGAGATGCATGTGATGGCATTTTGGATTTATGTACTGAACTAACGACTAACAAATTGGAACAAGACACCACCACATGCCTCGAGACAAGCATCAATGGTAGTATATGTTCAGCCACCCACGTAAAAATCATTTCATGAGCACGTTTATCACGCAGCACATTCAAGAAGCAGTCATCCAAAGCAACTCTGCACTGTCGACTGCGGAACTGTTCGGCGAGGTTTAGGGTAGGACTGCCGTAAATAAGCCACTAGTGGTGTGTGGAGGGGTTCAAATCGGCTAGCCCTGCATTCAGGCTAACCACCCATGCTTCGCAACTAACGTCATGTCAAAGACTCTTCAGGTGGGACTGATTCTAACTTGGGGAGGGCATTCGCCGGTTTGGGGAGTTACATAGACGACATGCGAGCCGAGCGCATGTTGGCGAGCCTTTACGAGGAGCAGCCCACCCCAAACGAGCGCTGAACGAGGGGAGACGGAGGGGCAAGTGTCGTCTATCCCGATTAGAGCCTGAACGAGCAGGGTTCAGCAGTCACCGTTTGCCGCCGACGAAAAAATACGAGCCGATACGGAGGTTCGCGCAGACAGGACATCAACCCCCCACCGGCCCAGCGCCGATCACGACGTGCTGCATCGCAGGATCAGGCACCGTTTGCCGACCTCCCGGCTTGTCCTGGGTCGGTGCCAGTCTGGCGTTGCTCCATTTCTGGCCTGAACTTCCGACGAAGAATACGACCTCCGCTTGCGGGAAGTCGCTTGCGGGCATGACAACTGCAGAACTCTGTCTGATATGATGTGGTGGGAATTGCGATAGACGTGCCAGATGAATTTGCCCTGTGATTGATGGGGTACTGGCGTCATCGCCATCGTCATCGTCATCAGCGGGCTTCTTCCAGAGCTGCAGGACCACCACCCACACCGCATCAGCGAAAAAGCTCTGGGCTTCTTTCATGCACGGCCCGCCCCCAGGATTGGACTAGTCCGTGGTAACACGAACAGCACAACACCACGCCTCACCACTTTGAACTACCTCGCATCGCCCTGCAGCTCTGCATGCTGCAGCTAGATGGTCCTGCCAAGGTCTCGCTTTTCAGGTGAGGAGGGTTTATTTGAAGCGCAAGCAGAAACAGGGTTTGCTAGACTGGACGAAGCACATGTCGCATGACTGGGGTTGATCCGCACCCTATCATGTACACTCTGTAGGATGCTGGCCATTCACCTCGTGCCGTCTTGTTGGGATGCGGTTCGTTTTCCAGCCTCAAGCAGCTGGAGACGTCTAGTTCGGATGCATTCCGAGAACCGAACTCCGGTGGCCTAGAAGCGCCAGTGCAGCCACTTCTCGGACCCGGAGGTGCCATCCATCCAACGTTCGTTTGCAATTGCCACCTCCATAAGCCTACCCGCTGTGTCGTCTGCACATGAGATGGTGTCATTCTCATCCACCACAGAGCGTCTTGGACTTACTCGCTCGCTTACTCTCGTCTGCTTATGGTCGCTCATCAACTGGGAGAGACAGGGCCATGTCCCAAATGCTCGGGAATGGGAACAAGCACCAGGAGTTGGAAGCATGGCATTCCACCGGCGCATCCGCGTAAATATCGTACTGATACCAAGGATCCCCAGGAATCCAGAACAATCCCAAGATAGACGACGGCAGTGCTATTTTTGGAGGTCGACCCTAGTCTGAAGACTATATCTGGGACTGCGGCATGCCGGGCATCGTGGGGCCAGCCTCCTCCACTGTGCAGTCCCCTGCAAGTCTCATGGACCACTGCAGCCCGCCGTGGAGATGGTGCCATTGGCGCTGAGGTGCGCTGAGGATGGGTGGCCCGCCGCTGGGCATGCCGCCCAACACGGTGCAACACCCAATCGCTGTGGATCCTGAGTCAGCCACACTGGCGCCTAGTGCCCACCTTGCCAGTTCGTATTCACTCGGCCGATTAAGCCTCTGAGCAGTGGCGGCCAACCTCCAGCTCTCAACAGCTGCTCTTCAGCCCTAGCTCCATCTCTAGCTTTGCGGTGGCCGGATGCAGGCCAAGTTCTTGAACGTGCTCGAAGCGAAGCCTGGCATCAATCCATCAATCACCCCATGAAGGCGCGCGGGGCTCGCAGCATGCGGCTGTTGAGCCTGTTAGTCGGCCGGAAAATTAGGGCTGGTGGGGGTACGAGGTCCGTATATAGGGCCTAGGTCCGCTAGAACATGTGCTGTAAGCCCCTGTAGGCGACCTATCCAACCGCACCGTCTGCTGATGGTGGAAGGGGCCGCATCCCGCATCCCGCATGCCGGGAGCACCGCTGCTCAGCTTGGCGGGGATTTAGCGGGCGCCATGCAAAAATAAAGGCCATCGGGATCATGGATCTAGCTATGAATCAAGAAGCAAGGGGACAAAGAGTCTCAGCAGACATGAGGAAATGAGCATTAGTAACAGGTCACCTCCATCTGCTCCTCAACCCCCAGCAGGCTTAATCCTGGGTGCCGCCCTTTCTCCCATTTCTCCGTCCCTCGCCCAACAACTTGTTTGCGAGGAAACCCATTCTCCGCCTCGTCCTCTGATCTGTCCTGCCCGGCCCTGCTTGACTGTGCCTTGCAGCAGTGTTGTCGTATCACCAGTTTCCCTCCCCCATCACGCGATTGGGCCTATTTACTCGGCCTGTTTTCTACCCTCGCCTCCCCTTCAGTTCTCGTCCACCGCTTCTTTTTGTCAGCGAATCACTGTGTCTGCCGTTCGTTGATCACTCGCCTCACGCCGCCTCTCGCTTTTCTGTCTCGTTTCGTGTGTCCTCACTTTGAGCAGGACCACCAAGACGACGGAAACGAAAGAGGACTATGAGAAGAGAACCCAAAGCGAATAGCTACATCCAGACGATAGCCCACCACCAGCTCCTCGAATGGACCGCCGCATTTGGAGCAACTAAACAATAACACGCCCACACTCGCCCGCCAACCGCGTTACGCATTTATACAAGCACTCTCCCGCCTGCAATCCCTCCCGCGCAGTCGCGGCTGTCTGCAGCAACTCTTCCCACACGTGAAACGCGGCCCAAAAGATTCGCTGCATTTTCGCATGCCTCTCGGGTGGTCATAAGCACCTGGTTGGTAGCTCGATTGCGGATCATCTCGGCATTGCTCTAAGAAGCTATGCCTGGAGCCGTCCAAACACATGGCCGTTCGCGGTCCAACAGCTTGCAGCTGATGCTCGACCTGGAGAAGAAGATGGTGGTGAGTAATTTCTTCCTAAACTCTCATTTCTGGCCAGAATACTCGTACTCACGCTTCCTGATCCAAATTAGATCCATCGAGCGCAGGCTTCAACGAACCACTCCCTCTCATCTTCTCAATCTGGCTCCGTCCCTCCGAGTCCGGCTCCTCAACCTCGCCGCTTTGAGCTGGTGCCAAAGGATGGCAAGAAAGCACCTCCGCCCGTTCGAAACTATGGCCCTGTGCCGCCACCGCTGTTTTATAACATACCTCCTCCTGTCGCAACCGAGCCACCAGCTGTCTCCCAACGAAAGCTGGTGAAAGATTCATGCCACTCGAGAGGCGCATCAGTACCCGCCCACAAGACGGTGGCCTTTGTATTCCCTCCGGATGTCGAAGAAGAGAGATCCGTCTGCCAGTCACCCAGCTGGGAGGCGTACGGCCGCCGCAAGCAAGAGAAGAAGGAGAGAAAGGAGGAGAAGAAAGAAGAGAAGCGAGAGGAGAGGCGGGGGAGAGAACCAGAAGTCACCGAAACCAAGCCTCGTGGAAGACGCCTGAGCAAGGCGCCACCGCTCTCACAAGGCCTGGCTCGAAGCCAGACCGACCCAGTGAGCCCACCAAAGCAGAAGACTCGGTCTTCTAGCCTGCTGGGTGTTTCTATTGGGAACAAAGACAACAGGGATGCTAGGGACGAACCATCTGAGAAGCCCAGGCGAGGCCGATCTGGTTCGCTGACCTCGGCCATCCGACACTCCTTTGAGATTCGACGCGGGTCTTGGGATCAGACTAGTCCCTCGGGGTTCCTCGGCGGCGTCAAACTGGACAAGAAGAAGCAGGACTTCCGCCAGCAAGTCGTGGACGACCAATCCAAGGGAAACAGCACAGTCCATCCTGCATTGCGAAAGTCGTTCCTTGGAGTTGGCTCCTTCACGCCGCTCAAGACTCCGCCCCAGCCTGCCCAAGACAAGGAACCGGAAGCGCAGCGTCGAACCTACCCGCCAATTTCCCTGCAAACGTCGTCGGCGAGGAACCAAGCCATGATGTCGCCCAAATCCCCATCCAAACGAGACTCCTTTAGCTCCGCAAACATCTACCTCTGGAGCGCTCGTGCCAAGAAGAAGGCGGCGAAGGCGGCTGACGAGTGCGCCGTGGTTGACACCGAAGATGAACTGGAAGAACCAATCAAGAATGCGCCGTCTGCTGAGGAACTAATTCACGCCAAGGAGGCAGGCTTGACGAGACGGGGTGGCCTTCATATCAAGACTGGCCCACCTGCTACCCTCGAAGCAAAGATATCAGCGAGAGACCTTGGGGCAGACAAGGCGTCTCACGAAAACGGGGTCATCAAGCCGCTCAACCTGGCCGACAAGGACCGGAGTTCGAAGGCGACCGAGCCGTTACGTCTGGAAACGCAACCCGAAAGACACTCGGCCACCGAGCAGAAGGACAAGACGCCATATCCCCCGTCGTCAACCAAGACTCGCTCAAGACACGGATCAAGTACCTCTGTCTCATCTATCCCCCCGGAACCTCCAAGGAGGAACTCGAAGAGAAACTCTCTTGGCTTGCTCAGTCGGTCGCAACCACAGTCACCCATCGAGGCGATCAAAAATGAACCAACTCGAGCTTCCAAGGAGTCTCTTCGCCCGCGGCTGGACAGGAAGGCCGTGGGAGCAGCGAAGACATCCAGCGAGAAGCGGAACGCCACGCCACCGAGCATCCGATATGAGAACACTGCTCCTGGTGTGCGCCCAACGCCATTCCCTGCAGACTCTCCGACGTCTCTAACTTCGAGGTTTAACTTCAAGGACACTGCTCGGTCCACCTTCAGTCGCGGAAGCGGATCACAATCATCCTCCTCTCCGACGTCGACCACGAGCAGCGTCTCCAAAGGAGGATATTCGCCGACACTCCCAGCAAGTCCTCTCAAGAACGAGACCATGGCACTGCCCCGAACAGATGTTCAAAAGACGGCAAAACAAACAGACGCTGGTCCTGCCTCGTCCCAGATAAAGATCTCTCGACGCCTCGCCGAGCACGTCGCTACGAATATGGTGCAGTCTTCGGACATCTGGAGGCCCACAACAAGCTCATCCGATGAGTCCTCATACTCGGACGCTCTCCAGTCTGCATCACCCCCGAGTACACCGAATTCGTCCCCACCCCAGTCCGACTCTGAGAATCTTCCGCATATGGCCGGAGGAAAGCACCCTCAATACAGCCCTTGCTGGTCTGCAACCAGTTCGCCGCAGTTTCCTGCATGCGATCGATTCCAACTCTCCGACGCGCCTCAAACCGACGAGGAACTGGACCCTATTGAGGCAGCTTCGAGGAAAGTGATGGAGGCTTTCGCAAACGCTAATCTCCGAAGCCCACCACAGAGCAGACATGAACTCACTTCTTCGGACGAGAGTAGCAGGATGTCACCCTTCACACAGGCACAGCCGCGACTAAGGCACAGAGAGAAGAGCAAGGGCCGCATGAGGCCGTCGGAGCTACAGACCGACAACTTGCCCCAGCTCTCTCGTCCAAAGGCATCTAAGAGCACGCCGAATCTGGATGGGCGCGGCCATAAATCGGCGGTAGCTATTCCCGAATCATCGATGAAATCGAGCCGCCACGGACCCCAAGGTGGCGACCGTGTCGGAAAGCTGTTTGTGGTGTGCTGCGAATGCAAGCGCTACCACGACATACCCATCAAGCTATACAAGGCTATGGCGAACCCCGATGCCGTCTTCACATCTTCCGAGGCGATGGGCTTCGAGGGCAAGGTTTCCATGACGGTGAAGTGCTCGTGGTGCGAACATGAGATGAGCACCAAATGCTGCCCCGGAGTATCGGGAATATTGGCCATTAAGGAGAGATTGCATTGAGAGTATGCTTTTTGATTTGATTGGTTTTGTTGTTTCTTTTGAAGATGGTTTTCTGGCTACGAAGCCGCAGATAACGACACTGCACGACGCACTGATTTCCTTGACCAACCTCTGACGGTTCCGTTTTGTATGGGCGCCGAGAGGGAAAAGATGTTTGGGATATATTCCCAATTCGCGTTTGAGCATGGATGATATTAATTGCTCCCTGTTTGGTTTACTGCCACTATATACCCACTGGCTGGGTTCACATTGGCAGTGGAGGAGGTTCTGTATATGGCCTTACGAAATAATTCGAATGACTTGATGACTATTATGAATGAACATTATTTTCAAGCTCATGGAGCATTGCAGCTTTAAAGCAGCCTTGGAAGTGGATTTTCACGGTTGTCTCTGCATATTTGGAGTGTCATGACGGTACATCTGTGGGGTTGGTTGACGTCACATCACGACCTCCCATACAGGTCAAACTCGGGAGGAATCTTGAGCACTGGTTTTCAGTAAGCAAAATTTCTAGCATTTACTAGCATGCTAGACCGTTTTCTCGAAGTATTTAAGCCGTGTTTGCATTCACGGCCGGTGAGTTGAACCGAAGACGGCCAGGGTGAAGCTCCGAGCATGACGCCGATTTGGCGCTTGTCACCACTAGAATCGACCGAGAGGACGATCTCGAATGGCTGCATTATGATGGAATAATTTGACACAAGCGGACACTTCTGCAGAGCCCTGCAACTGGTTTATCCCCACAGCGATCATGATCGTCCGCGATGTGTGGCCGTTGCCCGTCCTGGTTTGCTGCGCGCCTCTGACGTCAAAGGTGGCAGGGATCTGAATGTGGTGGATTTCCAAGTTTCTCGTACAACTCGGTCACAACACTCATGGAGATGATGATATCAAGACTTTGGAAACATACGTCAGCCAGATTTACTGGGACTATTTCTTTCGACTTTTGCTGTTCTACTGCTGCTGTCAGAAAATACGGACCAAATCTTGGGTCTTGCAACGTCTCTGATCTGCTCTCTATTAATCACGACAACCACAACCACCAACATGTCTGACGAAGAACCGAAAAAGAACACCATCCTCTCCCGCAACAAAGAGGGCACCATGGACGCCACGGCTCTCCTCTGGCACGCCCTCTGCGACAAGCCCAAGACGATCCGCAAGTACATCACCCACGACGCCGTGCTCGCCGAGCCGGACCGGGAAGTCTACTCGCCCAAGACGGAGCCGACACTGAAGGAGTACCTCGAGGACTACTACGAGCCGTGGACGGCCTTCAAGATCCACGACGACCCGGACTTTGTCGAAATCGACCTGATGAGCTCGGCCGTCACGTACCGCGTCACCGCGTGGCGGCTCCAAGGCGGCGAGATGGTTGCGACGGAGGGCTGGTGCTCGACCACGTTTCGGCAAGGGGCCGGAGGTGACTGGAAGTGCTGTGCTCACCACATGGCCGAGATTTGAAGAGATGATAATGGCTAGGCTTTGCTCCGGGATGGGGGGAACTTGTAAGAGATGATGTGGGGGTTGGGATATGACGGCGTTTCGTTTGGTGCGGATCCAGTAACGTCTGTTGGCGATGATGTTCTGTTACGTTATGCCATGGCTTTTATCTTCAATGTATGCAATTTACGGCTGGTGCCAAGATGTAAACTTCAATTTGCAATCAACTAGTTCGCCGTTAGGCGTGATCCGAAGCTTCCTTGGGCGTCATGCCGGGTTTCTTGGAAGAAAACTGACTCGGGACCATGGTTCCCCGCTCGCTCATGTTATCATGCCAAGTGCCAAGGCTTCTAGTTCATTCCACGACCCATACAACGAAACTTCTCCTGCAGCGTTATCTCATCTCATTGATGGTTTATATTTGGCTCCCTTCTAGAAAAGTAAAAGCCCTTTCGCCCGAAGCGGGGGGCCTGCGCAATGCAGGCTCGTGGCACGGGGAGAACATCTGAACGCTTTACTCCTCTTGTGCTCCTTGGCAGAAAGCCTTGACTTACTTAGCGATGCATTCTTATCTTCCGCGGCAAATTAATCCACAGGATGTGGTAATGGATTTACTTCAGTGGAGCTCTACTGAGATCGCGCCTTGTGTCATAAGTCTGGCGATCTTGGCGGCGCTGCTCCGTACGAAGTCTGAGATAGATAGTCCACTCGGTGTAGCATTGGTCATCTTGCAATGTGAAGGTGACATTTGCTTTTGCTAGCCCGATGAATCATTGTAGCCTACAGAGCTTGGCATGTGTAACTGTGCTGGCGTTTGTATACATTGGGTGGCAAGGGGGAGGTTAGAGTTGGATGAGGGAGAACCGTTTAAAACGTCAGCTCTACGTATCTCAGTCCTTTCTCTTTCCTGGGGCGGGGTAATGGTAATCGAGATGGGATTTCATGAGACTCATCCCAAAATCGCAATTAAATCGAGCCTTGGCAAATCCTTCCGGCAAAAGATACCTAGCCTACTTGGTCGCGAACGATGCCGAGCATCGACGGGACTCTTGGAAACTTGCTTATCAAGACAATTACCCCAGCGTCTTTTCTCTTTACTGCATATGCAACTTCTCTGCCCGGGGATAGACTTGGCTTCGTCAAGGTTTTCCTTGGCTCTTTAAGGTCGTCCTTGGCCCCGTTGGCTCGACCTTGGCTTCGCCTGCTTGGTTGGGACTCCATCTGCCCTCGATTTATTCTCTCTTGTCACTTTCTCTGGGCTCACCTAAAATATCCAACCTATTCTTGAGCTTCAATCTGGCGTTAAAAGGTCATACCGTCGACATGGTCAGCGGTTGATATCTCAGCGCCCAACCAGGCCAAAACTCGAAATGCTTTTTTCACTCTGGCAAAGAGAAGCAATGGAGAGTGACTGTGGGCCATGCCGACATTTTTGTTTTAGGAAGGAGCAGCTGACGGATTTCTTGTTCCCTGCAGTCTTGTCATTCTGCATCCCACATTGATGTTCCTTGGCGTTTATAGCCAAGGCAGGCTAACGATTCCGCCAAGGAACGGTCTCTTCTGCCACGCAGCCAGGTCATCGAGGTTCTAGCCTGAGTATGCGATTACACAGTGTTTGTGACGCATTGATGGGAAAGGCTAAAGGCGATCGGCAAGGTCCCGCCTAAGTGGCTCCTGGTTGACGCTTCCTGAAGGATCGACTGGGTTATGAATTCTGCCTTGTCACGATGCCAACGACGATGACACCCTGCATGCCTATCCTCAGACCTTGCCGAGAAGACCCGAGACAATGATGTTCGCATCTAGAGTGCGCCTGTGGTGACCGTCCAGATGGCTCTCCGATGCAACTACGGCACAGCAGACGCCCCTGAGTCTGCTCGCCATTATCTGCCTCTGATGAGATCCAGCTGGCAGGTTAAATTAATAGCAAGGGGCGGGAGTATCCGAGAGATACGCCCAATCTCGCATCTCATGTTCTGGACTTGACAGTGGCGCTTTTGGGCTTCCTGGAGCCTCACAATCGGTCCATCCCCAGATTCCCGTCCCCGGTCTCCAGTCTGATCCCGTCACCCCGGCGCCGGGATTTGTCACAATATTCCCAAGTCACCGCCCTGCTGAGGTGCAGACTTTGTCGTGGCCCCCCTTCAGCCACCAGCGGACCGCATAATGTGATTGACGCCCATCACCCGTACTATTCCGCCACCTCCGCAACGGCTGTGATGATTTCTGTGCAAAGGCCGACCGTTCCGGCGTCATGGCCAATGAAGACATGTAACCGTCCTGCGAGGGATCCGTATTCACCGTACGTGACCCGCGTGTCGCCCGCCAGTAGCCTCAAGTGATGCTGCGTGTTCTTGGGTCCCCTGACAGGCGCTAGAGCGCCCGGAGACGTTATGAGACGCCTGGAGATGCGGCTATGTCAACGGGGCGGA
Organism: Ilyonectria robusta; assembly: GCF_021365365.1. Taxonomy (NCBI): domain Eukaryota; kingdom Fungi; phylum Ascomycota; class Sordariomycetes; order Hypocreales; family Nectriaceae; genus Ilyonectria; species Ilyonectria robusta. The sequence goes on along the minus strand of NW_025764437.1, from coordinate 574,848 downwards.
TGACGCTGCCTAAGGTCGTATCTAAGAAGCGGAGCCTGGTCCAGGAGTCGGCGATTTAAGCTTATTGTCACGTTTAGAGAGATGATCAGAGATGCAGGTGGACTCAAACTTACGTACAAGGTACCTCCATGCGGGGACTTGTTCTAGAAACAGCGCAGAAGGCTCACATGAGAAATAAGATGATAACAGGGTATGGAGTAATAGCCACAGTTAATTGTTAGGGATCCATCGTATGCGCGTCTCCATCACTGGAAACATACCCCGGCTCTTGCAGCAGCTAACGACATGGTACTTCCTCTAGCTAAGGTATCCTGAAGCTCTAGGCAAAGATAAGACTCTGTGTCTTAACAGTCCAAAGTCTTCGAGAGTGTCCCCACGATTGTGGCAGTGCCTGCGCCGCGCCGTGAAGATGGGCCAAATCATGATGCCGTCCTCTAGTCAACAACAAGCCGTTGTCGAGATCTGATCGAGATCTAATCTCCATGGATGAGGTCACGAGACCACGCAGGACGAACGTCTTGGTGGAGGGTGGAGGCTCTGCTGGCTCTGCTTGAGCTGTCCCCGACCAACCTCTCGCCGGACAACGGCCGGAGCAACCCCCTCGCACTCGCTGGGTCCAACATGCCGCTCTGAGGAGCCATGTGGAAGTCTGGAAACGAATCAACCCAATGGCCGCTTCGCACAGAATGCCTAGAACACCAACATGATCCTTCGACCCTCCAGGACACCCCCTTCTTCCCCTTCCTGGGGTGTGTGCTATGATCGCTTACGTATCTTTCCCGAGAACATCCCAGGGCCGTCTACAGTCGGCTCCTAATATAATCCCAAATGCAGTCCTGTGCGTAGACCCACCCTCGGTGGCCGCAACGGAGTCTTCATGGAGTCCTCGTGGGGCCTTGAAGAACACCACGGCCGCTCATGGGCCAGCATCGCCGCCTCCAAGGCTCGGCGCGCGGGCTCGGTGCCCCAAAAGCAACGAAACCCCGGTCTCCCAAGACCCGGCCAAGGCCCGGCCAAGGCTCCGTTGCCCACTCACAGCCGCCAATTGATGCCGAGCCCACCACGCCGCGTCACTGCTCCGACCGGCCGGATGGCGTGCGAACGGCGAGTGCCCGACCGTCGAGACGCTCCAGATACCCAACGCCGTCTAGAACGGCGCAAACCATGGCCAATTAGCTTTCGTCATGTTACAACATGACACTACCTTCCCGGAGCTGTCACCGGTGGCCTTGGACAGTCCCGGTTCTGGAGGCGGATGAGCCGGCTATGACAACAATACCAAGAACTCCGTCCTATCGCCAAGACACTCGCTCCAATCTCCAACCCCGCCTTTCTGGAAGAAACACAGGAAGCAGAGAAGGAAAATTGGACCGACCTTGGCGTTGCGGGGGTCTTTGGAGTAAACTCATCCTCTAGGAGTCGCGCCATGACGGAGGTGCCAGAGATAACAGCCTGCCTCAACATTTGTCCTGGTCCTCCGCTGGCAACTATAAGATGTCGTCATCCCAACCCTGAGCTCCTCCTGTGTCCCTTCTGTTCCTTCTGTTCCTTGGTGTCTTTCTTCCCATGGATTCTTTGCTTATCCACCCCTGATCGCCAAACTCGAGGCTTCTTGAATCCCCCTCCCAGGAATCCAAGTAGGCTTCAGGGTTATCCGGTACCAGCATACCTTCATTCCTCTCTCACAAGAACCTTACAACAACAGCCCACTACTAGGCTTGCTGACACGCGCTGTCAGTGTCGACCGTAGCCATGGCCCAAGTGGAGGCATCGGAGACTCACGTCTCTGGCCAGAGCAATGCCCCCATGAGTCAGCCTGCTCACGCTCTCTCCTTTAACCAGGTAGCAGAGGAGCTTAAGGCTGATATCATGAATGGTTTGAATGAGACCGAGGCCAGCCAGCGGTTGGAAACGTTTGGAAATAACGATCTCGGTGATGCCGAAGGCATCCAACCCCTCAAGATCATCCTGGCCCAGGTGGCCAACGCCATGACATTAGTGAGTCTTTCTACCTCGGGGTTCTTTTCTTGTTCTTTGTTTGTCTGGCTGTTTTCAACCCCCCCTTACATTGCACCTGTCGTTACTGCCACCATATTCTGTATCCTCGCAACTGGAACCTGCACAGAGGGTTTCTTGTGCTTTGCATAACCCTATCCACATCCTATACCTATATGGATTGAAAGGCTCTGACTAATGCCGCGATAAGGTCTTGATCCTTGCCATGGCCGTCTCTTTTGGTATTAAATCTTGGATCGAAGGCGGTGTTGTCGCCTTCGTCATTATGCTCAACGTCGTCGTCGGATTCTTCCAGGAGTACTCGGCTGAGAAGACCATGGACTCCCTCCGATCTCTCTCATCCCCCACTGCAACCGTTATTCGTGGTGGAGACTCCATGGTTGTTCCCTCTGTCCACATTGTGCCCGGCGACCTTGTGGAAATCAAGGTCGGTGACACAATCCCGGCCGATATCCGGTAAGTAACCTATAGTTTGGTACTTGGCCGGTTGATCTTACTTTGCTAGACTCATCGAGGCTATCAACTTCGAAACGGACGAGGCGATGTTGACCGGCGAGTCCCTGCCAGTCAGGAAGAATGAGGATGCAGTCTTCGAGGATAATACCGGCCCTGGTGATCGTCTCAACGTGGCCTACAGCTCTTCCACTGTTACCAAGGGCCGTGCCAAGGGTATCGTTTTTGCTACTGGCGTTTGCACCGAGATTGGTGCCATTGCCAATGCCCTTCGAAAGAAGGATAGCAAGGTCCGCCCCGTCAAACGTAAGACTGATGGGTCGGCCAAACCGCACCGATATCTCGAGGCTTACACGTTGACTCTCACGGATGCCATTGGTCGCTTCTTGGGTGTCAATGTAGGCACTCCTCTACAGAAGAAGCTTTCCAGGCTGGCTATTCTCCTATTTGGTGTTGCCGTCATCTGTGCCATCATTGTGCTCGCTGCCAATGAATTCGACGGTCACCAACAGGTCGTCATCTACGCCGTTGCCACGGGTCTTTCTATGATCCCAGCTAGTCTGGTCGTCGTCCTGACCATCACTATGGCTGCCGGCACGAAGCGAATGGTGGAACGCAACGTCATTGTTCGAAACCTCAAGTCTCTCGAGGCTCTTGGTGCGGTCACGGATATCTGCTCTGACAAGACCGGTACCCTCACCCAGGGCAAGATGGTGGCTCGCGGCGCTTGGATGCCCGGCAAGGGAACTTACACGATTGAAAATTCGTCTTCTCCCTTCGATCCCACTGTTGGTGATATTCGATACGACCCTCGCCAGCCGCACCATATCCCTTTCAAGCAGGGTGGCGATGCCTGTGGTGTTATTGATACAGCTGCCAACCTGCTTTCACAGAGTGCCAGTGGCCTCACCAGCTTCCTCCAGGTCGCTTCACTAGCCAATCTTGCGACTGTCGTCCAGAAGGATGGCGAGTGGCACGCTCGTGGTGACCCCACTGAGATTGCTATCCAAGTCCTTGCTTCTCGATTCGACTGGAACCGCCTCAAACTCACCAGCCATGATGAGCACAACCAGTACAGCGAGGTCGCCGAACTGCCTTTTGATTCTGACGTCAAGCGCATGTCTGTCATCATGAGGGACAATCGCTCGGGCAAGCTCTTTGCCTTCACCAAAGGCGCTGTTGAACGTGTTATCGGAGCTTGCTCGACCTACTGCCCTACTGATTCGGATGATCAAATCCCTATTACGGACGACTTCCGTGAGGAGATCCTCCGCAACATGGAGGCCTTCGCTGGTATGGGCTTGCGTGTCTTGGCCCTGGCATCGAAGACCTACCACGTCGATCTGAAGAAGGGTGACGAGGTCGACCGTACCACGGTTGAGTGCGACCTTGTCTTCCGTGGTCTCGTTGGCCTTTACGATCCTCCTCGTCCTGAGTCTGCCCCGGCCGTCCGGGAGTGCCACGAGGCCGGCATTTCCGTTCATATGCTTACTGGAGATCATCCCGAAACCGCCAAGGCCATTGCTATTGAGGTCGGGATCCTACCCACTCGAATGGATCTTGTGGCCCATGATATCGCGGCCTCAATGGTCATGACTGCTACCCAGTTCGATGGCCTCTCGGATGATCAAGTCGATCAATTGCCGTTCCTCCCACTTGTAATTGCTCGGTGTGCTCCCAACACCAAGGTCCGAATGATCGAGGCTTTACACCGCCGGAAGAAGTTCTGTGCCATGGTAAGTTGTAGCATCCCAAGAATGATGGGATGTTTGCTGACTAGAATAGACTGGTGATGGTGTCAACGATTCACCCTCGCTTCGCCGTGCTGACGTCGGAATCGCTATGGGCCAGGCTGGTTCTGACGTCGCAAAGGACGCATCCGACATTGTTCTGGCCGACGATAACTTTGCCTCAATTGTTGCGGCAATCGAGGAGGGTCGCCGGATTTTTGATAACATCCAAAAGTTCATTCTTCACGTCCTGGCCACCAATGTCGCACAGGCCTGTGTTCTCCTTGTCGGTCTAGCATTCAAGGACCGAACAGGTCTCTCAGTTTTCCCTCTGGCTCCCGTGCAGATCGTTTGGATTATCATGGCCACCTCTGGTATGCCTGATATGGGTCTCGGTTTTGAGCGTGCCGTGCCCGACATTCTTCGCAGGCCGCCGCAGCCTCTCGAAACCGGCGTGTTCACTCTGGAGCTCATCTGCGACATGATCGTCTACGGCCTTTGGATCGCGGCGCTTTGCCTTGGTTCCTTTGTGTTGCGCCTGTATGCCTGGGGCGACGGTAATCTCGGGGAGGGCTGCAACGAGCGATACAGTGAGGCCTGCGATACCGTGTTCCGATCGCGTGCCACTACCTTTGCCTGCCTCACCTGGTTCTCACTGTTCCTGGCTTGGGAGATGATTGACAAGCGACGGTCCTTCTTCCGCATGCAACCAGGCTCCAAGCTGTACTTCACTCAGTGGATACACGACATTTGGCGCAACCAGTTCCTCTTCTGGGCTATCATGTTCGGCTTTGTGACGCTGTTCCCTCTAATCTACATCCCAGTTATCAGCACCGTCGTCTTCAAGCACAAGGGAATCAGCTGGGAATGGGGCATTGTCTTTGTCTGCGCCGGCTTGTTCTTCGGTGGTGTTGAGCTTTGGAAGTGGGCCAAACGCGTTTTCTTCCGTATCCAAGCCCGTCGGGCCAACGGAGTGAGCTGGAGAGATCTAGATATCGAACAGCGGACGTTCGGAGAATATCTCAGCTCGCCTGGGTCGAGCGATGTCAGTGTTCGTCACGGCCTCGAGAAGGTCCCCGTGCCTCCGCCGGCTGCCACGGCACAGAAGAAGTCTAGTCCTTGAACTCCAAGGCGCGGGCCGGCCCTAGAGTGGTGAGACTTACACATGCAAGGCATCGTCCACTTATCAAGTTCGTATCAAACAATGAAGCAAGGTGCGCCTTTACGATGCGCGACGCAGGACCACGAGACAATGGCATCGTTGGTTCAAGTGGTGGCGGTGCAACAAATCTGAATATAACAGAAAGAGCCATGCTATGCCGGATTATCCGAATCGTGTCAAAGTCCCTCCGAGGGTGAAGATGGCGACGATAACGATGCGACTGGGCGGAAGGTGTGAGGCCAGGAGGATGACGAAGAATGAAACTTGAAGCCAGCCTTATGCAGTGATGGATGGAATTTCGAACCCAAAAGTACCTACCTTAAGGAGCCCAACATACTCCTACAAACTGACCAATTTGGATTCATGAAATTTATGACCAAACAGAGCCATAAGTGTCGGGCCAACGGGACTTTTGTATGAAAAACGTGTGGCGGTGGGCGGTTTAATGTTGATAACTAGCAGCCAAATGACTGGAGTGTATTTCGCCGCAGCAGAGAAAGTCATCCAGGTTGATGTTGGCTACGTAATTTCTAGGGAGCAGCATGATTAAATTACTAGCTAGTACCTGGGAATAGATTCCGAGATACGGTAATTTGGCCATTGGTCTAAGACATGGCTACTTTCAGGCCCGATTACGATCGCCAGCGACTCATTTGTTTTGCGGGCGCCTAAGAGACAGGATAGAAACCTGACAAGGAGGCCTCTTCGTAATCGATTCAAATGGCATGTCTCCCCAAGAACCAAACCACGAAGTGTCTCCCACACCCGGTCGCCAACGGAGCCACTCATTTACATTCGGACCGGCCGGGAACTCGGTGCCGTGCACAACGTCGATACTGTCGCAGCGCCGCCGGGAATCCGTGACGAGACATTCTGTGAGCACTTTGGGAGGCTTGTCCCATTGTATCTCGAGTCGTACGCATTCCCTTCCTCGGCTAGCGGCATTCATCCTTGGCCGCGTCCTTATCATGGCTTACCCGTCCCACTATTTGTCTTGTCTCCTGGGACCTGGGTGTGATGGAACTTGTAGATCAAGGGAGATGGTTCCGGTGCCATCATCGCCTGTGGGGGTGTCCTTGTCCTGAGGCGGCTCGGCACATATCTACCCTTCCTAGTCCTTTCTGGCTCTAGATCCCGTTTGAGCCTCGATCTTTTCTTGGCATATTCAAGTCTATTAAAGCAATGACGCCATTTGAGATGCCTTCTCTAGACATATGCGATCTCAATATTGTCCTTGGGGCGCTGGGTGAGATCACGATGACTTGAATCGAGCAAAATTGTGGCCAAACTGACTCCTATAGGCGCCTTAATTGTCCTCTATGGCCTCATTTCAGTTATGATCAAGCAGGTCTGGTACCTGGGGGTAGCCCGTAAGTTTTACATCGGAATGGAACCTTCGTGCGATAAAAGAATTGACTGACTCTATTTGTACGTAGTCCCGGCAGTGGTGATGGGTATAGCTCTCGGACCAGTAGCAGCAAAGTTCATTGACAGTCAGGAATGGGGCCATGCAGTGAAGGACCAGACGCACGATATCACCTTGGTACGCTTCCTACAGAATGCGGGCATCACTTGCACATCTACAAACGGCGCGGTAATGAATACGATGCTGACTCTCGCAGGGCGTCACACGGGTCATGATCGGACTCCAGCTTGTCATCGCAGGCTACCAGCTCCCATCTCGCTACCTTTGGGTACGGGGGAAAGAAATGGCGATGTGCTTGCTCCCGATCATGACTATGATGTGGCTTGCCACTACGCTTTGTGTTCTAGCAACGACTCCCAAATTGACCATACTCCCCGCTCTCGTCATCGCAGCCTGCGTCACTTGCACGGATCCCGTTCTCTCACAAGCCATTGCAAAGGGCCCGTTTGCCGATATGTTTGTTGCCCGGCCACTGCGAGAAATCATATCCTCCGAGGCCGGTGCCAATGATGGATTCGGGTTCCCGTTTTTGATGATTGCTGTCTACATGATGCGACACGTCCATGATATAGGGGAAGATGGAGGCACCTCGAACGAAATTGAGCTTCTCCCTGCCGAAGGAGTTGGGCGTCTAGGCGCCGGCATTGGCGTCGCCCTTAAGGAATGGTTTCTTGAGACATGGCTCTACATGATCTTGCTGTCTGTCCTATACGGGGCTGTGATTGGATTCGGGTCTTGTAAAGCCATTCGGTTTTGCCTCAAGAAGTATGCCTTCCAACGAACTCAGTCGAACACGGCTAACGGTCTAGGAAATGGATTGACAATGAATCCTATCTTCTCTTCCCCTCTGCGTTGGGGATGTTCATTGTCGGTTCTTGCGGCGCAATCGGGACCGACGACTCTTTGGCCTGCTTCGTGGCCGGGTGTGCGCTCAACTGGGATGACCACTATCTCAAAGAAACCGAGCGGCGCCACGACGAAGTAAACCAGGTTTTTACCGCGCTTCTAAACTTTGGCGGCTTTTTCTACATTGGAACCATCATCCCATGGGCCGAGTTCCATGATCCAGACGGAACTGGCCTCACTATTGGGCGGCTTTTCCTTTTAGGCTTCTTGGTTCTGTTGTTCCGTCGGATCCCAGCTGTTCTTGCCGCGTACAAGCTGATGAAGCCCGTTTGCGCAAACTACAAGGAAGCACTTTTCATGGGCTACTTTGGTCCCATCGGTGCAGGTGCTGTCTTCTACGTCGAATATGCGCGCCGTTTGTTTCCTGATATCGGTGATGGCGATGCCGAGGAAACGCACCTGGTGGAGATCCTCGGGCCAATTGTGTACTGGCTCGTCTTCTTTTCTATTGTTGTTCACGGCTTGTCAATACCCGCGTTGGACATTCTCTACAGGTACCTCGGCGTGAAGCCCATTCACGACGATGCCATCGAGATGTGGTGTTCGTCTGTCCGAGAAGCACTCCCGGCCAACGCTGCAATGACGGGTTCCGATACCCTTATCGCATATAACCGCTTCAGTCGACCGATTGAGGCGGTTGATTTGCCGACTCTTGAGAGCTGGCGAAGGGGTGGGTCATCGGCTGATGACCCGAACACAACGGAGGAGAGAACTGAGATGGAAGAAAAGCGGGAGGAGGGACGAGCGACCATGCGACACGTAATTTAGCGTCGTGATGAACAGGGACGTGATTTGGACATCTGAGAGAACTTCAGACGCTAGCATTGTTGTTCCCTCGTGTGTTTTATTCTTTGAGCGGTCTGCTTTTCCATGCACCATTGGAGCCTTGGGACATCGCGAGAGACCAATTGCCAGGAGCATGCGGAGTATTAAGGGCCTCAAACGTGGCCGTGTGAGTTGTTCCTCCTAGATTAATAGGATAGAATGAAGATAGAGCGGGAACTCGACGTAGGATTTCGGTGGGGCTGCTCACTAGTGACCAACTCATCATGACTCTGACCTTGAGTTGGGTGTAAATCGGCGCCCAAAGGTTAACTTACAGACTCTTTTCCGCGAACTCGAGGATCAGACTCTGATCACTCGTTATACCAGAAACTTCAGAATCACCGCGATCATGACCGCAGCCACAACAACCCCCGCGGCAAAGCTGCAGCGAGAGATGAAGGTCCTCGCACTGGGCCCCATGCGAACCGGAACCGCGTCCATCGCCGAAGCCCTCACCATCCTGGGCTACAAGGACGTATACCACGGCATCAAGGCCCTCGATGACATGGACGACTGGGCCATCTTGGACCGTGCCGCCGATGCCTCGTTCCCTGTGCTCCCCACGTACACGGGCAAGCCTTTTACCCGCGAGCAATGGGACGAGCTCTGGGGGCATTGCGAGGCCGTCACCGACGTGGCCGCCGCCTTCGCGCCACAGCTCATCGAGGCGTATCCTGATGCCAAGGTGCTCCTCGTCGTGCGCGACTTTGACAAGTGGTGGAAGAGCCTCAACGAGAGCGTCATCGGCAATCTCTGGAGCACGTTCGGCCAGTTCTCCATCTCCGTCATCGAGCCGCTCGTCGGCTCGTACTCAGGTGTCGCTTCGCGGAAGCAACTTCTCGGCCTATTCGAGGCACACAACGTCGAAGAGTTGCGGGCAAACGCGCGCGAGGCGTACGACCGTCACCACCGCACGATCCGCGAGATGGTGCCGCCGGGCCAGCTGCTCGAGTACACCATGGGCGAAGGATGGGAGCCGCTCTGCGACTTCCTCGACAAGCCGGAGCCGGACGTCGAGTTCCCGTGGGTTAACGAGGCGGAGGAGCTGCGGCGGGTGATTGTGAGCAAGGTCCAGAAGAACGTGTTGGTTGCCCTCAAGGTAGTTATGCCGTGGGTTGGCAGTGCCATGGCGGTGGGAGTTGGGTCATGGATCATGATGAGGAGGAGCGGGCGTTGATAAGGATTTAAAGATGATAAATAAGGCGTGGGGGTGAGGGGGGTGAGGGGGGGGGCAGGGCATGACGTGATGAGAGACGATAGGGCCATCTAACACAAACATGAGAATATGGCAAACGACAAAGTTGGGCTTCTGGAGCAGGTAGCCGGCATATTGGTGCGGATAGATTACAACTGTACCTTAGATTTAAAAAGATTCACGCTCGGATTTCAGCGCCAGCATCATGCGGTATCGTGTGCCGTGAACATTTCTCATCGGGCCAATCCCGGAACCTCCGTGCCACCGGCGGAGCCATCGACTCTCATTGCTCCGGGCCCGGGACCGGAGGAGTCCCACTCAGCCCCCGCCCACCAACTCCAAGCGTGCTGCTAGCAGAATAGTCTAGATTAGAAGCCGTCCGGATGATATTGAAGGCCCACCAAAGGCGAGGAATGTGTATTTAGCCGTGAGGTGAAGAGCAATAGACTGGGGAATAATGAGGGAGGCAGCGAAAGTTAGTCGAGCCGGACATCATGCCCCATGCCCCAAACTAGTAACACTATGAATATTAACGGCGTTGTTTTTTCTTGATGAAACTAGCCACAAATTCGCCATAGTAGATTATTTGGTATGTCAAATCTTCAGCTTAGTTAACAACACAATTTAAATCCCATGGCAGATGCAGTGTTTTGAGTGAGGCATAATTAACAATAATCCAAGATAGTAGTAGAAACACTGACACGAAGCTAGCTAGGGGCAAGCTGAGATGGACGTAACACATGTGCATACAATTGTCTTACCACATGTATGTAAGGCGTGCATTTAGAAGCATTGTCCTAAAAGGGCAAGGATACATGATCTCATGAGAGTTATCAGGACATGCATGTGCTAGTGGCATTTACAAAATGCCGAGCATGTGTGTATGTAGATCGATGCGGACCAGGGTTGTGGAAAACCTCCCGTCTCCCGAAGATGCATGACGTTCTGGACAGGAGGCAACAGCCTCAGGATGAAACGAGGACAAATTGTCTCATCACACGCCGTAGACGTACGATGTCTGCCACGACATGCACCGCAGAAACATGCGTCTTCCGCCTCTGAGCCCATTCGCACATGCATGCATGGTATCCGTTGCCCCGATGATCCGAAGGCCACGCCACAGCGTGATGCGATGGTTGAAACGAGCACATTTTCAGCGAAAATAGGATCGAGTGTGGGTAGGAGCAAATATCGAGCTCTACTGCCCCTTGCTCGGAACCGGGAGCTGCAAGTCGAGTTGCCGGGTGTGGCGGTCAGTCCCTTTTTCGCAGATGGTGTTGGCGGCATTGGGTTTGTCCACCGGGCTACGGCTGCCAGGTGGTTTCTTTCCCGCGCCTGTAAAGAGAATGAACGGCGAAAGCCATCAGGGTTGTTACCATTCGGTAAGAACTGCGTGCAACATACGACAGGAAAACAGGTATATATATAGGCGGTTGAAGTCTCCGTCTGGTCTTGAGCGTTTTGAACCTCTGTCCCGTTTTCGCGCAGTGGAGCAATGATCACTCCAGCGCTCAGACAGTGAGTCCATGCACCCGTCAAGTGCAAAAGCCCACTAATTAACCCCCTGAAGCCTCACGCCAACCCATCCACCCTAGACCCCGCGGAAGCTGCCACCTCCCCCCGCCGCGGCTCCAATGCTGGGATCAACGACATGCGAGGGACTGGGAACCAGGAACCAGCGAGGACAGCATCGCATTGAACGAGCACGGCCTCGGGTCATGGAAACTGTAGGACGCGGTCTCCTTGTGAGATGAATCGATAGCCCGCTCCCAGGTCGCATCCAGTCTCCCGAGAGATGGTTCCCTGTCCCGGTCCGGGCGATAGGCGAGGGATGGTTCCCCACACCAACAACACCTTTACGCAACATGCCGACAAACACGAGACATCTGACAGCACACACAGAGAGATACTGTAGACACCGGCACACACAGGCACACGGCGGAATCCACTCCTCAACAACTCGGCCCTCGCGACAGCTATTACGAAGCCATCTCTGCGACTCACCGACGGCCGGACCTATGCCCAGTGGATCATCTCCAGCTCCCTCGGCAGCCATTGGAGCGGGTAAAAGCGCTGGCTAAATTGGTCCGTCCCACGAAAGCAAACCCGCTCTTCGATTCAAGCGCCCCCGTCACCGAAAGCCATTGCCCTCCGTAGCGCGGGACTGGCGCAGGCGTTGGAGGCTCCTGAAGGAGAGAGGCGGGAGAGAAATTGGCGGTGCTCGTGGTGCGGTGGTGGGGCCGGCCAGCTCTTCCTGGGTCGAGTCTTGCAGGCCAGGTCTCCCGGCATTGGTGCGAGCTCCCCCTGGCTTGCGGTCCATCGCGGGTTCCGTCAGTGAAGGCGAGGTCAAAGGTACTTGAGATCCAGGTCTAGAAAATGGAGGTGACGGCAGAATTCTGGCTTGAACACGACGCATTCATGCCCTGCGATTCACCGCCTTCGCCAAAACAGGACATACCGTCCTCCTGGGGAACCTGACCTCCAAGTACCCAGAACCTGCCATTACCGTGTGCCCCGCGTCCGTCGTGGGGGTGTGAGTGAGCAGGTGAGAAAACATGGAAGCGCGGCAGGGCGGCATGCGATGGGATGGATTGGATGGACTGCACAGCTCCGTCATGGCTGCCCTCATCAGTCCATCTCGCCATTCTATTTGAGCGGCAGCAGTCGCCTTCATCAGAACATTTCCCCGGCCGGATGGAGACCGGCATCCTGAAAACAACTCCCCCGCCGCGAAAAGATATAAAACGAGCAAAACGTCCCGCGACGATACTCTCACCACACCCACACTGCCGCACGTCACGATAACCCCCCCGTCTCTCAACAACTTGGCTAGCCAGGGACCCTCCTCAAGCCTCACGATACCCACCGAGATCAGGAGCGCAATAAAACCAGGCGCCAATTCCTGATTCCCCTCCTCTCCGTCATCCCTCTCTCACCAATCCAAACCCCAACTCATCCACCCAACCGCAGCAATGGCCAGCGTACGTTCAACCCCCAGTTCGCCGCCCGCTCGGGCATCGTTGCAGATTCGCTGACCGGCACCGCCCGTGTAGAACCTGTCCTTCGTCCTCAACAAGCCCGGTGACGTCTCCTTCGAGGAGCGCCCCAAGCCCACCCTCAAGACCCCCCACGACGTCCTCGTCGCCATCAACTACACCGGCATCTGCGGTTCCGATGTCCACTACTGGGTCCACGGCGCCATTGGCAAGTTCGTTGTCAAGGACCCCATGGTTCTGGGCCACGAGTCGTCCGGTACCATTGTCGAGGTCGGTGAGGCCGTCACCACCCTCAAGGTCGGCGACCGCGTCGCGCTTGAGCCTGGATACCCGTGCCGACGATGCCCCAACTGCACCGCTGGCAAGTACAATCTTTGCCCGGACATGGTCTTCGCCGCCACCCCTCCCTATGACGGCACCCTGACCGGATACTGGGTCGCCCCCTCCGACTTCTGCTTCAAGCTGCCCGACAACGTGTCCCAGCAGGAGGGTGCTCTGATCGAGCCCCTGGCCGTCGCGGTCCACATCGTCAAGCAGGCCAACGTGAAGCCCGGCAACTCGGTCGTCGTCATGGGCGCCGGCCCCGTCGGTCTGCTTTGCGCCGCCGTTGCCAAAGCCTACGGCGCCACCAAGATTGTCAGCGTCGACATTGTCCAGTCCAAGCTCGACTTCGCCAAGGACTTTGCTTCCACCCACATCTACACCTCCCAGCGCATCTCCCCCGAGGAGAACGCAAAGGCGCTGCTGGAGCTCGCCGACCTGCCCGACGGTGCCGACGTCGTCATTGACGCCAGCGGCGCCGAGCCCTCGATCCAGGCCAGCATCCACGTCGTCAAGGTTGGCGGCCACTACGTGCAGGGCGGCATGGGCAAGTCGGACATCACCTTCCCCATCATGGCCATGTGCATCAAGGAGATGACCGTCAGCGGTTCGTTCCGCTACGGCCCCGGCGACTACCCTCTGGCCGTCGAGCTGGTGGCCAGCGGCAAGGTCGACGTCAAGAAGCTCGTCACCGGCACCGTCGAGTTCAAGCAGGCCGAGGAGGCCTTCAAGAAGGTCAAGGAGGGCGAGGCGATCAAGGTGCTGATTGCCGGCCCCAACGAGACTCTGTAAGTTGGCAAAAGCAGACAAGACGGACAGACGGGAATCACGGATGGGAAGAAACGGCGACTCCAACAGACTGGTGAACCTGTCATGTTAGACAGGCGGCAGGCGACAGCTGAGAGTGGATCGGGGATCCTCGCTCACAAACACGGGAGAGCTCAAAATGGCCAAGGCGCCGACTAGGAACTAACTTAGAGCCTGGCAGGGCAGGATGCAGGATGGGCGGCGGCAGGGCCAGGGGCGAAATGCTTGACAGGAACAGGGCTTGACGCCGAGTCCGACGCCAGGCTTTGATGCTGGCCTCGACTGGACAGCTTAAACACAAGCCTACGGCCACGATGGCAATAGGCAAGCCACAAAACGCCATGTGCAATTACAAGTCTATAAGTAGCCAACAAGATACCATGGCCATTTCTGGCACGATTCAAACATGACGCTTACACGAATCATCAATGTTTCAGCAGTGCAGAACCGACTACGTACGTAGGTGCCGAGACTGGCAGTGTCCACAATGCATACCACAGTACCACGTCGGCAAGCTCGTGATGCACAAGCCATGGCCAGATGGATTTAGACTTACTCACTTAGGCTCTCTGGCCTTGTGATATTAACGCCCTGCGATAACGCCCTGCGCATCTAGTTCCGTGTCTAGTTCCGCAGCCTGCAGCAGCCAACAGGGGGTGGCTTCAGCCTTCCTACGACATTGATTCACCTGGGCGCCAAACAAGACTTTGGCTGCAGCGACGACACAGCCTCCATGCTTCGACAACGGCCCAATGAGCAGCGGGCCGGATATAATTGCTGCTGGCAGCGCAGAGCAGTCGGCCGACGGCAGCATTCCGTCTTTGGATGCCCTCACCATGCTCGTGCCGCTGCAATGGCATCCTGCGAAAGGAAACTCCAGACGAGGAGTCCAGGGCATGAGTCCAGGGCCTCATCAGCATCTCCCTGACATCCCGGCACTTGGATATTGGCAGTGGAGCTCGGCTCAAAATCCTGCCGTCTCTCTCCCGTCTGTAAGAGCTCGGCTGTGATGCGTAGCACGAACACGAGCCTATCTATTGTCCCCTCTTTCCCCCAGGTATGTGCATGTATGATCTAGACATACACAGCCCGCCGTTGGCCTCCCGAGATTCCCTAGATCAGATCTGCGCGGGAGAGGCTGGGAACAACAGCCTGTGGGAGTCACTGATAAACAGGCGAGAAGTGGAGAATCAGGTGGGAGATTAGGACGTGATCGAATGAGGAATCGAGTGCGAGCCGCTCGGGCTTAATCCTCCGCTGTGAAACTCTTTTTTAGCATCTGGATGGTCTGGCAGTTGGGCGGACTCGCTTCTTTCGATGCCGGCGTGCCGGACGAGGCCAGGCAAGGGGGTGGCAGATGGAGCCAATATTCAATATTCCAGGCTGGCACTGCCCGCTCCAACGCCTGTGCCGCGCCCTACGGATCGCGACTTGGCCGCTGGCACTTGGCGGCTGGACCTGGTGTGCACTCCACCACCACCTGCACCATGTCCGCCGCAACGCATGGCGCATATCCCGCCGCCCGATTGCCTACGCCGTAACCCAAACCTCCCAACAAGGCTTCACTCGCAGGGCTCCAGGGCTCCCAGGCTTCTAGCCCTCTCCCTCGTCTGAGCCGTTCCCCACCGGCGCCGCCCACGGGGGACATGTCAGTGGCCACCGACGGTGCGGCTGAGGCGCTAACGCCGCTGTCCGGCATAGCGCCAGTGCAAGCCCAGGCCCGGAAATCTGCCTTGGGCTGAGGACCCAGCGCCGTGGCGTTTGATGGGGAATTGTGTATAAGTGCTCGACACGCTCATGTCGAGGGCGCGTTGAGACAGGACTGGGAATTATTTCAAAGTGCGAAAACTTGTGTTGTGTGCTTTGTTGCTTGCCGTGTGATATCGCCTTCAACACCCCGCGACAAGCCCGGGACCAATCAACTTACAAGGTTGACGGCATCAGCATCAGCACTTTATCTCACAAGGATTGCCGAATTCGACCACTTCCCGCCGCCGCAATGGAGTCCGGTCCAATCGAGTCGCATCAGGAAAAGTCCGCCGCCGACAATGTTCTCCAGGCGCCTCTCTGGGTCACCGTCGTCCGCGGTTTCCAGCTTCTCCTCTCCCTCATCATCCTCGCCCTCTGCGCAACGCTGATGCACGATGCCTACCTTCCCGAGGAGGGCTTCTCGCTCGCCATTGTACGTCTCGCACACGCTCATGAGGCCTCATGACATCCCCTCGCCCGAAGCTTTTTTCTAACTTGTGCGTGTCGCAGTCCCTGTTCACCTGGATTGGTGTCGGCTACATCGTCCTTACTTCCAAGATCCCCTCGCTCTACTCGGCCTATAACATCATCGCCGCCATTGTCATCGACGCCCTGCTGATGATCCTGTGGCTGGCTGCCTTTGCTTCCATGGCTGCGCGCCGCGCTGGCTACGTCTACGATGTCACCGTCACCAACTGCTACGATGACGGCAGCCTCCTCGACAGCAAAACCTGCAGCCGCAAGCGCGCCTTTGATCTCGTGGAGCGCAGTAATGTCATCCTCTTCAAGAGTGGTCTCGCCATGACTGCTGCCATTGCCGGTCTTGGCGCCCTGGTCTGGTAAGTTGCCTGACGAACATGAGTAATACCCAAGTCAACTAACACCCTGGATAGGGTCCTCTTCGTCGCTTGCTTTGTCTGGACCCTGATCATGTTCCTCCGTGGCCGCAAGGAGGGCCGCTTCGCCATGGGCAGCACCACTCCCGCCACCCCCAACAACAACTACCAGATGGAGAACAAGGTCGCCGAGTCCACGCCCATGTCGCCCCAGACCTACCCCAGCCAGACCCAGCCTCCTCCTCCCCCTCCCCCCATGGACTTCCAGGACGCCCAGGGCCAATACCAGCAGCCCGGATACCCTCCCCAGGGACAACCCTACCAGCAGCCCCAGAGCCCTTATCAGCAACAGCCGGCCTATGCTCCTCCCCAGGACCAGCAGAACTTTGGCCAATATCCTCCCCAGCAGCAGCCCTACCAGCAGCCCATCTCACCCCAGATGACCGGCCAGAGCCAGCCCGTTTCTACCGTCTACAGCAGTGAGCTGGACGGCCACAACCAGTACCAGACTCCCGCCGCTGTGTCTCCTCCTCCCCAGCAGTACCAGCAGCCTTATCCCCCTCAGCACTAGAGTGGGTGATGAAAATATGAGCTGTACGAACAAATATGGAGGCATTGGCGCGCGGAGTTTGTTTTAGATTTTGCAACTGGGTACACGCAAGCAGCACATGCTGATGTTCGGAAATTGGGACTAAGAAGCTCGGGGATGTCGATATCTATTTCATGTTATCTTGAACACATAATTAAATAAAACACGATCCATAAACTAGCTGCTAAATGACTCCTTTCTGTTGTGGTGAAATCCAGTCCTTCTATAGAGGCTATAGCTTTGTTGTAAAGATGTGAGTGCTGTAGCGAGATGCGCCTTCGGCTCCAGCAGATAGTACTCAAACACTCAAGACTAACACCAGACTAACACCACATGCCCTCAATTCAATTGAATTCAACCTCAGCTCAAGATTCCGAACATAAATATCAATACATCTCAAACTCAACCCCTCTCATAACGTTGCATCGGAGACAGGCGGTGGTGCAACTTAACCTCCGAGCCGGCCCGGAAACAGAAGGCGGTCAGCCCTTTCTGCCATGCCGATGGCCTCACGTCGTGCAACCCGCAAGCTCCTCATCCGCTAGCTCCCCGAGCAGCGCAGAAACCCGCCCCGACGAGCCCGCGATCCCGTCGCCGACCTGCAGAACAAACCGCCCGCTCCGAACCCCCGACGATCGAAACTTCCGCCTGGGAGTCTTCCAGCGCGCCAACTCGAACCCCGGATCCGCAATTCGTCCCATGGCCGCCATGGCCGCCCAGAACCCGCCCGCAGAGAGGGAGAAGCTCGGAGTGCCCTCACGGAATCCCCTGCCTCTCTCGGCCTCGCAGGAGGCCCAGGTCCGAGATATCTATTACCAGAGAGTACGGAGCCTATGCGCCGAGGAAATCAAGGGTGAGTCGATCGCCGCCCGGCATCCCGCAGACACCGCCATAGCACCACATCAGACCACCCCGCCGGAGTCGGACTCTTTTTCTCAGGGACCGACCACCATGAATCCTCCTGCTAACGCCTGATTCCTGATTAGCCTTCGCTGCATGCGCCCTCGGCCGAACCTTTACCGTCTCATTCGTTTGCCGCCCCGAGCACCGGGTCATGAACAACTGCATGAAGCTTCACGCCACCCAGGACGAGCACGACGCCGCCCGCGTGGAGTGGTTCTCGATGCGTCTGGAGCGCCAGCGCGAGCGCGAGCGCAAGAACAAGGTGGCCGCCGCCCAAGAGGAGTTTATGCGCGAGTGGTGGGGTCTGCCCGAGCACGTGCGGCTATCACGACAGAAGGAGATGGAGCAGCGCGGGGAGAGGATACATGGGTTGACGACCAAGGACCGGCCACCGATGGAAGGTGAGAAGTCAAAATAAACGAATGTGAGGGGATTGTATGACAGGGAGCGGTGGTTGATGTTGCATCTGTGGCGTTCTTGGGAGGATCTTGAAATCTACGCCGCTCTGATATATGGGGGCATTGTACAGTTGACAACAGAAGTTGAGCGGGTATGTGTACGAATAACAAAAGATAAAGACAAGACAAAGACAAAGACGAGAGACAAAATACTTCTATGGAAGAAGAGCAAAAGACACTGGTCCCAAATGTGGACGCCAGCCTCGGGAATAAGTGGGATATGCGGGCGAATCCTTCTGATCGAGGCAGATCACTCTCAGGGGTCAGTTATCGTATATTATGCGCAACCAATCAGCTGTATTAGACAGGCAGATGTCGACATGGGCTTGGAATGTGTTATTATATCTATGTGAAATCGACACAGGTTGGCTTGTGTATAGGGTATTAAACCTGACAGAAGAAGGGAAGGGTTTTAGGTCGGGCGTGTTTAGAGTAACTTGCATTCACATCTTACCTGTATACATATTTTCCCATGGGCCATGCAAAACAGTCGTTTTTCAGACCAGATGTGTCGAAATTTGCGCAGAGGTAGATAGTTTCGTGGTCCTCTCATGTAACACAAAGTTTAAAGTTATGGTGCCGTCATCACCGTCGTGTAAAGCTTATTTAACAACTTATAAGCTAAACTAACTCCCTTTGACGACGCAATATATGGCTTGAGACGAAGGGTGATTGCAGTCATAATGCGGCATCTAGGGCATAGAAAGCTGGCCGTATGACGAGCGAAAAGGTGCTCCGCGTCGGCGTGGAATGTTGGCAGAAGCGGATCAAAGTTTCGGCAACCGAAAGCCTCTTAGCCAGGAAATCTAAGCGGATCAATTACTACGTATAGTAGTTGTCCACCTTGGCATGCACATTTGTCATGTTCAGATCGGTGACCAAGACTTGAAAGTATATCTTGGTGAGATCTTTACTGGTTGATGAGATGCAACCCTGCAATCTGAAAAGCTTAGATATGGTAAGAGCACGATACCAGATCCCTAGCTGTAAACCTTTCGGTAAAAGAAACCGCTTTCGTTCCGGATCCCAGGTTAGAGATCTTATTATACGCATATAATTGACGGCATCTACATGCATGGGAACAGCCGAGACAGCTACCGACACTGTAACCGGGCGTTTGTGGGTGAGTGAATGTGCATCTCGCCACCCGGCTATACGGTCTGGAGGCTTTTGCGTTGCATGCTTTAATAACTTCTCTCAAGTAGGAAGGCGGGACTTTGACAATCGTGTCAGGTCACTTTGGGACCCCACTACATCGCATCATGTTGCTTCAATGTTTGTCGGAAAGGTGGGGATGGGCTACGTAACGTTCGGAGGATCCCGAAGCGTTGAACTGTTGCAAAGAAAGCCTCAAGTTTTTATCGTACGAATAAATAAGGACTTGTGGGAGAAAGGATATCCGGGTTATCCCACATCAACGCCGATCCTAGCATGAGAGCCACGTGGAGTCAGTCTCAGAGCAGGAAACGTCTAGGAAACTCTACCAATACTACATAGCCAACGCGGGACATGGTTTCGAGATAAAAGCGCACCTTGAATAGTCAGCATTTAAGAGTATGAGCACGCGATCTCGGAAGCAAGCGCGCGGGAGCGGAGGCAGTAGGGTGGTATTGCGTGGAGCCTCGGGGATGTTCCTGTTTTGATGGCCCTCCGGAGTAAGAGAGCGGCGTCGCATGGACGGTCGTACGCCGTTCTGGTTCAATAGGACCGAAGTCAGGGTCCGTGGTTTTAATTCAATGGATCAACGGCAGTTGGCATCCTAGAACTCGGAAAGCTTATGCTCGGAATTCGCAATTGTTCGGAAGTGTGTCTAGTACGCGACAAGCTACGCAAGTCAGGTCTTGGTACTTGAGATAAGTATAAAAGCTGAAAGAGCCCCGAATCACTTGAAAGAAATTTCGTCAGGTTATGCTCTGATCCTTATTAGCCAGCAACTCTACCGATTATCCTCTTCATCATGTCACGAATCGTACCCCTACCTCATCTCTTGACGACGTCCACGCTGGACCCGTCATTTGAGGATGATATGCGCAACACTCGCATTCTATACGACTACAACGGACGAGATGAAAACGGCAACCCAGCCAAATGGCGTTACGAGTGTTGGATCTTCTCAGATACTCGCCTCGTGTATAAAATCCACGGCGGCCCATTCGCCGGGCGTCTCAACTACCAAGCCGTCTCATACCAATGCATCCGACCCGGACACCTCTGGCAAATCAACTGGCTCGAGGAGACGGGCACCGTCGTGTCTCTGGTGTACGACATCCCCGGCAAGCAGGTGACGGCCCTGCTTGCCTTCTCCAAGGGGCACTGGGAACAGGCCGAGGCAGCCCGCGGCGACAAGAGGATTGCGGACGACTTCCAGCGGTGGAGGGATCTGGCAAAGCAGGGCACGCAGACGGACAGGTTCATGCTGTCGATGCAGGCCGAGATTGTTGAAAAGCACAAGGGCGGCGGTGACCTCGTGCCTATTCTCGAGACGGACCCTACGTTTTAGTGGGATGAGGAGGAGGTGTTAGTAGGGTACAATTGGGATATTTGAAAGCGACGAGATGGCGCATAGATATGGCCGGAAAGAAATTATGTTGAATTCATCAATTCGAGTTTGTTGCAGCAATTGTGAGACTGGGTTGCGATTACTCCGTAGAGCTACTATCGTGGGAAGTTTTGGATGACCCCACTTGCGCGGGATGGTCCCCATGGTCTGATCTCTGACCGTCCTCGTCCCTGGTGCTATCTTAACTTACCAGTCACACAGAAGGACCTAACTCACGGAATAACAAAAGTGCGAGACCTGCTGTAACGAAGCGCTTCGACATGCTGACAGGTCATGAGCGATCAATTGGCCGTTGCTCTTCCCGCAATGCGACAGTCATTGCGGGTGAATGCGGTGGAGTTGGTCAGGTCTCAACAGCAGTGGTTGACTCGGGCAAGAGACTCCAATCTTCGCTCGCTCCGGGTTATTTCGGTATTCGTCATAATCGCAGCAATCGAAACGGGCATGAGACAGGCCCAATGCCGACGCCGCGAATGTTTTCCCTTGTGACTGACTCTTGGAAAGGCGGTCGAGAACAGGCGACGTATAAGAGGCCAGCGTGCTGGGGGCCGACGGGAATAAGAGGGGCCGCGTGGGAGTCTCCCGCAGAGCATGCCGCCAGTCGGTGTGGGCCTGGTGGTGATTGGAGGTGAGTTTGTGAATGGCACCATGTTGTTGATCTAGATGGATGCGGGCTTGTTACTGGACTGTTGTTCTGCTTGGTGGCATTCTGTTTGGTGGCATTCTGCTTTGTTGTCGTGTCGTGGTCGACAGCTGCGAACTGTGCTGCAAACTAGGACTGCAAACTGTTCTGCAAACCACGTCTGCAAGCTGTTCTGCACTCATTTCTGCAAACTCATCTGCAATCATTTCTGTAATCCCTCCTCCAGCCATTCAATCCCCCGTGCTGGTGATCTCACTCTCCCGCTAACCATCCATCCCGTACCGCTGCCTCCCAACCCATCACGCAGCGCCCGCATCACCCATCACCCATCACACGCCCAACATCAAATCACAACCCCCTCAACCCATCTCCCACCCGCCCGCGACCCAGGAAGTGCAAAACCCTTCCCCATCCTCATTTCATCCCGCGGCGCCCAATCGCATCGCCGCCCCCGTCCCCCTCTGCGCGCCTCCTCCGCTCGTTGCGCGAGCCCCGGCGCTTAGGCCTGCAGTGTGATACGGCTCCCCATTGGCGGCCCGCCCACGCCGGCGTTGCTATTTTGGGTCCGCTTCGACACCCCGGTGCAGCTTTCGCAGCGTGCACCGTCGCTGCGAGCGCTTAATGGGCTCGTCCGAGGGAATTGGAAGACGGGCTTCGTCAATTCTGCCCGAGGATTGGAGCAGAGCGGAGGGCATATAATATCTGGGGGCGGGCATCGCTGCTCCTGGGGAGCGTCTCTTAGATCTCGTCTCTTAGATCTCTCTTCCCTTGTTGACATCGTCCCAGAACGAACATTCGACCTGGATATTCAACCTGGACATGACCATGAAGCGGTAGCAGAGCTTGACCCCGCCTCTCTTGAATCTCGTTGTTGCTGCTTTGCTCTTTTTATTTTGATACCCCATCCATCGCCTTCTCCCCGGACACCAATACCGGACACCAATACCGCGACCCTTCTTCTGAGAAGACTTCTTCCGAGAAGAAGTACACTACACCCGCTACATCACTCTGTTTGAAACAGACAATCCTCGAAACAATGTCGACCCCGACACCCGGAGGCTTCTCGCTCTTCCCCAGCCCGAGCTCCTCCAAGCCGCCGCCCGTCAACCGGAACCAGACCCCGCGACCCCGCCGCTCCGAGTCCCGCGAGCGCCGAGCGCCCACACCGCAAGGACGCCGCACGCCAACGCCGCATGCTGTATCAACCGAAGTCTTCCAGTCGTCCTCACAGCTGGACTTGTCGTCTCCTCAAAATGCCACCGGCGATGAGCCCCAGAGCCAAAGCCAGAGCCAGAGCCAGAGTCAGAACCAGCATCGAGCACCTACCCCGGTTCAATTCGAGCCCCCCCGCCAACACCAACACCACCAACACCACCAACGCCATGACAGCCAAGCAGAAGCCGGCCCCTCATCAGCAATGAGAAGCCAAGATGCGCCCGTCCAACAACCTCGTCCCGCCGCAGACGCCCCCATCCGGGCCGAGACGGCCTTCTCCGAGGCCAACACGCTCGTCCGCAGCTCCAGCGCCCGGTCCCGGAGCTCAATAGCCAAGCTGCCGCTCTTCGACGAAGCATCCCCGTCGACCCAGCAGCCCCTGCGGTCCATCTTCCCGACGTACAACCCGGACGTGCCCCTGGGCCAGCAGAACTACGTCCCGACCCAGATGAGCCCCACGCGCATCCCCCGCGCCGTCATCAGCCGGCAGACGTACCACGAGAACCAGCCCGCCCAGAGCCCGCCCTTCCGGAGCCCCGTCCGCAGCCCCATGAGCGCCGGCTCCAACAAGTGGCCGCGGAGGGCGCCCCATGAACCTCCCATCATCCCCACGACGTGCACCACCGAGCAGCTCAAGAGCCTGTGGAAGGTGGCCAACGGGTGGAAGGCCTCGCCGTCCGAGGGCCGCGTCTACTGCATGAAGATGACCCAGGAGAAGGACGCGCCTGTGTATACCCTCTCCTCCACCACCCAGCCGTTTTACAACCTTCGCCTGGACCCCACGTCGGCGTCGGCGTACGTCACCCTCACCAGGCACGACCCCAGCAAGACGTACAAGGCCCCCAAGGCAGCAGACGCCCCCAGCTCGTCGGCAAGCAGCATCATCAGCGGCGTCGTCGGCCACGGCAGCGGCCGCTCCAGCAGCCGGAGCAGCAAGATCACCGACAGCAAGCACTGGCACGAGGCCCTCACCACCACCCTCGAGGAGGAGTCCCGCAAGCACCCGCCCAACGACGGGCTCGTGGCGCTCCTCATGCCCGTGCCCGCCACCAAGGCGGCCATTGAAAAGTCGGCCGATCCCAACGTGGTCATGATGGCGGAGCGGGAGTGTGCGCGCCTCGTCTGGGACGAGGACAGTTCCAACCACTTCCTGGTGCACCCGGCGCTGGCCACGCCCTTCTGCGTCACCATCGAGCGCTCCCCGGCGTGGTCCCGGGTCGAGTACACGCTCGAGCACCACGAGTCGCCGCAGCACCTGGCCAAGCTGACGCGCGACGGCACCGGCAGCGGGTGGCTGGAGCTGGACACGGGCATCGCGTCCAAGATCGAGTCCTTCTTCCTGGTCGACGTGGCCGTCACCGCGCTGCTGCTCGTGGCCGCCGCCGACGAGAAGAACATGCCCGCCGCCGTCGAGGCGTTTGCGCCGCCGCCGCCCCTCATCCTGTCGGCCAAGCAGGAGAAGCGGCTGAGCAAGATGAGCAAGCGCGAGGAGAAGAAGCGCCGCAAGATGGAGTCGTTTGAGATTGACGTCGAGAGCCAGAACGACAGCCTGGACAAGCTCAAGAGCAAAGCCAAGGACGTCGAGAGTAAGCTGCCGTGGCCGGTGCGGATAATAGTCAAGATCGCCAAGGGGGTTTTCGCATGCATCATCTGGGCGCTCACCATTGCTTTCAAGTGTGCCAGTGGCGTCTTCAAGCTGCTGTATAAGTGCGTGGGCTCCAAGTATTAATCGGAGAGCGATTGAGGTACCGCAAGACCGGTCCTCGTGGACATAATCAGCAAGAGTTATCAGTCCTCTTTCACGTATTTCGGGACAGCAGGCCAGGGAGCCAACTAGTCCTTCGTTTGAATGTATCATGTAGAATCATAAAACCCGCGGCGTTAGGGGTATCGATTAGCCTTTTTTCGAAGAGCGAGCACAGCGACGAGACACGAGAATAAAAAACAAAAAGACATTTAAAAAAAATCATGATATCCCCATTCTACCGCTTTCGTGTCCGCACCATAATCTTCTTCCCTTTGCGAGTTTGGCCGCCCGAGGTTGCCGTCTTGGCCATCTTTGCGCGCTGGACCTCGAGGGCCGACTCGACGTCGCTCAGGGCCTTGAGCTTTTTTTGCGCAAGCTCGAGTTGGCGACGTAGCCGCCGGAGGGCCTTGGCGCGCTCGAGTTCTGCGTCGTCTCCCTCCTTGTTCTCGGGTTTCTCGTCTGCGTCTTCGTCTTGCTCCATCTGGTCCTGTATTACCTCCTCCCTCTCATCTTCGTCGTCCATAAACACAATCTTCCTCGGTGCCTTTGGTTTTGAGGGCATTGAAAAGTCGAACTCGTCGTCGGAGTCGTCCTCTTGTTGGTCTTCCTCGTCGAGCTTGTCGAATCCTCGGGTCAAGACAATCTGTTCCTCTAGCCTGGCGACCTCCTTCGCAACAACCTGCTTCATGGTTCGAGCGTAGCCGATATCTTGCGTCTTGAGCAGCCGGACAGTATCGATATCCATTGCCTTGTTCCCACGGTCGCCCTCGACGGTTCCAGTCCATCTTCGGCCATCCATGATACGGGACCCGGGTCCCTTGCGGGACAGCATGCCGAAGTAGAACTCATCCTCGTTGCGCTCGGAGGCCTTCTCGCGGAGGGCCTTTAGCTGGGCCTTTTTCTTGTTGAAGTCCTTGGCTCGGAGGGTGTAATCCTGTGAAGCAGAGTCAGTTGCCGGCGCTGGGAGAATGGCGGGGTGGGCATGCGGCGGACCTTGTGCTTTTCGAGGAGACCAAGCCGGCGGCGCTCCAGCGGCTGAGCTCGTTCTCGGTGAGGGCGCCGCTGGACGGCATTTCGCATAGACGACATGGCGGCGGTCGTGTTCGTACAGGCGGAGGGCGACTGGTCGGTTGCTACCTGACGGATTGAACTATGCGAGCAATTCTCCAAACTCAACTGGTCGGCAGAATTTTGAAATTTTTGGCGGTGAGGCGGTAGGTGTGGCGTAGCTCTGGTCTGTCACCAGCCACAGAGAAGTGGGTCCCGATGCAAGGGACGCAAGGCGATACGAGCTCCGAGACTTAGCGCGGAGCTGAGGCAAAGGATCGCCAGATGTGCAAACCACGGACCATGTGAAATACTGGATAGTTTCAATAGGAGTTTCATACGGCAGTTTGGTGCAAAACAGGTGATGGGGAAATGGCGATCAAAATGCCCTAAAATGCACCAAAAAGAAGCTAACGAACGACAGAAGCTTGTTCTTCTTTCTACATCTCGTGTTACATTTTTCTTGCCCTCAAGCCTTAAGGCTGATATTGTGAACTGCCTGCCATGTCCCGAAAATGAGCACTGCACACTACGAATGCACCAAGAAGCCCAAGCATTCACTAGCCATTTAGTGTGACGGCCACTTTTGTCAATCAGCGATTTGGCCCCGCCCGCCAGGGGCCCTGTCTTCCCCCTACCACGTATTCCACGGATACGCGTTAGTTAGCATCAACCTTGAACTCACGACAAAACACGACAAACGGACTAAAAATAACCGCTCCACCGGTAGCACACGTACCACGGGCCGCTATGGACTCGTTCAGCCTCAAGTTGAGCTTCCGAGCCAGCTCGACTTTTGCTCCTGTGGCCACGACGCAGGCGGTTCGTGCCCCCTTTTCCCGCCGCCGGTCTCGATCGCCGTGATTAAGAATCCGCCAAGCGTCAGCACTGCATCGAGTGAGACGGAGGCACAAAGAACGCCCCTGCTAGGGGCCTCTCAACCGCACATTCCCCTGTCCGCGGAGGGCTAACCCCTGGCATGAGGTCAGTGTCTCACTCACCCCGCGCGGAACGCGTGTCCGGAGTGGGTAATCCGCACACTGCATCCACCCTCATCCATCAGCGATCAAGGGAGGTCATCTCGGCCCCTTCCCTGAACCAGGTCCAGATCCTGGCAATGGATCGGTACCTTGGTCTGCGTAGCACTGTGTAGCACTAACTTTGCAGGATTGCAGCACTATAGCACTGTGTAGCACTATGTGGGTAGCAACGGGAACCTGGCGTCATGGAGCTGTTGGTTGTGCTGACTCGGACCTGTCCTCAAAACCAAACCGGGCCCTCGGTTGTCCGTCTGCTTCACACTCTTGTCACTCCTTTCTGTGCTTCCTTTCCTTGTATTCGACCATCTTTTTATAATTGTGCGTGTCATTCCGAACCATGGCCGTTGCCCTGCCATTCAATGCCACGAGGGTCGCCGTCGTGCTTCTCATGGTCATCATCCTACTAGTCGGCTACTTCAGCAACGTATCAAGGCCACTCTTCACCCACGAGGCCACCCCGATCGAATTCGTAGCCAGCTCCTACAGCTGGGCAAACCACACCCTGAAGCATGCCATCCCCGAGAAGGAAATGACCCAACTGCCCGGTGGCGACCCCGTCGAGCTCCCGGCCATCCAGCACCTGTTCTTCACGCCTCCCGAGAACGAAGACGACATCAAGTCCCTCGAGGACAAGCGCGACGACATCAGGCGCGCCTTCCGCCAGACGTGGACTTCGTACGAGGAGCATGCCTGGGGTCGCGACGAACTGAAGCCCCTCAGCATGGAGGGCCACGATTCTCTGGGCGGTTGGGCGGCGTCCATGATCGATGGGCTTGACACGCTGTGGCTCATGGACATGAAGCCAGAGTTTGAGCGGGCCACCAGATACGTCGCCCATCTCGACTGGGACAACTCCACCAGCGAGAGCTGCAACCTCTTCGAGACCAACATTCGATATCTCGGCGGCCTGCTCTCCGCCTACGAGCTAAGCGGTGAGGGCGTCCTTCTCTCCAAGGCCATCGAGATCGGCGACCTGCTGTACGCCGCCTTCGACAACTACGAGCACATGCCTCCGCACACCATCAGCTTCCAGGATCTCAAGCTCGGCAGGGGGCACCCGGCGGAGACGCAGAGCAGCGCCGGGCTGGGCAGCATGAGCCTCGAATTCACCCGCCTCACGCAATTGACCGGCAACGCCAAATACTACGACGCCATCGCCCGCATCTCCAAGGCCTTCGACCGGACCCAGAACTCGACCCTCATCCCCGGCATGTGGCCTGTGCAGATCGACGTGCTGCACGACTTCCAGGTCAAGGACGACTCTTTCAGCCTCGGGGCGGACGGCGACTCGCTGTACGAGTATCTGGTCAAGGAGTTTGTGCTTCTCCGGGGCCGAGAGCCCATGTACGAAAAGATGTACCTCGACGCCGCGGACGCCATCCTCAAGAACTTGGCATTCCGACCAATGCTGCCAAACAAGGATGACCTACTCATGCTGGGCAAGGTCGACGTCGTTGGCGGGGACATTGTCAATTTGCGCCCTGTCCTCGAGCACCTATCCTGCTTCGCGGGAGGCATGTTCGCCATCGGAGGCAAGGTCTTTGGGCACCAAGAGCACATTGTCATTGGCGACAAGCTGGCTCGCGGCTGTGCCTACGCCTACGCCGCCTTCCCCAACGGCATCATGCCCGAGATTTCGACTCTCTCCGCCTGTCCTACGCTAGACCCCTGTGAATTCCGCTCCACGTCCATCCGAGCCACCCCCGACGGCTTCAAGTCCAAGGACAAGCGCTACATCCTGCGCCCGGAAGCCA
Source organism: Ilyonectria robusta (assembly GCF_021365365.1). Taxonomy (NCBI): domain Eukaryota; kingdom Fungi; phylum Ascomycota; class Sordariomycetes; order Hypocreales; family Nectriaceae; genus Ilyonectria; species Ilyonectria robusta. Next base: position 546,470 of record NW_025764437.1, on the reverse strand, counting down.
TCGAGAGCATCTTCATCCTCTACCGCATCACGGGCAACGAGGAGTACCGAGAGATTGCGTGGACCATGTGGACAGCCATCAAGAAGGCCACCAAGACGGGGCACGGCACATTCGCCGAGGTCAAGGACGTCACCAGAGAGGAGCTGACGCACACCGATTCCATGGAGAGCTTCTGGATGGCCGAGACGCTCAAGTACTTTTACCTCATCTTCTCCGACGAAAACGTCCTTCACCTGGATGAGTGGGTGTTCAACACGGAGGGACATGCCTTCAGATGGTCAAAATAGACACTGACCCAGGATGGGCCACGGCAGATTCAAAGGTTATGGCAAAGTGTACTGGTACCCGCGAAAAGACGGAAAGGCGTTTTTGGTGGCTTCGGATAGGGCAATGGAACGGCTGATATTGTGATTTCATGCGGGTCGGTAGTGGTAGGAAGCCTCCTGGCAGGCTTATCTATGTGCAAATAAACATAATTGATACCCTCTCATGCACCAGCCGCCGCGAATCAGCGTCACGCCGCTTCCGCGACCGCACCCTCCTTGGACTCTTTGGCAACCGGGTCCTCACCGCTCACGGGGACGACGTCCGCCGGCCGCAGCTCGGCGCCCTCCCAGGACCATCCGCCAACGGCAGCGAGCACGTCGTCCTGGTCACTCTGTAGGTGTGCTGCCTCGCGGGGCTTGTCTGGGGCGCCTGCAGTGGGATCAGCATCGGGGCGGCGTCAGGTGTTCGGAGTTCCACGGGATATACGCACCGGCTGGCATGTTTTGTCCGCCTTTGGATGACATATTATGAAAGGAGCGTTGGGGATTTAATAGTGCGAATTTCTCTAAAAAAGAATGCGCAATGTTCAATTGGGATTGGCGACTGCCTATTGCTGGTGCCATTCTGTGCCGCGCTACAATCATATATACTGCCGACGCTGCTGAGTATTTACTCCCCTTCTGCTCGTCGCTTACTCAATTGGGCTCTTCTACTCAAGGGCCTCACGAACCTCAAGAGAGCGGCCTGAGTATGAAGCTCGCTTGATAGAGCAATGCTCCGCTTTGGCTTGGAGCAGCACAAGGTTGCTCGCGACGCAACTCGCGGGGCAAGCCAAGCAAGCGAAGCAAGCCATCCTCTGTATGTACAAGGTCATGTCCCCCAGGTTGAGCAGCAAGAAAAAGAAAGTCCAACACGGTGTTATCGGCTGGTGGGTCAGCGCTACTGCACAACGAGCGATCAATGGCGATGCTGGCCTGACCAACACCGGTGTTGGCGAGCCACGCAGCGGGGGGTAGCAAATCAGAAGCCTCATCACACGTCTTCACAAAGTGACGTGTGGTTTTCTCCGCTCATTCCTCCCGTTGGAGTACGTTGCTCATGGCCTCGAGCTCAAAGCGGCGCCGGAGCTCAACACGCCACGCGCAAATGAGTTGGCCGCCCCATGCGAGCCACAATGCTCGGTACCGCTCTTCAGTCGGAGAGGGGAGTACCCAGCAGAGCCGCATTGCTCTTTTTTGGAGGAGTAGGTTACTCATTTTCTTTGGAGTAACCTGCTCCCTGCACCTAGTGCATTAGTCTGGGGGAAAGAAGGATATAGGCCAACCATCATTGAGTGGCGTCGCCGCAGGACAACTTGGTGATCCAAACAGGATTGCGCACAGAAGTCGGGAAAAGAGGGGAAGCCTGTCTCGTCAAATGATTAAGTAGCACTTAGATTGAGGGGGGGGGCGCGAACCATTCTTTTTTGCCTTTATTCTCCTCATTGCCTCGTGTCGTCTCCTCTATCACATCAAAGTGCATGAGTGCACAAGTGCACCATGGCGACCAAGACCCCAAATCTCGACTCCTACACGGAGCTTTGCTCCTTTCGTAGAGGCGCCTCGCGCGCCAATGAGGCTGGGTTGAGGGCCAATGATCATCTTAAAAGAGCCCTCTCCGAGATTGATGGGCTCTTGGCCGGTCTCAGCTACCTCGACGAGACGGATCCCTTGGCCCCAAGACCAGGAAAAGCCCCGGCCGACGCCATCGAACTCGAGCTCGATGGCTTCCTAAGCCGAGAATCCCCTTCGGAGCCTGCAGCCACCTACCAAAACCAGGGCGATAACACGACAAATCCGGGGCCGAAGACGCGGAGTACTGGCTGGTCCTGCGTCCGAAACGTTCGAGACGGCATGAATCGGCAATGGCAGCAATTCAACGACCTGGCAAGCGAGCTCAACAATGACGCCATCAACAAAATTCGTGGAGATTACGGCAACGCCAAAGGCCTGCGCGAAACCGGCGTTTTTGCGTTCCGCAACACCTTGACAGGCCCGGCGCCGAATGACTTGCGAAAAGTCTTTGCCTTCACTAGCCTGTCCTATGTTGTGACGTGCCTTCTTCGCGAACTGGGTAGTTTGCCCAAAGAAGAAAAGGTGCTGTCGGGCATCCAGGTCTGGATGAATGCGATCCAGGACAGCAAGGAACGGCGAGCTTTCACCATCCTCGCTAGCCATCTCTGGCCAGAGGCCAAGAACTACATCCACTTCTTTGACCTTGAGACGCCTGAACCAAAGCAGACTGGAGCGACACTTCGCAGAGATCAATGGACTGGCCCTAGTGATAGTCTCGATGCTATTCTGTGTCAGCACATGCCGCCCATTGGCAACGACATCGGTTCAATGATGTCCTCGGCAAATCCCTTCCAGCCAGTCGCCATTCCCGTGTCCAATGCCGGACCTCTGCAACAGGGACATATCGATATCCCTGACCGAAACCCTACACATGGGTTTTTGGATCATGTTTATCACGTCACCGATCTGACATTTGATTCAGTGGAGTTTTGGCAGTTTCTGAAAATCCCTGGCATAGACGATGGCTCCTCGGCTTTGCCAATGACTAACCAAGGCGGACTTCCAGGGCTGCCCCCGGAGACAGGTCAAGGCTTTGATCCGGTCCCGATGAGCCCAGCAGAGGAAGACGATGCGGCTGAGGATAGCTCGCGCCCTGACAGCGGCGTTTCTGTGGAATCTCTCAAGAAAACACAGCTGTTCACCGTGTTTTCCGTATTATTCAAAGTCCTCAAGCAGCTATGCTTCGTCCTCTCGGGCCAGGGAATGACGGCAAAGGACCTTTCCTCGTTTCTTGCCTTCTTCCAGGAGCAGCACAGTATCAAGGACCACATTGACGAAGAGTTCATGCGGCCCTTGCGGGACGAGGGTGGTTCCAAGGATGCCCCCTCTCAGGCGATAGTGTCGGTCGCGAGCAAATTCGTGAACCTGGGGTACTTGCAGACCGTCGAAGAGGTGACGGCCTATATGACTATAATTGGACGGGTGAGTAGAGAAAACTTGGCTGAGGGTAGGAGTGTAGTTCGTATGCTAACAATGATGACATTGCAGGAGATTTTCGATGTCGATGCAACAGCATATCAGCGGTTCATGGAATGGATCCTAAAACCGTCACGGAGCAAAAGCCCCAGCTCGCCGACCAGCTCGGTGCATAAGCCAAGGCGATCCAGTGGGGGAGTTGTCAAGAGGAAAGCCGTGGTCCAGTCCGGGCTCACAGGGTAGGCTCATTGATGGATTCCCTGGTTGCAAGTTGCTGACGCAAGCCAGAAAACGGTTCTTTTGTGGGAACTGTGGAAAGTGTTTCGACAGAAAGTACAACATGCAACGACATGAGAAGATTCATTATACCAAGAGACGAGAGGTTATGCCGGTGGCTCCGGTGATGGTTGCGGTGTCATGATGTGGTTGGGTGTTGGTGGGGCTGATTGCTCTTTTGTTAGACGGATAGGTCATGCTGCGGGCGGTGGATTTGTCGATATACCTGGAGCTAGCTGTTTGTCCCAGGGGTGTGTTTTGTATTACAGTTGACAGAATGAACATGTCTCCTTGCGGGTCTGGGGTAATAAGCGACGATGATATCGTTTCCGCTCCCGCTCCCGGTTTCGCATCTGAGAGTTTTGCTGCCAGCACTCCGCCACAAAAGGAACCACCAGGCTGGTCAAACTACGATGTTTAAATTAGAGGACGCGTGGGATGTTTCTGAGGGAGGGCGAACCCCCATCGAGTCCGATACCGAGATGTGTTGTCCGTGGACAGGCAAAGCTGAAACCAATGCAAGTTCTATACCGTGGCACGAACGGGAGACTCGGCCACGTCACGCCTACACGTCTGGTCGGAGAAAAATGCACTCGTCAATCAATCACGATGATGATGGCTGCCAAGAGCATTCGTCCGATGCCACACCGATGGGAAGTCCACGAGGTCAAATGCCGGCAGTCGCGGATTAACGACAGTGGTGCTTCGGAGAGGCCTCCCGGACCGGCCGGGACTGACCAATATAAGCGGCCAAGATGAGTGTGCCGCCACACGGAAACACGTTTTTGATTCTTGGCATGACGCTTCGATGTGGCTGGTGGAGGGACAACGCGTAGTCCGGTGTGGCAGCTGAGCGAAGCAGGCTGAGGACGAAGATGCTTGGTATGCTGAGCAGCATGAATCCCAAAAATAGCAAGGGGCAAAGACTGTCCCGGACCAAGCTTAGAGGCTTAGGCTGGGGCAGATTTCCCCGGTCCCCAGAATTCTTGACACATTGAATGGCAGCTGCCTTGGAAGATTGGAACAGCGCGATGCCCGAATCAGGGCAAACCGGGCGCGCTGGGGGCATGGGGTTGGTGGTGCTTCTCGCATTGTGCCGAGCCACAGCCACATCCCCTCCGTCATGGAATGTCTTGGCCTCGAGTCCCGATGAGGATCAGCCGCTAGCCGGGGCCGAGTGTTACAGGGCCTGCCGCAATTGAGATGAGCGAGAGGGAATAACTGCAAGTGGCCGGGAGGATCAATAGCGTACGGATCGGTGGTGCAACATGAAGGGGAAGGGAGAAAGGGGGCCACGGGTAGAACCAACACGACGAGACCGCACACAGCACAGCGGCGCAGGGAGGACCGCCTGCAAAACGAAGCCGGTGATAGGGCGGCACGCACAGCGCAAACCGGCAGCTGGACGCATGGCGCAGTTCCCACGATGGGCCAAGGGTGGCGGGGGCGAGCCGGCCAAGAGCCGAAGATGGGAATACGCAGGATGGGAACATGCAGGGCCCAGCCAACGCTAAAAATTGACGGGGCCTGGTTTTGCATGCGGCGCTCCTCTACAGTACCTTCGCGGTACATTCCCCTGTGCGGCGATCGCCCTGCAGCGCAATGTATCGCGCGGTAATGATGACGAAAGGGATGGGCGGACCCGGCGTGGCTAAGGCCCCTAGCGCTCCCTAAGGTGACGCCAACGCGGGCTCAGCAGGGGTCCTCTCTCCCTCCGCCTCAGTGCCCGCGTACCGCGTATTCACTCGGCCTCTCCAGAAAGCCAAATCGAAATGACGGGATGCAGAGTAGGGGAAATGAAACACGCCTAGGCCCGAGAAACAGATATATGAGTTGTGCCCCCTTCAATCATTGGGGTTGAATCCATCATCCATCCAACAGCTAATCAATCGCCCATAAAGACATTTCACTTCCCTCCGTCACTCACACTCGCCACCACCGCCCTCCATTTACAACTACACCACATCTCAACCCAAACACCACCACAACAACCACCTTCAACATGCTCTTCACCAAGGTCTCCATCCTCGCCGTCGCCGGCCTCGTCGCCGCCAACGCCAACATCAACGAGCGGTATGTCCCCCCACTCACCCCCTCCTCCAACCACATGCTAACTCGCACCCCAGCGATGCCCGCGTCAACGTCCGCGAGGCCCAGCCCATGATCACCGCCGTCCCCATGGCGCGCAGCGAGCGCGACATCAGCGACGTGGTCGACTCGGTTGAGAACATCGTCAACGACGCGTCGACCTTCATCGAGGGCGCAAAGTCCAAGGCCGAGAGCGCCTTCAACGACGCCTCCACCGCCATCGAGGGCGCAAAGTCCCGCGCCGGCAGCTGGTACTCCGACGCCGCCTCGCACGTCTCCACCGCCATCGACGGCGCCGAGACCTGGATCTCCACCAAGGCCGGAGCCGCCGAGACCTGGGTCTCCACCAAGGCCGACGCCGCCTCCTCCGCCATCCAGAGCGCTGCCGACGCCGCCTCCAGCGCTGCTGCCAGCGCCTCCAGTGCCGCCAACAACGACAACGCTGCTCCCAGCGCGCACGACTCCAAGGCCGGTATCGTGGCCGTTGCCCTGGCTCTCGGTGCCACTGCCTTTGGCTTCATGCTTGTCTAAGCACCTTCTCCATGACACTTCTTATTTCACGTAGTGCTGCCAGCGAAGTAGCACCTCGTCTTGTCTTTTTACTTGACCACACATTTCACGGAGTTTTTGGGGCCTTAAAGGCTGGTCAGTCGTTAGCGCATCCGCAGTGAAACTGCGAAGAGACACGGGCATAGGGAAACGATGCATCGTGTTTTATATCCCCTAGATAGACAGGCAGGCGGACCTGGGTTGTGATACGTTCATCAGATACCAAACAAGCATTTTTTTCAAAGCATTTCGTCTCTTAAGTGACTTGTCCTTCATACATACTCGCGCCACATGTCCCATTTTGTAACAGGTCATCGAGGTCGAGTCAGGGTCGGTCTCGTTCAATACACTTGTTACACGTTGGGTTAATTATCGATAACAGTCAAGCCACTGCTAGTAGCTAAGCACTAACCCAGTGTCGGACTGTCTAACAACGGGATCTGGCAAGGTTTCCTACTATTTCTAACGTGCCGTTATCCTTCCCCAATAGTCCCCTTCTCGAATGTCACTGAATTCCTCTCAATAACCTTATGCCCCTTTTCCAAAAACCTTGTTCTCAGCTCTATGATATTTAATGATCCTCTCGCCAGGTTGACAGATCAGGTCAATCTGCAGCTCACCAAATACCCACGACCAAGAACAAACACACTACCAAATCAATATGCCAATGCCACGACTCTTGTTCAGCACCACCCGTACTCTTCTTCAGCCTGAAACCCGCCGCAACAACCAACCGAGTACCAATCAAAGCTACACCAAAAACTTGCAGCGCGATCTCAGGATGCAGAATGCGGGACACACTACTTGGGATTCATATGTGCGGACGGCAACGCTGATGTGCGCGAGTAACAATACTCTTTGTTAAATTGATGATATTTGTTTGGCAACTGGCCCTTCAATGTCTCGAGTCATTTGTGAACATTGAAATGATGGACTATCTACTTTTCTCTATATTTTGGTACATGGTCGTCGTCGTCTAGTACAAAGACAGGAGTTATGTTACAGTTGTTTACAGAGTTTTCCCGTACGTTGTCTCTCGTCGCATCGTGTGGCGACATTAGTACAAACCAACGGGTCAATTACATGATGAGTCGTGATTGATACAGCCAGCACCACGAATGTCCGCCAATGGACCAACATATGTGATACTCCTGGCTCCGATGCAAACCTCACTGAGCCGTTCGAGGCAGGAGTTGCAGTCCATAAGGCTCGAGTTGCTCGTTAGTTAGCTTGCTGGGAGACTTGACAAACGGATCCTCGCCCTTCATCGTCTTGGGGAACGCTATGACATCTCGCACCGTAGGCGTGTCCGTCATGAGCGCCACCAGCCTGTCAAAGCCCAGGGCGAAGCCGGCATGCGGAGGGCAGCCGGATCGTAGCGCCTCGAACAGGTGCGCAAAGTCCCCGATGCGCTTGTCCGCCATCTTGAGAATGTCGCGCATGATGAAGTCTTGCAGGTCAGCAATGTGGATACGCTCGCTTCCGCCGCCGACCTCGACGCCGTTCAGGACGAGGTCGTACGCTGCGCTCTTGGCCTGCAGGGGTTCGGTGAAGAGTAGTTCTAGGTCGGCCTTGGAGAAGGGAGCTGTGAAGGGGTGGTGAGACGCGGCGATTCCAGCGGCGCCCTCCTGACCAGGCTCTCCCTCCTCGGTCGGTTTGAACATGGGGAATTCGGTCACCCAGACGAACTGTAACGACCCGGGCTCTCCCATCTTGGGTTTGGCCATGTACCCAGCCTCGACGAGTGCCTTCCACAGGGCGATGCGAATATCGCCAATCTTGGTTGATCCCGAGCAGTACTGACCAACAGGCTTTTCTCGGGCCTGGAAGACGACGAGGTCTCCATCCTTGATCTCTTTTCCTTCAGAGACTAAATCCAACACATTCTGGTATTCGAACCCGACAGATGAAAAGCCGCTCATGGGCTTACTCGTGTCGCAAATAAGAACCTGGGGCTTTCCGTCCGGGTTTTCACCTAATGCGGTTGGTAAGTCGTCCATAAACTTCATGACAAACTTTCGCGCCTCTGTGGGGGAGCAGCCGTCCAGCTGGAATGTAAACGCCTCAACTAGAGGGTCGTCCATGTGAGTGATCATGCTCACAAACTGCTGGTAGGGACCAAGGTCCGGGATAGCATGAATCTAGTCGCTGTTAGTGATTGGGGTTGGTCGAAGCCAACGGAACTTACTTTGTTTGGGATGCGCAGGTCTGGCTTGTCGCTTCCATAGTCTCGGATGCAGTCCTGGAACTTGAGTGTCGTGAATTGATGCGCATCAAGCTCGTCAGGCGTTCGAGAGCTATTGGGGATTTCAGACACGACCGGAATCCGCTCCCCCCGGATGTCCTTGTAGCTATGCGCCGGCCTCAACGCCTCAATCGCAGCCAAGATGATGTCGTTTACGTCCTGCCTAACCCTAGGCGCACCAGCAAACGCCCACTCCATATCGAGCTGCGTGAACTCGGGCTGTCGGTCCGCACGCGAGTTCTCGTCGCGGAAGCAACGGGCCCATTGCATGTACCGCGAGACTCCTCCCGCCATCAGGACCTGCTTGTACTGCTGGGGGCTCTGGACCAGCGCATAGGCCATGCCACGCTGGCGCATCGGGACCAGGAACTCCCGCGCGCCTTCGGGAGTCGACTTGAAGAGCGCCGGTGTCTCGATGTCGGTGAAGCCCTTCTTCAGCAGGCTCTGCGTCAGCTCGCCCTTCAGCCATGAGCGGAACTTAAGGCGGGCCTGCAGCTCGGGGTGAAAGCGGATTTGGTAGTGGCGCTTCGTCGGTGGGAACTGCACTTCGGGGGTGACGATGAGGTTCTGGGGGACAGTGTTGAGGGCTCGAATGTCTTTGAGGTAGACGGTTGATTTGGAGGATGCCTCGTTGAGAGCTTCCCGGCTGGTGTCGGCGGGTTTTTGTTGGATATCGACCAGCACGGGGCTGTTGGCGGGAACCTGGCGGAAGATGGAGTGGGCAGCGGCGTCATTGCCAGCATCTGAGCAGATCTGGATCACATCCCCCGAGGCAGTGGTGAGGTCGGCAAAGGAAAGGCTCTTGGAGACGTTCCTCCTCTTTCCCAGGAAGCCGACTCGCCTGCCGTCTTTTCCGTCTTCAAGAGGTATATCCGCGTTGTTATCTAGCCACATGTATGAGACGCCGTCGAACAAGGAGTTTCGCTGGACTCAAAGGATCATACATACACTTATCCCATGCACCCAAGAGCTGTTCCTTCTTAGAAGCACGAGCAAGAGAGCTCTGGGCAAAGCTCCTTGTGAGGCATTGCCGGGCCCGTAGCGATGTCAGGGAGCCCGTACAAGCGCCGCGACGCAGCGAAAGGCTACAGCGACCTAAGGGAAGCACCATGACCAAAGAGCAAGACTCAAAGGGTCGGCAATGGGAGCAATTGACTCATGATGGAGGTGAGCTCCTGGTGGGCCGACGCCGAAGAAGGTGGGCTGCCGCTGGGTGAGGTTCAGCCGAAGAATTGCCCGCGGGAACCCCACTACGCGCCAGGCTTTAAAATCTAGAACTGCGGCTCGCGTTTTTCTCTTTTCTCTTTTTCTCTTCATGACCCTTCACAATTCAAATAAACGTGAGTACAGCTCCCACCCCGTGCCAACGGCGCCGTCCCCCGACATTGTTGCTAACTCTGCCTCTCCAGATGATGAGAACCGCGTGCCTAATATGATGCGGTGCCACCTCTCCAGACCTCGAAACCCTCTCCTTTGGGAGCTCAAGCGGTTCCGGGGCGAGGGGAGATTGGCACCATGAAATGGGCGTTCGACACACCGACCTTGTTATAAGCATCGGACGCGTTGGGAAAAAGCTCTGACTTATTATGAATGTGAAGAGGATTCGATATTTTGTCCAGAGGTCTGGTCCGTGAACAAGCATGGACGTTGGTGCCTTGCTTGGGAGATCTGACACTCGAGATGGGACGAACGGCCAGGTAAGTATTTTGATATTTCAGCGTTGCATGTTTCCACTTAATTACCTGCCACAATTCCGGAACAATTGAATCGAACCCTCTGTTTCCGCAACTTAATGTCCCATCAATCCCATCGTGCCGTGTCGCTTGTCCTGTTTCGCATCGTCGTCGCACCTAAACCGTCCCGGCCAAATAAAGGGATTGGGATTTGCGAGCCACCGTAGCAGACGTGCCCAGCCCAAATGTCGTGACACGTGAACTCTACGCAAACAACACTTGGCAGTGTCAGTGTCCCTGGCTGCCTCCTTGAAGCCCAATGAGAACGTCACCAGTGCGTCCCCCGTCAGCCTATCTGTAGATGGCATCCATTGCACCCAATGCAGCCCAAGTTGATGCTCACATTCATCCGGACTGGGCTCTGGCCGAGGATGCCCGTGGAGCGCACTTCGTCAGCGGCTCTTCAGCGCTCCGCCGCCCACACGGGGTGGTTGAGGTGCCCGGAGTCCTCAGCGCTAGACGTGCTAGGCTCACAGCTGTCTCCAGGTCCAGTTAGTGACGACATCCACGCCCCCTAGCCCGACGGTCCCTGGAATTACAGTGGCAGGTCGCCCGCCGGGCCCGACGTGCCTGTTAGCCCGGTACGCGTGCAACCACCGTCCCAGCCACCAAGTTTCCGCCGAGAGACAAGTCATTCCCCAAGTATCCCCCAATCCCAACGCCTCCGAACTTTCCAGCGCGTCCCCCACTAAAACCCACTAAAAGTCCACTGCCCGACCAGCCTCCAGCACTCTCCCCAGCCCGTACCACACACCCCTTGTCGACTGTCTTGTCCTGCCACGCTCGCATCTCCCCACGCCCCCCCCCCAAATCGTCCACGTCCCCCCCCCCGGCGTGGATGCGGACCTCTCTCGCTCTGCGTGTGTGCGAGTTGTGCGCTGGCGACCTGAACGACGACGACGACGCCATCGACAATCGACGAGCTCCCCAGCTTGCTCCCGCCCCCGCAACATCTCCTCCTCCGTCTCCCTCTCCCGGACCGCCGGTTCCCTCTCCGCATCGTCACTGCCGGCCCCGTCCATCCCGCGGCCTCCGTGCTCTCGCTCGCTGCTTTCGTCCCCCCGTCCGGCGCCGTCGCCCAGCTTGCCTCCAGCTGGCACCATGTCGAGCTCCTTCGAGAAGTCCGTCAAGGGCGCGACCAAGATCAAGGTGCGTGCGCCCGCCTGTGCCGTCATGATGGCTCTGCATCTGCCTCACGCCGCGAGCTTCCCCCAGCTAACACTCGAGCTCTCGCTCCCGTTGCCCAGAATGCTCCGCCCAAGACGAAATACATCGAACACATCCTCGTCGCCACTCACTCCGGCGAGGCAGGCATCGGCGAGGTCTTCCGCGCCCTGCAGAACCGTCTGCGCGACTCAACATGGACCGTCGTCTTCAAGAGCCTCATCACCGTCCACCTCATGATCCGCGAGGGCTCACCAGACGTCACGCTCGCCTTCCTCTCCACCCACCGCAACCTGCTCGCCATCAGCAACTTCACCGACGGTACGTTACGTCTCGCCCAGATAAACCCCTCGTCGTCACCCCACGAGTCGAGCCGAGACGGCAAAGCTGCTGGACATTGTAATTGACCCTCGTGCAGCCCAGATTCAAGGACGGAATATCCGGCATTATGCCCAATATCTCACCGAACGAGCGCGAGCATACCGAGATACCAAGACCGACTGGGTCCGCGCCCCCGAGTCAAGACTCGAGAAGATGTCGGTTGAGAAGGGCCTATTGCGCGAGACAGAAGTGGTACAGCATCAGCTTTCAGCCCTGCTCAAGTGTGATGTAAGTCTACACCACGAGACATGAGATGGACATGACCACGTCCAAGGAATGGGCATGGCGGGCTACAGGGACTAATATATCGACCAGGTTATGGAGAATGAGCCCGAGAACGAAATCACAATCACCGTCTTCCGATTACTGGTCCTAGACCTTCTAGCTCTGTTCCAAGTGCTGAACCAAGGGTTGATTTCTATCTTAGGTTTGTCTTCGCCGGCCACATGTCTCAGCCCGGTCCCCAGCTGACCCCTCCACTCCAGGTCACTTCTTCGAAATGTCCAAGGTCGACGCCGAGCGCGCAATGGCCGTCTACCGAACCTTTACCCGCCAAACCGACCAGGTCGTCCAGTATCTCGGCGTGGCGAGGCAGTATGAGCACCACACGCGGGTCGAGGTCCCCAAGCTCAAGCACGCGCCCGTCAACCTGGGCAAGCAGCTCGAGGAGTATCTCGGCGACCCCGACTTCGAGGTCCATCGGAGGCAGTACCTGGCCGAGCAGGATGTCAAGAAGACGGGCGGCTCCAGCTCCGGCTCCAAGATGTTCACGTCAAGCAAGAAGAAGGACTCCGACTTCCCCGAGCCAGCCTCCAACAATCCCTTTCCCTCTGCCGGCCCAAGCAAGGCTCCCGAGACGAAGCCCCAGGCCAACAAGGGACCTGACCCGGACCTCATCGACTTCTTCGACTCGATTGAGCAGAACCAGACGACGCTCCAGGTCAACCCTCAGCAGCCGCAGCAGCAGCAGATGAACGCAGCCGCTTTCCAGACTCAACCCACCGGCATGACGTTCCAGTCCAACGGCTTCGCGCCGCAGCCCACAGGATTCGCGACCAACAGCCCCTTCCAGGCGCAGCCCACCGTGTTCGTGCAACAACCACAGACACAGCCCCTGCAATTGCTCCCCGACTTCACCGGCGCCGGCTTCGGAGGCTTCACGCAGCAGAGCTTCCAGCCCAGCTCCCTCGCGCCCATCCCGCAAGACTCGGTGGCGAGCTTCCCGACGGCCGGGGCACAGCCTATGCAGAACGGCCAGCCTCAGGGCCTCATGCCCATGGCCACGGGCAGCACCAACCCGTTCCGCCAGTCGATGCTCATGGCCCAGCAGACCGGCATGCCAACCACGTCGATGCCCTCGTCCGCCTCAACGCCGGCCCTCAGCACCAACCCCAACCGCCAATCCACGAACCCCTTCGCCCGCTCTCCGCAGCAGAACAACCCGGTGCCCTTCCAGCAACTCCAACAGCAACCCCCGATGCCCCAGCTCCCTCAACAGCAACAAGCTCCTCCCGCCGCCGCTCCTCTCGTCCCCGCCCAGACCGGAACGAACCCCTTCGCCCGGCAAGCGACCCAAGCGCCGCCCCCGATGCCGGATCAACGGCCGCAGACCGCCGGAGCCGCCCTCATCTCGCAGCCCACCGGCACCAACCCCTTCCGCCACGGCGCCTTTGTCAACCACAACACCGGCGCCGGCTGGCAGCACAACCAGGCGCCTATTGGCGGCGGCCTCGACCAGCTCGAGACCGTACCTGTATTCCCCCGACCCGCCCAGCAGACGCCCTGGCAGCAATAAGAATCGGGTCCCATGTCGCCTCACGCGGCCTCTCCTTCTCCCTCCACCCCCCTTCACCATCTGTACCTCCTCTCTGGGCTTCCAACCCCCCTCCCCATACCACCCGCTCCCCTTGGAGCCCGTTCTTTCTATTTTGTACCTCCTTTCCGCATTGTCAGCGAGGCGTTTCTGGGGATGAGATCGAAAACGGGATCGCAAAAAGGCCGGACGAAGGTCGACATTGCGTGGGACGGCACACTCGCAAGCATTTCGAAGACGGCATCGCCCGCATCCATTTTTACCTTACCTACGGCTCTACGAAAGCTGGCAGCAGTGCCCCGTTCCCAATCTGCACGTCTTTTTTACCTCCCTCCGTTTTGCTTCCAGCTCTTTTCTGTCTCGTGGTGATTTTCTTGGTCTAGTCTAGCAACACTTCCAAAAAAAATCATGGTTTTATTAAATATCCTTGCTTTTTAGCGATTAACGCTTTTTAATCTGCTTCATCTTGTACCCGTGTCCGTGGTATCGTTTGCCCTGTTTAATCCCTGTGTCTATACCGAGTTCTTCGCGGTGCTTGTACATCCGAGACTCCCCCCTTTTATTTCATCCTGAACGCCGTGGCTATGCCCAATGAAAACATATAGAAAATACAAAATCCTGAAGAAATTATCACTCTTGCAACCTGCGGATGTATTAGAACGGGTCGTCGAGATCCATCTTGCCACCGCCAGCCGCAGCCGTCGCCGTGGGGACCCCCTTTTCCGCCTGTTCGTCGCAGATGAAGACACCCAGACCAGAAAAGGCCTCGAACAAGACACGCGTAAGGTACTCGTCTGGGTTATAGCCACCAGCGCGGAACTCGGTCTTGGTGCGTGCCGACTCGACCCACTCGTTGGTGTAGCTCCCCAGCTTCTCCGGAGCCACGTCGATCCTGTCCGGGGCCACGACGAGGCCGCCATAGGGGTCGTAGGGCTTGTCGTCCACCACAGCGACCTTCTTCTCGCGCAGGCCGCGGATGGACAAGCCTCCAGCCGCAGCGGTGGCCGAGTCCATGAGGGTGTCGCGCTTCTGTTGGCCGCGCTTCTTGAGCATGATCTTGTCCATGGCCTCGGTGGCGCGGCCCATCTCGGCGTTCTGCAGCGAGTCTAGCATCTCCTCGCGGAAGCGCAGGGCGTTGACCTTTTCGTCGGCGTCGGCCTGGCGCTCCAGTTGGCGGCGCTGGCGGGCGGCGTCCTGCTCGGCGGCGATGCGGCGCTGGCGCGTCTCGTCCGACTCGCGCGCCAGGCGGCGGTTGCGCTCAATGTCGGCCTTGTGCTTGGCCTCCCACTCGACCAGCTGCGACTCGGCCTTGCGGCGGGCGTCGTCGGGGCCATTGACCAGGTCGTCGGTTAGACACTCGACCATGTACAGGTAGTCGTTGAAGGAATCCAGCGTCTCAAAGTCCTCCTCGACCTTGTTGAAGACGGCAGCGACGCGGCGACGAATATCGACCTCACGCTCGACGCTGAGGTCGGCGAAGAAGGCGGATTTGAAGCCGCGCAGACGCAGCGTCTTGTGGCAGCCGGCGTAGGGGCACTGGTTCGGCCCGTCCTTGAAGATGCGCTCGACGCACGTCTTGCACATGCGGTGGTAGCACTCCGGGTTGATGCGGAACTCCATGTCGCGGTTGAAGTAGCGCGTCGTCTTGCACACGGGGCACGTTTCGTCCTGGTCGAGCGGCGCAGGGGCGGAGGCGGCGGCGGCGATGCCCGACGAGTGCCGCACGGAGATGGCGCTGCCTCCGAGACGAGACATGTTTGGATGATTCCGCAGTGGGTTTCGTCGGGGCGGGTGGGTTGGAGCTTCTGAGGGCGGGTTTGCGGGTGAGGGAGGTGCAGTGAGGAATGCGGTTGGTGTTGGTAATGCAGATATTCAATGGCGGTTTAGGCGCGGCTGAGATAACAGGGAGCTGGGCGCCCTGCAAAGCTCCCTATTGGCCGCAGCTTCCGGGCCATTGACCCGCTCTCCGGCTGCCCCTCCATCCCAATCTATCAGCCTTCTCATCACTGCTTCCACCGTCTTCTCCAGGCTTTCCTAAGCACCAACACCACACATACAACTTCACCATGGCCGACAAAGGTACGTTTGCGCTGCGATTTGATTACGGCACTACGGATCAGCTCTCGGTGCAGCTAGCAGCGGAATCTATTTGCTAACATCCGCCACTCCTGCTACAGAGACCACCCCCGCTGAGGACGCCGCCGCCCGCGCCCAGGAGGCCCAGGAGCAGGCTGCGCTGCCGTACAAGTGGACGCAGACCATCGCCGACCTCAGCGTCACCTTTACCGTCCCCGGAAACCTCAAGTCGAGGGATCTCGTCATCGCCATCAAGAAGCAGACCCTCTCTGCGGGTGTCAAGGGCCAGGATCCCGTCATCTCTGTACGGAAGCACAGTCCTCTTCCATCGACACCAGGGAGACACAGCTCTCTTGAGTCTGGCGTCTCCCGGTCTCTCCCTGCGGCATGATCCATGGCGACTAACATGTGTCTTTCAGGGCGACCTCCCCCACACCATCCTCGTCGACGACTCTACGTGGACCCTGACCACCAACCCCGACAACACCAAGACGGTCGAGATCCAACTCGACAAGGTCAACAAGATGGAGTGGTGGGCGCACGTTGTTACCAGCGCCCCCAAGATCGACGTCACCAAGATCCAGCCCGATTCCTCCAAGCTGTCCGACCTTGACGGCGAGACTCGCGGCATGGTCGAGAAGATGATGTTCGACCAGCAGCAGAAGGAGCGCGGCCTGCCCACCTCAGACGAGCAGAGCCGTGCCGACATCCTCAAGAAGTTCCAGGATCAGCATCCCGAGATGGACTTTAGCAAGGCCAAGATCAGCTAGAAGGGATATATATGTACGACATCCTAGCATGGCAAACCAAGTAAAATAACCAAAATGGGGTTCAGCGTTGCTTCCGGGTCAAATTTCTTCGTTTCATCGTTGCATTTGAAGTGACTGGTGCTTTCATCTTGATTCCAGTGCCACCGCTGCTCTCTCCAAAAAGGCATTAAAGTCCTTGACCTGCTGAAGCAGGCCGCCCGTCGCGCTGGCCGAGCTGACTTGGTCCGAGATTTGGGGCACGAGCAGTTCGAGGTTCGCCAGCTCCGCTCGCTTCTGTTCTGCGCGTGAGAGCTCTGGTGCATCTCGTCCTCGTTCGATGGCGAGATCCACATCGTGCATCGTAGTTGATGTACTCAGGAAATGCTGTACCATTGTTAGTCGGCACTTTTTAAGCGTGCTTAAGCTCCATACCTTGGACTCTTTTGTCTCTGCCTCGTGCTTGATTCGGACAGCATCCATTCGGAGGGCGACCTGCTCCCTTTCTCCCTTGAGCCGTATTATTTCATCTCGCAGGGCGAGCTTCTCCCTCTGGGCTAGGCGAACCCGTTTTCGCAGGGAGTGCCAGTCATTAAGATAAATTGCCTACCCATGTCAGCTTGCGCGTGCAAATACAAGGATGAAGATACTCACATGCTGCAACAACCGCGATTTCAGCTCTTCTCTGTAGGCCTCAATCGCCCGCATCTTGATCCGGCACTCCTTCTTCTTCGCCTTGTCCTCTGTAGAGCCAATTGCCTCTTCCAACTGTCCCAGCGTAGATTTGATGACTTCCATGCAGACCTGGGAAAACACGTCTACGACGGTCTCCCCGCGAGTTGTAAACGGCACCTCGGACTGGAGGGGGTCTTCGGCATCTTCACCGTCTGCCTGGTTCTTAACATTGACAAATCGCTGCACCGTGACCGCAATTGTCGCGTCGCCACCTTCGCCGCTCGTGCGCGCAGGTTTGCGAGTTGCTTTGGGCTTGGGCGACTGCTTCCCCTTTGACTTGGGTGTAGACTTCTTGGGTTCTCTCCCTTTTGGTTTCGCTTTCGGTTTCGGGGCTGGTTGCTTCTGCGTCGCTGGGCTCTTGGGTTTTCGTCCGCGTAGTCGTTTCGGTGCTGGCTGTTCCTCGTCGGCCTCTTCGAAAACGCCTGATCCCAATTCTGGAGATTGGGACGGCATGCTTCTCCTGGGGCGTTTCCTGCCAAGTGCCTTTGCCGCCTCGGCTTCGTTGATCTCCTCCGCTTCCACCTCCTCTGGCTCAGCTTCTGGCTCAGCTTCTAGTTCTGCCTCTGGTTCCGCTTCTGGCTCTTCCTCCGGCTCTTCCTCTGTAGCTTCGTCGTCAGCTACAGGTTCCTCGTCCAGTTGGGTCGTCTCGGCGGGTTCTTCCTGTATTGCCTGCTCCTCTTCGGCAGATATAGAGCCTGACATTTCAGCGTCTGCTGGACCCTGATCTGCTGCTCGTGTCCGGGACAATTCATCCACATCCTCGCTCTCCATCAATCGTGACCTCTTCCGGAAGCTTCCTGTTGACCGGACCGATGCCGCTGCGTCGCTTCGCCGCACCTTGCGCGCCAATGGCGACGACGAAGGCGGCCCGGCACCATCCGTGCTCATAGCATCGTGGAGTCTTGCGCTCGATAAAAGCGCGCTGCTCACTGGAACACTACGCATCCTTATACTACCACGCGCATCCTGGGGGGTCTCTTCAATCTCGTCCACAGAACCTCGAGCTATACGTCTCGCTACCGGTGAGCGGTAAGCGGCAGGGTCGGGTAGGGATTCCATCGTATCATCCTCGTCTTCTGGTTGCATTTGAGGTAGTGTGGGGGATTCGATCACGCTGGATGCATGCGCTTCTGGCTCCTCTTCGACGCCAGGGACACTCTGCCCTTGCTCCTGCGCTCCATTCTGCTGTGTATGTTCCAAGGCCGCGGGCGGCGGTACGACAGATTCCTTAGACGTGTCGGGTAGATCGTAGGGGTCCTTGGGTCCGCTTCGAATCGACCGACCCGAGCTGGCGGGAGCGTTTGAGGGCGGGAACTCGTCGCGGTCGAGCCTCTTCCTCTTTGCAGAGGTATTTGGTGTGCGGCGCGCCGACGAAACTGGAGCAGGTGCGGGATCAGAGGTGGCAATGTTAAGGCCGGCGATGTCGAGGTGGAACGAATCGTCTCCGAGGTTGACGCGCCTATTTAAATTAGCATGGGCTATGGTAGAATCTACCTCAGGATTAGGAAGACGTACTGCGCGCCACGAAGCCGCTCGTTGAGCAGCTCTGCACGACGCTCTCGACCTGCGGGATTCGTTAGCAACATGGCGACAGCTCGAAGCTCTGCGGGGACCTGCCTGTAGCCATTCTCAACAACTGAGAGGCGGGTGCCTCGAATCGCGCATGCGTGAAGCTGCAGTCTGCGCCAAATGTGTATATTTTCCCGCACGATTGGTGTGTTGCGCGGCGAAAGCGCTTGGCCGTGGTGTTGTAAGATGGACGTTGCGCTGTTGATGACGCGTGGGGGTTGAGACGCGTTGTAGGTTCGCGGGGCACACCGCAGCGTACTTAAACCCAAGGATGCCCCGTTGTACCACCAGCACAATTTACCAACTCTGACACCGTGCATCACGGATGAAATAAATGAGTTTCCAGTGCATCAATTAATTCGTGCCCTTCTTATTGCTTCTATTTATCCCAATGTTATTAATCCCGTGACGCCACGTTCTATGAAGAGATGTCTTGTACAATGGCCACGTTCCCTGGGCCGGGTATCATGAGCTAGTAATATCCTCCTTTTAATTCCCATCCGTACAGATCCAAATTTGACAATCTCTTCATGATTCCATTACTCGTACAGTGCATCATGTCTGCGTTGCAATGACGGTCATTCAACTTTATGACAAGGGTGGTGTTGATGAGTGGGCCTCTAAATGGGCCTCTAAACCTTTGGAACCCATTTTATCAATTTCTGGTCAAACTCGTGGCTGTTCCATAGTCAGTACCCTTCCAAGTTCTATATTTGTGCGCACTTACTCGTGGAATTTTGTGTTTGTCAAGGCCTTCTGACCATACTCTGACGCAAGCATCTCTTTGTAGCGAAACGGGATCTTGGCTGGGACACCCTCAAAGGTGGTGTCTCGCAGGGGGAATAAGTAAGTATCCTATCACGTAAGTCTTAGCGGATGCTCTGGGTTTGGGACGATATGAAATGGAAACGCACTCTATACTCATGGCCGTGCTTGTCGTAGAGCATGCCCTCGCCCTCCTCATGCTCCAGGTTGTATCTCGCAGCCGTGATATCGATGAACAGGCCAGTGTCCAAGTCAATCCACCTAGCATCAATGACATTGAGGACATCGTCTTGCCCTCGGTACTTGAAGTAGGGGTTGATCTCAAGCTGGAAGAAGCGGCCCTTCGTCATGTCACCGTACTTGTAGTAGTAGATGGTCATGTTGTGGTACGCCGCGAGAAAGTACATGTCCGCCTCAGTCACCTGAACATCGGCGTCAAGGTCCCAAGGCATGACCTGCGTGCGGTTCAAGGTTAGCAAAACGAGAAACCGAATGTTGGAGAGGAGAGCTTGCCTCCTTGCCCCACCACCAGCCCAGGAGAGTGCCGTGCATTAACCAGGTCTGGACTCCGAGATCTCGGAAGGTGGAGAGGTAGGTCTGGATGAGGACTCGAATGGCATCTCGCTGGGCAGCTTCTGGGAGAGGACCCTTTGTGAACCTTGCGTCATAATGCGCTTGTTGTCTTGAGGGCAGGTTAGCAGATGTTCACCATTGTCTATACCTAGGGCCTAGGCGTGAGGGTTATAATAAGACATACCTGGATTCCTCTACACCATAGTTGTCAGCTGAAATTCTTTGAGAAGTAAGGGGACTAGCTAGGACGAGGACATGGGGATAGAGGTGACGAGATAAGGAAGGCATCGAAGAAGTAATATCCAAACTGAGAAAAATAGATGTGTGTAGACTTACTAAAGTACTTGGGCTCTGGGAAATGCGGCGCCTCGCCGATGCCTCTTGTGGCGAGCCGTTCAACGGGCTCGGTAGATCCGGCGTTCTTGGCAGAGAGCTCCTTGAGGGCGGCAGCACTGGCAAAAGCCAGCCAGACGGCCGTCGCAAAGACGGATGAGACCTTCATGATTGAAACGCGAGAGTCCCCGGAGATGCCGTGCAGGGCGGATGATCAATTGGATCGGCAGAGGAGGAGGGATGCCGTCGAGATGGTCGCCTTCCAGACAATCGCAAGGACGCAATTGCGCTGCGATGCGATTCGATCTGCAGTGGATCCAGGGGTTCACAGTTGAGTACGTCACTCCGCTCAGCACTAGCTGGTTCAGCAACGTCCCGCAAGGGAGCAAGGTGAGTGTCCTGACCGGTCGAGGAGCCGAGTTGAGAAGCGACGAAAAGAATTATGGGAGAGACGAGTTAATGGGCCAGTGGCAACCTGTGTGTGCAGTCGAGGCGTCGTCAGAGAAGCAAGTGTTGCATCCGTCTATCTAACAGGCGTATTTAATCACGGCGATGCTGTGGATTGTATTTAAGTCCCGGTCGAGACGGACCCCTGACAGTCGACACGACAGTGCCGCGTCACCCGGCGGGAACCCATCGGAATGGCCGTCAACGAGTCACGCTCGGTTCAGTGGGGACTCGCGGCTTCCTTTAAGTATACTTCCAAGACGTTGAAAATGAAGGCATCGCCAGTTTGGGTTGTCAAGGTCGCATATCGTGTGCAAGAGTGCATCTCGTATTGCTGCAGCTGTTGCGGCAGTTCGTCGGTAGTACCAACTCAATACGAAGGATACGAAGGATACGAAGGATACGAAGGAGAGCTGATCATGTCCGCGGACCAAGTGGTTGCTCAAACCCCCACAATCCGGTACAGGTCAATTAAGTTACTCGAGCTCATACAGTACAATCTTCCAAGCCCCGATGCGATGGACCATTTAATTTTCCTTGATGTCATCAACAAGACGAGAAAAGGCAGAAAAATGCACCCTCATTTTAATGACTCGGCCCAACAAGGCCGCCCAACGAAGCCACTTGCGGTAACTTACAGCGGCCACTCGACTCAACACCAGCCACAGTCTCCACTTCCCCAGCCGGGACAAAATCGGGCTACTGTACGATCCTCCGAAATGCCACTCATTACTCGTCCCACGTGTGGCGCAGCAGCATGCCTGTGGCTTCCGCAGGGGCTTACGGAGTACGACTGACGCAAGCTCCCCCCAGCTTGGCTAGGTTGCACCTTCTCCTCATCACCCTCGTCGTCCTCCTACTCCTCCATCGCGCCGCTGCCTGGCCAGCGCTACTTTGCTCCTCGTTCCATCTCAATCCCTCTCTTCGCTTCCTCACTTTGCTTCTGGCGTTGAAATCCCAGCCCCCGCACACTGGCTCCTGTTGCTCGAATCGCGCGCCTCTGGCAGGTCCCTGCAGGCTACACCTGGCCTCGTCTGTAACCAACACCAACAACCAGCTCGAACTTCGAGCTCCCCGCCAGTCATCATGGGCGCGTGGAACGTGAGTCCCCTTACGAACGATGGCCATGTACAATGTCTCTTGTTGCTGACACCATGTCCAGGTCTTCCGCATTCTGGGCGACTTGTCCCACATGCTCTCCAAGTGCATCCTCATCTTCGCCATCCATCGCAACCGCAGCGCCGAGGGTGTCTCGCTCATCACTCAGATCCTCTATGCCCTTGTCTTCTGCACGCGCTACCTCGACATCTTCAGCGAGAAGTCAGCATGGAACTTCATCTTCAAGATCTTCTACATCCTCTCCTCATTCTACATTCTCGGTGTCATGCAATGGGTCGTCCCTCGCTCACGCGAGCGTGAGATTTCCTGGAAGATTGGTGCCTTTATTCTCGGGGGCTCCTTTGCCATATCGCCTTTCGTCATGATGATCTTCGAGAGCACTGGGTGGGGGTTCCGCGTTGTGAGTCCCGTCCCCTTCATATAGTTCAGCGCTCTTGATTTGGAAGACATGCTAACTATCTTCAGTGGATGTGGGACTTCTCTCAAATCCTCGAATCCATCTGCGTCCTTCCCCAGCTACTCCTCCTTAGGCAGACGACTGTTCCGACCGTCATCGATTCGTTCTATCTCCTCACCCTAGGCTCCTACCGAGCCTTCTACTGTATCAACTGGTTCCTCCGAGAGTTCGACGTCCGCAAGCCCAATACCGTCTCCGTTATCTTTGGCATTATCCAGACGGCTCTATACATTGACTTTGCTTGGGTATACTACACTCGTCAGCGCGTCAAGCTCCGAGGCGGTGGTGTTGTTGATGCCGATGATATGCGCCGTGGATGGCTCCTGCGCCGCATCTTTGGCAAGCGTGTGGAATTTGCCGAAGAGGACGAAGAGAACACCCCTGGCCTCCACGGCCATGATGAAAGCGATACTCGACGCGGTGGCGCCCGGCCCAAGTGGGGTGCTCGTGGCATCTCCGTCAGCGCCGATGACGGCGTCCTGGAGGCCGAGCAATCCCACCGAGATGATGACGATCTGGACGGTGGCGTCGACCCGGATGCCAAGATGCATGATCCGGATGAGCTAGCGAGAGCTCTAGACGATGATGACGAGGAGACGCCCCTGCGTCCCGACAACTCCCAGGGCAGCGGCCCCAGCGGCATCCGAGCCGGCGAGGAATGGCGCGACTAGACGGCTAGTTGGGCGTTTGTCAGTGTTCTAACGGGTGTCTTCGCAGGTATCTGGTAGCAGGGATTGGAATTTGCTGGGTTTTTATTGTTTCTGGAGCCGCAACTATTTTGGGCGGTGGCTAGGTCGTATGTCGGAATCACGGACGGTGCAACATAGAAGGGACGCATCGAGCCATGGCATGTCGCGAGCATGTCGATTTGATGGAGCTCCACTGTCGGTTATTTCCTTGTCTCTTCCAACTCTGTAAACATAGCGCGAATCTTTTCATGACAATCTACAACATGAAATCCATCACATCTACAGCGACATAAAGTTAACCATGTCCCATATCACGTCAAAGAGCAACTTTAAAAAGATCAATAGGCTTGCCTAAGGGGGTTATGGGTTATCATTCCGCAACATGCGTGCGCAACAAGGCCGACTGTTCCCTCAACCAGGGTATGCCAGCTCCTACTTAAATTCTCCCAACACTAACGCTTTTCACATCTGTACATTGAATTGCCCTCTGGGCAGCCTCCCCATCAAACCTGATCGGAGACTCTCATGACTCTGGTATATGTCGACATCGACCCAGCAGCATCCAAAAAGCCGCGATGAACTCCTATAAGAAATAACTGGCAGAATAGATGAAAAGGATACATGAAATAAGAAGGCATAATCAAACATTAAAGTAAACATAAGCTCATTGGACGAATCGCTTCTCAAACTCTTTGTATAGTTTGGGGCTGATTTCGTCGCTGCTCATGCCCTCGACTTCGACGAGAACGCCCTTCTTGGCATAGTGGTTGAGGACTGGCTCGCTCGTTTCCTGGAACTTCTGGAAGCGGGTACGGTAGATTTCCTCGGAGTCGTCGGCCCGCTGGATGAGGGGCTCCCCAGTGACGTCGTCGCGGCCGGGGACACGCGGGGCGTTGAAGGAGGTGTTGTAGACACGACCTGACGGCTCGTGGACCCAGCGACCAGCGATGCGCTTCATGATGACGGAGAGCGGAGTCTTGATGGACACAACTAGGTTGATTGGGACGATCTTGTCGAGAGTACCGGCCTGGGGGGCGGTACGGGGGAAACCATCGAGGATGAAGGAGGCAGCGGGGTCGTCGGAAACGCGGGGCGGGGTGTGCTCGTCGAAGTGGAAGGGAGAGGCGACAAGGGTATCAATTTGAGGTGGGCGGTACGAGTGTTCGAAGGAGGTGGCCTCGGAAGCAAGGGTCATGACGCTTGGAGGTCCTTGACCTTTGAGCCAACCACGAGTGAAAAGTTCGTTGGAGATGAGGCGGAGCATGAGGTCGTCGGCGACAAGGCCACCCGACTTCATTGTGCTCTCGACCTTGATACCTGCAGAGCACGGTGGTTAGCGACGGAGAGGCCGGAAGGCGGGGAGCTGGAAGGGAAGAGTCGGAGTCGAGGATACTCACCGAGAGGGGTCCTGTTCTTGACATTGTGTCGCAGGAGATCGCCAGTGCTGATGGTGTTGAGTTGAGGAAAGCGATTGAGCAGGCGCTCGCTCTGCGTTCCTTTGCCCACGCCGGGTGCGCCAAAGAGGATAACCCTTGCAGCCTTGTTCAATCTCATTCTAGGCGACCGCAGAAACTAGGCCGTCGATTGCACAATTGCACGCGCCACGAGAATTTCGAGAGAGGGGGTCGTGGACGTTCGAGCTTCGTGGTGTGGTGTCGGTATCAGAGAGTGGTCCGAGGGGAGCGGGCGCGGCCGGAGGTAACAATTCCAACGGCTGGAGTGTTGAGACAAGCAGGGGTGTGCGTCTGTCAGTGGAACGCAATAGCGGACCGGATGGAGGGGCGCAATTTCAGCAGAAGAAGAAGGCCATAATCTCAAGTGACGCTGATGCAAGGAAGAAGTACAGGAAACCCAAGGATGGATATAACACAGCAGAGAAAGAGGTGTGATGGAAGAAGAAGAAGAGGAACAAGGTGGAGGGTGGAAGGTAGAAGGATAGCGGGGGTACCGGAGGAACGGTGTTGAGATGGAAGCCAGCGAATGGGCGAATGAGCGGCCGGGGAATGTGTGTTGAGGGCACCGTTCCTTCCCTGCCGCAAGGAAGCAAGGAAGCCACCACCCACCACCGCGGAAAACGCGTGCACTGGCCAGCGCCAAGCCAAAGACCCGTGGCAGGTCCGTGGCCCGGGCCCGGGCTACTGTTCTCCAGGGTGGGCAGGGGCCACCCGCCATGCACCTTCCCCCAGGATTGTCGCCCGTCTCCAGCCTCTCACGTCGCTGCCTTTTCTCACTGCAACGCACATTACCACATTGCTCTTGGTTCCTGCGCGAAACAGTACGTACCGAATGCCGCCGGGCCCCGAACCCCCGGAGGATCTCGGGGGCACATGTGAGACAAGACCTGGGGAAAAGGCGTAAAGTCCCCAAACTCCGTCCGGGGAAATAGACACGCCGAAGGTAGGCGGACCTGGGGAAATGGAGAGGGGGCATTATTAATAGGATTAGCGGTACTTAACTAGGCATCGATGCAGAGTATCGGAAACAAGTCCACTTCAGTTCCCCTCCATCTTGCTTACGTCTTCCACCAGTCGCATGCTTAGTGAGCATGGGAGTGGAAGTCCCGGTATCAAAGTCCACCAGCCGTAAATCCGTTCCCCGATCCATCCCATCCATTCACCCGTTCTCATCTTACTGGCCGCGAACCTGCATTAATGCTGCGACCCTATCACCACCCGGGCCTATCGCAGGCATTCCATACGCCAGAATGGAAACACGGCCAGTTGACAGCGGCAGCTTGCGCACGCCTCTCGGACGAGGGGCATTCGCCACCTGGCATGTGGACGAGAGGGCGGCACCGGTTGAAGCAGCAGCCACAGCAGGTAATATTTGGCTTTCAGATGTTCAAAGGTGCCCAGGAATGTCTAAATACGTCTTGGTGTGCTTTTGTATTGCACGCCTCGTTGACCAGCTTCTTCTTTGTTCGGGATATCTCCATGCACCTACTCTGCACGTTAGGGATACTATGCAGCCTCGTCTTTGGCTAGGTACCCATCATCAACTCCCGCCCATCCCCATAGCCCGCAGTCCACTATTCTTTCGTTTCTCACCTGCACACAAGGCGTCTCACCTATGCAGGAGCTCGTCGAGGTCTGGATCAATCTCAGCCCCAAAACAACAGACACATCTGCAGAGTCCCTGCCGATAAGAGACTACAGTGCGACGTGTAAAAACATCAAGCCCAAGGGGTTCTGGTAACGAGCAATAGAAATATTCTGAAGGGTTGGGTTTGTACCGCATCTATTAATGTGGCCTCGCCGACCATAATTTGATCATCAGTGTCAGTGGATTATCCATTTCGCCAATCCCCAACTTGAGGACTCTCATACGCGGATGCAGTCGCGAAGTTTAAGGTTCACGAAATTATCCACCTTGTATCTGCTCAAGAGCTGATGGTTGGCAGCTTGGTGTAAGAAATGTGCCCGTGTGGTACAACGATCAGCTTGTGTACAATACATCTGATGATTCCCAAAACTTCAGGAGGTAGATACGCTGAGCATCTCTAAAAAATTTCCTGCTGTGCTTCATGGAATACTTTCTTTCGATTCGTTAGCCATGTGAAGTGCACAGAGCCGAACCCCGGTCAAGCTCAACGGCACTCACCAGCAAAGTCGCTTGAAGTCACTGTGGGCAAGATCTAAGTATTGCAAAGAATTCTTGGAGCAATAAGCTCTGACTGTATGTCCAGCGCTTTCAAGGTAGAATGCGATGAAAACTGAGGATAGTGCATGAAGAAGGTTAAAGGCTGATATTTTCTGGATGTGAAGGTATCTATTGAGACGGTTTCGCAAACTCGAGATAAAATATCAACAAATTGTGCATTCATCATCTCATGTTGAATTATTTCCAGTTCTCCTTGATGACATCCACAATCACTCCATGGTCCTCCTCCTGCTTTAATCCACTGACAATAACTGTGGCCACAACACCTTCAAAACCCTTGACGCGAATAGGGACACCGCCCCCGGCGATTGCATACTCGCTCCTATTCTCAGGCCCAATAGCGAACAGTGAATAGAATTTCTCATGGTCGCCCTCGAACATACAGTTCATATACCATGAGCTGCGCCCGAATCTCATGATAGTGTTTCTCTTACGCCGCACCCAGCTCTCGTTCTCAAGTACTGTGCCTGGGCCAGTAGCACTTTGGAAGATGATGTGGGAATTGGCGTGAGCGATAGAGATGATAGCCGGTTGCTCTTTAGCATAGGGCATGAGGCGAGCGAGGAGTAAGTTCCCCAGCACGATGGCATCCTCGGTAGTGAACGATTCTAGGGTAAAGGAGTCTCCACTAAGTTTGAGCTCGTTGACCTACATAGCCAAGTGAGGTTAGTGATGAGGATCGTCAAAATTTCAATGATGTGAAAGAATGCTTACATCGGAAGACGGGAGAGGGATCGGCAATGGATCCCCTGGCTTCTGGAATGCATCCTGCACCTTGGATAAGGCCGCAGTAATCGAGGTTTGGCGTGTGAGAACAGTTTGACTCATTTTAAGTATAATTTCAAGTGGATTCTTGAGAAATAGCAGTGGAAGCAAGATACGGCTACGACCCGACGCGGCCTTGCGAGTCCTTTTATCTCTCCCAGACCAAGTGGTGGATACATGCCCACGTTTGGTTGCCGCCTACCCCCGCATAACGGACGTCTTTTCCCCGCTACAGGGCGGATCCCTCAACCATAAATATGATGGATATCTAGCCTCTCTGGAGATAGTCTTGATGTGCTTCCAATCGGATATCTGCCCCGGATCCAAAGAGCGAGCAGATACAATCTGAAATCCGAACGGCCGATGTTCACCCGCAATGACTCCATTTTTCAGAACTGACTGACCTGTTAAATTCAGGTCTGACGTCTGGTTTCTGACCCCAGTCCTAGTGCAGTGCGAACTCTTACTCGATACGGAATCGCTCGTTCGGCAGTGTACCGAAGTTACCGACTTGCGGTATTTGAGGCCTCTACCATACACTGAACGACTCTTCCAGCCTTTTGAGGCAAAAGATGAAGAGGAAAGACGTGTCCTTTATAGACAAACTTACTTGTAAGCCACGTTGTTTCTGTTGAGTTGGATACCTCCGCTCTTGTTGAGATATCCTGGCTTACTTGAGGCACAGTTTTCTGCAGAATTTGACATTATGACAGGTTGCAAGTGGAAATTTAGAGACGGGTTATCATCTTAGTCCATTAAAATAGGTGGTACTGCTCGTCATTATCTCGCCGTGTTCATTTATTATGGCAGTGAAGCTCATGAGTGAAGGGAGAAAAGAGGTCATCACATGGAAGACTAAGCTCACCAAGAAGACACCCATTTTCACCTACCATAAGATACGAAGTGGGGCAGATTTAATGGCAATGCAACTGACGACGATACTTTGCTCAAGCGTGCGAGGGCTCCATGCTCTGAGACTCAGTATCATGCCAGTACTTTGTGTTTAGCTCTATTCCTAATTCCAACAAGCAGGTATCACCTGAGGGTTCGAAGAAGGGGCTGTTGGATATTTCGAAACAAGTGCATCATGCCTCAGTTGCTGGTCTGTCGGCTGGCCTCAGATTGATCACGCAGCTAAGTTTATACCAAGGCATCGGCTGCACAGTCAAATGCGCGAGGCGAGGATTGTTCGCACCGAGGGATGGACATACATTACGCAATTCGTGCAGGTTATAAAGTAACACAATTCACACACATATTCTGAGCTTCTGTTTCTGCCATTTGGTCGTTAACAGCCCAACCCTGACCAACCCCTCAGTAAATAGGCGTTATTGAAATTTTGCAATTGTAAGTACTGAGCCTTGCAAGTTAGGCACTCAAACCCCATGAAGACACGAGTTTCCTATCTGCACCGTCATCGTAGTAATAACTAGTACAAAATATGCAAAATATCCTTACTGTAATTTTAAACTGCCATTCTTGAAAAGGAATAATCCGAGGAGATCATATATTACGTATGCAGTAGACGCGAGCCAGTCTTATTTCGGGTGTCACTCACCAAGTCCCTTAAAGAAGGGGAGAAAAGAGAAAAGAGAAAAGATGAAAATTATATTGTACATCGGTTCCACGTAGTTAGGTGCCGTTATTGCGCCACGTGGTGATGAGAGTGCACAGCTCACATTCGGTTCTCGCAGATGCACATTCGGCAACCAAACCGGACCAAAGGGAACACCGGTCAGGTGGAGAAAATAAGCAGAAGATCGTCCGGTTTTGAAAGGGTTGATATCACTGATCAGTTAAGGGGTGGTGGCCAAGCACTGAGAAAAGACGACAGAGTAAAAGATCATCAGGTAAGAGTAATGGGGCGCAAATATCGCCTCTGAGGGTGGGAGATGGATCTGATTGGAAACGTGTCCAATCTCAAATGCAGCAATTTCCATAATAGTCTCAAGGTATAGAAGTCTCGCTTGTCACTTCTCCGCACATGAGTTTCTTGGCTATCTCTTCCCCGCCTTGAATTATCGTCAAAAAAGGCTGAGATAGACAGCCAAGCATAGGCGCCAAGCGCCAAGCGCCGCCGCATAACGAAAATCAGCGTATTAGAATAAAGGCTGGCAGCATTATTTACCCGCCGTTGCAATGCCACTCTCCCATCCCATCAAAATAAGGCTCGGCACCTAGGCCAGTGTGACGTCGTTACGAGCATGAGCGCGTGACATGGCGTTGGCCAAGCCTTGGTTGTCTGATGAGAAATGAATTTGTAAGACACAAGACACACTCTACGTTGCAATCATATCTTCCACGACGCATAAGGCCAAGAAGCTAAAGCAATACTCGGCTAGTAAATATGACGATATTTTGCTTGGTGTTTTCCATTCGTCTTGCTTGGAAGTCTATTTGTTGATACTTACATGCTTTGGGTCAAAGCCAAGATGGGCCACGTTGTTGCCACGTTCGTGACCATTTACCTCGGATCTTAGAATCTACATCCTCTCATCCGGGCGTACGATGACGGCCGCATATCTAATAGTTTGATATGGTATCCAATTATACTCGCCTCCCACTCAGCGAGTGTGATGGCTGAGAACCTTGGCATGCGGGGAGAGATTGAGAGAAGATGAGCCCCGGACGATCTCACCAAACGGAGCAATAAGTGGGCACATAACAAGCTTTTGCGCCTTGGGTTCTCCAGAACCTCCCCAGAAACCATGGAAGCGTGTTGGATCACCGCAACGGTGAGGTGGGTGGCTTGCGTGGAAGCGGCTGCCCTGACTTGACGGTTGATGATGCCAAGAATCTAGAGCCGGAGCTTTCTCCATTCTATCTTCTTGGTCGAGTTCGGGGATCCGGAGGTATGAATGAATGGGGGTAAACAGAAAAAGGGGATTTCTGATTGATTTGCTTTGGTGCCTTCTGTAGCGGTCAATGATCTACCCTTCCTCTCGCTCATAAATACCCTGCGTCCACGCAGTATTGTCCCACCACAGCTACCACTTTCCTTTTGGTACTTTTCCAAAGCACATCCCTGCCTCTTTTTTTTTCACCTCAAAGTCTGACGCAAGTTTCAAGATATGAGCGATAACATCTCTCAAAATCCCCCCGGGAGTGGGATTCCAGAGAAGTCCTCTGGGTCCAAGGCCTCCGACTCCGAGTCTTGCAAGGTTGAGGGCTTGGAAGAAGCGCCGGGCAACGATGCTGAGTTCGTCGACAAGGCGACCGAGCGTGCGGTCGTGAGGAAACTAGACTACCGCATCATTCCCATGGTGATGTGGGTCTATCTCATGAACATGATGGATCGAGGTGCGTTTTTCTTCTATTGCTTCCCTATGTGGATCCGACTCAGACGCGGGTTACCCATGTTCGTTTATTTCACTCCGTTATACCGAACTAACGTCCTTTCTCACATAGTCAACATTGGAAATGCGCGTCTGTTCGGCCTAGAGGAAGACTTGAACCTGAAAGGATCGCAATTCCAGCTTTCGGTTTCGGTCCTCTTCATCACCTACTGTGTAAGCATCAAGTCGTGTTATTATATGCCTTCCTCTGAACACAGAGCTGACCACAAGAGCCACACAATAGCTTTTCGAAGCTCCGTCCAATATGATCATTAAGCGTCTCCAGCCCGCCCGATATCTTGCTGGCTTGACCCTCGCTTGGGGTATCGTCGCGACGTTCAGTGCCTTTGTTAACAACCTGGGATCTCTCATCGCCTGTCGTCTACTGCTTGGCCTCTGCGAAGCTGGCTTCTTTCCTGGCGTCGTGCTGTACCTGTCCATGTTCTACAGCCGCCGCAGCCTAGCCTTGCGGATCGCATACTTCTACTCAACTGCAGCCCTCTCAGGGGTCGCTGGCGGTCTCGTGGCGTATGGGATCAGCTTCATGGATGGCTACGCAGGATGGCGTGCTTGGAGATGGATTATTCTCATCAACGGCCTCCCCACCATTGTGACAGGCGTGGTGATTGTCTTTGTCCTACCGAACAGTCCGGAGACGGCGAAGTTTCTTTCTGACGAAGACAAGAGAAACTTGCTCCGGATCCACGAGTCGCAGGTTGGCAAGGCGCCTAACCTTCGTGAAATGGACATGGCAGACGTCAAAGACGGCATGAGGGATTGGACCACCTGGGCATACTGCTTCGCCCTGTTCCCAACATTGACCATGCTGTACTCGTTCGTCGTCTTCCTTCCTACCATCATTCACCAGCTCGGGACGTGGACCTCTGCTGAGGTGCAGGCAATGACTGTCCCCGTGTACGCCGTGGGCGCAATTGTCTACCTCATATGCGCACGCGTCAGCGATGTCACTCAGCTACGGGGCCCCTTTGTGATGGGCGGTATCATTTCGTCCATCGTTGGGTACGGCATGCTCATTGCAAACAAGGGATCTGGAGTCTCGTATACTGGCTGCTGCTTCGTAGCCATTGGAATATTCGTCTCTTCAGGCATCTCGTTCGCTTGGGTTCCGACCAACAATCCTCGCTACGGCAAGCGAGCCTTCTCGACGGGCATGCACCTCACCATTGGCAACTCGTCGGGCGTCGCCTCGCCGTTTCTCTTCGCCAAGCAGTACGAGCCTACTTTCCGGCCCGGTTACGCGGCGAGCATGGGCATGCTTGCCTTTTCCCTCACTCTAAACATAATTTTGCACCTGCACTTCCGCAGACAGAACAAGTTGCGTGATGAGGGGAAACAGGACTATTTGATGGAGGGCAAGACGCAGCTCGAGATTGAAGCCATGGGCGAGAGGAGTCCCAGGTTCCGGTTTGCCATTTGATTGGGATGAAGTGTCTTTTTCCTTTTAATGGATGAGATACTTCTGATGGTTTTATATGGCTGAATCAGTTCTCATCGCGGGGACTATTGAGTGTCTCGGGTATCACGACCTACTTCAAGTTGCTGGGAGTACCGCTTATTATTTTCTACCCAACCATGAAAGAAGCGCTAGGCTCACTCTATGATCAGTAATTATATGTACGGACAACTACACTTTCATAGAGCGCACGCTCCTTAGCTATCAACACACTTGGTTACCTAGAGGCTTCACCTGCTAACCAATACCAGACCGTGACAGACATATATTCAACCTAAAAAGCCTTATATCAAGCCGAACACGCCCTCTTACCGAAGTGACCATGGTCGAATTTCCCAGCGAACCCAGCAACACTAATCGCTGACTCAATAGGCATACTAGCAGTGATATTTAGGCTCACTTTTGACAAACCAACTAGGCTAAGACGTTCACTCTTGTCGGACCTCGGCCATCACCGGTTGCGCATGTTGTTGGAAGCTTCTCCACTCCAGTGGGGCTAGGAAGGACGGACATTGGAGATAAGGACCTGTCCCCCGCCCTTATGCGAACAGTTTTCCACTAGGACCAAGGCGTCTGGTGGCATTATTTATGTTGAAGACTGTTGAAGACTGACCGTAATTTGGAAAACTGCTTGGCCCAGTTCAGGCTCGGAAGGAGTATGAGTGCCATGTAATGCACAAACCCGATAATTCGAGAATGAATGGCATTGGAGTTAGATTCCACGCCACGGGGTTTTCGCGAAAGCAACCACATAACACCAAGCCTGCTTAAAATGTGCGTTTCCGTGATTCCAAGTTCAGGTATTCACTCATTTCTCACCGCAAGCCGTGAGCAACGCAGACGTCGAGAAATCTACCGAACCCAACTCGTCGCAACTGGCTTAAACGTGGCCAGAATGCACTGGGTAGAAACCACCCGGATTGAAACCACTGGTTTCATCGCTTAGACACGCCGCATTTGCCCAATGGTTTCCGCAAATAGGAAGCATCGGATTCGGAGTGCTGCCCTATCGGCTCCATCGCATCACGGCATTGCGTCACTTAAGCGTTCCTTTGTCAGTGACGCAGATGGGTGCGTAAAAGTGGCTCTGGTTCACTAGCGTTTCCGGAAGGCCTCGTCTCCATGGAAAAGAGGACAGTGGCCCTGAATGTCTCACCACCCCTGTCTCGTCCCGTCAAATGTCTCGTTGACAGCTGCGTCCAGGGCACGACCGACATCGGGTAGAAGCGGGCCAGCGAATTGAGACTCGTCTCGTGGCAGTCCGTCTAATTGCGGTGCATATCGAAATATCAGAGTTGGTCTGGATATACTAACCGGCATGTAGGCCAAGGGATGCCCTATTCATGGAGCCCCATTTCGTGGATGCCCAAAAAAGCAGCGTCACGCGGAAGGAAGATGTGATAATCGACAACTCACAAAGGCGAATTGCCAACGTGTCAGTATCCAGTGGATGACTGTGCCTCAATTCCATGCTTCGGAGTTTACTGCCGGAGGTCCCAATCGCAGTTGTTGGGCGGGCTGAGCAGAGACTTACGTATCCGTCTGTACGTACCTTTTCGCCCTGGCCGCCGAGTGTCTCGCCAATCACGCCGGAGCCGGAAGTCACATGTATGGGGCTCGCTCTCAACAAGAAACCGGAAGCCGAGCCCCACGTGACGTCGGTGCCTGCCGAAGCCAGCCTAGACGCCCAGAGACACTCAGAGACGCTCCGGGACAAAGATAATGCGGCGGCCGGCTCTGTCGGATCGCCAGCTCTTCCGCTTCCCGCCAGGCGCATCTCCCATCCCGTCCCGTGCTCGTAGTAACTACCACAACTACACTATTATTACCTTTAGTGGGCAGCGCCTCTATAACCTTGCTGCGCATCCACTTCCTCCCTCCTGCATCACCATCTTCCAGCTGTTCTATTGTGAGATCCGTCAGACATTGCCCACCCTCGATCTTTCATCACCAGACCTGCCGCTCGCCATGAGCGCTTCCTCCAACGTCGCTCGCAGGGCCGTCTCCCGGAACCCCTTGTTGGGTAACGGTAAGTTCCCGCCTCGGCGAGACCCGCAGTCCGCTGCTTCTGCGGGAGCCATGAACCACCTCGGCAATTGAAACTGACCATTTGCTCAGCGAGGGCCCTTTCTCGAGGAGTCTCCCCTGCGGTTTTCGGTCGCCATGTCAGCCGCCATGCCAAAATCCCAGCCATCGCCCTCTTGATCCCCATGCGGGCCATGAGCACCGAGCACCACCGACCCGATGGACCCCCGGCCGGCCCTCCCCCCGGATTCAACGCCGAATTGGCTAAGAAGCCCCTCCCGAAGGAATCTACCACAGCCGCCGTCAAGAAGGACACCAAGACCCAAGATGCCGCGGCAAAGGACGGTGCCGTAAAGGCCTCTGATGCGACCAAAGAGACACCGGCTGCGACCGAAGTAGTGGCCAAGACGGAGAGTTCTGCGACCCAGGAGGTGACCAAGGCAGAGAAGGAGGTCAAGGCGACGGTCTGGGAAAAGGTCAAGAAGGAGGTCCAGCACTATTGGGACGGCAGCAAGCTTATGGCTGCCGAAGTCAAGATCAGCTGGCGGTTGGCGCTGAAGATGGCGGCCGGCTACGAACTCACGCGCCGTGAGAACAAGCAGTTGCAGCGAACGGTCCAGGATCTCGGCCGCCTGATCCCCTTTTCCGTCTTCATCATCGTCCCCCTTGGCGAGGCCCTGATTCCCTTCGCCCTCAAGCTCTTTCCCAACATGCTCCCTAGCACATTTGAGGGACAAAAGTCCAAGGAGGCCAAGGCCACCCTTTTGCGATCCACCCGCAAGGATGTCAGCGTGTTCCTCCGACAAACGCTCAAGGAGACGGGTCTGCCGCTAAGCGTAGCCACCGCACAGAAGGAGGAGTTCTCCAACTTCTTCCGCAAGGTCCGATCAACGGGCGAGGCACCCACGGCTCAAGATGTCATCAAGGTGTGCAAGGTGTTCCGGGATGACCTGACGCTGGACAACCTGTCACGACCCCAGCTGGTTTCCATGTGCAAGTACATGAACCTCAACACTTTTGGAACCGACATGATGCTTCGGTACCAGATCCGCCACCGCATGCGACAGATTAAGCGAGATGACAAGGCCATCAGCTACGAGGGAGTAGACAGCCTGACTGTTGGAGAACTCCAGATGGCGTGTGCGGCTCGTGGCATCCGAACCCACAGTGTTTCGCCCGCACGTATGCGTGCCGACCTTCAGACCTGGCTGGACCTCCGTCTCATAGAGGGCGTTCCCTCGACCCTTCTGGTGCTCAGCAACGCCTACATGTACGGACAGGGATCTGGCGAGGGATCCAGCCAGATCGAGGCCCTGATTGGCGTGCTTTCGGCTATCCCCGAGGAGCTCTACCACGAGATCGAGCTTGAGGTGCACAACGCCGAGGGCGCAGCTACCAACAAGCTGCGACTAGAGGTCATCAAGGAGCAGCAGGGGCTGATCGAGGACGAGGCCGAACAGGACCACGCCAGCCAGAGCACCGGATTTGCGACGCCCCGAGATTTGGACGACATTGATGAGAAGGAAGAGCGGCTCGCAACGGCTGCGGCGGCTGCGGCGGCTGGCTTAGAGAAGAAGCCCGCGGCCGAGATGGTGGAGGCGGAGATTGAGCTAAGCAAGGTGGCCGAGGCGGAGGCTGCTGCTGCGGCCAGGGTGAACAGCAAGAGCGAGCAGAAGTAAAGGGAGGTGAGGTGAGGTGAAGCGAGGAGAAGTGAAGCGAGGAGAAGCGAAGCCAAGATGAGCGATGTGAGCAGGAGTAAAGCGATACAGCTGCTCGCTCAGTGTACTACGACGACGACTACCGGGGAGTTGTTTCATATGTATGACTGTAAGGTACGGGACGGAATGGACGGATGGCATATCAAGGCTGGTCAACAAGAACCAGAGACAAGGAGGACGCTGTATCAAAACGGGACAGAAGATAAAGCCCAGCCAGAAGAGAAGAGGCAGCAAGAGCGAGAGGGAGTGAGCCAGGCCTCGCCAAACTGGGATAGACATCTCGACACAGGAAAGCAATAGATTCCACTACGATTTTCTTTTTTTGTAAACAAGTTTGCGTTTATTCACTGTTATACTTTGTAAATGGCCATGGATGGGCATTGGTTGATCTACAAGGATTGCAATGATAGGTAAGGTAGTGTCCAAGTTACATGGTTGCATGGGTACCTTGAGATGCGTTAGAGCACTGCGTCATCGCCGCCTCAGCCTCAGGGACCCAGGGCATCTGATAGAGGGGAGACATTTAGCTTCCAGAACGAGGGCCACGCATCGAGCGGTTTTTATCAGGAACCATGAGAAATAAAACTTAATGACTATATACGACTTTTCAATTGTTGTTCTGCAGTAGATTGTCTGATGCCTACGTCCCATTGTGCAATGCGTCGTACGTTGACTCTCGTCGCTAAGTAGCTGCCTATCTTCTAGCGTGTTCCCCGTCCCTTGGGCCCTGCGCCACTTCCCTCGTCCACATGGCATCTCAACCGCCTTCAACTCTCCACCATCGTCACCATCGCAGCTCCAGCTCCAGCTTCGGCTTCACTCGAGTTTCCAGCCAGGCCAAACAATACTGTGTCATCTAGAGGAACACTCCCCCTCTCTCTTAGCCGCATCCCTGCCCATTCTCTCCTCTACACCGCCGCCCGCCAACCCCTCCACTCGAACGGCCCAGCTTCACTACGCACCACCACCCATACGCCAGCTCCGACATCACAGCACAGCACACTCAACACCCAACCGCCCAAACAGCCGCTCTCCTCGCGGCTCTCCCGGCTCATGGCCGTCATGGACCAAGACGACTTCTCCAACGTCTCCTGGAGCGAGCACGTCCAAGAGCAGACCTCCCGCTCCGCCCCCGCCGCCGACGATCCCGGACATACCATGGACGGCGCGGGAACCAGCCACGCGCACAACGCACACGGCCTCGGCCCCGAGACGCTCGATTGCGTCGTCGGCACGCCCATCAAGGAGAATGATGGCACCAAGGATGCCTTTGTGTCGTATCTCATCACCACCAACGTCAGTCTGCTCCCCCGCCGTCCCCCGGCTCGCCAGCTAACTTGAAGCTATCCCCAGTCCACCTTCCCCTCGTTCCAGCGCGAAAACACCACGGTCCGCCGCCGCTTCACCGACTTCGTCTTCCTCTACAAGCAGCTCATGCGCGACTTCCCCGCCTCGGCCGTGCCCCCGCTGCCCGACAAGCAGCGCATGGAGTACGTCCGCGGCGACCGCTTCGGCTCCGACTTCACCGCCCGCCGCGGCCACTCGCTGCAGCGATTCCTCATCCGCCTGTCCCTCCACCCGACCCTGCGCCGCGCCCCGATCCTGCACACCTTCCTCGAGAGCCCCGACTGGAATGCCACCATGCGCAGCCGGAGCACCCGAGCCAGCTCCTCGAGTGACCCGGGCTCCGCGGGCGTCTTTGACAACTTCGCCGACACCTTCATCAACGCCTTTACCAAGGTCCACCGCCCCGACCGCCGCTTCCTCGAGGTCCGCGAGAAGAGCGACAAGCTCGACGACGACCTCGGCCACATCGAAAAGGTCATTGCTCGGGTGGCCCGCCGCGAGACGGACCTGGAGGCCGACCTACACGACCTCGCTGAGCAGTTCCAGAAGCTCATTCCCCTCGAGCCCAGCGTTGAACCCGCCATCCATGCCTTCGCCGCCTCCATCGAGGACACTGCCACCGACCTGCGCAAGCTCAAGGACACGACCGACCAGGATTATCTTGGCTCCCTGCGCGACATGCAGGCCTACTCGCTTGCCCTGAAGCAGCTCCTCAAAGCCCGCGAGCAGAAACAACTGGACTACGAGCAACTGACGGAGTACCTTAACAAATCCACCTCGGAGCGCGACACCTTACAGACCGGCCACGGCTCCGGTTCAGGCGCGGGCGGCTTCCTACGCGCCAAGATCGAAGACGTCCGCGGCGTTGACCATGAGCAGGCCCGCCGCGAGCGCACCCGCAAGTTGGAACTGCGCGTCGAGGAGCTGACCCACGAGGTCGAGAGCGCCCGTAACACGAGCGACATGTTCGACGATGAGGTAGTCAAGGAGGTGGTCGAGTTTGAGCGCATCAAGCGCATCGAGATGAAGGCTCAGCTGGGCAACTTCGCCGACGCCCACGTCGACTTTTACGGTGAGGTCATCGACACCTGGGAGCGCTACGTCATGGAGATGGAAAAGGAGGGCCCCGTGTCTGCAGCATGAGTCCCGCCCAGACTCGAGCCCGAATTGAAAGTGTAAACGGGGGAACGCGCGAGATCCAAGGTTCCCCATTTGTGATTTTTAAAATATTCTTGTCACGAGCTCCTGGCGTTTTGGAATGATATGGCGTTCTAGGAGGAGTTGTGCAAAGGGCGGGAGGGGGGCCAAGTGAGTCTAGTGATGGACAGCTAGGCTATGTAATGGACAAGAAAGAGAGATTCCAGCGCCGTTTCTGGGTCTCTTGGGTTATTATTACTGTGAAGATATCCGTGTCTCGGTAGAGTGTGAATCCTAATACTTGGTCTGATACGATGTACATATATTCATACAAGCACAGTCACATACAAGCACATCACATACACGCCATCACATATATAAACCCCAGGTTGTTGGAAATCCAAACATCTATTGATTGACAATTGTAGCTACGCAGAAAACGAGTCAAAACTCCCGCCGTCCCATGCAAAGGTAGCACCAAGGGGTATACTTGGCCAAAACCCCGATATACCAAATGCCCGTGGTTACTCGTATTCCTGTACATCATACACTACTGCACAGGCCAGGGTCTCGTTTTTATCGCGGACCGCTCAAGGGCTTTCTCTCCTTTTCATCGTCCGAGTCGTCATCGCTCTCGCCGCCGACCACATACTGCTCCGAGTCATCGCGTGGGAGGCGATCGTTTGACCGCTCGCGGTCGCGGTAGTCCTCAAATTGATCGTCGTCGCTTCCCTCAGCAAAAGCGTCGTACAGCTCGCCACCGCGAGTCCGGCGCGCCTTCTTTCCGCCGGCAGCGCCCTTCTCTCCAGGGTTCAGGCCCTCGGCCTCTTCCTCGTCGATCAGTTCAAACTCGTAGTTATTGCGAGAATCGTTACGGAGGCGACGTCGGCGGGCGATCCAGAAGTAGATGCCTAGGCCGCAGCAGAAGGCTGAGATGAGACCAATGGCTCCGTAAACCCAGATCTGGACCGTCTTGGAGGCACCAAAGCTGGGGAGCCACGAGACCCATGACGAAGACGCCGTCGAAGTGGCCTCCTGGGCCTCACCGGTGGTGCTCGGGGATGCCTTCTCAGTACCACTGGGCTTCGCGGGGTTCTTAGTGGGTCGCTCAGGATGATCAGAGGGGTTGCCTTGCACGCTGGTTGGTTTAGAGCCAGCAGTAATCGGTGTCGTCGAGGCCTCCAAAGTCGTGGTTTGAATGACATCGTGGTCGTCGTCGTCATGCTCATCGGGCATAGGAAGAAGCTTCGTCTTATCGGCGTCGATTGCTTCTCCCCACAGCTTAAGATGAAAGTCGACGAATTTGCCCTTGTTTCCGTTCTTCTCGGTGTCTCGGACGATGACGGTCCATTTACCCACGCCAGACTCACCCCTGCCGAAATGTTAGTTGCACTGTCGGAAAGCACTATATCGGAAGACGTACCAATGCGCGACACTCATGAAAGTCCAGTCCTTGTAGCCAGTGCCGGCCGAGTCGAGTCTTCGCGCAACGGCGATGTTACTGACCACCTTGTTGGGGCTGATCAAGTCGACGCTCAAGTCACCACGTCGGGTGTGTTCAACGTTCATAGTAACAGTAACATGCTCAAGACGGGCAAGGTTGGCGGCCTTGAGCATATCGGCAGTGACGTCGACGGTGACAGCCAGACCATCCTTGCCCTCGGGGATAGCCTTCTTGACGTGAATCCAAGGAGAAAAGTACCAGGCTTGAGGCTTGACCTTCTCCCACGTCTTGGCCATTTGAACCATAGCATAGGAGTCAATCTTACCGTATCCAAAGGTGTGACTAAACTTCTTGCCAATAGTCGTGGTCTGCCATTCGGCTACACCATCATCAATGGGAACAGCTGAGTCCATGGCAAGGTACTGCATGTCTCTCCAGCTCAAGTCAGGTCGAACCTGCAAGACCAGGGCGAAAATACCGGCAGCCAGGGGGGCGGCGGCGGACGTTCCACCATGGCCACTATAGCAGGCGTTCTCTCCGACATCGGTTGTGTGCTAGGATTGTCAGCTCAAATTCACCCGAGATTGGGGGGACTTACAATCGCATCACCGCTGCCACTACTGTAGGTGACGACGAGTTGGGCAGAACACAGCTCGGAGTAGTAGGGGTGCTGGCCAGTACGGTCCACTGCACCGACTGTGATGCTGTAAATGGAGTTGGTGTAGCCATCAAAGTTGCAGTTGTCTCCGTTGGAGGCGCCGTTTCCACTCGCAAAAACATAGACGGATCCCAGACCACCGCGGCCCTTCTGAACAGCCTGGAGCATGGCCCGCTTGATCAGAATGCCAGGGGCCTCCATGGTTCGGCCATCATCTGAGGGGCCCCACGAGCATGAGTAAATCTGGTTGTCCTGGTACTTGAAGATCATGGCCTCGGCCTCATCAGCGTCGCCGATAGCTTTGCTAAGAATTCGAATGCCGGCAATCCTGGAGTCGTAGGCGACGCCGACACCACACACATCGTTACGAGCCGCTGAGACCTCGCCGGCACAGCGAGTACCGTGCCTATCATCTGACAGCTCAGGGGCAGGTGTGGGGTCGGCATCGTTAAAGTCCCAGGACCCTTCCGCGAAGTAGTTGGGCTTGAGATCATTGCTGTTCATGTCCAGACCATCATCTACAATTGCGACAGTAGAATTTTTTCCAGTGATGCCCTCGAGCCAAAGGCCAGTCACGTTCACGTCGTGGCCAGTCTCGACAGGGTTAAAGAGATGCCACTGCTCGTTGAAGATGGGATCAGCAATGTCAAGTTTCTTCATGACTTCGGCCTGCTTCGCCAATCCCCAATCTGAAGCCCCAGGTTTTACCTGGCGGCTAACCACGGTGTGGCCCTCTGGACGGGGGGGGATAATTCGTTTCTCAAGGTGCATTCGAGGTTTCTGCTTGGAAGAGAGGAGGACGCTATCAAGGGGATCAGAGCCACCAACATCTCGTTTCCTCCTCTTGCGCTCCTGAATCTCTCTCTTGACAACATCGTGGTCGAGCTTGGGGGCGCGGAATACGTGGTGGTGTTCGAGCTCGCTAAGTTGGCCCTCGTGTCTTAACCCGAGGCGGCTGGCGACTTGCTCGGGGGTGGTGGAACGGTCGAGGTGCAGGACGTAGTAGTCGTTTTTGGCGTAATCTCGAGGGACTTGGGAACCATGCGAAAGAACGGTGAGCCCGGCGAGGCTCAGGAGAGTCGAGATCTTCATGGCGGAAACGAAGCGAAGGGAGGGACCTTCGCGCGGCGCAGAAGAGAGTGGACGCGTGGAAGCGGGAGTCGAGGCAAGTCTAACACATCAAGATGGATATTGCGGCCAGCCGTAATGAGAGGATCGGGAACTAGAGGCGACGGCGGTCAGCGCGCGGGCGAGAGAATTCGTGCGGAGGACAAATGGCGGAAAGGAAGAGGCGATTGTCGCGAACAAGCTGACGGGGACGGAGGCGAACCTACGGAGGTTGGCCTCGTGTGCAGCTGCTCGATGCAAGTGACGGGGAGTGGGCGGCAGAAAGTCGAATCTGTCTCGTACCTCGTTCGGGTCAACCGCAAATGCGCCGCGATGAGGGATGCGTGGTCGTGGTATTCGCTGCGTCGGGAGTTGCGGAGAGAAGAAGCAAACCGCAGGCTGGAAATCGTGGTGATGTCGTGGCCTTCGGTGATGGCTGGCAGGGTGCTAAACGGCAGGTGCCAAGTACAGTTGGGACCGGACACGCAATGAAACAGAGTTCCTGCCCTGCCATGGGGGAAAATAGGGGACCAGGTGCCAACTTTACTGCCTCGCGTGGGTACCTCAGTCCCCTAGGTCGTCCCTGCCTCACTCCCTCGGTCTCGCATGGCGGATGCCTGCCTGCGCCACACTAGCTTGCGGCGGAAGGTGCCAAGGCGCCTTCTAAGTTTGAGGCAAGGGCCACCCCCAATTGAATCGCAGGCTAGAGCGGGAGATGGAGATCCGTCGTACCCACGTACCACCATGGACACAAAGATTGCGACGCTCCCAAGGCCCAAGGAGGGACTCCAAAGACACACATTGGAGGAACTGTCTCGTCTTTTCTTCGCACAGACGGAACGACGATCAGCATTCCTCCGTACTGCTTCTCTATTTTCCCCAAGGGTATGTTGGGCGATGCTCGGATTCCCCCCATGCTGACTTTACGTACTCCCTATTTTTGGCGCAGGCTGCAGCTCCGCCTCCTGCAGACCTCCAGGCATCTGGGAAGCATCACATCAACAACACAACCCCGACAGCCGTACTCCTTATGCCGTCGTTGGTGGCGTCGCAAGTCAATACGGGACTAATCCA
Organism: Ilyonectria robusta; assembly: GCF_021365365.1. Lineage (NCBI taxonomy): Eukaryota > Fungi > Ascomycota > Sordariomycetes > Hypocreales > Nectriaceae > Ilyonectria > Ilyonectria robusta. Next base: position 503,672 of record NW_025764437.1, on the reverse strand, counting down.
GGGCTGAATACACGGCACGGGCCCTGAAACAGTGCCTAACCTCGCGCCCCCCTTGCTCCATGGACCGCCCTGACCTCGCCAACGTCGGTCTGTCGTTATTGTTGCATTCTTCTGGGTGTCAATTGGTGTGAACTGGATCACCCACCCTGATGATCAAGTGTCGCTCATTTTCAATACATTCAACGTGTCCCCTCCCGCTCAGCAATGGGATATATCGCTCCGAATTTGTCTTGTCATCTACTCTGTCTAGGACTCTAGGTAGTCTATTCGCGTCCTCTCCCACCGGATCCCAATGTCCAATAATTAGTCCGTCTGTACGCCACCGTAAAAGCACATGCCTCCATCCCTTTATTCTTTTTACCTCACAGGAGCTCACAGGGATGCCTCCTTGTGGATTTCGATACCTGGCGGCGCTCCCGTAAAAGCCTTGCACTGCGCGTAAATAACAAACTGCCCGGATACCAGTCCGCATGTCATGATCAAGCGAGGTCCCAAGCCCGTGGTAATCAATCGCTTAGGGCCAAACTCACGAGCCAGCTGGAACATGCGACTTGTCGCACCCTGCTTCGGGTCTCCGGCGCCCTTATTGATAGCCGACAGCAGCGTGTCTGCCGGGTGCGAGAGTACCGCCGCTGCCACTCCCGCCGCGATACCTGACGTCAACTCTACGCCGGTGGTCTCAAGATGTGTCAGCTTCGCTTTGCGCTCCGGGCCTATTGACCGGTAGATGATTTCATTTGCCGCCTCGTGAACCGAGAATTGTCCCACGGCGAAAGGGACCTGCTTGAACAGCAGAGGGACGAACCCAGAGTAGAATCCTCTGAGTCCCTCCTCCCTCGCCATCCTCGCGAAGCCCGATGCGAAGCCGCTGGCATATCCGCGCTGAGATACCAGTCGAATTCTTGTCGCCTCGAGTGGACAGAGCAAAATGTCGGCAAAGAACTCGGCCGTCGCGCTAGCACCAAGGTAGATGGCTGTCCGGCGCTCCACGGCCTTTTCAATGCCACCCGCAGCTTCAATGTACTTCTTCTTGAAGAACTCGTAGCCGGCAAACTTGGCGCCACCCTGGACGAGATATCCCACAGCCGTGGGTCCGAACCCGGTAAGCAGCGCTGATGCTCCCTCTTTGGCTACGATCGTGCGGCCGGCCTGGATCATGTTGTAGCCCTTCAAGGCATCGTCGACCTGGATGCGTGTCTTTACCACGTCGATTGGTGTGGCAGCCTGCCATAACGTTAGACGGGGAATGTATTGCATGTGAATTGATACTCACTCCATGGGTGGACGTCGCCGCAAGGGCACCGGCGCCAAAGAACTTGACATAGTCGCTGATGGTAAAATTGGGCACTTCACTCTGCTTCTCTGCCATTTTGACGGTTGCCGTTCAATCGCATGTTATCGAGGTGAACAAGACCGAGCTGAATCCCTGGTTTTATGGTTCTGGTGCTCGCGCGAGATGATGACGTCGTTCCGTGGCTGCCGATCACAAACCTTGGATAGCTCTGTGCAATGGTTGATAAGGCGCCGCTTTGCCGTGACGGCGGCCGCTTTCGGTTCCGCCTCGGGGAGTTTGTAGGCAAGACACCTCAAAACAGCCTCCGTTTTCTAATATTCTCCCTTCGATAGATTTGAGGTATGCCCGCAGCTGTCGGAATTGCACATCTTGCTTCAAGGGTTGACAAGTGCGAAACGGCGCCCGGTATAGTGGACGGTGAGTTCCCGATAAGCTGGGACGGTTCAACGTTTGGTATGCCGTTTTTGAGCGTCACAAAGATGGTGACCTATGTTGGACTAGTTGGTGGCTGCAATTCGGTGCCGACCCGGCGAGCGGTTGGGCCCCAAACGGACTGTCCGGAATGACATCATTCAAGTGTAAATTCGCAACAACGCAAGGGCTTATCTATTTCATCTGTGTCAGGCCTTTAATGCTAGCTCTGATCTTTATGTTATAGAGCAGGACTAGGTCGTTAAGTATGTATTAGGCATATGTTCCCGTCCCAAATAGATATGGGAATACTATTCCATCAAATGAAGACGTCGATCTTGCGGTCCCCCTTGACGATAAAATACGGCACAGAATATCGAGTAGAAAATTACTCACAGGAAGTTCAAAATCGACAGAAGAATGACAGAAGTCCGGAGTTTGACAAGTCATGATGTCATAACATTGTCCAGGGTAGGCGCCTCACGATGCGACGCGAGGAAGCCAAGACTGATTTGACTGACTGTGCTCAACCAACACTACGAATTGTTTGATATGTGCTACTACCTAGCGTTGGAGAACCTCAGACGTGAACAACCAGTCTAACGGGTCTATGTTTCACAATTAACTACATAACATTGGAGGATATAGACTTCTTTGGAGCGAGCCTAGTTGGACATGTCCAATACGACAACAAATTTACTTGGATCAGGGTGCTTTGACACAGCGCAAACGCAATCTTCCCTGGTTTAATGTGCGTCATCTCACCCATTAGTGTTACCTCCCGTTCGTTTCTTTTTCCATTCGCAGAGATTGATTCCTGGCTAGTGCAAAACTACTCTAAGAGAGGCTTGAGACCGTGTGGGGACACCTCTTTATCTCCTGTGAGTCTCCCTTACTACAAACCTGTCGCTGAAAGTTGGATGGTCACTTACGGTACTCGCCAAACAGTTCAGAAATAAACAAAATGGCAGCCTCATCATCACGAGCCACGCGATCCAGCGCATCCGCCGCATCCAAGAAAATTGCTTCACAATTGAAGTCGGATGGCAACAGTCCAGAAGCCGCCACTAGAGTCGCAGCAAAGCGTCGCCCTGCACCCCGCCACGACGCGTCGGAAAGCGACGCGACGGCCCAGGAGGAGAGCGATGAGCCTGCGCCAAAGCGACGAAAATCACAACCTTCGAGAGCGAAAAGCAAAGGCGTCGCCACACAGCTGCACCAGCGCCTTTTTGGCACAGCGGAGAGAACGGTCCACCAGCCTTGTGTCCCTCCGACACGCCGGCACAATGTGAGCTACCACCGGCCCGCGCTCCTGGACGACGTCGCATCCCGCCAAGCTCTCCTCGCCTGGTTTGACAGCGTGAGCACCAAGCGCAACATGCCCTGGCGCAAAGCATGGATCAACCCGGAGGAGCACACAAACGCCGTCAAGTTGCGGGACCTGCTCGAGCGGCGGGCGTACGAGGTTTGGATCAGCGAGATCATGCTGCAGCAAACGCGGGTCGCCGTGGTCATTGACTACTGGAACAACTGGATGGCCAAGTGGCAGACGATTCATGAGCTGGCCGCCGCAAGCTCCGACGATGTTTTGAGTGCTTGGCGTGGGCTGGGTTACTACAGCAGAGCGACGAGGATCCACGAGGCCGCGAAGCTCGTTGTGCAAGACCAGGCCATGGCTGGCCTGTTGCCCTCTCGTGTGGCAGATCTCGAGGCAAAGGTACCTGGAGTTGGTCGCTATACTGCTGGAGCTATCTCGGCCATCGTGTTCGGGCGGGCTGTGCCCATGGTCGATGGCAATGTCTTGCGTGTCCTCAGCAGGCAGCTTGGTCTCTTGGGGAATGTGAAAACGGACAAGCTTGTCATCGACACGCTGTGGGCGGCTGCCGCTGCGCTAGCCAAAGCCGTCGCGCAAGATGGAACTGAAGACGAGACCGAAGACAGCGTGAGCAATCGGCCCGGGAGATGGGGACAGGCGCTCATGGAACTCGGGAGCACGGTTTGCACACCTAAGCCAAACTGCGACCAATGCCCCATCAGCTCAACATGCCGCGCATACGAAGAGGGAAAGATGCTGGCGTCTGCGAACCGCAAGACCGAGGTGAAAGACATCGAAGACTTGTGTGATCTCTGCGAAACTTTGGAAGAGTCAACATGCCTCGAAGGAGATGGGGATGCGAAGCCCAAGACTAAGCCGACCCCCAAGCAAAGCAAACAGATGAAACTATCGGCATTCATGTTCAAGGCGCCCGTCGAACAGAAAGCATCAACAAAACCCGATACTACTTTGAGCAGTCGGGATCTGGAGGTGATAGTGGATCATGCCCGGAAATTCCCCCTCAAGGTCGTGAAAAAGGCCGTGAGAATTGAGGAGACGCTCGTCTGTGTCATGCGTCGAAGTGATGGGCACTACCTCATCCAAAAACGCCCTGAAAAGGGTCTCCTCGCGGGGTTATGGGAATTCCCAAGCAACATCCTCCAAGACTCGGATGACAACAGCACCGCAAAGCTGCGACGGACGAGGGCAACCGATTTTATGTCGGATTTGATCACCAAGGATAAGACATACAAGGGAGCTCGACTAAAACACGTCCGTGAGTTGGGTAGTGTGCCGTGGCTATTTTCCCACATCAAGCTCACAATGCACGTCCACTTGTTCACGTTGGAGACCGACGATGACTGTGCGGAAGACACTGCGGCCAAAGAAGATGCCCGGCTGAGATGGGCGTCACCAGATGACGTTGATAGTGAGTCAATGGGTACCGGTATGAGGAAATGTTGGGTACTTGCGAAGGATTCCGAATAAGAGCCCAAGGTCGGTAGGAACTATAGATGTGTTCAATGACACAGGAATACCTGAGCATTGCTATCCGCAGTTATATGTAATAATATTCACACAAACAAAACCTCTATAAATTACATCTCTAAGCATCGCCTCCTTCCCTATCTGGATCAACCGGGTCATCCGTTAATCCGGCCACTAGCGAGGGATTACGGTCAAAACGGGGTAGGAATTTAAAGCAAGTCACCTCCTGACCCCCAAGCCCAATTGCTACAGTGGCTAAATAGATAAGTAATCCCTGGCGCTCTACTAACGGTAAACGTTTGTGCATGGTGAATTTTGGTGTTTTCTCACCAGCGCAGTCTTTTGCCACCCACTCACCGACCATTTGTTGAAGGATGACGATCCCAACATCCGCCGCCCCTCCAGGGCAGAGAAGCAGCTATGTGCTTGACCAACTCGAGGGGGAGCGTATTGCGATACCTGGCACCAACAGCGTGTTCCGAATTCTTGCCTCTCAAAAAGAAATGGATCATAGGATCGCCGTATACTACAAGGCGGGTATCTCAACAGATGGCACTGACTCTTGGCGGCACGCGTATGCCGAAAACGCTTTCATTGTGACAAAGGGGTGCCTGAGAATCTGGATTGGCGACAAATGCCGCGACTTATACCCTGGAGATTTTGCCTTTGTGCCTTCTGTAAGATAGGCTTGTTTCTTTCGTATTATTTGCGCATGGAGAGCTGACCGCCGAGTACTAGGGGAATGAATATGGTTACAAGCCACTCGGACCATATACAGAATTGCTGGCTCTCACAAGTCCAGGAGATCAAGTCGATCTCTTCCGGGCCATGGGCGAGGAATTTCACGGCATCTTGACCGCATCGAAAGATAATCCCACCCTACAACAGGAGCCGCCCTCGGGCTTTGATCTTGATTCCCCGGATGATGACTACCGACCTCCAGAGCTGTCCCCTTGGCTGGAGACGGAAAATCGTTTACCGGAAGCCTCGCAACCCTACTTTCTTCGTGCGAATACCGGTCCCCAGTGGATGTTCGGTGGAGTACTGTCGCGCCCATTCATCACTACCGCCCAATGCAATGGGAAATTTTACATTTCCGCCTTGGAGTCGTCATCTGGCTATCCTGGAAGACCATTCTTCGAACGATATATGAGCTTCACTTCGGTAGACCACTGCTTTTGCGTCATGGAAGGCCTCTTTAAGCTGAAGCGCAGGGGGGATTCTGAATGGACTGTTTTGCGAGAAGGCCAGACAGTTGTGGTTTCGGCGAGGGAATTTTTTACTGCTGAAATCGACAGCAAGTTTGTTCGCGTGATAGCATTTGCCAATGGCCCTGGCATCAATGAGTTACTTCAAAAGGCTGGGTATCGATGCAGTGGTAATATTTTGCCTGAGACTGTGGGCAGTTGGGATGGCTGGGATGAGGCTCGTCTCAAATCGGCGTGCGCGGAGGTTGGGGCTCAGATTGATTAATTAGATAGGCTGGTCATAACACGCCAACTATTGCCGTTCTGTTGGAAATGCCGTCTATTTAATTGGCAGAGCTGGTTATTTAGGGGTCTTATTGGGATACTGCTGGTGTTGGGCATCGTATCTAATTGCATTGTCGTTGCGTATTGCCCCTTCTGCGTTGATTTGATCTGTATGAAGGGTTTGAAGGAGTCTATTTCATCATTTTGAAAGAAGCTAAATATCTACACATAAAATATTAAATTTTATTATTTATACCATTCCATCTCTCGAAATTCCCAGAATCCAGGTCGAAGAGATCCAATAACCGACCGACCATTTGACAAATGACGTCTTCCACTGACGATGGCTTTGTGTAGAACCCTACCACCGGAGGCGCAATAATGCCTCCGGCCCGTGTTACATCCAGCATATTTCGCAGGTGAATCTCACTCAACGGCGTCTCTCTAACTGACAGAACAAGTCGTCTCCGTTCTTTTAGGCATACATCAGCTGCCCGAGTGATGAGCTCGTCGCAAATTCCAGCATTGATAGCCGCAAGAGTCTTAACGGAGCACGGAACCACGATCATGCCATCCACCTTGTAAGAGCCACTTGAAATGGGAGCCGCCAGGTCGTGTGAGTTGTAGGAAAAATCCGCCAGGGCCTTGACAGCGGCGGGTGTGTAATCCGTCTCGTATTTGATCGTCTCAGCGGCCCACTTGCTGATGATCAGATGAGTTTCGACGTTGAGCTTTCTCAAGGTTTGCAGAAGGCAGATGCCGATTTCAGCTCCTGTAGCCCCTGTGATGGCGACGATGATTCTTTTTCGGGGGTGAGACGAGGGCATGATGGTTGCCGTGTTAAGGGACACCCTGTTTTATGAATGAGAGATGGGGGGGATAATTAAGGTAAATCAAGAGATGGACGATGTATCAACTTCTTGAAAAGATCAATTGATGACTTGCTTTGTTGATGTCGGATGGCTCTCTTACCTGGGAACTACCCTTGGTTTATATCCCAGCTTGATCTCGGGACGCTCGGACAACTCGGACGCTGAGATGGACCATTAGCCGCATTTTAATTATTCAATGTGGTACTTTAAGTGCATTACCAACCGTCTATATGGCTCGGCAAATTCGCGTAACTCGGTGGTCTCGGTGGTCTCGGGGGCCTCGGGGTGGAGTGGAGGATCTCGGTCAACTCGGAGCAACGGTCATTATACGCCTCATGATATTCATTCTATGTGTCTGGACGTGTATAAATACTTTTGATGTCGCCGCACGAAAATGAAAGTGAATTATTACTTATCCTCGACTACAATAAGTTCCTCTGCATAAGTTTCAACCGACCATTTATCAACCATGGCTTCCCTTCAAGAACAATCACCCCAAGACGCTCCTCACCTGAACTTCCGGGCCTTTGTCCAAGCACTGAAGGATGACAACGATCTCGTCGAAATAAACGAAGAATGCGATGCTGATCTGGAGGTCGGCGCCATCATTCGCAAGGTTTGCGAGAATGATGAAAGAGCTCCCCTCTTCAACAAGCTGAAAGGCCAGAACGAAAACGGCCTGTGGCGTATCCTGGGTGCTCCCAACTCTCTCAGGTCTGACCCGACGCAGAAATACGGTCGTCTTGCTCGACACTTGGGTTTGCCACCTTCTGCTACGATCAAGGACATCCTCGACAAAATGGTTGCTAGCAAGACAGCCACTCCTATTCCACCCGTCATGGTCGAGAATGGCCCTTGCAAGGAGTTCCGTCTCACTCCAGACCAATTTGATCTCACCACGCTGCCGGCTCCTCTTTTGCATCAGTCCGATGGAGGAAAATATGTCCAGACATACGGCATGCATATTGTCCAGTCACCTGACGGGAAGTGGACAAATTGGTCCATCGCGCGGGCTATGGTTTACGACAAACAGCATTTGGCGGGCTTGGTTATCGAGCCTCAACATATCTGGCAGATTCACCAGATGTGGAAGAAAGAAGGAAAAGACATGCCATGGGCCCTGGCATTCGGTGTGCCCCCAGCTGCTATAATGGCGGCTAGTATGCCTCTGCCTGATGGCCTGTCCGAGGCAGAGTACATCGGGTCTCTTGCTGGCTCGCCAATTGAGGTTGTCAAGTGCGAGACCAACGATCTCCTGGTTCCCGCCAACTCTGAGATTGTTTTCGAGGGAGTTTGCTCGATAACCGATAGGGCTCCAGAGGGCCCTTTTGGCGAAATGCATGGGTAAGATCATGTCCTTTCACCGCAGCAGTATATTACTGACAGTGATTAGTTATACCTTCCCTGGGGATTCCCACCCCCAGCCCAAATATCGGGTCGACATGATCACACACAGAAAAGATGCTATCCTGCCAGTGTCTAACTGTGGACGTTTGTCAGATGAGACAGTAAGCATATTAATTCCTAACATCGTCTGAAGCTATACTAACCTAGTAGCACACAATGATTGGCCCTCTCGCCGCCGCCGAAATTGGGTATCTGCTGAAGTCTCAAGGCATTCCTATCACTGAATCTTTTTCGCCATTGGAGTCCCAGGTCACTTGGGTTGCTCTACAGGTTGATACCACAAAGCTACGAGCATTGAAGACTACACCAGAAGAATTTTGCCGCAAAATTGGCGACATCGTATTCAGCCACAAAGCCGGGTACACAATTCATCGACTTCTCATCGTTGGCGAGGACATCGACATCTACAACTTCAAGGATGTCATTTGGGCCTTCTGCACCCGTTGTCGTCCCGGAACTGATGAATACAACTTCGAGAATGTTCGTGGCTTCCCCCTCATTCCTTACATGTCTCATGGGAACGGGCCAAAGACGATGGGAGGCAAGGTGGTTTCGGATTGTTTGCTGCCTGTCGAGTATACGACAGGCAAGAATTGGGAAACAGCTGATTTCGAGGAGTCCTTTCCTGAAGATGTTAAGGCGAAGGTGCTTGAGAAGTGGGAGACCTTGGGCTATAAGAAGTAGAATTGTATGATTAACTAAGAGACTGATATAAGAAATCTTCAACTTCTGACTGATCTGGCATGATGGGACCAGAAATATCCCAAGGAGCAATTGTATCATCGAAAGACTGAAAACAATCTTCCATATTCCAGGACCTGCGTCTTTGTCAGTAGTTTTCTCCAGAGGACATGTAATAGCTTACTCTAGTTGAGTAAAATAATCCGACGACGCAGATGCATCGATTTCATTGGGAAATGTATTCATCTCATCTGAACCACCTTCCGGAGGGTTTCGGGATATCTCGGTGTTTCTATCCTGGTCTGACATGCTTTTGAGTCTTTTGAGCGCATCTAGAGCTCTTTTATGCGTGTCGGAAAGTTGATGTGCAGTGGAGTCTATTCCTCCAACAGATTCGGAGCCAGCATCTGCTTCGACAAGACTATTGATCAACTCAATTTGAAGCTCCCGAGTATCCGCAGTGTTTCTCGTTTCTTTCATAAGACTTAATAGAAGGACCGATGATAGTCCGTTATGGATCGACGCCCAAGAGCGTCTTGCGTAGCCAGCAACATGCCGTAGGCGAACATATGCCCTGGCGCTACTCTTCAGAGCCTCTTGGAAGCGACCGATCACACTTCCACCGTTTGTCGACTCGACCGGTGGTCTGATGACTGATACGAACGAGCGACAAAGCGTAGCAACGACAAAATTCTTATGAAGTGAGAACGCAAAAAATTCCTGGACCTGTCGAATAGATGTGCAAGACGACCGATTTTTGAGGTGACCTAGCAGAGCATTTTCGACCAACTCCATGTCATGGAATATCGACTTCGGGTCAGGACTAGACCCTGTCGTCGACTTGCGAGATAGATATTTCAATGAAATGTGGCACAACCAGTTCATGGCAGGCCGGTATCCGAGTCCCTCACTGCTTGCGGCATTATCCAATTTCTGTAGGTCGTCTTCATGATCCATATCATAGGAGCCTGGGGAACGATCGAAAGCCAACGACAGCAAAGAATCTTGCCATACAATGGCCATACTATATACAAGTAAGCTGAAGAACTCGAAACGCCAGAGTAGTGAGACGAACCGGAGGGATGATGCCTCTTGGGACGAAATTAAAGAGTGAGAGCGTCTTCTAGATGGTTTGTGGACCCCTAGGCATTGGGCTAGGCGTATGGTGGTACCTCCAAGAACCCACGCTGCTTGGGGTTTCATGTCATTCTGTAGAGCGCTTCCAAGTAGAAGAAGAGTTTGGAGTGTGAATTTGGATGGTCGAGCCATGTAATCCGTCGACCTGAGCGCCTCAAAGGCAAGCTTGACTGTGCCTCGTTACTAATATATCCCCAAACCAACTCCTCCGAGGCTGGCTCACTATGGTTTTGAGACACTTCAGAACGACGCTGTAAGTTGAAATCCGAAAATTGCGCCCCTGACGCTAGTATGGCATGCAGTAGACATAGCCAATGGGACTCTTGTAAGGATCTAGGTGAGCTGGCACTGGCACCACTTTCTCGATCGTTGATGAAGACGCACAGCTTCTGCTCAATTTCGTCTAGGTTGTAGGTAATGGCATGAAATGGATGGACTCGGGAGCGATACACGTCGAATAGCTCGAGGATAAGCTGATCATCTGGGAAACCGTTGTAGAGGGCCGCCCTCGAGTATGGAGAGGTATCTGAAGGTCTTTCCTCGGGAGTAGCGCCCAGGAGGGGTAATATGCCGGCCTGAAAGGCAATTGTTCGATCTGGGTTGTCTGTTGTAGCCGAAGAGTGCGGTCTGGTAATGGCCACTAAGGAGTTGTCGTCTAACAGACTGGAATTTGCGACTTGTTCATTCGGGTCCTGTATACCTGTGCTGTCTTTAGCGGTATTTTCATATTGAACATTCTTTGCCGTACTGATCTGCGGGTCGTATGGACTGGATGGTTCCACTGAAACACCCCTCTGTGGGTGCCGCGTATTTTGTGATGTGGCTGGGCTGACTCTCGGTGGTCCTTGGGGAGAATGGTGATGCTGCGGTTGTCGCGCTGCAGAGTCCCTGTACGTGCACAGGTCTGGATGGCCACGCTTGATGCAAGTTGAACATGGCACCTCCTTGGTGCATCTGACCTTTCGTTCCCTGCAAGGCAGACATGACGGGCGATTGCGGCTCAGATGTCGATTTCTGAGTGTCTGCTTGAGACTTGGACTGGGTTGTTCTGTGCTTTGTGGAGGCATTGAATTGGGCACGATTGATCTTCTGGCAAAGAACTCCAAGATTGAGAAGGTATTGACGGGGAGATTTTGCTGCAGCACCAAAGGAACAAGCTCAATCAGATCGCTCGTGCCTGAGATCCTGAGATGCACCTGTGGCCTCTGCAAGTGACGTTGATAAATTGCCGTTCTCGGCCAATCTCGGCCCCTTCGGCGGTCTCGGAACGATGGATGCAAGAGATGATGTAATCAGCTCGTCCCAAAAGAGGTAATTAACTTCGCCCCACTCAGGAAAGTATTTTTCCACATGGCAATGCGAGACCTTGATGCCTGCAAAAATCAACACCGCATGAAAGCAACGGCAATAGGTACAAACGGCAAAAATGATGAGACTGGGATTCGAACCCAGGCCCCTTTCGAGACTGCGAATCGTTGCTAGTTTGAATCAAACCTGAACACAGCGCCTTAGACCGCTCGGCCATCTCACCTTATTGGTTGAAATTTTTGTTCTTATTTGATCTTATTAGCCCTAGAACCAGCTAGGGCATCACTTTAAACTTAATATCTCAGAGTACCAACCTCACTTTAGGTCTACCGAGCAAACGAGCGAAGTGGGGGCCGCTTGTCGGATAGTGGATTACGGTGGGCTCTTGTACTGTTGATTCTCTCCAGCCTTCCATCAAACAATAGGCTTTCTGGCCGAGCGGTCTAAGGCGCTGTGTTCAGGTTGATTAGTCAACTTATTACAATTCGCAGTCTCGTAAGAGGCTTGGGTTCGAATCCCAAGGAAGTCAACCTATTCTGTCCATTTGTCAAGACTTGGACCTTCTCTTTTTGTCGCTGTGTCCAATTTTCAGTCCAGATCAAAATTCCACTGCGACAAACTTTCATGGGGTGTGCGCACCTGTGGTGGTCTGTGCGGTTCTTTTCTTCTTCTTCTCTTTGCTCTGACTTTTTTTTGGCTGACTGGAATAATTAATTTGTCGCTGTGTTAACTCTTAACTAAATCACTCTCTGGCGCCTCATCTTGGAATGAGACAGCACCTCATCGCTGTACCCTCTTGGTTGGCTTCAATTAAATGTGAAGTAGACTTCATGGAACCTAATGTTTATTTCAATTTGGTCGTGGACATTGGGCACAATTCGATGACAAATAAATTGGCAATGCCTCCTTAACAACTACGAACGTAGTCTCTACACTACACCTTCGTATTCCCTTGCGCCTTTCCCGTCGTGATTCTGTAGTTACCCGTCTTGTGTTTAGTTGTTCAGCAATTAGAAAAGTAACAGGCGCAAAAACCCCACATCTTACGGCCAGAGATGAAAACTGTCTGGCAACTAGGTTTGATACAGGGTATTCTCAACTGAACAACGGACATCTTCACATGATTTCCAGCTCACGGAGCCCCGTCTAACGGACAATACCCTCACAGAATCTCAACCAATCAGATGGTACTTTGGCCGAGCGGTCTAAGGCGCTGTGTTCAGGTATGGGTTCTCCCACATTGCCGTTTCGCAGTCTAGTAATAGGCGAGGGTTCGAATCCCTCAGGTATCAATGTCTTTTTACATGTGTGGCTAATGCCTTCTCTTTTTGTTCATACGTTGTTTTGTGATGTGACGTCCATCTCAAACCCTCTCTGGGCGAAGAGCCTTGAATAGAAGGCAAATTGCGGTGTTGAAGGGTTGGAAAAGCCGCTAGAATCAGATTTTGATGTAGTGGAGTCAGGTTGCTTGGTGGTTGTGGATGCTTGAGGCGTGGAGTCTTCCGCTAGTCGTCCTCCACCGACGAATACAAGCCTGGGGATTCATCCACTAGCTAAAGACTTCTGTACCGGGGCCTTTCTTTGAAGAATCCATGATGTGCTGATGGGATGTCTCCGGCCATAGGAATAATAGGGCTGTTGTTAAGTTAGATCAGTGGCTTGTTGTGGCTGGCCAGAGGCCAACCGAGAAAGTGGCAGTCCTCGACCAGGACTTGAAGAACGAAAGGACTCAATGACTTTGATAACTGCGATTAACACAACTATGCCGGGGGCTACATATTGTGTGTTAATTTTATTGCTGTGCGCAACTGTAGTTTAAAGTATTATATCTCCCTCTCCAATGCTTGGTGGAAAACTATGCAAGACGCTTCACATAAGCTTGAGAGTTACTTGGAGACGACATACTCTTGACTGAACAATAAGTTAGCCATCTCCAATACAGTTCGGTCCTGGACGGAAATTGGATGGTTGGCTTCACTTACAAGACCAATCCCTTCTACATACAGCTAGTCAATACCACTCCATCGTCACAGTGAAGACCTGAAGTACTGGAAATTAAAAAGAACGATTGAAATCCACGTAGAATGTCTGCCTCTTGTGTTTACATATGAGCAGGATCTGTTCCCGGGCGCTTTTACGTATGGGTGACGTCTACGTGGGCCACTGCGGCATTTATGTACACTAGTCTGTCGGCGGAATCCAACAAAAAAGGTGAGATGGCCGAGCGGTCTAAGGCGCTGTGTTCAGGTTTGATTCAAACTACGACGATTCGCAGTCTCGAAAGGGGCCTGGGTTCGAATCCCAGTCTCATCATTTTTACCATTTGCTCGTACTGTCGAGGGAGTGGCGTGGTGATAGCCTCCAGGAACATTGGAGAACTTACCAAAGAAAGGTTGGAGTGGAAGTCTGCACTGTAACCGCCTCCACTTTTTGACCAAAACTCTGTTATAGGTGTTGATACTTGCCTGGGACATTGATATATGGACGCAGAGTATCGTGAATTCAACTAACGACTGAAGTTGGCCTTGGTTACCCACCACTTTCATTTCCGCCCAAACCACATGACTTCTGTATGCCACGCCGTATTGTGCACTGGAGGCAGTTTGCCACTCCCCGTGCTCCCCTTTCATGAACTCAAGATGCCGGGGTCACCTAGACAACCTTCGCTATGAAGTGACGACTCTATAGGCGCATCGTACATCGGACGGCCACTGCGCCATGCCTGTGGCTTCTTCTCTGTTGGAACCCAATGGATTTTTGCTATAAGGTTTCAGTTCCAATGCTAGAGCGGCAAATTTATCCTTCAAGTTCTCGTTTGCAGCTTTTTTTTGCGCGGCACTGAAGGTTGGCTCACAGTGCGGTTAAAGGATTTGCGGCAGTCCGTACTCTGCACTCTTGAAAGAAAGCACCAAATGGACTCACTAACAATAAAACTCGCGAATTGCAGGGCCATTGAGATCCGGAAGCAAACTAATTCCTTAAGATTGGGTATTTTCTGGAAGTTACAGTTGGGCCCCTTGGATGAGACCCTAGTGCTCTTCGATCCAGCACGCAAGTACACTGTGTACGATTCTGGTTGAGGCTCACCCGCTCCGAAGAGCAACAACTGCAAGTGAATCACTGAAGCCGGTCCCGTGACCAGAGCCCAAGAACCCGGAACTCCTGCAGATTCCTCGCAACCGAATTCTTTCACTCTTCACTCTTCACTCTTCACCCCGACCGCGCCCGCTGCCCTAACGCATGACACTCTCTCAGCCCCTGTCTGCTTGGGGCAACTCGCATGCTTCCACTCTGTACGCAGTCTGTGCTCCAATTCTATGAGTTGTTGTGTGCGCGTTGGTACTCCTATCCAATCTCTTTCCGTCGCAGATGCTTGTCGCTACAGCCTGTTGTGCCTTGTCCATCGCTTTGTTCTGCCTTTCGACCGAGATCTACGTCCCCTTCCAGTTGGACTCCAGGTGCAACCGATCCACCGTTCAGTTGGCTACTTGGGATATGGATTCACCAGATAGACCAACCCCGCCGGTAGTAAGTTGTCTCAAACGCCATCCTTCACTTTCTCTTATTTACTGACATGTGCTTGAAAGATTGCGTCCTATTACTTTGGTCACGAAGGGAGATTCTTCTCACCTATGCCACTGGTCCCCCCTCTCGCTCCCGTCGACGAGAATTCGATTCCTCCTTCCCCCGATGTCTTGGAACCGGGCTGCGCCATCCCTTCCATCGAACCGCGATCCCGATCCCCAACTCGAATCAGGTCTCTTCAAGATTCTGCAGACGCACTTCTCGACCGGATAAATGTTATCTTGGTTGGCTTCGAGGCCTCTCAAGATGCTGGGAACGCCCCAATCCCAAGTGCTGCACCAGCTGTGGCACCAACTGTGGCACCAGCTGTGGCATCAGCAGCGGTATCAAGCCCTGGATGCCCGCATTGTGGAAACCGCTTTCACAAAGGGGCTAAGTGCTGGTTCCTAACGCAACCTGGTAAGACTGTGTTTATTCTTGCTCTCATTCAGCCGCTCACAACTATAAGGAACGGTTCCTGGAAGTGTGGTATTGCCCAACATGACTCCGCAAAACCTGAGCAGAGTAAGTTTCTTGTCGCCGCCTTGTCATGGGTCTCCTAATCACAAATCAGTTCTCCAAGATGAATCACCCCGCTCTACCCGAAGGAATGACTTTGATCTCTGCCGCTTCTATGCCTGAGGGTTCTGTTGCTGAGACATCGTTACCTGCGAGAAAGCCCAAAAAGTCCAAACAAAAAAGACCTCCAAGGAAGACTCCTGCTTAGGAGCATAATGGTGTTGTGTCTTTGTCCTGATCTTAGTTCAGGAAGGTGTCTTTTATTGTCTGCTGCATGTATTGAGATTCTGGAATCACCTGTGGAAGTCTTGCGTCTGATGTCTCACCAAAGAAGGTTGGAATAGAGAATCTTAATGGAAGACGGAGAAAGGGCCAACTCTAGAGAGAGGCGTTGTGCAAATTCGAGATTAATAAAGCTGTCCAATCTCATCTTTTGTGCCTCCGCAGTTCCTCATCTTACATTGGTGTCACCATGAATGTTCTAGGGAACTTTTATTGGAGAAGACCCCGCGATCACCGGAAGGTATCTGACGATAAATCTGACGATAAATCTACCCTCCAAAGTCGGATCTACCAATCTCAAACCTCGTTGAATGGCGCCGCAACCGTGATATTTAACTCTAGTCGGTGACATTTTCACTGAAGAACACGATCAACACGGCAGCGTAACTATTGAAAGCTAGCAGTAGAACTCAAAGGGTGACAGACTTGTCTTACGCTGCAGTAGCTCCGAAGCCCTCTGCCCTCTTGCGTTGGTTAAAAGGCCCACACTTCGTGCAAAAAGTCTCGTGAAGAGTTTATTTCGGCGACTCTTCATTGGCTTTTCCTAAAAGCCACAGTTCATGAGCGTCTATCAGGTGACTCCAGACTAACTAAAAGCATCAAATGGCGACGGCATTCTCAGGAGCGAATGACACACAAAAGGGGCCACCTATCTCTCCCTTTTCGCCCTCACCCTTCCGCTTCCCCTTCCCCTTCCCCTCAGTACTTGCGCTTGAAAATGCGCTCGAGAAACTTGAATCGTGACTCGTCCAATATGCGCAAGCTTCTCTCATCAATTGCGCCCATGTCGTTTTCGCAGGTCGTCCTCAGCGCCCGCACACTGGCTCGAGCCGAATCAAGGCGATAATGCTGATAGAATCGCCACGCCGGAGGCGCCGTAAGATAGACGAGTCCGGATACGGCTGTGATGATGGAAATCCGGGAAAGCGGGCCGCGGATAAGACAGGCCGCGACGGTGAAGAAGATGCTGCTGGACAGAGAAGGAGAATCGTTAGCGACGATACCACAGGATCAACAATCGCCGACAGGCAGGTAGCTTACAACGTCGACGTTGATGGCGGAAGCCTGAATTTCGGCGGCTCCAAATTGTTCTTGGCGTAAGCGAGGACTGTCTCTAGGGTGTTGAGGTTCTGAATGAGGTGGTTGCGCGAGATGTCGATGCGGAATCGGTGTCTGATTTGCTCGTTCCCAGTCACGGTGGTAATGTCTGGGCAGTCAAATGTCAGAGCTCGGAAGAAGGAGGAAGAGGAAGAGGAGGAGGAGGAAGAGGAGGAGGAGGAAGAGGAGGAGGAGGAGGAGGAGGAAGAGGATACCTGCGGCTGGGGTTGCGGCGGACGCGACGGTTCCATAGCGCTCGTTGTATTGAGCTAGGTGTTTGAGATACTGCTTGAGGTCGTATTCTGCCCGGTGTCGGTAGACGTCAACTCTTATGCACAGTCTGGATGGTTCGATAAAGAGCGGTTGAGCTTCGCGTTGGGCGTTCAGAAAAGGGAGCACCAGAATTGGTGGGTCGGGTGCTTCCTTGAGCCGGCGCCGCATGTCGGGGCGAGCCATCCGAACAGTGTAAGCCTTCCAGAACTGCGAGCGGTGAGGTCGGCTATCGTTGGAGGCCATAGTGGCGGGTTATCGTGTGTGCGTTTGGAGGTTGCGAAAGCTGCGAAAGCTACGAGAGATGAATGCGAATGTGAAGAAATGAAGAAAGGAAGAAGTGAAGGGGAATGAAGGAGAAGAAATATTCTCGGAGCCGCGCCTGTACAGTTTGGTCAAACAAAAACACACCTCCTGTTGCCTGAGAGAAGTCCTGAAAACAATGAATCACTGTCATGATGCCTTCAGTGACGTCATTCAATACATTGTTTTCACGGAAAGCTGAGGGCAAACGCCTGAAGTCACAAACATCTGAGCCAGTCACTGACACTTGTTTTGACATTGCAAACGGGAAGCAACTTGCCTGGACCAGACAATAGTAAATAAGTCACCTACGCCTGAGGCCACAAGCGTGACCTGTTTGTTCCGCCTAGACGGCATTCGGGCAACTGCCATGGAATCATCCCCCCGACACCATCATTAGATGACTCACACAAGCGAGCCTCCGTGAATCATGCTTTAGGTCAAGCACCGCGCATTTCGAAACAGCCAGTGCATTCAGTTACGCCCGCAGTTTGCAATCAAGTAGACTCCAAAGCTCCACACAGCCGGTAGCAAAGAATTCGCGTCCCGTTTTGTGTCCCTCAGGGCATCTCCTTTATTTCACGTGGTACTACGCGCCCTGTTGAGGCTCTTATTTTGATCCAACTCACTGCCGGACCGGTCAATCAGCTGCTTTCTTGGCTCTCCTCGCCTCTGTTTGCCATTGATATACCAATCGACTCGCTTTGCTTCTATGAATCTGGCCCGAGCTGTTAATATTTGTCTGGCATTTATCCCGCTCCTTTGTTCAAACAACTCTGCCCACGTGGAAATTGATCTCGCTTACCTGGGCAAACAGCTGCCAACAATGTGGCCAATTCCACATGGCTTCATATAAAAGGTGAGTGAGTCCCTTGGCATTGTAGTAGATTCCCCCGTCTCCTGATCCATATCTATTGTTTCATTCTCAAACCCACGCGACCATTCTGCCACTCCCGCTGTAGGGCCATGGCACCGACCTTGGTGCATCCCCCGGAGAACGAGGGCGGCTTGAACTATGGTCCTCCACCAATTATGCGACTGCAGGTGTGGTATCATACCAAGCTTGGGATGAGCACGCAGCTCAGTCAGGACCTCGCGAAGTTCCTGTGCCAACGAGGCGGTGTCGATTGGACCTTCAGCCCAACCTTGCCAACCATCAGTGTTCAGCACTCCCGCGACACGCTCGTTCCTCTCGAGGTGAGTCAATGACAGTTACGTTGCTCTAAGAGAAACTTAGCATTGATTATGGGATCTCAACTTGGGAGCTTGCTTATTGTCTGAAAATTATTACATTCATGAGCCATTGTCTAACTTGCCCATCTTGGTTAGGTTGATCTCGAGTACAAGGCTTCATCCCATCAAGATGCGCCCTACCAAAACCTTCGCGTGCTCTTCAAGCAGACCATTGTTCCGTTGGTTCGGATTTTCTTCCAGCGACTGAGCGACAGGCCACAATTCATCAACATCTACCCAGATGGTGACAAGTTGACCGCAGAGATCAAACAGGCCTACACGTTCTACCACATTGAGCGTTCCATGGCCATGAGCTACAAGCGTACTGCCCAGTCTGTCGCTTTGGAGCAAGATCCCTTGGATCAGACTATGTACGTATTGAATGTTAGCATTGGTTCTCATTTCCTGATAAAATCTTTACAGACGCCGTATTGGCGCAGCTGCGCCAACCGTCGTCGCGCGGTCGAGTGATATCCTGATGGCAGTTGATCAGTTTTCTTATAACTTGCTCAAGGGTAGCTCGCCGCATGAAGAGTGGGATCGTATCAAAGAATTGTTCTCAGTGGAACTCAAAGACAAAGTAAGGAAGTCTATATGATCCTAACCCTTTGCCATGATATTAACTGTTCGCGTCTCGAAGGAGAGAAGTGAAAAGGTTCCCCGATACGTCAACCCCGAGACAAGAGAATTATGGGGAAATCTATTCGCCACAACGACCTGCTTTCAGGGACTTGTTCATGATATGCATGCCGTCATATCAAAGCCATCTACCGGGACTAGTGTGTTATCATATCGTCCTTTGAGGCGCCAACACCTGGCTAATGATTCGCTGCTACTCTCCTAGCTACCAGCAACCAGGATATCTTCGGCGTTGTTTCTCAAATGACGGTCGCCGTGCAGCTCCTATCAGACCAACGTGCACAGTTGGAAAACCTCAGAAAGCTCCTCATCGAAAAATACGATGACGACACTCCGCTCAAGGAGAGGTGGTGGCAGATCGCATGCGCAGTGCTAGTATCCTCGGCTGCGGCGGGCACTGGCCAGTTGGCTGGGATTTCTTCATTGACTACTTGTGTGATTACTGGTTTATGTGGCAGTCTCTCCAGCATTGCCACTGGATATGCACTTGCTGATCATTATGGGTTGGAGAAGAAAAAGCAGAAAGTCTCGCGCTGTAAGAAACCCCTCCAAGCTAACCCATTCTTTGCCATGCATCTCCATTGACGAGTTGCTGACCTTGTTCTAACTGCACAGTTGTCAGTCGGATGGAACATCTCCAAGAATCCATGGAACAGGCTCAACTTGCCTTCTCGGCCTTGTTCTGTAAACAAGTCTTGAAGATGCCATTGGAATTGATGCCAAGATCTGAGCAGAAAGAAACGCTGGCGCTGCTAGGGGTCGATATCGTAAAACTAGGCAATCAGACCTGGACTGACGAATCTATCATGTACGAGGTTGAAAATTTTGCCGCAGAGCTCAATGACATTGAGAAGCTGCGGAAAGATGTTGGAAAGGACGCGGGCTTGAGAGACGCGAATGCAATCACCGCGGATCAGTCAGGACTCTGACCTATGCGACAGGCGAGCCTGTCGCCACAGTAGTGGCCTACTTGGAAAGATCTCTCATCAAGAAGACAGAAGATCACTCTTAGGCCAGATAGTGCGATGAAACAAAAGGATAGTGCAACTAGGCAGACTGCAGCGTGCGTCTATCAATCGGGACCTAACATCGAGGAGTGGGAATGACGATTGCAGGCTGAAGAGAGAAGAATTTAAACATACTCCATGTGGCCCTGCCTGCTGAATGCTGACATTGTTAAACCTATTTCGCCCACCCCCCCAGCGACTCCATGATTTCTCCTAGAGATGCTTGCGCCGTGCCTCTGGTCTGACCTGATCACGAATAGCCTCCGAGGCGACACATTTCCTTTCATGCCGGGGGTACAGGTCATATTGCCAGCGGAAGTTATATTTCCTACCCATTGTTCAAGAATAATTCTGTATGAGCCCATCGCAAAGTAGCCATGTCCATCTCAACTGCCCGACTCTAGTCTTGGGTTTGTATTTTATGATATAAGTTATTATTTTATGACTTGGTTTATTTTATATTTTATATTTTAGACAATTTTTATTCTACTTTCCTTCTCTGAGCTATTTAATCTTCAATCAGATCCTTGAATACAATACTCATGGAGCTATTGTGGTCAGGAGCCATAATCGTCAGGAACGATAATCACGCGGTAGCCACCAACGAAGCTTCGGACCTGAGGGGCTCAATGATTTGCACCGTATTCTTGACAAACCAACACCAGTGCCCCTACTTATGCCGGATAACGTAGGAAAGAAGCTCAATATTTGTTCCACGTCCTTTGCTATTTATACCGCTCTCTCCTTTATCTTGCCAAGAACTGGCCCCAGCGCCAATGGCAGCTAGGAAGTCCAGGGTTGGAAACACGACGTAATGCCAAGAATAACGTACGATGTTTCAGGAACTCTCCAAGAACCAGGCTTCGGCGTTCAATTGAGATTGAATCGCCTTCTTCATTATGCTGCTATGTAAAACAACGCACACTCAATTTCTTCACAATTAGCCATGGTATTCAGCTACACAATTACGCACGATGACAGAATGACATTCGAGATAAATGACGTTGGGTTTGAACCCCTATTCCCTATTCTAGCTTGTTTCCATTTTAGCAGGGAAGCCCCAGCCCCCACGGACGTCCACGTAAGTCCAAGACAAGGGTTTAGTTTCGCTAAGTGCTAGACCCATGACCTATGCCACGATGTGTTATTGCAAGCCTAGATCTTTTCTCCTAACATCCTCCTTCTTGGTACTCATGACGACGCGTAGCTCGGCACTTGGCTCAGCCTACGACAGGAAATGGATAAGGGGTAGACTCTGGTGACGCGGATGGCAGTCTGTGAACCATGCTTGCGTAACTTTGCTTTGACGATATCGGAGGCCATCGAATTTGAACGCTTTGGCATTTTGCTCACGTAGATATAAATGAGGGTTGGTGTCGAAACAATTGAACATTCAACACATGCTCATCAACTCTTGAAGCTTCCAGTCACTCACTTTTCTCATCGCCCGAAAGTCTATCATTAAAAATTCGAAGCCATGGCCCCCTCTCTGCGTTCTTTGGTCTCTCTTTTAGCCATTTCCCAGGCGGTTACGGCTGCTTCGTGGAATACCACTTGCACGAGCCCCTCGCAGCGAAAAGCATGGTGCGGCGCTTCAATCCGATTGCATCCATAAACGCTAACAAATCCAGGAACAACATGACAACCACCGAAAAAACGGCCTACATTGATGCTGAGCTTTGCTTGATGGCTCGCCCTGCTCAAGCTGGCATCGAGGGTGCTCAGAATCGATGGGACGAACTCGACTGGGCCCACATCGTACAATCCAACATCATCCACAACGTGGTACGTATTTTAGTGCCGATCATCATCAACTTGGAGGGCCTAACCCGGAATTAGGGTGGCTTTTTGCCTTGGCACCGTTACTTCATGCGCGTGCACGAGTATCTCCTCCAGTCCGAGTGCGGCTACGAGGGCGGCCAGCCATACTGGAACGAGGTCCTTGATATGGACGACCTCGCGGGGTCCGTTGTCTTTGATCCCGACACTGGTTTTGGTGGTGAAGGTTCAGACTGTGTAACAGATGGACCATTCGTCAACTTGACTCTTCACATGAACTCTTCGGGCACTTCTGAAGACTATTGCCTGACACGTTCTTTCAACTCGAATGGCTTCCAGTCCGGTGTCCAGGCGAACCTTGATGAGTGTTTCAACATGACTACGTACGAGGATGCTTTTGATTGCTATCAGGTCAATCCTCACACTGCTGGTCACTCTGCTGTTGGAGGCACTGTAAGTTGGCACGAATATCGTTGGCAGAATGATAAGCTGATCAATTCATTGCAGATGCTTGACGTCGTGGGAAGCCCTGGAGAGCCGCTCTTTTTCCTCCACCATTCCAACCTGGATCGTCTTTGGTGGCAGTGGCAGCAAGCCAACCTCACCACTCGTCTCACGGAAATGGGTGGTCGCAATGTCCCACTCGCCAGTTACTTGGAGCAAAATGGTATGGAGTCTCCGAGCAGTTCCGTTCTCGACTATGACGGCGACGAGGGTAATGTCACCACGCTGAACCATAACCTTTGGATGGTTGGAATCATGCCGAACGCTACTATCAGGGAGGTTATGGATCTTGGTGGCGATCTTGTTTGCGCCGAATACGTTTAGATTCATTTTCTGAGATAGATTCGGTGATTCGGCATATCAGGCGTTGGGCTCTCCATACTCTACTGCGTTGACTTTTTATAGAGAGGGCAATGTGTGACCGGAACTAGAAAGAGCTTATAGAATAATACGAAAGACTATTGATATATAGAAAATAGTTGTGCCTACCAATTTGATAACTAATGGACAGCAATGATGAGTTGTAGGCCCCAAATACTACTATATTGGGAGACGAAACTTAAGCATACTAAAATCCTTTTCGATTTCAAGGGCTGAGCTCCTGCTGTTCTAGGCTGAGCTGTCGCTGAGTCTGGACTGAGATGCCGCCTCCCGTATTGTTTTATTGGCCACGGGTAGATGGGTACCTAGCTGCGGATAAGCGGTGTTGAGTGTATCAACGGCACAGAAATGGTAGTAGGAATGACTTCTTTTGGATGGGGTCAAATGTCAAAGCAGATGTCGTATGTGCGACAGCTGACATCCCTGACATCTTCCTCCTCTCTGGAGAGGAACTGCGGGTACCCTAACGGCTTCTTCGAATGCTCTATTGACCACCATGTCTGTAATGGATAGCAACTCGAATTGGCTATTTTTTACGTTTCGTCGAAGACATGGCCGCGCGTGGCATCAATATCAGAAAGGACAGGAAGCGGCTCATCACAAAATAGACAGAACTGCTAGATATTATATTGCTACTAGCTTTAGTTTAATACGTCTCGTCTACCGGATAAATCGGACTACAGTAGTCCAACGGCTGCTCTCGGGGTTATATATACAGTTCCCCCGCCCGCCCCGCTCGCGGGCGCTTTCAAGGAGTCGGGCTCAAGCCAAATGCCAACATCGCATTTACATGGACGAATAGGTGTAGCACAGAGGGCCGGCCTGCGTATCCATGTAGTCCTTGACAACGGGCTCAGTGTCAGCAAGCGCCATGACGGGCATAGCGTCGGTGATCGAGGCCGGAATGGACCGGTCGGGGTCTTGGAAGCCGGTGTAATCAGCCAGGCGGGTGGCGTTGCGGCCCTGCCACTGTGGCTGGTGTTAGCAATTGTGCCATCTACTAAAAACCGAAGAGTGCTGCATGCGTACCTTGGCCCAGGCACGGTCAATGTTGGCGTGGTGTAGGAAAAAGAGAGGCTCGTTGGGCGAGGTGGCGGGGCCCATGTCGCCAAAGATGACGCTGTGGACTGCGGTGTGTTAGTATATTCCATATTTCATGAGGTTGAGAAAGACAAACCCTGTGCGTGCGGCAATCCCTCGAGCATGCTGACCATGTCGGCAAAGTTGTCGAAGCTGTAGATGGTGTTCATGACTTTGGAGTTGTACGCGCTTGCTTGCATGTCGCCAATAATCGGGTCGCCGTTTTCATCGTTGCCCCAACCACCGTTGAACTCGCGCGTGAAGCAGTGCGGGCGATCGCCAATGTCAGCCGAATAGGGCCACCCCGGACCCAGCGTCAGGTTCGTGTTGGCAAATGGGCCGTCGATCACGCAGCGCTCGTAGCCGACTTCGCTGCTGCCGGTGCGCTTGCCGTCGCCGCCGAAGCCGGTGACGGGGTCAAAGAGAGGCGAGTTGGGCATGTCGACGGCGTCGGCGTCGATGCTCCAATCCCAGTACGGCTGGACCCCCTTGAAGCCGCATTCAGTGCGCAGCAGGTTCTCGTGCAGCTGCACATACCAGCGGTGCCACGGGAGGAAGTTGGCCACGAAGTGGATCTCCGAATTGAGGATATAGTGCGTGTACACCAAGTCGTCCATGCGCGTGGTGACGGCGTCGATCCACTCGTACTTCTCCTTGGGCAGCTCGCGCAAGCACACGGCGGCACGGAGGTACTCGGCCTTCTCGGTCTTGGTGAGCTCGCGCCACTCCTTGCGGACGGTCGGGCTGGTGCAGTTGCCGTTTGCTCGGGGGATGGCGCTCGCGGCAGCGGTCGCCGCGAGGGAGAAGATGGCGAGGGTCGATCGGAGAAGCATCGTGGTGAGGGGCGAGTGGTGAACGATGGACGAATGGATTGGTTTATAGCGAAGGACACCTCAAGCCAAGAGCCGAGTGAAGAGGACAGAGTGAGCGAGAGTGGTGGTGAGGATAACTGTTCATCTTGACATGGCGTCCTCTTTACTTATAGATGTTGTCTTGCGAGATGCCCTGCTTTGAGACGGGTCCCTCATGGGGCACATCGCAGCGGTACTCACTGGCGTCGGCATAATTGACAATACAGCTAGTAGCCGCTGTCATCTCCCATGCGATCGGTTCCTGGGGCTACTCGTGTGCTTGTTTTACTCTCTTGGCATACTCGTGTTCAAGAGGCCCTTGTTGATTCTGCAACCGACCGCGCGGGTTCGAATGGTTCCCTGTAGCCTTTGTCCTAGAGATGTTACATCGTAGACCAAGTGTCCCGCCCAGTGCAGGGGATTTACCCCGTCTACCCTAGTAGACTAGCCAGACTTGCCAGATACCCATTGTAAAGTCTGGATCTTGACCCTAAATTAAGCTCAATCGATCGCTTCTCGAAGATTTTGCGTTTGGTTCGTATTACACCCTGGTAGTTTAAGCGTGGACGAAGGACCCACTGCCCAGCGATTTTAAGATAGGGGCCCAATACGCAATACGAGCTTAACTTAAGGGGGTAGATCATGCTCGTATCTTGAGACAAGCTGGGTTATTAACTTGCATCTCTAAATGACATCATCTATGCAAAAGAAATAGACCATGCGCTTCTTCAGCACAAAGCGGCATTGTCATCCTTGTGAGGGAAGCATCCTCCGTGACCAATTGGCGAGGCCGACTGCCGATGCTCGAAGAAGATTCATTACCTGACGGAGAATTACACCGCGCTTGAAAGATATCTCAATTCGTGAAATGACGCTTCGGACAAGGCCCAGCGCAACTTGAAGTATCTTGGGCCCCTGTGGACGCTTCCGGATGCCGAGCCGAGCTCCTCTGCAATTGGCACAATATCGCGTGTTAGCAAACTTCTCCAGTTCCCACGAGCTGATGCAGAGCGCATTGAGGAATCTTGATATTGTTAAGCGCGACACGGGATCACCGACAACGAGATTTTCCGTGTCCCAGCCTTTTTTTTCGTCCTTGGCAACGGATGTCCGGATGCTTGGACCCTCCCCCTGGTTCAACCGATGCTTCCGCCCCGGCCGTCGCTCACGAGGAATCGATTGTCGGAGGCCCTGCTTCCATGACAAACCCTATCCTTGCGGCTGCAAACCCGGCAAGTGGTGGCGCTGTACCGAGGCACCATCAGCAGTGCAGTCCTGATTGATTCGCTAACCCTTGCTCCCACCTCTTGGGGCCTAGTCATTGATGGGGCACTTCGGAGATATTCTCGCTAAGGTGGCCTTGGACACTCGTGCCGAGGCGAAGTTCAATGCCACGTACCGGGACGATTATTTTGGCACTATTAAGGGAAGTAGAAGAATCCACTGCGGCTTCAATACATGGCGCAGAACTCATGCGACCTGGCGGTGACCTGTCGTCGAGATTTCGGCTCCGAGGATATCCAGGTCAGCGACAAACAAGTATGCCTGGGAGGGATTTCAATGGTAATTGACGCGAAGCAAATACAGATGGCGACTGCTATTCGCACGACTACAAAGGTCCAATGAACCTCGGTGGTAGCTACAATGAGACCCAATCCAAGTCTCTCTCAATATCTCCCTCTGGTCGCTTCCAAAGATCCTCCTCTGGGCCATCTATCGAATAAGTTGATGCCAGATCCACCACTGTCTCATCAATACCCCTAACCTCTTTCAACAGCGGCAGACGCTTAGCCTTCTTCTCCATGAATTCTTGGACATGGCTGTCGATTTCTTCGTTGACTCTCTTCGTATACCCATACAAACAGAGGTATTCAAGATTCGGGGGCAAGGCGTCGATGAGTCGAAAGGGGGGCTGCTCAATGAGGTGGAAGGGGGGGTTGTATTCCGATACCACGTTGCTACCCAATAAAGCCTTCACCCCGATGCTTAGATGGGTCATGGCTTTGAAGTCGTGAAGTGAGCCGAGTGTGTAGCCGTATTCCCGGGTGTTTGGTAATTGGTTCGACCAAAGTGGGCGGTTGCTGACCGCTTCATCTAGGTAGTAATACTTGTCCTTCTGTCTTTGATACTTCTCATCGTCAATCACGTCCTCTTTCTTGTAGATAGGTTCCCGATATTTGACGGCAATATCTATGTCCAGATCCAAGACCCTGAGCGACTCTTTCTGTTCAAGCAGACACTTGCCCACAGTCTTCAGGAACATCATGGACAGCCCACGATCCCTAGTCCACAGTCCTCCCAGCGACACAGTGAGCTCCTCCAAGCTCTTGGGAATTCGAATGATCATTCCAAGCCTCTCACTGGACATTCCGGCATGTCCAATGTGGATTCGCTTAATGTTGTTCGATGTGTGCGGAACGAACAAATCCCGATTTGCTTGATATTCAGACACACCATCCATGACAACCGAATGTATCGCTGGAAGTCGATGGAAATAGCGAAAGCAGTCCAAAAGTTCAACTCTCGAATAAAAACTTGGGTCGTATCCGGGTCCTTTACCTGCAATGATTTCAACTTTCTCAAGTCGTTGCAAGCCCTGTCGAGGAAGCAAGCCATAATTTGATTTCAGGAGGTAATCCTGAAGAGATGACCGCCAGCCAAGTTTCCCCACGTATAGCGTCGAAATGTTCTTGCAGAGGGATATCAGAACAGCCGATGCAGCCAGTCCAAATTCAGCATTTTGGTCGTTAAATCCCCTCGGGGTTTCTGGGTTGTTGCCTTTCAGATGTTGCTTCTTCCATTCAACCGCGTCTAACATCGTCGCTGTGGCCTTATCACCCAGGCCCAGGCCACGAATGTAGCTCTCAATGGCAGCATGGACATCTTCACGGACTGGCAGTGGGGGCTCCTTTAGCTCTTTGTTGATATCGCTCATGAAGAGATAGGATGTTCTTGAGGATGGCCACCCGTCGGAATCCAACACCAGCTCCGCAACAGAGTCGGCAAGCGAGGGCTGAATGACATATGCGGCGATGATGGGATAGAGAGATTCGATGTCGTCCCTGGTTGTAATCCGAATCCTGCTGTAGGAAACTGAGGAGTTCCATGCGGCAATTGACCGGAGCTGCTGCGTGTCTGCCTGTTCCATCATGCTACCCGGTCCCTGAATGGGTTGATAGTGAGCGTGGCAAAGTTGAGCAAATAGACCAATGATGGCAGCTGCTTTCAAAATAGAGGCGAATTTCTTCCACAAAACCATTCCATCTTTGATAGAAGGTGAAGAGGGCAAGTCCTGGGCGGTGTCGGATCGATCAATTTTCACGGGGCCCCTTGTTGCGGAATGTCGTTGGTCCGGGTTCCGAGCAGTTCGTTTAAGAACCAGTAGTCACGTGCGAAGCCAGGATGTGTCTGCATTCTGTTCTTGGTCTGGAAAGTATCTGATTAAAGTGTTTGGAAGTGCTGGTTCTTAGAGGTATATGAAAGCATTCGTTGAATGCAAGCCTAGTACCTTTGCCCAATGACTGTCTTGGTAACGCGCCGGCTTATTTCTGTACCCTATCAAGGGATCGCCTTAGTTGGGGCGAGCATAAAAATAGCACCTCAATGGCCAATCGTTTTGGAGTAATAGTAAGCGCGTAATAATAAGATAAGGCATCGCGTTGGACGCGCTGAAATATATCTAGGGTGTCTTGAAATGAGTTGTGTTCGAATTGCTTCGGGTCTGCTCGGAACTTGGTCGGGTGCTCATCAGGTTTTGATTTGGCCTACGAGTCGGAACAAAAATGCCAAAATAAGCCTACCAGCACACACGCTCTGCGATAGAAATAGAAAACGAGAGAAATGAGGGAAACGGCCGAGTTCAATAATCCGGGGGGGAGGTGCCATTTCGTGGGGAGCAAATGGTGCAGTTTCCCCGCACTCGGGGGCCGGAACCCCACGCGGGCCGGACAACACTTGACACTAGGCTCGGCCCCACCGTTCCGATCTCGAGATCTATAAAAGAGAAACGTGTGTCTAGAGAAGTCAGAGAAGGCTTCCTTCTTATCCAAGGCATCCCGGTTCGCAAGTATGGCTTTGCTAAATGGAATCGCCGTTTGGTGGGCTCCCAGTCTAATTGGTCTTGGTTGGGTTCTATGGGTAGGTTTCCCATGGCATATCAACGCTCACCAAGCGTCGATGCTCTCAGCTTTTCAAGTCTAACAGGTTATAGGCCATATACGAAATCTTTACGTCATTCGTTCGCCGCGTTCCTGGCCCCGTGTACACTCTCTTCACCCGTCTCCCGTTAAAATACTACACCCTCACCGGCCGCCGTCTCCATTGGATCCACGCACTGCACGAACAATACGGTCCCATAGTGCGCATTTCTCCTCGCGAGATTGCGGTGGCCGATCCCGAATCTTTCGCCGCTATCCATCGCATCGGGTCAGGCTTTACCAAGAGTCCTTGGTACGACAGTATACCAGATGGCATCTTTGCGATGCGAGACCCAAAAGTCCATTCGCAGCGTCGAAAGCTTTTTGCCAGGGCCTTTAGTGCGACAGAGCTGCGGGCCAACTGGGAAGGTGTTGTCAGAAAGAAAGTCGAATTGGCCGTCCAAAAGATACAGCGAGAGGCCGCGGACCACGGAGAGGTGGACGTGATGAAATGGTGGACATTGATGGCGACAGATGTGATCGGGCATCTCAGTTTCGGTGAGAGCTTCGAAATGCTTGAAGTTGGTCGCGTGAGTTTCCATCCACATCGATAGTCTGCCCACAAAGGAGTACTAACAAATTTCCATCAATAGAAGACCGAATATATAGACGTTCTCGAATCTGCACTCATCAACAGCGGTATCAGGTCCGAACTCCCACTTCTACACGCCATCCTTAGCTATTTACCCATCCCTTCCATTCGAGCACTCATCAACGCAAACAAGTATCTCTACAACTATGGCGCTCGAGCAGTCGCAAACCTGCGTAATC
Organism: Ilyonectria robusta; assembly: GCF_021365365.1. Taxonomy (NCBI): domain Eukaryota; kingdom Fungi; phylum Ascomycota; class Sordariomycetes; order Hypocreales; family Nectriaceae; genus Ilyonectria; species Ilyonectria robusta. The sequence continues at coordinate 473,810 of NW_025764437.1, read as the reverse complement.
AGAGTGGGAATGCATCAAACCTCTTCGGCACAATGCTAGCTACACTGGAGAGCGAGGTCTCTGAGAAGGCTGCTTCGCTGGTACCGCTCACCGACCATCAGGTCCAACTTGAAGCTGGAAATCTCATTGTCGCTGGTTCGGACACCACGTCCGTCACGCTAACCTACCTCATCTGGGCTGTCCTTCAACGCCCTGATTTACAGCGCCGGCTGGAGGAGGAGGTGTCGGGTCTGCCAGAGCGGTTTGATGATGCGGCGGTGGAGAAGCTCCCGCTTCTGGAAGCTGTCATCAATGAAACGCTGAGACTCTACGGGGCTGCGCCTGGAGGGTTGCCAAGAAGCGTGCCGAAAGGGGGTGCGACCCTGTGTGGGCAATACATCCCAGAGGATTTCGTTGTTGAGACCCAAGCATACACTCTCCATCGCAATGCGGACATCTTCCCCAATCCCCTCAAGTAAGTCTTTTCACTTCAATATCCCAGACGCTCAAGCACTAATTATGTAAAGATTTGACGAGTCCCGGTTCCTTGACCCGCAGAACCGCACCAAGCTTCAAAAAGCCGTGTTTACGCCCTTTGGGGCAGGCTCTCGGATCTGCCTTGGTATTCACCTTGCGAGAATTGAGTTGCGCCTTGCTACAGCGGTATTCTTTCGAAACTGCCGAGGCGCAAGGCTAAGCAAGTCTATGACTGATGGGCTGATGGAGATCGAGAACTTCTTCCTCATAGCGCCTAAGGGTCACACCTGCAAGGTGGTGTTGTGATTGTACTTGCTCGTTTTACCAAGGTGTTCGGCTCCTTTGGTGTTTCTTTGTGTGCACTAGCGAGAGTGCGGTGCAAGACGTCTGGGGCCGAGCAAGGGATCTGAATCACACGCAATTTGGCCATTACCAAACACCATTCCGTAGTCAACAAGTTGATCGATGGCGTACTGACTCTATATCCATCTCTCGTAATCTGTAGGGATCTATTCATATGGTTTCATCAACTCGTTCGACTCAACCAGAGATTCAAAGTTGGCAATATGGGTTGAATGGCACCAAGGCTTCAGTCTCTTTTCCGTCCTGATAGTTTCTGCAAAGCATCCCAACCACCCTTCCCTCGGAAATACCCTGTTCACATCCTCCCGGGTTGTTTCATGGATAATGTGCTCAAACTGACCGACATTGTCGTAGATTGTGGCCATTTGTATCAGCTGCCCAAGAAAGGTGATGCTTCCCTCGGTACCAAGATCTTGGTGTCGGATAATAGTTTCGCACACGGCCTCTGCTTGGTCCCTTCCGGAACCAATAGCATTCAATAGGTTCAGGGCTTGAATTCCGCCATAAAATTCGAAGGACATTCGAGTGCTGGAAATGTTCTCGTCCGAGGTGCCAATGTCGTGGAGGAGACAAGTCAAGGCCAGAGTTGACGCGGATAGTGCGGTGCCATATTCGGGAAATTGTTGCTTCGCAATTGCGGTGGCTAGTCATCATATTAGTGCATATTCATTCCCCTGGGTTAGAGACAATTTCTTACCGAAATAGTACACTCTCATAGAGTGATTATACGTCTGTCTTGGTAGGTTCTCCTTGACGTATTCCTGGACACTGGTCACAGTAGGATCGTACGAGGGGAACGACATTTTTTCCACAGTCAGAGCTTCAGGCTGATGGATGTACGGCCTTCCGTTGAGAATCTTGCTCGCGTCGACTGGCACGGCAGTCCATCCATTCTCGCCTACCTCGTTTGGAGCCATCTATATCGGGATGTACTTAAAGACTTTTTGGTGTATTGATAATTAAATTGAGCATCTCTGCCTGGCGTCAAGACTTTTATAGCTTTCCCGCACGCTGGTTTCCCAATCGAGCACTGAGCTGACTCGGTGATGTCATAATGACCATTTGTCATAAGATGAGTGAGCATGCCGAGCAGCCGAAATGCTGAGGCGAGCTCTGTCAGCAGCGTGTACAAATACCGCACGTCTCGTGGTAGGTGTCGCGTTTTCGCACCATATTTCACCCATTTCCGCGGAGATGGACTCGTCTTGAGGCGGGCTAATGCCGCCGCCGGCCCGATGTTTTTAGATCCGGGCGATTCATTAGTGCCGAAATACCCACCACATGGAGTATAGCTTTGAGTTGAACAATACGAGACTTGATGTTTGGTACGCTTCTGTACGCCTCTGTACGCCTCCTCTCGTCTCCCTGAACTATATCCTAACTACTGGAATCAAATAGGCCAATCCGCCCATACATCACAACGGGAACAAAAACGGTAGCTATTAACTTGACGACGAATTAATAGTACTTTAGCAGTTTCCCGAGTGGGCATTCAGACATCAGGCATCTGGAGCATTTCCGTCTCTGACTTGCAGGAAGCAAATTATAACTATACATATTTATTCAAAAGGATGAGTAAAATTAGACTGATTTCCCTAGAGTATCCGGACAATTTGTTAGACTTGCCAGCGGTAGTCCAATGAGGAGGCCACTGATGAAACGCAGAACCTAAACGACGTTGACTGACATCTGATATATTTCCTTATCAACACGATTGAGAGCCAGTGATTCAGGACTTCCAATGGAACAAACGAAGATAACATGTGTATATCTGACCACGATTTAATCACTTTAGAAGCTCACGATCTGCTCATGCCTTTGGGGATGTCACAACTCGGACCTCGGTAAAGTCTTCGCCTTTTTCCACGGCTGAGTTCTTTCTTCGTCTTATCAGGAAACTGTTCAGGTATAATTGTCAGTATATCATCTTACGCTGAGACCATCTGCTGGTTGTTGTCTTAATCGACGGTGTGAACTTACAAAATCGCTGCAATGACTCCGACAAGCGCAGGGACACCAAGCCCCACGCTGACGCCGACGACGATGCGTTTAGGCACTCCTCCATCTTTACCGTCTGCGATGCTGTCCTGGTCTTTACCACTTCCCGAAGAGGCTGAGGATGTCGAAGACGTCGTTGGCGGAGGCGGGGGAACGTACGATACCGGGCTTCCGGACGTAACCAACAGTTTCTGCGCACCAGACCCAAACGGAACCGTACCGAGGGCGGTAGTTTGTGTCGATTCCGGGAAGCTTGCATCAGAATCTGTCGGGATAACCGTGACGAGCGTCTTTGTCGTTGTGAATTTGGTTGTCGTTTGCAGGGACGCAGGACAGTTCACCAGGCCCTCCGACACACAGCCTACGCCGACGTAGACAACCTTGGTGCTGATGGTTGTAGTAGTCATACCGTCATCATCGCCGTCGTCTCTGACTTTAATAGCTTCAGATGTCGCAGAAGTTATTGACGAGGAGGTTGCAGTGGTGCGCCTTTGGATGGCACATGCAGACGCTAGAGTTGTGTAGTAAATAGGTACCTGTGTCTCTGGTACAGGACCCCAAGTATTGTCGCCAATTGCAACAGAAGCGCCTGCCATTGCCCCAAGCGCCAGTTGGTAGGATTCCTCGACCTGAAGCATGCAGTCACTATCTTCATCGAACGACGCAGTGACGTTGGTGATAAACTCGGCGACATTGGCGTACACGCCCACTTCGACGCCGACGCTAGCATCAGCCACTGATACACTTGCTACACTTATTTCTGGAGACGTTATCTCAAAGCCTGCTTGTACGCCTAAGCGTAGAATAGCCTTGAACACCACGCCGGCACTTTCAATGGTGACAGGGAGGAACTCAAACTGGCCGCCATTACTATGGGGATGTAGTGTTAGCCAGATCCCATCGGTGTCTTCAAAACGCGGTTAACTTACAATTCTACACTTGAGACATCCTTGGAGAACATGGAGATGTCCAAAGTAACTCCATCTTCCAGCTTAATGTGGAATCCGGTGCTGATGTCAATCTCGCCGTCGACGCTTAGGATCAGGTCGATTGAGAAAATGACGCCGATCTCCAGATTTTTTCCGACTGCAAAACCTATTGGAGTGTTGGAAGTATACAAATTGAGGGTGTAGGTGGCTCCAGCTGAGAGAACCGTATCTATCAACATGTACAATTCCAAGCCGTCGAACCGGAATTGCAGCTGACACTCGGGTATCTCGGGGAGATTGATATCGAAGTCGAGATCGATTGGCGGGAGGTTGAAGTCGTCAAGATCGACTCCGTCACTGAAATTGCCTGCCACTTTGTCGATATACGTCTCAATGTAATCAACAGCGGCGGCACCGAGGTCCTCGATCTCGGTTTTGACCTCTTCCGTAAAGTTGTGGAAGGCTTGGCTCGAATTGAAGTCGCCGGCGACTGTAAACCTCGCATTGGCGGTCCCCTTTATATAACAGGTCGTGCATGTAATTTCGACTCCGGTTGAGGTTGAGGCATTGCCAGTTTTGGTTTCCACGTCGTCTTCCCTGTGCAACCGTAGCTCATAAGTCAGAATGTGGGATCATGGGAATCAGGAAGATGCAGGAAGGAGCCTGAACGCACTGGCTGTAGGTAAACAAAACAGCATCATCCCAGCTTTTATTCAGCGATGTGCTGTTTTCTTGTGAGGTACTCCTCTCGTCGAGACTCAAGCCAGAAAGCGTCCGGCGAAGGAGCCGAACTGTGTCTGCGGCTGATGCCCTAGGAGCATTGCGGGTTCGAAAGAAAGCAGGACTTGGCGGGGGCGTAGAACTTCCAGTAGCAGAGGCTATCCAAAGAGCCAAAACCAGGCCCCACATGGAGCAGAATAATCGTGACATGACTAGATGGATATGGAGGGCTGCTTTGATCCAACAAGTAGAGAGTTTGGCGGGGGGCCATCCGGTGCTTGTCGACGCCCGAGATGGCCACATTTAAAATAAAATATCTCATCGCCCCCATTCCTATCTACCCCTAGGATAGTTGTTGGTCCTGGCCCTGGTAAATAGCTGAATCCTTCTGCATGCGATGCAACCTGCTGGTTTGAGCTTCTGCATGTTGGTCCTCAGCCTCTCCAGCACAGACAGTAACAGGGGGTACACAGTTGGGGAGAGGTTCGCAGTTGGTATCCCAGACTCAACCAGCACAGCGACAGGGCGCAACTTGTTTAGAGTGGCTGTTGGTGCTCCCTGGAGAAATACAAAGCTATCTGCCATACATGAGTGGCAATATTTGAGTGGCAGCATCACGAACCATGCGTTCGTCTTCAATTAAGGATTTGGGGATGGGGAGCCGAAGTGGACCCCCTGACCAGGGAGGATTTCATCTGATGTTGGCCGGGCGGTGGCTGCGGCACAACTGCGTTTCGGACCCTTGACCTGACGATGTGACGTCTCAATCAAAGGCCGCTTTGAGAAGTTGGCCCCCAATTCAGTCCGACACCAACATCGCTTATCAGGCCACCCTGTCAAGAATGCCCTCAAGCTCCTCAAGCTCCTCGAGCCATTTACTCTTTGTCTCCGGGAATAGAAGGCAGACTTGCATGACGAAAAGGCCGTCGAGGATACGGAAGAGAATGTAATATCTCCAGCCCAGCTTGGCCATTGCGACTGGGTTGTCAACTATAACATAGCAAGTTATAATAATTTGAATATATTAATTTTAAAAAAGAAAATAAAGAAAGTCAAGCATATTAGGCTAATCTATATGGAAATCATCCACTACTCCTAGTCTCCTACTAACTCCTTGTTTTTCAGATCGCAATCGATAAGCCTGCCAAACCTTCATGACACTCCGTGTTTTGCTTCTTTGTGAACCATTCTTCGCCCCCAAGGCTGACACATCTAGAAAATGCGCGTGCCCTCGGTATCCTGCGTCTGAGCCCTCACCTTTAATTATCTTGTCACTACCTCCAGCCGTAGCAACAACTGGAATTTTCATGTTACCCTCCTTGCCAATGTCAACTGAGTTGAATTTGACCATATCGATTACAGGGAGATTGTCTGAAGATCGTAGTTTCGGCGATACAATGACATTGAAGCCCATCACATGCTGCAACATTGGCTCAGTAGCATTGGTAGCTGATGCCGGGGCTCTATCATATCGTCCCCACAGAGCTGGGGCCACATTTTTGACACTGGCCTGCTGGCTCTGCAGAGGAACTGAGCCTTTGGGGCCTTTCAGCTCAACCGTGAGATGTGACTCCGAAATGGGCTTCTCATGTTGCATAGGGCGCGCAAACAGTGGTGATTGGTATTCCTTTGGTGAGGTTTCACCAATGAATGTTGCTTTCAAAACCGGCACACGCACCTGAACTTCAAACTCAAGGTGGGTACCGCGAATATCGATTGAAACCGAATCATTACTTTGATTTGCTGGTTGATGATTCTTTTCCGCAGGAACTGCACCCTTCGTGATGGTGATAATGTGATTGGGTGTCCTGTCCTCTGATCTGTCTTGCGATTCAGCTGGCAGGTTCTTCACCATGCGCACAAATGACTCCCAGGATAGCGGTTGTGGTGGTGAGGCGGCTGGACCAAAGACGACAACGGTGTCCCACCGCCAGAAATGCAGATGAGCATAACCTGCTAAAGGCGGTCCGTAAAGCCCAAGCCGAGCAGAAAATTCATATGGACCAAGGTGAACATTCCAGAATGCAACCTTCAAGTTGAGCTCGGCCGAAAATGTTACACCAACATCAATGTTAAAACTATAGGGGTGGAAGTGCATAAAAAAGTCTGCCCAGGCGCTGAAGATGACACGGATCCAGCCCCGGTTGACAGACAAGTCAAGACGCCCACCGCCCATAGCGATCTGCGGTGTTACGGCAAAATAGGCTGCGCCCAAGATGCGAGTTTGCGAGTCGTATTGCCAGCTAATCGCAACACGCGGAGGAGGCATAGGATAGTGCGATGGCGGAGAGTACTGTGGGTTATAGCCGCCGACAGTAAAAGCATAGTCCCCTTCGTGTGGGGAGCCCGGAAGGAATAGCTGAAAGGCGAAGCCCCCGGTTAGGCGGCATGAGGGATTGAGAATAAAAGACCGAGGAGTAAGCTCGCCACTCGCAAAGATAGTCCCATGAAGCGGATCAACTTCTGCGTAGAGCACAATATCGAGAAACAGAAAAGCCTTATTAAGGGCATCTTGTGAGGGGGCTGACTTAGGGAATATAGCAGTGGCCTGGGCTAGGACGGCAAACTTGGGCTGCTCTGAGAGAGTCAGAGCAATGAGAACCTGCGCGTCAATCATCTGGAAAGCTCTAAGACCGACGCCAGCCACCATCCACATGTCGTCGCGAGTCATCGTGATCCAAGCTCGACTGTCACTGTTGCTGCCCTTCAACGTGGAAAGGGTATTTGCCAGAGACTCTGGAGGCGCTATGCTATTGTTCATTGCAATAAATGGAAACTCAGCAACCTGCGAGACGGCAGGCAAAGTCAGTCTGGAGTTGTATCCGAACCCGCCTGTGAGGCCGTTCACTTCGACGCTGCCGAGGGTGAAGATGGGTCCTCGGACTGCGCCTATCACGAACATGGACTTGTTCTGGTTAGGCGGTTTTCCTTCCGAATACATGCCGCTTGCGATGGCTGACCAAGTCTTGAAGGAGATGGCGATTGCTCCCATGAAGCCGGCTTCGTCCAAGTTGTCAAACTTTAGAATTAGACCCGCCATTCGGGTAGGGGGCTTCTCGAATGCAACAGCCATGCCCTTAACGTCAACACGAAATGGCAGTTTACTAAGGCCCTCTAGACTGGTGACGCTGGCAAGATCGACGGTGAATGCGAAACCCATCAGCGCGAAGCCCACGGGGCCGAGTTGAATCGTGGCATCGAGAGAAATGCTTATGGTGCTGTATGAAGAACCAGACACGGAGAGTCCAATATTGGTGATGGAAAGAGGTCCGGCTGTTTTTGCCATAGGTGCGACTGTCTTTCCGGATTTTCCAGACTCAGAGATGGGCTCACCACCATCACCTTCCTGCGCAGTTGAAGTAGCATCGCCCATCAACTTCTTCTTCTCCTTCTTCTTCTTCTTTGCAACATGATCCAACACGAGTTTAGGCTTGCCGGCCTCAAACATGGAAACTTGGAAGTGAAAACCTTCAAGGAGAGGCTCCAAGCCCGTCTTATTCGTGCGACTCAGCAGAGGCAACTCCTCAAGAACGGATTTGTTGATAATTGCAATTTCGGCTGCAGTCACATTCCGATTTGTCCAAACAATGCCCAGCTGGTCAAACGGCTGCTCGACGGCACCAATGACCGGCATGTGTGGGAGGTCTGGGAACTTGGTGAGTGACACACGCAGAAGTCGAGCCGGGCCAACGTCTCCAGCGGCATCCGTGAAGTTTCCGTTTTCCCTAGCCAATGACCTGGCCTTGGCGGCGGTGACTGAACGAAGCTGGACAAAGGTGATGTTAAGATCACCTACCATGATGTTTAATGAAAACACCACAAACTTGTTACTGTTTTCGTCCGTCACCTGGGTGCAAGTGAGCAAAGCGCTGAGCTTGTTGCGAGGCACTTTCAGGTTTCGCACTAGTTCCGGCAATTCAGACTCGTCTTCCACAAGGTCTTGCAAGAATTCCACGACGCGGAATGCGCCATCTGTCGTAGCAGGACGCAACTTGGCCGTGAAGGACCACTTATCACCATTGTGCGAGTAGCCAAGCTCAAGTTCCACACCGCTTTCTGATTCTAGACCAAAGCGAAGCTTCCCTTTTATGGCAAGTGAAGTGGTTCCATTTGAGTGATACTGATACGAAATGTCTGCCCTGACGATGTGGATTCCGGCCATGAGATCTAAAATCGCATCACCGGAGCCGTCCCTGGCAAACAGGTCACACAGGTGTGCCACCTTGAGGTCCTCTACGCTTGCGGAGGCTGCCCAGAGAGACTTTTGGTCGTCGTACCGCTTGTAGACGACTTTGAAGTTGATTTTTATGTGGTCATGCACTGATCCCGACAGGTTGTTGTCGTCTAAGACGGGTGGAGGGGTGAGTACAACTGACGCATAAAGCGCAATGTCGGCCGCTGTTTTGCCTGGTATGAAGTCGAGTGCAACCGACAATGAAGCTGTTTGCAAACGTAGTAGAGGAGGGTACGCTTCATTAGACATGGTCTCAGAGCTTGATTTGCACTCGATAGTGGCGGACAATGCGGCAAACGTGTGCTCCGAGCGCCTCCCAATGGTGAACCGGGCGTCCGAGATTGTATCTGGCAGGAATGAGGGCATATCTGACAGATGAAGCAGATCCGCAAGTGGGATTTCGTAGACTTCCCTGCCTGTGCTAGGCGCCGTGATAAGAGTGTCTTCATGGAATGGGTGCAAATCCTTGTGGAGGCTTCCATAGTATCCAGGACGCCATAATTCGGCTGACAGTGAGAATACGCTATTTCCCCAATGCAAGGTAGCTAGAAACGGCACTTGTTTGCTCTGGCCTCGAACGGTGACTGGCCTGCTGATCTCAAGAGCAATCTCAAAGGAGCAGGGCTTCATGTTGTGGTCTAAACAAATAGCCACGCGGTGGACAGAAATCTCCGTCTCGCCATTGACATGCCGCAGCTGCTCTTCTATATCCGAGGCGTTCAATTGCTCACCTCGAACCTCGAAGCTCCCTGGAACGTCCGGCATGACACTCTTGGCCCAAGTCAACAAGCTGGACAGCAAGTTCGAACTGTTGGAGTACTTGATGACAACTTCCAAACCTTGGTTTGTGAAATTTATTGCTACCACTCCTTTAAATTGAGGCGGGCCTTTGTCTTTATCGGTCCAGTTGACCATTGCCTGGAGACTCAATTTCTTCAATGACTTGCTGTGCTTGGGACCCAAAGTTTCTGTAACCTGAGTTCCGATAAACACCGCGTCTGTGATGCGCAGAGAGCCGAGCGATTTTTCCAATTTGCCTTTGAGCAGATCCATGCCTTCTGATACCCCCATCGCTAGACGGATGACTGTGCGATAGTTGAAGTGGGGAATGAACCAAAGCCCAGAGCGACTGTGCTCAAGGGGTTTCAAAGCGATGAGACTGAGCAAGCTCGCCATGACCCCATGTGGTGGATGGGAAAAGCCGACGAGTCTGGAAAATTGCTCAAGATTGAGGGTGCTGGTTGATAATTTCACGTCCAGTGCAAACAGAATGCCCTGTACGTTTGCATCGTAGCCCAAGGCAGTCTGTTGTTGCCCAACCTCCTTATGAAGATCAAATTGGAGTTCCCGGGTGCCTCTGTCTGTTGAGAAGAGCATAATCGGATGTTGCGTATCGTTTCCTCCACCCAGGGACGGCTGTTGCTGTGCATCGGGAACACCTTTGTCAGGTATCACAAGACGAATTTCAGCCCGACTTAGTGAGATGTCTCGCTCGTTACCCATAGCTCCGACAAGATTTAGTGACACAGCACCTTGGAGACAATGGCCGAACCATTCGCTGCATCGAGATTCGGTTGCAGACAGTGTTTCGTTAAACTCATAGGTCAGTTCGGGCCTTGAGTCCAACAGGCCACGAACCAGAGTGGAGGTGATTCGCCCCTCGATAGAAGAACCGACAGGAGGACGAGGTGAAAATGGATCGCGGTGGTACGGCCTCGCTCCTGCAGGTTGGCTGGTTTCTCTTGAGCTTCGCGGATTGAATAGGGGGTTCGTAGCTCGCGTCACCAACTCTGCCCTCATTTCCTCTTCTTCAGTCGATGTCGTTGCGATGCTCTCCCAGGCAATTTCCTGGTCTCCAACAGACTCCGCGTCGACTTCAGCCCAGATGCCAGCATCTTGAACAATGTTCACGGCAACAGGAGTGTAATGCACCTCGACTCTGTGGTCGATGACTTCTTCATCTGCGGTCGCGGTCATTTCGATGTACTGCACTTTTGGGTGGTTGCCCAAGTCGGGTTTGCAGAAATTCGGCCAGTACACTTGCATCTGCTGTTGTATCCTTTCAATGAGGACGTAGAAAACCTCGTCTCTCAACTCTTCCAGTTCCCTCGGGTTCAACTCTTGCTTGCTCCAACGAAGTCGAGGTGAGAGGGTCATGGGATGGGTATAGTATTTATCTTCCCATGATTTAATTTGTGCGTGCGGATAGCGGATACTCAAATACGTCTTGGCAAGTTTCATTGCCGTCCCGTAATAAGCTAAGAGGTAGGATTCGAGGAAGCCACCATCTGCTTTGGCCCATCCGATGCTTTCAAGCCGTTCCTGGATCGCCCTCGCCGTAGTACCCCAGCTCATGACTGTGAATGGGTTGAAGTCAATGTTTCTGAGTTTGTCTGGCTCGTTGACAAGCCAATAGGGTTCGTTGAGACAAGCCATGGTTGGTCTCGGGATGTCGGTGCCTGTCCGCAGGTTCAACAACTCAGCTATGGCGAGGAAGCAGTACACGACGGCAAGACCTGGACTTGTTAGTTTCCAGGGCTTGGAGCAAGGGCCTGTCGGTATTAAAGTGGTAGCGGAACTTACTTGGGTGTCCGTAGTGACGGCCGGCCGAGATGATATACAGCTGGAGCCTATGTAAGAAGATCCCCTCCGGAGTCGAGTGATGCGATCCATGATGACTGGCCTTGACCGCGCTTATGGTCACATTGTTCTTCTGATCCGGGTTCGGGCCTTCTATCCAATCCAACATGATCTGTTCCTGGGCCTGAGGGGCGTCTCCGCCAGTAAAGAGTGAGATACGTATGTGCGGAGTGTGAACGGTCCTAGGCCACATGATCAGTGCCATGATGGAGGACTCGTTTTTGTACTGATCGCTAGTTCGTATGGCCTGGTTTGGTATGTCCCAATCGCCGGGGGCGCCGTAGCTTGTGTTGTCAATGCCATACACAAAAAAGATGGGCTTCTGCCCTGCCAATAGGGTTTGGGACTGGGTGTAGACATTCAGCAGCGTACAGGGCCATGTTCGCTGGGTGGTGTTTCTGTCATTATCGCCTATTTCTATATGCTTTCGAGCGAAGAGATCGTGGCCAAGACAGAATGTACCAGTCATGGCTTTGCAAACTTTTATCCATTGTTGGGTGGGGGAAAGGAACTCCAGACTGTCATCGGGGCCGTCGATGTTGGAGTGTACGCGGTACTTTTCATCCGCCATTTCACGATCGGCGGCTCGCAATGGGCAGTAGAAGGTCGCGCCTGGGGCAATGTAGGAGGAGGCGCCGTTGTTGAATATCCAATCGTTGTACAATAAGGCTAAAAGACCGGCGTAGTGATCGTCGTCCCAGTGGGACACCACGATGGTAGTGAAGAGGAAGTTTGGGTAGCTCATCTGGCGGATATGGTGGATAGCTCCTTGGACAACTTGTTGGGCTGCGGACTTGCCGCCATCAATCAGTACAGCTGATTCTACCCCCCCGGCGCCATCGAGCAAGAGATGCACACTGGAATCGCCCGTTCCAACGTTGATAAAGTAAGACTTGACTGAGTAGGCCATGGCGGCGATGGACTGGTTGGCAGACCGAGCCAAGCAGAGACGTCTAAGATGATTAAAAATGTCCAATCGTCCGTGTGATGGTGTAGGTAATTGAAGCATTCAGCCCGATGGATGGGCAGTGTCCAGTCGTGGGGACACGGTTTGGATGCCCGAGAGAACCGCTCCACCCCAATCCCGAGTCACCGCTAAGTTGGGGCCCTTTCAGCTCGTTGCGTAGAGTGCCACGCGGCTGGAAGCAAAATGGATTATTGATTATTAGCGGCGAAAGGATGCACTGTGCGGGCCTCGAATGGACAGGGGGCATTCCCATTTCGGCCATGGCCGAAAGGAGAGTCGATAAGACGGACGCCTGGATCTTGGAAGTATTGGCCCAGCAATAAACATTCATCGGTTGATATAGATGGGTTGAAGGAATGATAGTCGTTTGAGAGTATTGTGAATTGGACAACTAATTCGTACTTCAACCCCGGTCATAGTCCCGTCACTCTTTCGACCCTATTGCCCTCTTTACTAGTACGTAGCCTTCCACCAACTCGCTCTCAACAGACGCATCAACCTTGAGCTCTTTATCCAAAGGTCTTATAGCGACATCCCTCCACTTCATTTTCGCTTCTTTTACCTGATTACCGTCTGCAACACACCCGTCTTCCAGCCGTGGCTGCAGCCATCGCCAGGTACTGATCCCTTCTCCTCCACCGAGCGGCATCTGGATCCCGGGCTCAAGATTCTTGCCATCAGGGTCTATAGACATAGCATGGGAATCTCCTGGCGGAGGCATTGCTGTAACAAGAATGGGGCCTGCAGCGAAGAAAGCTCGCATGCTTCGCAATGCGTCATCCATTGGCCAGCGCGGTAGCGACAGCTCTTTCACCGGGAACAACGAGCCAGAGTAGGCGTGGATTGGCGCCTTGGGGTCCATGATGACGCTGATTGGAGTTAAATGCTCTCGATGCCCGGTGGCAATGTCGCTACGTGTGCCAGGGAGGAAATACGGCTTGACTCGTAGTGGCTGTGGGTGCTCGCTGGCAGGTCTGAATCTTGTCGTGGTACCAGAGCTGTCGATGTTTAGTTGCACAGCGTCACGGTCAAACGCTGTGGCTACCTTGTCAATCTCACCGTACGCAGGAAAAGTACCGACGAGACCGTCAAACGCCGCAGTGTGATTTCCCAGTGCAACTGAAAACTCATAGTCGAGGAGCCCAAGTTCCCTGCACTCGGGGGAAAGCAACGAGGTATTGCTGAGTGGCGGTGTACTCAGCTCGATTGACACACCCACGTCGGCGACGCAAAAAGGACGTCCAAGTGCAGCCGGCAAAGCAGTATCAAAGTCGGCACCTGATGAAAGCATGCTGTCGCTTGCTCCGGCAAGCATATCGAATAGTGACGATGAGAAGTCGTACTGCCGCATTGCTTTGAGCAGCGACGGCAGTCTACCAGTGGCCGGCGGAAGAGCCATTGCGTCCTTGGGTCCATCGGATACAATTACAGTCGAGTCTGAATGAACGAGGATGATCTCGATAACAAAGTCTCCGCGGGCATTGTACACTTGAATACCGTGGTTCTGGAAGTTGGGCAACAGCCACGCCCAGATCGGAGGGTCCCATTCTCCAACAACCCTTCTCGTGATGGGCTGGGAGGCACTAGTTTTGATCACGTCTGCATCGGACAGTGGCATTAGAAAGTGAGCATTAAGGCGTGCTCGTTGGTTGATTCGCGGCGGAATCTGGAAGAACTGGCACAGACTGTGACCATCCTCATCGTCCTCGGCCTGAACAACGGTGTTTGGCCAGTACTGGTCCTCGGGCTCTCCCTTGCGTGCTGGAATGACACCACAAGCCAGACTGGGCGAGATGCTCGGATACATGGCTCCATCTCCAGTGGGACCGAGGCGGAGACCTGACACGACCTGGCCAAACTTGTCGACTATGGCAAACTTCGTGAAGCGTGCCTGCCCGTGAGTAACAGGCTTGAACGGGCTGAAAGTGGAAGTATGTGATAGCGGTAGCGGCGTGGTGTATCCGTATGGCGCCAACTCTTGCACGGGTGACGAAGTTCCCATTAGGAGTTCCATAGTTTCTACTTCTATACCGAGTATAGTACGTATGGCTTCATCGGCTGCTGGTCTTGGATGGTGTCCTTGGCACAACGTCACGAGATGATTAGAGAGGCCGGCAAGGGGCGCAGAAAAGAATTCAAATCCCGCAACCTTTTTCAGCAGTTTCTCTCGCGTTTGCTCATCCCTTTCGCTCTTGGCTGGTGACTTGGCAAACAGTTGCTCGAGACGCGCACGCAACGTCTTCCCCGGCTCTGGGAGGAACGCGGTACGACCCCTGATAGGACGCATGTCTTGGCCAACGTCCTTGTCCCGTGGTAACGATGGCTTCCCGTCAGCTCCAGGCGGAACAACATATCGCCAGCGACCGGTCTCCTCGTCAGATTCAAAATTCCACTTCGCAAAGGGCACGTGGTAATACTCGAGCTCCCACTCTAGGAAGAGCGGAAACCAGCCCTGGGTATTGGCCATGTCCTCCATAGCGGCATACGGGTTTGGGTTGCCGGTGACTGAAGGCCATTCTAACTCTCGCAGAAGCGCATTGACTGGCTGTGAAATATCTGGAAGTATATCGTTCAGCCACGTTTCAGCAGCCGTAGTTTCGGAAGGCTTTGGCGAGATATCGGAAGCAAGCCGCACCGGTAGTACTTCGTTAAAGTCGCGAGGCCATCCAGACTTGGCACCCGCCACCAAAACGGTGGGATCTTGGTGTCGGCCATAGGGATCTGTCGGTATCGCCTCGAGCTTCTTTCCGCCACCAATAAGCGTCTCAACCTCTGTCTTGAGCTTATCAACGGTTTTCTTGGTAGATGCCATAACATTGCTCAGCTCCTGTAGCTGAGTTTGAATCTCCTCGGCTTCCGCTTGAATCTTCTGCTTTACAAAGATTTGGTTTTCTGCGGAAAGACTTCTGAGGCAAGCTGCGCGGCACCAGCACCCAAATAGTCGCTGCATGAGATGCGCAGACTCACGAGCACATGTATCTAGCATCAGCTGGCCTTCGTTGAGCGGCGCCAGCATTTCGATGTGCGCTTCTTGGGCGAGTTTCTTTGCTCTGCGGCCCCCAGTCGTAGCGAACCCTGATTCAACGTTCATCTTTCCTGAATCTGCGAGGGCAAATGTCTTGGGCTCATCTTCAGTCTCGTTCTTGGGAAGACGCCATTCTGTACCTTCAGATCGTGTCAGAAACGAGAGCGAGGCAGCGTCTTCAGCTGCCCGTCGAAGAGAATCGGCGTCGCTGTCTTGGGCTAAAATTCGGGTAATGAGCTGTCCTAGGACTGATTGCGTTTTCGTTGAGCTGGCATTCATCGGGTCCAGTGCTATGTGGATGTATGCAGCGAGTGCGTCCATCATGTGAGTCCCAATGGAAATAGGAGTCTCTGCGTACACGGCTTGTTGAAGTGAGGCAGCCGGCCAGCGCAAACGACCTGTGCTAGCCCGGTTCCATCGTACGTTGCGGATGATTCCCTGAGTGAGAGTGCGATTGACTGGACTGGCCATGGCCTGCAGGAAATTCTCACGGACAGGCGACTTCTCATCCATGGTGAGATGGAGCGCGTCGAGAAGCTCTTTGTTGCTCATGGAACCCTCCTCGCCGGAATCGTCACTCTCAGTTGGAAGAAGCTTCTCAGCGTCCATGAACGTCAGCGGGTCGAAGTCACCAGCCGAAGAGTGATATCCAACCACCAGGTAGTTGAGTGACCCGTTTTCTATACCGTCGAGGGCATCAAAGTACGACAGCGATCCCATGTTGTGCGGGGCATAGTCGGCAAAGAACTCGTGCCCCATCTCAAACGCGTTGAACGGCTCCCGGTATTTGCGCGTTTGGGCATCCTCCAAGTTTTCTTTTGTAAGTTCGCTGGAGCGTCCCATGCGCAAAATCCCTTGCGCATCAAGACGTTCATTTGGATCCATTGCTGGGCACGTCTCGGCCTCAACGTCGTCGGGCATCTCGGCATCGTCAATTGTGCGAATGCAGTTGCTCTCGACCAGAGTGTACTTTGTCAGCTCAGGTTTGTTGCGCACTTGGCGGACGACGATCCAACGGTCGGGCGCCGATCGGAATTGCACGCCATTTTCTTCCGAAACTCGTGTCCCTGATGGCTCAGTTGACTTGGTTTCGCACTTGAAGCCTGCCCTGGCTTTGCGAGACTCCCATAGCCTCTTGCTCTCGCCTTGGACGTCTGTCTCGCCTGCGAGCGCGCTGTCGGTCGCTGTAATGGCACCGCGGTAAACACGCGGTAGACACCAGCTCAGATACACTCCTGTACGGCCGGCCCGCGGTTCTCCACTGGTAAGATCAACAAACCGCGTGCTGTATCTGGCCTGCATACGCCAGTAGGACAGGTCGAGGCTGTCCATGAGGTCGTGGACCGGCGCACCAAGGCCAGGGGGTTGTAGTAGTGCTGCATAGTCGGGTTCGATGAGGGGGGCAAACTGAGCAGCGGTTTGAGTAACTTCTTTTGTGATGATAAGAGCCTGAACGGCCATGGGAATAACAACGGTAAACCGGGATTGGGCCCGTGGGACGTCAGGTTTAGGATTCATGGCCGCTGCTTGTGGATGTAAGTGTCTAAAAACACCCGCAGATTCAGAGCACCGAGTATTCAGGTTCGAATGTACTCCGTAGCTCGATGAGTAACTGAAGAGGCTCTTTCCCCTCCAATGACTTTGATCCGAGATACGGCTTGGCTACGCTTCGGCAGATGAAATCTGGACTATCTGGTACGGAGAACAGCACCGTAAAGACAGTAGCCGTACACTGTGCGACTACTGAAACTAGTAGACACTGCAGCGATAGTTCGTACAGACTTATCGCCAAGGAGCCTAGCACTTCCAGAAGCGGAGAATGGACCGGCCGAGACTCGTCGGTTCGGTCCGCTTCAACGCTATGCGAGTACGCAAGCCAATAATGGATCACAATGGTGCCTTAGCACAAGTGCTACGAGTTCAAGTTGCGTACTCTGTAGTCATAAGCTGCACGCTCAAATTCCGCAATAATTCTTACTGTCGGCGATCCAACGTAGTTCTGGTGGGCGTACGGCGAATCGTCCACGTCTCGCTCTGTCTACGGCGTACCATATCCCTCACACCAGCCTGCTCTGCATCTTTCTCGATACCAGCCATCACTCGTATCAAGGCTGCTTCTAAGGAGAGTCGGCAACAATGCAGTCTCACTCTCGCAGCCACTTCCACCCGGCGCTCAGCAACCGCGTGCCTGATCGCGCACTTACCAGTTCCCTTGAGGCAGACCAGCAGCTGTCTCCCGACCAGGCTCGACTCTGGTCCTTCCAAGAGCCTCCTCTTGCTGTTGGCGATTACTCTCTTTCCGTGTCGCAGCAGATTCAACTCCCTGAACCTGGCAAGGACGAACATGAGAGGCCACCACCGCCCAAGATCCTGTCCATTCCTAACAAATCGTTTCACGTCTCCGGGCCCAAGTTCAAGTTCAGCGATCCCGCCGACCTGCACAGCGTCTACCCAGCGGCCGGTCACAGTGCCTATGCGCGGACGTTGGCTCACGCTGTCTTCAGCCATCCCGCGACGCCATGGGAGCGTGACATAACGGATGGCGAGAAATGTGGCTTCAATAAGCTCCCTTGGGTGGGCATTCTGTCGTTTACAGAGGACGAGCTAGTCTCAGACCCAGCAGAGTATCAACGCCTAGCCTTCGAGGATGATGAGGTGTCGGCTGAATACGGCTCCGTGTCGGTAAAGGCATCAAGGCTGGCTGAGCTGCAAAATGTTGTCAACTCCGTCCCGACTGCGCCTGGTGCAAAAACAGACTTTAAGCCAAACGATGAGGTTTCTATGCTTCTGCTGAAGCCGATATTATTCAAAAAAATCTTCACGTCATATGATGCCGACAACAACCATGTCTGGAGTGGCAAGGCAGACCTGTCCAGGTTTGCAATGATGGCTCACGTTGAAGAAACTCATGGTGGTTTCACGGCAAGAACCTATGCCGATGAGACCCCGACTGAACAGCCGCAGCACTCCATCGTTGTCAGTCCCCGGACCGGGAAGCCAGGACTTGCATCAACAACACGCGTCATTTCTCATATTATCTCACTCGAGGACATTGACAAGATTGTCTTGGCGGGTGACGACAACAGCAATCCGTATATAGGCTTAGTGTCTCTTTATTCTTGGGACTGGATGAGCGTTCCAGAAGATGCGGTTGACTTTGAACACGTTATGGCCGAGCTCGGTAAGACTGTACAACCGCTTCGAATCGAATACGAGGAGGAGAAAGCACAGTTCTTTCCAGACGAATCCAGCGAAGCAGATGATGAACCGTCATCCACAGAAGCAGTTAATTGGCTCAGGGCCAAGTTCGATGCTGGATACGTCTTCAAACCACACACCGCAATAACTGGAGTGAAAACCGAGTCTCTCATTCGAGGGCCACTCATTCCAGCCTTGTCAAAACGTGAGCCAAGAACTTCTTCTCTCTACGGCGAGGGTCTAGCTCTCTTTGATGAAGAAACCGGCATACCAGACGTCTCTGACCAGTCGGCTTGGACACTCGGCCGGTCCATGGTTATGGCTGATCGTACACTCACTGCCAGTTTGCTTCGGTTGCGGGGGAGAGTTCATGCCGAAGCTGTACGCCAAGCAAAAGCTGATGCGCTGACCGGAAACGGCTACGAAATGGTGAGCAGCCAGGACATATATCTTTCCAATCTGGAAGACGCCATGCAGCAACTAGAAGACGCACAAGACGTAACAGGTCTCAACAGTCGATCGAACGCTGCAGCACGCTGGGCTCGAACTGAAGATGACCGTGCCGGTCTTCTCGTCAAGCAGTTGTCCAATGAAACATTTTTCACTTTGACAAAGTATATAAATCATGTCGATGCAATCACGTTGGCCATGTTCGGCTCCGAGTCGGAAGATTCACCCGATACCACACGCACTATCGACTCTGATGCGGCAGCCGTTCGTGCTTGGGTCATCGACCGCTTTATGCTTGCCGGAATCCCTCTGCACTCGTTGGTCCTTCATCCAAATATGTTGCCGCAAGAGTCGATCCGGACGTTTTTCGTTGACCAACACTGGATCAACCGGCTTGTGGACGGTGGGCTCAGTCTTGCGAACCACTTTGCACGCGATGACGACGCCATTCGCCGTGCCATCAAAGCATCCATCAACAAGTATCTAGAGACACCTATCGGAAACGATCCCGACGCAACTACACCACAGCTGCCGCGGTGGGGGTTCTTCATGCGGAGCATTGCCGTCAGTGCCTTTCCAGACCTGAAGGTTGAAGCGCCACTCCCACCTGAAGCCCCTGCAAACACTCGTGAAGTCCTCTTTATGCAAGTGCTAGCAGACGATATTCTTATTTGCTTGTTTGATCGCCTCCCAGGAGAAAGAGGGTTCGACTACATTCGTATATGTCAACCTCACCACCAACAGGGATTTGCACTTGGCACGCGCCTCCTCCAAAATGAGCTTCATGGGATTCACCGTGGCGTGCCCACAACCCAAGCGGAGGTCACTGAAGAGGTAGTGATGAATTCAACCTCCACGTCTCCCATTCAGGTATACGACTTTGACACGCGGATGCTGCGGCCTGACATGTACACGGGTGTGTACTTGAAGACTATGGAGGGTAAGGCAAACGTCTTTCAGTGGCCTGTCGAAGACAGAGTCAGGCCACCGGCCTCGCTGTTAGCCACACAGCTCAAGACCGTCAATCTGCGGCTGACTTTGACCATGGACAACAAGGATTCATCTGAAGGAGATCATCTAAAAGACGATGCTCCTTCAGATCGATGGAAAAGGCCAGCCGCACAGCTAACCCTTTCACCACGGCCAGATCTCAACAAGTCAGTCCCAATCAAAGACTCGCCGCGTCCCAATCCATCTAGACGAGCACCTCCCGCCAACGTCACTCTTCCGGCTGGGCCTCGGCGTCGTGTACATGAGCTTGTTTTTACAAGCGCTGACTTTGCGGATACATCAGAGCAAGACGACATCGAAGAGCTCAATCATGCATCTCAGGGACCTCCTGAGCCCCGGCTAGGTCTTGAAAAACTCACCTCCAAACGTCTGAAGTACAAACACTTGCCAGCCGAAGCGACTTGCTTTCTGTGCTATGAGCCAGGGAGCACCACCAACATAATCTACGCCACGGACACGCCTACGGATCTTGTCTTCAAACTCAGTGGAGACGAATACCCTAATCCTCCAGCCCAGTTGGAAATTCGCATTCCCGTAGCGCTCAGCTCTGGCGTGTATCCATCCCGGGTAAATGGCCGCTCCCAGGGTCTGCTCGTGATTCCCGGGACTTCTACTAAGCCACTGCTCCCTGTACTTGAGCATCTCGACCCCGGCCATCAGTGGTCACACACAAGCAAGCTGGCCCAGGGGCATCTCTACGCCATACCTCCAGGACAGCCGCCCACTTCGGGCGACTCTGTGCCTTCTCAATATTTGCAGTGCATTATGTTGGTCATTACCGTTACGCCGCGACTCACCGGCCCTCTACCCAACAAGGCGAAGATGTACAATTGGTCGTTTATTCTGCGGGGTGTCTCGTTCGTCATTCCCAAACAGGATGGATCAGCCCAGCCACGGGATATTCCGTCAAGAACCACGCAGTTTGATGTCCTACGGAAGGATTTGTCTCTGGCAGGTGATGAAGCTATGAGTGTGCGATCGACGGGCATAACCATACGTCCCGCTATTATTGTCTCTATCGTCGCAGACAAAACAAACTATGACTTCGACGCCAAGAAGCTTAACATCAGCTACGACTTGTCCCATCTGCCTCCCATGGCATCACAACTGAGACTTACAGCCCTGGTGGACACGTCCAACGGCGAAGAGTCTGCCGTACTTGTGGTCCGTTCGCTCCCCCTTCCAGCTGATCCAGTGGAGAAGGCCACTCAGGGAACCTATCATTTCCAGAGCACCTACGACATGAAACCAGGTGAAGTGCCACTCGACATACGCTTGGCTATTTTGTCAGAAAAGAACGAAGCCATGGGCCCAGACTCGGTGCCATTTTTGTTTCCACGCTTGCCGTCGATTAGGGAGATCCAAAGTCATTGTTTTGGTTGGAAGGACGACCGCCTGAATATTTGTTGGACTCCGCCAAAGGCAACGCATTTGCCATATGTGAGAACTTACACATTTCTTAACTCAGACCTCAAGACCCGTTCATCACACTCTGTCAGTGAAAATGCCGAGGCCGGCGTTATCACTGTCGAAGAGGCCGATCTCGTCCAGTATATGGGAAATCTCAAGCGTATCGCCTTCGATATGGCTGTGAAAGCAGCCGGAAATTTGCCAATACATGGCACTCTGTTTACTTCAGAGTACATGATCGCCAGGTGGCCGACTCCGCAAAATCTGCCCCTGAAGATGCAGTCGGAGAAGAAGATTATAGCGGCGCCACCACTCCAGACAAGTGGAGTTGGTAGCATGCGTTTTTGGAAGGACAAGTTCTGGATTGATTCTGAGGCGTGGTACTGGAGCAGCTCTAACACCCTTGCCGGAATTCTCTGCACTTATGATAGCGACTCAAGGAAGCCATATACCAGAGACGCAGTTTCCCCAATTACCGGTGTGGCTGGCGCCGGCTCCCTTGCCCCTTTTCACATGGACAAGACCAACCGGTCCAAAATTGTATGGATCGGTATAGACGGCAGTGTCAACATGTCGTCTCGCGAGGGCCACGAGTTTCCTGGAACTTGGGAAACGACCACGATTGCACCGAGTGGCAGTGCTTCAGTGCTAGGCGGTGGCACGCTAGCTGTGTGTGCCGACTTTACCATCGACAGATTTGGTGACCATGTTCCTCGCGGAACGCACAATCCCGCCTTCTGGTGGGTTGGGCCTAGAGGAGAGATATGTGGACGCCGCTCTGCTCCTGATCCCACTACTGGCTCAGAGAACTGGGTCGACATTGGACCCGAAGCGTCGTTGCCAGCGGGCAGCATAGACGTTTCCCCATCTCTCACTCGCCCGGCACAGATGGCAGCTATCTGGACGTTCGAGCAGTCCCAATACTCTGACGACGCCTACTTGTTTTGGGTGAGCTCGGAGGGAGATTTGATGGTGACGTGTGCTTCGCCCACCACCACAGTGCATTCGGAGCGCATCAGCAAGACGGGCCTGGCCTATCGCAACATCGATGCAGCTCCCGGCACGGCACTAGCTGCGCATATTGGGCACGGCGTGGGACACAGCCCGGATCTCTATGTACACTGGATCGGCATCGACGGCTCTGTCTTCGTCGGTCGTTCACCCTTGCTCTGGAAGTCTGTCGACGGTCCTCACCAGTGGCTCGATATCCTAACGATCGCTTCACCTGGCGCTGCAAACCCGCTCACACAATTGCGCGTTGTCGGGAGCGCTGGGGATAGCTTCCGAGCACTCGTGTGGGCCAATGCCTTAGGGCAGCCTCACGTTGCTATAAGTCAGGTTCTGTTACAAGATGACCTACTGACTGAGTGGATGTGGACCGAGCTGTATGTGGACGAGGTGCCAGATTTGAACCCGCGTATTAGCGTGCAGAATGCAAAAAATAGAGAAGGGTGGAACACTGTTTACATTTGGTGGGCAACTGGACAGTGGAGTTCTTTCGTTCTTTCAGACTGGGAAGATGAAGAAATCTAACTTCTGTCTGCTCCCTCAAGGTCAGCAAGTTGCCGGCACAAGGTCAGAAAAACACAGTTCTAGGAATCCGAAAAAGCAGCCATAATCTCGATTGTTGAATAATAGCTACGCCAACCTGCTTTGATCTTTTAACTTGGACTTTTAAAACTCAGAGAGCTACAGTGTCAGTGGCCTCTCTTGACTACTCTAGTAAATACCACATGCATTAAGCATACCAATAGTGATATTTTCACGCTCAAGAGCGAAATTTCGGCTATGCTAGCTTTTTTCTATCCTTTGTTTCATCAACCTATTGCTGTAAGTGTAATGAAATCCGGTACTCTATGTCTCTTTTGGGTGGCGATGGACAGGACGATCCAGCGGGTCATCCCGAGAAGGCGCCGTGAGAGCCTCGCAAGGAGTTGGAGTAAAAGCTGTTATTGCAAAGGGATCCGCATTTATCTGTAAGTTAAATTGTACAAGGTTTCAGCAAAATGTGTAACGAATCTTAGACGAGACGAATGGAATCAACTAAATATAAGCCTCTTCAACACCGAACTGCAAGATCCGGAGTTTTATAGCTTGGTACGAGAGGACTAAATTATCACGATCGAAAAAGATGACAAAAACATAAAAATTGACGGATTTGCAAAAATCTTTTCGTACCGGCACCCAGATGTCGAGAAAACCCTTCTTGAATCAGGAGGGGTGCTGCCTTTGTACAGCGAGTTTGGAAGCAGAGTGTTTAGGCATATCACGGTGCCGAAGGTTTAAGAGAGGAAGGAGGAAGGAGGGTTCTAGTAAAATAGATGAGATGGGTCTCTTGGAAAACTTACGGCCGTCAATTTTTGAGTGGTAGTAAGGCTACATGCGGCTCTAATAGTAGAATTACTAAGGGGTTGAGTAAATACTCTTACACTCTTAAGTGGCATTCATATGGAATCCTTCAAGCATTTGTGATTTTCTAAATACTACTCAATCGATTGTGGAGTACACATAACAATTTTGTATATTTGTTTTAAAATATAAACAGAATTATAGAATATAGAGTCCGGTTGAACAATCT
The DNA here is from genome assembly GCF_021365365.1 of Ilyonectria robusta. Lineage (NCBI taxonomy): Eukaryota > Fungi > Ascomycota > Sordariomycetes > Hypocreales > Nectriaceae > Ilyonectria > Ilyonectria robusta. Next base: position 449,831 of record NW_025764437.1, on the reverse strand, counting down.
TAATACTTCTTTACTGAGTAGTAAGTACCGTATCAACTCAGTAAATTGGCCCTGAATCCTTCTCCCACTTATTGCCTTCGGTTTTTTTTTGACTTAATGATTTAGTAAATCTAAGCCTTGTATAGCTTAGCTTTAGTCCGTAAAAACAAGGCCAATTTATCGAGTCGATACAGTAGGAAGGGCTAAGCAAGCAAGAGCTTGTATGACATTTGTGGTGAATTTGTTTGGCCAACCGCAGTTATACGTGCCTTTAGCTACGGGTGTAGCGTTGACCAAGAATGCCCGTTTCTTCCTAGGTAGTGAATCCTACGACAGCTTACATCCTTTTGACATATTTTACCATTATTTTATCGCACTACTGCTTGGCTTTTCGAATGATAGGGTCGCGTCGCTCTCTAATGGGCTATGCCTACTGCCTATCGCTTACCAAATCACAGGGGTGTTTGACTTTGCATCCGAGACGCTACGTATCATTCCAGTCCACAAGTATATTATGATAGGCTTGCGGAGACTGTATATGTATGGGCGATGGTTATATACCTTTCCGCAGAGATAGAGTAGCGTAAAACTGGGGTAGTTTATACTCTAGGTAGCCAGAATAAAGCGGGCCGCCATCGCACACACCGATTGAGTCACAAATGGAGTTCTGGTTTGACCAGGGTCAGCTGCGCCCCAATCTGACCCCCAATCTGGTTTAATAACATAGGGGTACAGCATTTTGTGGGGGAAATGGCTGGGTCATGGTATGCTGCTGACGTTGGCCGCGATGACTCTGACGCCGAAGGAGGTCAAGGGCAGCCACAAAGAAATTCTACAAGATATAAGCGACGGAGAAAGGCCAGCTGGTACGTGAATTTATATCACCTTTGACTTGTTCAAACAGCGCTCCATGAGTTCATCACTAATTTTAAACCTTCCGGCAGAACTATACCCCCTTATCATCAACTACCTAGTTTTTCCGGACACGGCTCATCTGCGAGCCACCTCTCGCTTCTTCGCATCCCTCATACATACCCAACCTTCTGGGTATCTCGACCTCGCCGCGGCAGATGACTCAATCTGGGCGGTAAGGAAATGGCGACTCACTTGCGCCTACTGCGCACGCATGCGCCCAGCATCTGCCTTTGTTGAGAAGCAAAAGACAAAATCGGCTCATTTCCGTTCTTGCTATGACTGCTACGAATGGGGCTCTGGAACGCCAGGCGAGAGAATATGGTTCTCGGATATTCCAATAAACCTTCACCGAACCCGCTTCAATAATGAGCATAGGAAGCTCAAGCTGGAAGTGAACCGGAGGGAGAAGGATATCTGCCGCTGGTGTCATAACGTCTTTAACCGGTGGGGGAGTAAACCGGCAAGCAGAGCTGTCTGCATCGATTGTTACCACGAAACCCCTTCGAATTCAGTAATTCTTGAGGAGCACCGCCTCTGGAATGATTTGCAGCGGATGGGCAGAGATGCTGTGCCGAATTGGCATGGTTTTGATGGTACTGATCTGGGAGTTATTCGGGGAGATGACGGTGAATGGTATTTCCATTTTATATGGACAGACATTGATTGGGGCAATGGGCCATTAATAACCGAACCATGGAAGTGGGGGGAAAGGGGCGTTACTGTCATGAAACGAGAAGACGTTGAGAAATTACGGTCAGTAGTTAGGCAGTCGCCCAGAACCTATGGCGAGCCTTGGACTCTTGCAAGTGCCATCCAATGGGTAGAAGATCAACAAGATATATAATAGATAAGTGGACTGTTCACAAGTCGTCGCGGATGAGAAAAGACACAGTCTTGGACGGCAGACATACCCTACTTGTTGAAGGAGCAATTTGCAACAGATACTACGAAGAACGGTCGGAATTTATTGGATCAGATTATGGTCTAGACTTGATTCTGTGCCTGGAAATAAATAGAAAAATTGTTAGACTTAATAGGTTTTATATTTTACTGAAGACACTATCTCCCTTAGTTTTTACATGTCCCTAGTTGAGAAGACTAATTTTCAATGTGTATTACGCATCGAGCTCTTAAAAATCAACGTTTTCCTGTAACGTTTGTAGTACATCAGGTTGGGTAATCGCGCTTAAATCTAGGGACACCAAATAATACATTATTGTCACCATGACCAACTGAGCCTCGTAAATTCCGTCGACCAGCTGGCTCTCCTCAGGGCTGCCTACTATTTTCCGAGTCTTATGTCCGTCTTGATGGTCTTACTATGGGTGTTTATGCAAACGAGTCCTAAACCCCATCTCTTCCAGTGTGGTGAGAAAAACGAAAAAGTTTAATGCAAGTGTGGTTAAATACACAAACCTATTGTACCTCGGGGATAGCTCTCTTTCTATGCCCGAAAGCTCCTACAGTCCTTCTGTCTCTGCAATGCGGTACACATACTTGGTAGCACTCGCCTTGCCGGCCTGCAAAGCCTGCAGACCACTCTCCACACCATTGAGTCCCCCGGGGAAAACTTCATGTGGGTGTCCCGTCATCCAGCCTTCCTTCAACCCCAGGTTGAACAGTCGGTACCATGCGTAGCCAAATTCTTTGTAGTTGGCTGCCTCACCGTGAACATTTCCGACATTGGTGATACTGAAGTTGACCTTTTGAGGGTTGGCCAGGGTGTACGGCAAGACGGCCGTCAAATGGCCTTCGGGATCAAGCACCTTGCAGATGGTGTCGCCGGTCTGGTTCTCGCTTACAGCATCAAGTGCGAAGTAGAGGCTCTTGTCCTTGGGCACTGCGGCTTTAATCCCATTGACGAGAGCATCCTCTCCTTTGCGGTAGTCGACTACGACATCGCCCTGAGACTTATCGAGCAGACCCTCAACAAAGTCGCCGCCACGGCCAGCGACGGCAATGATGGGGTGGATGTTGGCACGCCTCAACAGCTTGATAGCGAAAGAGCCCACAGCGGTCGCGCCGCCATAAATCAGGATGGCTGATTGCTTTGCCTTCTCTCGTCCGGCGCCAGTGAGCACCCAGGGCTCCGGGACGCCAAGGCTGCAAAAAAGAGCCAAGGCCGCGGTCATAGCAGCCAGAGGGATCGTGGCCGCCTCCTCGAAGCTCGTCTTTTCGGGGATATGGAACGTCGTGGTTGCGTAGGCGACCGTATACTCGGCAAAAGCGCCATAGGGAGCACCCATTTTGTGGAACGCGGCCACGCGGTCTCCCTTCTTGAACTCGGTAACGTTGGTTCCAGCAGCCTCGACGTAGCCAGCCACGTCATCACCAGTGTTTTCATCCTGTTTGCCGCCAAAGAAAACGGGGTACTTCCAGTCTTTGGGGTTTGTGCCAGCAACAACCACGCGGATGACCACCTGATCTGGGCCAGGCGTTGGAATGGCAGCCTCGGCGAGCCTCGTGGTGATATGGTACGCAGGAGCCTCTCCAACCTGCACGCGAGCTTCCTTCATTGTCTTGGCCATTGTCGGTTTTTAAATCTTGTGTCAGGAGTGTACAGACTCCAAAGCTTTGATGTTATTGGTAGATGTTCGTCAGTGAAGCATCTGGTCGATGGTTGCCACACATTGAACCACTAGCCAAACTGAGGGCTTTTGTGTATCTGTCTGTCGCAGTTATGACAGTCTCCGACAGCTGAATAATCACAAAGTTTGACACTATGGGAGATTGTGTGGAGAGTGGAGAATCCCATCCTCAAAACACTCCACTGGGATGATGTCGCTGATAAATCCGGTCACGTCATGTGCTTATAAAGCGAATGTTAGTTTCTGAAGGTGTCATTGTTAAGGGGTGCTGGGCAGGACCAACTGACGCCGCCTCAGGCAGTCTTAACTAAGTCAGGACCTGCAACTTTAACTAGGTATATTAAACTTAGCTAACTGCGGAATTCGTTGCCGTCAAATTGATCAGGGCAAAAGGTGTTCAAAACGATGAAGCTGATGATGGCTTGGGCCCGGATCGTCCGGGGCGTTCAGAGAGGGGGTTCGGAAACCCCTCCACTCTGACTAAGGTTATGGTATCAATCTATCAGAAGCTTCGTGATACAGGATTATCTTCCAAAAATAATTGTAGTAATAATAACTTTAAAATATATTTATAAATGCGAAGTTCTTGTTCTTACTATATAATTTGTGGGGAGAGAAGCAACAGAGAGGACTCAAAGCTGACAGCCCACTCAAAATGTTGATGAAGCCTGCGGTACTGATGCGTCTTCAATAGCTAGGAAGGTAAGCTTCAAAGACGACAGAAGTGAACGAAAGAGACACAATAATAGGGATACCATCGCCGGCATCACTCGATCAAACGATGCATAAGGGAATGCCGCATCAATAGTACAAAACTTTATTAATTGGGCATACTGTAGATGGTAGCTAAAGACGATGATGGACAGATCTATCTGCTGTCTCAAAATTCTCCCTAGAATATGCGATATCCTGGAATCTGACGTTTCGAAACCGTGGCGAGGGCCTGTTGCCGTTACCCAGGGGTAGAGTAAAGGACTCTCACGTCATACAAACGCAAGTACGACTACTGCGCGACGAAATAAACGAGAGTGTACCAACACGACGCATAAGCAATGTTACTAATGGCGATCAGAACCCGAGCTTTCCCATTGATAAGTACCCGCCAATCGCATATGAAATGTCAAATTGCCTCCAATTGTACCCGTTGCGAGGTTCATTTATCCATGACACCTGCAGGCTCTAGCCGTTTCCAGTGTACTTTATACAACACCATGGTTCTCCTTTTCATTTCTCAAAACACCTTTCAGTCGAACCCAGGAATTCATCACACAAGCCACCCAGGCTTAGTGTTGACGTGACTCATCTGATATTGCAACGGATGAGGCCGCGTCTGAGCAGTGTAACTAGCCAGATTTCCCCCCAATCGTAGCCCCTGCTGAAACTTGGCTACCTAGCCTGTAAAAACAACTTTGTACAATTATGGTACAGGTAGATAGAAATACAGGAACTGGGACGTTGACAATAACATGGGGTCCAAAGAATGGAGCCAACCCCTGAACAAGGCCCCGCCAGGGATCTTGCTTCGAGAGCTACATCATTGACCATTTTTCAATCAAGAAGCCAAGTTGGTCTTCAACCCCTGCCGCGTCGGCCTCATTATCAGACTGCAATATGCCCTTGATATCCTCTAGCTGAGGCAATACAAAGGCAATGGGCAGGTCTTTTTCGACAGCTTCCGGGCCCCAATCCTCGAGATACGGGCGGGCAGCTACAGGGATCGGCTTCTTCATAGCCCAGGCAAGCGCCTGTACGGCCTGGAGCAGGTGTGCGCCAAGCTTCGACGCGCGAGCGGACATGCGGGCCATTATGCATTCTCTGGTGAAGAGATCATGGGTTTCCGGGTCTTCAAGAACGGGGATGAGGTTGTACATGGTCAAGTTGATGGACCGCGTTATCATGGGGTTGAATGGCCACTTTCGAAGGTATACTTCTGCAAGTGTGGTATCGTCTCGGCAGGTTTGTAGCAACACATCCTTAACAGTAGAGTTGGGATGGTGGTACTGAGTCTCGAATAGCGCATCGGCAGGGAGATGCTGAAGGATAGTGTATATAACTTCGTTTTCGTGCATTCTGTATGGTCAGTTTTTTTTATTGAACAACGGACACAGGGGAAGAGGACGAACCTCAAGAAGCAAGTGGACGGCGTCAAATTCGTGTCACAGAGAAACCTCATAGGTAGCTCTTCTCTAAATCGTCTCAGTCTCGAATAGAAAGTTCTGCGTATGCGAATGTCTGCGTCACTGCCTTTGATGGTTTCGGTAGAAGTGATATGATACATCACTTCATTCCATAGTTCAGCCACCTCGCAACTAAGGATCCCTATTCCTGTAACAACAGGTACCTGGTATGTTGATTCCTGGAGAGGCTGACCTAGGACGTCGACATTGCCCAGGTGTTCGACAGTCATGGTCTTGTAGCCATCTAACAACTTGGGGATGTTTGGCGGAGGTAGAATGGACGGCTGGGAGTAGAAGAGAGCTATGCGGCTAAATATGGAGGGTTAAAAAAGTCGCACTCTAGTATAGGATGAGATCAAACCAACCTCTCGATGGTAAAAAGCCCCCAGAGTGCACAAGATATGACTCGTCTTTCTTTGGCATCTACAGCATTGCTGTCGTCGAGGCTATGAAACTTCTGTTCGAGTCGTAGACGCCGTAACATCGTGAATGCAGTGAAGCGATAAACTCGCGCGGCTCTGTCTCTCCCTGCAACGGCTGTGGCAAGATACATGAAGACGAGGGCCTGGACAGTCGGGATGGAAGGACGACCATTTTCGCGGCCGAGAAAACCCTTGGCTTCCTCAAGAAATCGATCACACAAGTTTTGTTGCGTCTTCGCAGCAAAGAGCTTGGCTCGTTCCGAGTAGTTCTAGCCAAACCGGTCAGTGCCACTCGGCGACATATGGGTTTAAGCAATCAAAACATACACATCGCAGGGCACAAATAGCGTTGACCAGCAGAGGTGAACACCATTTAGCCTTTTCAATATCGCCAGCCGCCATGTCCTCTAGGAAGGCGTCAAGAACAAGCGATGGGAAGGCATATATGCCGTCCCAGAGGAAGAGATTCGTGATGAGATCTGATACGAGGCCATCGTCAACAACAGTGGTCCACGGACGGGCGTGGACCTTGATGGGACTGTTGTGGAGGCAATTATTGTCGAGTCTCGTCAGCTGTGAATTACCCAACCTCTCGTTAGATCCTGGATTTGGAAGCAATAACTGGGCGTGCTTGATGGCGTCAAGAACATCCAGGGGCTCGCTCGACGCCCTGATGCGGCGGAAGATCTCGTCTGCTTCTCCCATGGGCTTGCTGCGCAAAAGCATGAAGAGTTCATGGTATCTGGCGTTTTCCATTTCGAGGGGCTCATGCTTCCGCTTGAGGTCTACGGCAACGACGGCGTTCCTGTCATCGATATAGATGCACGCGACCTGTCTCTTCAGACAATGCCCACAGGCGGGCCTGGCACTGTTGCACTAGACGGAGGACGGCGTTAGTGAGCCCTTAAATTCATCGGCTCGGCGAGTAAAAGTCCAGTTCGTCTTCATTCACCTTGGATTTCCTCCGCCGACAATTGTTGCAGGCGACATCTGTGACGAAGCGTCTCGGCTTGGCCGGTGCCTTGGCGGCTTTGGCCCTCTTGACGGCTCTAGAGAGCCCGGGGGTGACGGACTCTGCGCTGCTGCTTTCATCACTGAGGGCCGTGGCGGGGAGGATTTGGGCAAGTTTTCGGGGGTGACCCCGATTCATGGTGGTTTGTCGGCCTAGATTGGAGTTGGAAGGTCGTAAGTTTGAATCGTTTTGACAGCGTCGAGGAATACGGGGCCAAGGAGCCAATCATCTCATAGCTTAAGGTTTCTGACTAAGAGAGAGAGAGAGAGAGTTTGGGGGTATCGAGGATTCATTCCATGGGTCTGGGATACGCAGAGCTGCAATGTCGATGCCGTGGCGATTGATGCTTTGTTTGCGAGAAATGGTCCGCTCAAGTCGACGTCATCTGGTATGTATAGTAATCAAGAACTCGGCTGAGTGCTAGTGTAGTCCGCCAAGCCAACTTGGCCGGCGCTGCGGTGGTCAAGAGACGCTCGCGTGCCTGGTTTCTGTGTGAGACATGAAGTGGCAATGGTGGTGGAGGTGCTGGCGACGAAGGCGGCGATGGAGTTTGGGGGCCGCTCTCAATTGCCGTCGACTTGTATGTACTCTGTTCTCTTCCTCCTTCACCTCACCTCCGTTCCCCCAAGTCACAGGTTTCTTCCCTTCTGTTGGGGTGCGTCTGCAAAACCAAGCATGACTCGCATCGCGCACTGGCTGAGGCCGCCGAGACGACGAAATGGCCTGGCCCCCAAAACCTTGACTTATGCCCTGCACTATTAATTCCCTTCCCTCTCTCTCCCTCTCTCCTCGGCTGCAACGGTCGGCTGCAACGGTCGGCTCACCTTCAGCAAATCCAGTCACCGTGCCGTCCCGGTGAACCCCCGGCATCCATGGCCAAAGTCGGAGCACATCGGGTGGACCCGGACTGGGGCGCCCTCGGTCAGCAGCAGAGGGGCGTCTAGCGGCCCCCGCGCTGGAATTCAGCGGTTTTCAGTGGCCGAGGCCCTGTAAAGCCGACTTGCTAGTGGGTCCACCCCCAAAGACGGTGGCCCGATGCCCCCTCACGGCCCCTCCAACAGCCCGCTAACTCGCTGCTAACTCGCTGGGGCTAGCGACGGGACATCAGTCCTCGGCTGTTCGTCCCGGGTGAGCAAACCCAACCGCCGACCGGCGCCATTCTTCAACACCACGGCCTGGCATCACGACATCTTTCCGACCGCCTCACCACCAACACCACCGCCCGGCCGCACTCGGATTTTGCCTGCGCCACCCTGCGACCGTCGCGCCTCTTCACAATGACCAACCCCAAGGTCTCGCGCCGCCCTGGCCGGGACTCCCGCATCTCGCGCGCCTCGCCCGGCGGCACCCTCTGCAAGACGTGTACGCCGTGCCGCCAGAAGAAAGTCCGATGCGACGGGGCGCGCCCGCAGTGCGTCGAGTGCACCACCAACAACCTGTCCTGCATCTACCCGCACGATGCCCGCCGAGAACCCCGACCGTCCCGCGCCCGCGTCCAGAGCCTCGAGGCGACCGTTGCCGCCATGCTCGACCACATGAAAGCCTCCGGGATCCTGCCGCCCGAGATGCAGTCTGCCTGGACCGCCGAGCTCATGGACACCGGTGATTCCTCGCGAGCATCCCATGAATACACTTCGCACGGCCTCAGTCGCCTGGCCTCGACCGCCGCCATCGCAAGCCCTCTGCCGACCCCCACAGCCTCTACCGGCGCTCACGACATGGGCGCCGGCTTCCTCTCCTCCCCCCCGCGGAGCAGTGTAGGCCCGACCGACGGCGAAACGAAACCGCAAATAGGCAGCTTCGGCAATATTCTCTCGGTATCAAACCAGTCTGTGCAGCAGAGCTCGGAGCAAATGCCCGGCTCCAAACAGCCCGTCCCTCGTCCGATCAGCAACGATGGCAACGGCGACGGCGTCAGCGGCCTCTCACCGAGCGAAGCCCGAGTTGCCGGTGTTTTCCACGAAAACGGCTACGTCTCGGCCGTCCACGGTCTGGCTAGTATCATGAACCCGACGTCGCGCGCGCAGCACCGCGAGAACATCTCCACCATGACCCGAAAAGGCGACGACGCCATCGCCGCCTCCAAGGCCCGCCTCATCAGCAACGCCGCGCTGCAGCGCCAGAGGGAAGCGCGCATGTTCCGACGCCCGCAGGACTTGATGGACCTCGATGGCTGCGATCCCGAGTTGGCCAAGCATCTGCTCGACCTGCATTTCAACCGCCAGCACTACGCCTATCTCATCTCATACCGCCCAGCCTTCATGGACAGTCTCGCCAGTGGTGGCGGCCCATTTGTCAACAAGCTCCTGCTCAACGCCATCTTCTATTCGACTTCCTTGTATAGTGACCGCCTTTGTCTCCGCGCCGACCCGGAAGATCCCCAAAGTGTCGGCCGGCGCTTCTACGACCGATTTCGTGAGCTCCTGGTTGATGAGCTCGACAAGCCCAGCATTCCGTCGGCCCTCGCACTACTACTGACCAGCGTCTCGCTTGTCTCGCAAGGACGACCCAGTGCAGGCTGGAGTCTCTCGGGAACGGCCCATCGCATGATCATCGACCTGGGCTGCCACCTGATGCTTGGCCCCGACTACCAGAGCACTGCCGGCGTCAGCAACGAACGCATGTTGCGCCGAGATTTGGAACAGGAGATGCGCAAACGCCTTTACTGGGCCGCCTTCACAACCGATGCCACCCAAGCCTTGTACCTCGGCAGACCCTGCATGTTCGCCTCGGCGCAGGCCAGGGTCCCACTGCAGCTGCTGGATACGTTCGAGGAACTCGAGGAATGGGAGCCGTACACCGACCCGAACTCACCGGCGACGGCGCCACCGGCATATGGCGCTCAGCCTGCCCATGCGGTGTCGACATTCAGCAGTCTGGTGAGGCTGCTCCAGATCTCAACGAGAATCAACGATTTGTACGGCATCCAGTGTGTCAAGCACAGCGCCGAGTACCTCCTCAACAAAAGAGCCGCAATCGAAAAGGAGCTAGAAAAGTGGCAGACCAGTCTCCCTAGTCACTTACGATTTGACCCTGACGATAACCTCGCCATCACCCCCCCTCCACATCAAATCACCCCACAGTAAGCGATCTCCCCGTTCTACACCACCTGACGATGCTAACCACTCGTAACAGCACGACATTTCACGCCATGACCATCCTCCTCCATCGTGCCTTTTTGGAGGAGGGCCATCTCCGAAGGCACTCCGACGAGGCCGCCAAACGACGAGGGGAGGAAGCCTGTGTCCAGAGCGCCCTCATGATCCAGAAGCTTGTACGACGATATCGCGAGTCCTTCACCCTGCGTCGTGCGCCGTTTTTGCTTTCGTATGCCGTCTACTCGGCTGTCATTGCCATCCTTCGGCAGGAGCGTCGTGAGAGGGGCCAGTTCACTGAGCCCATCTCGTTCTTCTGGACCTGCCTTAGTGAGCTCCAAGTGGGTTGCAACTTTGGTCTGAAGAAGCCCTTGAGTGTCCTCCAGGACATGGTCCGGGAGTTCCAAGTCAGCATCAAAGAAGGCAGCGCTGCTGGCCAAGAGCAACCAGTTCCAGCTGGTCTCGATGAGAGCTTCTTCTTTCCTCTCGCCATGACCCCGTCCAACGGGGGTATGACACACACTGCTACACGTCCACCTGGTCCCTACATGCCCACTGTGACTTCGGAGTTCATTGGAGGAGTCATGGACCATGTTGACCCGGTCTGGGGAAACTCGCCGGGACTATTGGACTTCCTAAACGATCAAGAAAAAGACATCTCGCAGGACGCCCTTTACGGACTGTTCGCTCCGTCTCAGCCGTTCCCATGAATTCCACACGGACAAGGAAGCAACGACTTGTCCATGACGATGACTCAAGAAAGAGAACCTAGTTTCCCACCAATGTGCTAAATTAGGAGGCTGAGTTTGGCCGAACCAGTGCCATGCTCTCTCGAGGGACCCGACTCTCAGGTTTTCTCCGAGATTCTGGGGCTCAAATTGTGTGCTAACGTGGGATAACGAGGCGCTCGAGGATCATGCCTCTTACTCTTGAGCCCGAGCCGGGCTCCAAGGGAGAGTGAGAGTGTGATCAGCATCTTGGCGACATGATCAACGGCATGGTCTCTCGTCACCATCGCTTGTAAAACCTTGACAGCAGGGATATGGGAAGAAGGGGCTGGTCAGAAGGGTGATTTTGACAACAGTGTGGTCTTGGATTAAGGCAGAGAGATGAAAGACCTCAGTCGGCATCAATTTGACGAGCTGGTACTAGGACTGGTACTGGAAGCGATGCCTCGGAAGCCTTCCGTAGCCAAATCGCTCAGACATTTCCAACGCTATCCTGAGACATGCGACGCGCTTGTTTGGGATCGCGAGAACAATAGGTTTAGACTCGGGCGCTCAGACTCGAGCTCACTAGCCATAAACTCCGGCCCGGAAGATGAAAGACAGGTTTACTTCTCGATACGAATATTTTTGGGTCTTGGTGTTGGGTCGGGATTGGGGCCGAGCGCCACCCGTATTAGACACGAACATAGGATGGTAGCGTCGGGGGTACGGTTAGGAAAAGTCGAGTTATCATTATTCAGAAACTACTACATCAATGAAATTGATCCTCAAGAGAGCCGGCAAAGGGGTGTTTCCCAATTCCGATACGTCATGTTCCAGCGCATCGTAGAAATGCGAGGCTGGCGCAACGGTAATTTCTGAGGCTTGACTAGCCCGGCCTCGCAAGACAATATCCTGAAATAAACTGAGGGACTGGGGTCAGTCCTCGATCTCATTCGTACTAACCTTCTTTCGGAACTGACATGTCCCTGTGTCTTGGGATTGCTTTTGGGGGAGTCCTGAAAGCGCTTGGCAGTTCTCTCCTCCTCACCGAAGCACCCTAAAGCGAGTTCTTACTAGCACATTCTTGTTTCTGAGTAGGGCCGCAGCAAGGCCGGCCCTTTAACAGGGGAAGAGAGGTTTTATGTTACGCTAAATTTTAGGTGCCTGGATTCTCTGTTAGGAGTTTAGTGGCATGTTTGGGAGAGAAACCAGCCACCGAGCGAGCGGTAGTGGGTTGACGCGAGGGAGAGTGCAGTTTCCACGGTCGCTACCCTATACCACAATTGAAAACAGCAGTGATGATTTTGCGCAGGAGCTGTGTTTGGCAATAGGTATAAGGAATATTGGAAAATAAATATTTCAATTAAAATGAGTACATTCATTCAAGGACATGGACCTGTTAATCCGGTGCAGGCAGAGTATTGTTCTAGGACAAGCATATGCTGCCTAGCTTTTAGTGTAAGATACCACCGAACAAGCGAACCCAACAGCGTAAGAGGCACCGAGACCGGTACACGTGCAAACCTGGGCTAAAAACGACTCTAGTATGCCTAAATTTCGTCACTGCTTCCCTGGAAGCCCATCGCTTCTCTGGTTATTCCACTTCGAACATCTTGTGAGATGCCCATGACTCAGCCTGTGCTAGGCAGACTTCACTCCACCTTGGCGGGGTTGACTTGACAAGCTAAAATTCACTCGCCTACATTATATGGTCACCAAACGATCCCTCTGTTGTTTTCCCAAAATATTGCGCGGGATTGATGGTGGGAAATTGACTACATATTTCATTTTAATCCTTTACGTTACGGGAATTGCATAGATACGCCCTCGCGATGACTTCGGAGAAACCTAACCCTCGTGTTGGCGTGGCGGCAATCGTCTACGGCCAGGATGGCAAGTTTGTCGCAGGCAAGCGCATGGGGAGCCATGGTGCAGGTAACCTCGACCCATCCATGGCCGGGTCGATTAGACGATGACCCAGTACCGCGGATCGATGAGGCTGACGGACTTTCGGAACAGGAACATGGCAGCTGCCGGGTGGTCACCTGGAGCATGGCGAGAGCGTCTTCTTCTGCGCCGAGCGGGAGGTGCTGGAGGAGACGGGCCTCAAGGTCCGGGGCGTCAAGATCGTATCTATGACAAACGATGTCTTCGAGGACGTGGGAAAGCACTACGTCACGCTGTTCGTGCGGTGCGAGATGGTGGACCAGGCGGCCGAGCCTCAGGTGCGTCGAGACCTTCTCACCAGAGGCCCGTAGCCGGACGCGGATCTGAACTGACGCTTCCCAGGTGCTGGAGCCGAACAAGTGCGAGGGCTGGTACTGGAAGACATGGGGGGATCTGAAGCAGCTGCTCACCCAGCCGCAGGGCGAGCCGGCGTCGGCGTCGGGATCATCGCAGGGAGATTCACTATTCCTGCCCTTGGTGCATCTTCTAGAGGAGACGCCAGACCTGGATAGTCTGAGCCGGTGACTTGAGGACTCAAATTTAGGACTCGGATGGTGCAGGACCGAGGTGAGGCCCTGACTAGGGCGCAGGCCGAAACATACACCCGGCCAAATAAAGCGAGGACCGGATGGATCATGGGTGGTAGGACGTGGTAGGCGAGATCTAATCGAAGCAAAGGGCCAAGCGCCGAGTTGGAGCAAAGAAAAGCAAAGTGAAGCAAAGAAAGGAAAAGTGACTACTCGCCGCCAGTGCACACGCCGGTTTCTCGGTGATTCGGCCGGCCGGCCGGGCCTCGCAATTATACAACTTTGTGTATTCACGCAAGGAGTGTTTGGACCAGGTCACTAGGGCGCTTTCTTTTGTTTTCCATCTTAGGAGTCTCACACTATATTTGGTCCGCCTTAGTCTTTTTCCAGCATCGCTCGTGTTCACGTCAATTACCGCGCTCTCAGTTAGTGGCCCCATGATCCGCGACCGTTGCTTTTGCGGCTCTCCGGACCTGGCAGCTTCCCCACGACGCGCCACTTCGCCCCAGGGACGATCCCCTCGGCTATGCACATCAAGGACGCCCTTGCGTGACGCCGGTGGTAATTGTCCCGGCCGAGAGACACCGGCTGCAGTGGCTCCGGGGCAGGACGCTATGTGAGTGGTGCGTTGTGTTGACGGGGTTCGGAAATGTGGAAATGGAGGTCCTCTTGCGTCTGTTGCCTCTGACGTCGCGATGCCCATGCGGAAATGGCATATTGCTGCATGTCCGACCATGGACAACCCAATTTGGGCAATCTAGGACAGGGACGACCTGTTTTAGAGGGTTGACCGCATTGAAACAGCTAGGGCTAGTCTAGGAACTATCTCGGTGACAACACACTTCCGTCTCGTTCGCAACTCCTTGGACTGCTGTGATCAAGCGTGTGAGGGCGACGATCGACACGATTCTTTCTTCTTTCTGACAACCGGCCAGGGATTCAATTTCCCATTCTGACTAATCTCCCTAGCTATGCCATCTTGGCTGATGTGTGTACTCATTGCTCGAAACTAGTCGTGGCAACCCCTGGGCGGCCAAATCTCGACGGTCTCAGAAGCAGGACCATCACGATGCACAGAATAGAGTCAGACTGTCCATTTCCATGCGAGTCTCTTGGGTATATAATGTCATGGAATCTCCTCCCAAACCAGATTTCTTTCCTCATCAGCATCACTCCCCATTCAATCATCTCGTATTCCTTCTTACACACTCCCACACTCATTCCAATCTTTTAATTCAGTCTCCTACTTGACTACCTACCTAATTCATAATGTCCGATATCATCTCCCAGCTCCAGGTGCTCAGCCGCGACAATGGCTGTCTCCTCGATCTCACTGCCATCCTGAGCATCTGCCCCAACATCGACATCCTCACCAAGCGTCCTCACAAGGTTGAGCAGAAGCAGGAATACGTCACCATCACTCCCACTGAGGTAAGCATTGCACCTGATCTACAATCGTCCCAATACTAACCCGGCTACAGTACAAGAAGAAGGGTGGCAAGAAGGCCCACTACCGCCGTGGCTGCAGTGGCAGTGACTGCTACGAGGTTCCCGAGCAGGTCTGCAAGAAGCACCAAGTCAGCCAGGATATCCAGATCCTGATCTACCTCGGCCTCATCACTACTGAGGAGCTCGATGAGTACCTTTGCAAGACTGGCGACCTCAAGAAGGGCGAGTCCATCAAGGACTTTAGCAACGGCAAAGTCGGCGTCAACCCTCTCCTGAGCCTTTCCGTTGGCGAGAACGGCGACATCGCCAAGGTTGATGTTGGCGGCGATAGCCTCCTGAGCGCCGATGTCCTGGGCAAGCGCGAAGACAAGCTCATTGATGTCCAAGTTGGCGGCAAGAAGAACAAGGATAAGGGTACTCTTCTCGAGGCCAATGTTCTCACCCACGACCGCCGCGCTGAGCCCGCCATCGACCTTGAACTCCTCAATACCGGACGCCCCGGTCGCAATGGCCGCCCCAATCGCCCCAGCAATGGTGGCACCGACAAGCTCATCGACGTCCAAGTTGGTGGCAAGAAGAACAAGGACAAGGGCACCCTCCTCGAGGCCAATATCCTCACCCATGACCGCCGCGCTCAGCCTGCCATCGAACTTGACCTCCTCAACACTGGTCGTCCCGGCCGCAATGGCCGTCCCGGTCGCAACGGTGGAACCGATAAACTCATCGACGTCCAAGTTGGTGGCAAGAAGAACAAGGACAAGGGTACTCTCCTCGAGGCCAATGTCCTCACCCACGACCGCCGCGGTCTCCTGGATGATTTGACCTCGCTCCTCGATCTCTCTATCGGCGGAAGCGGCCCTGATGATTCTCTCCTCAGTCTTGGCGTTGGCGGCTCTGGAAGCGGCAACGAGAACGGCAACGGTGGAGGCAACGGCAACGGCAACGGCGGTGGTGATGGAAACGGAAACGGCAATGGAAGCGGCAACGGCAACGGCAACGGATCTGGCAACGGCAACGGATCTGGCAACGGTAACAATGGCTCTGGCTCTGGCTCTGGAAACAACGGTTCAGGCAATGGTAACGGATCTGGTAACGGAAACGGCAGTGGTAACGGAAACGGCAATGGAAGCGGCAACGGCTCTGGCAACGGCTCTGGCAACGGCTCTGGCAACGGAAACAACGGATCTGGTAACGGCTCTGGCTCTGGCAACGGAAACAACGGCTCTGGCAACGGAAACGGCAGCGGGAACAACGGATCTGGCTCTGGCTCTGGCAACAACGGCAACATGTACAGCAACGGCAACGGTAGCGGACACGGATACCCCCGCGACAACAAGGACATGATCAGCCACTACCAGCCCATGTGCAACAAGGGATTCAAGAAGGAGCACCTCTCCAAGTGCCACAAGGAGCAGGCCACCGACGTCAACCACTGCATCGCCATCTGCCAGGCCAAGAGCGCTCACCTTACCCTCGCTGCCAACGTCAAGGTTGGCGATGTCGCCAAAATCCTCATCTGCGTCGCCGTCGAGTTCAACCAGAAGTCCCAGGACGGCAACTGCAACTACATGGTTGCCCCTGAGAACAAGCCCTGCAAGGAGTCTTACCTCGAGGAGAAGAAGGACTGCTATACCTTCATGCGCCAGTAAGGGACTCAATTCTCTCACTGTTGATACGAAAATTGCCTCTGTCAGGCATGGAATACTGGTGGATTATTGAGTTGACGAGTTGAAGTGTGATGCCTCTCCACGACATCTGGAACCGAATCACTTGGCGCACACTGTCACACCCCACGAACATCCTCACTGGATAAACTTTCTACTTCTTGAGATAAAATTTAGATGTGTAGTCTTCTATCATAATAAAGGTTCCATTTGTCTACGAAAACATTCGATCCTCCCGCTTTCGTTGTGAATTATGTAGTCCTAAAAGGTGACCAATTGAATGCCCTGACAATTACCTCTTTCAACGGGCTTTGACTTATCAGGTTTTGGGTCTTGAAAGGCAGCTGATATAAAGTCATGCCTATCTTTTTCAAAGTGATGTTTTTGCTCATGCAAGTTTACACAGGTTTTAATAGGCCGGCATCGACGCATGTAGGGCAGTGGCAAAGAAGACATTGGCATCGGCTATTGGAATCAGGGTTGCCTGCAGAAAACACAGGCCTGTGCGCATTTGATCGTAGTTGTGCGAATAATAATACTGGCACAATCTTTTTCTTTTATCAACCCATTTTCTCGTTACCCCAAGCTGCCAGAGCACTACGACAAGTGGTGGATTACCAGGGACGGCTCTCTTGGACACCCCGCAGGCAAGAGTAAGATGGCTGCATCCTTGACAGTGACCTATAGCCAACTAACTCCTCCGTCAGCTCCAATGGAAGCTGTCTCTCTAGTCCCGCGCTGCTAGCCGACCTGGGAAGATGACATCGACGCCTTCTGGACCGCGATGCGGGTCGACTTTCACATACCTGAGCGGTCTCTTGGGCTCGCTAGCCACATTGATGTATAGAGGGGCCCAAAAACGCCCTGGGCGCTTTCCCAGCTCAAGATCATCTCCTACGTTATTGCCATCTACCAATCGCTCGTCTCGAACCGGCTTATGAGGGCCCACGTCAACAACGAATACTGCAAGGCGAACAATGTCAGTTCGCCTTGAAAGGTGAATTGCTTTTATTGCGTTCATCCGACCTTTTCTTAGCATGATGTGTTCCACAGCCGTCATATGTCGCTTCGCAGACTGACACAATTTAAAAACGAGCTCAGCCACCCCCCGCTGCGTCGATTGCAAGTTGGACGCTGTAGAAACTTGTCTCTATGGATTCTCTTCCCGCTGATTACAAAGTCCTGAACGAGTCTAATAGGCAGAGTTCTCTGGAACTAGAGAACTGAGGTGAGATAGCTGACTTGAGGAAAGTTGGTGAGCGTGGATGGATGTTTTCTTTTGTGTTCTAGAACCCAATGCGCAGCTGTTGCTTACGAATGGTGTGGCACTAGTCAACGTAGCAACTATCGAGTTAAATATAGTATCCTGGCTTCTGTGCTATAACTCCATGCTGGGAATGGGAACTAGTCTTTCGCTTCAATGCACCTTATCCATTGTCCTAAATCTGTCCCTGCCCGAGGGATGTTGGTTGGTGCAGCACACAATGGGGTAACCGGGATAATTGATCAGGCTGGAACCATCGGCAAGGGAACCGGGCCGCGTCAATGCCACTATGCGAGTGCAAATCCTTCGGATGTGGTGACCGGCTACTGATTCCGCGCTTTGTTCGCTTCTAGGCTTGGCACTGCGCGGCTAATACAAGTCCAGAATCGTGGCTGGCTGTATCGCTCGTGAGAATGCACATCACCAACCGGAGTCACTCTATTGTTTCAGTTGCCTGGCGCCAGCACTGGCGATCAATACTTGCCAAGACAAGGGCGGAAGTTTGACAACGTCAATGGCCATTCAGCAACCCCAAACAGCACTATCTATTACAATTCAATGACAACTCATAAATGGCTTGCAGCAGGGTCAGCACTAAAGTCAGCGTCTTAAAACATAGGCACAAAAAGCAATGTGATGCGCCCACCCCATTGGACAGATTGTCAACCAAGTACGGTTCTTCCCACACTGGGCATTGTTAGAGTTGACCGACTTTTACGGCAGACCTTGGCTTTACCGCGACCAACGACACAAGAGGGGCTTTCATCCTGGAAGATGCGAGAAGAAGCAACATGTCGCATACCTGGACCAACCGAAGTTTGTCAAACTTCCTGCGCTAGCCTTCGTATGATTAAGACACTGTCCATCCCACAGGGCGTAATGAACGCCTGTTGGCCATATCGGCCGAAGTGCAGATTGCCTACCGTGGCCAGTTGACGCAATTGATTGATAGACCCAGTCACATCGCCAATCTGGCCCATATCACACTCACGTTTGGAATCACAAACAACTCCCATCGGCACCGCCACCGCCAGGCCCTTGCACTTGGGGCGTACAGCAAACGAAAGACACTTTACGTAGCATTGATTGTAATGGTATCTGTAATGACTGTAGATAGATGAGCCCCAACAAACCCTCCTTCTGATCACAACTGTGGACTCCCCCTCAAACACGCCCGCCACCAACCGCACTCATCTCTAGTAGAAATGCATTGTCTCTTCCTGTCCCGATGGATGTAATGTCGAATCCCCGTAAGGCAAGCCGCCTGTCAACCACGGACTTGCAACGTGTGGCGGTGCCATGATCCGCATTCCCTGGTCAGGCGACGGCTGTGTGAGAGCCGGCAGATGCAGTCGCTCCCTGCGAAGCACATGCTCCCTTTGAAACATTCTGCTCCTGGACTCCCCAGAAGTTCCAAATGGCCCGCGGCGGCATCTGGTAGCCTCAGTGGCAGCAGAATGAGCAGAGTCTGGGCGGAGCACTCGGCGGTTGATGTTGCGAATCGCAGTGGCTGGAGTCATTGACTGAAACGAGTTTCTGATGAAGTGTTCGGGGATGCCCAGCCTAGTGGCGTCCTTCATGCCAGAGCGAATTGGGCCGATGTATTCGTCTCTGGGGCGGCCCCGTTTGATAATGGTCTCGTTGAGGTAAACCAGGACGTTGGCTTCGAAATGATGCTCCTGCTCCCCAGCTTCCATTTTCGCTCCATTTCGCACAGCATCGACGAGACCAGCAATAGGGAGTTGTAGCTCCGGCGAGGTCGGGTAAAGGACGAGCTCCTTGAACACCTTCGTGTAGGTGCCGCCCTGGACGTCCTCGCTCTGGTCCAAACTGTTCTCGTCGTCGCCGTTCACCCTGAAGACCAGGCCGTGTACGCTAGAACTGGTGCGAGGAATCACGTTCGGATGGCCCCTCTCGTTGAACAGCCAGCAATATTCCAGCAACATGGCCCGTCCAACGTACTGGCTGTTGGGGCATCTGATTGCCATGTGCTGCAGCGAGAGATTTCTCCCATAGGCAAAGTACAGCTTGTCTGGTGGGCTGGACATGGCGTGTGCAGAGTCGCGTGAAATGATCAGGCAATCCTCTCTCGAGGCGGTTTTTGAGGAGAGGGATGAATGCTGAAAGAGGAGAATGGTGGACGCGGTCAGGCTGCGTTGTACACAAAAGCGTCGAGGCTCTTGACAAATTCCAAAGCCTGAAGGTCTGGCCGGGTCGGATTCTGCGACAACGGGACACAGCGCTTGATAAAGAGCGGTCTGAAATTGCTCAACCAGAGAGGGGGAGCCTATTTATAGTGATAGCGGCAAACCGCCTTTTCTTAAGTTCAAACATTACGCAACTGATCGGTACTGTGGCGGATGGGGGACCGCGGCTATTGGGAGCACAGCTGGCCATGCTTGCTTGCAGGCTGCAGGGCACCGTGATAAGGGCTAGCGCAAGCTGTTGAGCTCTGTGAAATATGCAGTGTGCCACACTCAATTGCGTCGTGTTGGATTGACACTGTGGGCGACTCCAGCCTCGTTTATTCTTGAAGCACTAGGTGCTCGATATGCCACGCACCTTACTTTTTAATGCTAACCAGGTCTAGAAGCGTCAATGAGACACTTGGCTACATGTCTTGATGCATCACATCCAGGCTATTGAATCTAATACTTCCATAATTGGCCAGACAGACTCAAGAAGAGCAGTGGATACTCTCTGGTCAGAAAGAGAAGACACTCATTGATCTTCAAGACCAATCACCTAGAAGAGGATCCTTGCTTCTTAGACCAACCCTTGGCAATATTTACAAGTCCTCGTCGTCACTATTCCACTCTAAACGGAGAGTTCTCTACTAGTCGCATATTTATCGCTGACTTCGCGGCACCCATACGAAGACACTGCCTCCATCTGATCTGCCGATGAAGTGTGTTTTGGCATGATAACAAGACTTAGGTTAGCATTACGTATTCTCAGTACACTCCTGAGTGAGTAGACGGCGGAGGCTAGCGAGAGGGATGGAGGAGGTGAAGAGTAGTTACTTTGTCCCGGCTTGCCTTTCGGTTTCTTGACTGGTTAGTTTTCGCATAAGATCATTTAAAGGATTCCTTAAGAATCAGCGAAGTTGGCGCAGAACTTGCCTATGCAAGGTGATAGGTTGCATGGGTCACACTTATCCCTATTATATCCCTGCTATCATCTGGCCAGCCCAAAGTCCGAGGCTGCCCGCCACACCACTTGATAGCAGGAATTCTAAGCTCACTGATACATTACGACTTAGGCAAGACAATTTGGATCGCCTATTTGGGGTTCGAATCCTTGTCACGATTGTCACAGCGCCCATGCCAGCTTTAATAACTTTGTGCGGAGCCACAGCGATAGATATAAACCTCCTTGGAATCCCGAAACCTGCCTGAGTACCAGAATCAGCGGGACTTCCCAGGTAACTGGAGGGCAGAACACAAAACAGCGGGGGAATCGCCCGAGCCGATGTTCGTATTGTGAGCTGAACTGCTTCTCAGCCAATAGGAAAATGATACTCTGTATCAATTACGAAAATGTCTCTGTTGAGTGAGTCAAGCTAACCAGGCATCAGACGTAGGACGCGAGGGCTGGCGAAAGGCGTGGAGCGACACGGCTAGTCGGAAGGGAGTCCGAGTACAATTAATCTCAGTTTCGACAGCCATGAAAGATTTATATGTAGTCAACTCGTCATGCGAGCTGTGGGCTGCGCTCATCATCATCCGCTCTGGGCCACAGCCATGCTGACATGCAGTGTGCCGCGAGACAGCAGGGGCTTGCACTTTACACAACATGGCCGAGACCACGTGCATTAGGTTGGAAAATTTGAAGCTCTCAGGAAATTGAGAATATGCGTCCACGGCATGTAAATGCTGCCAACCTTGGTGTTGACGCATGGTTTCTGTAAGGTGCCGTACGGTGTGAGACGGGAGTGGCCCGTTATCACTAAAACGGGCATGCAACTACCGCGGCTCTGCGTGACCTCAATCGCTTGATTAAGCTCCGAGCTTCCATGACGACGCCACCCCTCTCGCGCTACCAGCTCTCCAACGCCAACGTCGCCGCTGCAATACCTGAATCTTTGCTCCTCCGATGATATAGTCGCCGTCGTCTTCCGCTGCGTACGCTGCAGCATGCACACGCCATGTCGTCCCTCGCCGAACCGCGTCGACCGCGCCTCCTGGCCCAGAACCGCAAGCTGCGGCACCTCCGCGGCGTCTGGTTGCGAAACCTGTCCTTTGCGCCCGCGACCCTGCGAACGACGGACGATGCAGACATCAACCGGAGCCCCAAGAAGCTGCAGGTGCTGAGGGAGTCGGGCCAATTGCACCCGTCACGATCGTCCGAGAACCTCCGGAACGACAGCCTGCGCCCCGAGACCTTGCGACCGCAGAATGCCCGTAGAACCAGCTTGAGCATGGCGCACGCGAACCCCGTCGCGAGGCAAAAGAAGCTGGAGACTTTGGTCGAGGACGCTGTCGGGGATGTCTTTTACTCGCTGCACGTAGGCGGGTGTGCTGATCCTGTCTACGTGAGCGAGGTGAGGGAGAGGTCGGCGGTAAGCAGACATG
Organism: Ilyonectria robusta; assembly: GCF_021365365.1. NCBI lineage: Eukaryota > Fungi > Ascomycota > Sordariomycetes > Hypocreales > Nectriaceae > Ilyonectria > Ilyonectria robusta. The sequence goes on along the minus strand of NW_025764437.1, from coordinate 427,508 downwards.
CGACAGCTTGTGTCGAGCCCGGATCTAACGCGTCCAGAACTTCAACTTTCAGTTTTTCAGTCTGGGTGACTGCGAGCCGACCATTTCGAGATCCTGCGTCATGACTATCCGCCTGTGGGCGAAGCGACCGAAACAACAATCTTGGGTCTTCTTGTTGGAGGAGATGGTGGACTTGCGACGCCTCAACTTTGTTGCAACCCTAATGGATAGGCGATTCCCGCCGAATGCCCTCGTTTTCCACCTCGAGGACGGAATCTACTCGCTCGACTTCCCCAACCGTATATCCGATCCCAAGCAGGCACCGACAATCGCGAGTTCGTCGTACAATGCGCTAATGAAGCTGGCCAATCTAGAGAGCTCCATCGAGGATGCCATGGAAACGCAGCGACGCATCATGGGTGAAATAAACCAAATTTTGGAGGAGAGTCCCACGGATACTTCAGGGACAGCGGAGGAGGCCGTCACGCTTGCCGAGAAATATGTCACGACACAACGACGAGCGAACCGACTTGCAGAGAAGCAAAGAGACGATCTCCTGGAATCGCTCAGGAGCCGAAGAGCAGCTATAGCCGATGGGAGGGAGCTTCAGGCCAAGGCGGAAGAGGACATTGCGAACAACGAGGAAAACCTGCGGGCGTCAAGGGAGCTCGTCGAGAAGACGGAGCAGCAGATCCGAGGGCAGCGCCGTCGCATATGCTCGGATCTCGCCGACATCTTCCCCATCACGCCGATTCCCAATGCGCCTCCCCTGTCGTTCCAGATTTGCAATGTTCCCCTGCCAAACTCAACCTACGATGCTGCCACGGCCAGGCAGATCACCGAAGATGTCCTTTCCGCCGGCCTCGGCTTCGTATCCCTCCTCACGCGCCACCTACAATTCTATCTTTCCCACCCGCTACCATACCCCCTCGATTCGTTTGGGTCTCGCTCTTATGCCCGGGATGACATCTCCCATCTCTCTGACAAAACTGTGTCCCGACGAGAATTCCCTCTCTATCTCCCTCGAGGAGGGTCTACGGTTGGCCAATGGCGGTTCGAGTACGCCTGGTTCCTCCTCAACAAAAACATCGAGTCTCTCTGCTCTTCCCAAGGCCTGAAGGTCGTCGACATCCGACACTCGCTTCCTAATCTCAAGTACTTGCTTTACGTTTGCAGCGCCGGGACCGAGGATGTACCCGAGCGCAAAAAGGGTGGTGTTCGGGGACTGTGGGCTGGCAGACTGAAGGGTAGGCTGTCGACCATGTCAACCCAAATTGATGGCGACGGCAGTAGCACTGCTGGGAGTCGACGGGGCAGTGGCGAAAGCGAGACGATGAATCAGCACGGGGATGCGCTGAGGAAGGCTCTTATGAAGAGCAATGGTAATGGAACGCCCGATGAGGTGGCAGTGGAGAGCCTGAGTGATGTCGTCGTGTCACTACCCTTTGACGAGGGCGACGCCAAGTTCACACTCAGAACTAAAGGATTAAGAGAGAATGTTTCAAGATGAAGCTTGGGGGTGTTTTCATCGAGTCTTGGCATGGCGTTGGGGACTGGCATGGACCGCAGACGTAGCGCGTCGGTTGGATCATGTTACATTATATTGAGCACAAGATGACAGACAGATTTACAATTCCTGAATTCCATGTCCATCGGGTATTGAAACGGTGATCGTATTATGCTAATAAATGGTGTATCGAGTATCCTACCCAACCATACACGTGCAATGACGGAAATGTCAAACCTTGCGCCGCCGTAAATCCAAAATAAATAGTCCAAATGCTATGACAATCCAAAATGCGACCTTCGTTCACTTGTCCGGCCCCGCGAACTTGACGCTCTTTCGCCTCTCCCGTTCTCCCGTGACGAGAGGCCTGTTTGGGCTGGAGCTCAGGATGCCACCGCTGCCCTTGTTGAGAGCCTCTCGCGCCATGCCGACCGCCCGGCTCTGCGGGATGTCGTTGGTGTCGCTTCTTACAGCCCGGTCCAGCCCAGGGCGCGGACTCGACCGCCGGCTGCTGCTATTTGCGCGGTCCTCTCGCGCGCGCGACTTCTCGACGGTGGCGCGGCCGAGCTCGTCGGATCGAGCCGTCGTCGTCTCGGCGCGGTATTTGCCCGGCAGACAAGCGTGGCCGCAGCCGTCGAGGGGACAGCAGCCATCGCTAAAGGTGGTTGATCCGTTGGAACTGTCTGGGGAACCGAGAGGAGCGTGCCAGGCCTGGAGACAGGAAGCATGTCCGCCGTGGGCGCAGCCGGGACAGTACCACCACTCCGACAGGCATGTATCCGGCGTGTCCATTGCCTTGGTGATATCCGCGGGGACGTAACTGGCCTGCGCCAGATCCCGGTCCCCACAGATAGCGCAAGGAGCCATGGCCGTCTTGCAGCGATCGCACATCCAGATTGCTGCCTTGCCACCCTTGGGATCGATCTCCCTTGGTTTTCGGCAGGAAGCACAGAAGAAGCTAACCTTGACGCCCTGTTGAGCAGGCGTGAAGATGGCAGTGTAGTTTTCGCCCCATTCAGGCAACCCTTCGGGCCAGCCTCGAATGCAGAGGTTACGGAGGAGCGATGCCTCGATAAAGAGACTCATGTGCATGAGGCGCGAGTGGTGTTGCCGGAGGATGGCACTGGCTTGATGATAGTCGATGACATAGTCTGGCACAAGAGGTTTCAGCAACAAGATAATTGCCGAGGCGTTCAGAGCAGAACTCTGGGACTCGTAGTCCAGAGCCCTGGTGATGAGAGAGTAGGGGTCAAGGGGCGATATCATGGGTATTGGCCCGTCGGAGACTGTTGGATGGGGATATAGAGGGTCCTCTTCCCACGGTAGATAGTCAGATTCAAGGATATAGGGCCGAATGTCTTGCTGGGCCGGAGATGGTCCTTTGACAGGGCTGGGAGTCCGGCCGGGTTGGCTCGAAGGCGTGATAATGGCTGGGTGTTGCTGAGCCGGCTGTTCCGATATCTGCGGCAGCATTGATGGGGCATCTGTCTTGACTGGGAATTCTGACTCGGGCTGTGAGGGCTCGGATGTCTGAGATGGAAAACTGTCGTCGGTCCCAATTGTCGTCTGCGAGATCAGAAACACTTCCTCCGGTGATTCGTTCGCTCGGGATTTACGACGATTCGGCGGGTCCTTGGTTTCCGTAGTTTTCAACGTCTCCCCGCGGATCCGGCTCTGGAATTCTTGACTTTGCGTGGACATGTCGGACGCGTGCCTGGCCAGGCTCGACCTCCAAGTTCCGTTGCCGTTGGTTACTGAGGCAGTCGGCGTTGGTTTGGTCGCATCCGACGTGGAAAACATCTGAACAAAACTCTCATCGGAATCGTGCCTAACGACTTTCCTATTGTCAGCACGTTGGAGGCCAGTGTAGTCGAGGGTTAGCGGCTCCGTCTGGGGCATGGGGACATCCATAGCCTGGACCAATGCTTCCGCATCGTAGAAGTCGTAACCTTCGGTGCTGGAGATGTGTGAGCGCTCACTATCATGGCTCACTTCGGAGACGGGAACAGAGTCAAGACGTTTCCGGGGGGTGTCGTCAAGATGATCTTGCACCGCTGGTCCCAAGCTAAGCTCGTCAGGCTCCATCACTGCCGCCAGCTTTCTCCCGATTTGTTGAGAGTGCTCGTATGTTTCGTAATTGCGGTCCGCTGGCCGTGCAAGAGGGGTTGGGACGTTGGAGGTGCTTTCGATCCCCTCGGATAGAAGTGATCGACTCGACATGGACCGGCCTATGGGTACAGTTGATTGAGTAGACAGCCGCCTCGGGGTGTCCTCACCGTAGCTTCGAACAGAAGAATAAAGGTCCACTGGCTTCAGCCTACCACTGCCCTTCTTTTCGTCCATCTTGAGCTTCTGGAACTGGCCGAGACGCACTTCAAGGTGGTATTGGGCACGCCTCTCAAGAAGCAGCCCGACCGCATACGATAGAATGCGCCAAGTTTGAGAAAGTCGGAAGAGGCTGACACTCTGAGCTGCGTTGGCGTACTTTTCCATTATGGCAGCAACTCGTTTGTCGAGGGCCTTGCCCTTCTTAACGTATGGGAGCTCGCGCTGGAGCGTTTCGAGGTAAATACTCGAGAGATACTGGTAAACTTGCGTTGTCCTGGTGCTGGGAACGTGCCCTGACGCCATTGTTTGCTGTGACTTGAACATGCCGGTTACTTTAATTGCCTGGTCGAGCCCTAGAATGAGTTTATGGTCATCGGGCATACTCGAACTGGACGGAGGAGTAGTGCTCATTGGAGGGCCCGATCTCCCTGTCCGCTTACGGCTATGTCGTCGTCGGGGACCGAGGAAACTACCTACGACGTCCTCCTCGGAGTCGCTTCGGCTGATGCTCAGCATCTGGTTATTGGGGCTTGATCCATATGGGGTTCGGGGAACGATATCGGCATGGTGGCTGACTGGAGGTCGTGGTCGCTGCGAACTCGGTCGTTCATCTAGGAACATGAGAACATCGCCTTTGGGAGAAAAGGCCATGGATGACGTAGACTGGCGATCAATGACCTTTGGTGCAAATGCGACATCGCACTGAGTGAACTGGCCATCCTGACCCACCGTCCAGAGCATATCTTGATCCTGCCAAAGCAAGGCAGCTGGTGAGGATTCGAACCGTTCAATTTCCTTGTAGGGCATCGTCGGTCGCGCAAGGTCCCAGATATGCACCGCCGAGGTTCCATACCTTCGAGAACTGCTATCGTCGTATGATACTGCGACCTGAGCGACGCGTTTGCTCTGGGCCGTCGCCGACCAGAGACCAGGTCTCCAAGCTATGGCGAAGACGGGTGCGGGAGTCGACACTGTGTACTTCGGCTTCTGGCGTTTGTCGGCGGTGGTTCCAAGGTCCCATACGTGAAGTTTGGTATCCCAGCCCGCGCTTATGAGGTGGTTCCCATCTGGATGCCATGAGATCGATGCGCATGCCTTTTCATGCGCGTTGATCCGTAGCACTGGCCTGGTGGGCTGCCGGACATCCCACTTCAGCACCACCCCTCCTTCAGTGCAACAGGCCATCTCATGCCCAACCTTGGGCGACCACTTGACCTGTCTAATCGGATCGATGCATTTGAGGGGCGCGAACCGTTGTCGAAAGGTGATGCCGCCAGACCGGCCTTGCAAAGGTGCCGAGGTGTCGAAAACGCGGGCGATTCCGTCTTGACTGCCGGAGAGAAGCCAGCTCTTGAGATGTGGATTGACGTCGAGTGTCGTGATTTGCCGAGAGTCTTCTTGCATCTGGATGTATTCCAATGGTTCGGCTGCCCCAGACCCGACGCGGGAGACGTCGTAGGTGAAGATCTTGCCGTTGGCGCATGCCGTAAATATGGTCGAGTGGCCGTGCCATTTCACGTCGCGAATACTGAGCTGGTCAGCTGTCGAGTTCCCCTTTGGACCAGATATCTGCGCGGTAATGACGGCCCGCAGATCGACTCCCTCGTGGAAGTTGAAGTTGAAGCTCTGCGGGTCGTCCAGCACCACCGTCTTGAGGATATGTGCGCCGCCCAAGACGGCGGCCCGGCGATCGGGGGAGACATCAAGGCTGAGTATAGGAACGCCGGCTCGGTAGACGCCGTCCTGCGACTTCGAAGGGCGATAGGTTGCGGTGGCCGAGGACGCGGGCGCGCTGGTGATGGAGTGGTTCGGGTCGCCGGTGGGGGTTTCGGGCGCCGCCTTGCCGAGGAGCTTGCGCATGATCTTGGAGTCGCGGTTATACATTGTTGCGGGGAGTCAGCGTCGCCTGGGACGCCATCGGACCTCAGTTTAGACGGCGGGCTTGCGCATGTTGCGGACGGCGGATTGATGGGCGAGGCGACGGTGATAAGGAGGTTGCGGTGGCAGGCGTTGATGGCGGGTTGAGGCTCTGGTGGCGTGGAGATGACCATGAAATGTGGAGTTGCGGAGGAACGAGCTTGAGTGGGGCCGGATGCTGAAGATTGTTAGTGCAGTAGCTGTGGTTGCTCAGTGGCACTAACGCGCTGGGACAACACCAACCAGCTTGGACGGAGAGCGCAAAAGTATCTTTACGATGAGAAAAATAAAATAAGAAAAATAACTGGTAAAGTGCGATATAATCACAGATCTCTATCCAAAAACAAAAGCACATCACCATAAAGGTACGTGACACCACTGCCTCCTCAGCACCACCAAGGAGTCAACGTCAATCCCTGGTTCATTCACAGCCCGAGGCACTCGCTTGCTATCTATTATCCCACATATTTGCCTCTAAAACGCTCGCATTCAATCAAACTCTCAATTCCATTTGCCACGGTCCAAGGGCTGACAATCTTCAGGTCGGTTCCCAGCAACGTCTACCGGTTCTCGCGAGTTCGCTCTCTCGAGGCCAGGAGGACCAGCATCGTGATGTCCAAGGCGGTAGCCTCCCACTGTGCTCCGGTTTCCGGGATCACATTCTCATTGATCAAGAGCTTGTTGCGCCCTGGCTTCACTGCTGCCATGGCGGTCGTGAGGATCTTGAGACACGTCTCATCATTCCAGTCGTGCAGGACAGAGTGAGTCCATGTAGTATGCACGCGCACCTATTGGGATTAGATTGCGTGCCACGTAAAATGATTCAGATGATCGATTTTTTGCTGACATCGGCTGGATGGTGGGCCTAATAAGGCTTTACTCTGAGCAACTGCAGGCCTTCTTCCCGTGGTACAGGAGGCACCGTCACCATATCTCCCAGCTCTAACGCCACGATGGCAGTCAAAATTGTGAAAAGGGCAAGCCCCCTCCCAGTGGCAATTATTACCCGCTTCTTATATGTCAGTTCCTGTAAAATAGTCCTCGAAAAACCTGTGACTTACAGGCGAGGCGAGGCAACTAAATCGCTTCCTACCGTCCAACCAACCATCTCGAGACACCCACCAAAAGTGAACCTCTTTGAGGTCAGAGAAGACATAGTACAACCAGTGAAATTTTCACCGCTTTCATTTGCTTCGGTCTATTCGAGATTATTGATTGGGAGCTCTGGAGAGCAGAGAGAATCGGGTTAGTTTGCTCTAGCTTGGATTGTGCCTGGGCCATTCGGTGTCCCTCACGACAAGCATGAACGATTTAGTGGCTTTCCCATTTCCATTACTATAGAAAAGTAAACCCGAGATGAGAATGACGACTTTGGCGCAAAAAAGGAAGGAAACCAACACCCAACTTATTAATTAATTCTCAGGGGGATACACAAAATATCATCGCACAGACATCTTGTAATATCAGCCTAAAGCTAAATTAAAATATTTATATAAGATCAAATAGATCTTAAGCCTACATCTTCTAATAGAAAATATCTTATCAGATAGAAAATAAGGTAAAATAAATTACTTAAAATAAAGATAATAAATTTATTAACTCTCACAATAAATCTTAAGCTCTCTAGGTCTCTCTAATCTTTAGGGGGAAAATCTCAATAAAAGAAAACGTAATAACTCCTCCCTTCTGTCTGCAGCCACCTCTCCTTTTTATCCCCGAGACGTCAGCTAGCGCCCCGCTGGCCCAAAAGTCCCTAACCGCCCGTCACACGACACTGAGAGAATAGTTTCCCAACGTAGAATTTGCGGCATTGTAGTCTCATTAAGAAGAGACATGCAGCGTGATGCGTAATTGACGCAGACATAAGGGGCATATCAGGCCATTGGCCGACGTGTCTATTGTAGCTTCTGAATTGAGGATTTTAGACTTCCCAAGTCCCTCTCCTGAGTACGATTGCTACGCCCGTCACCGGGCTTGCAGACTAAAAACATTACGCCTCCAAGTTGACGCATGCCTGAGTGGGATAACTCTCATGATAATTGAGACCTGGGTATAGTGTTTATTTGAATATTAGAAATTCGCCAGTTGTATAGGTTAACGCTATCTTTGTGATACTCTGGTACTGAGGTCAGTCTTCACGTCATCATCTCCACAACTACTTACCCACGACAATCTCTCGAGCTAGAAACAAAGAAAGACTTAAAAGATTATAAATTGGAAGTGCTCACCGCAGATCGTGTATCATATGCTGACTGACTATGATGCAAATGGAGTGCTATCTAATACTTGAGCAAAATAAAATGAGGAGAAAGGGCGGGCAATTGATAATGAACCGTTCTCAATTTCCATTTAGAGACCAAAGCTTAGCCCCGGGTACCTCCACGTTGCACCACAATCCTCGTTGCTGGAGTCCTTGGACAATCTCAGTTATGCGGAACTTGTAGGTGGAGAGTCAAAGCCGAACGTGAATCCCCAGTCTCTCGGAATTCCGTCCCCATCGTCGAATTCAACCAGGTCGGTCGCCATGAAAATCGTCTCCAGTTGGGAATCATCCTGTGAATCTTGCCCGGCGTTTGTTGGGTGGATTTCTTGGCTCAGTTCTTTCGTCCTTGTGTCAGACACTTCGACAGGCTGTTGTGACGTATGCCCAGGTACCAACGGTGTTGTATTTGTCTCAGTCGCTGGAATTGACATTTCGGATTGGAATTTGTCGAATATTGTCCCCATCATGGTGTTTAGAAGGCCAGGATTGACCACATTGACGTGACTATCGTCTAGTATATCTGGAAGGATGGCATCCCGCTTTCGATCCCAGAAGTCTCGAATTTGTGACATGACTTCATTGAGATAGTTATCGAGATAACAAGATTGAGGCCGCGTTTGGCCTGGAAATAATATGTCCCATGTACTGAACCACTGCTCTTCTATTGACTGGCCTCGACTGGTGCTGCAGTTGAGGTCTTGTCGTTGCCGTTCTGAAATGCCGTCGAATTGAGGGGGACGCTTCCCTTTGCATTGTGGCACATTTCTGTCGTGGTCATGTTTGTCTTTTGACGTGGAAAATATCTCGTAGCAGCGACTACAAGAAAATTCGGGTTGAACATGTTTTCGGTAAATGTGTTGCTTGACATCCTTTCCTCTCCGAAGTTCATACTTTAAGCAGTCATGGTGCTTATGGCGATTGCTCTTGTAGAACGGACAAGCCAGGAGGCGAGACGTTTTTGCTTGATTGGTCTGCTGCTTCACCTTGACTCCGAGTGATTGTGACCTGGTGAGAGCTGGATGACTCCTGGGAGGGGTTGAGTGACGGCTTGGCTTTTTTGGCCGTAACTCGTGACGTTTTGGCTTCACTGAAGAGAGCGGTCGTGGCTTTTTGTTGCTTGGCTCCAATGCAAGAGTGCCGAATTCTAGTTTGGAGCTGGCTGTAGGAATGAAATTCGACAAGCTTGAAGTTGACCAACCACCCATGAAGCTCATTTCAAGAGCCACTGGCCCTGACAGACAGTTTTGTATATTACTTCCTGGGGTAATGTAGTCGCCAGACCAATCTAGGACATATTGTTCTTGATATGGGTTGCCCTCTGGCATAGTGGTCTCCGCGGGCACAGTTGGTAAGGATATTTCGGTGATTTCGTCATGCCGGGGTCGTTTTCCTAGGCCTCCAAACAATTCAGATCAGCGACGATTCATAGTTCGAGGAAGCATATCAAATGGTGAGGGAATACATAGATCTATCATGTGGAACCGTGTACTAGAACCCGCAGCGGAATCTTTGAGTTACCGCTGCTCCTGAATATTGCTTACCTGTATTGGCTTGATGCCGGCATGATGGTTGTTGAGGAATCTGGTAAAGTGTTGGTGGAAGATTGCCAACTTGGTGAATGGCATCTGGAGAGTGTAGTAAAAGACTGGCCGCAGATCCGTCGTGATTTTCAAATAGAGGGTAATTCGTGTCGTGCCCGCTTGCGACTTGGATATTATTCCCAACTCGGGGGTGGAAGGGTAAGGCATCGGCTGCAAATGGATGCTCGATAGTGGTGGGGCAAGTGCTCAATAACTGTGGTTGGATCGTAACGTTTTCTTGCTGGAGGTGTTCGCTGACGCCAGGTCCTGCCATTGGGTCTGGAGAGAAAAAATCCATGGCATGGGCCGCAAGGTCATAACCGCAAATTGGGCCGTGGGCCTTGATAGGATGTGGCAGCAACAACAGCCTAAAGCGATTAGAAGAAGCCAATTTCTATCTTCATGGAGAGTGTAATGGTTTAGGATAGAGGGACATAGACGGCCGAGCCCGATAGAATTCGAGAGAACCCCATCGCGGGAGACCTTTCCAGTGTTGTTGCACAGTTTTCGCACTTTTGCGTGATAACTGAGAGTCGAAAAATCGAGGTGCGGCCGACATTATGGCCGACAAGTTTCGCGTCCAAAGGATTCTGACACTGGGTGTGAAGCTATTACTTTGACGCCTTCTGTTGAGAGATACTTGTCGATACCTTCACTAGCGCCAGGTAAATGCAGGTCGCGGGCGTTCTCGGTTTCAGCGTGGCCGAGCTGGGCAACCAACGAAACCCACACCGTTGAGCTACGCAGCTGCGGATTGGAAATAAGACGAGTAACTGAAGGGTCACGAGGCGTTTTGAACCAGGCGCAGCATAGTGGGGGCTGGGCCGAGGCCTGCCTTGTGCAAGACGTGATGACGTCGGGCTACGCAGCTGCGTATCTTTATTACACATCGCCTCCTGTTTGGGGAATAATAGACGGCCAAGGGATCAACCTAGGGGAGGCATTTATCATGCTGAATGCAGGTAGGACGCCTCATTCGAAACCCGGACTCCCGGGATCAAATGTTGGGAATGATGAGAACTTGTCCGAAGTAATAATAAATACAGTGATTATTCTGCGCCACGCCCTGTAAGCTGCGCCTAGTCTACACACTGTACATCTAGAGCGATGAGAAACGAGTGAGAGGACCTGCCGCTACACTTGGTAAATCACACCTCTATTTCTTGCTACCTTCTGGAAGTATTGGATGTGCTCGTCCCAAACCGCTTATCAAAGTCTGCCACCGTTTTCCCGGCCTTCATCCTTCGTTGTTTCTTTTCTGACCTCCGTTGCGTTATGGCGCCTGATGGTACTGACGGCTGCTGCCTCACCAGCTTATCTTGGACCGGCGCGAAAGGATCTTGAAGCCACTCCTGTAGACGGTCGCCAAGAGTTGTTATGGATGGACTACGGAGAGATAGCGAATCAATTGTCAGCCGTTGCGCACGAATTTACATTTGCAATCATGCTGTGAGGCGAAGCACAATGAGGCTGAGTGCTCACATACCTGCAACCTCCAGTGAGGGCTGCTGACGCTGCGCTGTGGCTCATTGTGTGGGGTAGATCTGGTGACGAAGATGTTAAATGTTGCTTAATTACTGGGCCGTTTCTGGGATGGCAATATCAATATATACTACCTTCTAATGGCATTTGGATTTGGGTCTACACCACTGCGTACTCATCCCAACAGCAAAATCGGAATCAGCGCCGTGTTGAGCTGCCATCTTCTACGCCGCTGCGCATCACCGTCCTGGTCGCTGAGTTGTCAACACACCCCCGGACATGGCTCTTGTGATGTTAGGCTGATGCGCGACTGCGCAAACAACCCAAGTTGCCAGGGCAAATAGCGACGGAGGCTGATGCGCGACTGCGCAAACAACCCAAGTTGCCAGGGCAAATAGCGACGGAGGCTCTCGTCGCCTACGCCACCACCACAGGCTCACCATGGAATGAAGTGTAGAAAGGCGTATTCTTCAATGAGGCCAGTTTCGATACGCCGTGCAGATGAACCAGAGGCCCAAAACAAGTCGGCGGAGCACCTAGGAGTGCCTTGCAAAGCCACCATGTGTTTTTTTTCCCCCCAGTTCAGCGCTCAGATGGAAATTCGGGCCCCAGGCTTGGACTCGTAGGCGGCTCTTTGGGCGGGTGCGCCGCTGCGTGTTGCCACCCATCGGTGAGCCACCAATAATGCTTGAAAATATCACAACGGCTTTGTCTACTTTGATACACCAGCCTCCATACGGTCATGTCGTTCGTGAAATCACAATCTCAACATACCAGCCAAAATCTCCCGTATCACGTTTCTTCTTTGTTCCTGTGCGTCGTTGGTTGCGTCGAATCCTTCATTTAACTTGCCAAGTTGTGTCTATCCGCATAAGCTATTGTTGTGTGCCCATCTTTGTCTTCCCGTTGTGCCACTGCGGACTCGGTTTCAGCCTCATTTACAAGCAAGCAGTTCGTGGATTGTGTTCGTCAAACGTGCGACGGCAAAGATGAAGATCTTCAAACGTTCCAAACGCCACGGCGGTTGTACAGATATCTCAACACTGGCTAGACTCGCTCCCGAGTCCGAGGTACGACATCTTCCATTGTACTTCTACTAATGTTGGTTCCGGCACTGACTAAATAATAGCCCCAACCTTCGAGCGGCCGCCGTGTAAGGAAAGGCCTCCAGGCTCTATTAGCAGTGCGATTGCGTTCCCCTCCCGCCTACCATGCCCCCGTCCGCCACTGTAACGACGTTGGTGATCAATACCACTCAACAAACCCCGGATCACCGAGGTCCATCTTGAAGCACCAGTTTTCTACACCTCGCCTCACTCCCAAACTCGCTCCGATTGAGTTACCCACCAACTCTGGCCTTCTCGCCACCCATAAAGGCAGTGCTCGGAAGCCATGTCCGCATGAGTCTGAAATTGCCGCTGCGCTCAGGTTGTATATTACGTTGTTGGCTGGCGGAACCACGGGCCAAGACGTCCAAGGCCAATCCCCCAGCAGCCACAGTGGTCAAGGGTCGAGTTCAAAAGCTGGGCAGAATCAATCCCGCCTGCTTGGGAGTTGGCCCAACAAAGAAAAAGGGAAAGGGCGCGACCGCGGTCGCAAAAGGTCTGGAGATGAGCAGCCCGGCGGAGAGGGCTCTAAGAAGCAAAAGCCCGACCAGCCAAAGCTGAAGGGCCAGCTTGCGTGTCCGTTTTACATACGATACCGCAAAACATACGCCGCGTGTCGAAAATGCAAGTTCCGCGCTGTTGCCGACGTCCGACGGCACATTCTACGGTCACCAGCACACCGGCAGCCTCTACACTGCCCACTCTGCAAACTCGTTTTCGCCGGCCACGGCGCAAAGGCACGAAGCCAACGCGACAAACATATCCGACAGCGTCACTGTACCGAGAAAGATGGTGAAGTTCCCGGGATCACGGAGGATCAGATACAACAGCTCAAGGACCCGGAAAATCGATCTGGCTCGATGGCAGAAAACTGGTTCGAGCTCTGGGAGATCCTGTTTCCTGGTGTTGGCCGTCCCAGTGCCCCCTACCTCTCGGCTTCCGAGTACCAGGATTATTTTGAAGATGCAATCAAAATGTTTTGGGAGTTCGGGCCGGGACAATCCATCCCAGCCGAGGACCGCCCAGCAATGGATAGGGCCTACGAACTCCTAATGCATTATTTGGCAGATCTCGAGGCGACTTCGACAGCCGCTCTACCGAGCAGCGCGCCGGACTCTCCAGTTCCCAGCTCAATTGATTTGGGCCTCCCAGCGACCGCGACACAGGAAGCAGAAACCGTCGCCGCGGGCGCACTCATGCCGCCTTTCGGAGCAATACCGGAAGGCCTATATGCCTGGCACCCGAATCCAGTGTACGAAGCACCGGCGGAGGAACTTGGCCTCAATCGAGGTTCATTTGAAGAGCATCCACTTCCAACAAATCCCCTTTTAGATGTCTTGTCTTATCCTACCGGAGATTTTCTCAATTCGTACCTTCCATACGGGTATCCAACTCAAGGGGACCCTGCTCAAGAGTACGAGTACCCGACTCAACAGCATCCCGGTCCTGAATATCCCAGTCCTATGGATCCCACTCAAATAGACCCCAGCCAGGGTTACCCTCCTCAAGTATTTACTCTAAGCAGCCCCTCTCATAGGGTGCGCCGTACATCCGCTGCCACCTCCACCCCTCCGCCGGCTCCGGGACGCCAAGACAAGCACCACCAGTCCGATGACATTGAAGAAGCCGATTTGTTTAAGAAGCGATTGTAAATATCGGTCATCTTGATTTGTTTCATTAGGCGCTATTGAATGGGGGTTTGTTTTTCCCTTTCGCATGACTTTCGATTGTTAGAATTTCTCACGCCTGGGTTGGAAATGGGATGTTTGATGAATTGATGATTAAATTGCCAGTTGGGATTAATTAGAGTGGCTGGATGCATCCGTCCGCCGCATATCATTTTACCCCATAATGAACTACTGGTTGGGTCCTAGGTGACTTTTAAATGAATAAGATATCCCTGATTTCTTTCGATCATTTTGTTCCGGATCGCCCACACACTTCTCGACTAACATATATACACATCATGTTTATTTCAGTGTAGCTGTTCGATTTCTTAATTCAGCATGTCACGAGAATGCAGAGACGGGACTTTCGCAAACGAATCAAGTCAAATAAAATACATTTATGAAGGTGATATCCCTCGTAGAACTTCCAGAAGTCCTCTCATTCCCCTCTCATCCTGGTTCCTATCCTCGGAGGGCAAGACACGCTTGAGAAGTTCGTCGATCATCCGATCCAAAGTCCTGTGGTTCAAGGCCTTTAGTTCTTGTTTGTTTACGCGAGATTCGTCGCCTTGAAGCTCCCTTGATTCTAAGAAATCCAAGATGACACTTTGTCCATATTTCAGCCAGTAGGATCTGAGTGACCGGATATATGCCTCGATGTTGGATGCAAAGCACGGCATTGGAGGCCCCTCACTTGCACTGAAGATTGAATTCCATACCGATGACCATTGCTGCTCCTTCGATTGTAGCGAACCAGCTCCTTCAACGAGTTGAACAATTTGATTCTCGGATACGCCTTCGATTTCTAGCCCAGTTCGTAGCTGGCACGACCTTTCCCTAATGTGGTCATCACGAACTCCACCTCTAGGGAACGTTTGTCCACAGATAGGGCAATAGTATGGCAGGCGGTGGGCTGCTAACAGGTGCTGAGACAGGTTCCGGAAGGTGGGAAATCCACCCTCTCTAAGGCAACTATGGTGTCGGTACGGCGTATGAAGTTGAAAGGGGCACGCAAAGAGGAGCTTCTTCATTCTTGGGTCGTTGATGATGGCAGTCCCCGCATCCACCGAGTCCGTAGCTAATCTGACGTTGGTATACTCTTCGAACCCCTGTGTCTTTTGTCGTTTTCTTGTTGGAGGCGAAACAATTTCCTTTCCCCCGTCATATGGCGTTGAAATCCATCGAGAGAAGACGACGAGACCAAATTTCGTCAACTTCTCCACAAGATTCATCAGCGGATGGTTGTTATCCAAAACCGGGACTTCGTCATCTGGATCTGGGTACGACTCCACGTCTTCTTCAAATTCTGAGCCGTCGGCTGAGTCACTCGCATCTCTGGTACGCTTTTTAGAATAGCTTTCTTGTCCATGGCGCATGCCTTGAGATGTCGTCGTGGCTGGGTTTTCCTCTTGTATGCGTCCGTGCGATAACTGGCCACTGAGGCGCTTCTGCAATGGCGCCATGGCACCGAGAAATATAGTTGAATTTCGAGCAGTAGTAGACACGGAAATTATTCCAGAGCTGGCGTCTGGTGCAAAGGTGTATGTGCCCGGCCTTATCCAGTTCTTCGGATCGATCTGGTGGGCAGTTGAGGCACCTTCGTCAGGATTTTGAGTTTCTGCGCCGGCTTCTTCCTTCTCTGAACCATTCTTAATAAGCCCAATCCGTTTGCTTGGCTGCTTCAACTGAGGAGAAATTTGCATGGCGATAATGCTCGAATTTGTTAGGCTCACATCACGAGTAATACAAATTCTTCTCGCCCTTCCTTGTGGCAAGTGGCCCAGGTTGATCAAAACCGATGGAGACGACCTGACATATCGATTTCTCCACTTAATCAAAGGAATGCCGAACCCTGTTGTGCCATTTTGCCGGTTGCTCTCTCCAGAAAGACACAAAATTATCTCTGCTCCTTTATCGTGATATCCGAATGTGTCGACGAGAATCCCGGCGGAGCTTGTCTGAGTCTGCCCTGTGATTCGTAGTGGCATTCGGTATTCCTGAGCCCCAAAGTGCTTGTATTCAGACGGAGAGTGCGCAAAAAGGCCCCGGTACTTCTCGTCACCGGTGGATTTCCATGCAAGTAGTGTTGCGTCGTCGGTATTCTCAAGGATCACCTCTTGTAGCCGGACGAATGCCTTGCTCCCTTCGCCGTAAATAATGGTCATACTGACCCCAAATATGCCTAGCAATGAATACGCCACGTCTTCTTGCCGAATAGCTGAGAGCCCGGAAGCCCAACACATCCGCTCCCCGATTGAAAATTGAAGGAGATGTTCTGAATTCTCCAAGACAACCCTGTCGATTTGAAGCGAGCGAGAGAGAAATGAAAGCAAAGACTTTTTATTTCCCACTCGTTTCCATTGATTGTCGTAAAATTGCAGGTTTTCAGAGGCAATCAGCTCTTGGAGCATCCAGACTCGACTCGTCCATCTGCTGTGCTGGATGTAATGCCCTGGGTTGTCGAGTGGCTGTTTCTCCGAATCGATATCGCTGAGGTGCACCAGACATACCTCCGATCCCTGGTATATTTGGAACATTGAGTTGATGGCCTCCGACAGAGCTGCGGTTGATGACCGATCGATGCACAATGAATCGACCCAGAGCTTTCCCACGCCGAACGCTAGAGCCTCGGAACAAGCACGATTGATCCATGAGAAGCTCGCTCTCTTTGAATCTGCTTTCAGATCCTGTGTATCTAGGCTTTGCAGGTCATTGATGGTGATTTCTGAATCCTCCCGACAATGTGACACGGCGGCATAGGCAGGCCAGTCCGTAGCGGGGCCGTGATGGAGAAGCTTGCGCGTGGCAATATCTAGGAGAAGCATTGTGAGAGAGACAAAGATGCCGACTGGTAGAATGTAGAATCGCATGAATTAATACCATCTGGCGTGCCGGAGCCGGAAGGGATTAAAATAGTTGAGTCTTCCACGTCAGACCTTAAGGCTGAGAAGGGCCCAGCGGTGCAGTGGATTTGATTGGTGGTGCACAACTGTGCACATGGAGCTAACGACCTCACCGTACGCCTCCTTGTTGCCTCCTCTCCGCCTTATTGTAGGAGTGCCAGAATAGGTCTTTCGGTTCGACCTAAGCAATTACGTCTGTTCGCCGAGCAAAGGCTCTGGACGCGAACGAGTTAAGACAAGCCTCGCAGTCTCGAGACCCAATTACCGGTGTAATATGCACGCACCAGATAAGAGAGGCGGCCATGAGGCCACCTCGGCCTCGTGCATCATTGGTTAAAAAGCGATTGACGTGTTGAAAAACATGTAGTCACGCAGACTAGATTGTGGCAGAAGCGGCCAGAATCCCGTCTCGTGTTCCTTTGTTCGACCAGCGCCTAACTAAAACCCAGCAATCACCTGTTCAGCTATATTAGGCACTCAGTCGGACATGGCCGCTTTTGTACACGTGGACCCATTATGTTGCACAGTCATGCATTATGCACTCTTCGGTGCTTCGGTCTGGTACAGTTGTTATCTTGCCTAGGTGAATGAGGATATGCAATCTACGTCACGGAAAGTAAGGTCCTGATATACAGGGTACATATTTCGTTCACTTCTTGTCAGCCTTGAATGTCGATGGTGAGTTCACGATCACATTCTCTAAGCTGTACTGGCATAGCATGATTGAGGTGCTGTCCAGGCTGACGGGACGCATTAATCTAGTCAGTACGATCAATTCATCAAGGTGGGCAATCAATCTGACTATTATATGCAGATATAGAGAACAATCCATGTCGTAGACTAAAATCCTCCTCACAACAGTACGTACAAAGCTACGTTTAGCATCCAGCAAAATCTATCATTAATGCTCAAGCGTGTGAATTCCACTTCGGCGTTTCCTCCAAAGGGTATTCGTATTTTGACTACTATTATCACAGCCGTAAGACCTGGGGGTCGCGTATTAGATGCCCGAATCGGGCTCGCATACGCCAAAGTTTTGAGATTCTGAAGATCCTGGCGTAGTATTCATCGCTTCCCACAAGAGCTCCACCTGCAATTAATGGGGGTCTTTAGTTTTAATGGTATTGTAGTACAGTAGTAATCCCAAGACGATGTTATGTATGTATAGCAACATAAGGAATGAACGCGGTGCAATTCTGTAATAATACTACAACGCTTTTGTCAAGCTACCCTAAAATAAATAAAACGCTACGCTCGTCTAAATGGTTCAAGGATCCAACACCCACTCCTCGAGCCACTGAATGCCTGTGTTGTCCACTAGTAAAGACTCGACTTCCCGACTCCCATGTGTGCCGTCCTCGCTGGTCTCGGTCGACCTGCTTTCCTCGCATGATTTCTTGTCTTTTCCGTCAGCCGGCTCAATGCGTCGTTGTGTAGTATACGCTGTTGCTGAGGATTGCATTGTATTCATCGTGGGAGCTGAACTCAACAGTGCAGATTCAAATCGATCAAAGAGCTTCCCTATCACCTTATCAAGTAGATTGGGGCTCATGTTGTCGATATTGGTCTCACCCAATGCACTTGAAAGAATCTCAGTCTTTTTCTGGCCCCAGAACTCTCGTAGTTGGGATGTTATCTCCTCAAAATAGCTGCCAACAAAACAAGTCGAAGGCTGGGCTTTATCTGAAAAGAGGACTTTCCATATGCCATACCATTGCTCTTGTGCCGTTTGGGTGCGGTCCACATAGGAGTTGAGCGATTTTCGTTGGCTGCTTGAAATCCCATCGAATTGGAATTCCTCTTTGCGAATGCAACGTGGCTCAACGGTATGCTCGTCTCTGGATTCTGCGGTTGAAAATTCCTGGAAGCATCGAGCGCAATAGAACTCGGGCTTTGAATGTTTCCTGTAGATGTGCTGCTTGACGTCCTTTATTCGCCGAAGTTCATATTTCAGGCAATCTTGATACTTCTGGGGATGAGCCTTGTAGAATGGACATGCCAAAATACTCCTCCTTCGTAGGTTGGTTTCCGGCAAAGGCGATTCCAATTCGATAGTTGGTATTTTCCTGATTTGTCGTCTTACCCGGGATCGTTTCTGACTTCCAATGCTATCCTGGCCGACGGTCGGCTCTGCCAGACATTCTGGGTCAAAGTTTTGAAAAAAGTTAACAGAATCGGCGCTCCATCCAAACATGGTCTGCTCTGTCAAACACTCTTGGTCACAGTGTTGAAGAATCCCAGAATGATCGCCGCACAATCCACACATGGTTCACCGTCACCGCCGTTTGCGAGCGGAGAAAATAATGGCCAGCTTATGTCATTGCAGACAAGCCAAGGCGTCGAAAGTTGTCGCTACGGCGTGCTGAGGGTACCTCGGATCGTGGAGTACACTGATTGCGACCGCGATTGAGGTCAAGAGCTAATGCAGTATCAAGAGGAGTGGAGAAATTGCAATTGTCCCTGCTAGCCCTACTCCCCAAAGTACGTCCCGTGCGAAGACTTGAGGATTCGGGACCTGCCCAGAATTCGTTAGCCGCATTGTTGGTGATGTTTCAGAGGGGTAGCTTACTGCCCCAAATGATCAGAAGCCCGGGTGAGACGGGACGGCGGGTTTGGGAAGATCACACTCGATTCGAAAGCAAAAAGAATAGATTGCCGAATCTCCTTGAGGAATGACAAGGAGGGTTAGCAGCGTATAAATCCACTACTCGGCCTTGTGGGTGGTAGGTTATGGCCTCGTGAGTATGGTGCCATCTGGCCGCTCGGTCAGATTGGTGAAGTCAGGTGACTGTTGCCTCAACTCCGGCAGGCATGCATGTGCACAGCTGTGCTCCAATGGGGATTGAGTCGGGAGCTGAAATTCAAAAGCGCAAGCGTGCACCAATAAGCACTGCGAACTGTGCCGTGGCCCTAACCATCCCCAATTTGTATTGCATAGTTACTGTGGCAACTCCCTGAGAGTGGCGGATTTCGTTGCCACTGTCAAGAGGCGTGTCTATGCCATGACTTGGTTCGTTCAGCACATACAGTAAATTACATATAGGACCACATATTACTAGACGGTGTCGACGGACCACCTATATTATTTTGTAGCATTCCTCCTAAATCCTTCATGCTACGAAAGGTTGATCACAGACCGTCCAGAACCACAACTGGAGTGATCGCCACATGTTCCTTTGTATCATTAATTTCAACAAAGCATCACATGGGCCAAGGTTTCGACTAGAGTCTTCCTAGCTTTAACAATATACCCTTCCCGGCTATTTGTACAACTTGGTATATTTCTCTCATCAAAGGCTAGGATCCCCATTACCTGCAGCCACCATCCTGCCTACCCTAGATATTGCCCCCTGTAACCTAGGCCTTCCAGCTGTCAGAGTTTGGAGCACACAATAAATATCTCTTATGCTATCTTACTCTTGTTGCAAAACAGGATGCTATATTTCTGAGAAACGGGTGTCTCAAGCGCTGCCCGCATTTGTCCCAAACTGCTTGTCGAACTCTGCTAAACCTTTCAAAATCGTGGACTCACGTTCGGACGTCGAGTTTGGTTGGTGAGACGATGGTGAGCTTATGAGCTTCTCCTGTACTGGTGGGCTGGGATCTTGTAGCCAATTGTTCAGGCGTTTATTTTGGAGGCATAATATTGGGCTGTGGTATATATCAATGGTCAGTTATTAAATCCATTGGCGCAAACACGGCGCGAAGCGACTCACTTGACACTATGGTCCGGAGTCGGCACTGGATTATGGCTCATTGTTCTAGAAGTAGACTATGCCGAATAGACTATAAATCTTCTTTACATATTCGAGGATCCTTTGGGGAAGGGGTAGTTATATATACCAAGATTCTCGGCAGCAGCTCATGCACATGCAGAATCAACACCGATGGATTCGGGTGATCATTTGGTACTTCCTTATGGTGCTAGTACCAGCCAGGTCTCACCCGCAGCGTGAGGTTTGGGGCTTTTTTTTTTTTTAAGTGCACCGTTGTGCCCTTCCCTCCGCTGTGCCGATGACTTTGGCGCTGCCGTGCTGATGCTGGGAGCTATTGTCGTTCTAGCCCCCTCTAACTTCCTGCCATGTTCAGAAATATGCCTTATATGAAGCTGAAATGATAAACAAGTAATTGATCCGTGAGTATCATCTAGAAAGTGGCGATGCATCATGTGAGCCGCACTGTGTACCTGGCCACCAAGGCGAGGTGTTAAAACTAGTATCGAATCGAACAAATAAAACCTAAATCTTTTCTAGATTTAACGACTCCGTTTAATCGGTAGCTATGTGATTAACATGTGTATTTTTTAATATTTTATTGTGGTTGCAGTTAACAGCGCAAACCTCGTATTAAATACTCACTTATCTGATTGAGCAAAAGCATTGCAGCCTCGCGGGGCTTCATGCAGTCGTAATATCCACCCTTCTCATATATTTTTCGTTCTTCGATTACCCATTTTATTACATCCCATTGCTATTTTGGATAATTATATCTGGTGGAAATCGGATCTGAACAAGCCTCTTTCTGAGCAACTCGTCGCCTTCTAGCATTATTTTTTTATCCCGGAGGTTCTATTTGTTTGGCCTGGTTGTTGGCCATCGGCAAGAAGCCACGGCTGGTTGAAAATTGACTGGCATCTCCGTTTTTGACTATGAATCTGCGCTTGTCAATATCTCACTGGTGGCTTAGCTAGGAATAGCCGCATATTGGTTTTCAGAGTCTTCAACATCTCAAGAAGTGTTATCTTGATGTTTCTCAAATATCTTACGATATACCCTGCTACAGCGTTCTTCATGGTTGAGACGGTAGCTCGATAATTACAGATTGTTGATCGCAGAGGCCAAACCGTTCATGGATGCTGAAGGAACGTCCCCCCACTCGATATTCTGCGATCTGGTTGGTTTATTAGAATTGACTTGTCACATCAATTACATCTGAACGCGGGGTAAGAACAAGTCTCGCTCGATCCATGTCTTCCACATACCATCTCCCCATGCCAGGCAGTTATTGGTTAGCAGCTTGCCTCGCGTCAGAACTCTACTCCTCATTCTATATTCTCATTGTAGTTAGCCACAGGTAGCGCGCCACTCTCTCTTGTGGATAGCTCCGTGGCGATTGCGTGGGACACTAGGTCCCGCGAGAACCGATAAATCGTACAAACAGACAATTATAGGATACAAATCCACATACATACAAAGAAGAAATTTTTTATTGTCAAGATCTCCCGGGATTTCAGTGGGTGCGTGGGCCGGGGTCTGTAAATTTGGCTTTCACAGAAGGTATTGGTGGTCTGGTGTTGTTCTGAAGGGAGAATACATGAATTGGACCACCGAGCTCAAGGCATCCTTATTGTAGACCGCGTCGTAGTTTGATACGTCGATTGGATCAAAATTGATGAATGAAGCGGCATAAACAAGTCTGTGTCGAAGAATACTCTTGTGGGGTTGATCTCAAGTCGATCCCATTCCCTGCGTATACGAACTGTACCTCAACGATCTTGAAGACATCTGCCACGGCGGAGTTGACGATACAAAGAGGCAAACTAAGCTAGCGTGTCATCAGTGATCCACTCTCGGCAGCCTGCATGAAACATAACCAAGTCACGATGCGAATTGAGAAACGTCCTCCTGCCGCATTCACTTGGTCTTCGTTGAGACTCCTTGGTCAAAAGTTTCAATTGAGCATTCAAATGTTTGGCGCAAGAACCGAGACACGAACCGCGACGAAATTAAACGAGGAATTCGCAAGATTGTAAATATCCAGTGCATGTATGGACGGGGCAATTCCATGCGACGATACTCCCGCAAGCCCTTGCAGTCACGGGAAACTACTAAGAGAGTTTATCTCGGAAGTTTCGGAATAAAAAAGGTTCGACAGGCGGAATATCTCCGCACTAATCACGATATCGTTTCGTATTTATTGGATATCTGTGCTGGTTTGGCAGCTCTTTCACACGTCATGGACCAGCCAGCAATAACGAGAGATAAGAGATTCCAGCAGTGGCACTTTCATCGTGGGCGGCTGCGTGGCGAGGGGTGGAAATGCAAGCCATTGACCGTTTTGGGACGGCCCGCAAGTAGGGGGGTATCAAACCTCCTCATTTCCCTTCTCTCTAGTGTCGCGGAATGCAGGGATATGGTCGTACAACGTACGTGTGATACGTGGAAGATAAGGGATGCTATCTTCTACCCCAGCTTATCTACGTCTTATCATGCCCCCACGAGCAGTGCACTATCCCTTTCAGCTCTTAGGGGGATCGCCTTCAGCTCCATTCAAGAAGGTATAGATATGTGATGTGTGCAGGTTGAAAGTGACGGTTCGTGTGGCGTTGACTAATGCGTGTGAGCTGGGAAACTTGCTGTGATATCGGGCTGCCCGACGCAAACCTCTTGACGACCGATGTTATTTACCCCGCGTTCCTCCCGATTCGAGTAGCCTACCGGGATCTTATTTAAGTGTTGCCATTTCCGTTCGAGTCGTTCGCAGGTTTGGATCCTTTGCAGGATTGAATCCTTCGCCTCAAGTTCAGCCGCCCTTACAGTCGACTAGCACCCCAATCGCCTGACACTCGGATCTTGCCCAACATGGGAGTCGACGAGGAAGCCAACGCTGCGCCCGCGGTGACGAGCGTGCTGGCCAGTGGCGATCTTCCCGATAATCTTGCCGACCTGTCGGCGGATGAGCAAACACTTGCAGCGCTGGGATACAAGCAAGAGTTCAAGCGCGAGTTTTCTTCATGGACAACATTCGCTGTCAGCTTTGCCGTCATGGGTCTCCTCCCGAGTATCGGAACCACCATGTGGTATGGACTTGGCTATGGTATGTATCAGTGGGAATACATTAAGACGTGGTACTAATTCTGCTTCCAGCGGGTCCGGCAGCGAATACCTGGGGCTGGCTTCTCTCCGTCATCTTCGTTCTCTGTGTAAGTCTACAGCCTTTCTTGACTATCTGATCCTAACAGAAGTAGGTCGCCCTGTCAATGGCAGAATTGGCATCTAGTATGCCCACCTCTGGAGGCCTGTACTATGCGGCGGCTGTCCTCGCAGGTCCAAAGTATGGTCCACTCGCGGCTTGGATTACTGGTTGGGCAAACTGGCTGGTGCAAGTCACTGGTGCCCCAAGTGTTGGCTATGGATGTGGTGAGTGCAACTACCTGTCTTGATGCTGCGGTTTTGTACCTAACCAATTGTCTAGCTGGAATGATTCTCGCTGTCGCGTCGATGAGAAACCCCGACTACGTTCCAACAGACTGGCAGACGTTTCTACTCACAGTTTTCATCATGATCACCCAGTCAGTCCTGAGCAGTATGCCCACGCGGTGGATCGCGAACCTCAACTCTGTGGGAACCGTGGTCAACGTAGCTTGCTTGTTCATCACCATCATCATTATCCCAGCAGCCAGCAAGGTCACCCCGAAATTCCAATCGAGCGACTTTGCTTGGAGCATCCAAAACTATACCGACTGGCCTGATGGTATCTCGGTTATGATGTCCTTTCTCGCCATTACTTGGACAATGTCAGGCTATGGTTCGTCCCCCTACTCGATACGCCCGTGGGTTCACTAGAGTTCTTGCTAACCGCGTATCCCTTCTCTTACCAGACTCGTCGTTTCACTTGTCAGAGGAATGCTCCAATGCGTCGGTTGCCACACCGCGATCCATTGTCATGACCGCTGTCTCTGGATCTATCTTGGGGTTCATTTTGAACGTTCTTATCGCATATACTATCCAGGATGTCGAACAAATCTTTGAGAGCGATTTGGTAAGTCAATGACGCCAAAACTTCAGGATCTTACCGCCTGCTAATCGCCATATAGGGCCAACCCTGGGCCGCATATCTGATCCAAATTCTCCCCGAGCCAATCGCCATTGCTGTTTTGTGTATGACAATCGTCTGCGCTTACTCAATGGGCCAGGGCTGCATGGTTAGCGCGAGTCGAGTCTGCTTCGCATATGCCCGAGATGACTGCTACGGTGTGCTCAGCCCACTCCTCAAGCAGGTCAACCGATATACCCTCACGCCCGTCAACGCCGTCTGGTTCAATACTTTGATCGGAGTCCTATGCATGCTCCTACTCTTTGGAGGAGATGCTAGCATTGCGGCCATCTTTTCCATTGGCGCCATTGCTGCCTACATTGCCTTTGTCCTTCCCGTCTTCATCAAGATCGCCTTTGTCGGGAACAACTTTCGCCCCGGACCCTGGAACCTCGGAAAGTTCAGCGTTCCTGTTGGTATTGTCTCCTGCATGTTTGCGTTGGTTATGATGCCCATCTTCTGCTTCCCGGCTTACGAGGGCGCCAACCTGACGGCTGATGGCATGAACTGGACTGTCGTGGTATTTGTAAGCTGTCCCAGTGCGAAGCAATGTGAATTATACTAATTAATTTAGGGTGTGCCAATGATTCTCATTGTGATTTGGTTCTTCGTCGATGCCCACAAATGGTTCAAGGGACCCAAGATCAACATCAAGGTAACACTCTCTTGCATGCATCTGGAATGACAATCGTTAACACATTTATAGCATCACATGATTGGCCAAGACCCTATGACTGAAGGCGTGGAGGTCAAAGACCCAGCACTTGCCCCGGATGTGTCAGATGGCGAGAAGGATTCTTCGAGGAAGCAGTCGTCGTAGACTCTATCCGCCCCATGGAAACATTCATGTTCGGTCACCATACCATTCAAATGATATCACTTTTAAATACAAATAATGGCCCTTTGTTTACTTGATCATTCCACTGCCCATCCCTGAATATGCGTTCCCCAATAACTGCAGCCACATGGAGGATGTCTGGCATCATTATGAACTTTGATATTGAGTTACGGGTTCTGAGTCGGTAATAATCATTTCAACACCATTCACAGCTTCCTCTATACTCCCACTGACATCCAGAGACTTTGTGACTAGGTTGATATTGTCCGTTATTGAAGGACGAAGGAGCTGATTTTCATCGACCAACTTGCGTAATGTCTGCAAATTAGTCAACTTCGGTTTCGTGCCCTGAACCCGCTCTATGCTCGTAGCTCGCTGTTCCAAAACACCAAGGTCACAGTGGACATTGATCCAGTATAAGGGGATGTCCGTGTCGCGGACGAGGTTGAGATGCTCTTTCAGAACCTGCCTATCGGCTTCATTTTCCGCCAGACAAGCAGTCATCAAGATCAGATGTCCTTCTCCAACAACTTCTCGGAGAGAAGAGAAGATGATATCTCGCATCTGGCGCCGTAGTTGATAATGGGCTTGACCACGATCAGGGTACACCGCCTGAACCGGATCGATTAGGAGATGATTGTCAATGAGTCGACTCCATGTCTTGCCCCGCCAACTGTGGTCCTGCAGGTATCGGAGTATGGTAAACTTCCCAGTCCCAGGGAAGCCGTTGAGGACAACGACCTTCCCTTGAGCGAAATTGGTCGTTCTAGAGGTTGGCTTGTTCATTTTGATGTATATAGAAAGTGATGGGGAGTTATTTGGAGGGTTTGGGGCACCAGGTCTTAAATAGAAGGGTGGGTTTGATTCACTACTGGTGAGGCATTGATTTGCGGTACCCTTTCGGTTCGTATTGCAAGTTCATCAGCCACTTCTACCTGCTGCTCTAGGCTTCGCAGAATCGTAACACCCATTTAATCAAACTTTCTACGGAATGTTTATGCTTCCATTGCGATTAGATCATCTAGGAGTTTGGTGCACTGATAATCGACGCATTCTAAAGCCCGTGCTAGCCGTTAACGTTCCTGATATTTGACGGCAGTTTCTCCCTCGCCCACAACACCATCAAGGTTGCACCTCGCCACGAATGGTTGCTGCGATTTGGTGGATAAAAGTATTACAATCAAATGAGCTCGTCAAAATACGGTCTAGGTTGTTCATAGTAATATCTCTATAAAATAAAAACTCCACTTCATTTCAACTGATGGCTACAGACCCAGTACTCCATAATTGTCCCAGAACATCCAAATCTAATCAAAAACATCCGTTACGTAGCGGATATTCCTCAGAGACTCAAACCACTTTTGGGTAGCCTCCAGGTCTGTCTTGCCATCTATCCTGCTTTCCATCTCAATTTTAATCTTGATGATGGACTCCTTGGCCGACTCGGCAACACCTCTCGATCCGCATACAAAAACAGTAGCACCTTTCTGCCACAAGTCAATAACATCCTCGCGGTCCTTCCACATACGATCTTGCACATGGCGGCACCCTTCACTTTTCTCCGAAGCACGGCTATATGCTCGGCGTACATCCACAGCTCCGAGTCTTTGCCACTCGTCCAATTCTTCCCGGTAAAGATCGTCCACATCCGGCGATCGGCAACCGAAGAATAGGATTGCTGGTGCGAGTTTGCGTCCAGAGCCAATCATTGCTGCACGTTCCTGGATGAAGCCACGGAAAGGCGCCAGACCAGTGCCTGCTGCGACACAAACTATCGGTGTGGACTCTGGGTCTGAAGGGAGGCCGAATGCTGCTTGGGAGGGGCGGATGGCGACATGCAGTGTGTCGCCTTCGGAGAGTGAGTTGAGATAAGAAGTGGCAACGCCTTGATGGGAGCCATGGCCGGAGAGCGAGGGCTCATTGAGGACGGAGAAGGATAGCGTGACGTGGGATTGGTTCCAGAGGGGTGAAGAAGAAACGGAGCTATTTGGTGTCAGATTCTGCTTTAAAGAAGTGAGTTGATGAAGGACTTACTATTGTCGAATGCGCATCGAAGGCATCATCAGCAGAAATTCGCCAATGGGAAGGTCAACAGATGGGTATCGTTCCAGAATATCAAGAACCGAAACTCGCTTGGCGTTAATCTCTTCTCCGTACGCATCGTTGGCAAGGTGCCGGATAGCAGCCTTGGTAGTCTCATCTGTGGCGGCTTCGGCGATGGTGAGCAGGTTCTGGAACATATATGTTAGCATGGTAACTTGGGCAAGAAATGGTGTACTGACTCTCTTGGTTGCAGGCTGCGATAGTTCGACGTATGAGCTGAGAATGTCGTTGGCTGGAACCGAAGTATTCGTCGGGAGAGCCAGTGGACCGTTGGTGTTGATCTCCAAATGAGCATCCCATGGAAGCTTGAATCGTCGCATGGCACGATGGACGCTCTCCTGGGGGTTGATTGGCAGGATGGCAAGATAGTCGCCGGCTGTGTACGTCATATCCTCTGGCAACTGGATCTCGACATGCTTCTTCGTTGGCTTCTTGTCGTCGTCACTTGCCAGGCTGCGAGTGCTGATGACCCTTGCCTCTGTAACATCTTGTCGCAGAGTCAAAGCCCTCAGGTTCGATACGGTTACGTCCACGCTGCTTTTGATACCCTCGCTGGGACTCGTCACATTGTATCGAGCTGTCAGCGCAGGCCACAAGCTCTTATCCTCCCAAGCTTCAAAGTCCTCGAAGACTTGACTAGACGAAGCATCGGTGAGGCCGATATCGACAAGCCTCGTGGCGCCAAGACCCTCAAGATTGCTGTCGACCAGCTTGGGGATGCGATGGAAGGTCTGAACCCAGTCCTTATGACCGCAGCCGAAGACAGCATATGAGACGTCCTGGAGCGGCTTCTGCTCCTGTTTTGTTTGCTCGATCCAAGCCACGAAGTGTCCCGCGTTATCGGGAGGTTGTCCTTCGTATGATGCGGTGATGATGACGACTGGCTGGTCCGTAGGCAAGTTGCCCTTTGCGCTGTCCAGACAATCGACCTTGGTGGCGCGGAATCCGTGAGCTGCGGCATCAGTCGCGATACGACGTGCCAGAGACTCGCAAGTTCCACTGTTGGAGCCATAGAGAATCGTCATCGGTACACCGCTCTGGCCGTCATCTACCGAACCGTTGGTGGCAGCTTTCTCCTTTGTCTCCTCCTTCAAGAGTCCGGCAAGGCGGCGCTCGAGGGTGGTAGGCGTGAGGTTATCGCGCAAGATGGCCCGCATGTGCATATCCTTTGGCTTGATTGTCAAAGTCTGCTTGACGTCGAAGACATAGTTTGGGTCAAGAACAAAGTTGAAGTTTTGGAGAAGCATAACCATGACAAGCAATGCTTCTTGCCAAGCGAATGGACGGCCAATGCAGCCGCGCATGCCGTTGCCAAAGGGCTTCCACGAGTTGGGGAACTCGCGGTTCAGTCGTTCAAAGTTCTCGTCAAACATGCGCACTGGCTTGAATTCGTTCGCATCGTCGCCGAATACCGCAGGGTCTAGTTGTGATTTTGCGAGCAGGTTGACAATGGTCTCACCGGCTTTGACGGGGTACTTGCCAGCCAGAACAGTGTCTTCAAATGCCTCAACAGTGAACAGGGGGATGGTGGCATTGATTCGGAGGGTTTCGCGCAGAACGCCGTTGATGTACGGCAGCTTCGAGAGGTGTCCGACCTCGATGACGCCCTTTCCGACCACATCATCTACCTCCTGCTGTGCTTTTTGATAGGCCTCTGGGTGCTTGAGAAGTTGGTAGAAAACAAAGGAGAGCAAACCAGAAGTTGTCTCGTGTCCAGCTATCAAAAAGGTGATTAGGTTGTCCATGATGCTCTCGTCGTTCATCTTTTTTCCTGTTTTCGAGTCGACGCCCTGCAACATCGCGTCCAAGAGATCCTTTCTCTCGCTGCTGTTCTCTGCCTTGCGTGCCTCTAGCACATCCTTTGCGGTGGTTCTCATGACCTCGATATCGCTCATAAGTTTGTCGTCTCTTGCCCGGTAGACGATGGCGGGCAGGGGTAGGCGACGTGGCTTCTCACCCGCTTCAGTGAGGAAATCACCCATCGCTTCGATAAATGGGTGAAGTACTGGGGAGTAGTAGCTGTTGAACCGATATCCCATGGAGCATAGTGCTAGCGTATCCAGCGTCAATCGGGTAAAGTCGTCGGTCACGGCAATTGCATTGTCGGGTCCATATCGTGCCCATTTGAGAGCGAGCTGCGACGCAATGTCGTGCATCTCATCGTACATTCCACGGATCGACAGAGGCCCAAAAGCTGGCATAAGGACTCGATGTGCGATACCCCAATTCTCCTCTCCCATTCTTGCCTGGGTTAAGTGTTAAAAAGTAGGACTGTTTTCGGACGCGCTGACCTACTGTGAATAATCCATCGTGGACACCCGCTCTGATTTGCTAGAGTAGCGGTCAGAAAGATCCCAATGTTAATGTGAATTTGATGCGACCAACATTCAGCGCCGAGTTGACTGATTTTTTAAAACGCTTCTCGTTACACGTCTCATTTACCAAAGCCTGGTTGGAGACGATAACAACGGTCCTGTCCGGGAACCGCAAACGATAGATCTCGCCTAGTTGACGTCGGAGTCAGCATCAGTGGACACGAAAACCACCGTGTTCGAGCTCACCAAATTGATCGGCAAGCGACGTCATCGACCCAAGAGGGAATTCAGGGTCGATGGTAGTAATGTTGCCGATAAATGGCAGGCCCTTGGGCTCTGGAATGTCAACGGTTGCTTGCATCTCCGCCATGGTTTCTGAGATTGCCACTTCACGGCTTGTCACGAATCCGTTTGAAAATTAGTTTGAGAAGGGGACTAGGCTGGTAGATATTCAATTCGAAATATGGCCACGCATTGCCAATCTCCGTCTATGTCATGCCTCGGTATCACATTGCATGGGGTCTGAGCGTGAGAATTCGAGCAATGCTCTTGATCCAACTAAAAAAAGATCTCAACACCCACTTTTCCTGTAAGGCCTCTGCTATCTTGGAGGCTCAATGGCCCAGCCCTGTCGAGTGTCGTCATGGTGAAACACACATTCGGCACTGAGCCCGTCGGAGGGTCGGGCGTCGTCCCTAATGTGGTATGAAACCCTTGAGCCGAGGTTGTGTTTTGACAAAAATGGGCCTGTCTCCCAACAATTATCGCCTCCCGTCGTTTAAGGGGGAGCCTTGCGAACTCCGGTCTCATGCCGTGTGGGACCCGTCGGGCAAATCCGAGCGCTCGTTCAATCATCAATCCCACGCTAAAAGTTCTTCAAGAAGGTGTCATAGAGGTTTAAATTCGGGGTTAATTCCTAGAAAGGGCTAATAAGCCTGCAAACAAAAGTATAAAAGTGAAAGGAGAGAACATGTTAGCTAGTAGCATTCAGCAACAGCAAGGCGTAAGATGGCGAGAAGTTTACCCGAGCGGGATTCAGATGAACGGGATTCAGTCGAACGGAGTTCAGACAACAGGGTTTATCTGAACGGCGTTTAAGTCAACGAACGGAGTTTTCGACATGGCAAAATGACGAATCGTGCATATAGAGCCCCGGTAAATATGTAACATCTCCATACTTGATAGGAAAAGCAAGCCGAGGCGGTCCGACTTTCAACAGTGCGATAACTAGTGGACCAATGCTGACCCACTTGGTACCGAATTACAAACAGCCTCGGACAATGTGGTTTTATTAAGTCTGCTTAAATCCCTCGGCGTTTTTGAGACTGTTCTCCCGTGACAACCTACTTGATGAGTGCTCCGTAGAGATATATTCTTCAACCGCTGAAGAGCGTCTGAGTAGGACTACCTAACAGTAAAGTAGATATTGAAGGAGCATGCAATGCATACAATACTCAAACTCCCAATTTGGAGCTTCGGTGAATAAGATCATATTTGAGAAACTCAGGAAATCACTCCATGCTTAATCTGCTCCCTTGTATTCCCTCACAACTGCCACACAGTAGAAAGCTCCTAAACGTGCGCACCACTCATGGCATCATTCTGAACCGGGTATTTCTCTCCAAGGTATAGCTGGGGTAATGGTGGCATGATAATCCGAATGCGCCCAATCACAGCGTTGTCTCTTGTCCTTCTCATACTCGATCTGTAGTTATCCCAAGAGGGCTCCCCGAAGACTCAGGCACCACAAGGTTTACATTACTCCAGTCAGGATATATCTGCCCAACATTAGGACATCAGCCAAAACCATGTGAGTGAGAATGGTGCTAACCTTGGCGAGCCCTACTAATACAACCTTTTTGAGAACTTGTACCATGTTGACGAAACCAATGATGAAGGGTATTAATTGTCCAGGGTCAGTCTCCTGGATTGAATCGACTCCTTCGATGGAATTGTTGATGATGGTGAGCTCAATGCAGCGTATGAACCAAACGATGCTGATAATGATGTAGATATTCCACAGGGAATATGGAAGCAATCGCTGCCAGGACCTACGTTATGACTCAATTAGCTTAATACCTAGTGATTGAAATTGACTCACATTTTAAGTTTCCCACCCACAGCTGTTCTTTTGAGCTTTGCCTTCTCCAGTGATACAATTAATTTAAATATGTCTGTTAAATGAACCTTCTTGTTCTGATTGTCAGAGGTAGACAATTGGCCGATGAAGTCCATCAACCCCAGTGAGGATGGCATGGATGCGAGAATCCCGTGCAGATGTTGACTTATTCTTGAAAGAGGACTTTTCTTCCTCCCCAATAATTCGTTGAAGATCTCTTTAACGTCTGTCCTTCTCCTTGCGTTGGACTTTGGTCTAGTGAATTCCAAGATTCCTCTCCCCACAACTTTAAATGTGGTAAAAAGGAGGTGTATCGTGAAATAGAGAACCAATAAAGCTGGGAGGAAAACAAAGGCGGCAAGAATAATCGAAAAGACTCTACCGAAAGCTACTGGGTTCGGGAAGGGAAAAGAAAATTGGTGATCGCAGCTATGGTCGGAGGACCGGGAGAGAGTCTGCAAGCGGAACCAAAACCACAAATTGATCCTACAGAAGGTAGCGTTGTTTTCTGGGTTCGGAAAAGGAAAAGAAAATCGGTGATCGCAGTTATTGTCGGAGGACTGGGAGGGAGTCTGCAAGCGGAACCACCAAAACCACAGATTGAGCCACGCAATGATGCTGGCAATCGCAGTCCTCCAGAGGACTCCAGATAATGATAAATGATAGGGTTTAAGTAGCAATAGGAAGTTTAGTGGCCAACTTGCAATTTTCTTGAGTTGTGTAAAAGCTGTCGCCTTTTGTCTGTCGTGGAATATCCTCGTCGAAGTTTCTCTGGAACAAGCCTTCAGCGATCTAGTAACCTCTTCAACGCCACCCAAGCGGAGAAAGTTGAGACGTATCCCGATAGTGCTTAACGTGGTAATTAAGAATCCAAGCATGAACTGCAACATGATAAATGTGTCGATGGGTTCGATGGGTGTAATGGTTGGGTCTGGGGAAAAGTTTGCCACAATTGTCGCCGTAGCAATGGCGAACACGAAGATGGAATTGGTGTCGAAGACGGATTGGGCAGACTGCGGGTCTACCAGGAGGCTCATCCAAGAAGAGATCCATTGCAGGTAGATCCCAATACGGATACCGCGTCCGTAAAAGTCTGGGTTGCCTTTAATCTTACAACTTGAATCATCCATTGCGCAGGATTGGTTGATGTGGCACATAGGTGCTCCAGTACGGCGGAGGCCACAGGCGTATCAATCGAGCCCGCAAAGGTGTAGGTACTTATAGTTGTGGCGGCTGAGCGTGGTACAGAGTAGTGATTTTACGGTCGCTGTATTAAATTCCATACTTGCTGTACGACCAGAAGTTGTACATCACTATGACTTGGCAATATAGTGGCGCGACGGCCAGCTATAATCACCTCGCCCGAGGCAATGGAAGCGCGGCTACGGACTCGGACTAAGCCGAGTATCGGAGCCTCACATAGAGCTGAAATGTGTTCAATCTGGGCTACCTAACTTGAGGGATGACTGTTGGGGGCCAAGGAAACCTCTGTGTGGATTACACGCTGCGGGACTTCAAGGCCGGACAAGCCGAAGACATTCCACAAGCCACCGACTTTAATTTAGCCCTTCGCTTCTTTTTCCACCTTGCGACCTGGTAGGTGCGTGTGGTGACGCGGCAGTGCGTACAACACTTGGGCGGCAGATGCACAAGAAGACGTCTAAGCCACTCAGCCCATGCGCTCTTCCGAGACGCTATCATGTTGTGGCGGCTGACGAAACACAATGTGCGCCCGGCTTTGCTGAGCCAGCCAGCATTTGCCTCGTGTCTCTCGGGCACCTGGAAGTACGAACGAGCCGAAAATGTGCACCTGCAGATAACAGAGTGGTTTCTCACACACCTGGTGTCAGCCTGCTTTGCGACGCTGACCGCGTGTTCAGCCCAAATCACCAATTCAAACGGTCGATATCGATGTCAAGGACCTGGATTTATTGCCGCATCTTTATTCCTGAATCTCAAATATAATACATGACAGCCGTTTGCTTCTGAGCTCGGTTATTGAGGGAATCCTACGCTTGATGAATCCCACTCTTCATGAATCCTACACTCATGGCTCGTCCTCACGTAAATCGTAATTGTGAGGCTGAGCGGGGGCGGGGCTTAGACATGCCTACAGCGCGCAGTAACTCAGGCTGACGGTGTGGGACCATATGGCCTCTCCACAACCTGAAACAAGTCACGCCGCTTCTTCCGAACAAATATTGTCGAAGTCGACCTAATGAATCAATCTCGTGCGTAGTTCAGAGAATCTTCGACGTTACTGTGCGCTTGCCAGCCATGGCGCAACTCATGGGTATCCGGGCATCCCGACGCTTCTCCCGCTCCCAACCGTCCAGCATCACAGCGGTGGGAAACCTCACCTGGTCATTGGTAGGGCCGGGAAGCGAACACTTGCTTCAAGAACTGGAGAATTTCTATTGGCAAGGCGTCAAGGCCGAGCTCGAGAACATTATGCGCACCCTGAAGGCATGGCAAGAGCCAGACCTTACCGACGTGGCCATCGATGATGAAGACGACAATCATATTCATGGTTTCGATACGTTTATCGACCAGGTCAGCCGGGAAGCCCGACAGTATGCGAACCACCAGAGTACGTAATAATCCTGCCTTGAGATCCAATTCCACTCATCGATCACCAGCTCAAAATTAATTTCGCTATAGGGAAAAAGAGAGAATCAAAGTCATTCATGCCCCAGCTCCAGACGGCATCCAACAATGCAAGCCCAAAGGATTATAGAATCAAGAAAGTGGAGTACTATAGAGACAAGATTAAGTCCGAAGTAAAGAAGGCGATTGATGGTGTGTCACTTGACAACCGCTTGTCTGACCGGTTCTGATTCGGTTCACCAGATACCCCGAAGCTCAAAGGCATGCAGCAGAGAGCATGGATACTTTTGCAAAACGCCGGTCTGCTATCCTTGACAATTCAATAAAAGGGCATCCAGCTAAATTTCACTAGGTTTTCTCGACTTGGAAAAACTAATTGAACATCGACCACCACTCGATAAACTAGGCTTCTGGAATAGACCAGCTATTCCCCAACGTAAATTGGCAAGCTCTCGAGGCAATTCACAAGCTAATACCAACAGTTACGTTCTCTAAACTTGACAAAAAGTCGATGCCGAAATTTGAGCCACTCCGCTGCGCGCGGTCAAGTTGTAAAAACGTCATATGCGGGAGCATGTTCACCTGCAATACTCCAGCCGAGAGTGGGGTGGTTTGTGAGAGTTGCTACCGCCTTTACTATTACGGCGACGAGTCTTACTCAAAGGTTTACAAGCACAGTATTCTTTCTGAGGCCATCACCTCGGACATAAGCATGCAGATGTGCGGCTGCAAGCTTCCCACAAAGTTTGACGAACCTGGGAGGCCAATCAGTCTCTTCCCAATTAACAGGAATGACAGCCACATCATAGGAGGACAGATGAGATGCAACCTGCTCAAGTTACGTGAGCTTGTCGCCCTGGCCAAGTATCAGGGCCTGATGGCTGCTGGGAGGGCGAAAGAGCCAAGCAAATTTACCAAAATGGCCTCAAGGCTTGTAACGGGAAAGAAGAAGCCGCAGAAGGCCGGCTCAGACTCACTGAATTTGCCAAGAACTAAGGATGATCTAGCCTATGCCCAGGCACAGGCTGACACAGACATTCCGCGATTCCTTAGGAAGCACGCGCAGAAATACCCATTCGGCAATGTGCACATGGCTCTCCGTGTCGGACCTTTGATTATCGAGAACGGGGTATCTCAGTAAGTTCTATTATTCCACACTAAGTAATAAACTACTCACGACTTATTATCAAATTCAGATCAAAAGGCGGTGCACACATCACCTTACGAGAGTTACCCGTCTTTCACCAACGGTTCCACATCAAAACACAAAGGGACCAAAGCCTTGCCGTCGACGGATCTCCAGACCGGAATTTGTGGAGGCGCAAAAACAAAACCGCAAACCAGAAAAGATACAAGGCCATCATGAAACAGGTGGTAGGCGTACCCTTCAGCGGTGTTCTTCCCCACGACGCGGAACTGCAGATTGTGAATGACCTCCTCGCGGCGAGTAAAGCACCGTTTGACAACCCAGATTTGTCGGAATCCGATCAGGATGCAATCCTAGACTCTGCCCTCGAACCAATACTGCAGCAACTCAAAACTCTTATCCAAACTCGGGTTAGGGTCTACTTGCAAAGCATTGCGCAGCGGCTCTTGGATCCAGTAAATGACATCACATGGAGCATCACCGAGAATAACTGCCAGAAGTTTTGCGACTCCATCATCGACCAAAATCTCTTCAAATATCTTGTCAATGGACCTGGACAACTGACCCAAGTTGACGGTCCATTATACACTATGAGTTTCATCTGCCCGGATGAAGGATACACGAACCAAGACGTCAGGAGCCAGTTTGATGTCCCAAAAGGACTCACCGAGGAGTATCTTCTCCGATTCCGCTTCGGCCGTTATGACGAGGCTGATATTATCGACACATACCAAGAGTACTGGCACGACTGGGGCGCTTTCGGTGGATCCATATACCCATACCAGGATCTATTCCCCTGGGATTGCACCGAAGCATATAGGAAATGTCGCACCCGGTGTGGGGAGTGCAACCTATCCAAGCATGTCTGGGCCTTTCCGTTTGATTCGTGGTCCATTACAGCACTTCACCTGGCGCGCGACTCGCATATGTACGCACCAGCGAGCGTGGCTGGTGAAACAGGACTGCACGCAAGCACACAATCATGGCTCAAGAACCGACTACAGGTACTTACAGCAGCATCAATTCTTCACAGGGTGGCCGCTGCCATGGCAAATTCCCGATCGTTTTGCAGGGCCACGGCGTGGCTGGCGTGGCTGGACGAGGAAGAGCTGCGAGATCAAAGCCTGTCCCTGATTCGGGTGAAGTTGGGGGGTATTCACCGCGCCCAACCGTACAGCCATTACTTTGAAGCTGGAAAGGGAGTCGACTACTGGATCGCACCATGGGCGCTCCAGCCCCGATCTGAACAAATCAGGGCGTACGAAAAGCTGCGTGATGAACGCATGCAGCTCGCTACTATGGCGCCCCGATTGGGCTTGTTTGCGACTTCCGATCAGGATAATAGTGACGATGGTCCAGTGGTCAATGACAGTCTAAATGCTGTAGCATTCATGGCTGATGTTGAGGACATTGATGGAACAGATTCAGGCAGTCAAGATGCGACGGGGCCACTTGGATACTTTCTCGATGGGTTGCATGCGCAAGGTGATGCAGACTCTACTCAGCCTAACAGCGGCCCCAATCATGCAGTCTATACCTCTGGTAGTGGTAGTTGGTTTGGTTCACTTCTCGATGGCCACAGTGGCGGAGGCTCGACACCTCATCCCTCCCAGCAGGACCATAGCCCTGCGCATGTTGCATACTTGGTAGGATGAGAGTTTGGCAGATATTGGCAATAAAATGAGACCTACGCTTCAGTGGTGTGGAATTGAATTATTCGGTCAGAAATACTTGAAATTTAAGCCGTCGGTCGCTGCCGAATCCCAGAGACTTGCTACTTGATCATGAACAACCACGAAGTGCACGGCATTTAACTGACACCAACTTCCAGACCACACTGGACTCAAACTCATTAACACTCGATCACCATATCCACTGTTTATTCCTCGTGTGCCCCACTACTAGCGGAAGAAGGCGATCCCTTGTCACTCCCGCAGTGCCTAAACCAGAAGCTCAACTCTTACGACATGGGCATGGGCCAACTGCCAACAGCTCCATCCGGCCTCATACCCTCCTCCATGCCATTGGCAAATTCCAACCAATTATTCCAGTCAATCTCCCCGTCCATATCCATATTCACATCCACATCAGCAAAAACGTCAACCATTGGATCCGCGTCAGCCCATAGCCAAGGGGTGAAGCCGGGGCCTATCAGCTGGGGATCTGACCACTCTGTCGGCAGGGTAGACGGCGTGCTGTGTGAGGACTCTTCAGTCTTCCCAGGGGCCAATCCAGGGACCAATCCGCTCTGAGAATTCATGGCTTTGGTCAAATTCGGGTTCGCGGATGTGTTGATCGGGCCTTGGTCGCCAAAGTGAGAATTTACAGCTTGGTCGACAGGCTGGAAACTCGGGTTGGGCCACATATCCTGCTGCCAATTTGCCGGCTCAGAGATAATATTCTGTTGTGACGTATCGATTCCCTGCACCACAATCGACGGAGGCGAATCACCTACCCCGGGAGTTCCAGAAACGTATTTTTGGCTACCATGGTCCACTGGCATACTGAAAAGACTGCGCCAGTGTTGGTGAAAGAGCTCCTCGGCTTTCCCTTCCGGAAATGGTCCAGAACTGGCTGGAGCGGGAATGTTGCGGTCACCCATCTCCCGCTGTGCAATGGCGGATGCATCGCCACGTAGCCGCTCGAGCTCTGCGGCGCGATGCTTGCGAGCTTTGGACATGAGCTTCCGCAGCGGGAGCCAGGTTCGCAAGTTCTTGTCCATCTTGGCATGGGTTGGGATCAACCAGCTGCTATGGAGAGCGACCCAAGCTCGTTCAACGATGGGCGACCACTGGCGGCGAGAAATCTCGATGAAGAGGAAGACGATGGCGTACCAATGGGTGTAGGTTTGGAAAATCCAGCGCCATGGAGTGTATTCCTTCTCGGAGTTGAGAGCATGGTTGTACTCGGCGACCTCCAGTCCGGCGACCAGCAGTTTGTCGCGAATCTCATCTGAGAAGTGCTCGCTCGGAGAGGAGAAAAGAATAGGGAGGTAGACCAAAAGCTTCATCTTGCCTATCACAAGGCGGGTAGAAGTAACCGCAGCTTGGTATGCGACATTTTTGGATTCTGATGAATATTCAAGGTACCTCCCTTCAAGTTTCTCATGCAGGGTGTTTAGGAGGCGGCTCTGCTCTTCGACACTTGGCCCACTGTGCTTGGGCCCTGGAGCCATCATCTGCCTAACGATCTCGCAAATCTCGTGCGAGACGAGCGCAAATGTCATGTCAGTAAAGGATTTGCGAGCAGGTGGCATCTCCTTGACCTCGGGATCGATATCTGCGTCGTTGATGTTCAAAGGGAGTTTGGTATCGAAGCTGCCGCTAGTGATGGTAAAATCCGTCCCCTGGTCCTCCGACGCCCGTATGTCCAGCATACAGAGCGCCCACCAGACTCTTCGTCGCATCTCCACTTCAAAGGGAGGCAGGTTTTGGAAATTGGAACCGTCCCGGTGCAGTCCGATAGCCTGGGCCATTCTGATGACAAGGCCCGTCATCATCCATACGAACCTTGGACTATCATGGCGGCGAACCAGAAACAGAAAAATGGCAAAGGCTTGGACTAGCACAATGTCGGGGACATTGAGAAAATCGGCCTTGGCTAGGGCATGCTCTAAGCCGAGTCGATACTTGAGATTGAGGTCTGCTTTCGTGGAGCCAAAATTGGTCATGACCTAGGCAAACGTCAGCTCGGTTCAATCAAATTCATTGTGCCACATAAAGTCAACTCACATCCTCCTCCTCCATAGATGTAACAGCTGCGTAGGAGATTGCAAACATCAAGGCCTCGTTGGCCGGTGTGAGACTTGACACATCGTTTCCATGCATCCCGCGCATCATTTTACTGACGGTCGGCATGTGGACAATATGTAAGAAGATGTTTACATTTTCGGAAAATGTATCCAGGAGAAAAGGTATCTGGGACGGTAGAATGCGAAACTCGCGTGGGTCGGGCGCGGATGAGACTAGGTTGTGCTGGAACAAGAACGCATGACGCTCCGAGGGCGTACGATCAAGCTCATGGGTGGGAGGTGACTTTTCAGGTGATTCTCCGTCGTCTGATGTATCAGAATCATCGCTTGCCAGCTGCCGGGTATCTATCTTCAGCCCATCAAGCTGCGGGCGATCAGCTTAATCCGACCAAGATAAGATCAGTATATACCTCGTCGCTGACACGGGACCAGAAGCCGCTGCCGACATAATGGCTCTGACTTGTATCCTGGAGAACGAGCCGTCCAAAGTGCTTCTGCATTGCTGTAGCGCTCGTGGTTGACGGCGTGCTCATCTGGCGGTCTGCGTCTCCCTCTTGTGTAGACGTCCCAGGAGAGTTGACGGTGGACGAACCCGCAGCAGAACTAGCGGCGGCGTTTGCCTGCTCAAGCTGGCCACTCAGTTCCTTGACGAGGCTCTCGAGATTGCGCAGCCTCTCCATGACCTGGCGCGCCCCCTCGGACTCCTGCAGCGCCGTTTCAGTGGACGCCGCATTGTTAGTGATGCGCTCAAGGCGCCGAGCCCACCGCGGAGGGCGATCGTTGGACGGCACGACACAGGCAATATTGGCCCGGCGGCAATTCGAGCACGGCGACAACTTGTCGCAGCGGACCTTGCGGCTGCGACACACCGCACAGCTGCGCGGCTTCACGTATGCGGAGGCTTCCGGAGGCGAGGCCGACGCCGACGCGTTTTTCCCGGGGCTCGACGCCGAGTCACCGGCGCCGCCGCTCTTGGCAGCTGACGCCTGCGACATTCTTCAGCGGTATGTCCGGCCTTTGGGTGCGCGATGGGAGATTGCCTGCTTGTGGTGTTGCACTTGATCCTCTTTCGCGTTCGGGCAGGTCGCTTGATGGATTTAGGCGTCAGCATAATTACTAAGCATGAAATGGGAGCATGACTTACGGTGGTGGTGGTGTTTTAGCAGAGTCAAGTCTCTTGCAACTCTCTAACATCCTCGCCGACAGTGTTTTGAAGCAGAATTCATGAAAAATAGAAGTCCAGACTCAAAAAGATAGTTCATATTGCGTACTTATTATATCCATTATATCCAGCACTATCGAATACCTTATCATATCAGTCTAAAAAAGAGCAGAGCAGCGACTCTATACTTGAAACCACCAATTCCAATACCAAATCCACCTCAGTATGTGATGCTTGCAATCTTGTTGAGGTACTTGGCCTCCCTCTTGATCAGGAGATTGTCTGCAATCCACTTGCCCGCATCTTCCCTGGAGATGGTGTACCCAATCTCCTGCACCTCTCGTCCGGTCTTTGGGTCCTCAATGCCCGCCCGGATCGGCTTGGTGGACTCGCCGTTGACCAACAGACTGGCACGGACAATGGTAAAGTCTTCGCCGCTGTCTGCCAGGGTGTCCTCCATGATTTTCTTGTCCTTGTGGGGAACCTTGAGCATGAACGAATACAGCGGAATGGTCAGGACGGGCATGTCACGACCGAAGCGAGACATGCCGGTGGTGCTGCAGACAATGATATAGGGTCGGCCCGTAGCGCCGGCACTTCGCAGTTGAGCCAGAGCCTCTAGCATAGTGTCCATGCCCTTCCTGCAGACCTCGGGGTCGTCAGTCATCTGCTTGTTGAGCATGGGCTTGCCGCCGATGGTGGAAACGATGGCGTCGACAAGATTTCCGTCCGCCTTCTTGAAGCACTGAGAAACCGCAGCGAGATCGTGAGCGTTGCCCTGGACGACCTGCAGGTTCGCGTTTGATGCAGGCGAAATGACATCGGTGAGCTTGGAGGGTGTGCGGCAGAGGGCGATGCACCGGTGTCCTGCAGCGAGGGAGTGCTTGAGTGCCGAGAGCCCAACGCCGGTGCTGGCGCCAAGAAATGCGATAGTCTGTTGAGCCATTGTAATGGATGGAGTAGTAGAAGAGTGGTGTAGTTGAGAGTTGGTTTCCAAAGAGGAGAGAGATCAAGTTGGTTGATTGTTTGAGATTGCTTGAAGGTGCTTGAGCTTGAGATTGTTGTGTCTGTTTTCCATCTTGTCAAGGCCGGCAGTGAATGCAGCTTTATATCCCGTGTCCATCTGATGTGCCTCGAGCGACTGACGCACGACGCGGCCGAATCTTGGGCGAGGCCGAGAAATGCGCGAAGTTGTGGAGAATTATGGGGAAACTGCACGTGACCATGTCGCTATTTTCTCGCTTCTCTTGTTTCTGGCGTCGATTGCTCCGACCCAGCCAATCAAAAGCCCGTCAGCCGACCGTCGGCATAATCTCGTCCTTGGTGGCGTTGGTGGCGTTCAATTGGCGTTAGTAGCGTCAGCACGGTGGTGCGAGTTGGTCCGGACTATCACCAAGATATAAGGAAGAACTCCTGGAAATTGGGTATTGGCATAATTGCCAGAGCAGTCAGAGTCAGAAAAATATAAAAAATCACATCACTGGTTGCGGCTCAAACACACTCTATCATCTCTCATCCGTCAATATCCTTCCCAAATCATGAGTCCCCTTTCCGTATCTGCCCAAGTCGAGATCCTGGCCTCACCAGCCGCTGTTCGATCGGTAGTACGTGTGACTAAAATCCGCTTCATATCATCGCTAATAAATCCCAGTTCCTAGATTTTGCTCGATATAATGAATGGCAGCAAGGTTGGGACATAAAGCCAGCTGATACAGGCAAGAAGTCGTCCGAAATAAAGCCAGGAGACAGTCTCAAGGTTGCCATGCATGGAATGGCATTCACCCCGATTGTGCTGGTAAGGCTCTTGGTCTAAGTCGTCGTGTTTCTATACTAAAATACTCAGGAAAACTCGGCAGAGTGTTTCGTTTGGGAGGGCTCAATACCCATCATCTTATCTGGGCAGCATCGCTTTTCTTTCTCTCCGAGTAAGGAGAATCCAGGAGGCACCACTTTTATCCAGAGCGAGGATTTCCGAGGTGCCTTGGCCCTCTATTATTGGCCCCAGAGGAACCAGAAACAACTCATGCATAACTGGGATGCCTTCAATGCGGCTCTGAAGAAGGAGGTCGAACGGTCCTCCTCTTACATCTAGAATTCGCCATGTGGCCATCATTTCATTTCGTTTATCGATTGACACATGGCAATCATCTTAGCATTAGACAGACGCAATAGTTGGGTTAAATTTATACCACTCGTCATCTTACAACAGAATGAGTGATGATATGTGCTGCAATCCTCCCGGTTGTGTGCCGCTGATCGTATCCTCCTCGTCTCCATCCATGCTTTCGTCGTTGGTTGTCATTAATCTCAGGCTGAAGTAGAATGTCGGGGCGAGTTCGAAACGCAGCATCAGTTTGGAATGTTGAAACATCGTCAGCGAGAACATAAGACGATGATCTACAAAGAAAGAGGTCTTGAGAAATGGTTGAGACGACGGGGGAGCACAACATCTTCCTACCCAACAACTCAACCTTTTTGGTCACAGGAACTATGTGTCCTTTTCGAGTTGGTAATTAAACGACATGTACATGATGTGGCCGCGGTTGTTGCATGTGCAAATCGCGCGCAACATGACAGTCGCGTCACGTATTACTTCCCTTATTAATTGAATCTTGTTTTGATGGCGTCTCTAGCCGATGTGGCGGCTTTGGCCATTCAGTTCGAGCCAGAGGGACCAGCCTCCGTCCTGACACAAAACGGGGTTCTTGGGGAACGGGTATTTTTTATTCTTTTATTTTTTGTAGCTTTTCTCGATATCATTAGGCAGATTAAAGCCAGGAAATATCTGTAAAGAAGACGTACATTAAGTGCTATACCCAGTACCAGAAGAGACAGTAGCTTAGCAATAAAGTTATTACACACTGATTTTTGCCTTATGCTTCAATTCAATCCTTTTGTCTTCGAAAAAGCTATACTGGATTTCTGGCACATGGAAAAGGAGCTTGAAACCTAAACGTAGGTCTTAGTAAGAGTGACGTCCACAACAAAAATTTAGTAGATTCAAACATTACGTTCCCTCATCGACGGTTGGAGAACGGGTATACACTATTGAATAACCGGCAAGTCCCCTGCATATACGAGCAAGTCGCTTAGCCAGGGGGTCAGCAGAAGAATCTGCCGATGCGACCTGCGTCCTTTGATTCGGTTGCAATACGCAGGCGCCGACAGAGACGCCGATGGCCCGAAGCCTATTGCCTCTCATCCCAATTCGCATCATGAGCGACGCCGCCAAGCTCCAGGGTGGTGAGCATCCAACTGACTAGGCTTCAGGTGCGATCAGCCTCAAACTAGGAAGAGGGATAGCTTTTGTTGTCTCGTCGGCAATACTCCTGGTTCAACAAGAGAGGAGTGATTATCAACAGCCCAACAACCCAGTAGTCCTTTAAACCGATGTTTATTGACGGTATTTATGACGTCACCTGTCACCGGAGTAGCATTCGATGTCCGAGCAATTGTGTTTGCCACGTCTGGAAGGAGAACAAGCGACGCCCACTTTTTCTAAAACTGTCTCCCTCCCTTATGCACACGTTCAGGGGGAGGAAAACCAAAGCATGCGTGACAAGAGAACGGTCGAGGGTTGCAGCAATCCTACGCGAGTTGCAGCTGAAAAACCTCGTGGTTCCTGGGGCGATGGCAGTGTAACGGTCTAACTCTGTTTAGCCAAGGGGGATGAGACGCAACACCCCAACAGAGCGATGTTACTAGTGGTCACGCGTCGGATCTCGCCCTGGAGACGGTCCCTCGGAGCTGTTTGTTGGGTGTCATTGCGGGGGAGCTCCAGCTAGGCTTTAGGACAACCTAGGCGGAGAGGCTTGCCGCTTGCCCGATAATCCGAGCGTGTAATATCCTAATCGTCACTCTAGATACATCATGCAGCTCGTGTAGGCCGTTTAATTCCAAGTTCCCCTTGCGGATCTGTAAGAAATGTCATCGCTACGTCGTTCTGCGTGTTGTACCTGCGGCGGCCCATGCCTTTTTCCCCAACGCATCACACTCGCCTGATATTTTTACAGCTTTTTCCCACTCACATGGCGCATATGGCGAGTATCTCAGCTTGCATCGCCTCATTATGTAAGGTATATGC
This sequence comes from Ilyonectria robusta, assembly GCF_021365365.1. Classification (NCBI taxonomy): domain Eukaryota; kingdom Fungi; phylum Ascomycota; class Sordariomycetes; order Hypocreales; family Nectriaceae; genus Ilyonectria; species Ilyonectria robusta. The sequence continues at coordinate 382,835 of NW_025764437.1, read as the reverse complement.
TCAGACCCACTCTTTTCTTCTTTTCTATCCATATTCTTCTCTCCCGACCCCCCCTCCTTTCCGACTAGAGCCCTTCCCCGTCTTTCGGCGGCCTAACTTCCGAGATGGGGCGGAGATCAATGACGACAAGCTGACGGAGAGGGGGCTATGCCAGGAGACTCCGGAACATCGGCAGTCAGGTGTCAGTACCTTCAAGGGACAAGCATCTGATGAGGGCCAGACAACCTCTACGAATACGGAGTTGCATGTCCCTGGATGGCTGTGGCCACTAATGTATGCCTCCTTTTAGTTCACCGTATTCGACTTCGCTTAATCTCAACAAGGTCAAAGCATTCGTCCCTGCTTATTCCTCTTAAAGTCAATAAATTGCCTGTAAATCTCTTGCTTCTTCCGTCTCTCAGTCTCCACATATACATTTCAGCTCACAATCAACGCCACAAACATGAATCATAGCATACATCTATGCTGAACGCCAACCTCATATCATCATCACTGTTGAGTATTTAGTCAGTTCGTCTTCCCTCGTGTTGTGTGTCAGCTTCCTCCCGTGAATGATTCTACCCTCTGACTGGTGGATGCATTGCAACACATGGCAACCTTAATCCTTCTTCCGCCTTAGCCTGTCTAGCCGTCAGCTGGTTGCAACCCTCAGTCTTGAGGTGAACTCCTGACCATCGGGGTTTTGTATTTCTTGGTAACATGGACGAACTTTTGACCATTAGGGTATTTACGCTTCTCTTCGGGTCGATCTTACTGTCACTGGGGGGCACACCACTCACCCATCATGCTTCTCAAACCCTTCCTCCCTGAACTTCTTGCCATAGCCTCAGTCACAGCCCTCCCTAATCCTGGAACCGTGAATCACGGTCTCAAGGTTGATGATGGTGACCCTGTGAGGTTAGGACAAGAAATTTAAGAAGAAAGGGTTTGAGAAGCATGATGGGCGAGTGATGTGCCCCCCAGTGACGGTCATAAGTTTGAGCCCAAGAGCAAGAAATGCAAGTGTCCCAACGGTCAAGAGTTCGTCCCTACGACTAAGCAATGCAAAATGCAAGGGTCAAATGATCCTAGACAGTTACAAGCAGAAGTACAGGCATCCTAAGGGAAAGAAGTTGCACCCTCACACGGAAGTGCAAGCGCGGTGGTTATTATGATCAGCCATGACTATATCATGAGTTAAGCGGGGATTAACAGATATTTCTTGTCGCATTCTGGAACACGGAGAGGGTGCAAAGGCTAGCATCCGGCGACAATCTCAAGTCCCCTCATCACCACAGCGTAAGTGGCGTGTCAGAACATCGTAACCGCCAGGAGGCATCGCTTCTAGTGTATAGCTTCTTCCCAGGCCGTGCTGGTAAGCACACCTGAAGCCAAAATACGGGATGCTAGGAAGAAGCTGAGAGCTAACTGGAGCTTCTCTCCATGATGTGGCAGCATCTCTTTAGACTTTGGTTGAGCATTATGGAATCGCAAGCTGCATTAACGGCTTCTCGGCCCCAGTCCCGACATCCGACCCGACATCCGTCTTCATTCGAGCTTCAGACAATAAGATCAGCCGTCAATGATATCATCATTTTTCTCTGGGTTACATAGCATCGGAATTAGGGCTACTTGGCGATCTCAATAGAGGCCCGATTCATTGTGAGTAGCCCACCCGCTCAGCTATGCAAAGAGGCAAGCAGACAGATCGGCTTAATCCATGTCCGACTCACAGCTTGTCGAATCAAGGAGTGAAGCACCATCCAATTAGAGATCCAGGCACATGGGTGGTTCCTTGCCAGGTCTTGGAGAAGAGCGCCTCCCCCGCAGTTGGTGCGTTGGTCTTTATCCCTCTTGCATTAGCCAGTCCTGCGGCTATTTAAAGAATATTTCCGCCCTGTCGAGGCAACTATGCAGGGGTGCCCGACTTGAGCCTCCGCATAATTACGGTGTCCAACGAGATCTTAAAGGTCAACACCACTTATCCCGCAGGTGGCTGGAAAAGATGTATTAAAGCTCGTATTCCAGACTGGGTGTGATGATTCATGCTTTCAGCTACAGCTAGAGTATGAATTGGCGAGCTATTAGCGTCACAGCTGTCGTCGTGGCGAGAAATTATTAGCACCCACAGGACTTGGATTTGCTAGTATAGGCTTTAGAGAATCATGTCCCGTGTTGGATAGCTGCTTAATACCCAGAGTCAGCTTGATGGTGCTTGTGCTTGCTTGTGCCTTGGTTTGTCCTGGAAGCAACCACCTTTGGGCCCATAGCCCTGCATTCAGGTCAGCTGCCATCCACAGTTGAGGCTGTTATAGCGTACTCCTGTCGTACTCGAAAAGGCCAAGAATAGTAGCAGTGGTGATGGTCTAAATGCAATTAGCTTTGGAACTATTGAATTGAGCGTGATGCGACCGAAAGTAGTATGAGCTTACTTGGTTTTAAGAATTTGGGAGGGCAAGGGTCGGGAGGAGAGAAGAGGAGTTGTACGAGATCTCTGAGATACACGAGACAATGATTCTTATTTAAATCCCAATGTCCTCCTAGAAAACTTTCCTTTCTTACTCCCAAGTCAAGAAAGGCCTCGGGCTCTCTCCTACACCTTCTTTCTTCATTCACTTGCCTTCACACAAGAAAACTCAAGCCTCTCGTTTCACCCACAACACCTTTGTTGCTGAAGGGCACCCCAATCGCTCATCATGCATATCAAATCCCTCTTCATCAACCTCCTTGCCTTGGCCATCACGGTCAAGGCTCTCCCGCAAGCCGAACATGACAACCTTGGTCTCGATGCAAGGGATGCTGAGGGCAACCTTGTTGAGCGCGGCGGCTCATGCCCCGACGGCCAGATTATGCAGTACGGCAAATGCGTCTGCCCTGACGGCCAGGTTTTGAAGTACGGCAAATGCGTCTGCCCCGACGGCCAGGTTCTCAAGTACGGCAAATGCGTATGCCCCGACGGCCAAATCCTCAAGGACGGCAAGTGTGTCTGTCCCGACGGCCAAGTCTTGAAATACGGCAAATGCGTATGCCCTGATGGTCTGATCTTCAAGGATGGCAAATGCGTCTGCCCTGACGGCCAGGTTCTCGAGTACGGCAAATGCGTATGCCCCGACGGCCAAATCCTCAAGGATGGCAAATGCGTCTGCCCCGACGGCCAAGTTCTCGAGTATGGCAAATGCGTATGCCCTGACGGCCAGGTCTTGAAGTATGGCAAATGCGTCTGCCCTGACGGCCAGGTTTTGAAGTATGGCAAATGCGTCTGCCCTGACGGCCTAGTCCTCAAGTATGGAAAATGCGTCTGCCCTGACGGCCAGGTCTTGAAGTATGGCAAATGCGTATGCCCTGACGGCCTAGTCTTCAAGGACGGCAAGTGTGTCTGTCCTGATGGTCAAGTCCTCAAGTACGGCAAGTGTGTTTGCCCTGATGGTCAAATCTTCAAGGACGGAAAGTGTGTCTGCCCTGATGGTCAGGTCCTGAAATACGGCAAATGCGTTTGTCCCGACGGTCAGGTCTTCAAGGACGGCAAATGTGTCTGTCCCGATGGTCAGGTCCTCAAATACGGCAAGTGTGTCTGTCCTGACGGTCAAGTCCTCAAATACGGCAAATGCGTCTGTCCTGATGGCCAGGTCCTCAAATACGGTAAATGCGTCTGCCCTGGTAATCAGGTCTTCAAATACGGTAAATGCGTTTGTCCCGATGGTCAGATCTTCAAGAACGGACAATGTGTCTGCCCCGACGGTCAGGTTTTCAAATACGGCAAGTGTGTCTGTCCCGACGGCCAGGTTTTCAAATACGGCAAATGCGTCTGCCCTGGTAATCAGGTCCTGAAATACGGCAAGTGTGTCTGTCCCGATGGTCAGATCTTCAAGGACGGCAAATGTGTCTGCCCAGACGGTCAAGTTCTTAAATACGGCAAGTGTGTTTGTCCCGACGGCCAGGTCTTCAAATACGGCAAATGCGTCTGCCCTGACGGTCAAGTCTTCAAATACGGAAAATGCGTCTGCCCTGACGGTCAAGTCTTCAAGTACGGAAAATGCGTCTGTCCCGACGGTCAGACCTTGAAATACGGAAAATGCGTTTGTCCCGACGGTCAGATCTTCAAATACGGAAAATGCGTCTGCCCCGGTCATCAGGTCTTCAAGTACGGAAAATGCGTCTGCCCTGACGGTCAGGTTTTCCAATACGGAAAATGCGTCTGCCCTGGCGGTCAAATCTTCAAGTACGGCAAATGCGTCTGCCCTGGTAATCAGGTGTTCAAGTACGGCAAATGTGTCTGCCCCCACGGTAAAAAGTGGAATGGAAAGAGTTGCAAGCGCGGCGGCTACGGGCATCACTAAGGATTCGTCCCAGTCTTTTGGGAGTTACTCAAGACGGGTGAGGAGATTACGGGATTTCATGGGTGATGAGTTGGAATGATGACAGCTCGGGAGCGACTATGATGAGTCTTGACGACAGTATGGATAAGGAATCTTCTGTTTGCTTTGTTCGGAATACATTCTTGTCACTCCTTATACTATTTTTACAAGAGCTGATAATTTAGGGAATACAAGTAGCATATTTTCTGCTGATCTTTTGCCTGAAAGTATCTTTTTCAGTTTAAACCACGCGTGCTTAGTTCTCCATATACACATTTCGTCACATGTTGGTGGTCCCCTGCCTGCCCATAATCACGCCGTCGCTTGACACCACCAAAGAGCTTTGTCAAGAATCCCGACAGCGCCGGAAAAACGCAAGATTACTTCATTATGTGAAAAAAATGAGGAGCTGAAATGCGCTCGAGCTGATGAAGAAAATGAGAATCGCAACACTCAAAAGCCAGGAGTGTCATAAATTCGGACATTCCGAGGTCCACGGGATGCGACAGAGGCTTACCAGCATCCGTTAATCTGCCCGGGCAATCCGCTGCGCTGAGAAGTCCGACAACCGTACGACACATGTGCATTCATTGAAGGTCACGAAGACGCTCATGTACCAAATCTATCCCGCTGGCGCGGTTTCCCAGCAAGTGCTTAAGTTAGACTTTAATTTAAATCCAAACAGCTGTAACCATTCAATTATGCATATCAATTCCATTCAATGTAAAGTTCCGATTAGGATCTTGGGAATACCGCTAAAGATATTATCCGATCAAATACATCGTAAGAGGATGCCGCATCACTGGACCAAAAATACTGTCATTTGGTCATTCTGTAGATAATGGCTGACTAGCAGGGACTACAATCCCGCAAGCCCCAAACTGACTTTCTGTCCTGTACGCTGACGTGTCAGTTGCCGTCGATACGTGTCGCAATCTATGTCGTTGCTGTTTCTATTGGTTGCCATTCTCGTTGTCGTAATGTCCGTCATTGACTCAGTCATATCGAGTGTATACGCTACTGCTGAGCCGGGATATACGTACACTGGGCGGGCTACTTAGTTGTGCAATGGAATCAACAACAAAGGGGCAAGACTCGGTTTCTGAGCCGTTTATTTCGACACATAGATAATGTAGTGAGGGTGAGGCAGTCCAGGAGAGTTCCCTGGTCAGTATCGCCAGAGTTGATCCCATCGACCCAACACGAATACCAATAATCACTCAGAAGAATCCCACGGGACAGTACAATAGGAGAATGGTATCGGATATCTCAGAGTTTCTGTGGTAGTGTCACTTGCTGTCTCCGGACAACTACGGCCAAGTCTTTCATGGACTATGGGTACAGTTCACAGGGCATCCCCAATGGAGCGGTCTCGGGTTCTTAGCTTCCTCCGTGCCGTCCCCTCTCTGGACCTGGCAGCATCGTATGCACGAGAGCATTTCGGCACAAAACCTGCCGAGCTACAACCGCCAAGTTATGCGGATTCTGACAGGGGAGAACAACAAGAGCTGACTGGACAGTGTCCGGCGGGTCGCCAAATTACACTATCGATACCCTCTGCAAGGGCGTGGGGGTAGTAGTCACAGGGTTGTCTTGGGCCGTCACGAACCCACAGAAGAGAGATCCTATGTAATTCTTGGCATGTCGAGTGCGCGGTGGGGATCGGCGGCCGGCAAGAATATGGTGGTTCCTCAATGGAGCTATCAATCGCGGGGCCAGTCGCCAGGACGCCGCATAGGTCTCGAGCTCGAAATGGGCATCCCCTGGTAACAGGGAGGTTGGATCCGTCGAGGGTGGCATTGCCGCAATAGGCAGTTCTACTAGAATGTTACTGGGAATCTGGACGTGTAATCAGTTGCTCAAAGATCACGTTGCTGGGTATTAGCACCGTTGAGGTATTCTGGGTAGTAGAAGAGGCTCTGGGGATTACACATCAGGGAAAGGAAATATGTAGAATCTTAGTATAGTCTGTCAAGTGCTCCTTGGCTTGTGAAGAGTAGTCTTGATTGCTATACGGGAGAGATATACAAGCATTGGCTCCAGACTGAGACTCGGAGGAAATATGTCCGCTTCACACCAGGCGTTGACTTCTTCGTGGATAAGATGTTCACCGATAATTATTTAGTCCATTTAATCTAAACAAATCACTCAAAGTATCAGGAATTTTAGTACTGTTTACATTACATTTCTTTAATAATTACTATCAAAGTAGGTAGATGCCTTTGCGTCGAAGTCTAGGGTAAGCAGCTTGCGCGTGGATCTTGCCAGTCACCAAGAAAATAACAAGCTTGCCGCATTGTGGTTCTCGGAGTGCGGGATCAAAAACACCTTCACTGCATGTGCCAGTCCTTTGCCGAAAACGGACCGATAGTCCGGTGGGGGGATCCCATGTAAAGCGGCGTATCCATGACAGAATGATTCGCTTGTTGGTGCTCCGCAGCAAGACGAGCTCCCCTCTCGCCAAGCCTGGAGATGCCATGGCCAAATGAGCATGTCCGTGCTTGGTATACCCTGCTCCTGAGAGGTCTAATCTGATTGATAAGATGGAATGAGTATTTGCGGGAAATGTTGCCGCAAACGCACTCCTGCACCTGCTGGTGGAACGTCGATCCCTGCTCGGATGATCTCCCGCTGAACAAAAGGTCACCAACAAGGCTGCAGCTAGAGTTTGCTTGACGCATTTCCCAACGTAGAATACGCATTGCCACATGTAGAATGTGCATTCCTAATCGTCGGATTTCCGAGTAGGCTGCTTGTCCTCAATTCCGCCCTGGAGCCAAGCTTATGGTGGCGAGCTTTGCTCTCTTGGCGCACTTGGCTGTTCGCTTAAGCTGTCACATCCTCCAGACCGTCTCGTCGCGTATCGTAGTAATTTCCTCTCATCGCGAATCAAGGTCAAAGCTTGCTGTCTCCGAACTCGTGCGAGTTGTTTTCTTTTTCTTGCTCTGCTCTTCACCTGAGCATCCCTGTTACCGATCCGATCCTACCGTCAAAGGTGCCGCCATGTGGGCGGCCATCGTGACATCCTGTGCGTGCTTTTCACCCCGGCCTCGCCATATCAATCTGCCAGGATCCCCGGCATGCCCGGATTTCGGATCGGACCCTCTTCAGCACTGGAAGTGATCAACCGATATTTACCAGGCGAAGATAAGGTGCATGTTCGCCGTTAGGCGCTTCATTAGGAGCTGTCACTCTCCACAGTGGCGTATCAATAGTTCCAACTAGCGTGGCTGCTCCACGTGGAATTGCAGTGTCCGTATCGGCTTTTTGCAGAAAGAAGAGAGACTCAACATGGAGTCGAGATTTCATGGTACGAAGGGCTTGACGAGAGCAGCATGGTTGACCAGCCAGACACCATCCCCTGTCTCCGAGCTCGGAGCACTCCCATTACCTCCGATATCCCGATATTCCCGGTGCGTGAAATAGACATTTAGGGTGGGAAAGTCAATTTAACCTCTAGGTTAAACCCTTACCGGTTGTAGCATAACCCCCGAGTACTCCACCTGAAGCCAAGAGGCCGTGGCAGTTCTCACCACTCACCACGATAGAGCCTTGGCTTTCTTTCAGCTCGGAATGAAGCACTAGCATAGCTGGTCGACCTGACCGGCGGGTCCGGACCGAAGTTTAGCAGTAAATCCGGAATGACTGGTCTGTTGCTCTAACGAATCTCCCATTAAAGCTGTCTCATCACTCACTGATTGATAAGATCGTGGCTGGGGTGCGACACTGACCTCCACGCTTCTCCACCCTCGGTTGCAACAGAGTCCAATGGGCATCACTACGCCCGCAAGCATCTTCAACGCCAAGACGATTCTCGTGAGCCGCGGGTCCCGCCACCGCCTCTATCACGCCCAGCAACTAGGACCCTTGGCACCCCAACCGTGCCTTGGCCAGGGACCCATGGAATCAAAGGATTGGTGGTTGATGCAGCCCCAATATAGCGCCCATGGCTTCAATAGACTGTGCGTTGGCACATCCGGTTTCCGGCATCAGTTGGCCGACCATCCCTGATCATTGGCCTTGAGTCACAGTTCATCCACCAAACGAATGGCACTTTGCCAGATGTGACCTTTGAGCCCTGGCATGTGCCTCCCATCCATGGAATACCACACTGGATGCGTACATTCGTAGTGTGGCATAAAGAAGCATAATGCGGCCAGGGTTTAGGCGCTGTGACCTTGTAGCCTTGTTGTGATCAAGTTTGCATCAGCAAAATTCGAACCACTGTAGTAGCTGAGGTGTGTAGATGGGAAACGGCGCAAGCCACGGAGTTTATACAACTCAAATTCAACAACGCGTAGAGAACGGCATGATAGACTCGGGTAAATATCATTATGTCATTTGTAACTACTCAACTACCAGATATCCTTCATGAAGCATCACCCATCATTTCGTTGTGTCTCCTACCAGCCCAAGTCTATCGCCATGATTCCTACGATATAGGAGATCAATCAGATAGTGCCTATCGCCATAGACCTACTCCCGCCCTTGCCCCTTTCACGGCATATCCCTAAGCTGAACACTGTTCTGCGAACTAGAGTTCTTGTTGGTGGCGAATTCGTGGTCGCGAGCGTTGTTCTCCATGCGAGCGATACGCGCAGTGCGCTGCTTCTGCTGGCGGCGACGCCAAAGGAAGAAGGCTCCAACCAGGATCAAGCCAACACCGGCAACAGATCCAACGACGATACCGGCGATGGCACCACCGCCAAGTTTGTTTGAGCCTCCAGACTCAGTGTCGAGCTTGGTAGAACCGTGGGTAGAGCTGGAGCTGCTGGAACCCTTGGTGGAGCTGGAGCTATCGGAGTCGCTGGAGCTGTCGGAGTCTGCCCTCCAGGTGGCGGTTGCAGTCGGGTTCGCCGTTGCACCAGCCGCCTTGTCATCCTGACCAGGCTCAGTGGCGTTGAAGCAAGGGATCGAGAAGCTAAAGGCGGATTCCTCCACAAAGGTGATGTCGGCACACGCATAGAAGGTTTGGTTGTGAGGAGCGTCCCAGTCAGCCTTGTAGATGATTTGGAACGTCGCCTTGCCGCCGGACGAAGCGGATCCAGAAAAGTCACCAGTGTCGACGCAGGTGTGGCCGGGGTTGAGATCAGAAATGCTCTTCTCCTCGATCAGGGTGGTGAAATCGTCGTTAGACTGGGGATCTATATTCGACGAGTTGAGTCATTAAAGTCTCAAGAGTGGAGGAGTGATTGCACCCAACAAAGAGTCTAGGAAGCAACAGATAGGAGATGGTTACTAACTTTCAGAGTAGGAGATACTGATCTTTGCGTTGTAGTAGTCATCCTGGGCCACAAGCGAAAGGGCACCACCGGCTGGAAACCCTGTTAGTACTAGAAACAACAAGTTGGCACTCGGAATACTACTTACTCAGAGGAAACTCGGTTCGGTTGCCAGCACTGGCGCTGGAACCACAAGGACCCTTGTTGTCCATGTCTCCAGACCAGACACGATCCGTCGGCCACATGAAGGCCGCGGGGCCCATCTCATCATCAGTGACACTGGACGTTTCATCGTCATCAGCCGGGCGGCTAACGGCGACGGTCGCCAGGGCAAGGACCAGCAGATTCTTCAACATGATGGCAGAGTGCACAGGTTGTTATGAACCAGTTAATGCAAGTAAAATGAAGAGAGGAGGGATGAGGGAAAGGGGCATGCACAAACAGCAAGGCGGCAAGCATGGTCAAATATATCCAACCTACTCCGTAGTACTCCGTACCAACCACCGCGAGCCATCCACACCGGCCATCACACTGCCACCCACATGCCATCCCACGCTCGGCCAGCGGATGCAATGCACATGCGATGCTGCTGCTTACTGATGGATGCAGAGTTTGTCCAAGAGACATTAACCGCTGGCTCTAACGGGGGTGGGTTTAGTGCGCCGAAACCGGTTTATTCGCTCAAGTGTATTGTCTTGGCTGTCCCAAACGGTCGAGCCGTTGGCTTCGTATACGAACCTAATCAGATCATCTGATAAGATTAGATGGGCCCGATGCTACCGGGTTCCTACTGTTGGACCGTCCTGTCTCCAGAATTAAGCTCGCCGACCCAGGTCTAAGCTTGAAGACCCTGGACGATCCATAGCGACCCATGACAGCCACATGACGACCCATCGCGACCCATCACGGCCCACCCACACGCCTACAGGCCTTGCTCTTGGCCATCCTTTGATCGGGTCAAGGTTCCTGTATGGGTTACTGCCGTTGCACTCACCAATTTCACCGGCGCATGGCCGCTCTTGGTATCAGCTCATGTGTGGCCCTATTCCGGCAGGTCCATGTCTAGATCCATACCAGGTCCATGACAGTCCATTCCAGTCCATGCCAGGTCCGCGTCCAGGATCTTGACTTACAGCCAGACCAACATGGTGGCGGATTACGCTCAGCTTAGCCTGACTCGGTTAGGGAGCCTTGTTAAACGAACTCAAGCATAATTGAACGCTAACAGTGTTGATGGACACGAGTATATAAGAGCTGCAATCGTCTCGCTACTGGCTGTTCTTATTCCTCAGCAGTACAAGACAATCACAGCCTTCAAACACCCTCAGTTGTCCAGTCAATTCATAACTTCGGTTACTTTCTCTCGCTACTCGCTACCAAGATGCGTTCATTCGTTGCCTACTCTCTTTTGGCCTCGGCCACCTTTGCCTCCGCTCTCGAGCGTCGCTGGGACTACCCCTCTGCCGTCCCTGCTCTTGAGAGACGCCAGGAGCCTGGTACTCCCCGCTACGCCTGCCATGAGGACTGCGGTATGTCTACACTTGATGCCTTGAGATAGTTGCCTTTTAGCCTTTAGGATCTCAACTAACATGCCAACTTAGGTCTCCTCATCACCCTTGGCCGTGAGGAGGGCTTCTGCGACAATGCTGAGTGGAACGAGCGCTACGGACGCTGCATGATCTGCGCCAACACGTTCGAGATCTGGATCTACTACCGCAACGGCGTCACCAGCGCCGCTGAGCAGTGCGGTCTCTCGCCCACTCCCAGCCCGTCTGGTTTCACTGCTTCCAGCACCGTTGTTGAGGCCGAGGAGTCCACCACCGCCGTCGCCGAGGTTACCACCACCGCTGCCCCTGAGATTACCACCACCGCCGTCGAGGCCGAGGAGACCTCCACCGCCGCCGCCGAGACCACCGAGGCCGAGGCCACCTCCGCTGCCGGTGAGCCCACTGACGCCGAGACCTCCGCCGCTGCCGGCGAGACCACCGCTGCCAACGTTCCCACCACTCTGTCCACTGCCGCTATCGAGAGCAAGTCTTCCTCCTCCGAGACTGCTGGCGAGTCTGCCGCCGAGACCGACTCCGCTGCTACCTCCACCTCTGGCGGCTCCATCGGCACCATTGGCGTTACTGTATGTATTGCATGGCTCTGGATTTTTCTGCAATAGACATGGACTCCTAACGTGCCTCGCTTTCAGCCTACCCCTGGATCTTCCACTCCTTCCACTGTTCCCGTTAACGGAGCTGCCAAGAACTTCGGCTTCGGCGCTGCCATCGGCGCTGCCGCCCTTGCCATGGCTGCCGTCTACTAATGGACTTGATGGTTATGAATGATAATGGACCAATCTATGACTAGATTCGGCAATGTACTTGTACAATAGTTGTTGCAGGGACCCGGAGCAAACGCTATTGCACATGGGATCGAGGGATAATTAGACGCGCCCCTAATCTTCAATTCTACGGAGGAATTTCAACACATGGAGTCATGAAAGCGTTGGAAAATAATACACTAGTTCTGCATTCCTGCCTAGACTTTCTGTACTGGTCTTTGTCGTACCTAATGTTACAACCTGATTGTCCGTTTAACTATCTGTTCTGAATTCATTGTAGAGTGAGGTGAGTGGAAGTCGACTCTGCAGCTATACTCATGTAGACTGACAAGATCCAAAGTTCTCGGGACCCTTGGCTAAAGAAGCCATCGTTTCTGATACTTTTAACTAGCAGCAGTTGCGACTCAACTTTATTATTCAGTAGCTGCGGTCTAAAAAGAGCATTCCAATATCCAGTTCAGCTCATAATCTACTCACTATCCAAGGACAGATTCATTGCTATTTTTACCTCATTACATGCCTGCTAGTGCACCCCAGTACACCCAGCACACCCAGCGGTATAGCAGTTGAATACTCCATGAGGCGGCTTGGATTCCCATCACTTGTACGCCGAGTCCGATAATTCCTAGTCCTTCACAATGAGCTTGCTCTCATACCATTTAGCAAACTTGACAGTGGGAATATCCACAGCCCGCCAAAAAATATCAGCTGCCCAGAGAACGGTTGGGACACAAAAACAGGCGCCCAAAAGAAACCCGGCATTATACTCATTGCCCTCAACGCCGGTAGTCCTCCAAGCCCAGTCCTGAAAGTAATAGCCGATTACTTTTAATATCGGCCCATGCATAAGGTACAGAGAGTATGAAATCTTACCCAAGTATTGAGCAATATGTGAGTTAAAGACTCGCTGCCACCAAGGCGAGTGACCCACAGCAAAGACGAAACAGGTCGCACCAATAGATTTATAATAACGAAATGTCGATGACCGACAATATTCTGGAATTAGAGATACAAGAAAAGCCCACCCAGGGCTGGCCTCGTTGATGTCAGAAGGCTGACTCAGAAGGTACAGACCTAGGATGCTAGCTAGGTGCCAGAAAATTGTCTGAAGTTTTGATTGTGCAGGTTTGGTTATTGTTTGTCCTTGAGGTGAGGCAGGAGGTTGGATGTGAGCTCCTCGGATATGATCCCACTCGACGATAAGCATGCCTGAGAGGAATGTTTGCATGTCCCATCTGTTATTGACATAGCTATAGCATACAACACCTGTGACAGTGAGGAGTCGATATTTTGCCTGGAGATGAGAGGTTGCCATGATGAGGATGAAGAGGGCGAACGAGCAGCGAAGTTCGAAGGGGATGGTCCATAAATGAGAGTCATATACTGGCCGTTCGATTAGTTGAAGAACAGAGAAGTGCCTGAGAGTGAACATACTGACAAAACCCCCATATACATTCCAGTCAAAGATTTGAAAACCTCCTATTATAACACTTGCCCACTCCACGAACTGATCATATATTGAGGGAAACCGCTCAGGATGATGTTCGATTTTGTATCTGAAATAGGTTTCGTTTGTAGCAATCGACCGAGACCAGTCGAATGCGCCTATGCGAATCAGGCAGAAAGTCATACCAGTAGAAAATATAATCGGAAGGAAAAGACGAATAACACGCCGGAAGGCCATAGAACTAATGCCAATGGAGAAATCGGTGATGTTATGGCTTCGGATGTGTTTTATGGGTCTATAGGAGAGGGAGTAGCCGGAGATGACAAAGAAGAGGCTAACAGCGGCCGGCCCTGCATACAGTAGACGTATGAAGGGGAGTAGTATGAGATCATAGTGGTCTCCAGCGCCCCAGGCCGAACCCCACATGTAGCAGTTGAGTGAGAGGTGGTGAAAAAAGACGACGAGCGAAGCCACGCCTCTCATACCATCGAGATATGATGTAGGGCTTAATTTGGCGGGACGGATCTGTTTGAGCATGTGGTCTCCCTGGAGAAAGCTGGGGACGAAGAACCAAGCCAGGCGTGTCATGGAAAATCGCCATTTGAGGTGATGCCGGACGGAAGCCATAAGTGAGAGAACGGCCCTCTTCCAGTTCGCGACGGTGAAACCCTGGAGGCTGTTCCAGTTTGCGGCGGAGAAATCCTGGAGTTCCATCTCATTGTCGTCGTCGTTGAGAAGGCCATCTCTTTCTTCGTGTGAGATGTATGTGCGAGGAGCCATTGCCAGCTGTATTGCGAATGAGGCATCAAGCGGGAGCGAGTGGCCGAGTGGCTGCCAGGCTGTAGTAATGTTAAAACAAGGATTAAGATGCTTTTACGACAGAAGGGGCCTGGGAGGCCTGGGAGGCAGAAAAGGGAGGAAAAGGGATGAGACATCTTAGATCAATCCAGTCCGTGATCCAATAACGCCCACTACCGTATTCTCTCAATATTAGACTTAGCGTCTCCACGTATCAGCCTTCAGCGAGTGACAAACCGTCAAACTACATTAGTTCATCAATTTAGGTGCTAGCACGGAATTTGTATCGACGCTACACTGTCCCAATTTAATGAGAGAATACATGGCGAGGCAGATCGCCACGCGTTCTTAGCTAGCCATTCCACGTCACAATCAATAGCCCGACGCAAGCGAGAGAAAAATGCCCCAGCGACTCAGATAATTAAATCTTAAATCCTTTTCAATCGCGCCCCTTACGCCATGTGTCTCAGAGTTTGTTAGCGACGATGAGACCAAAATACAGCAGGCCCAAGAACCCGACAGCGGAATTCGCGGAGGGTCAAGATGCACCCACTGAAGCAGCCATACCGAGTTTATAAGAAGAAAGATCACAGGCCAATTCTCCAGTGTGTGGCAGAATTTGATCAAACAGAATTAGCAAAGATGCCGAATTGAAAGGAATGATGGCGTTCGACTAACATTGTCACTGTTTCAGCTCATTCGGACGACTGGCCCTGAGTAATCCACACACCGCATTCCTAATGCTCTCCTGTATGCAGTCAATTCTTCTGGTAAGCTACATCCAGAGTCTACGTGGCTTCTTTAGATTCAATCCAAGCACATCTTTAATTCCCTACCTTCTCAGCAACGACACAGCTATTTTTATAAGATACCTTCGTGCATCATATCCACCAGAGGCAATCCTTCAATCCGTATCATTCCGCCTTTGATGCGGATAGACCGATCCTGAGCCTCATGCTCAGGGTCGGGCCTGAGGCATCAGGCCTTGTGCGGTCACGTGGGTCGGGACCCTTACGGTCCCGAGCCCTCGACCGCAAGATAGATGAATCAACCTTCTTTACACATCTTCATGAGACCCTCACTTACGTGACTAGCGACCCTATTCGCATCAGCCTTCCACACAATAGTCATTGTAATAAAAGTCCTCGCCCTTCATCGGAAACCCCAGTTCATACAAAGAAGAGAGAATATTTATACTTTCATATGCACTTATATCATCTAAAACGCATCCCAAGTGTCCTGAAAGGATTGCGCGGTCCACTTTCAGCGGATAATTTGGTGGCGCTTGATCCGCAATTAAGTCGACATTCAGTACGGAGGGCTCTTTCAAAAGTCTTATCCAAGCGCCAGTAACGCCGCATCTATTTGTTCCTGTCACCTTCATGAGATACATAAGGCTGTAACAGTCTCGTCAAGTTATCTGCTACAGCCGCTATAACTTCAGGGGAAGTAGGCGCTGTTAATTAGGATATAGCAGTCGCTGGGGCACTATAAACTACTATCTTTTTATATCTCGTCTAATAATTAGTCGACCTGTTAGTATTACTTTTTCTTCTGGATAAGATTTTGAAAAGAGCCCTCTGTACTCAATCACATATTCGAACTACAATCCACCAATCTAAACTCTCTTTGCTCCTTTAATTAATCTTGACAATAATTAGGACCTTTTTGACTCAAGATCTCAAGATGTGGCAATTGTTACCTCTCAGGTGGAGGGACATGACAGCCAAGAGGACGGTCGCGTCGCGCCCATAGTATTTGCGCGAAAACAACTTCGCCCAGTCTTCCGAGCTCAGAGAGTAAGAGTTAAACAACATGCACGTTTTGTGAAACTAGAGTCTGGGCGGGTCTTAAACGTTTGAGATATTGGCAGTGCACACATGATATGCTATAATATTATCACTCGCTATAATGTCATCCTTCAATTAAAGAGGACTTGTAATCGCAAACAACTCGGCACGTGCACAGAGTGAAGAAAATTGCTCCTCCAGCACCCTAACATCGTTACCTTGAGAGCCGATCAGCGGTGCCTCTGAGGTAGAATTTGTCGTCAGCTATTCTGGCACGCTGATGCTTAAGATGCATACATCAATAATTTATTCATCAATATATTTGGATCTGTTAAAGTCCTCTATTTCTCAGTCCTTATGCCCCGACTCGCTGGGAGATGTCATCGAACTCGGCTAGATCAGAACTCACAAAAATTGAGCTTGCCACCAAAGTTACCGTGGCTCGACCAAGTCAGTCCAGGGTTTGGGTACTACCGGAAACAATTCGATTTTTTTCAGGGAGAAGAAACTGGGAGAAGTTAGATAGAACACACCGAGGTACAAATGCCAGCGAACTGTCCTTTGGCGGTGGCATTCGAAGGTGCATAGGAATGAACTTTGACAGATTGGAAGTTACAAACTGTTGCAGTCCTCATCTTGTAATGTGAGTTTGAGCCGGCGGATCCTACAAAGATGTGCACAATCTCCAATGGCATCTTTCCTCGACAAAGTAAAATCATCCAAAATGAGGGACAGGAGAAGCTTGGGGCTACTTCTGAGAATACATTATTACCTGGTAGCTTGTCCTAAGGACACTGGGAGACACTGGGTCGTGCCGGGGTGCTTTGGTAGATTTGATGCAGTCAATCATCGTTTTTTTATGTGCCATGCTAAGTGAACATCCCACACAGTTAGCAACCTATTTGACCTCGACCAGGAAATCACGTTTCTGCGTCCACCACTCGCCCCTCAAGGTAACGGAGTCTACACGTCACCCCAAATCTTCGATTCATCAAGGATATTCCACCTGTTTCGGTGAAAGGGAAAGTACAAAATTTTCTTCCGAGTCCATCAATGTATTGACGCTCATAAAGGTTGGCCAGTTCCCCACCTCGAACCCATCAAGGGTGAAGCTGTGAACCTATATGGGATAGAATCAACCCTTGTAGTGCACATATATTTCCAAACAGAACCCTTCGCTTCCATTCGAACCACAGTAGATGGAATATGGCCATCATGGTACTCTCCCAGTATCTCCTGGTATAAAGCCAGGCTGCTCCCCCAAGAATCCAGCCAGGACAGTCAAACAACTTACCCACCTACACATCTCTGAAGAATTTCTTGTTGCCCACAGCCATCACGACACCAACATTCAGAGTTCACAACACCAAGTACACAGGTACTAATCGGTCTCGACCAACTCTCATCATCAAATTCATTGCCCATCTCCCACCAACTACACAGCCCTAGTCGGTCTTGATCGACTCTCAGCAACAAATTCATCGTCCATCTCTCACCAACGTCATGGCTCTCAACATCAGCGGTTCCGGGAGCATGGGAGTGCAATCTCTCACTGGCACCATGATCAAGCACGCACCTCATATCCACCACAAGGATTGCGGGTGCAAGTATCTCACAAAAACCTTCTTCCACGACCACAAGGGAGTCCCAAAGAGACCCTGGGACACCAAAACTAGCCTGTGGCCGTTCAAGTACATCGGCAACCAAACATCCGACCCATTGTGGCCGGTACGGGAAACTCAACCCCCAAAACACCGAACGACCAATCCCACCAAGGGAGCCCTGAAGAAGCCTTTGGAGAAGGTTACAAAAGCAGTCGGGTTTGCCGACACAGATGTCGTCATTGAGGCCCCGTTACCAGCAGTCCTACCCGCAAAGCATCGAACCCTGCGTCCCATCAAGGGAGCCCTCAAGGTCAATTCGGCAACGCCCAAAAAGGTCGTCGCTTTTACGGATGCTGCCTACTGCATGGAAACCGGCCAGCCTGTCCCGCCCACCGAAAACAATCACCAAGCACAACGCCGCTTCAGGTTCGCCAACAAGGCATTGCGTGCCACCAAGGTCCTGGCAGACCCGATCCAGGAAGACGAGCCGCTGCGAAGTCGAGAGCCAACCAAGCGCGAGGCCATCAGGTTCCGCAACCACGACCTCGAAGTCGAATGGAACCTCGACGTGGCGAAGCGCACCCGCTTTCGCGAAAACTGGGAGGCCATCGAACGGGGCGCCCTCGACTTCATTGTGTTTATCCACTCGCAAGAGTCGGCAGCAATGAAGCGAATCCAGGAGCTGGTGCGACTCTCTGTGAGGGAAAACTGCCTCGTCGGAAGTTACACGGGCGACGAGATGGCGTTTGCGAAGCGCGCGGTGGAGCCTGCCTTTATCCACCCAGGACGATACAAGAATCCTAAAACCGCCATGTCGTTTCCCCAGGATTCACCAGCAGAGAATGGTACCGGGATGGGTGATGAGTCGGATATTTCGAGTGTGTATGATTAGACGTGCTATTCTACATGGTTTTGGGTTCGAGGAGGAGTTGGGACAGAGGCGTTATTAGGCAATACCCCCGGGTTAGAATGTTGCAGACAGAGTCACCAAGTTGTAAAGTTAAATGTTACAGTTAATCTATATTTCCAGACCCGTCATTACTGTAGCGTTGAGTCTTCGAGGTAGTACAAGACCCAGAAGGACTGTTACAACGTTGTGATTCATCGCCACCCTATCCTGTTGACTTAAATGACCTCATAAGTGGCCGACACTCTACCAAGTCTACACGTGGCGCAATACCACATGAGGGTCCGAGCGGGATCTAACGGGTATAATAAGACCAGGGCTTCCCTGACCATTCCAACGGATTGTGGGCCGCGCATCAGAGATTTTTGCGGCTAAAAAGGGTTTTTCTCTCGCGGCCCCATCGCGGCCAACAGGGCCCGTATAACACAGAATTAGAGCTCTCCCACCATCACAAGTCGAACACAACAGATTGAGCCCGGTTAGCTCAATCGGTAGAGCGTGAGACTCTTACGAGTACGCGATCTCAAGGTTGCGGGTTCGACCCCCGCATCGGGCTTTTCCTATACTTTTTTGTCGTTTGTGAAGGCTGTCTTTGTCTTTTTGGTGTTTTTGCCTCGTTGTGGTGATGATCCGTCACACGTAGACGTTGGGTTGCCTGCCACAGTCAAAGACTGGTAAACTAGTCTCCGTGCCCTAGGACGTGTCTAGTCATCTATGCCATGTGTAATTGAATTTTTGTTTAATTATTTGGGTCCAGATATTGACCCCGGGTCCTCGATCAATTTCTCTGTTTCTTCTTCAAATTCAGGACGGCCCCTCCTCCGAAGCGGGGCCGATGCCTCGGTGCCTTATCAGCTTATCGCATCTACTCATCCTCTCACTCATCTCACTCACCCCTCCAAGCCTCACCACTTGCAACCTCAAACGTCATCCTCCGGTCAACCACTGACAGAAAGAACACCGCGGTAAACGAGAGAAATGACGTCCCCTGACCCTTTCAAAGCGGCTCTGATCGTGGTTGACTTTCAGGAGGACTTTTGTCCGCCGGTGAGTTGCATTAGTCGCCCGTCCTTGGTAGTTTGGTGGTAGATGGAATGCGTTCCGGCTGAGTTGCAAGTGCAATATGGACCATGGAATCGGCTCAGAACGGATCAAAGAGACCATCCGCGTGTTGGCTTCTCCTTGAATTATGAATTCCTCCAGCTGGTTTCTCAGTCCATCATTACCTTACATCTTCCCGCATGCTTCACTTGTCTTGTCTTCACCTCTTCTGCTTCACCTCACGGCCACTAACAACACCTAGAACGGCAGCCTCGCAGTCACCGAAGGCCGCGACATCGCACCCGCCATCAACACCCTACTTACCCTCCCCTTCGCCCTCAAGATCGCTACCAAGGACTGGCACCCGCAGCACCACGTCTCCTTCGCCGCCAACCACGCCGACGCCACACCCTACACCTCGTCGCACACCATAGCGCACCCGTCCGACCCGACGCGCACCTACACCACCACGCTGTGGCCTGTCCACTGCGTCCAGGACTCGCCCGGCGCCAAGCTCGTGCCGGAGCTGGACGTCACGGCCTTGGACATGGTGGTTGAGAAGGGCATGGATCACAGAGTGGAGATGTACTCGGCATTCTACGACCCTTTTCGTGTCAGTGATAGCGGGCTTGCAAAGACGCTCAAGGATGCGGGTGTCACGGATGTCTTTGTCGTGGGCCTGGCGAGTGACTTTTGCGTCAAGGCAACGGCTGAGCATGCTATCGAGGAAGGATACCGCACTTTCATCGTCACTGAGGGAACACGACCCGTATTGCCCGACAAGTGGGACGAGTGTAAGAGCGAGATGGAAGCCAAGGGCATCAACTTCATATCCATTGATGGAGATCAGGTGGCGCGACTCAAGTCTACGTCTTGACGGCCAAGGCGAATGCTCAGTATACGACTAACAAAGAGTATTACAATGCATTTAAGTGGTACTCTACGTTTCCCACTGGTTTGTTTATCTTGTGTATCTTGTACCTATGTACGCTTGGCGTGCCTATTCCAGAATGTCCCAAAATGCGAAACTCCATGCTGATCCCACCACAAAGCCCAGACATGTTCCACGTCCATGGAATTTTAACACCCGCTTGCTCCAGGTCTGATTTCCCATCAGACCAAATGCTTTACAAAGAAAAACATTTATCGCTTCGACCTCTGAACCGCTGCCGCACTCATAGACGTCGTTGATGCAGAGCGCTCCTGGGCGTTGGCCATGGCCAGTGACACGGGCGTCATGGGAGGAGCCGGAGTGGTCGAGCGCGAAGGGGCGGCACTTCGGTTGTGCTGCATGTGCGCCCTCACAAGGTGACCGGCAGCCAAGGCACTGCACAGAGACAACTCACCAGCCAAGGTGGCAGCTCCGATGATGCGGGCCAGGCGACGGGCGTTGTCTCCGGGGTTCGTGGGGTGCGAGCCTCGGACACCGAGCATATCGAGCATGGCGCTCTGGGGCTCGAGGATAGTGCCACCACCGAGAGTTCCAACCTCTAGAGAAGGCATAGACACCGAGATTTGCAGTGCTCCGTTGAGGCTACAAGTGGTTAGCGAAATTCCATACCAACTGAGATCAAACTTACTTCTTCATAATGGTAATGCAGTTGGAGCTCTCAACAACCTGGGCAGGGTCCTGACCAGTGGCAAGGAAGATGGCAGCAACAATGTTGGCAGCGTGGGCGTTGAATCCACCCACGGAACCGGCCATGGCGGAACCAATCAAGTTCTTGGAAATGTTCAGCTCAACCAGAGAGTCGACGTCGCTCTTGAGGACCTTCTGGACCACATCGCCAGGAATGATGGCCTCGGCCACAATGCCCTTGCCTCGTCCGTCAATCCAGTTGATGGCCGCGGCCTTCTTGTCAGTGCAGTAGTTTCCAGAGACGGAGACGATTTGCATGTCGTCAAAGCCAGCCTCGTTGGACATGACACTAAGGGCATGCTCGACACCCTTGGAGATCATGTTCATGCCCATGGCATCACCGGTGGTGGTCTTGAATCGGATGTACAGGTTGGTACCGGCGAGGGCCGTCTTCATGTGCTGCAGTCGGGCGAATCGGCTAGTCGAGTTGAAGGCCTTCTTCATGGTGTTTTGACCAGCATCGGAGTCAAGCCAGTTCTTTGCAGCGCCGGCTCGCTCCAGAGTATCAAAGCTAACACAGGGTCCACGGGTCATGCCATCAGAGGTCAAAACAGTAATGGCACCGCCACCGGAGTTGATGGCCTTGCAGCCTCGGCTAGTGCTGGCAACAAGGACACCCTCGGTGGTAGCCATAGGGATAAAGTAGCTCTGCCCATCAATGACCAGGGGTCCGGCAACACCGACAGGAAGGGGCAGGTAACCAATGACGTTCTCACAGCAAGCACCAAAGACACGCTCCCAGTTGTAGTGCTCGAAAGGCAGCTTGGATCCCTCCAGGACATGAGTAAGATCGGAGGTAGCCTTGGTTCGAGAGATGATGGTACGACGAATCTTGACAGCACGAGTAAAGTCCTTGAGAGTCTTCTCCAGGGCATAACCAGGGATCTTGCCACGCATAGACAGGGAGACAACCTCCTC
This sequence comes from Ilyonectria robusta, assembly GCF_021365365.1. NCBI lineage: Eukaryota > Fungi > Ascomycota > Sordariomycetes > Hypocreales > Nectriaceae > Ilyonectria > Ilyonectria robusta. The sequence continues at coordinate 360,806 of NW_025764437.1, read as the reverse complement.
GTCGCTCAACTCGGGAACGCGACCCTCGCCCAGAAGCTTCTCGATTTCAGCGTTGGGGCGGTTGGGGGCAGTCGAGGGTCGGGGGCGGGCCATTTGCATCATATCGGTCTCATCGTCGGTGGCGGCTGGTGTGCTAGGCTGGGTGCGCTGAGGGGTAGGGGGGACATACTCGCCCAAAGGAAGAGTAGTGGCACTGGTATCGTTGAATCGCTGAGCGCGGGCCAGCTCACTTCGGTCGATGGGGTGCTCAGGTTCGTTGGGGTCCTTGATACCCCAGCGAGCGACGTTGAAGAGGTAGCCGTTCAAGCCGACGCTCAAAGCTAGAGCAACGATGATCCACTTGGAGAGAACGGGGTCCTCGAGGCTCTTGAGCAGGCCACCGACGACGCGGCCACCAACGCCGTATCCCTCAAACTGGTTGAATCCACCATCCACGTTGGGGCTGTTTCCACCGACAGTCGATCCCAGCGCATAGTGGACGGAGGGGTACTCCAGCTCGTACTTGATGGGGGTGAGGATGGTGACAAGGGTGGGTCGGTTGTTGGCCTTGGCAGCAGCCAGAATGGCGTCTAAGCCGTTGGAGGCAACCTTGAAGGGGTCGACAGTGAGAGGAGACACAACGCCGCCGAGACTGCTGGCCCAAGATCGAAGGCTGGACAGAGAGCTGGGGTTGCGGAAAGGGATGGAGCACAGGTTGACAATGTTGACAAAGATGAAGCCCAGGATCATGAGAACCTTGAACTTGGGGATGCTGCTGCTCTTGGTGGCAAAGAGAGACGAATCCTTGTCGCCGTTGACACCCGGCCAGTTGTCATTGCTCTTGGCGACGTTCTCAGCAACGCGTCGGCTAACACCGTCGTCCTCGAGGGCCATGCGCATGTCGACATGGCGCTTGATGCGGTTGATCTCCAGCTTGATGCTAAGAATGGCGGTGTAGAAGGTGAAGAGCAGGATGCAGTCGAAGAAGAGAATCCAAGCAGCCAAGAAGCAAAAGTGCTGCAGGCCACCTTGAACACCAGAGGCAGCGCCAAGGACCAGGATCAAAATCTCAATGGCATAGTCGCGGGCAATCTCAAAACCCTTGTCCTTGATGGCAGCCTGGACAGCGTACTGGATGACGTTGTCGGTGCCACGCTCGGGGGAGCGCTTGCCAGACTTGGAGCTCTGGATCTGAGCACGTCGGTGCTCAATGGCGTGAGACATGACAGCGCGGGTGAGGACAATGTTCTTCTCGAAGCCAATGGTGACAACAAGGAAAGGCAGGCCCTCGGACAGGAGAATGACGCTGATGGGAACGCCGAGCTTGGTGGTGACGGCCAGGCCAAAGAGGAAGGCAAAGACCGACGAGAAGAGGGTGCAGATGCCGAGCCAGAACTTGGAGCCCATACGGCGCATAGACAGGAAGAGGGAGACAAAGGTCAAGTGCATGGCAATGTAGCCCAGCAACATGATGACAATGTCCAGGATCTCCGCGTTCTTGAGAAGATCAAGGAACTCGGTCCAATTGTTGCTAGCCCACTGGATAATGGTGTTGCGGGTGTTGACCTTGGCGGCCTTCATGATCCACGTCTTCTTCTCGCGGCCGTGGGCGGTCTCGATCTCCTCGGAGTCTTCGTTGGGGATCTCTTGGGTAGCGGCGAGGAAGTCGGGGCCTTCGAGGTAGGGCAGAGAGTAGGCGAGGATGCTGTCCTGGGAGTAGGCCGTGAAGGGGTTCGCGGTGGACGGCAGGGAGGTGATGGTCAGGTTCTCGGGGATGGGGACGTGGTGAGAACGAGGCGCGGTGCTGGGCGAGTCGGTCGAGAGGGTGTCGGGGAAGACGAGGGTCAGGAGCGCAAGGTGCTCAGCTTCGGCAGCCGCGGCAGCATCTTGGCCAACGCCCTGCCACTTCCAGGCGTTGTCGGGGCTGGCGAGAAGGACTCTGCTTCCCTCGACGAGAGAAGACCAGTCGGCCTTGCCCACAGATGTACTCTCGACATTGAGGTCGAAAAGCCTCTCCTGAAGGAGGCCGACGTACGAAGTGCTGGCGAGGACGGCGACGGTAACCACGGTGTGGATAGGGTGAGAGCAGGCAAGTCGAGAGAGAAACTGGACGAGGGGGGTGAGGCGTTTCGATGCCCACGAGGGCGCGGCGGCCTGGGGGACAGGAGTTTCGCCGCGGAAGCGGCTAGGGAGGAAGGAAGCCATGATGTCGAGAGGATCGGAGAAGGGACTCGGCGTCGTCTACAACATTGATATGGGTTGTTGCTGGTTGGTCTAAGCGCGGTGTAAGTCCGGGGTCACAGGGTCGGTCTGGGGTTTGGCGAGTATTTAATTCACCGAAGCCATTGGGGACGGGCGGACAGGGTTCTGGCTGGGACGGGACACCAGTCGGGAACGCAGGAGAAGGAGGAAGAGGAGGAAGAGGCTGAGGGAGTCTACTTACGTTGCTCAGGGTCAGGTGGTGGAGGTGCGTGCGAGGCGTTGAGGCCGAGGCAGCGACAGACGGAGGTCCGATATTTGGCGGGTGGGAGGGGCTCGGGGCTCGGAGCTCGTAGGGCGGTGGTGGGTGAGCGCTGCAAAGCCAGAGGCGCGAACAATGCAACGGAGGGCGGACGGCGGAGCGAGAGCCAATTGCCAATGGACGGCCACGCGAAGGAGGACAGCCAAGAGCGAGACGGACGCAAGGAGGGAGGAGGCACCTGCGATGGGGGAGGGATGGAGGAGGAGAAGAGGAGGAGGAGGAGGAGGAGGAAGAAAATAGGGGGGGTGAGAGGGAAGAAGATGGATTGTCTGCCCGATATGGTGGAGGTGAGGGACTCGCAAAGTGGAGGGACGAGAAAGAATCTCGACCTAAGGCCAGGACCTAAGGCTCTATTACACCAGTGCACCAGTAACCAAGCTGGGCTAAGGTCCAGGCTAACTCCCTATGGCCGGGTGGGAACCTGGGACGAGAGCTCTTTCCCTGCTCGCCTTGGTTCCTCCGGGGAGCGGCACTTGCCCGTGAAATTGCACCTGCGCCTGCCTCGCGTGCACCCGACCGCGGGCGAGAAGAGAGCAAAGAAAAAAAAAATTATGAGGAGCCTGAGCAACGTTTGGCCAATTGCCGACGTTGGCCCGGGTGTCCAGCGCCGGGTCGCCTGGGGCCCTGGAATACGTCAGAACCGCAGGTACCTCTGCCACGCTGCCAGTGGGAGTGGAGAGGGTCTTGGACGGGCATGGGGCAGGGGGGATGTGACTTGAACCGGGTCGCAAATTGATGGGTGGCGGTGGGTAGGGGGCGGTGGACGTGCAGATTGCTTCTGCCAGGCCGTCTTCAGTGGGTGTTTACGGCGCAAGAACCCCACCTCCCGCGAGGGAGAGGGAGAACGGGCGGCTAAAGTACAGGGTACGGAGTGCTGGACGTGCATGTGCCCTGGTGCGGGCGGTCCCAGGTACGCAATACCACATTTTCCGTTTTGTTCCAGGTTGTTTTACTGTTTTACTGCCTTCTGTAACAGGCACCTAAGAGCGGGCTGTGGCGCCCCGACAGCGTGGGTTGCAGGGGGCTCACCAGGCGTTAGGCTCCTCTGGGTACAATCACGAACGGCAACTCAACCATTTCGGTAAGGGAGGAGAGGGCTTCATCCGTTGGGATTGTTCTCAGCGCCACGGCGTCCAGGCGGGTGGCCTGCAACCTCTTTGCGACTGCGGATCTGCGAATGACGGTCCGAGGCGAGAGTTTTCTTTGTGTGAGAATGTGCCTGCACGGGAGAATGCAGATGCACGTGGTATCCTGGATGCATGGGATAGTGATGGCAGGATTTGGGCGAGGCATGCGGGTTTCCCCCATGAATCAAGCCGTCGGTGAAGTGAATTGATGCGTGACGCACACCCTTTGTCTCCATTTGCCTGGACCGGCCGTTTGTCTGTGCCGCTTTTTGGTAATCAATTACTAGCAATCAATGCCAATGAGTGTGTGTGCTGGCGTCGGATCCAATGTTTCCCGTTTGCATGGCTGAGGCTGTGACACCGTGACACTGCTAGTCAACGGCTGTAAACCTTCACTTTCCAACACCATGACGCGTATTCGTACGGAGGATTCTATCCAAGACTCCAGATATTCTTACTTTCATTCATCTTGACGTCAATCACGCGCCGACTAACCGCACCTCTAGGCATCCATTTTCTCAACACCCAATCTCATCTTCGCAAGCCTTCAATCCAGTTCCTTGTCCAGCTGAAGCCACCCCGAACAACCGTCCGCAGCAAGAATCCCACGTAATGCCCTCCACCGTCGACTCCCGCGTATGTGGATCTTTCGCATCGTTCCGGCCACCTCCTAGCGGCAGCCAGAGGGTTATCCCCGCAGTGGCAGCTTCTGCAGAACCTGGACGCCGACAGGGAATAACTTGGGACAGTTGCCGTGTGTGGAGACGACAAGTGCAGGCGTCAACCGGGTCAGAACATGAGCACAGAATCGACAAGCCAGGGATGCATCCTCTAGCCCAGCAGCACGCATAGCGAAACCCTGGGCATCCAATCCACGCTTTAGACACACCTTTGCTGATGTTGCCGATCACCATCTCGACCCTCACAGCTGTGATGATGACTGCCGCCCGCCCGGCCCGGGTTCTCGTGCATATGCTACTGTACGTTCGTACTCTTACTCTTATTCAGTCGCATCCTTCTGCTTCTGTCCTTACTGCTTCAGTTCTGCTCATACTGCTCCTCCTTCTGGTAATCCTACTCCTGCGGACTAAAAACATAACCAGGGATCGATGCCATCATCACCCCCATGTCCTAAAATTCCAGACTCGACCACAAACAGATTCGACTGCGTACGTCCCGTAAGCCGGAGCCACGTCGCTCCCAAACGAACCAGTAAACCCCATGCAAAGACCACGGTGCTCCCGGCATTGCGCCTAGATCGGGCCTTGGCCTCCGCTTGCTGCTCCAGGACTCGCTGCGCCGTCTCTGTTCGTAGCCACAAGGCGCCTTCTTTTCCCGCCGACGTAATACATTAAAAAGGACTTGGAAGCTAAACAAGGCTAAAAGGCTTTAAGAGGGTCTGATGGAGTCAATCTCTTATCAATCAGTAAACCATCTGCCCCATCACCCCCATCTTGGCCCCCATCTTCAGCCCCAGACCCAGGAACCGCCGGCCAATACCGTCGACAAGTGGACCACGAGCTGCGGTTTCGGCAATAATAAAGCGCCCATTAAAGGCTCACAAGGGCCTCACAAAAGCCTCACAAAAGCCTCATGCTCAAAATTCTTGCATTTTCATATCCCGCTCGTGACGCGGACCATTGACGCCAGGCACGCACCAAGGGAGTCCGCCGAGCCCTGGGGCCGCACCAGGGACGGCTATGTGCCGAATCTGGGATGTGATGATGGAGCCGCATTGCGTTTCCTCAAACTCGCCAAAATCCATGCTGGCCAGGTGGAATCCTGGTAAAATTCTAGACGGTCGATCCTGAATCTCCTCGTCAACCCCACCCTCTCTGCCTTGTAATAACATTAAACCAAGCAGAGGCCTCTCAAAAGGCTCGACTAGACTGGACTGTGAATAGCCCTAACACAATGTCCAACGTCCCCAATTCGAGCAGCTGCATCATTCTTGCTAGATCAATCTATTGCGGACATTTACCTTGCTTGCTCTGGACAAACACACCCGAATGCATCTAGCGCAGCTTGCTACCTCGGAGGGAAGTCCACAGAAGACTGCCAGTTGACACAAATACCTCTTAGATCTCGTGTCACTTGCCGCGGCCTTTTCGATGCGCGACGGATCAGCAGGTGGATCGACTGAAAAAAGATGTTCCCTTCAGTCGCCGGAGGCCCGGGCTCGGCCGGACCTTGTCCCACATGACTTTTGCTCAAGGAGCGAGTTATTTTCAATTAGGGAATCCGGGTATAAGAGCTCAACGGGTGTTATGACAACCAAGGCTCGGCACCTGAGGCCAATGCATTACCCGTTTTGCATCGGATTTTCGCCGTGTTGCATGGATTTTGTCGCATGTCACGCAAACAGCTCATCATTCACGCTGACACGTTGGGCATGACAAACTCACCTCAACCGATGTGCTCTGTCATGAAACATATGCTGATATCACCAGATGCTCCCACAGTTGAGACGCAAACATGCTTCGGCAATCCACGGCTCACGGTGCAACCTGGTTGTCCGACCATTGACATTCGCCATTGCCGTCGCCATTGTCGTCGCCATCTAATTGCGACACAGCAGATGCACCAGAACGATGCCACGTCCCCAATATTTGTGAGAGGTACCGGACAGGTATGACGTATTTCGCGACAATTATCACCGGTGAATCAGCATGATCCAACATTCCTAACATCCCGTGGTTCACAAGACCCTATGCAGCGTGGCAGATCCACCACTCCACGGCCAACTTGCGGGGCCGGCCACCACCCGGTGGGATGTGGTATCATTACCACGGGGAACAGGAACAGAAAATATGGAAGGCTTTTCGATAAGGCCCAAAACGAGACCCGTCACAGTTCGGCAGGGTGCGTCGGCAGGCAATTTGAGCCCATTTGGCCGGCAGATTGGACTAGTACGAGCCATATTCCCCATATCTTCGTTCTTTTGGGCAGGTATTAGGTCCGTATCGGGTCCATCAGGTCCATCAGGTCCATATCAGGTCCCACGGCCAAGTGGAAGCTGTCAACGTTCGCTGTGACTTGTTGACAAGCCGCGCTAAAGCGATAGCGACGCTGCCACTACGCTTTGGCCATGGTGTTGGTGAAGCCAGCGTTGAAGCCCACCAAAGCAAGTTCGGCGAGAAGCCATCTTGGCTCCCAGGGTCTTATACTCGGCTCCAAGAGATGCCACGGTCAAACCAACCTCCAACCGGGCGAGTTTCCGCTCCCCGAAAGCCCTGAACCCGACCGAACCGCTCGGCCGGAGCAGCCTCCGCACAGCAGCGTCCAGCCGCCCCAACGCAACGGCCCGCTTCCGTTGGACGGCCGGCCCACTCGCCTACTCCGTAGAACGCCAAGGCTCCGCTTCAGGAATCATACGATGTCCCTCCAGAGCAACGTCTGCCGTGGAAAATGACGCCAGCAAAGAGCCTGGAGCGGTTTTCCGGGGCCATGATTCATGGCGTCCGTGGGATGCTAACCCTTTTTATTGGTCGCGTAGGCTGTCTTCGAGACAGTTGCCTTGTTGAGAAATCCCAGGCCCGAATTTTTTTCTTCCATCTCGTGATATTTGAGCCGTGCTTTGGAAGCTTGCAACACGTCACTTAAACTTTTCCCTAGAGATCTGGGGCGGGGGATCGGATTTGCAGGCTACTCCCGAAAGACATGAACATCGCGGCCGTTTTGCTTCCAAGGATACCGTCAGAATAATTCCCCGATCACGCCTTATCCGCCAAAAGGACCCTCCACGCCGCAGTGTTGAAGATCTCCTCCATCTGGCTTAGAGCGCCTGCTGGATCGCGGAATGGAGGAGACACCTGAGCCCAATACGGCCGCCGTAAACACCACCAATGGCTCCGAGCCGCAAGACTCTTCCCAGGGCTTACCCCAGAACTCAACCCAGGATTCACCCCAGGACTCCTCGCCAAGAGACTCCACCGGTCCAGATGTATGGCTCGTCGGCGGCGGCATCGCCTCGCTGGCTGCCGCCGTGTATCTGATTGACGATGCTCAAGTTCCCGGCGACCGCATCCACATCCTCGAGGCGTCGTCCAAGCCAGGCGGCTCCATGGCCACCTTTTCGAAGCCGTCGTGGGACACGGGATACCGCGTGTCGGCCATCCGAAAGTTGAGCCTAACGTATAGGTGCTTGTACGGCATGCTTGAAAAGGTCCCGGCAACGACGGAGGGGCAGACGCTGGCAGACAAGATGAATCAGTTCAACCGCGCCAGGAGAAAGCTTGGGGCCTCGGGGACGAGACTCGTCAGGCAGGTCGTGGACAGCATGGGAGTCGACCATCCGGAAGCAGTTGACCTGAGCACCATGGGTCTCAGCGTCAAGAACCAGTGCGACCTGATGCGGGTGGTGCTGGAGACGGAAGAGGAGCTCGAGGGACTTGAGATCCAGGCCTTGTTTGCGCCAGACTTTTTCGAGACCAACTTTTGGGATCTGTGGTCGTCGCTCAACCGGTTCCATCCTTGGTGCAGCGCCGTCGAGTTCAGGCGCTGCTTGCACCGCTTCCTCCACGAGTTCCCCAACATGGGCACCTTGTCCGGCGTCGAGCAAGCTCCCGAGGAGGACTTTGAGGCCATTATCAAACCGCTGTCCCAGTATCTAAAGGCCATGGATGTGGATTTTAGACAAGGTAAGTCGATTGATCCTTGCTACGATTTATCTAACTTGAGTAGGCGTCCAGGTTACTGGGCTGGACTTTGAGGACATGGGTTCTGATTTTAGGGCATCCGCAATCAGGACAGTGCAAGGGGGTTCAGACGTCGAGCTCATTCTCGGACCTTCTGATATTGTCCTTCTCACCCTTGGATCACTCACCTCTGGCATGGGATATGGTTCCAACACCAAGCCGCCTCCGACGATGGAGCTTCGAGACTCGGCTCCCCACGAATTGGACCCTGCGTGGACTTTTTGGGACCAGCTCTCCTTTGAGCGCCCTAGGACGTTTGGAAACCCCGAGGCATTCTTCGACCGGCCCTCCAAGTCGACTTGGCTGTCCTTTACCACCACTCTTCGGGACGGGGCGTTTTTCCAGCACCTCCGCGACTGGACTGGCACGTTGACTGGGGCTGTGCCTCTCATCACCTTTAGAGATTGTCCTTGGATGCTCTCCCTCACCATCCCGCAGCAACCTTACTTCAAGGACCAGCCAGACGACGTGTTTGTGTTTTGGGGATACGGTCTGTTCCCCGACCAAGCAGGACGGCATGTAAAGAAGCCCATGCTGGAGTGCACCGGCGCGGAGATTTTGACAGAACTTCTCTGTCTGATGGCATACCCCATTCATCCGACACTCGAAAAGTCCATCACAATCCCGTGCCTCATGCCCCTCATCGGCAGTCCGTTCCTTACTCGAAAGAAAGGAGACCGCCCAAAGGTCATCCCCGACGGCAGCAAGAACCTCGGGTTGATGGGGCAATTTGTCGAGGTTGAGCGGGAGGTGACCTTTACCATGGAATACTCTGTGCGATCTGCCCAGCTCGCCGTGTACGGGCTCATGGGAGTCGACAAGCAGCCGCCGGGAGTCCAGGGCGAGGACCACTCGGTTGTAACGTTGGGAATGGCACTCAAGACCATGATGACCTGACCGAAAGTGCACTGGAGGCTGGTAAAAAAGGCGCAAGGCGGCAAAAATGACTTTTGGACGGCATGACATCAATTTTGGAACGCTACAGAACGAACCCCTTTCACTCTGGTTGAGAAGTACCCTGATTCGAGGGTTGGGATGAACCTGTTGTCTTTTTAATCCCGCAAAGTATATTTAGTTTAGGATTCTGGCGCGGAGTCTAACTTGAATGAATAGTATTGGCTCTCATAATCTGGTTTCTTGGTGTTGATGTGCGATTTGGAGGAGCTTCTAGATGAATAGGGATGCTTACACTATTTCAACAGCCACAGTACGCACATGACATATGTGTTGACAAATAGCCAACAAATAAAATCGTTGAACTTGTAGAAGCTTCTCTTGATTTAATCCGATTGATCTGATGATGGTTGCAATAAAAATGGACGCGGTTCCCTAATTTTGCTACCCTATTGCGCCAACTAGGTCCAAACCACGACTCACGACAGACAACACCCGGGTTTCTACTACGCAGATGCCGCTTCAATTTCCACCCAATTACTGATTGTTCAAAGGGAAACTCGTCAAACACGAGGAATACAATTGATCTGTTTGTAGATAACCCCTTGCTCGCTCCTCGGACTATCAACCCGAAACCCGAGTCTAAAACTTCAAGGTGGATCCCATCCATACATCTCGGCGATCGGCGTCTGTCGGACAATTCGCCCTGAGATCTATCCGAATGCCAAGAAGCATGAAGAAAACCGACCTTGATTGAGATTTTCTTCAATGCTGGCTTGTATTCTTTCTTTTCGACCTTGAGCTACTCAACCGAAGTCAGAACGTCGCAATGGCTCGCCTTTCATTCAACACTGGAAGGCGTCTTCTTGGCATCGGCCAGACTGTGGCAGGCGTCTCCGCCACTGGTGCTGCTGGCTTCTGGTTCTGGACACGCAAGAGTCAATTCGAAGAGTTTGGACCCGAAACCGACAATCTTTTCCGCCACCCTATCCTCAAGCAGATCAACCCTTACAACAATCCCGATTCTCACGACATGTGCGTACGGAGGGTGCCGTTCTCGCAGCTCAAAGCGGAACTACTCGAAGATGCTCAACAGGGAGGGAGCAAGCTAGTCGAGGCATACAGCGGTGGGATGTGGGGACGATACGGTGCGTGAGTCCAAAGATTAAGTCCACTTGACTGACCGACATAGGGTATACTGTTCAGCGGAAGATTATGGAGTATTTTAAAGATGAGAGCAACGCGGAAGATGTATGGACCAAGGAGGACCTTCTCAAAAGCACATATGAGCCAGGTGAGACTCGAGACTCGAGACCCCGACCTATCAACAATAACTGACAGCGTAGGCACATTCATCACAAATCACTTTCACGTGTTAGAAAAGACACCCCAGTCCCTGACAATCCGAGCCTGCCTCTACCCTCGACAAGACACACCGACACCGGTCCATGTGGACAACATGTTGGAGCTCCGAGTAGACCTGGACAAGGAGAAGAACGTGGCAGTCTTTCAGATGAAGATGATAACATTCGATGGGGAAAAGGGGGCGTCGCAAAAACCAGATCCGTTTGGTGGATTTGCAGGATTCCTGCACCGACAGTATTCGCTGTTGCTGATGCAGGCGGCGACTGGACACTGTATGCAGTAGGTGGGTTTGGCGTGGAGCTGAATGTTGAAGGTTTGTACTTTTAGATACCCGTAGCCAATGGGGCCTCGCCACTCTTGTTTCAGCTGAGTTGGGAATACTGAATTAACTTAGAATAGATGATATTTCCGTCTTGAGAAACGGGTTGTTTCCCGAGACCGAGCTGGCCTTGATCGACGGTGATGGCGCCAAGGAGGATTATTAGCGCACAGACGCGGTAACGGCTAAGCGAGGTGGACGTGACGCAACATGAGGGCTCAATGGCGGGTATTTGATCCATTATTTGATGGAGGACTTGATATCGCCGTGCATGGGAGTGGCTGGGTGAGACGCGCAGAGGAGACAGGTCACAGGAGAGGTCGCTGGAGTGTAGGGATCTGGGGACTAACGTGGTGGAAGCGAGATGGCGAGGATGTCATTTGGTGTCATGGTGTCCTGGTGTCATACTGTGAGAATTATTGGTACGTAGATTACACTTCCGTCTTGGTTTGTACATGGTAACTTCACGTTATCGGCTGAACCCAGGGCACAGGTTAGGTTAGAGTTGGGCGATCCAGAGGCGCAGGGACAGGTACAAGCGGGGGTTGAAAGCCTAATAAAGGGTTCAACGCCTTGTGAGGCGAAGGTGCATATCCTGAGATCGGGTACCTATAATCAATGACTGCGCTACAATTGCCGTAGAGGAAGCACAATTGCCGGCTCTTGGATGGAGACGAGGTGGCAGTTGGAAGAGCTAGAGCTAGGGAGGGGAGGTGAGACATACAGCACAGCCGTTGGGGAGGCAAGGTCTCGTAGCGCGGACGAGGCATGTGCAGCAGTAGTCTGGGCCTGGGGAGGCAGCCAGATGACGTGGATGGTGGGATATGGGGAAGGGGATCTGAATTCCAGGGCCTCATTTTCCCTCTTTTCTTTCGTTTTCCTCATTCTTTGCAAACTAGTGAAAGTCGGTCTAGCACAAACGAGGCGACGCGGCGCAGGTCTAACTTTCGGGACCGCCGCCGTTGGGGGACTGGCGGGGGCTGAAGCCGATAGGGGGGGCCAGCAGAGCAGTTGTGGCGCATTCAGCCCCGATTCATGAGTTGACTTGTCATGACGGGTCGCTGCTCGTCTGCGGCATGGATGCAGTCATCATATCATTGCACCGCAGTTAAGAACGGCATCTCCGCCGCCAGGCCAATAGAAGCGTCGCCACGGTGATGGGGCCCTCATGCTGGCAAAGCCCGATCCAGGCGTGGCGGATGGGGGATGGACCCTGGAGGTGACCTGACCCTTGGCCTGGGCGCTGAAGCGTGGCCCCTGTGGCCCCTGTGGCCCCTGTAGCTGTAGGGCACTAGTGGCGCTAGCCAAAGGGCGGGTGCGATTTCCGCGCGTGATTGGCGGCTGGGTTTGATGGGGGGCAGGGATCGCGATGGGGTTTCAAGATTGGTCACTCCTCGCGAGGAGAGATTTGACTGCTGATTGCCCTATTCGATGCTGTATCCGGATGGATGGTGTGCAAAATGTCGTCCGTCGGGTGTCCTGTCGAGTCCTGTCCAACAAGCCCTGACCCGGCCCCCCGAACACTCGGTGGTTGGCTGCCCGTTTGCACGCAGAAGCGACCGGCGACCGCGCACAGGGATTAAATCGCTTCGGAGCTCCCCCTGGTCCCTGATGGGTGTACCTGGTAGTACCCGCGGAGTGGAATCGGGTTGGCGTTGGGTTGCCAATTGAAGGAATGGTTCTTTGGTGTGGCTGGATGAAGCCCGCCGTCAGCAGAGGGGTTTGACGTCTGGGTGTGCATCATCAGCCGCATCTTTCTTGGCTAATAGGTATTATATTGTACATATATTCGTATATGCATACTACACGTACATCATACATAGGTACATACACACACACACACACACACACACACACACTCTAGATACCCACAGACACACAACTCGCAAACTCGACCTTTTCCTCTCTCCCGAGGCACGGCTGCTCACCCCCACTAGGCCTAGCACCCAAGCCAAAGACGGCCCAGGCCACAGGGGACCCCTACGCTACTGCATCGCTGGGAATCCGCCCGCACAGTGGCACCTTACCAGCCGGGGACGCGACATCACGCACTCTGCCTCCTCTCAAACATCCCGTCGACATTCTCTCCCCCCACCTTTTGTTTCGTCCACCTGCCATCACCTACACCAGCAGCCTTGCCATCTGCCATCTTCACCTCTCCCGACGCCTTGTGCCGAGTTGCGTCGCTTCAGATGCCGGGCTGCCTCCTTACCGTCGACATCTTCTCTGTCGTAAGGTGACAATGCCGCCACGCATGCGACTTTGACCGCCGGCTTTATTTTCAACTTGCCAAGTCCCAGCCTCGCTTCACCAACTGATTTACTCCTTCATCGGCAACTCAGACTGCAACTACCCTCACTCACCTCTCCTCAGTCTTCTCCTAGCATGGGGATAACATCCTCTGTCGCCCACCTCGTCGCGAGGATCGATGTTGTGCGTTGCCACCCATGTCTTGGTTCCTCAACACCACAGGCACTCATCACGACTTGACCGTATCCTAACAACCTTCTTAGAACTCCGGTGACTCTCGCACAGGTTCTGCAAGAGATGGCTCTGATGGCGGCACCCTCAGTACCTCGTCCAACTCCAAGTCCGCTTCTCTAGCTTCCTTTGGCGCAACCTTTATCCCTGTTGTCATCTATGCCGCCGTCTGTCTCATCGTCTTCACCTTTCTCCGACCCAGAGCCCGCCGTGTCTACTCCCCTCGAGCCAATTCTGGCTTGCGTTCTCCGCAGTAAGTAAACTCAACCAGTCGCTCGAACTGCCATGCCGTGCCACTGTAACTTGTTGGTAACATGTTGTCATGTAGTATCCCTAGTCCTACCCTACCATCGGGCTGGTTCAACTGGGTCAAACCATTCTTCCAAATCCCAGACACCTTTATCCTTAACCATGGCTCCATCGATGGCTACTTCTTTCTGCGCTATCTTAAAGTCCTCCGCAACATCTTTTTCGTTGGCATTTGCATCACCTGGCCCATCCTGTTTCCCATCCACATAACTGGAGGCAACAAGTCTAAACAGCTCGATATTTTGACACTCGGTAATCTCAAGGAAGCCAAGCGCCTATATGCTCACGTTGCTGTCGCCTGGGTGTACTTTGGTAAATTTGTCCCTTTGCCCTTCATTGTCCCTCAGCCACTGACATTGTTAGGATTCGTCCTCTTCACTATTTCAAGAGAGTGCATCTACTACATCAACGTCCGCCAGGCATATCTCTCATCTCCCCACTATGCCCAGCGCCTGTCCTCTAGGACTGTCCTCCTCACCAGCGTCCCCAAAAAGTATCTCGACGAAGCCCGAATCCGGAAACTCTACGGTGACACCGTCAAGCGTGTCTGGATTCCCAGGACCTCGAAAGTTTTGGTAAAACTTGTCGAGGAGCGAGAGCAAACGGCTATTCGCCTTGAAAAGGCCGAGATCGAGCTTATCAAAAAGGCAAACAAGGCCCGTAACAAGCAACTGCTGAAATCATCTGCAACAACGACCTCTTCCAGCTCCACCTCCAATTCCACCTCCGTCGAAGCTTCCGATCCTCCCTCACCCACGTCTTTTACAACCGCCCCTGACGTCGACCCAATCCCCGATGTTGAACGACTACCCGATGCTGAGCATGAGCCCGGGCTAACGCGTCGAGTCGAGGTTGGTCTAGAACTTGGGTCAAGCGTGACCGAGTTCTCCCCAAACCCAAACACCTTCCAGGACCCGCTCGAAAAAGTCGAGGACCCAGATTATGTCCACCCCTATGGGCTTGACCCAGATCTCCCCGACGTTCGTGGCTCTGTAGCCGCTCAATGGATCCCCGTCACGGCCCGGCCGCATCACCGACCTCTGGCCAACTATGGACGCCGTGTCGACACCATCAGGTGGTGTCGCACCCGATTGAAGGACTTGAACGTGGAAATCTTCAAGCTGCGGCGTCAGCTACGCCGGGGCGATGGCTCTGTTCTCCCAGCCGCGTTCATCGAGTTTGACTCGCAGCAGAGTGCCCAAGCCGCCCACCAGGCCGTCGCTCACCACCGCCCCCTACAAATGGCTCCGCGTATCCTAGGCATCCGCCCGGACGAGGTGGTTTGGAGTGCTCTGAGGATGAGGTGGTGGGAGCGCATTATCCGCCGGTTCCTCATCATGGGCCTTGTCATCGTCGCCATTATTTTCTGGGCCATCCCGTGTGTGCTCATCGGCATCATCTCCAACGTCTCCTTTTTGGCTAAAAACGTCTTTTTCCTTACGTGGCTGACTATGCTGCCGAAACCTATCCTTGGCTTCCTACAAGGTTTCGTCCCGGCCATTGCCCTATCCTTTTGGATGTCACTAGTGCCGGCAATGTTGAGAGGTACGCATCACAATTCCAAGTCATTACATCGCTGACACTCCTTAGTATGTGCCATTCAAGCAGGAATTCCGTCCCTGGTCTTGGTTGAACTCTTCGTCCAAAACGCATATTTCGCTTTCCAAGTCGTTCAGGTTTTCCTCATCACCACAATTACATCTGCTGCCTCGGCCGCCTTTATGGACATCCTCAAGAACCCCGTCTCCGCCAAGGATCTTCTTGCCAAGAACCTCCCGAAGGCGTCAAACTTTTATCTGTCCTACATCCTTGTGCAATGCTTGGCGGTTGGTGCTACGGGCATCCTGCATATCTTTGAACTCCTGCGACAGTTTATATTTTCCAAAATCGCCCAGGTTCCGAGGGCCCGCTTCAATGTGTGGTATACCCTGCGTCCACCACGTTTTGGTGGTGTGTACCCGGTCTATACAAACATGGCCGTCATTGGTAAGACGCTCCTCATTATTCTAGACAAAACTAACATGATGTAGCTCTTAGTTATGCCTGCATTGCGCCTTTGGTGCTTCTCTTCGCCTGTGCAGGCATGTCGTTTGTCGGTCTGATTTATCGATATAATATCCTCTACGTCTTCGATTCTGAGCTGGACACCAAAGGACTTTTCTACCCACGTGCTCTGCTCCACATCATTGTCGGGCTCTACATGGCGGAGATTTGTCTTGTCGGTTTGTTCGCGCTAAAGTTTGCTTTCATACCAATGGTTATGATGCTCATGCTGTTCGTCTTTACCGGTCTTGTCCATCTCTCGCTTAGCGACTCCATCACGCCGCTACTGCAGAATCTACCGCAAACATTGTCGCTGGAAGAAGAGTTGCAAGAGGAGGAAAAGGCTGCCGCTGAAGCACGGAAGCAGGCTGAAGCGAACCCACCCATTGATGCAGGCACTGCTAATGATTATTACGACACGGAGTTGGCTTTTGGCGAGGACGAGTTGGATATCCTATCCGACATTGACGATGACGGTGCACCGCTCCCAACCGACAGAGCCATCGAGGGCGCGAGTGGCATGGGGTCGGCTCTTACCGACTGGCTCAAGACGAGTACCAAGGACAAGCTAAAGGCGCAAGCGGAAGACTCGGGTCTGATGCGTTTTTTGAACAAGTTGGGCCTTGCAGGAAACGAGGAGGGTTCCGACGAGCCCCCTAGCTTCCTGAAGCGATGGATGCACCCGGAGATCTACGAAGACTTCCTTGCCCTGCGCAAAATGCTTCCCGACGACAATCTTCCCGACACGGAGTACCCAGAAGATCACGGGTTTTCGAGTTACTGGCCGCCTGAGCTCTGGCTGCCCAAGCCTGTACTGTGGATTCCCAGGGACGAGGCCCGAGTTAGTCGACAGGAGGTGGCACATACGAAGAAGTTTACACCAATCACGGATCACGGCACGTCATTGAATGAGAAGGGATTGATAGAGGTCGACGTGGAAGCGGCGCCATTCCCGCGGCAGAGGCTGGTGCATTAAACGAGTAATATGTCAAAGATAGAGCGCTATGATACCCTCTTTGCACAGCGTTGTGCATTTACAATAATACGCGCCGATTGGCCATTCATAATGCATTATTCGTTAGTCTACAGTGACGCAGAGACCTCGGACGCAGAGACCTGGGCCCCAGAGACCTCGGAGTAGTATGCTTCGTCACTGGGGTCTCTTCCAAGGAAGTTTTTCAGGCTTAGACCCTCGGGCTGGCCGCCTCCGGGCTCCAAGACACACCGTCTATATCTAAGTCCGACTTGCGAGTCCATTGGGTTGTTTTTGAAGCAACTCACCCACAGGTCGGTAGCAAATACCTTGGATCTATAGGGGTTAGACTTGAGGGCTGCGGCGTGATCTGGACTTACAAGGCATAGGTAAAGTAAGACGCATCGTATGCTCGGAAAGGATGGGCAAACGACGCCTGGCCGATTCCATTGGTCGTGCGTAGTCCCAGAATCTCTGCTTTGCTCTTGTTCCATAGAGCTGTTGTGTTTATTGCCCGTGCCGCTTCCGGGCTGGCGCAGCTGTGGATGGTCAAGTCGAACAGCGCAAGGAAGACCTGGTGCAGCATGGCGTGGGCGCCGCTGACGTGCTTTGTCCTGGCGAGGTCCTCGGCGAGTTTCTCAGGGAGCGTCTCGGACGGCATCTCGGCGGTCTCGTCGCCGCCATTCCGCTCCAGCCAGAATGCCCGCTGCTCATCACCCAGGTAGCTGTAGTGGCGACCCAGGCGGCGCAGCACGCGCGGGACCCAGATCCAGTTCTCGAGCAGGATGCTGGGGATCTCGACAAAGTCGCGCGCGCAGCCGTGGCTGTAGGCGGTGCGCGTGACGAGCTTGTGGATGGCGTGGCCCAGCTCGTGGAACATGGTCTTGAGCTCCGAGTGCTGCAGCAGCGTGGGCTTGCCGGCGACGCGGATGAGGCTGCACACGAGCGACGACGACGGGAAGTGGCGCGTGTTTTGCTCGGTTGTGAAGCCCTGGCATGTTAGATGTGTGGTTCAGGGGTGTAAGTGTGGGATGGGTGTACCGGTTGGACGAGGGAGCTGTGTGCCCCAGAGTATTTCCCATCTCGTGCGTAGATGTCGAGGTAGAGATAGCCCAGGAAGCCTCCTCCTTGCTCGTCCGAGTCCCAGGCGGAATACACAGCAACGTCCTTGTGCCAGGTCGGCGCCTCAGTCGGCACAAAGACGAGGCCGAAGAGCTCCTCAAAGATGCGCAGCATACCGTCGAGACTGTGCTGCACCTCAAAGTACTCGGACACGAGCAGCGAATCGACCGAATACCGCTCCTTTTCCAGGATGCGCGCGTAAAAGGCCCAGTCCCAGGCGTTCAACGTCGGCGCATCTGCCTCGTCCTCGGCGCTGCCGTGCTCCGCGATGTACGCCTTCTTCAGCGCGTACAGCGTGTCGATCTCGGCGCGGGCCAGCGGCTGCAGCTGCGTGCGGAGCTTGTGCAGACGGGCCATGACGCTCTCGACGCTGGGCGCCATCTTGTCCTCGATCTTGAGCGCCGCGTGGTTCGCGAAGCCCAGCAGCCGCGCGATGTCGTCCCGCAGCGCCACGGCCCGCTGCAGCGCCTCGACGTTCTCGGGGAAGCGGTTCTCCTTGGCGATGTGCAGGGCCTTGCGCGTGCGGGCGTCGGCGGCGTGCTTCATGACGGGGAACAGGTGGCCCTTTTTGAACGTCACCTTGAGGCTGTCGTCCTCGGCGTCCATCGTGTCCAGGGCGCTTGCGGGCACGCCGGCGAGCTGGGCGCGCGTGAACCAGACGCCCTCGTCCGTCTCGCTGAGCGTCTTGCGCGCGGCCACGAGCACGCTGTTGCGCTCTTCCACGGCGGCCATGTACGCACCGCGATGCTGGTCCGCGATGCCGGCGCCGGCGTTCTGGTAGGCGCGGTGCGTCTTGAAGAGCTTGTACGCCGACTCGTCGTCGAGAAGCAGCTCGCCGGAGCGATGCTTGTCGTACACGGCGGCCACCAGCGCAGCCATGTCGCGCCGCATCAACGCGGCGGCATCGGCCTTTGCCGTGAGCTGCTCGGCGGCACGGGCGGCATCCCGGAGCTCCGGGGCCTCGGCGACGGAGCTGAAGATGCGGAAGACGCACAGGCGGCGCGCGGCGCGGTGGTCGTCGTGCAGCAGCGGGAGCAGCACGTTGGCGAAGGTGGCATCGGCGGGCGTCAGGCGCTGCGCCAGGGCGTCCTGCAGGGCGTCGGACGAGGCGATCAGGGCCTGCGTCTCGCTGAGCAGCTGGGCGGGCGCGATGGCGAAGTCTGGAGGAGATTGCGGTGGGGATTTGAGTGTGGACGCCATTGCGATCGTCCGGGCTGCGGTGTGTGTTGGTGAGACACGCGGGCGGGAGATGAGAGGTGTGATGGCTGGGATGAGGCGGGGGATGAGTTTGATCGTGGACATTCCAGCTTACAAGCCAGAGGTTATGAGTGCGCAGATCCAAATATTGGCATTGGTTTCTGTGTCTTCGCCTGTGGTGTTGTACGTCTTTGATGCATTGGTGATGCTGTGTATCTTGTCTACCTGTCTAAGACTCCATCGTCAGTGCGCCAGCTAGACAAACTCACCCATCAAATGCCGTCTGTGGGTCATCCTCCAATTTCATCCCTTCAACTCCACACCACATCACCTTGCAGCCATACCCACGCAACCAGGGCTCCCTTGTCCAATGTTTCGGCCGTAGCGGCTTCTTGTTTCCTCTGCATTTGTTTCCTCTTCACACAGCATGCACGTTCCCAGACCCGCGCGTCGTGAGGCTGAACCAACCAGCGTTACGAGGCGTCAAGCCCTTGTCTTGCTTCTCGTCAATGCAGACTCGAAGGGCGTTGGGACCGGCTCCTTTAAACAGCCATGGCGCCCTGGTGCGGAGACTATAAGGTTTCTTGATGCCTTGCGGTTGTCTCTGGGCTGACCTAGCAAGCCTAACTCAACCACATGAGTCTTTTGTCCGAATAGCTTCAGGAACTCCTTGCACATACAATGGGTTGGTTCTCGCTAGCCACCGCCGCCTCAATCCTGGCTGGACTTGTGCAAGCCGACACTTGTGCATCCGTCAAGGCCCTGAGCAACATCGACACCTCCAGGAGACTGCAGCTCTCCTACACGACCGAGCAGACCGAATACTGGTCCACATCCTGCGGCGCCCTGAAGCCCTCGTGCATTCTTTATCCATCCACCGCAGACGAAGTCGCCAGCATCCTCACCATCCTGAGCGACAACGACGAGCACTTTGCCGTCAAGTCGGGAGGCCACAACCCCAACGACTACTTCTCCAGCATCGCCGGCGGTCCGCTCCTCTCTACCAAGAAGCTCGATCAGATCATCCTCGACCCCAAGACTGGCCGTGTTAGAGTCGGTCCGGGAAACCGCTGGGACGATGTTGCTAGCGAGCTCGACGGCACGGGCTGGACTGTTGTTGGTGGCCGTATCGGCAACGTCGGCGTCGGCGGCTACATGGTCGGCGGCGGCCTCTCCTTTCTGACCCAGCAATACGGATGGGCCATGTCTTCTATCCTCGAGATGGAAGTCGTACTGGCCAACGGCACCATCGTCACGGCCTCTGAGACGAAGCACTCGGATCTCTTCAAAGTCCTCAAGGGCGGCGGCAACAACTTTGGCGTTGTGACGTCGTTTCTGCTGCAGGGCTACAAGCAAGGCGAAATCTACGGCGGCACCCTCATCTTCACCCGCAGCGAGAAGACGGACGCCAAGCTGCTCAAGGCGCTTCGTGACTTTACAGAGTACAACACCGACGACAAGGCAGCCATCATCCTCACCGCAGAACGCACCGCAGTGGGCGTGGTCGACATTTGGACCATGTTCGTCTTCTATGACGGACCCGTCGTTCCAGCAGGCACCTTTGACAACTTCACCAGCGTGGGACCGCTCACCAACACGGCCAAGACGCGGTCGTACTCGGATCTCCTGACGAGCAACAACCAGTTCGTCATCAAGGGTTCCATCTACACCATCGGCACAGAGACGGTTCCCCTGCCGTCAGCCGCCAATGATGTCGAGGTGCTGGGCGGCATCCACCAGTTCTGGCGCAACGTCTCGCAGCCCGTCATGGGCGTGGCCAACGTCGCCGTGGTTATCGGGTATCAGCCGTTCCCCAAGCGCATGGCCAAGATTTCACGAGAAAAGGGTTTCGATTTGTTGGACATGGAGGACGACGTTGACCGTATCATTGTCGAGCTCAACTACAGCTATCTCCTGCAAGCAGACACCAAGAAGATTGACAAGGCCATGAAGAATACCTTTGGTGGCATCCGGAGTCGTGTTCTCGAGTGGCAGGACAATGGCGTCTTGGAGCGAGATGTGCTTCTTCCTTTGTTTATGAACGATGGATACTACTCCCAGGACTATTTCGGACGGCTGCGTCCTGAACATCACCAGTTAGTCAAGACGGTGGCTGCCCAGGTCGATCCTAATGGGCTCTTTAGAGATAGAACAGGTGGTTTCAAGCCTTGAGTTGGAATCACCATTCTTGATAGTCTTGATAAAATAATTCAATTTTAATATTCAACCACCGCCATCTTTTTCACTCCTCGACGCCAATCCACTCCAGCTACAACTACTCGCTACTCCATGACCAAGACATTTCTGAATCTCGGCTTGCCAGCAATCAAGCTATCCACCGCATCTTGCACCTTGGCAAACGGGTACTTTTCAATCATGCACTTGACATTGTGCACCATGGCGAATCGGATAGCCTCCTCGCTGTCGAGGGCGTGGCCGCTGGGCCAACCCTGGATGCTTGCGCCCTTCATCACGAGCGCGACGGTATCAATTGGCACAGAGCCAACCGGGGCGAGGCTGAGGAGCTTGCCTCCTGGTGCGAGGCCGGCGACAAGAGGGCTCATGACTTTGGGGTTGGGGGCGGTTTGGACGATGATGGAGGCGCCGCCAAACTTCATGAGCTCGGCTGAAGCGTCGCTGGTCTTGGTGTTGATGTAATGGTGGGCGCCCAACTGCTTTGCAAACGCCGACTTTTCGTCGCCCGATGAGAGAACCGCAACCTCGTAGCCCATTGTGTTGGCGTACTGCACTGCCAGATGGCCGAGTCCGCCCAGGCCCTGGACGGCTACGAGGGCGCCCTGCTCAATACCCAACTTGCGAATGCCATTGAAGACGGTAACGCCGGCGCACAGCAGAGGAGCAGCATCGGCCGGGTCAATCTCCTTGGGGACCCGGACAACGGCCTCGGCGCGGAGGAGGACATACTCGGCAAAGCCGCCGTCCCTGTTCACGCCGTTGATGGCCGCGTTCTCGCACATCTGGAACTGGCCGCGCTGGCACTGGCGACACTCGCCGTCATGGCCGCCGTGCCACGGTCCGCCCACGCGCTCGCCGCCCTTGAACCGGGTCACGCCCTCGCCGACCTCGACGACGTCGCCGACGATTTCGTGGCCGGGCACGCGGGGGAAGACGTCGCCCATGTGGCCGCTGGCCGTGGCGACGTCCGAGAAGCACACGCCGCAGGCAAGGACTTTGACGAGGACCTCGCCCTTGGTGGGGTGCTTGAGCTCGACGTCGACGAGCGTCATGGGGGTGTTGGCCGCCTGGAGGACGACGGCCTTGTAAGTCTTGGGGAGTGACGACATGGCGATGGGAAGGTGTGTTTGTGTGATGGGATGCTGGGTTTCAAGGTGATTGAATTGGATCTAGAGGTTGATGATTGATGTGATCACTGATGGCACTGGCTGAGACAACCTACCGTCCATGTTGAGGCATGCCTTTTATAACAATCAAATGCATCATAGATCGGATCCGGCGGGCGTCGCTTCAAGCTACCGGACGCAACCTGGAATGCATATCCCCAAACCATCGGAGCGGCGGAGCTGAATGTGACGCAATTCCGTCATTGAAGCGGCGTGTCGGGATATCGCCCACCAAAGAAGCAACTGCGGCGGGCGGGCCGTGGGGAAGGCAGCTGCGGATTGCGCTTATGCAGCGCGATAGCAGAAGCCATGTCGGAGGTGGGAGCTCTGGGCTGGAAAGCCGCGGGCGTCATGATGTGGTGTGTCGGAGATGCGAGCGTGTAGATGTTCCAAAGCCGATGCTGTCGGGGTTAGAAACAAGGTCCGTGATTGGCTCATTTGCTAGTTGATCCGATAGTTGATCCGAGGACGCAAAGCGGGGCATCATGACTGCAGCCACACCAGGCTCTCCAGCCACAGCGACTCCAGCCGCATCCAGGCCAACCTTTTTTTCACCCCACCATCACCACAGCCTTCACAGCCTGTCTGTAGCTCTCTGTAAGCTCATTGACACGCAGCAAGAACCGACATGCCTCTCGATACATCGACATACTCATTGGCGCTCCTGCGCGTCGATGGCCGTCGCTGGAACGAACTGCGCCGCCTCCACGCCCAGATCCGCACGCAGGATGCCGCCGACGGTTCCTCGTACCTCGAAATGGGCCACACAAAGGTCATGTGTATCGTGACTGGCCCCGCGGAGCAGCAGCAGCAGCGGCGCGGACAGACGTCGCAGAGGGATGCGGCGGCAATCAATGTCAACGTCGTCATTGCTGGCTTTTCCAGCGTGGACCGGAAGAAGAGTGGACGCAACGACAAGTATGCGACCAGGTCCCGTTTAGCTTTCAGGACTGACTTGAATACAGACGAATCCAGGAGATTGAGGTTACAATTGCAAACGCATTGGCTTCCAACTTGCACACCCACCTCTTCCCCCACTCGTCCATCACCATCTCTCTGCACGTCCTCTCCCAGGACGGATCCCTTCTCGCCGCCCTCCTCAACGCCACGACCCTCGCCCTGATCGACGCCGGTATCCCCATGACCGACTACATCGCCGCGTGCACCGCCGGCTCGACCTCGACGTACGCCGCCGGCGACGATTCGGCCGATCCCCTGCTCGACCTGAACAACCAAGAAGAGCAAGAGCTACCGTTTCTGACGGTCGCGACCCTCGGCGACACCGACCGCATTGCCGTGTTGGTGTGCGAGAGCCGGGTGCAGGTCAGCAGGCTGGAGGGAATGCTTGTGGTGGGTGTGGACGGGTGTAAGCAAGTGAAGCAGTTCCTGGATCAGGTTGTAAGAGAAAAGGGTGCTGAGATGGTTAGGGAGGGCGCGGTCGAGAAAAGCGACGCGATGGGCATGGTTTTGGATGAATAGATTACGACACGGCCATGTTAAATGTTGGAGTTAGGTAATGATTGATACCACAGGTTTGTCCCCGGGTTAATTGATCCTTTTCGCAGCTAATCTCACATTCAAGATCCTTACAACTCTTCGTGGACAATCTTTTCCTCCTTTTCCTCCTTGACGGGCTCCTCTGCGACCTTAGTCTCAGAGCTCTCGGCATCAACCGGCTCAACTACGATACCAGCAGGAAGCTTCTTCTTGGTACCCTCACCCATGCGGATGGTATCGATCCAGTTCTCGACGCTCTGGAGGCTAAAGTCGCCCTCGTACAGTCGCCACCAACCGCGGCGAGAGTTGATTGCGACCATGCTGACCTCGCCGGTAAGCTCGAGGGCCTTGGGCACCTTGGACGCAGCCTCGGTGTCGCTGGCGATGGAGAAGAAGGGGAAGAGGTGTCGCTTGCCGTGGACGTATTTGGTGTTGATGTGGGAGAGGGATCCAACGGCCTTGTTTCCAATCTCGGTCTCCTCGGAGGGAGTAAAGACGAGCAGGCAGGTGTGGGACTTGCGCGCGAGACACTCCTTGGCGAGCTCATCCTCTGTAGATAGGCTCGAGATGGGAATTATGGAAGGAATGGCAGTCTCTGCAGTGGTCTCGGTTGAGGTGGAAGACTCGGACTCGGCGCTTGCCTCAGATTTAACAGCCTTCTTTTCCTCGGCCTTCTCGGCCTTCTTCTCGGCCTTCTTCTCAGCCTTTCCCTTGGCCTTGGGGGTATCGGCCTTCTTCTTAGCAGGAGCGGGGTCTGGGTTTGGCTCGCCAACTTGGGAGAGGAACTTGACAATCTCCTTCTTGTCCATGGCTCCATCATAGACGATAGGCTCCTGACCCTCGCTGGGGATGAGGACCAGAGTAGGAAACTTTTCAATGTTGAACCGCTTGACGGCAGCTGTCTCCTTGTCTCGGATCTGTGCGACGGAAATGACATCGAGGAAATCGATGGCGATGCTTCGGAGCAAGGGAGTGGTGGTGCCCTTGTTGCTGTACAGGATGGCCTTGGGCTTGTCTCCCTTCAGGAAGCCGTCCAGCTCTGTAGACGTGACACGAGTGACGTAGTTGTTGATCTTGGCGGCAACAGCCTGGCTGATGGCGGCGGCGGTACGCTCGCCGTTGTAGTCCTCAACAACGGGTCGGCCGGCCTTTTTGCCAGGTCGAACGATCTTGAGAGTAGGGAAGCCCTGGACGCCCTGCATGGAACAGAACTGCTTGTTCTTCTCCTCGTCGCAGTCAATAGCGGCAACCTTGGCCAGGCCATCGAGGCTCTTGGCGACCTTTTCATAGGCGGGCTGAAGGTTCTTGCAGTGACCACACCACGGAGCATAAAACTCGACAATCTAAAGTGGCGTGTTAGTCGACATGGCAGTGGCGCGGAGGGAGCAGCGGAGAGGGAGCATACGGAGGTGTAGTTGGACTGGGCAATCAGCCTGTCATACGTGGCAGCGTTGAGCTGAAGAACAGGCGAGTTCTTGGTGTACAAGCCAGCCTGGGCAGCCGGCAACGCAGCCAGCGCCGTGAGCGTCATCAAGACGGTGGCGGGGTTATGCATGGTGAGGTTTGGATCAGCGAGACTGACGAGGAAAGTCGAGCGAGGATGAGAGGTTTGATAGAAGAGACAAGAGGCTGAGGCAATGCTCTTATGTCTTCAGGCCATGTGCCACCCAGTCGAGATGCCAGGGTTCAAAGGGTGCAAACTGGCATCTTCGGATCCTCCAAAACGGAAACGAAGGAAAAAGCCACGCTGTGATTCAGCCGGGTTGGAGCTTGAGCCACCCGTGGCGCAAGCTATGCGAGACAACGGAAATCTGGGGAATCGTGGCGCAGCAGCAGCCGCCCAACGACTTACGTCAACAAGGCTGATGTGGGGGTAGACGTAGAACCACCATCATTTCACTCTAGGCACACGACTTGCTCGATAGGCAACGACATTGTATATTCACTCAGAACCGACTGTCGACCGTTGTCCAGATTCTGTTTGTTCACCCGCCCGCCACTGCGACAAGATGGCCGAGCCTCTCCCCGCTGCGCTCAAGATCCCCGAGGTCTCGCGCTTCATCAACCGCGCGAACCAGCTGAGGTCCATCAAGCCAGCCATTGCCTACTGGTGTGAGTGAGCTGCAATCCAGAGGAATCCAGTCGCTTACTGAGTCCAAACAGGCGAGTATCATGCCGTCAACCAGATCGTAGGCAAGAGCCTCCACACCGCCGACGACGACACCTTCAACTACACAAAGACGCTGCTCGAGCGCCTCGAGGAGACCAAGAATGCCCACGCCGACGATGATGCCATTGTGGATAATGACGCAGGCCAGGCCTATGTTGAGCAGTTTGCGCAGCAGACGTTTGATCGCGCCGAGCGCACTCTGCGCGCAAACAAGGTGACAAGGTCAGTTCGCCTCTCCAGCCTTGGTGGCACTACTAACGGCCGCAGACAAACGGCCGACACATTCGACGCCGCCGCGACCTTCTTCGACCTCACGCGCGAGTGGGGCACGCCCGATCCCGAGACGCTGCAGAAGATCAAGTTCGCCAAATGGAACGCCGCGCGCATCCTCAAGGCCATCCGCGAGGGCAAGGACCCCAACGAGTCGAACCCCAAGCCCGTCGAGCCGGAGCCCGAGACGCCGCTCGACCCCAACGACCCCGACGTCCAACAACTCTCCGGCTCTGCGGCCCGCCCCGTGTCGGTGGAGGATGCTCCGGACGCCGGCGAGCCTTCGGGGTTACCTAGCTTTGTCGACCAGCCGCCACAGCCACCTGTCGCTGATCCAGGCTACTTCCCTGCCGCGAGAGCACCGTCTCCTGAGCCATTCATCCCCTCGCCCATGAGCCAGAGTCCTACTCTCGCTGGTCCTGCAGCGCCACCTCCCGTCCAACCAGGAAGTCAGGCCTCTACCCCTGCGTATGGCGGCCCTCCTCAGGAGCCCTTCCACCCAGGAGGCTTCTCTATGCCTCAAATCCCGCCTCAGCAGTCGCCCCAACCGATGATACCTTCTCCTCAATTCGCACCACCTCCTCTGGCTCCGTATGCTGGATCCGACCCATCTGGACCTCCATCCTGGACTACAACGCCAAGCATCCCCCATCCCGCCATGACGAATCCTCCTCCCGCGATACCCCAACCGCCTGCACCAAACTACGCTGCGACCCCTACCTTTACTCCCACCCCGGCTCCTGCACCGATGCCAATGCCTATAAGTGGTTACACGCCAGACCAAAAGCAGATCAACCAGGCGCAGAAACATGCCAAGTGGGCCATTTCGGCGTTGAACTTTGAAGATGTTCCGACTGCAGTCAACGAGCTGCGAAATGCCCTGGCACTTCTAGGTGCACAGTGAGCAGGTTGAGGAGTAATGAGAAACATCTAGAATAAGCAGCGATTTTGCAGCGTCCATGTATCCTGGGCGTTTTAACAGGATTGAACAGAGTTATAACTTATACTATTCGTGTTTAAAGTGAGCATCCTGTACATTGTCCCATGCCTGTCATCAATCATTGCGATAAACACGGTGGCTCTTGCATACTACAAAACAAACCCTTCCTCAAAGTCCTGCATGTGGTTGGAGGGTTTGGCTATTGGAGCGTTGTCATCCTCGTGCATATCATCCGTCCACCCTCTCTCTGGTCCCCATCCGATGAGGCGCTGAGACTTGATCGCGATGTCGATGAGATTGCTCATCATGCCTCCACACTTCCTAACGCCAGTGAAGCCGTCAAACTCGACAATCTGGACCGACGGCAACTCTGCCAGAATGCCAGTTAGGAGGTCACGGCAGAAGCGCCCGTAGAAGTCATCAGGTCGGCGGAATCCGTTGTAGACGGGGTCGCTGGGATCGCATTCCACAAACACCTTGAGTACTTCAACATCGGTGCAGTCCTGCAGTCCTAGCGCAGGGTTGATAATCCATCCCCTAGGCGGAGCATTCCATCCAGGTCCTAGGCGCAACTGCAAGGAGGTGATGTGCCGGCGCTGGTGTTGCTTCATTCTGGCCAGGAGAGGTTTCTTGGACTTGAAGTATTTGCCCGGGTGGATAGGAAAGATGCGGAACGTCTGGGTGCTGTAGAAGAGGTAGGAGGCTTCTTCATATATCTGCTTGCAGACGCGCATGAGGCCGAGTTTCTTGTGGACGCGCTTCGAAACGTCCGGTCCGAGATCCAGCACAGTATCCAAGTAGTATGGGTCGTTGTCTTGGAAGAAGTAGGTATATATATCGATGCGAATTTCCGAGGGTAGCGAAAGGAAGTGGAACGGAGTGGCGGGGACACGCCTCTTGCGTACGAGGGGGATCAGAGGGACGTCCATGGTGAGTGAGGCGATATCGATCTTGTTGACATCATCTTCGGTGACGGGTTTCGCGGAGGTTGCAGTCGGGTTCGATGGTTGGGTCGCCGTAGGCATGGTTATGCGCAACGAGGTGACGGTTCGACCGGCGAGTTTCCCAGTCACCTTTTTGGATGGACGGCGAGGAGGCATGTTGAATGGAGTGACGGTTCAGTCCAGAGGGTGAAAATGGAGCCGAAGAAGCCGGCTACAAGGAGCTCAAGGCGAGTGTCGTGGTCGTAATCAGGGCAATTTGCGGTCTCTAGGGACGAGTATTGTCACGGAGGGAGGTGCCATTGCGAATCGATCGACGAGGACCGCCCTCTAGAATGCAGAGCGCGCGGTAAACATGGCAGGCGTGTGGTAGTTGTGTGTAGGAGGGAGAGTGGGATGTAGCGAAAGAGGCGAAAAGTCGACTCGTTGATATGACTTAGTCAGTCTAGAGTCTGTGTCCGAGGTTCGGTCAAGGGTCCGAGGGGCGAAATGAGGCTGTGAGGGGAATACCGGGTTACAAATGGGTTGTAAATTGTCAAATGACATGCCCAAGTCTTTGCGCCGTTGAATCCTAGTTCACGCTGGTCAAGTCAACTCAGTCATGTCACAGTGCAAGCCAGACTGCGGGGAGTTGTTCGTACGGATTAGCGATTATAGCGACTGTACCGTCTACCTAAGTACCTTGGGTAGCGATTACGCATCACCAGTCCCCCGCCAAACCATGACGCCATCGGCCAATCTAAAGTCCGTGCCTCCTCCGGCTAATCCGCGGGCACCCGAGTTCTTGCCCCAAGCTGCCCACGGCCCGTCCGATTTTTTCGACGACTGACGGCGCGATGCGATGGCGGAGCATCAGGCCAAAGTTGGCTCCTCCACGATCAGGAATTAAACAGCTCGACGCAGCTTCCACGCAGCTCCCACGGCCTAATTGAGTCGAGTTTCGGTCCATTGCAGCGACAGAGGCCGCCGATTGCCCTCGAAACCTCTGCGCTCGCTTCTTTCGTCTCCAGCTGCTGTTCCGTTCAGCCGCACTTTCGACATCCCGCCGCTCTCTCATCCTCCCGCCGCTCCCCCTCACAACCTCGCCATGCTCCCTCGATTAGCCCAGGCCTCGCGCTTGGGCTTGGCGGCTCGTCTGTCTCGCCCCATTGCATCTCCGGCGCTGCAAATTCGTCCTGCGCCAGCTCCCTTTGCCGTCTCGCCGTGGCTCCGAACGTACGCCAGCCGCAAGGGTCCCAAAGATCAACCCCCCGCCGACCCGTCGCAATCCAAACCCGCCAAGCCCGAAGACAACGCCGCCGAGAAGAAAGACGACGAGCAGATTGCCTTTGACAAGCTCCCCGATCTCACCCAGGGCATCCCCTCGACCCTCGAGTACGAATTGGAAGGCAAGGACCCCAAGTCGCAAAAGGCCCTGCAAGAGTCGGACCACGCCGAGTCCTCAGGTGGTGATAAGCGCGAGCGCCCCGAGTACGTCTCAACCAGCGAACGCAACCGCTCATGGTGGACCCGGTTCATGCTCGCCTCCGCCGTGACCGGTGCCGCTGGAGGCTTCCTCTACATGGGCCGAGACTGGGATCCCGTCGAGGCCGAGCGATACGTCAACGTCCCCAATACTCCTGGACCCGTCGGCTGGTGGACTCGAGCCAAGACCCGGATGGGCGATTCCGTCTCCTACTACCAGGAGCCCTCGTTCGAGAAGCTGCTGCCCGACCCCGATGCCAGCTTCGAGCGTCCATACACCCTGTGCATCAGCTTGGATGACCTCCTCGTCCACAGCGAATGGTCCCGCGACCACGGCTGGAGAGTTGCCAAGCGCCCCGGTGTCGACTACTTTATCCGTTACCTCAGCCAGTACTACGAGCTGGTTCTCTTCACCACTGTTCCCTTTGCCACTGCTGAGCCTCTAGTGAGGAAACTCGACCCATTCCGCTTCATCATGTGGCCCCTCTACCGCGAGGCCACCAAGTTCCAGGATGGCGAGATTGTCAAGGTAGGTCTCCTAAATAATTCAGGATGATTGCGAGACTAATTATATAGGACCTCTCTTACCTAAACCGTGACCTCTCCAAGGTCATCATTATCGACACCAATGCCAAGCACGTCCGCAACCAGCCCGAGAACGCAATTGTCCTCAACCCCTGGAAAGGTGACCGCGACGACAAGGACCTCGTCGGCCTCATCCCCTTCCTCGAGTACATTCACACTATGCAATACGCCGATGTCCGCAAGGTTCTCAAGTCCTTTGACGGCCAACATATTCCCACCGAGTTTGCCCGCCGTGAG
This sequence comes from Ilyonectria robusta, assembly GCF_021365365.1. Taxonomy (NCBI): domain Eukaryota; kingdom Fungi; phylum Ascomycota; class Sordariomycetes; order Hypocreales; family Nectriaceae; genus Ilyonectria; species Ilyonectria robusta. Next base: position 330,313 of record NW_025764437.1, on the reverse strand, counting down.
GCCATTGCTCGCAAGGAGTTCCACGCCCGCCAACTTGCCGACAGGTCGAGAAAACACTCCTCTGGTGTCGGTGCCTTGGGTAGCATGCTCGGTCTCAACCCCAGCAACATGAGCATGACCGTGTCACCGGACGGTGAGCAGAACCCCAGCGAGGCTTTCGCCCAGGGCAAGATGTTGCAGGACATTGCCCGCGAGCGTGGCCAGAGGAACTACGAGCTCCTCGAGAGGGAGATTCGTGAAAATGGTGAAAAGTGGCTCAAGGAGGAGGCCGAAATGATGGAAAAGGCCCAGAAAGAGGCCATGAGCTCCATGATGGGTTCGTTCTCGGGCATGTTTGGTGGCGCTCCCGAGGGCCCCGAGAAGAAGCCGTAAGGCTGTCAAGGCAAAATCTCCACTAATTAATGTTTTGTAATTGTACCAGCGGGCTTTGGACGACGGACATCAACTCAGATTGGGATGGCTCCGCGTATAGACTCGGCATTGCAGGGGTTGGGCTGGGGTCATGTTTGACATGTAAAGATGTGTGAGAGGCTTGTATATTAGGTGTAACTATGGCCTGGTGTAAAACGACAAACAAAACAACAACACAATCATGTCTAGTTCCGTGACCCTGTCACTTACATGAACTGAGGACAGGAAGGAGAGCAGTTGCAAGGTCAGTTTGTCGGGTAGCTTGAGTAAACTGGCTCAAGGTTGACAAAACCTGCAGTTTGGGTTTGTAACGCACTGATAAAACCTATCCGGTGTAAGTCAAGCACCAATATACGAACAATAACGTACTCGTCGCTTTCCTTGTCCTCGATCCTCGAGCAATCGCACGCAATATCGCACGTCGGCATGGGAGGCAGCGAAGTCTCCGTCTGCGCTGGCATCGTCACAATTATGACCAGCACCGACCCGTCCGTCCTGGTCTCCGTGTACGTCCCCGGCGGCATGGTGCGGTAGTCGGTGGTCATTGGGGCGGACGTGGTCGTGTCGCTGAGGAGCCATTGGTCGTCGGGTTTGTTGACTTCGTCGTTTGAAGGAGCGGCTGCTGTGAGGGTTGTCATGATGACGAGGACGAGGAAGCGGAGGCAGGGCATGGCGAATAAATTGCGAGAGGTGTTAACAAGATGAGACTCAGCCATTCATGGCATATCCGGTCGACGGCTTAAATACCCTCCCCGTCGCACTTGAGCCTTGTGAGCCTCACAAAAGTCCTCTAGGCAACCGGCTTGTTGTTCGCATCCATCGCCGTTGTAGGATTTCTCCATGCTGCAAATCGGCAAACATGGTGGAAGCAATCCGTGTCATGCAGCACTGGCAGCTTGTGGTACGAGAGCGACAAGGCAACAGTTGTACAAAGATCCAGCAGGCGAGATAGCACGCGGTGCACTCCAGCATAGCATCGGAATGTAGAATGCGCAATGCTCAAGTCGACAAAGTCTCAGTTATGCTGAAGTGAATCCTCGCCCATTCATCAAGTTAAACAACATCATGTCTTCTATACTAAATCATATTCCATAACACGTCCAGAGCCAACAACATGCTAGCCTCCCATATGCAAAATTATACAAGTCCTTTCCTCTATCCAATTATTGCGTCCCGTGCCGAGGCTTCCCATTCACCGCAGGCGCATTCACCTGGCGTCCCACCACATAGTTGTAAGCACAAGACACGCCGTGGTAAAACTTGGTATCAACATCAACGCCAGACCCAACAAGCACCGTGGCAACAGCGTACGCAACCACCCATAATAGTACAATAAAATCCACAATGTGTACAAACCACCAGAAGTGCTGCGTGCCCAGCGGACACTCGGCGTACTCGAACCGCCACTCCCACGCCTCGTGGTCGAACCACAGGCTGAGCAGGCCGGCGTTGCCGCCAAAGTCGCCCATCATGCTGCGGACGGTGATTTCGCGTCGGCCCGGGATGCCCTCGCTTCCGAAGATGCCCTTGGCTTGTGCGTCGGCCCATCGCGCCACCTCCCAGGAGCGGTCGGCCGGATCCGTGCCGTTTGTTTGGTTGATGAAGTGGTACGTATCACATCCTTCGTGATCGTGTCCGTTGAGCATGACGCCCGGCCGGCCGCGACCACCGCCAGCGGCAGTTGTTCGCGCGCTCATTCCCCACATTCCTTCGAGGAAGCCTTTGCTGGCGTCGGCGCTCAGCTGGTTCTGCTCCTTCAAACCGCTTCCTTCCGACTGAGAGTAGAAGTCGAAGAAGGGGGCATCGACACATATCCCGGCCTCTTTGTACAGCGGGATGTGGGTCAGGATAATGGTAAAGTGCCCTTGGTAATTCACGGAGCTGGACGTCTGGATGACGTTGTTGATAAAGTTGTAGGTGGAGTCCTGGAGAACGCTGGAGTTGGCGGGAGTGTCCAAGTTCATGTCGTTGACAACCACGATCCTGAGTTCCGGGCTGACGCGGCTCGAGTCGGGGTTGGAGTCGGCGTCATAGATGGTGGCCTGCTTTTCGGCAGTGACGGGGAGCTCGAAGCGGAGCTCATAATTGACCTTGCCAAACTCGCGCTCAAATCTCTCCAGACGCTCCTCGGTCAGGTCACCAGCATATCCGACGTCGTGATTCCCGACCACATTCAGTAGTCGCTTGGCCCAGACCTTTTCTTCTTCGCTCCCGTCCAACATGCCCGACAGTGTGTACTCTTTTGTAGGGAATTTCGCCAGCTCGTCCGGCAGCCTCTCGGCTCCCTTGAAGGATCTGTCCCAGAACCGACGGCTCCGCCTTTTGAACTCGGCATCGTCAATCCACTGGCTCCCGAGAAGGTCACCAAGAACAGTAACGTGCGTCGGCACAGACCACCAGTGAAGCGTACGGTATATGTGCGCGAGGTAAAAGTCGTTTCCGAACAGGTCGAATCGCTTGCGCTGGGACTCGAGGAAGTAGAAGACGTCTTCGAAAACGACGTCGACGAGGTCATGCACAATCCGACGGACTCGTTCTCGAAGGGAGTCGTGTCTGGTCTGGAACGTGATATGTCTGGCGATGCTCTTGACGTGAGGGAAAGTGCCGAGGTAGTTTGTCGGGATGGAAGTGTCGCCTTCGAGCTGCGGATCGCCGAGGGCAAGGAGTCGAAAGGGAGCCAGCTTTGCGCGGTCCTCTGCGGTCAAGTTCGTCCTCGACGCAGGCCAATGCAGCTTCTTGGTCAAATCGTAGGCATCCTGGCTGGAACCCGACTCGATGGGGAATGCGCAGCCCTGGAAGATGGGGAACAGGTACAAGTAGATGGTGATGGCGACCGCCAGCGGCACCACTAGGCGCAGGCCATGGCGGAGGAAGGCCACGACTGACATGTAGCCGACTGCATGTGCAACACGCCGACAGCAGGATTCGAGAGGAGTCGTGGGACTTTGGGGATTAAGTGGCGACAAAGGAGAAGAGAAGAAGAGTGGGAAAGGGGTTGAGTGAAGCAATCGTCAAAATACCCCTGTAATCCGAGGACCCTTAACGCGTCAGGCTTGACCGTCAAACCGTGCAGGGGCATGACCCACCCGCTTAGTCAGGCGCCAGATGTTCTTGTTCCAACGTCTATACAGGATGAGGGATGAGTATTGAGTTGACTCTTGTTCAAGTAATATTTAATTATTTATACTAGTAGAATTAATTTAAATAGTTAATTTGCGTTGGATAATTCCTACGTTTGAGACTGGCTTTTAGAACTGTTATGTTCTTGGTTCAAAACTGGCAGCACTAACATATATCTGTCGCCAATTCCAAGTCTTTCTAAAATAAGCTGTCTGGTAGAATATCCCATGAGTTTCGTGCTCTGTGAAGGTCAGAACACTGATGGAGCTAATGAGGGTCGTGGTTTCAATGTTTGACTGAATTTTCGTTCCAGACTCTCTACTTGGTTCAAATTAGACTCTTGTGCATATGCTTCGCAGAAATCTTCCTCAGCCACGTTTATGCAGGGGTATATTCGCCTAGATATGTCTATCAAACCTCCGTGGACTGAGAAGCGAGCTATTCAGAGTCTGTCTTGTCCAGTGCATCCCCAAGCCATCGCCACAACCTCTTGTCCGCCACAAAATTCGGATTCATTTCCGACATCAGCATCAGCTTTCTCGCAACGGCACTCCTCTCAGTCTCCATCTTAAGACCGTCTTCCTCCTCCTCAGACTCGTCCTCCTCAGATTCGTCCCCCTCAGATTCGTCCCTCTCGGCATCCTCCTGCAACTTAGCCAGCAGTTTTCTCCCATGCTCTTGCATGCTCCTCTCGTGAAACGTCCGGGGAATATCGTCAGATCCGTCCTCGTGCGCGAGCTCGAACAACCTTTTAAAGAGCGTGTAATCTTGGGTAGAGAGCAGTCGCACCAACCGAGAGAAACGCCACATCATCTCACCTTTCACCCACAGCTCTGGTTCGATCGTTTTGCCTCCCTGCCCGAAGCCTGCTCTGAAGGCAGCAACAAGCGATTCTCCCGGTGGTGAGGTTGAGCCGCTGAGGCCCGGAGTGGCGAGCAGCTCGGATAGAGGGCCTGCGCACGCGGAACCCCAATCGATGATGGATGTCACGTTGAAGTTTTCATCCACAAATATATTGCCGCTGTGAAGGTCGGGGTGGCAAGGGACAAATCCCCGACTCTGAGAGGCGTGAGAGGTAAGAGAAGGGATCATCTCGCGCAGGAACTCGCCGGCGAGACAGTATGATAGGCGATTTTTTCTGCCTTCGGCTCCCTCCCCAAGCAGGTAAAAATCTTGCCACCTGTCTACTGCTGCTTTGTAACTGGCCCAGTCACGGTACTCGAAAGCATCAGGGATCGGCGCAAAAAAGTTGTGGGGGCTGAGTCGAAGCTCTTTGGCGTGAGACACAAACGCTGATATCAGAGAGCTCAAGTACTGGCTCTCTTGGTCAAAGGGACCTCGGTCGATGCCTTCAAGCGTATCCCTCTTTTCCCAGAGGAGCGATGGGTTCAGGCACTCGCCAACAGAGCAGTCGCTGCTACCGTCTTCGGCTTCGAATAATGACCCAATCTTGTCAAAATGAATCTCCGACAGTAACGACATGATGCTTCCGAGTTGGCCCATTATCTTCTCTCGGTCCGGGTCTGCCAGGGGCAGGAGTGGGATCCGCAGCGTATAGCCCGGTATTCGAAATGCCTCGGACCAGTCGTACTCGGAAAGGGCGCGGCCGGAGGCCTTGCTCATGAGAATATAAGGCACCCCAATCTCGCTGTCGTGAGAGCCACTAGTTTTGACAAGTCAGTCATCAGAAACAATGGCAAAGACGGTATACCGTATATCTGTTAGCTAACCTGAAGGAGTAGACTTCTGGGACCGGGACCGAGCTGTGCTTCCCAAGATACTTCAAGGTAGAAGCTCACTGATGGTCATCTTGTAATGAGATTCGGTTTTGATGCTCATGCTACGGCGCGGGGAGCGAAAGACCCATTCAATCCCATCGTCAAAGGTGATGAAGATGACCCAATTCAAACTTCCGGCTTTCGGTCTCTTTGACACGTCTGCGGTGCATGGCCGGCCGCCTCGAAGTTGTGTAGCAAGAGAAAGAAGTGCATCGAGGTTGAATTTGGCGAATGCGAAAATCCTCTCGCGCCTTTCTGGCACGTCGCCCATGATGTGGAGAGTGGACTGAACGGCCTACGAACTGGTTTTAGGGGGACATCCAACCAACAACCAACATGGCGTAGCAATAACCCAAGTCCAAAAAGAGAGCAGAGTTGCTTGTCTTGCTACCTGGGCGCCTCGGGGCCGCCTCGTGGCTGGGACAGCCTAATCAGCAGGGCAGCCCGGGGGGCGTTAGCCAGCGGCTTGCTGGAATGGCTGGGCTTTGAATGCCTCCGTAAGCCCGTTGCAAGCAGCGCTTGCTCGTTATCTAGGCTCGGTCACCTTCATGGGAGAGTCGGCGAGGGCGAGGGCGCATCTCGGTGTTGTCGCTGAGTTCACAGTACTGTGCGAGATACCTGTGAGGCTGTGGTCCCTTGTGCAGGTACTTCCGACCAGAAAACGGGGCTCAACTGTAGGCCCAAAACGTGGCCAGCCAACACCAACACTTGTATTCTTTCTATAATCCCAGGACGAATAATCTCATTTCCAGGGGGTGTGCTTATGTTGCATTTTAGTCAAGTTGAACTGACTTCTATTTTATCCCCCAGGTCGATGCATCCATCAAGGTCTCTATGACTCGAGTGAAATCGGCAGACATGTCTCAGTGCGTTCACAGCAACTGACGCCAGCGAAGATGCAAAGGCCCCTCTCCATGTCAGAATAAAATGCCCATTATGACCTGAGTTCTCCAACCGCTGCCAACTTGGATTAAAACGTCTCTTTATAGACCAATTAACATGTACAAGACCCTCACTGCTCATACATGTCCTCATCCTCTCGAGGCCACTCCACCTCAAACTCAGCCTCGTCATCCTCATCCTCCACAAACGCAAATGCGACCAGGCTGTTATTCTTCAAGCCCAGCTTCGTCGGCGTGCTCTCGCCATTTTTGTGGTTCAGCTTCTTCCAACCCCGCGTCGGGTCGTTGGGGACGGTGAGAACTCCATAGGCAACGACGGCATCGGTTGCCTCGGGGACAGGCGTGGTCTTGGGAGGTGCAATCGACGTTGTCAAGCCGCCGGGGTATCTCTCTTGCAATGTCTCCAGAAGCTGGGTTGTGATGGCGCTGAAGGGCGCAAGAGCGTCGACAAAGAGGTAGATGGTGTGAATGCCGTGCCTGAAGCGCACCGAGATGTGGGTGTCGTCGAGCTCAGACTATATCACGTCAGCCAATTGTAAGTTAATTAATAGCCGAGGGGTTGATTCCAGTTTGTTCGTACCATCTTGACGATATGTGTGCTTGATGATGCCGCACCCTGGGCTTGGAGGGGCACACTCGCGAAGAGTTGTTCGCGAGATCACGTGATAGCGCGTAGAGGAGGACAGTGAAATGACCCAGAACTCGGTTTCAAATCAGGCTTATGAATAATTATCCTCAAGTTAAGCCTAGATATGTGCCATGAATTGAGCCAGTTCATGCAACGTAAAGAGAGTCGATCCCAGCTTCTGTAGGTAGACATGGGCCGTGTGAATGGACCGTGTGTCTACGTTACCACACTGTTCCGATATCGAAAGACTGCAGCTTTTCACATGGACACAGCTCCCAGCTCGACCAGCAATATATTACGAGCTCAACCACCCGCGACGTCCGAATCTCGCTGGCCACCGCATCTCCGGCGTCAACTCCCTGGCTCGACGCAAAACGACCTGCCCTGGACGCCCGCGTGACCAGGCCCCCACCGAAGCTGTCCGAACACCCGTCCACGATGCCCGCAACAACCGACTCTCCCCCTACCCCGACCGGCCCGGCTCTCACTGCCACGATGACGGTGCATGCCCCGGCGGATGCTCCAGAAGCGTTCCCGCATGATGCTTTCCCACGGTTGTCCATCGCGACGCCGACCCGGCTCATGATGGGCACCATCTCGTCGGCGCTGCTGGGACTCGGGCTCGGCGCCACGCAGGGCGGCCAGATGGCGCAACTGCGGTTCCGAGCTGAGCACGCTCACAAGATGCCCGACTCGACGGCTGGCTGGTACTTTTATCACAAGTCCAAAAACTACCACGCCATGCAGGGCGGTATCCGTGAGGGCTTCCGCATGGCCTTTAAGACGAGCTTCTGGACTTTGGTGGCATTGTCACTGGAGAGTACTGTGGACAGGTGCCGTGGGTCTAGCGACATGTTTTCAACGACAATTGCGACTTTGACGGTTGCAGGAGCATTTTCCCTTTGGCGTAAGTGATGTTGCTGTTCTCGGTTTGGTTCGGTTCCTTTCTTCCTGTCCTGCTCCGTTCTAGGGCTACGTTCTAGATACCGGAGTGGAAAGCAACGGGTAGATATTGCATGCAAGTGGACCATTGCTAACAAGCGCCGATACTCGGCGTCGCATCCAGATCGGCTCTCTATGACAGCAGCAGCGCGGACGGCCAGACTGGGCCTCATGTTTGGGCTTGCGTATGGCGGCGTCCAGGACCTCGTGGGCTTAGCCCGAGGCAGACCGATCGGTTACGTCGATTTTATCAAGCGCCGTAGTGGACGGACGGCTGCGTCCCACAAAGACGCCCTCGACAGCCAACCAGCGGTGTGAAGTGGTCGGCGGCGGTGGAGACTGAGGCCAGACGCATCTCGCACCCGCGCCGATGCCATCCGCGCTCAAGTGACCGCACGATACGCTGCGCGCGGTGGCCCTACTTTTATTTGTCTTGTGTAAAGCAATCCCGGCGGCCGGCGGCGGACCATTAAACGGGTCATGCTGAGGGTCCCTGTCTAGTCGAGTTCGGCCCAGGTCCAGCGCAGTGGCCCGGTCCAGCGCAGAGCCCCATCTCCATCTCGGCACAGCGAGTCGTGAGCATCTGCCGGGAGCAATCAGCCGCAAGGTGTTGTCTGACGAGCTGCAGGATGGACACTGCAACGGAACTACAAATCTCCACAGCGCACCCCTACCCCAATGTCGAATGCCAATGCCAGTACCATGCCACCGTCGCTCTCCGTCACTCGTCAATCATCAACGTGGTGACATGATGGCATCTGCAGGCTGCGCAATCGGACTACAACGCCTGCAACCGGCCGAGAGAAGTCTCCGGCTCAATGCACAACAACCCAATCACCACCTGCATTCCTTTCCTCAGTGGTTCATTGCTGATTTCTGCGCTGTGGGGGGAGTCAATTCGGGGGTTATCTCGAGACCAGGTCTCAATCCCCCACGACGGCTACACTCGGCCCTCACACCAACGCCCCAGTAGCCCGCTTCTACTTGCCAGGGTGGCCACGTGACGGCGATAAGCTCAATTAGGTGCTGGAATCCCTCCCCTTAGCATCACACGCGATCGTTTGGCGTCGGCCATTGCGGTGGCCCTTGCGGGAGGCGGGGAAAAGCGTCTGGCTTACTGATTCAATTGCTTGGGTGCGTGCGGCTTAGCGGAGGCGGAGACCGGAGAGGCGACGAGTGGAGGAGCGATGAATTGGCTGCTCTGATAGCGGCGCCACCGAGCTTGGCCGTTGCCCGTTACCCGGATGATAGAGACGCAAGAGATACAGATATAAGGACGTCCCCGTTGGCTGGTGTGTAGTGTGCATGCTCTATCGTGGTTATCTTTGATATCTATCTAAGCTCGTCCATTCCTCACTCTCCCTAGAGACGATAGCTTCACTTATCAACGTCATCACTCCCAGCTTATATACACAACACCACCACAACACCACCACACCACACACCACACCACACAACACACCACATACCCAGATAAACACAAACACACTTCCCTACAACTCTCTCACATCTCTCTCACTCTCTCATAACCTCCAAAATGAGCTTGGCCCGTGGCCGAGGGTGCCGGCCCCTCCGCTTGGCCGCCTCCCCTTACAACATCATCGGCTCCTCACCCGCCTCCATCTCCATCCTCAGACTGCGGCCCTGCCTCGCGACACCCTCACGCCGCCGCATCCACTCGTCGCAAAAGCGCACCTCCACCATCGCAGACCACCCCATCCCGGACCCCCTCCCTCCCACCATGGGCACCGGCCGCGCGCCGCTGGCCGTCCTCTCGCTGACCATGGTGCTGCGCTCGCTGGCCACGACCGTCGTGTCGTCGTCGCCCATCCTGCTGCCGCCGTCGCTGCGCATCATGGCCCTGCTGGCCAACTCGTCGAACCCCGTCCTCAACCCAGACAAGAATCCCCTTTTGCGCTTCTTCCTCAAAAAGACCTTTTACGCCCAGTTCTGCGCTGGCGAAAACGCCCCCGAGGTTCGCCAAACCATTTCCGGCCTCAAGAACATTGGCTTCACCGGCGTCATTCTGTGCTACGCCAAGGAGGTCGTCTTGACTAGCGACCAGGCCAAGGCCCTGGGCGACCCTACCAAGGAGACCAAGGAGGCCATCGACAACGAGATTCGCCCCTGGGCCGAGGGCACGCTGGAGACAGTCCGCCTGGTCCAGCCCGGCGACTACGTTGCGCTCAAGTAAGAACATTCCATGCCCATTGCTAGCTCAAACTAACATCACCCAGGTTCACAGGTGCCGGCAGCCTAGCTCTCGGCCAGCTCAAGGCCCGCCTCGCCGCCTCTCCCACTCTCTACAAGTCCATCGATGACATCTGCCAGCTCGCCCAGCAGCGCGGCGTGCGGCTGCTGTTCGACGCCGAGCAGGACATGCTCCAGGACGGCATCGACGACTGGACCATCGAGTTCGCCCGCAAGTACAACAGCGGCGTCAACGACCCCGTCATATACGGCACCTACCAGGCGTACAAGAAGTGCGCCCCCGAGGTGCTCTCCAAGCACCTTGCTCTGGCGCAAAAGGACAAGTTCTCGCTGGGCGTCAAGCTGGTCCGCGGTGCCTACCTGGGCTCCGATCCCCGCCACCTCTTCCACGACACCAAGGAGGACACCGACGTGTGCTATGACAAGCTCGCCGCCAGCGTCCTGACGCGCCAGTGGAGCAGCAGCGTCAAGGGCGAGGGCGTGTACCCGCCTTCCAGCCTGATGATTGCCTCGCACAACGCAGAGTCGGTGCGCCGTGCCCGCGCCATCTGCGATGCCGGGACGGCCAAGTCGGACGTCTCGTTTGCCCAACTCCAGGGCATGGCCGACGAGGTGAGCTGCGAGCTGGTCGAGGCTGGCCAGGCCGCGCGCGAGGAAAAGGGCCACAAGGCGCCGGCTCTGCCCGCCTACAAGTACCTGGTCTGGGGAACGACCGGCGAGTGCATGAAGTACCTGCTCCGTCGGGCGCAGGAGAACAAGGACGCCGTGCAGCGAACGCGGGACAGCCGAGACGCCATGTGGACCGAGTTGGTCCGACGGTGTAAGAGCGTGGTCGGTATGGCGTGATTAAAGACAAAAAGGAAAAAGGCATTGATGATAATGAATTCCATCATGGGTAGCGATTCTGGGAGTCTGGTGATTTAGATCATATAGTAGAGCAGGATGCATAGATGAAGACAAGGCTTACGTTGTTCCTTGAATTGGCCTGATCTGGCCTGGTTTGACCCATTTGACCCATTTGCCCTTGATTTGCCCTCTTGGTCCTGACTGTCCCTGATCTATTCTTTGATCTTTTACTTGAATTTCCAGCGCCTTGGTTAGGTGTGCCGGTTCATACTCCGCGCAAGGCCATCCCCCCCATGACCAACATTTCCATCTCCTTCTGCTTCAGCTTCTCATCTCTAATATCGTCAAGCCATTTAAGACCGTTGAGCTTGTAGTACTTGCGCACTTTGGCAAGGTCCGTCACGGCGGAAATGTTGTCGTCTGTGAGATCCAAAGCTTCGCCTTCGACATTGGCTTTCAAGTGTTCCCAGATCTGCTCGCTGTTGAGGGGCGGAGTACCGTCTTCGGCCGGGAATGTGATTTTGATAGCGATGAGGTCTTTTGTGGACGGGGAAATACCGAAGCGGCGGTATGACTCGGTAATCTGGGACATCAATCAGCTCAGGGTGGCTTGACAGTGGGGTGTCGTACATTGCTAGACGAGTTGAGAGCTACCACAACCTCCGAGTGGACATTGGGGGTCTTGAGCGTGCCATTTACTGCGTTGACCGCTGCCTTAAATACAGCCGAGAGAAGTTGAAGTCGTGACACAACCTATAGAATTATCTGAGACCTTGTTCCGTGGCTAGTGCTTGGTCGGAACTAACGATAGAGGCATCGACGAGACCGTACTCGAAATCCCCGTTCCTTGAGAGAAGTTGCTGATGCAGGAACGGCGCGTTCTTGACGTCACGGAAGAGAACGGCGTGGACCTTGTATGAGGAGGGGAGATGCTCGAGGGTGATAGTTTCGAGAGACATGGTTTGGTCGCCAGCGCAACTCGGAGCGCAGTCGGAGCTAGAATGCCGATAGAAGCAGTGGATCCTCGGAGAAGGCGACGGCAGTTCAGGGTGCTGGAAAGTGTCGTGACTGCGCGCTCGCTTGTCGTCGGTCGTTGTCGATTGTCGCAAATCGAGATGTAGAGTGGTTGTGCAGGTCATGGTGTGGAGGGGTAAGATCATGGTGGAGGCTTTGGCGGGGCATGTCGCACAGTCAACTGACATGCTCGACACTGTACGAGATGGAGGCTGACAGGCCTCGTGGTACCCTGGTCTGTCAACCGAAGCTGATGTCGGGCTGAAATGCAGGTCTCTAATTAATGCGACAACTCGGCTGGTAGAGATAAGGCTGGCATGGTAACGATGAGGTATTATTTGGCAGCAGTCACTAACTAGTCTCTATCGCAGCCAGGTACTCATCAAGCCAACCTCAGACCAAGCCCACATTCTCAGAGTCGAGACCGGGTCAACACTTCAAGGCGATTCATCAGAGACATTTACCGGATCTTACGGCTCACCCGGCCATCTGGACAGGGCGTGAGGCCTTTGTTAGGAAGCTTTCAACTAGACGCGGCCCAAGGTTTCCAGGCACGGGAACACGGGAACGCGATCTGCGTCGGTAGTCGGCAACGCAAGTAATTAAAATGCGCAGCGAGGTGTGCTAAGGTGTGCCAAGGTGTGCTATAGGCGAAGGGGAGGTAGGGCTGAGCTGCACCATGGCATGCACCATCCATCCACAGGGTCGGGTCAGCACAAATGGTGCCGTGTGCCTGGAAATCGGGCCAGGCGGGTCACATTGTTCTCTCCAGACATTGGGACAGTGACAGTATCTATTCGGCTTTTAGGGCTTCTTCCTTGGGACTAGTCATGTGGAAACATACGTGGCCGTACTCGTCTCATTGTACGTAGTCTGTATATCCATCCTCGGTTCCAAGGTTGAATGATTGGTCCCCGGCTCAAGACCTCAGACCACGTACCTGGTATCCTTTCAGTCGATAGAGTTCCAACGGAACCTCCGACCTCGTATCCCAACGCCACAAAGTCATCGTACCGACATTTTACACCTACACTTTTGCAATCGCTGGGTGTGGCTTGCCTGTCAGCTGCCACTGCATGATCCCTCCTGTTGCCTGCATGCATATGCATCAAGTCGCCCCCTCCGGACAGTTCAACTCTGGGTCGGGGAACCACATGTCGCGTGTGAATGAGCGTGCCAAGTTGAAGAGACTCTGGGCTCGCATGCTACGTGCTGATACTAGTCCTCGGCGCTTCTCGAAGCCATGGCCGTCGGTTCTCTCGGTCCTTTCTTCCATGCACGCTCATGGCGGTTCCGGCTCCGGGAGGTCTCTCTCACCTCTTCGGAGGGCGGACTTACCGAACAACAATAGCAACCTGGATGGTAGACGGAGATTTCATCGCCAAGTCCGAGGATGCACAGTTTGAAGCAGTATATAGGTTGGAGGCGAGGTTGAAATGGAGGGGAGTTGAATCAGACCATGACGAGTCACTATACCACGACTCAAACAGACTCGAACAAGCACAAACAAGCACGCAAACAAACTCGAATCATTCACCACTCACATATTATTCTTTTTGGGTAAACCCAGTTTCCTCTTCTGGCCTTTTGCATTTGGTCCGAAAGATTGCAGAAAGCATCGCTCGTGGGTGAGTCGGTCTCGACCATCCAGACCATCCAGACTCCCTACTGACGATCGAGGCCCCAAGCCCGCGCCACCAAAGACGCAGCCCAGTGGCAGCCGCAGCGCAGCCGCAGCGCCGCAGAGCAGAGGCCGCCTCCCCGGACCCCAGCGCCCAGGCCACAGCCCGCGACGCCCAGGTTCACTGCCAGGCCACTAATGCACAGCCCATTCCCCGCTGGGCCCGCCCCCTGTACGCGCACAGTGCCCCCACTACCCGCCTGCTACGGTAGGGCGTCAGGGAGCTGGTTCGACGGCCACAGGCAAGGCGACGGCGACATGATGGAGGCCTTGGTCGCCCAGCGCAGCCTCAGCTTCCCGTTTGCGAACTTGACGTCGACATCGCAGCAGCAGCCGCAGACTCAGTTGCAGGCGCAGACGCAGACGCACTCGCAGATGAATCCGCTGCAGACGCCCTCGCAACCGCATCCGCAATCGCATCAGCACCTACAGCTACAACCCCCCGGCTGGACGCTCCCCTGCTCCTGGCCCGTCGCCCCGTCGCCCTGTACCGCTGCATGGGCCCCGGACTCTCGCAGCCTACGCCCTGTGAGAGCTGCGACCCGACCCTCTGGGCAGCGCCCGCGCCAGCAGCCCGCCCCCGTCGCCGTCCCAGCGCCCGCGTCAGTGCCAAAGCCCACGTCCAGCACCATCCGCAGTCCGTCCTCAACCTCGCCCGCGTCCTCCAGGTCGTCCACCTCCTCCTCCGCTTCCGCCTCCGCCTCCGTCTCGTCCAGGGACATCTCTCCGCGCTCAAAGCCCAAGATGCCTGGACGGCCGGTCAAGCGGCCGGCCGGCAGCGGCGACGACGAGAGCCCCGGCCACGGTCACGGCCCCGGCCCCGGCTCCAAGGTCAAGCTGCCGCGACTGGAGCGTGGCCCGGACGACTTCTCCAGCGTCGTCAAGAACCGCCTCCAGTCGTACACGCGCACCGGTCAGGCTTGCGACAGATGCAAGGTGAGCAGCCGTCCAATTTCTGTCCACTGTCCTTCCGTCCACTGTCGACCAAATGCTGACTGCGCCCCCAACAGGTCCGCAAGATTCGATGCGACGCCCTCCCCGAAGGCTGCTCCCACTGCACCAACCAGAGCCTCGAGTGCTACGTGACCGACCGCGTCACAGGCCGCACCGAACGCAGAGGCTACATGCAGGAGCTCGAGAGGGAAAAGACCGACATGCTCACCCACATCCGCGACCTCGAACGCCTGCTGGGCGACAACGGCGTCGAGGTCCAGCCCTGGCAGTGGTCGCCCTTCGCCCAGTATCCTCCTGGCGTCACCTTTGACAACCTAGGCAACCCGGTCCAGGACCCCAACTCGCCCGATTCATGGACTCAATTCGGTACCGCCTGGGTCAAGAATTCCGCGCCGAAGCCTGCCGTCGCCCACACCTTCCCCCGCACACTACTCGAGTCCCGTCGCGGCGAAGGACATTTGGGAGTGAGAGGCGACGACAGTGCGCCCTTGAGCTCCATCAAAGGCACCCAGTTGTCCATCCTAGGAACCACCGTCGACCTCGTCTCGTTCGAGGCGCCCGATATGGACGAGCCCCCAGCCGACGCCAAAGCTGCAGCGCCGCTCTACAACAAGTCCACCCAGGCCTTCCTCCAGTCGACCATGAACAGAAATCCCCCTCTACAAGTCGACCTTCCGTCTCGAGAAGATGCCTTTACCTACTCGGAGTGGTACTTCATGACCATTTCTGCATTCCTTCCACTCCTCCACAAGCCATCCTTTCTACAATTAGTATGACCCCCACGCAGCAAATCGGACCATGCTAACCTCAACAGTTGACGAGACTATACGATGAGCCTGGCTTTCAACCCTCCATTTCCGAGCTCGTTCTCGTACACATGGTTTTTGCCATCATCTTCTTTCATTATGGTGTGCGCAATTGGCAAAAGGCCGACCAACGCGCTCACCTCAACGAAATGTCCAACAAGCACTACCATTTCGCCCTCAGCAAATTCTTTGAGCTCACCTGCGTTCCTGACCTTACCTCTGTCCAGGCCATGGCTTTGATATCAGTCCATGCCCGCGCCTTTCCCAAGCCTGGCGCTGCATCTATTGTCGTCAACCACGCCTTGCACCGCGCTCTCGAGTTGAACCTACACCGCGAGTCAAGACTACCGGGAGAGGAAACAAACCTCAACCACGAGTTGCGCAAGAGGGCCTGGTGGGTCATTTTGACCATCTACATTGCCATCAACGGCCGCCGCGGACTTCCAATGCCCATCACCGTCGAGGAGTTTGACGTCGGGTTCCCCGAGCCCATCGCCGATGAGCTTCTCAGCGAGGAAGGTGTGGACAGATCCCGCACTGTACCATGTGCGTACGAAGTCGGCATCCACAGTTTCAAGATTGTCCCGATTTTGATGGAGATGTACTCCAACATTTACAGCGTTCGACGGGACACCAAAAACTACGTCAACATTGTAAACGCTCTAGAAGCCCAGGTCAAAAACTGGGATGATGAGCTCCCAGGACACTTGAAGCTTGGCCACGCAGAGCAGACCGAGCACAATCACATGGCTGCCCTCTACATCAGGTCGTTTCTCCTCGAGTTCCGCCTGTTGCTTCGCCATCCTTCAGTCGGCATGACGACGGACAAGAAGATGATGGCGGAGAATACTCGCATCTGCGAAGACGTTGCGCGAGAGATGCTCCAAGTTCAACTGGAGATTCAAAGAGTCAAGTGTCTGGACACTACGTGGTATCAAATGTCCATGTACGCAGCTTCCATCTTCTCCATGCTAGTCGCCCACTGGGAGCGACGATTCGAGACGACCCCTGAGGCGATTGCTGTGTTGAAGGGAGAGATGAAAAGCTGGCTCGGAATTCTCGAAGAGACCGGATCACTATTAGGTACGTGGTACAATTCACATGATATCTCATCGCTAACATGCTCAGGCTCGGGACCACGAATCAGTACCGAGATTGGACAGATTATCGACCGTACCATTGAATGGATCGAGCACGATATGCGCAAGGGGAGCAAGCCTCCACTCCCTACGCCGGCTCCTTCAACAGAGGTTAAATCGGAACAGCCTCCTACCTACCAAGTCCCTGAAGTCGCTGTACCGCCGACGGTACCAGCACCGACGCCAAATGGGACCACGCAGCCTGAAGTCCCACCTAAGGGCTTCTACCAAGAGCCGAATATGAACGGCCAGACGCCATACACGCCGATTGCATTTGGCGAACAGGCGCAGACTACCATCCCTCCATCCACCTACGAAGCTGAAGCTGCTGCCATGTTCTTCAACCAATCGGCCCAAGCAGGTGCCGCTGCAGTCGTGACAGCAGTCCAGGACGTATCGGCTACACAGTCGAATCCCCTGATTGCTTTTGCCTCTCAAGCAACTCAACATGTTGCAGACCAACCTCCAGCAGAAATGCTCTGGCAGAGCCGGGGAAATACCTGGCATGACTGGACAGCTGCGCTCGCAGACACTCAAGAGCGATACAGCGCCACAGCTCTCTTGACGCTCGGGGGTGGTCCACGAGACCCTGTTGCCGTCTCAGGTGTCCAAGACGCGCCTGGACTAGCAACAAACATGAATGGCGTTCAACCTGGGGGCTCATGGCCATTGATGCTGTTTGATAATGTAGCACCCAATGGGTCTTGATTTTCTTTGTCACGAATGACTCACCTTTAGCATCATGGGCGTTATGGTAGGCGCTCCAAGGTACACATGGGATCGGTTACGGCTATTGGTTTTGACGGCATGAGCCGCGGTTGAGCGGGATGCTTATGAGGACAAACAGCATTGTACGTATGTATATGAGTATGTGAGCCATCTGCGTATGGTTAATGTTGGGAGGGAATCCCAACGTCACGACTAGTGACATCTAAGATAGAATAATTGCACCCCAATAATAATGGAACCAGCAATTGGCATTTCATATACTAAAGTTTCTGACTTGAGGTGATCTTTGGTGGTCTCTTGTACAGCGCTGACTCAGCCGAACTTTTGCCGACAGCTAGCTTCCACCCAACCTTCCATCGTCGCGTTCACCAGCTCACTTCAAAGTACGCTGCAGCCTGCAATCATCTCCAGCACAGTCTCCATCGCCTCGCATCGCGGCCTATTCGACTCTACCACTCGTGGATACTTCCGCGACCGGCGACAACATGGGAAAGAAGCGGCGCGGCCACCCCGACGTCGAGGAGATCCTCGGCCGTCCTTGGTGCTACTACTGTGCGAAGCTTGCGCCTCCTCTGGATGAACCTTAGCTGACCGTATCAGGCGAGCGTGATTTTGAGGATTTGAAGCTCCTCATTTCTCATCAAAAGGCAAAGCATTTCAAGTGCGATCGATGTGGTCGCCGACTGAACACAGCTGGAGGTTGGTCACGCGCGAGCCCGGTTTGACAATTGCTAACCTTGACTGCAGGTCTTTCCGTCCACTTGAACCAGGTCCACAAAGAAAACCTCTCCCAGGTCGAGAATGCGCTCCCGAACCGACAAGGCCTCGAGGTTGAAATCTTCGGCATGGAGGGCATCCCGGCCGAAATTCTCGACCAGCACCGCAACCGCATCATTCAGAACTTCTACCAGGCGCAGGAGGACAGGCGGGTCGCGACTGGAAACCCCTTGCCTGGCCAGGACATGAACAACTCTAGGAAGAAGCTCAAGACCGAGTCGCCAGAGGAGCTCAAGAAGCGGTTGGAGGAGTTCCGGGCACAGCGGAAGAATGGGGGATCCAAACCTACGGATTCTGCCAACCCGCCTGCCGCAAACCCGGCGTCTTTCGTGAGTTTCCTGTCCCGACTGTCTGGATATGAATTAACGCGTAATAGAACCCCTCTTTCCAGCCTTCCCAACCTCAGTACGACCAACAGCCTGGCTTCCCTGGTCAACCTCCAGCAGCGTCCTACGGCTACTCGGCGACCGCGCTCCCTGCACGACCATCAGGAAACCTTCCCGCTGCGTCCGGACTCCCTCAGCGACCGACTCAAGGTGGAAGCTGGAACGGTCCCGGTGCGGCGACTGGAGCTGCATCTGGGGATGACATTGACCAGCTGATACGCATGGCAGAGGCCGGCATCAAGCCCCCGCAAAAGACCGAGGCCGGAGACGATGACAAGAAGGGCAAGAAGGACAAGGACAAGAAGACCCGGATGATGTACGACGATGCGGAAATCAGCCCCGAGGAGAGAATGGCCGCGCTGCCCCGGTACGTGTTTGCGCCGGAGATTGCTGCCTGAGCTTTGGACTGTAGACCTGAGCTTTGGCACTGGTAGACTGGGGCTTTACGGGACAAGACACTGAGGGATGTATCGTTGATGGGTCGGGGCCTTGTATTGCATGGATGGCGTCTTGGGTGTAAATTAAGGATCAATGATATTCTCACATCTAAGGTTCAGTCTGTTAAGTGAGTGCGTTAGTAGCTGGAGTCATCCGAAGACTAACGGACGAAACGATGGATATGGCAATGGTCCCAGCTTCTCCTCAATCCCGGTGTATTCCACGTAAAACGGCTTGACCCGTCCGAATGACATCTCCACAGGCAATGCACAATCTGCAGAGCAGTCCAAGCGTAGCTGTTTGTGAGAATAATAAACAAGTACGGCTTGTAAACAATGGGTCTATTGAGGGATTCGTTGGATGGCGGTCTGTTTCAAAGTTCTCGCTTTGGTTGGTTTTCGACAGGAGGAAATTTTGTGAGTGATCATCTTATACCCGCATTAGCAACGTCCAAATGTCAATTCGCAGGATAATAAGAAAACATTAGGAACCAAATTAATTAAATATTTATTCAGCATATTGTAGAATACACACCGAGTTGTAGAATATCCAGACATTGACGATTGACCCATCCCATCCAAACTGTAGGGTAGCGCATGTGCTAGCAGTGCCTAGCACCCTAGCACAGGCACCCTGGCCAAGCCCCTGACGGCCCCTGCCGCGACCCAAGTTACCACAGCAACGCGTTTTTCTGGGGCCGGGAACAACAAACCAACGTCACCTACACCGTGCTCGGCAGTTCCAACTGAAGACTGCCACGACCGCAACGACGACTAACGACCTCCCGCAGAACGACTTCCGGGCGGCTTCGATTTCCTTCCTCATCGCCTCAGCCTCACCCATTTCGACCATTGTTCCCATGATTGGCGACCTCGTGAAGAGCGCGCACTTTATTCTTTGCCATTAACCTTTGTTTACTTGCCCCGCCAGCGCTGCACTTCCAGGAGCTTCGAGGCGATATAGCTCTCGGAGCAAAAACACCACATACCATGGCGAACAACGGCCAGTCGTCCATCACTGTTGCTGGTATGCCGAGTGTGTCCAGGATCCCAGACGTTGCTGACCATTCTAGTTCGAGTACGGCCGTTCACGATTCGAGAAGCTGCACAACTGTACGACCTCGACCTTGGGCACTAGGCCTCATTGCTGACAGTGGTACAGACAAAAGAACGATGACGGGACAGTTTTTCTCGGCGACGGCTCGCTTGCTGCTGTGCCTACACCAAAGCTGCACCAGCGCGGCATCCGAAACGTCGTCAAAGTTGTCGATGACCGGTGTTTGTACGTGAACTCGCCACAACCATGGACGCTACTAACCAGGCGCAGAGTCTTTGATCCTCCCGAGGAAAGCCCTGTCCACAAATTCGGTCGGTCGGTTCTGCCCTCTTCGAAAAAGGTCAAGGACCAGGTTTTTGCCTTTGACCGCGTCTTTGACGAAAACACGACGCAATCCGAAGTCTACGAAGGCACCACCAGAGCGCTCCTCGACAGCGTACTCGACGGATACAATGCCACCGTCTTTGCCTACGGCGCCACCGGATGTGGCAAGACACACACCATTACCGGAACGTCCCAGCAGCCTGGCATCATCTTCATGACCATGCAGGAGTTGTTCGAGAAGATTGAGGAGCGCAGCCAGGACAAGACCACCGAGCTCAGCCTCAGCTACTTGGAGATTTACAACGAGACGATTCGAGATTTGCTGGTTCCCGGCGGCGGTCAAGCTGCTCCCAAGGGTGGTTTGATGCTCCGCGAGGACAGCAACCAGGGCGTGTCTGTGTTTGGATTGTCGAGCCACCACCCCAAGGATGTGCAGGAAGTCATGGATATGATTGTGCAAGGAAACGAATACCGAACTGTGTCGCCCACCGAGGCCAACGCCACCTCGTCGCGATCGCACGCCGTCCTCCAGATCAACGTGGCCCAGAAGGACAGAAACGCCGACGTCAGCGAGCCGCACACTATGGCCACCCTCAGCATTATCGATCTGGCTGGTTCCGAGCGAGCATCTGTCACCAAGAACCGCGGTGAGCGTCTTACCGAGGGAGCCAACATCAACAAGTCGCTGCTGGCTCTCGGAGGCTGCATCAACGCCCTGTGCGACCGCCGCCAACGAGCACACGTACCCTACCGAAACAGCAAGCTCACCCGTCTCCTCAAGTTTTCTCTCGGTGGAAACTGCAAGACGGTCATGATTGTCTGCGTTTCGCCATCCAGCGCCCACTTTGACGAGTCTCAAAACACCCTCCGATACGCCAACCGCGCCAAGAACATCCAGACCAAGGTGACTCGCAACGTCTTCAACGTGAACCGCCACGTCAAGGACTTTTTGGTCAAGATCGACGAGCAGATGGCCTTGATCAACGAGCTCAAGGCTCAGCAGAAGGATGCCGAAAACACCTTTTTCGCCAAGTTCCGAAAGCAGTGCGAGAAGCGCGACAGCCTGTCCCGGGAAGGAATCCAGCGACTTCGAGCAGCCTACGACAACTCGTCCGCCGAGCGCAAGGATTGCATCACCAACATGAAGAAGTTGAAGGCTTTTGAGCGTCGCATCGGCATGCTGTCGGGGTGGATTGCGGCTTTCGACACCGTCTGCGAGCAGCGAGGTGATGAAGATTCGATGCCCCAGAACCTCGTCACCATCCGAAAGACGGCACTAGGCGTCCTTGTTGAGCTGGAGAATAGCAGACAGCACATTCACCAGAAACTGGACAAGGGCAACTGGGAACGCTCCATCGACACAGCCCTCAGCCACAGCCTGAAGCAGCTCGAGGGCAGCGAAGGCGCCGACACTGGCGAAGTTGCTAGCCTGACTCGCGAAGCAGAGCTTCTCAAGTCCAACTTCAACCGCGAGGCCTACCGAGAGGTTCTCGAGCAGGGCAAGGCTGGTGATGCTGCCATGGTGCAAATGCTTCTCACGGCGCAGTTTGATATCCTGACGTCTCTCTCCGACACCATGACCATGGATGAGGAGGATGCTGTGGCCCACGCCAAGGAAATCATCAACCGCCTTCTTCAGACTGGCTACACCGCCGCCTCACAAGTTGTCAAGCCCGATGGACCCATTCCCGTCTTGGAAATCTTCCCTCCCTCTCGACGAGGCACCCCCAAGCGCAAGAAGATGGTATCCGTTTATGCCAGACCCATTGCGCAACCTGTTTTGGCACCTGCCCCGGTTGAACCGATGAGCCCTACCAAAGGGTCGCCCCGACGACGTAAGGTGATGGGAGCCAAAAAGGGCATAAGTTTTACGCCTGTAAAGAAGACTAGAAAGGGCGGAGTGCGATGGCGAGACGATGAGACGGAGGAGGGCACACTGGCAGACTTTGAGAAGACGCCACAGAAGTTTGTCTCCCCTTCACAGTCGACTCCCGAAAAGGCCCTTGTCGCTCCCCCAATTGCGGCTTACCTCGATGAGGAGCTGGAGGAGGAAGTTGAAGAGGTTGAGATTGAGGAAGTCGAAGACGAAGAGGATATGACTGAGGTGACTGAGGTGACGGTGACTAGGGAGTTGACCAAAGAGTTGACCAAAGAGATGACCAAAGAGCTGAAGGAGCCAAAGGAGGAGACAAAGACTATCAACATGGAATCGAGCCCAAGCCTTGAGATTCCCCGAGCTTCTAGTCTGGCGGCAAAGCCTAGCAGATTCCAAGCAGGTTTCCTGTCCAAGGGCCCTCGACCTTCGTATGCTGGAGGTTCGCCAATTCCCCGAGCTCCCTCATTCAGCCTCAACCTGGCATCCAGTTCTCCCGATGTCCAGCGAACACCACCATTGCGATCCCTAGATGTCAGTAAGACTGGCAACCTGTCGCCATCGCCCTCCCAGATCGCCGTTCCGATACGGACTCTACGATCTCGGCCATCCATCATCGACGAGAACAACCCGCTCAACAACAGCTTCTGCTCCGGATCGGATTCGGACTCGAGCACCATGGATGCCCGCAAGCTCCGCACTGCGATGCACTCTGCCATGAAGGAAAAGGCTCGTAGAATGAGCATCATGACGGGAGCTACTGCGTCAAACGCCCGGCGAATCTCATCAATGGGCTCGTTGAACGCTGACCGACCTGGACCCAGGCCTAGCTTGCCTGCACTGGCCAGCAGCACCAACGGCATCTCTCGTCTCCGTCGCGGTAGTACTGAACGACGGAGGAGCCCACCATTGACGTGCTCTCCACCTGACTGGAAGGGCGACCGAGCCTTGACTCCCGGTCAAGCGCGGCGGATGAACATGGGAGGAACTGTAAGAGTCGACAATATGGGAGGAAGCCCTCGTGGAGGTCTTGCTGGTGAAAAGGCCCGGCGGATCACTATTGGTACCGGAGGCGCAGGTCACCGCAGGCAAGAAAGCCGAGGGAACACATGGCGATGAGTGTGCAGTCGCGGTATCAAATTGTAATGATGGCCTTGAATGAATTATCGGGTGTGTTTTGAGCCTGGAGTTTCGGTAGTGGCGTTCCGGACGCTGGAAGATTGCATATGACCTGTATTGATTTGTGTAAGAGACTATGCATGTGTATTTGGAGTGATGAAGAACTTGGAGTGAGACGATTGACCATCTACGATGAATTCCCAAGTCCGGAGACATGTCAGCTTCAAGATGCACGCACTGGTCGTAAAGCCAATCGGTTATAAGACCGAGGTGATGCGTGGACTGGCGTTATGATGCTTGCGCGCTGAGACCTAACGCCGAAACTAGATTACGGCGATGTGGTTTCGGCGTTAGGACTAAACAGCTTCTTCATCGATGTGCGGGCCGACGAAATCCGGCGAGCTACACCCAAATGGCAATGGGTAATCTGACCCTTTCCATTATATTTCCGATCTCTCAATCCGATAATGCGGGGATGTCGGCGTTGACTTGGAATGTGGTTTTAGGTGTTGTGGCTGTTTCGGCGATAATTCGTCGCTGTCAGCACTGATGGTGTTAGAAGCGAAGCAGCAGGTAAGCAGCCACCAAGTTCGGAGACAAAGATGGTATTCAGAATGTATATAATCGTCTTGTTGTGCCTTGTTGTGCTTTTTTTTTGCATTCACAAACCACTCAAGCAACGATCATCCTTTATCCAACACCTTGATCCTACTGAAGCCACCTACACCACTTACTACAAACCACACACCACACACCACCCACATCATGGCCGTCCCAACTCCCGTTTGGTTCATCACCGCCGCCTCCTCTGGCTTCGGACATGAACTATCCATGATTGCCCTCAAGCGCAGCCACAAGGTCATTGCTACCGCCCGCAAGACATCTCGCATCCAGGACCTCGCCGATGCTGGCGCCGACACTAGGGCCTTTGACGTCACGTCGCCTCTCAGCGACATCGAGGCCCTCGCCAAAGACGTCTTTGCCAAGTACGGCCGCGTCGACTACCTGATCAACGCTGCTGGCTACATCCTTGCTGGCGCTGTCGAGGAAGCGACCCCTGAGCAGGTGTACGACTCCTTCAACACCAACGTCTTTGGCACCATGAACACCGTCAAGGCGTTTCTGGCGGGCATGAGGGCGCAACCCAAGGGCGCAAACGACACGCGCGGGACCATTGTGACGTTTGGCAGCATCGGCAGCTGGCGAGGAGGCGCGGGCTTCCCAGTCTACGCCATGACCAAGTCGTGCATGTCGTCGCTCGCCGAGTCGCTCAAGCAGGAGGTTGCGCCGTTCGACATTGTCGCCACCGTCGTCGAGCCGGGCTACTTCCGCACCAACTTCCTGAACCCGGACGTCAAGGTCATGACGCCCGTTATCGACGCCTACGACGAGACCACGCCGACGGGCCAGATGCGGAAGGCTCTGGAGCGCACCGACGGCAACCAGCCGGGAGACGTGAGGAAGGGCTGCGCGGTGATTGTGGATGTGCTGACGCAGACGGGCGTTGGAGAGGGCAAGCAGGTTCCGGTGCGGATTTGCCTGGGGCCCGATGCAGATGCGTTTATCCGGAGCAAGTGCAGCGATACGATCCAGCTGCTGGATGAGTGGAAGGACGTGACTCTGAGTACTGATCACACTGATTAGATGTGTGAAGCTGGAATGTGTTGGTGGAGTTGTAATTGATCCGAGCTAGCTGATGGCAGTAATCATTTGACGCATCCAAGATGAGACGTTCAACAAGACACGGATGAAGAAGCGTCGGGAACCGCAAAGAAATGTCTTCAATTTGATACCTTGCAATACACCTTTCGTACAAACTAATCTTGACACAATCCACGAACCGTCTAATTTTGCGCAGAAGCATAATCCCACCCGTGACGCCCTCGATGAACCCATTTGGATCCCGTCGCCGCTGAAGTCTGGGGAGTGCGCGTCCATCAAATAAATCCCTCCACCCGCCTATTGCTTGAAACATGAGAAATTGAGTATTCCTTCTGGGGCCAAATTACTTCACACTCATTCTCCGATTCCCACTGGATCCATCCCGTCGCTTACACAATCCATTCTTGAGTGGGCCTGAGCTTCAAATAGTCGAGAAGGATCGCTGACCTCCCTCAATTGGAACAGGAATTCTGTCCTGTTATCCGAATTCCTGTCATCATGACTTGCCCGAAATAATCCGAGCGTGGTTTTACCAGCGCCGTCCAGAGAGCTGACGCTCTACTGCCTTTTCAATGTCTTCGTGACGTCTGGCAGAGTTCAGTTGGCGTGTGACCTTTCTCAGTGTCTTTTTAAATCTCTTCATGTCCCTCTCCATGGACGAAGTTGAGCTCATGGACGGGGAACCAACAGTGCCGGCAGAGCTTGCAATGTCTTGATACTCAGGCCCGTAATAGACGTTCCTGGGGGCTGTGGGATAATTCGGGCTGCTATCATATTGTGGAGAAGGCATGTAGGCATGGTCGGGATGCGGAAAGTGGCCTTGGTTATAGCGGGAAGTAAGGGGATTAGGGGGTGTTGGTGCAAAAGGCGGGACCGCTTGAGGGAAGGGATTGGTGTAGGGAGGCTGAAGATAGACGTTGGTGCTGTGATACTGAAATCTCGGATCATAACCGTTGGGGTTGTAGCCCTGGGGGTTTGGAGCAAAGGGATTGCCGCTGTTGTATGCCGGATTGTAGGAATAGTTAGGGTCGTCATTTCGTTGGCCATAGATCGGAGGGGCAGGATATGGATTGGATCTGTTTTCCTGTCGAGCCCCATTCGAATTCAAGGGCTGAGAAGTCCTTTCATAGCTCCGAGTACGTTCGTTACGCGGGGGGGAAGGCATTGGATCTTCAACAGGGCTTTCGTAGACGCGGACTCTGATTCTGCCACGGGAATGACGCTCTGATTGGGGCATGGGTATGGGCCAATTCGAAGCTATATCCTGAAAAAGTTAGTGCAAGTCGTGCGAGGAACTGGCAGACTGACAACTGGATAGTAATATCGCTGATATAGAACTATCGGTAGGTGGCGAAGAATGCCTGGTGCAAAAACTCCAATTTTTTCGAGGCCACAGTTTGCAGGCACCTACAGATATGAAACATTATTTTAAGCCGCATGTCTCTGAGAGGTAAGCAAGGCATCTCACAAGGCAAAATGGGTCGCTTTCTTGTTATGCGCGTGGCTGTGAAAAACAGGCTCAATCGCCACACTCAAGTATCAAAAACTTTTCAATACGACACTGAGGCTCCCAGAGGTGCAATGATACCCTCGAAATACCCGACTTTTTGCACTTCTACGAACCATACCGTGGGGTGGTCAGCAGGTGCCACGCCCTGTCAACTGCGGCCGCCTAGGCGAGTCTGGGGATCAACAAACTGTGTTTCTCGACGAGGCCACCAATTGTCGGATGCGGATGGGAGAATGTTGGTGGGGCTAATGCAGAAGAGCTGCAAAGGCTCAGACACGTCAGTCTGCATTGAAACTCGTCAACACTAGCTGCATGTCCCACACGAGAACAAGTGGGTGTACCGGTAATGCCTTGAGGGATTCATCCGCAGTAAAACATAGGATCCATTGCATCGAGTTTAGGAGACGACGAGGTGAATAGATTGATTTGTTCGGATACAATTGTCTCTTGGTCAACTTGTCGCGATTTAAGGCTGTTTGATGAGTGCCTTGCACATTGACTATGCCTTGACTCGGCCTTGACTGCGCCTTGATTGTGCCTGGCCTTGGCTGGATACTAGCCGTCACTTCCGTGAAAACTCTGCCAGGGTGACGCGTCGAGAGGGTGTCCTGGGACTCCTGGCGACAATAACAACCGAATCATGAGATCAGCGGGGTACGAGCAAGTCAAGTTCGTGCAGTTGAAAATGGGCCAATAAAACCCGCCTGCATCATGTTGGAGGCTGATTTCTCAGAAGCATCTAGAACCCACGTGATACATCAGCCATCAGATGACGCTGGCCAAGGAGCCTTTGCATATTTTGCCTCTTGAGTTTTAAGCCTTGCGACTGAGGCTGTGCTGAATCGTGATATTTCTTGCAGGTTTATGTGCCTCGTACTGCACATAGCCTCACACTAACACTGATATAGACATGCAATTGGTTAAGGAGGTTGAAAGTGCAAGTTCATGATGGGAGTGACATGCAATTGAGGGTGTGGCAACTATCATATCCCGGCAGATGGTTACTCGTTCTTGAGTTTGCACGACGGACCAAATGAGAACTAAGCAATTGCAGTTGAAACTAACGAATAGGGTCGTCTATTCAGACCCGGGCTATAATTCTGATAGGATCGCCAAGCGGAGATCCCGACTTGCTAGCCCATCTCCACTCCACGGCTGTCTCAGTCTTGCAGAATAAGCGCTAGGACAATAATTGACAGGGGATAATCTGGCATTTTTATACATTACAGACGTATAGTTACAGTTCAGTTGAAGATACGAATCGACTTTGCTTGCTTTCCTTCTCCGGTGCAGCCTGCTTGGCGGGTGTGCCTGCGTGTGCCTGCTTGTGCCTGCGTGTGTCTTGCGGCGCAGTCACGGAGCCTTGTTTTGGAGCATCCGGCCAGAGTTGCCAATGTACCAAAACCCCGCGGGCTGCCTATGAAAGCTGAAGGAAGCAACTGATCGTGAATGGGTCTAAAACTTTCCAGATCGGTCTGATATCTCTCGTACTCGTCTTTCTCCATCTGCCTCTTGAAGATGAACGTCTTGTCCTGGATCAGTCTCAGTGCTCAGTTCGGCACTCATTGAAGAGCTGCTTCAGGATGGCTGGAGATCTGCCGAAACATGACACCGAAACCACTTCTGAAAACGAAAGCCGACTTCTTTTTCCGTAGAGCGAAACTAGAGCAAGTGATTCTTGTAGAAGAAAAGGCTGGTCGGGACTTACACATACTGTGGCTTACTCATGTTCGCCTAACGGCTAGCGGAACCAATGGGTTGAGGGCGCGTCACAAGTGGATCGCTTGTCTTCTTCACCTCGGAATCAATCCAAGCAGCTTCCTCTTGAGAAACCCGCGTCAAGGAGCTCAGCCGGTGTTGGGTTCCTTTCAACGCCATGCAGTGGACCGAGTCCTCTCACCAGGAGGCAGCCAATGACAGTACTGGCAGAGGCAAGCCAGTTGTCCCATCGGCAGATAGCAGTTATCAATTCATCTCGATACAAAACCCAGCGGAAGCCAAAGACCGCGACAAAAGGCGCTTGGCTCGCTCGCACGCTGTGAAACAGGCCATACGGAATAGTCGGGGGGTTCGGGAGGCACCGAGGGTCGACGCCGGCGCATCAGGGCAGATCCTCCCCTGGTCCGTCTTGGTCTCTCCATCCGCGTACGGTCCTTTTGAGACTTTGTTTGGAGACTCGCCGAGGCTGAGAGCCCTGCTGAGTCACAGTAAGCGATATAATCATGATCCAGCTACGGCATGAGCTCACGCCAGCCATGCAGGTGCCGCCAGACACGCCGCGGAGCCCGTGTTCAGCGTTGCGGACCCGGTGCTATTCCAGGACTTCAGCTCCGTCTTCCGTACGGATCTTGACGACCCAGCCCTCCTGAATGCCGTTATGCTCACCTTTGCGTTTGCGGTGACGGGGGGGAATATGGACCAGGAGTGCGTTGGCTACCAGAACCGAGTACTGGCCACCGTCCGCGAAAGAATTAGCTCCCCGGAGACTGCATTATCACTACCGACGCTGGGAGCCATCTTACTCCTTGCTGGAATAGAGGTGAGCAATAAAATCATCTTTTCTTTCCGTAGCTAAATACAGTGTCGGTTAGGCCCGACTAGGAATGCGGTGGCAAGTCCAGCTACACATGGGTGCCATACGACGACTGCTTGACATGAGCCAGTCTAGAACCATCTACCTGACGGACGGAATCAAGCGAGCCATCTTCTGGTGAGCCATTCCTTCCCATATGTCATGTGCTTAGAAGTGCCACTACTCACGATTACCTTGCTCGAATAGGCAAGATTTGAACTCATCCATCATGACTGGATCCGACCGCATCATAGACCACACGACCTTTGGCGAGCTGCAGTGGACGCGGGACCCTTTCACTCCCACCTTCTTTGTTCTAGCACCGGGGTTTCAAAAACGCATTCACTTGTTCCCCGAGGACTTCATCGAGGTCCTCAAGGACATTCACGCGCTGCAGTGTGTCCAAGACCTCCCTGGCTATACCTGCCAGAACCCGATCGAAATGCTCCGCGTCGATAATCAACAAGCGTCCATCGGGTCCAGGCTTGTGGATTTGCCCAAGCTTTCTCCCGTTCTAGAAGCTTGTCATCTAGCAGCGTATCTGAGCGCTTGCATGCTTTGTAGCAAAGTTTGGCGCCACTCCGTAATACCTGTAAGTGAACTGAACTGGCCTCGAATATTCGCCCTCTGGGATGAGATTGGATCTTGGACCAAATTATGCTGACCCATGGGAAAGTCTCACGTATCACAGCACTTATTACGCAGCTTACAGGGGTCAAGTGATGATCCGTTCTGGAATGATGATCCGGAGCTTGTGATCTGGATGCTGCATATGGGTGGATCGTTCTCTCCCAAGGGAACAATACGCTCCGAGTTCAAGACGCTCCTGCAGAACCACGCATCGCGGTTTAGTGGAATGTATGGTTCCTCGGCGGAGCTGATACAGGTTATGAAGCCATTTATTTGGTCTGAAAAGGCATATCGCGCGCAGGTTGAGGAATTTTGGACAGAGATCCACACAAACGGAGAATAGCATGTTATCAACGTAACTCTTATTTCCTTCGTTCCATGATTTCTCAATCTCAGTTCAACATTTCGTTTGCCACGAACTGCTCGCTGAATGGATAATCAATATATCCTACAGGATTCTTGATGGAGTAAAACGTGCTGCGGTCGTAATCATTAAGCGGCAGACCGTTCCTGACCCTAAACACTAGATCCGGGTTCGCAACAAAAGACCTTCCAAACATGATCATAATATCCTTGTTTGGATATGTATCGAGCACTCTCTGCGCATTATCTGGCCGATACCCCCCGGCGAGAAGGATCGGCCCGTCCCAGAGGTCAATCGCGAAACCCAGCGTCTCATTGACGGGGTGTTCCAGATCCATGTTATTTGAGACGCGCGGTTCGATCAGGTGGATGTAGCCGAGGCCTAGCATCTTCGCCTTGATGATCACGTCGGAAAACTGCGAGACCGGGTCTCTCATACGCATTCCCTGGAAAATGCTCCAAGGGCTCAGGCGGAGTCCGACACGCTGGGGCCCGATAGCGTCAGCGACGGCCTTTATGACTTCGCAGACAAAACGAGACCGATTATCGATGCTGCCGCCGTACTCGTCGGTGCGGGTGTTGCTGACGTCTTGTGTAAAGCTGTCGATGAGATAACCGTTTGCGCCGTGGAGCTCGACACCGTCGAAACCCGCGCGCATGGCATTATCCGCTGCGGTAGCGAAATCCCGCACAATCTGCTTTATCTCCTCAACCGTCAGAGCCCTCGGCACTGGAGCGGCCGCATCATGAGGAATGGCACTGGCGGACACAATCTCGATACCTTCCATCTTGGCCGTTTCGGGGTTTGCCGCGCGGCCGATATGAAACAATTGGCAGACCATGAAGCAGCCGTTACGGTGGACCTCGTCGGTGATGGTCTTCCAGGCTGCGACCTGGTCGTCTCTCCAGATGCCCGGCGCATTGGGATAGCCACCACCGCCTGGCGAGATGATGCCAGCCTCTGTGATAATCAGGGTGCCTGGAACTCGCGACCGCTGGCTGTAGTACTCCTTCATCATGGGCGTCGCAGTATGGTCATCGGTGGCCCGGAAGCGGGATAGTCCGGGCATGCCAATGCGGTGCTTGACTTCGACTCCAGCGATTCTGAGTGGTTTCCAAAGACGAGATTGGGGCATTGTGGAGGAACGAGCTCGTGTACTGAATTATGGAGGGAGACGTATTGGTACATATGCATCAGACCGTCTGACAATTAATTATCTATTGCCAAAGTTGGATAGATGCAGTGTCTTTTGGTATGAATAACAATCCAACCTTCCCTTATTTATACACTTTAATCGTGAGCAACATCGTCTAGCCGTCTGATTTAAATCATGTGAATAATATACCCGCAGCACCTCACGGTTCGACAACACGCCACCGTAGATTTTACCCTTTTGGGACGAAAGGTGTTTCCTAAAAAAGAGCTGGAGTCGCTTAGCGGCGGCCACCTAGATTTTACCCTTTTGAGAATGAGATATTTCCTAAAAGAGCTGGGCTTTGACTAGCTCTCACCCCGATGACTGACCTGAATTTATTATATGAACCTGTGAGCCTGTCATGACTTTCCCTGGGAGCCGTACTATCTTTCCAGCTTGGACAGACCCTTACTCCAAAATCCCTATCAAACATGTCGTCTCCAAGTCCTGTAGAGAAGTTCGACTCGCTCTTGAAGCAGTCCGAATTCATCTTTGCCGTGTGTAAGTCCGGTCGTCACGCCGCAGCATCAGCTCCTTGTCTCAGGATTGCCCTGCAACCGACAGCTAACAGCCACTCCGGTCCCAGACTACCGCGGCCACTGGTGTCCCTTTTGTATGGGATATCTACGTACCTTCGCCTCGCTCATCAAGTCCATCACCGCAGCGGGCGGCATACCTGTCATCATAACCGCCGAAGACGAGTCGCATCTTCCCGCCACGCGTGACTCGACGGGGTACACAGGAGACGCCATCGTAGACCCGCAGAACCTACTGGCGGCAGAACTGAAGGCGCGTGGCCTCCTTGATGTTGCCATCAGCAAGAAATCAGGGTACCCACATGGCATGGCGCAACCAGCCGTGCTCGTGATGCGGCCTGATGGCAGCGTACTGCAGCATTGGGCTATTGTACCTGGCCTGGTGAGTTCCACGCCCATTTTCCTGTTTTCTTGTTTTATTTTGCTGACCAAAGTAATCTTACCATAGATGAACCTTGGTGGTGCCAAGGATAGGCCGATGCTCGATCAAATTTGGGAGAATGTATCGAGGCAGCTTCAAGGACAGGAGGTGACATATACGACGTATTCTATGAGTGGGGTTTTTCAGGCATTAGCTTCCAAGATGGGTAGTTAGAGAGGCCTTGAAAAAACCAGGAGATGCTTTGCGACGTTCAAGTTGCCCTTTCAGTATAACATTAGTGAGACAATTCGAAAGTTTGTAGAGCAGAACACCCTTTTTGCCTACGCTACTGGTAGGACCCAGTCTTGGGAATAGTCCTGGGTATAAGGAGGCGGGGGAACAAATTTGTCAGATAAATGCTGGCTCAGGCTTAAGCGGCGACTGCTCAGGCTTGAAAGAAATGCATTTATTCTATCCTTGATGGCTTGGTTTACACGATGGAATTACTCAAGACACTGGTAATGTGCACGTTTCGATGTAACGATTAGATATCTAGATTTGACATGTAACATCTAAACTAGGCGCCGGGCTGGGCAATGGTAGACCCAACAGCTGAGCCGCTGACCTTTCCAAGCTCAAGAGCCGCATTCACCACACCGGCAAGACCCTCACCAGCGATCAAACCAGCAGCCACAGCAAATCCGTACATCTCAAAGTTGTTGTGGAAGTACTTCCTCCACCACCAGGCAGTAATGGATCCAAACAGAATTGCGTTGGCATATCCAGAGTCAACTCCAATAACCCAAGCAACACCAATGGACATCCAGTTGGGGAGCCAGTCGCGGTACTTCTCACGGGGACCGACAAGGTAGAGGTTCTTGGCGAGAGCCTGGATAGCGCAGATGATACCCATGGCAATGGCAAAGTAGCCAGATGACGCAGGAATGGGGATCTTGTCAAGGGTAACGGCTTCCGCAACAGCCTTCCAAGCCGCAACTGAAGGGGCTGAGAACTGGCAGACAGCCAACGGGTCGTCATTGGGCTTCCAGACACAGGGGTAGGCGGCCATGAACAGAACAAAGACTCCAGGGGCCAAGAAGACTGAAACAAAGGTACCGATAGCCTGGGCGTAGAATTGCAAGTGGGGAGGAGTCTTGAGGAGGAATCCAACTCGGAAGTCGCTGACCAGGGAGGTGGCGACATCGGCGGTTCCGGAAGCAATGTTTCCGGCGACCAGGTTGATTCGCTGGGCAGGCTTGGGATCCATGCCCTTGGTGATGCCACCGAAGACGAGCTGGGAAGCCTTGGCGGATGCGGTGAGAGGAGTGCACTAATGATGTTAGTTGGAATTAGACGTAATGGGTAATGGGAACTCACGTCAGTGACAGCGCCGCCATAGATACTGAGGAAGGCAAAGACAAGACCAAGGATACAGGCGAGAATGGCGAGGCCGGCGTTCATGTGGAACTGAAGCTCAGCGACGATGCAGGCAACGACAAGGAAGACGACGGAGCCGGCGAGCCAAACCCACATGGGAACCTGATCCTCTTGGGGGGCAAAGTCCTCGACAAGACCATCGTCCTGATCGGCCTTGGCAGCTTGCTTCTCGATAAAGGAAATGCTCTTGCCCTTGGCCTGCAGGGAGTTGTTGATGCTGCGGCACACGGATCGGATGGCGAACTTGGTACCGTCGTAGATGACTCTGAAGTGGATGAAGAATTCAACCAGGCTGTAGACGATGAGGACCATGACACCGGGCCAGAGGAACCAGTATCGGGGAGACGGGATGTAGTCGGGGTCAGTGGTGCCAGCCAGACTGTTGAAGGTCATGAGGCCTTCCCACTTGGTTCCGGGCTCGCCACGCTGAATTCCGATGCACTCTCCGTAGTGAACGAGGAGAGGACCAGCGAGGCCCCAGGCAAAGACGGTGCCTCCCCACCAAGAGACGGCCGCGTTGAGGCCGACCAGGATGCCGGAACCGAAGAAGGCAGGGGTCAGCTGGATGTACCAACCCCAGTTGTGAGGCTCGAGCAGAGCGTTGTTGCTGTGGCCGCTCCAGATGAAGAACCAAACAAAGATGTACCAGTTGTGCAGGATGCCGTCGGCGTACTGGCCCACGACGATGAGGAGGAGCGCCCCGATGAAGGCGTAGCCAAGAGCCTTGATCTTCTTCATGGCATCGGCGGCACCGGATCCGACGGCGTGCATCGAACGGATGGTCATGGCCGTGGCAGTGGGCGTGGGGAAGACGAGGTTCAGCTCGCGGGCGACGTTGATGATGAAGAACTTTCGCAGAGGGACGGCGGCAAAGAGACCGAAGAAGGCGCACACAAAGGTGATGGTGAGGATACGGCCGAAGTCGCTCTTGGGGTCGTCCGAGAGAAGTTCCAACCTGTACATGGCGGGGAGACCAGCCACGAAGACACCGGACATGCCACCGGCGCCGGTAGCAGCAGCCTGGATGATGGAGTTTTCCTGGGGTCCGAACTTCTGGCCGATGTACGGGATGCCAGGCAGGAGCTTGGTCAACATGAGGATGAAGCCATAGCCGAAGATGGCTCCGAACATGGTCGCGGGAAAGGTGAAGCCAGTCTTGAGACCTGTTGACTGTTAGAGCTAGATGTTACAGAGGAGAGTACTAGAGGATGGGACACTAACCCAAGTACACGTTGGAGGCGTTGACGAGCGAACCCAGCACGATGCCGACGATGACGGCACGCGCAGTCAACGGGTTTGGCTCATGCTCGATGCCCTTTACCGGAGGAAAGCTGGTGAAGAGATCGGTAATGGTATCGTCCTCTTCAGCTTCGGACTTGAGATCCACATCATGGGGGTCCTTTTCGTCGTAGCGCGGCTCCTGGACCTGAGCGTCGGCCCTCATCTCAGTGACGGCCATTGTTGCGGATTGTCAAAGTAGGGCTCGAGGGTGTCGAACTCAGTACGGCTGAAGGTCCTGGATGGAAACCGAGGGGATGGACGGCCGTGATATTTATCCATCTCTGGAGAGTTTCCGCTGTCGGGAAGATAGATAGCTCGACTACAGCCAACGCGACCTGCACTCCCGCAGTCCCAATGGGGACGTCTCTCCTGCTACTGCAAGAGCTCCTAGGGACTTTTTGCACATCGTCCCACGAGCAGAGCAGGCCACAGCTTGGACAGGACCAACCCGTTGGACAGGCGCACTCGGGCCCATTGACGATGAACCAGGGCGATTCCAGAAGTTCCAGGCCAGATTCCGCACCTTATCTGTGTGTCTAACAAGCAGTCGGCGAATGACAGGCGCGGGACCTTTGCCAGCTGCCCAAACGGGGGAAATAGTCGGCGATCGCCTCTGGACTTTTGTGCGTGCTGCCCATGCGCGATCTGTGCCGCAAGGGGGCCCTGGACGACTCCACCCCCGGAGAGGCGGGTGGCACCGCGGGAGGAGGAGATGGTGATACGCTGTGGTGTCAATTGTGAGGTATCATCGGGGTTGTGGTTACGGATAGACGAGGTGGAAGGTTGGTGGTGTCTCCGTGTTGATCTTTGTGGTGGTGGTTGGGATCATCCTGTTGATGGAGAGCTGTGGCGAGTGTGATACTGACCGACCGACACACGCATCAGTGTAACATGGGTCTGTGGAATCACGTCAAGTCTCAAACTCACGCCCAACCCTTGGAAATACACTCATCCATCGGAAGTGGCTCCAACGCGTCACCATCGCAATCGCCTCCCATGATCCATTGCACCAGCCTCACCTCCCGCGGCAGTCTCATACGCGCCTCATACGACGTTGGGCGGCTCCCACATGGCGCCCCCAATGCGTCAATCGCCCCGTCGGATCAAATGCCGTCTTGGTCTAGTCGGTCGAGTCAGTCCACCGGCGACGCGCCACAACGGTCCAAACTCGGGGGACCTTTGCAAGGCTTGGCAACCCTGCGCCGGGAACCTTTGCGGAGCGGTTGGCCGTGGGATCCCCCAGAGATAGAGTACAGCGATAGTCGCAGAGATAGAGTGGTGATCCCAGAGATGGAGTGGTCTGCCGCCATTCTGTTGGCTGGGATAAGGACATTCACCACAGTGGAGAGCTTGCGCGCGCACGCTTCTGGCCTCGTTCTGGCCTCGTCCCACCGCATCGACAAGCTCAAACCGTCGACTCCTCCGTGCCGTAGAAATCTCCGGCGAATCGTCAACCTCATTTTGCGCCATCCCCACAGCCAGGTTTGGCCTCGACCGCATCACGAAGGCTAGTCAATTAAGCATCCGAGTCCAGCGAAATATGCATAAGAATTAACTTAGAGTATTTCGCCGTATTCGTGGATCTCGGGGTAATTCAGCCCTGGTAGTGGCACGGTCTCGTGATGGCTGGACTCGCTAATCCAGGCCACTCTAAAGGCCACTCTAAAATAAGGCCAAGACTTTGGTTCTCGTGCTATCAAAACCAACCCATTTTCCTGCTCTGTAATTCACCATCTTGAATAGGCAAGTCTATTGTGTCTTGGCAGGTCTATTGCGTCTTGGCAAGTCCTTTTGCCTCAACTCTGGAGTATTTGGCTCACCACTAGGGGCCAACTGCTCCCTTTTCGGATCTCTCCGAGTAATCGACAGTGGCCAACAATCAAGACCGCCGGGAGCCCGAGGTAGTGGCTCACGAGGATGCAAGTCTGCCCTGGGGTATGATTGCCACATGCCAGAGGGTTGCTGTGCAGTCCTCGATCCCTTCCAGGGTGTGGTCCCACGGAGTTTACTTTCCGGGCCCGACCACGGCGATGCTAACCGGATTTTCGATCATCTGAATATCAGATTCCACTTCTTTGGGACAAGAGCCGCACGTTTAAGTTGTATTGCAGCAAGTCTCCAATTTCAATTATCAATTTCAATCGTCAGCTCCATGTCAAGCTCCAGCTCGCCGAACAGGTGCTTGAAGCCATGTCAAGTAGAGCAGTCTAGCTGATGAACATAGACTACAATGTATGAGAGGCCTAGAATCCAGTCACCTTCGGTTACTTCGGCTGCTCCGTCTAAACACAGAATATCCCTCTGGCCTTCTAGAGCTGATCGTCCAGATCTGCACGAGACCTTTGAAATCGGCAGCCCATGCATCAGGCCTAGGCCTTGCCACTTCCTGCATCGAACCGATCCTATGTACACTTTGCCACGAGAGAGCAAGATGCCAACCGATGTCTATCAAGCAACATCTCTCAAGGTTCTTGTCCCAGGGTTCTGGATCAAAGATATCAGCGGGCGCTTGCAGACTGCGGCCGCTGTTCTGTCATCTGGTCGATGGAGCTGTCATATGTCGATTGTACTGACAAGGCATTTTCGGATCAATCGGGTAAACAGACGATAAAGGCTAGCCCTGATTCCTCCTCACTGCTATCCTGAAAGAGGTCTTCACGATGTTGAAGTTGGCTTGCTGACGAGTTCGGTACGAGTTCGGTATTCACCCAATGACAACCACAATAAGCCTCAAGCTAAACAACGCGGAACAGGCGCTCCTCTCCCAAATCAATGGCCATCGTTTAGTGACCCAAAGGGCCCTGCAATCCTTCCAACCGGCAGTGGATGGCATCCCATGACCCCGGCCCTTCAAAGGTCCCATGCGTATGGAGCTTCCATTTCTGGATGCAGCCCTGCCAAGGCAACACCTAAAGCTGCCACTAAAAAGCACCTTACAAGTCTCCCCACACTGGTTGCCATGCACTCGGGGCCCTGTAAATATTGCTTCGTCTAGAATCGGCTGCAATTCCCGTCACGTCCCCGTCGTATCAATCCTGAGTCTTATCGCTTGATAAGTGGAGCGTGTCGCTACCCAAGAGGTTATTTGTGCGGCGTGAATCCACCTGGCCACCGCAGGACTCATGCACCATGGGCAGGTGTGTGCAGTATCTCCAATATTATAAATCTAGCCGTTGATTGGCCTATTTACTGCTATCGCCACTTGATGCTATTTTGGTCACTGCTGTCCGGGCAGAGGCAACCTAGATCCAGTCAGTAACCCTAAGTCAACAGCGAAGCTTATCAGGCATGTGGCTCAAGATTCCTTCGTGCCATATCTTGGTCTATGATGCACGTGGTCGAGATTTGAGTAATCATGGACGAACTATTATCGATGAGTGACAGCGTGATGCCATTTACATGGGATGTTAGTGGATGCTGCATTGAGATGCGAATCACCTCATTGGGCAAGCTTGCCGCTTAACCCGTCCTGCCAGGGTATACGGTAGCTCCCGGGAAGAACCTTTGGTTTGTGCGTCCTTTGAAGAAGTCGCCGAGAATCATCGTCATCAACCACCGACACTATCCTTGATTAGATATAAATGGCCTGCGATTTGCAAAAGATCCGTCAGCTTGTCTACCCTGAACGTTATCCGGAACTGAAGAGTCGCCGTGTGACTCACCGAGGGGTTTCCTCTTCATCCAATCTCTGCGCTTATTGGCGGTAGATCTAATTGAAGGATGCATAGAAGAAGCCGTTTATCCGACAGGAACGACGTGGTATCTCATTAGATCCGATCATCTGCGGCCGTTGTCTGAGAATGAGAATGTCGAAGTCACTGGGGACCGAGCACATTCCCTGGAAAAAGAGTGATTGCCTGAAAATTTACTGACAGCTTGAGGAATGCATAGCGTAGAATCGTCATTCCTGCGGATCTCGGTTGATTCTAACGAGGTCCGTGGAAAAAAGTAGGTTGGAATCGCTGGGACACCATAGTAAGAATCACTTTGCACCTACTACTGTTATATTCGGAATGATTGCATCGTGTTTCTGTGATAGCACTGCGAAGCAATCTGAAGTGCATGCACAGCCGGCCCTTTACCACTACGGGGGACTCTAGAGCTGTAGACTAGAAGCACTCCGATGGTTAAATGACTGCAGGGCCGGCCTGGAAAGTAAAGCTACTACTTGAAGTGACTGCACTGCCCAAGCGATTGGATCGGCATGCTTTTCCTTTTTCACTTTTGCGTCTTGCCATTGTAATTTGAACTAACTATTGCAGCAGCTTGTAGCACTTTCTTTATGCTCTCTTTCTTCTGGATGTGTTGGGGAGCATTTAATCAAGTGCTCCAACCCTCCAATCCGCCTACTCCGTCGGCCGATCTCAACTCATCCTCTTCTTGAGAGGATCCTCAAATGGATCCAGACTCTCTGTCTCCGGCCCAGTTTGCACTAAATGCATCTCCCACTAATAAACTGGGTATATCATTTTCCTTTTTCATTTTTAGGCATATCTTTACCTTGATTTGACCTCTTGTCTACGCTGCTACATAAGGTTATGTCTCTATCGTAACCTGTCAGTAGGTTGCATTGAGAAGCGCCGTAATGGGTATAATATTCTGCAAGTTATATAATAATACATTATGGTATAAATTAAATAATTGTGCATTTTTAACTTGGTCAATAGAATATGAATAAGGTAAATTATGAACTAAATAAACATAATTTGTCAAAACAAAGCATTCTAAATATTAAATAATAAAAATGGTTTATTATATCTTTTTCCCTATTTTTATATAGTCATGAAATGGCTAGGCAGGGAGGCGGGATTAATTAATTATATTACCTTGACATTTATCTATTCTATTATTCCTTTCCGCATTAATTGAACAAACGACATCCCTGAAGTGACAATCCAATCATCTCCACTAGTAGACTGATGCTAGGTGCAGATTCTGAGACACATTGGGGGCTAGGCCTTTACCCTGCCACATGCGAATCTGGGTTGGGTATTCGTTATGATTCAGCTTTTAATTGCCCCTTCAATGGGGAAAGTGCTGATGTCGTGTGTGGAGAGTAGGGCTTAAGGAGATAGGAGTACCGGGAAGCTCCGCCAGCATTCTTCAAAGTTGCGCCAATAAGATCTACTGGGTGATATACGGATACTATTTGAGGCTTCTCTAGTGCTTAGGAAATCAATGCAAGGACTCAGGGGCTTCCAAGCTGCCTGCCGAGAGCCCAGCCCATTCCTTAGGCCTGCTTCCCGGGATGATTCCGAAGGATTAGCGGCTGACTGGTGGCCGCCATCAGTGAAGCCATGTCTTTAGTTCGACGCCTGGTTTCTCCCCGGCAGTCAGCTGCAAACCCAGCTGCAAGAAAGGCGAATAAACGTTGCGTGCTCCTCTAAGGATCCTGTACCTAGCTTAATGCAGGTAGCTTGATGCGCCTTTTGTCAGTACTTTTGAGAAAGGCAGCGTTTCTTCGCCTCGATGGGCGTTTTTAGGCCCAACCTTGCAAGCTACCAGTGTCGCAGCCATCTTTGAAATGGAACCTCGCCTTGCCTGATACAGCAGCAATGGCGCTTTAGTGTCTTTGAGGGATGTCATGAGTAAGACAAACCCAATTCTGAGAGCTACCCGGCCGGGCTGCAGGTTTTTTGATGGGGAATCAAATCATGGGAATGACATTCCCATGCACGAAGCTTCAGGTAATTTATTCAAAAAGCTCCTCCAAGTCCTGGCTATCGATACTACCCTTTCATCGCCTACCGCCCCGTCAGGATGACGAGGAGAAATCATCATGTGGCCATCCCATCTTGTCAAACCATGCACTTTGCTGAGTCCGATATTTACGTAGGCCGTTGCTGCCATAGCTGGGCACTCATGGCAATCTATTCGTCTGTCTCTATGCAAGTACAACCACGTACCGCGGCGGACTACACAGCGCGGAGGTGATCCGAGCTGGGTTCATGAGTCAGAACCCTTGTGTATAGTTGTGGCTGCAAGCCTCGTCTTGACGCTGGTAGGCCAACATCAAGACTAGTATCGCTGAGGCTGTTTGACATTATTAGACAAATTGCAGACTTCCATCTTTATTAGCTAATGAATTTGCACCCCATATGTATACAAACAGTCGCAGACCACTTCTTGAAGAGTGGGGATCCAGGTCTGCTCCACCTACTTGGATGATTGCTTTGTTCCACATCTCATCGACCATTTGCTGAATGGCTACCCCCGGCTCGGATCCGGCTGTCGATGCGCAGTCCAGATCGTCGCTTGTCATAGCGATCTGCATCTCCTTTGCGATATTGTCATTTTTTATCGTCGCTTTGAGGCTTTACGTTCGTGTTGTTCTCCTCAAGGCCCTGGGTCCCGATGACTGGACGATATGCGTTGCTCAGGTCACTTCTCTTGATGCAGAATCTCTTGGGGACTGTGGCTGATGAATTTCTCAGGTCCTTGCCATTGTCGTTTCTATGACGACTATATCAGGTACGTCGTCCCATTGTTTGCAGACAGATGGATTCTAACTGTCCCAGAGGCTAAATTTGCCCTTGGTCGTCACATATGGACTCTACCGCCAGATCGTATCCACAAACAGTTAAAGGTCCGTATCCTCGCAATAAGCAACTTAGTTTCACCTTGGTAACCATATTAGGCTCTCTATGTTAATATTATCATTCATAATTTAGGAATGAATCTGATCAAGATTTCTTTTCTATTACAATATCGTCGCATATTTTCGACCAAGACCATGAAACGAGTCACCCTTCTTCTGTTATGCGTCATTTCAACATGGACTGTAGTCCAGCTGCCAGTGCTCGCACTTACCTGCTTTCCCCTGTCCGCTATAGTGCCATCCATGGCGGATACCTGCCTCCCGACTTTCCCGAGTTGGTACTTTACGACTTACTTCCATATCGCCACCGACTTCATCATCTTCATTGTCCCCTTGCCAACCGTGTTTTCTCTTAATATGGGGTGGAGGCGGAAGCTTTGCCTGGTAGCTATTCTCTCCATGGGGCTTTTGTAAGTTGATTTATCCCGTTCACTTGAAGATACTCAGAATCTCGAAGCTAACTGCCTCCGTAAGCACATGCATCATATCTATCATTCGAGCCACGACGCTCCACCAATGCCTTGTTACGCCAGACCCGACGTGGGATACGACAGATGCTGCATGGTGGACCGTTGTCGAGATAAACTGCGCCATCATCTGCGCGTCTTTGGCCACTCTGCGGCCTCTTCTTGGCAAATTGGTCCCTAGTTTCAATTCAAAATTGACAGACGGTTCGAACAAGTCCTACACAGTGACTCGACCGAATAGAATGACATTTGAGCGTATGCCAACGGCCTCGGGAGGGGGGAGCAACAACAACTTGGCACTCGACGAATTTCCTGTACCAAAACAGGGCAATTTTGTGAGAGAACCGGATTCGAAATATGGAGTTCAGGCAGAAATCTATGCATCAACGGCAGATTTAAAAGCAGTGGAGGCAGATCATCAAGAGGGTGTTCCTGATACTACCTACAAGCCCAATATCAAAGTCACGTACGAGGTTGCTATGACTAGCGAAGTGTCTGGTAGGCTGGCAGGAAGAGGGAGGATGAGAAGCAATGATTAGATTTGGACCACTTTCTGCCCGCATCATTTGACTCTTATCTATCATTTAATATTCTTAGTCTTTATTAGCTCCCTTTTCCAGGACTGCCTGAAGCCTTTAATTGTAAAAGTCACAACTATGTGATGATCGCGTTTACTCCGTACCTGGTATAGGGTAAATGGATGGACATTTTGAACAATGATTCCGATGATACATAGCAAGCTCTCGAATGGTGCACACATTTTCCTGTTTGAATACAATATCACAGGGTCACCAGTCATAATTTTAGATTGCGCTTCAATGGCAACACCCGCACATCCTTGGTATGCCACTCGGGAGAAGTACTTTTCAGCTTGAACAACCCCACGCCAACACATTGGATGCACTTAGACCTGGCACAGATCCAACTCAATTTCCAGTCATTGCCAACCTCACCATTGTCTCTCAATAAGCAAAGGCATATGATGATAAAATAGGTAGTCAAGATCTTCAACAACTGAGTGCAAAGAAATGAACTATGCTACAGCAGGACGTCGCTATGTGCTGTGCATATCACTGCCCCACAACCGTCGGGTGCAAGACTTCCGATCGGCTACAAGCCGGCCCCTGCAATATCCGACGCAATCGGCTGTCGCTACGAAGGGAATAGTACCGGGGAATGGACACTGTAAAAGTAAGGGGAAACACTGTCGAATAGGAATGTCCGAAATACCGGAGATCTCTAGTGGGGCGTTCTACTTTTGCAGTTTACAAACCCTTCTCCAGACTCTGGCTATTCCTTACCATGTTCCATGA
This sequence comes from Ilyonectria robusta, assembly GCF_021365365.1. Lineage (NCBI taxonomy): Eukaryota > Fungi > Ascomycota > Sordariomycetes > Hypocreales > Nectriaceae > Ilyonectria > Ilyonectria robusta. Next base: position 287,253 of record NW_025764437.1, on the reverse strand, counting down.
CCCCATCCAGGTTCTTTCTCTGCTCGGCGATTTTAACTGGATTGAGTTTCCTGTACCAAGCCGTAAATGTGTCTTTAACCGTGACATGCGACAAGGGCCTCACCGTAAGCTCGACCAAGAGTTGTAGACTGCAAAAACTGATGCTTCCAGTCTTGATTGTCATACCCTATAGCAGGTGGTTAGAAGAGCCACATCCCCACTCTGTTAGGCCCTCAGCCGTTTAACTCGAGGGTATGCCTTGTTCTTAGGTAGGGACCATCGCCTCTGGTCGCAGTCGCAGCAAAATAAAAAAATAATGCTCGACTCCATCTGCTCCAAACAGGATGTGGTTGACCCCGCCTCGCTGTATGGGGTAGAGGAAGCCGGTGGATGCTACCCCAACAAAGTTGACATCTCCACCATTATTGTGATTTATGCCTCACACCAACAGTCTCGCTCTTCGGGGAGTTGTTCCCGATATGCACCCCATGCTTCATGCCGTGCATCCTTGCATGTTCTCGGTAGTCCGGACAAATTTGGAGTCCGGCAGACAGACTGAATGATGGGCCACATGGAGCAAGAAGTCTCATGGTCCCTTGATTGAGCCATTGCGATCTAACGGTTCAATGACGGCCGGACTTGAACTGTAGTCTCTATCTTGACCATTAGATGGATTGAGAGGAAGAATATGGAGCAAAGCCATAGCATACAAAGACGCCGAGCACAGAATATTGTTGAGCTTCGTATTCCGACATGACTCGATCAATACACCAGGGTAGTACCCATGGGGATAATCATCGGATCTCGTTTTCGGAACCTGGAGAGAACGAAACGTTGCTTCCATTCCCCTCTCGACTTCCCCGCATGCATATCCCTGAACACGCGTATCTCCATGCAGCTAACGTTGGAGCTTTGCTTGAAGCATCCAGAGAGTGGATCAGGCGGTGCAAGTTGCTGACGCTGAGGTTCTCCGTGATGCTGCTGCAATCTTCCGCAAGACTCCGCAAGACTCCGCAAGACTCCGCGAGCCTCCGCACAAACCTTGCCAAAAACCGGGCGACCCAGATTTCGACCAACTGCAGCTCTTGTAGGCTCTTGTTCCCCGCATGGGGAAATTCGGTATTGGCTCGCGATAGTCCGTGATGTAGCATTCGCCTCTCCGGTGGTATCACCTCGGCGCGATTACGGGTCTGTTACTGACGATCTTGACCGGTTTGTCGTCTTGCGGGTAAATGGCTATCCATTTCTGTAGGGATCATACCCCGCCTATTTGTCTTGCTTGACAGGTGATGTGCAAAAATGTAACCTCCCGCCACCGCCTTGCTCGAGAATCAAGATTTGTAAGAATCACCGCCTCAATGTTTACTTTGACTTCAAGACCCACACCAATGGTATTTGAGCAAGCTCGTTGCCGCCAAAGTGGTCTGTTGCTTGTCTGATAGGAACAACCGGGACTCTCAGCCAACATGTCTGCCGAAACCTCCAAGCCCTCGGGCAAAGATGACTACGATGGGACCAGACACAGCATCGACTCCCACGTCGAGTCGCAACAGCGACAACTCGGCGGAATGGACCCAGCTCACCGACAAAGGGTCGAAAAAAGCATGAAGCGCAAGCTGGATACTCGATGCGCTCTGTTTGTCCTCATTTACATTATGAATTATCTGGATCGCAACAACATTGCCGCAGCCCGACTCAAGGGCCTGCAGGACGACCTCAAACTCGACGACACCCAGTACGCAACATGCCTCAGCATCTTGTACGTCGGCTACATTTTGATGCAGGTCCCGTCCAACATGTTCATCAATCGAATTGAGCGACCTTCTCTCTACATTGCCTGCGCCATGTTGATCTGGGGACTGGTTTCGACGCTGTCAGGAAACGTGCACAACTTTGCGGGCATGGTGGTTATCCGATTCTTCTTGGGCTTTATTGAAGCTGCTTTCCTTCCGGGCGCCCTCTTGATTCTCTCCAAGTGGTACACGCGCCGCGAATTGACCAAGCGAAACGCCATTCTCTTTTGCGGCAACCTCATCTCCAATGCTTTCTCAGCCCTGGTTGGCGCTGGTGTCTTGTCGAATATGCAGGGCGTTCTCGGGCATGCAGCATGGCGATGGCTTTTCTGGATTGAGGGTGCCGTCACAATGAGCATTGCCATCTCGGCCGCCTTTATTCTCCCAGATCTCCCCCACAACTCGAGAGGCTTTACCGAGGAGGAACGCAAGGTGGCGCAACTCCGGATGATTGAGGATGTTGGAGAGGCCGACACTGACTCTGCCGAGAACGGCATTTTCTACGGCCTGAACTTGGCGTTGAAGGATGTCAAGATTTATCTCATGATGCTCACCTTTACGGCTTACGTTGTTGGTCTTTCATTCAACGCATTCTTCGTAAGTCCCTTGTCCAGAGAAGTCGTATCTTTGCCGGAAACTAACAGTTGCAGCCCACCCTTACCGGCACACTTGGCTTTGGATACGTTCCCACATTGCTCATGAGCTCTCCTCCTTGGCTGTTCTCATGTATCATCTCCCTCATCAATGCATGGCACTCGGATCGAACACAGGAAAAGGTTTGTCGCAATTATGCCTTTATGCTCCATGACATTGACTAACCTCTGGCAGTTTTGGCACATTGTTGGCCCGATTTGTGTCGGCATGGTTGGTTTCATTATTAGCATGGTTACCCTCAACGTCGCCGCCCGCTACGTCGCTCTGTTCCTCCAAGCCAGTTCCTACGCTGGATTCATCGTCTTTTACTCCTGGATCAGCTCCTCCTTCCCCCGACCTCCCGCCAAGCGCGCCGTTGCGATTGCAATGATCAACGCCTTCAGTCAGCTCGGAAACGTGGCAGGTTCTTACGTTTGGGCCCTCAAGGCGAACGGTTACCGCCAGAGTTATGGCATCGTTCTGTCTATGTTTGGCGTAACAATCATGGGCTGCGCAGCTTTCCGATGGATCTTGGTTGGCCTGAACAAGAAACTTGATGCAGGCGAGGAGGCTTGGGAAGTGAGCGAGGACGTTGCAAAGCAGACGGCTGCAGCGGAAGATATGGACAATGACGAAGCTTTGCGGATGAGGAGAGGATTCAGATACCTTATCTAAGTCTGCATGCATTATCTAAGGTCGGAATTGGCCGGCCGGATTAAAGACCTTTATGGATGGGATACGACTTGACGACATTATTGCGGTCGGTCTTGTTGCCGTACATGTACGATATCACTGCATTTTGGAGCGCTTCCATTAGTTGGCGCAACATCTTCATGTATCAATTTGAATAGCGGGGTATTAGACCCGGTTGATCCTGAATATATCGAGGTTTCAATAGCAAAGGATCCAGACGTTCATGTGCACTTCCGCTGACGAACCAGGCATCTCAGGGTATCAGCGCTAACATTCGAGGAAATGATCGTCAGAGACCACCCACGCAATTGGACAACGGTGAAGCACGAAAGGCGACTCTTCTATCGCGACATTTGGTCAAGCAAGATAGAGCCTGTGTTACTGGTCAACTCGGCGTTTGTGTCTGAATTGAGCACACAATTCTCTCAATTGACGTCATGATCCCAGTTGAAAGCCAAAAGAAATACAATTTAATGCATACTTTGCGCTAGAACAGGATAATGCATGCATCCCCATGGCGATTGCGCAATCCTGAAGAAGAAATACTTATATTCAAGTCCGTTGCCCAGTCTGAAAAACTCACGCCAATCTGTGGTCACTCCGTCATCATGGCAGAATCTAAAGTGGTTGAATCGTCCCCGGACAGCGACGGCGCTGGTACCATAACAGACATCGAGATTAACGAGAAATCCCTTTTGAGGAAAATCGATGCCAAGCTTCTTCCAGCCGTCGGAATACTCTATCTACTGTCGTTCCTAGACCGTAGCAATGGTGAGTCTGCCATTGAATGCACGGCCGTCTCTAACACCATCTAGTTGGAAATGCAAGGATTGAAGGAATGGTCGACGACCTTAACATGAGTACGGATACCTATCGATATTTATGAATTTGCTAATGAGACAAATAGCTGGCAACCAGTACCTGACAGGATTAACGCTCTACTTTATCGGTTACGTCCTTTTTGAGGTTAGCAAAGCCTCAGACAGTCCGCAACTATTCTGACACCTTCTAGATTCCGTGCAACATTATTCTCAAGCGAACAACTCCTAGGCTTTGGCTACCGACACTCACAATCGCCTGGGGCATCGTTGCAACACTCTTGGGTGTGGTCCAGAACCTGACAGGATTTTTGATTGCCCGTTTCTTCCTCGGAGTCACCGAAAGTGGGCTTTTCCCCGGAGTCGTCTTTTACTTTTCCATGTGGTATAAACGACGTGAGAGACAATACCGAATCTCTCTTTTCTTCAGTGCGGCATCTCTTGCAGGAGCTTTTGGAGGGATCCTCGCATATGTAAGCTGGTGATTCGTCCGTCAGTGGCAACGCTAACATGTGCAGGGAATCGGAAAAATGGCTGGCGTGGTGTGGGAAAATGGTTGGCGGTGGATTTTTATTCTTGTAAGACCGGATCCTGTCGTCAAGTTCAGCACTAATTCGCCCTAGGAAGGAATTGCAACAGTTCTTGTGGCTGTGGCAGCATTTTGGTTCATCGAGAACTATCCAAGCACCTCTCGATTTCTGACTACCGCAGAACGGCAATTCATCCAGACCCGACTCGCAGCCGACAGCGATTCCACTCACGACGAACAGTTCAGTTGGGATGCAGTCCTTCAAGCCTTTCGCGATCCCAACTGCTGGCTTTACGGGCTGGGCTTCCATACTATGAGCCTGCCTCTTTACACGCTGTCTCTTTTCTTGGTAGGTTGAGAAGCCGAGTGTCTGGTTCTTGCTGACCTTTTAGCCTACTATTATCAAAGACCTCGGATACACCGCAGCCAAGGCGCAGCTTCTTACCATTCCTCCCTATGCTGTTGCGTTTGTTACGACTCTTAGCGTTGCGGTTGCCTCTGAAAAGCTTGGAAAGCGAGCCGTCTTTATTGCTGGGTCCTCGGCTGTTGCATCGATCGGGTATATCCTGCTGCTAGCAAACACCGATCCCACAGGCCGACCAGGAATGTCCTACGCTGGAACTTTCTTTGCTGCTGCTGGAATCTATCCTGCTACTGCTTTGGTGCTGTCTTGGCCGGCGATAAACGTCTCTGGGCAGACGAAACGCGCCATTGGTAACGCGATGCAGATTAGTATCGGCAACCTCGGTGCTGTTATGGGCACTCAGCTTTATCGCTCAGGGGATGGGCCAAGATTCATTGTCGGCCACTCGATGGCATTGGCCTACCTGATTGCAAATATTGTAGTAGTGACCTTTTTGGGATGGAGGTTGAGGAAGGAGAATGAGAGGAGGGCCGATTTGGCACCCGAGATTACCGATGTCGGGGAGGTAAAGGACTGGGAGGGAGATGGAGATGTCAGGTGGAGATATGAGTGGTGAATAGTACATCATGAAGACTACAGCCGGTACATGTGAGAGTTGACACCATTGGATCGAGATGGGTAACTGGCCAAGTTCACAACTCACAACCCCACACGTGAACTATTCAATCCTCGGCTTGCGATCTGGTTTACTTTGGATATTATTTCGTATTAGTTTTTTTAAAACTTAGCCGGAGACGTGTTCTATCGGAATCGTACATCCCTCACGTCCTAAAACTGTCCACAAGATGCTCATCATGGTTCCGTGGCAGCGCATCAATAAAGGAGTTAAAATCACACATGCTAGAGTTCACCAGGTATTGGCTTTGGCGGTACCAGTTCCTCCTTGATCTTGTGAAATGACTCGCCTGGCTCTGGCAAGTCATACTCATGCCTCCACCAGAGATGTGTAACATCCGATCCTGCAACATCCGAACCAAACCTGATGATGAAGTACTCCTTATCATATCCAGTTTCTCGGGCCAGTTTGACACAATCATCATAGCTTAGCCTCCAATAAAAGCTGTCTTCTTGGTACGGAACTAGCTCGAATGTATCAGCGTCCCGACCCATGTACGAAACATAGAGAGAGTCCTCGTGGTGTTCCACGTCGATGAAGAAATTCCCGATGCTATTGAGATATCGTCCGACGTAAGAATCCAGAGGGCGAGTGGGTGTTTTGGCTGTTCGGCCATCGGCGAGACTCTTGTTAACATTGATATGTCGTTCCAAACTCGATGCCACTGACATGCGGGCCAGTTTGCCGTAATCTTGAGCATTGTCGAGGTTGTTGAACAGGGCTTCGATGAGAAGTTCCCCAATCCAACGTACTCCTCCGTTGAGAGACAGCGAGTTCGACAATACGACGACAGCGCTGCCGGTTTCTGGGAACAGAGCGTTGTACGTGTTGAAGCCGGGAATTGATCCGCCATGATGGAGGGCTAGGCGAGACGGGGCGCCAGTGCCTACCATTGGGTCCAATTCAGACTTGCCGTTGTCGCCTGGTGATAGTATTCCTGGGAGTTGAGTGCGAGCCCAGCCATAGGCATATGAGCGCTCCCTCAGCGAACGTGAGGGCAAGAGAGTGTGGCCCTGCCAGAGGTCCAACACACCCTCAAGAGGCTGATGGTCAATCTTCTGCCCGGCTTCCGAATCGGAGAATGTCATCTCGTCGCGAGCACGGGAAATGAAGGCGGAGTAGAGACTGAGGAGGTCGTTGACTGAGCTCCGAATCCCCCCGGCTGCCCCCATCAAGACGTCTTTGCCCTTGAGGGGTGGAGCAATCTGAACAACGGACGCGTTTTCAAGTGCGGCGTAGGGCTTTGCTTCGTTTTCTCGGCACTCGCCCGTGTAGTATGTTCTCGTCATCCCAAGCGGAGTGAGCAGTCGATCTTGGAGAAGGTCGGCAAACGAAGCCCCGGACACTTTCTCGATGACCTGGCCCAACACCTCGTAGGCGAAGTTGTTGTAGACGAAGTGACTTCGGAACGCGTGGGTGGCCGGCGCATGATTGAGAATGTGGACGGCCTGTGATCTGGCGAGGAAAGGAACATTGTCGGAAGCCAGCCAGAGAGAATCCAGAGCGGCGAGTCCAGTTCGGTGGCAGAGAAGATCCGCGATTGTCGCGTCGCCGTACGCGTCGGAGCGGTTGAAGTCTGGCAGAATCGTCTTCAGCGGGACATCCTAGGACAGCAGCGATCCATCGTGGATGAGGGAAGACACCAACGCGGCTGTCATGGCCTTGGTGAGGGATCCCAGCACGAAAGTCGTGTCTTCATCGCAGGGCAGTTGCTTCTCGACGTCGGCGAACCCGTATGCGGCTGTGTAAACCACCTCACCTTCGTGCAGAACGCCGAGCGCGATGCCTGGGATGCCTGAAGTTCTGCAAATGTCGCGAACTATTGGGGCTAGAGCCGCGAACTTGTTGCTCGAGACCATTGTGAAGTTCACAGTGCAAGCGGCGTTTGAACGGACAAGGATATCAGCGAATGAGATGTATTGACAGTACATCGATTTCCACCTGTTTGCCTCCAAAAAAGTGTACTCAATCACGGGTACAATAGTGAATGAGATGCCACTAAAATTACAGCACTCGCAACCACTAACATCAACTGTGGAGACAGCACACGGAAGCTGCTTTAGCGGGGTAAACCCCCTAAGCTCTCAACTCAGCCCCGCAACAGGTGTGATGCCGCGACAATTGAAGCATCGCGACGCTCAAGCGGACCAGTGAGGTGTGAGATTGTCATGATCTGATTTACTTCAACTGGACCGCGAAGATGCATGTCACCAGAAACAGATCGATACTCACCATGATATGACAGCCTGGAGATGAGGCAATCGTTCGTGGGGGTAAGCATGGTGACGTCATAAGGAAGCATCATCGACCTTGAGGGCGGAGCAGTCAATTACGTGGGACATCTGCAGACGGCTTGCAGGAGTAAAGGTTAGTTCTCAATGTTGGTCATTTAGCCGAGACTTTTTCTCAGCCAGCAAAACCATGCAAGGATCTGAGTTAGTTGGGGACTGTGAATGGGTTACGAGCTGGTCGACCCGCCTTGACAACTCACTGAGCTCGGTGTCTCGGCGAGGCTATTATTGGTGAGAAGAGAAAGGATGGGAGCGGTGCATGACGGCTTAGGTGGGCTTACAGTAGTAAATCCGAACTGCCGGCCGAGCAAGGGTAACAGAAGTTGGTCATGGTGGTGTCGATGATGGCGCGTGAGTGCATTTCTGCCGCACGAAAGCATCAAGGTCACCACGGCAATAGCTTCGTGCTCTTGGCCTGCTCACCGGGCGACCTTGGGCGACCTAAGTACTCACCGGGTAACCTTTCGTACTCACTAACGCATCCCCGCATACCATCCTCTCTTAGAAAGCATCAAAGCGCATCTCATCGCATCTCAACGCGCACTTGAGGGTTGCATGGTCTTATCATGTGGCGCTGACGCTTCTTGTTGACCGAATGCGCTCAATTGCCCCTCATTGGCTTTGTCCTGCTCCCCCTCACTTGCGTTCATGCGGTCCCACCAGTTTGTGGGATCCTTGCAAGGTGCCAAATCGGGGGGAACGACGCGCAGTTGTGTCATTGTTGGTTGCCAGCACCTGCAGTCGGCGTCGGTTGAGGCCTCAGTGGTTGGCCTCACCATGAGGTGTCGTTTCTCACCGAGTTATTGTGCAAGGTGAACGCCCTCTGATAGCTTCGATGTCGAGATCTCTGTAACTTTCGGGCCTCACCCTGCGACATGTTGTCGGCGCTGGTGAGTTCGCTGGGGGATGACAGCTCTGCAACCAGCGTCGATGACATCACTGGATCCACGGGTCCATCCTTCCACCTCAATTCTCTCCTCCCTTCGCCTCCTCACCTCCACGCAACTGCGCCGTCCGTGCCATGGCGTCCATTCCCTTTACGGTGTCTTCCCGTAGAATGCGTGTTTCGTTTGGCTCGATCCCCGCTCGTGCCGAGAGACGGTTGCTGGGTACAAATAAAAGAGCTCTGCCCTCGCGTACTCTTAAACTCCCCCTCCCCAAGTCGCACTTGTGTCGTCCATCCTCATACAAACTTACCACCATACACCACGTTAGACACTTTTCCCCCTCACTCGCCACCATGGTTCAACAAATCCCCAAGGCCTCCAAGCTCCAGGACCTCTTCAGCCTGAAGGGCAAGGTCGTCGTCGTCACTGGCGCCTCAGGACCCCGCGGCATGGGTATCGAGGCTGCTCGTGGCTGCGCTGAGATGGGTGCCGACATCGCCATCAGCTACTCTTCCCGTAAAGAGGGTGCCGACAAGAACGTCGAGGAGCTCACCCGCGATTACGGCGTCAAGGTCAAGGCCTATAAGCTCAACATTGCCGACTACAACGACGTCGAGCGCTTCGTCAACGACGTCATCGGCGATTTCGGAAAGATCGATGGCTTCGTTGCTAAGTAAGTCAAGCCGGAATGGATGTCCCACAGGTCAACACTCGTGACTAACAACTGCAGTGCGGGTGCTACCGCCAACGCCGGTGTCGTCGATGGCACTGCCGCGGATTGGGATCACGTCATCCAGGTCGACCTCAATGGAACGGCGTACTGCGCAAAGGCCGTCGGAGCCCACTTCAAGAAGCAGGGTCACGGCTCATTCGTCGTGACCGCGTCCATGTCTGGCCATGTCGCGAATTTCCCTCAGGAGCAAACCTCGTACAACGTCGCTAAGGCCGGCTGCATCCATCTGGCCAAGTCTCTCGCCAATGAGTGGCGAGACTTTGCCCGCGTGAACAGCATTTCGCCCGGCTACATCGACACCGGCCTATCCGACTTCATCGATGCCGAAACACAAGAGCTGTGGAGGAGCATGATTCCCATAGGACGTAACGGCGACGCAAAGGAGCTCAAGGGAGCCTATGTGTATCTCATTAGCGATGCTAGCACTTACACCACCGGTGCGGATATTGTCATTGACGGTGGTTATACTTGTCGGTAGATTTATCACTGAATAAAGGAAAAAAGAACTTGTGGATTTGAAAATGGTCAGGGGACTCAGTCACCCATGTTATCCGCCCGTGATACGTTCCCTCACATACCACAAAGTGGATTGCGGGTAGAACGGAGATTGAAGTCAGATAGAACCGATCTTGAAGTTCGGAGGACGGGTAGTTGACTCAGGTCAGGTCGGACAACATACCCGTCTGTCCCGTTGCGTCTCACCAAACACCGGAACCAGCACACCTCATTGCCGCGTGACGATTTAAAAATATCTTAGTCCTACTCGTAATAGGCACATGCTGGACAGTCCCCGCCCAATAACAATTTCTGGGCGAAGAGGATTGTCGCGTGTGATCTGACTTTGTTGACTGGTCGTATTCTGAGTTTAATACCTCAATGACGATCAATCATAGAGATTGTCACAGGTTAGCGCGTCAAGAAGAGTGGGTTCATGCTCATGAAGTTTGAGGCTGACGAGGATTTTGGCAAGGTAGACCCAAAGAATGCCTCACGTACTACGGTGCGTTGCCCTCGACGCGACGTGTAGAGTAGCTTTATTTGTACCGAAGGAAACCTAGCACGTATCAAATCCTACCCATACATGTGGTCAGCAGCGTATCAAAAGTGCAGGCATCATGATTACGTGTATCGTCACATCCTGAGAACTGACAAACATCCTACGTAACCTGGCGTTGTCTCATCTCCGACACAGAAATTTGCCACACCGGCAACGTGTCCATGAAGATTACTAGTACCCGGCGATTCTACCCAATCGTGCGTAAACACCGGGCTTCGCAGGATAAAAACCAAAGGTACTCGTAACGGAAGCTGGCTAGGCCGAATGCCTAGGTACATGGGCAGAGACACACAGGTCACTGACACCAAACTGCATTAACATACAGCAGGTTTCACATCCCCACGCCACCTTCAATTGAAGCCTTTATCCTTTTATCTCAACTTTGCACATATTAACCTGCTCCACAAGTATTGTTCCATATTATAAATACACTTATTTCTCATAAATGAGGAGCGTAGCGCTGAGTTGAGCTGATTGCTGTAATAGTGAGCGACTGAAAGGATTTGGCAAGGGTGAGGTGAACGAATGTGGATACGATTTGACCTGTACAGCGCTGGGGCCCGTAATAGTGACAACTGAAACCTGGAAACACCCCAACTCCAGCTCCCCTGGTAGCCTGGCGAGGTACTAAACCACCAAGCTGTTGTTTCCGCTCCATTTTCAGGTACCGGCTAGCTGAAGTGAGACATGCATGGTTCATTATCCGCTGTCCTTGGTGCGGAAGAGCGGGTTGAGAGCCGAGCCAAGGAGGCTTTTTGATCTGGTCCACAACAATCAGGGGGGAACATTGTCCAGTCCAAGCGTGTCGAGGAGACTAGCAGGGTGCCGACAGGGGTCACATTCCGTGACTGGCACCGAATCGCTCAACGGCACAGTGTCCCAATGTCCTATATATTGATGGGTGTGCAGGAGCCGGGCCTGAAGCCAAGAGTACGTACTGTGTAGGCGGTATGGAAGTGAAGCTTGATTTTGCCGAATTTTCATGGCTGGGGACAGCTACATGTAATGCCAACGACCCATCGAGGAGCGCGCAGTGTTGAATTAATTTTTAATGGGGGTAAGTGGCGGAGACAACCGCCCATCGTGGGTACATAGTTTCGGAGTAGCGCCACGCTAAATCAGTTCGCATCACGACAGCCCTGTGGCACAGACGGGAAGCGGAATTAGGTCGCTAATCGCAGCCTCATTCTCCCTTCAACTACACGGCGGCTCCAGTCCAGCCGCTAGGCTCATTTGCTATCCCTTGAAATATGCGGCAGGTCCATTCTGAATCTCCACAAATGACCCTGGCTGGTCTTGATTGGCACGGCGGAGGAATTAGTGAATAGTAGTTTTGGTGTTGTTTTGAGCTATCGAATGTAGATCTTTGTGGCACCAGGGATAATGTAATCAACTGCTACATAATTTGTGAGGCTTGGTGTACCTCTCAACCATTGTTTTTGAATGGTTGAATGTCCCTAAGGGTGGCCAGGATGGGGTTGCCGCATACGTAGTAGGTACTTGAACGGATAACGCACGTGATGGGATTTAAGACTTTATCTGTATTGGGCTTAGCGAATTTGGTCGATCTTCTTCTTGAACATGTTTCATCGCACAAGGCTCAAGGGTGGGTGGCGTTGAAAGACCCGGACCGGTCAGCTCGGTCAACTCTCTCTCGGCATGTCGGATTGTGACAGAAATTGGCGCCGCATTTTTCAGGCGCTGCAAGCGAAACGACCAGCGTTTGGTTGATTGCTTGCTTATTATCTGTGCACCGAGCCACAGGGGGATACGACGAGCAAAACTGAGACAGTGAATCCACCTTTCAACTTCTTCCGGTCTTGTGGGTTTTCCCCTTGAAAAGTCCAGGGAGGCTAGTTTGATGAGTGGAAAGCGGGTTTGGATCATGTCTATGCTAGCCCTGGGGCTGTGCATATTTGGAATCCTGGCTTGCATGTTGGAATACCTCCCCAACCGGGATCCAAGTCAAGAACCCGACTACCGATTCTTTTTTGACCCTTCCCGTCGGCACAGTGCATACGCTGGCGAGCCGACAGCTTAAGATGAACCTCGAATGGAAGGCAGAGATTTGAGAAGCGAGAGAAGCGAACTGCTGCCGTTGAAGTGTGTTATTGAGAGAATGAGGTGTGTGATGGACGAGGCGTATCTCCTTGATAGCGGAAGTGCATCAGGGGGCGACCTGGGACAAATCGGATTAAAGCCGGCAAATGATTCAGTTAGCTAATACCTTATTTACAGCTGAGCTGGCTATAAAAGACCAGGTATCTCTTGAACCTTCTACTCCGTACGGTTGAGAAGGTTCTCCGCTGCCCCTGAAGCATTTCCGCTGTCAAGATAATGAGCTAGGGCCTAGACCTCGCTAATCCTAATTGGGCCGAACTTACGGATCCCTGTTCGCGCGTACCACATGTTCGGAATCGACTCGTGCTCAGGTATTCAAGGTACTCGCCTGTACGGAGTAGCTTGGCATAAAACACAGAAAGATGTAAGGTTGGACGATGCCAACCAAGTATAAAGATAAAGGTTGACGCCTGCTCCCAGAAAATGTCGGGCCGTATACCACACTGCTCCCCCACCAAAGCTTCTGTTTGCTGCCTCGCCATTACCGACTTGATCGCTCCGGCGGCTGCTGTCCTCAATTGGTAGCCAGTGCAGTGGCAAATCTCCGGTTTGCGGCAAGGCCACGAGCCCCCCCGGCGTTAGCGGAATTGAGAATTGGGAAGACGTCTACCTCGGACTGTGCATCACCTGATTCCAGCTATCCCCGAGTCCCTACTCCGTTACTGGCTGAGATCCCCGCAAGCTACCCGCGAGGTGCCTTAAAAAAAACCGTGGAAGGTACAATAGCCAAAAACCATGAGACACCATGGCACAGCATGCGAGAGCGCACATATGCGTCACATTGCGAGCGGATCCGCCCTCGAAGTCCCGCACCGTTCCCAACCAGTAAGTGTAATAAGCCGAGTGGGATGACAACTGGAACCCAACCCCCTCAGCCACCCCAGCCCCCAGCCCCCAGCCCCCCCGGTGGCTGAAGGCGACGTCCTAGCCCCACCCAACGCTCTTAACATATCTCTACTAACAGGGTCAGGTAACCTCCTAATAGAGTCAGGTAACCTCTACATATACCGTCAAGCAGGATTACGTAACCAGCTTAGATAACATTCAAGCTGAATATCCAAATTCTTCCTTTATCTTAAGTAAGGCCGAAGAATAAGAGCCCCCATAAGAGCGCAGCGATAGAGGGTGCCCCGGAGCGCAGCATAGGTCGCAGCAGGCCGACCGTACTCTGTTAATTTACTAAAAGAAGGTCAAAAGATATAAAAGCCAGCCGCAGCAGTCAGTACAAAAGATATTATCTAAGCCGGTCAGGTAATCCTACTTGACGGTATATATAGAGGTTACCTGACTCTATTAACAGAGGTTATCTGACCCTATTAGTAGAGATATGTTAAGAGCGTCGGGTGGGGCTAGGGCGTCGCCTTTAGCCACCGGGGGGGGGGGGGGCTCTGGTTGTATGTATACACTAATAAGCCCCCAGTATCAGAACGAACAATCCCGCTAACTCCTGAGTCAGTAAATTGAACCACATCAACCACAGTTTCTATAAGTCAAGTGTGTAACCTTCGTTAGGTATGCGCCGAGGTCGAGGCCGACGCCCTCACTGGGCATATTGGGATCGGATCTGCAACAGACCATGTTCGCCAGCTTGTAGGTCCAATACATGAATTCATTCTCTTGGTTTGGACGCTAATTGCATCACCCAGGCTCCGCGGAAGAAGCGCACTGTCTTCATCTGGAATTGCTGTGCGTGCATGTATGGTGGCATGAAAGTCAGCGTTGGTTCCTGCCCAGGATGCGGAACACCACGCTGCTCTTATTGCAGGGTGGAAAAAATCGTGGTCAAGGAATAATGCTTGCATCCCTGGCTCAACTCAGTGAGCCAACTGGCATCATATCCGCTCACAGGAGGAGTAGAGCCACGGGGTTGGCCTCGACCACGAACCTGACGAGGACAATCCGCACTCGTACGAGCCCTACCACCAACGGCAGTTCAATACCGCCGGCCTCCACCCCCTACCAGACCTCGGCGCACTCCCTTTCCTCCAGCACGCCACCATCGCGTTCGACTATCTCCATCCACGCACACGTTTACCTTGCACTATCAGACGTGAGAATGGAGTATGTAGCACGCTACTTCTTTTCTCCACTTGTCTCGCCATTTCCTGTGACCCAAGCTGTTCTGCTAGGGTGTAGTCTGCACTCAACACATATATCCCACCAACAGATCATCATCATAGCTCAGTTAAGACACTCTATTTTAAAACTTCGAGGACGATCGTTTTATCTACGTTGTCAACTGCGAAACTTCGATATTATCATTCGATCGACCTATGAATTTATCCTTCTTGGTGCTCTATGTCTGCGTTGTACAACTCCGGTTGAAGGAGATCTTTTATGCCGTCTCTAATTCGCTCCCAATTCATCAGCGCGCCGATAGCTGACCACACCAAGACCATGAATACCAATACTAGGATGACGAAAGAACTACTGTTTGGTCGGAAGGGTGGAGGAATGGCTTTTTCCTGCATCGATAATACTGCAGCTGCAAGTGCAATAGGGGTGAATATCTGGGGAAACAATGAGTCTTTGTACACTGAATATTTTGTTGTTCGAATGAGTGTTACTTACAAATAACATGACAAAAGCCATCATTTGTCCAGAATTGGCTGCGCGGGCTTGGGCCTTTGCATCGCGATTGCCCTCGTGGCTCAGATAAAATGACAGCTATTCAATGGAATCAGTGCGGGAGTTCAGCTGCGGTATCATGATTGATTCATTCTTACTCCGGCAGTATAGCCATCACAATCATGGCCGAGAAACTCAAGGTCTTGCAAAAACTTTCCAAGCTGTTTTATGTTGGCAAGAATCACAGGAATGTACCTTGATCGAGGCCCCGTGACAGTCGTGAAAGTCTCATCCGTTTTGAAAGACTCCAGTTGGTTGATCGTGGCGGTGAGGTTCTGAGTCAATTGGCGTAGGAGCTTTTTGGTCTTCACAGCCCAATCACGAGATCGCCTCACAGCAGCGGGATCATCAGCACTTGGGGAAGTTGTGTCTGCCGTCATGATTGGGCAGGTCTCAATCTGTAGGTCCGGTTAGTATGAGGCCTAGTAAGCTCTGTAAGGAACGAGGAAGTCGGAGAAGCAAGAATACTTACGTATTCGTCAATCATACGCCGCAACTTCGTTACTAATACGTGCCATTCGTCTCTTGCATGTCGTAGTCGCGACTCCAGAACAACCACAAAGTATTCCCGAGGAGTTAAAATCGGCCGGCTAGCATCCTGCTCTCCAAGGGTAAAGGGGTCAGGTTGGCAAAGCACACTGCCATCATCTTCATCGAACACCATATCGTCGTCATACGACTCGGCGCTATCCCGTCTCGTTTCGTGCTCAAAGTATGTGTCGGCGAAACAATATGCCACCCATCTCCAAGGGTCCGGACCTGTAATAAGAACGGATACTTGAGCCTGACAAAGAAAGTCAATTTCCGTGAGAGGGTCCGATTTCATTGGCCTTCTTAAAAGGAAACTCAAATCTGTGACCTTCCGGAGAGTGCTGTTTTCTCCTACTCCTCGGGGATCTTGCGGCGGTCGGTGTCGCGGCGCCGTTCTTAGGACGAAAAATGGTAGGTCAAACGCTAGCTGGAAAGTCGCATATCCATTTGGCTGAACCGAAATCAGGGCCACGAAGAGAATTGAGGGAATTGATTTCTCACTGGAGGAACGGCACCGATAAAGCTCTCAAAGGCTAGGTGTCGGTACAAGCTATCCCTCAACGCCCGAGCTTGATTAATGGAGGCCGTTGAGATGATGGCCATCAATGCCCAGCGGTTCAGGTCGGTGATGAATCTGGATAGAGTAGATGTGAGCATGGAAGGAATAAGGATGAGCTTCTCGTACATTAGACGGCGGTCTGCATTCCGCTGAGGTGATTGTGCTGTCTGTTGGGACCTGCTGCGTTGCGGAAAGTCGTCGTTGCAGTGAAACCTCTGGAAGATGTCAGGACGGAATTTCAGACAGAACTCACAAGGACCATGTCACCTTTTTTGCCAACTCTACATAGAGCTGGTGCGCAGTGAGAGGACCAAGGTAATCTCGGGGGAGTGCGCACACCCCATCGTTCGTTCGATCGTCGAGAAGAGACACCGGGGTCGATGTAGCATTTAGACACCCGGATTTTAGTTCTTCCAAGACAATGTCGGGGCAAAAGGCTGCCACGAGCTCGACCTGAGGCATGACTCGGTTTGCAGCTCCGGACTCTATCATGAAAAAGGCGGCTCGGCTTATGTCGGAGTTGTTTTCTTCCCACACCTCCATGTAAGGCCTATTTTCGATTTGCCAAATACGGAACGGTTCAGGGATGAACTCCTGATCCCAGATAGAGCCTTCACGCTGGTAGTCTCTGACTGGGTTATGTTGATGCCTGTTTTTCTTAAGCTTCTTCTTCTTCTTCTTCCTTGCCGAGCCTCTAGGTTGCCTAGCTGCTCCTGAGTTCATCATACCGGGTAAAACGAACTAAAGGAGCCCGGAGCCATGCGCCAGGGGGTGTTTCATTATAGAGCAAAGGGAGTGGACCAACTGATTTGAAATGCCCGGACTTGGTTTGATAATTCATTCAAACTATCAGGGACATGCTTCTTTATGTGTCTCTTGGATGTCGACACCGAGTTTTAACAGCAAGTAGGCGCCCGAGCTACTCCTATCGGGGAACAAGGCAAAACAAGTCAAAGAATGCTCTACTGCCCGACCAAGACGCAGAATACTGCATCCTATTCGCCAAGGCCAGGCTGATACAAGACGTGGCAGCACACAATTCGATGCGATTGCATCCGAGCTCAGCCATCGTCGCCTTCTAACCCGTTACCGAAGGCCATAGGTCTTTGAAGCTCCTGTGATCAGTCCGAAGTGGTTGCAGGGCGAAGTAGGTGCAGCGTGTTGGGCATCAAGCTGTTTAAGTCGGTTATGTGGCCTATCATCTCGATACCTGCGAAACCGGCGAACCAGTTGAGTAAATGGTTGCCTCGCCGCCTCGTTGCCTCGTGGATTCCGCGAATAGCAACATATTTTGGGTCTCGCAGGATCAAGACATATTTCTTCCGTCGGGCTGGGCTCCAGTCTTCTGTCCGTCAAAAGTGAGGCTGAGGCCACCTGCATTAACCGGACGAGGGCGGAAATGGGTGCACCTGACTTCAAAATTCGCGAATCGAGAAATGGTAGTGTGGGTGTTGACCGACTTTCTGTACTGTTTAAGAGAGAAGCAAATATGAGGCCTCGTTGGAGGGGAGGAGTGGACAGCCCCGGTTATCGACGACATGTTTGCCTTGCGAGGCGCCGAGGGCCTCAAATGCAAGGATGACTGAGCTGCGCCCCAGCGGGCCGAGGAGTCGTTGGCGACTGTGTGGCTAGATCCTCCTAGAGGAGAAAAGGACTGATGATAATAAGGCGGACGAAGACATGGACCGGGAGTACGCTGGTGTGGTTCGCCTTGGATGGGTGCGTGTTAGAGAGAGATTGGTCGGCTCTAGATTCCAACCGGTCCCGCGCAACGACCAAGAAATCAACATGCACGTGGTAGATAGGTCAGGTGAATATATCCCATGCGGAGAATGAACTCTGGATATACAGTGATGGTATTGATCTTCATTCGGTAACATCATGGCCGTGCTAGCAAGGAACAGATGTGGACATCACCATGACATGCAGCATCTGAATCCTCGGCATTGTAATCTAGCATGTAATCTAGCGTGTAATCTGGCGTTGATAGACGGCAGCCATCGGCATTTGATCGCGACCGGATCGTCCCGGATCTCGGAGCTGATGCGTCTTTATTTAGTCGCCGGTCCATCCGCGCGCGCTCGACTCGGCGTAGACCTTTCATTCATGGCGGATGCCCACAGGAATCCTCGGAAGCTAAGGATTTCTTCCGTCGCTTCGCCACAGTGCTTCCGCAATTCGTCCACGGTAACACAACCTCACCGCAACATCCGCGTCTCACCCGCAACACAGCCGCAATCCGCGAATGTCAGAGCCAGAGCACTACATCCGCAGCCGAATCGCCAATGCCTGCGATGGCTGCAAGGCTCGAAAGGTCAAGTGCGACGGCAAAGTGCCCTGCAGCTACTGCGCCCGCCGGCAGCGGCCTCACGCATGTCACTATTCGCCGCAGCGCCGTCGACGAAGCGGGCAACCACCGCGATCTCCGCCGCATTCGGACAGGGAGTCGCGCGCCAGGTCGACAAGGAATCCTTCGCCTGCGACGCCGGTGACGGACCTTGCGAGGCCGGCGTCCACTCATGAGAGGATGGATGCGTCGCCAGAGGACGAGACCGAGGTTCCGAGAGAGGCGCGGCTGGTCTGTGACGCCCAGGGCAAGCTGATCTTTGTCGGAGACTGCGCGCCATTGTCCTTTTTTCAGTCTGTACGACAGCTCGTTACACAAAAGGTTGGCCCGAATGCATTTGCACCGCAATCCAGTCGGTACTCGGTGCTGGAAAATGCCCCTGCGCATCAATCGCGTCGCACATCCGGAGACCATCGAGTGCCTGTCGTGTGTCCGGACCACATTCCTCGCGCCGTCTCAACGTACTTGTCGACGTCAACGGGACTGGTGGATTTGTTCGATAGCAGGCTTCTTGGCGATTTGGTGCAGTGGGCGAATCTCAGCCAGAAACCCGACGATGCGACGTCAATTGTCAATTTCCTCGTCCTGGCCATCGGCCGGCAGATGGACGACGAGGAGCTTGCGCAGGACTACTTTGAGTACGCGCGCGACAAGGCATTCTCGAACTTGAGCGGAAACCTCAGTGTCACTGCCGTCCAAGCCTTTACGCTCGTCACCGTCTACATGCTTTGTTCGTGTCAGATCAACGGCGCATTCCTGTTCTTTGGCATCGCCGTCCGGGCCGCCTACGCCATCGGAATCCACAGAACAGAAGTCAATGCCAGGTTCGGACCCGACGTCCATCGGCAAAGGGATCGTCTCTGGAAGAGTTTACGGGTAGTGGACCTGTTCTTGAGTTGTTCCATGGGTCGGCCGCCGGCGACATCCGATGTTGACTGCACTGTGCCGTACCATGCCGAGGACAACGAACTCGATCTTCTCCAGGCGTCGGTCCAGATATTTCTTATCCTTGAGGGGGTTGTGACGGAAATCTATTCAAGGAGAAAGATATCATTGCAATTGACCGAGGGTATTTCACTGCAGCTACGGGATTGGTCGCTGAGATGGCTCAAACCGCTCAAAGATGTCCTCGCAGATCCCGGGACTCATGACCAGGCCCAAGTCAGCGGCGCATGCCAGATTCTATCGACATACTACTACGCAGTGATGCTTGTATCACGGCCTTTTTTGATGTACGAACTGTGCCAGCGCTTGTCAGACACGTCAGAAGCCTCACCCGGTCGGTCCGGAGCATCTGGAAAGTTGAGGTTGGCCGATGCGTGCGTCGATGCTGCAAGTTTGATGGTCGACCCGATCCTGGATCTGATTGAACGAGGAGCCCTCGTCGGCCGAGTTCCTATCTTGGTGTAAGTATTCCGCTCTGCACATGGTTCATGCTGACCTCTTAGATCGTGGCTATTTGCAAGTTCGCTTGTACTCGGCATTGGCCTCCTCGGCGGCTTTGGCCGGATCCTGGAAAAGTACACTCGCATGTCGATCCAAGCTCTCGATCATTGTTCAAAACATGACACCCATGCACGACAGTACTCGCTCATTGCCCAATCGCTTCTGACAACTGCCTTGGAGTCGCTTGAGAAGCGTGAGCTGCAAGAACGGATGCGACGCACCGAAAGCTCAAGCCAGCTGTTTGGTCTAATCCCATGCGACACGTCGACTCCAGCGTCACAAACCACTGCGCCCAGTCCTGCTGCAAATACTAGATCCCGAGACTCGCTTGATCGATCATTCCTGCAGCACAACGGGGTTCAAGCCATGGCATCACCCCGGTTTGGGGATTTGGATTCCGCTTTTCTCGGGATAAGCGAGTCCTTGCTGCAAACACCAGACGCAGGGTACTGGGGAGGGAATATCGGATGGGAGGGGGATACGGGATCGGCTCTGAACTTGTTTGCTTTGCTAGATGCGGGCGGCGGAATTGACCTCGCACACCATCTTTGAGTATCGAGGAGTGTTGAGCCATCCATAACCGATGCCGAGGATGTCATTATCTTTGCAGGCTGGAATCCAATTGTCGGCGCCCGTTGAGCCACACATAACCGATTATCCCAAGATGATATGTCACATCAACCGAGATGCACGATTGGGCGGTGACAATGATGTGATCGCAACGGGGCGGAAGTCGGGGGTTTACATCCGTGCTTCCGCTTCCGTCGTATGTGGTGCGGGTAAGACTAGATAACCCGTCATGGTGTTTAACAGGAATACCCGAAAGTGCATGAGCTCTAGTGGATCGTTCCACTTTTGCAGTTTAGAAGGTATCTGACTTGATTCGTCGTCGGATGCAGTAAATTACAAATGGTAGTAACATGTTGAGTAAGCAAAAGATCTGCCTCAGAAACATCTCTCGTATAAGTGCATTTAATTCACCCAAGTCTAATCCATCCACCTCATTAAGCCAAGCTGGACTCATTCCTCAACTTTCGCGTATTGACACTTGCAAACCAATCCCAAATCCTTCGCAGGGCTTCCTTCATCCGGTCGTATGGGATGGCAGAGAGAAGCAAAACAACCACGACCAACGGGAGTGCTGTAGCGAAGTACACCCAAAAATTCTCATGGCCGGGCGAATATGTATCAGACATGCTAAACAAACTTGCAACCCATGAAAGAGGTACAAAAATTAGTGCAATGTATGTCAGGCGCCTGACATTAATAGCCTCCAGGATTGATCGCCGAGAGTCAAACAATTGTACCATCGACGTCGCCACCATGACGATCTGCTCCAGAGACTGGCTATAGTACTCCAATTGCTGGCGCACATGCTGAATATCGTCCAGTACCATTTCCCAATGCTGCCTGTCGTCTTCCCGCTGCGTCCAGTAGTCGATAAACTTGGCAAGCATTGAGAGCTTGTTTTGGCTCTGTTTGCTCCGACGCCGCCAGCGTTGAAGGTCAACAATGTCGTTGTCGTGTAGTCGGTTCGTCATGTCTTGAAGAGAATATTCGTAGTATTTAAAGTAGCGGCTTATCAGGAGCGTATAGACCGACCATTCGGAGAGTACAATGCGAACTGGGTAGTAGCCAACACCCAAGATGGTTGGTTTCGTGGGGATGAATCCTGGTGGGTAAGTGCGGTAGTAGTGCAGCAGACTGCTGAACATGGAGGTGTTGTCCCATATGTCATTGCTTTTTCCAGCAAAGGATGAGAATGATGAGAAGGATGAAGAAGGGCCAAAATCTTCGAAACCACCATGCAAGGGGTCGACTGGGTAGGTCTTTTTCAGCTCCTTGGACGTGTCAATCGCTGCGTTGATTGGAGGATCGACGAGAAAGAGGCCTATGAGGTTAGAGATGCGAATGAGAGCTGCGAATGAGAGGAGACTCACAAATATATGATTCGTTAATCTGTTTCACAAAAACAGAACAGCATGCTCGAGCAAGAACCAGCTGCTTCCCAGAGAGTGGTGGTAAACGCCGTATATTGCGCTGGATATTTGAGTCGCTTTTCAACGAGTATGCAACCTCTTTAAACCTTTCGGCGCTTCCTAGGCTCATCACCTGTTGATAGTGAAGATGAAGATGTCCTTTTTCGGAAATAAGCGACGGCAAAAGCGCAACTGAAGGCGGGGGAGGCGATTTCTCAATGTCTTTTAGGTCAGTGTTGACATGGTTGGCGAAAAAGATGGGGTCCACGTCGAGCATCTCACCAACAAGACTGATGAGGCGAGGGCTGATGTTTTCGATAAAGACGAGTCTGGTGGTTTGGGATTTGACATTGACCAGCCAGGAAAAGTCGGCTTCTGCAACTGATACAGGCTCGGACGGAGATTGTCCATGGCAATCAATCACGACGGTTGTGCTTGCATTCCGAGGCTCGCTGCCTAAGTGTTCGGCGAGACCAGAGAGGCAAGGATTCAACCGGGTTCGAAGCGCGACAAAGTCTTTGTAGGATGGAGTCATTTGCAGGCCGTTTAGTCTCGTAGTGGTTTGACTGTTGGAGAAGGATGCAATTAATAAAGAATATCCCGCAACTTGAATATTCCATGTTTTCTACTTCTGGGTTGAGGCTGAGTTAGGCGCCGACTGTTTCTGCATGAAACTGGAACTATCATTGGTGGCCTGGTCTGCGGTCATGCAGGTCAGCAGATTCACTCATGTGACCATCACCAAGCCTCGTGCAATTGAAGCCCGAATTTCATTTCTACTCTTTCATGATCACACCACCCAACCGCGTATTGTTGCGCAAATCTCGGCCTTGCGAGACATCATGAGTTGGCAGTCTCTACTTGTAAGAGGCCGTCGTCTCTCAGATACGCCGCTCTGTGCCAAGATCGACTCCGCAAT
This sequence comes from Ilyonectria robusta, assembly GCF_021365365.1. Taxonomy (NCBI): domain Eukaryota; kingdom Fungi; phylum Ascomycota; class Sordariomycetes; order Hypocreales; family Nectriaceae; genus Ilyonectria; species Ilyonectria robusta. The sequence continues at coordinate 264,270 of NW_025764437.1, read as the reverse complement.
CAACGATGCCCAACCCACTGACTCGCCCATCGACGCGTTCATCAGCATCTGGCCCAAACTCGAAGGGGACTATGCTATGATGGTAGACGCATTGATCAAATACTGCGAGGACCAAATGCATAAGAAAGAAATCAACTGCGACGTCTCCGGCCGACCAAAACGCCTGGATTCTATCCGAAAGTCCGCTGCACGTCGTGAAACGCACCAGAACAAGCGATACTCAAACGTTGGGGAAATTTTCAACACTGTCCATGACCTTGCAGGAATTCGAATCGTGGTGGAAATCCCATCCAGCATCAATACAGTAACCGCATTCCTTCAGGACACCTTCCACAAGGCTGGCGAACCGTCTCACTTCACGTCTGACCGCAAAATCAGTGACACTTGGGCTCCTTGGTTCGGAGCTTATCAGGCAACCAACCATCGCGTCAAAGTGAAACTCGGCACCGCTGATGTTCTTTCTCCCTACCAAGATGTTCTGTTCGAAATCCAGCTCACCACTCTTTCTGAACAGTTATACAACAAAGCTGCACATGATTGGATCTACAAGAAATCACACGGGCCTCTTACTAGCAGGGATGAGATATTGATCGACATGCTGCATGGTGCGGCTCTGATTTACTCACTTGGCATGGTGTACCTTCAAGACGGAGAAAAGTCTGTTGACTCAAAACTCATTGATGGCATGAAAGAGGCCTACTCAAAGGACGACCCAGAGACATTGGTGAAGATGCTACCGGATCACCTGAGATTTGGAGAGCAGAACCAATCGATCAGCGACCAGTTCTCCGGCAAGCCGATTCCATTCGAACTTGTCACAAAAGCCATGGATTCGCCAGCTACCAGAGGGTCTGAATCCAATTTATTGGAATCGATCGTCCAGTACATACAGTAAGTCACCTCCTTCCAAATTCTTCAGGTTCTAACAAAATAGGGAAAATATGCAACCTCCCATACAGCTTCCCACGTTTGAAGACGCACGATTCGATAGCGCCCGGGTCCATGACGCACCGAAGTGCTATGAGGGTACCAGGGCCAGCGCCTTTGACCGCGTCATGGCATGGGTTAACGACGCCGAGGGAGAGACCTTCTTTTGGCTACATAGCCCTGCTGGCACCGGAAAGTCGACATTGGCTCGGAGTCTTGTGACTAAACTGCTGGCCACGAAGCAACTGGCAGCTGGCTATTTCTTCCAACGACAAGATGCGGTTGGAAGTGGTACATCTCTATTCTTCCCAACCATCGCAAGCCAACTCATGAACACTATTCCGGAATTCGACGTCTTCCTTCGAACGTCTTTGAAGGATGCAAAGAACCCAAAACTGGAAAGCAAACCTCTTGAGGATCAATTCAAAATCCTCATCCAGGACCCTCTTTCAGCAATGGATGGACCGAAAACCACAAGAGTCATTATTGTCGATGCCCTGGATGAATGCAATGCTCCAGATCACCTTTACCGCCTTCTCAGTTTGTTTTCACGTCTCAACGATATCGATTCTCTCCGGTTGCGCGTTTTCATCACCAGCAGGCTTGTGTTTTCTATCCAAAAGACTTTCCAAACTCTCAGCAAGGAAATGGTTCCGTACTGTAGTCTTGACCTACATCGAGAATTCCTGGAAGAAACAAACAATGGAATCAAGATTGTCTTGGAGGCCGGGCTCGCAAAAATCAAGGTGGAAAACAACATTAAAACAGACCCTTGGCCGAGTATCGAAGACTTTGGTCAGATATTGAGCCAAGCGACAACTCCCTCACCTCTCTTTATCTATGCCAAAACTCTCCTACGTTTCGTTAATCAAAAAGGGCGGCCACCCAGACGACTTAAGATGTGGCTTGAGAGGCACCACAGTAATGCGACTCAACTGGAGGATTTGTACGCCACGGTTTTTCAGGATTTGGACCGAGACGAAGAAACTGGAAAGTCTGGAGCACTTCTCAGTGCAGAAAAGCAAGTCCTGTTGCATGTCTTGGGCGCCATCGTTCTTGTCGCTATCCCACTTCCCGCCGCAGCATTGGCAGTCCTGCTTGACATTGAGAGGGACGATGTCGATGATCATGTCAAAAGTCTACACGCGGTGCTGCATGTTCCCACTACCGACCAGGCTCCGGTTGAAATCGTTCACAAGTCTTTTGCCGACTTTCTACTCCGAAATCGACAAAACGATGCCAACGCTTTTTGGGTCGACGCCCCAGAAACACATGCAATGCTTGCAAGAGGATGCATCCAGCGCATGTGTAAAGGACTCTGCAAAAATATCTGCAAGCTCGATCACCCTGGGACGTTGAGGGATGCTATCAAACGGGCGACCATCAACCAATCCATACCAGTCGAACTTCGGTATGCTTGCGTCTATTGGGTGCACCATGTGGTTCATAGCAAAGAGCACATCGACAAAATCGACATCTCTTCAATTCTTCACGAGCATTTCCTTCATTGGCTTGAAGCTTTGTGTCTTTTGGGAAAACTTGAAGACGGGATCATAGCGATTCAAGACCTTCTCGGTGTTATTCAGGTACGCAGTCAAGTCGAAAGTAGATGAAGAATGCTAACTCTAGTAGTTCACATCTACAACCAGCCGTCTTGTTGAGTTTTTGAAACACACTGAGCGGTTTGCTCTTGCTCACACACAAATCATTGAACGGGCACCTTTGCAGATATACGGTTCTGCTCTAGTGTTCACTCCAACAGAGAGCATGGTCTACCAAAAATACTGGAAGGATCAAAAGCTGGCATGTATCAAAACCGTAAGCGGGGTTCAAGCTCATTTTGATCCTTGCTTGCAGACTCTGGAGGCTCATGAAAGCGAAATCACTGCCCTTGCTGTTTCTGGCAATACAATAGCGTCGGCGTCGTATGACTTGCAACTCAAACTGTGGGACTCCAGAACCGGTATTCATCGGCAGACATTTGAGTGTACTGGCCATCTTCTAGCCATTGCATTCATGTCGGATGGAAACAAGCTGATATCTATTTCGATTTTTGGGAAAATCCAGATGTGGGACTTGTCGACCGGAAATGTCACCTTCCTCCACGCGAATCCAGTCCACGGCCGTAGAATGGGCTGCGCAGCGTTTTCTCCAGATTGCAGCCTACTAGCTACGGCCACACTGGACATTCCTTACAAGGTGGACTGGTGGAATCTCAAAACGGGGGTGCATTCCCACACAGTCGACTTGGGCCAAATCACCCACATTGCCTATTCACCGGACGGCTCGGTGGTCGCATTATCACGGCTCTATGGAGGATCAACATACCTGCTACATGCAGCGACAGGTATTCTTAAAAACGAATTGAGATTCGATGTATCTGCCTGTGCCGTGGCCTTCTCTCCAGATAGCAGCAAGCTTGTGATGCGGAGGTCCTGTTCCATACAGATATTGGATATAGCCACATGTACTCTGCAGTCCACCATCGAGGACCAAAAAATCCGTGGTTCTCCACTTCAGTCCTCTTGGAATGGAGGTAGGCTTATATTGGCTGATGGTCCAAACCTAATGGTCTGGGACGTGACAACAATTGCCAATCAGCCCACAACCGAGAAGGGACGAATGTGTTATGCCTTATCGCAAGATGCCAAGTATCTTGCATTGGCTTTGACCAATGATGAGATATCTCTTCAAAACCCAATGACCGGTGCTCAATATTGGTCGGCAAAGATAGCCTTAGTGGATAAGATAGCCTTTTCACCGAACGGGAAGATACTTGCGACAACCTCAATATTTAATAGCATAAGTCTCCTTGACACAGAAACAAGTGCTGTAAAATATCAATTCGAACTCAACCGACTCGATCCCCACTGGAACCATCGAACAAGCACAATAGCCATCTCGCCAAATGGAAAGACACTCGCAGCAGCCACAGTTCGCGGGTCGGTCAAACTCTGGAATTTAGGAACTGGCGCTCACATTAGAACATTTCGTCGCACGGATTTTAGAAGAACCATGGTTTTCTCAGACGACGGACAGCACCTCCTCATGGATGATAAGCCAATGGCTATATATCCGGACTCGGGTGATGATCCGAAGCCGCGAGATCGCCAGATATTGGTCAGTGGATGTTGGATAACTCGAGATGGAAAAGCATTTCTTTGGCTCCCAGAAGAATACAGGCCCGAGTGCGAGGCGAGTGATGGCAGTCGCCTTGTTTTGGTAGTAAATGATCATGGGCGAGCTATTTGCTTTGATTTTGACCTACCATTGTTAGATTCGTCCCCGATCTAGAATTCATAGCAGAATGTGATTTGATACCTTGATTATATCGCTTGATCCAACGTTCATAAGCTTTATCGTACATATGCCACGGGTGCAAATCCCAACCCTGGAGTCAGAATGTCGTTTTCACAATGACAAGATTGAACATCAATATTCCTTCGTCTCTCCCTACTACCACAGACGTCCAATTGTAACAATAAATTTCTTTCATTATAGTAGCTTGCTCATCTATCAATGTCCTTTTCACATATTCGACCTCAAAGCCCAAGAGCCCCCCTCAAGACCTGCATAAATTTCCACACATCCTCAAATCGCGTATACAGTGGGACCGGAGCGACTCGGATCACTCCCGGCTTCCGCTTATCACACAACACACCGTTTTCTTCCAACGCCTGGCTGACGTTTTCCAAAAGACCATCCTTTAGCATGACGCTCAATTGAGTTCCTCTTTGTGCGGGATCCCTAGGAGTGAGGATCTGGAAAAGAGTGTCGTCGTTAGAGTCTGCCAGAATCTGGTCAAGCAGAAGCTCAGCGTAGGCCGTCAAGACCAAAGCCTTGGATCGTAGATCGTGCATGCTAGTCTTGCCAAACACTGAAAGCGCACCGGAAAGACTAGCCAGGTCAATTGCTGAAGGGTTGGACACCTGGAAACCACCAGCGCCAACTGTAGGGAGGAACTTGTTGTCCATGTTGAAGCGCACGCTCTTATCGCCGCCGTACCAGCCCATGAGACGAGGGCGGTAAACAGGCTTGCCAGCGCTGTCAAACTCGACCTTGCCGTGCTTCTCGTGGACGAAAGCTCCGGCGATGGATCCTGCACCGCCGTTGATGTACTTGTACGTGCACCAGCATGCAAAGTCAACGTCCCAGTCGTGCAGCTTCAGCTCCACGTTGCCGGCAGCGTGGGCAAGATCCCAACCCACGACAATTCCCTTTGCTTTGGCGTATGCAGTGATGCGGGGAATGTCAAAGAGCTGGCCGGTGTAGTATTGGATGCCAGGCAACAAGAGCAGAGCCGTCTCCTCGGCATGCTCGTCAATCGTCGCCAGAATCTTCTCGGTCGGGATCAAAGAATCCTCGTTGGGCTGGATCTTGACCATGCTCTTCTCAGGGTCAAGCCCGTGCATCACTATTTGACTCTCAATGGCGTAGTGATCACTCGGGAATGGCTTCCACTCCAGGATAATCTTGTGACGCTTCTCAGTCGGCTTGTAGAAGCTTGCCATCATCATGTGCAGGTTGACAGTCAATGTGTTCATGATGACAATCTCACTGGCAGAAGCACCGACAATGTCGGTTGACTTGATGGCGCAGTCTTCCGCGAGGTCTTGCCATTGTGTGAGGGGGGAGTTTTCAAGTGAGGTAAAGTGTCCGTTGACGCCGATGGACGCCCAGGTCTCAAGCTGAGCATTGAGATATGTGCGAATGGCCTTGGGCTGAGCACCAAGAGAATTGCCGACAAAGTAAATACCCTCATCAGAGTCAGATTTGTGGCCGTTGGTGCCATTGCTCGCACCGTTGGTACCGTTGTGCTTGGCTCCTAGTCGGTTAGTCTGAGAACCCAGACAGTAAACCGGAAACATACCAGGGATAGACCCATCAAGTGCCTTTTTCTTGAGAGATGACTTGGTGGGCAGGATAAACTCGTCTCGGAGGTGGCTCAGCTTATCCTGGGCATCAAGGCCCTGAGCAAAAGTAAGCGAGTTGGCATCGTGAGGGAACTTGGGAGCCTCCCCATTGCGCAAGCGTTGGACAAAAGTAGACAATTCCATGGTGATTCGTTGGATTGAACGAGAAGTGATGTCTGGAATCGTACGACTAGCTCAAGCCGGGCCTGCGAAACCACTTTATGGACGTCAACCACGACAATGCCGAGAGATTGTGTTCCGTACGGAAGTTCGGATGTGGCACTTCCGCGATCCGACATCCGCGCCCAACCGATATTACGAGATCCTTTGCCCCTTTGAAGAAATCGAGCCTTTCTGATTGGTTCGCCATCGCTTCGCCATCGCAAACGATGGTCATTCTTTCAACATCGTACGTCACCTGCTCCGGAGACCCGCACGGAGCTCGGAAGCGGCTGTAAAGGAACGGAAGAACACCACAGGATGCGTATGAATGAAGTATTTTATTAGACTGCTATGCTCAATCAATTCTACTCATCTCATCACCGCACTCTTCCACTTGAACTAAAAATGTCTCCCCACGCTACTCTACAACGGATCAACCCAACTGCTGAACTGAAGAAGTTCTCCGTCAGCCGCAATGCATTCCTTCCAGAGGACAGCCCTTTGAAACACCTCCCGAATGCGTACTACGAGCCCTGGGAGTTGATTGCTCACAACCTACCGAGTCTTGTCAAGGCTGGTGAGACTGGAATCAGAAGAGCAGTCGCACAACTTCCTATCCTATCCACCGATCGCCTACAATCCGAACCAGAGTGGCGAAGAGCCTATATGATATTGGCCTTTATGACGCACGCATATGTTTGGGGTGGAGAGAAACCAGAACAGGTAAGCTTCCGTCTCCAGCATCTGAGCATACTCTAATCATGTAGATCCTCCCTCCTCAAATCACAGTACCCTTCCTCAAGGTTTCCAAACACCTCGAACTCCCTCCCGTCTTGACATACGCCGCCGCCAACCTGTGGAACTTTTCCTGCACGGGCGACGACTTTTCAGAACTCTCCGACCTCGATACTCTTGTTTCCTTTACCGGAACAAAGTCGGAAGCATGGTTCCTGCTCATCAGCGTGGCCATGGAGGCGAGGGCCGGTGCTGTCATTCCCCCCATGATGGCTGCGCTCGATGCGGTCAAGACGAGAGATTACAACGTCATCACCTCGGCTCTGAATGGTCTTCGGACATGTATCGATGGAGTGGGCTTGTTGCTGGAGAGAATGTACGAGCACAACGAGCCTTCTGTCTTTTACAACCAGATCCGGCCGTTCCTGGCTGGAAGCAAAAACATGGAGGCTGCCGGTCTACCCAAGGGAGTGTTTTACGACGAGGGCGAGGGCAAGGGACAGTGGATGCAGCTCCGAGGTGGAAGCAACGGGCAGAGCTCTCTGATTCAATTCTTCGACATTGTCCTTGGAATCGAGCACTCCACCACCGGCAACAACACGCCTGAAAAGGGAATGCCCAGCTACCACCAATTGGTCCGAGATTACATGCCCGGTCCTCACGCGCGCTTCTTGGTGCACATGTCCCGAATGGGAAGCATCCGCGAGCTGGCAAATCTGCCTGCCGTCTCCGAGGAGCACCAGCGCTTGCAGGTGGCATACAAGGCGGCGACCGAGGCGTTGACCATCTTCAGAACAAAGCACATTGGCATCGTCACTCGGTACATTATTCTGCCGTCGAAGCAAGCCGCCATGGGAAGCCGCCAGAACCTCGCCAGCTCCTCATCAAAGGACGGAGCGGAATTGAAGGGTACTGGAGGAACCACATTGGTTCCGTTTCTAAAACAGTCGAGAGATGAGACTGCAGATGCAGGAAAGCTGAAGAATTAGTGATCATTAGACAATGCATAGTGAATTAGCGGCCAGTTATACATGAATAGAACTCTGAGCATCCTTGGCTCACTATAAAGACCCCAGACTCATTCCTCATGCTCCAACCCAGCATCCTTGGCTTTCTTGTCTGCAAGCTCGCACAGAGCCTTAAACTCAGGCCCACTCACCTTGCTCACACTCAGCCTCGACTGCTTCAGCATCTGCATATTCTCCAGCGGCCCTCCCGGCTTGCCCAGCTCGCGGAGTTCCTTGAGGCCGATTTTGACGGCAAACTTCTTGCGGAACTCGACGTGCACGAGATCCCACTTGGGCTTTTCCTTGGTGGACGAGGGGTCGTAGTACGGTGTCCCGGGTTGGCGTGCGGTTCCTGGCTGGTGAGCATGTACACAGGGTATAGAGGAGAAAGGCTTACGGTCTTCGGAAAACTCCTTGACAATCTCCATGATGCCAACAATGGCTGGTTCTTTGCAGTTTGAGTGGTAGAAGAAGGCCTTGTCGCCGGCATTCATGTTGCGCATATTATTCCGGGCTACACTGTCAGTTGGGAGCTCAAGGAAGTGAGAACCTCGAGGAAGTTGAGAAGCTCAAGGATCAATCCACATACCTGGGTAAGCTCTGATTCCTGTGGATGTGAGTAGGTGAATTGAGAGTATGAGTGTGATGGTGACTTACCATCCCAGCCTTCGGGCTTTTCCTTGGCGCGCAGGTCGTCAATTGAGAAGCGCACGTCGATGCCATTCTCCATGCGCGTCTCTGGTTCGGCCTTCATGAGCCAGTACCATTCGCCGTCGTGTTTGGGAGCGTTGGGATTGCGGGTGGGGATGGAATCGACATCCGGTGTCTCCGAGGATTCCTTCGCGTTGGGCTTGTCGGTCTGGTCCTTTTTGATGGCCTTGTCGACTTTCTCAGTCTTGGGTGTCTTTTCAGATGCCTTTTTGGGGTTCGGCTTGGTCTTGGGTTTCTTGGCTGGTTTCTTCTCGCTCTTGACTGGCTTCGGTTCTGGCTTTACGTCCTCTTCCTTGACGGTCTGTTGAAGCTTGGTGGGCTGGGCCTGGCTGCGAGTCGCTGAACGAAGGGAGCGCCTTTTGGGAACAGGCTCTTCGGCGACAGCGCCTCCAGACGGGGCGTTTCTCTTACGGGGTGGCATTGCGATAGTTGTTGATGCGTGGAGTTGGCGACAGCGTGTCGGATGCGCTGCGATGCGCTGGATGCGCTGGATGCGACAGGCAATTTCTTGCGACGCGACCGTGTTTCTCAGCCACACCTCAGCCACACTTGCGATCTGGTGTACCACGGAATCGAATCGTCCCAGCTCATGTCGTTGATCAATTTAGTTCCTAATCCTAAATGGCCTAAGTTATCGCCTGGTAACTTAGGTCTCATAATACCCAATTCGGTCGTGCTGTGATTCAATTGCTCTCGTATACCGGAACACCCAGATGACCAGATCCACTCCATAATACCATCGCATCACTCTAGCTGAGATCACACTCTAGCCAAGATCAAAGATTCCAACAACTCAACAATGGAAACCAACTCGTCCAACTGCCCACACTGTGTGAGAAGGACGGCTTGATGTTTGCGAATCATTCCCTCGGTGTAGTTGCCGGATTCCTCTCCATCCACACCCAATTGATCCTGGAGCTCCTCGAGATGCCCAGACACATCATGAATGACGTCCGGATCAAGAGCGACAAACTCATGATACGGAATGACCTTTTGGGATTCCTCGGTCAATTCGGATTCAATCCACTCCGAGGCGTTGTTTGTGAGAATGGTTGAGATGCCCTCGATAAGGCCGTCCAAGCGTTTGATGACAGCAGGAGCTTCGAGGATCGGCGGTTGAGTGGCAGTGTTGTAAAGCGTGCTCAAGAAAACAGAGCTCCTCCGGACCTGGTCCTTGAGTTGGTAAAGCTCACGTCGAATTCGGGTAACGTCTGGGTGTGGGAGGTCTCGTCGGGGGCGTGTCTCACGATCGACGTCTTTGAGTGGCATGCTCATCCATCGTGTCTGAGACTCGTCAAAGTCGCTACGTGTTGGTTAGAATCGAACCAAGTAACCAGGGAGCGACGGGAACTTACGCTTTAAAAATGGGCATAAAGTCCTCCATGGTGATGAGTGAATCCTCCAAAGCCTCTGCGCAACCTGCCAAGGCGACATTGACCTGCAGCGGGATGGCCTTGGCGGTCAAGCGATCGGGCTGGCCAGGCTTGTGTTGGATTTGTATTCGATTCATCTCGGTCTGGGCATTGAGCAATTGCATGTGAAGGGTGTTTATCCACTCGAGCAAGCTAGCGTTGAGCGGCATCTCGCCAGCGGCCATGCCAGAGCCCTTGGCCTCCCAGCGCTTGGCATACGTTTCGAGGATGGGCTTGAGGTCCTTGGCATGCGTCGCAAGGTCATCGCAGGCAGACTTGAGAAACGACAGAGTCGAAATGCGCGATGCGCCGAGAGCGATGGCTTTTGCGGTGGTGGCGTCGAGGGACTCGATGACGGCGCACAGCGACTTGTAGTAGAAGCTAGGGTCGTTGGCGTTCTTGGCGGCATTCTCCTTGTCAAAGCTGGGAGACGGAGCGACGTCGATGGACTCGATGGCTGCGCACAGCGACTTGTAGAAGCCGGGATCGTTGGCATTCTTGCAAGCATCCTCCTTGTCGAGGGGGGGAGGCTCAAGGCGGGGAGGCTCAAGGCGGGGAGGCTCGACGTCGGGAGACTCTGCATCATCGGCGCTGTACAGGTCTGGCTCTAGTGCGTCGGGGCGTCTGACGTGATGATGCGGCGCTAATGAGGCCTGTTGGACGGGGATTGCGATGGGCGCTGGAGCTGGCGCTGGACGAAGAGGGAGGGTTTCGAAGCGGGAGACAGTGTCTTGAGGACGGCGAGGTGGAGAAGACGGCTGAACTGGAGATTTCGGCGGGGAAGCATCGTCGTCAGCCTCATCGTCGGTCGTCGGGAGCGAGTCGAGCGACACAACCGACGCCGCACTGTCGACCTCGAGCCAGTCGTCGGCGATGCGAGGTTCAGCGTGGGCAGTCTGTGCAGCCATGGCAGCAATCTGGTGATGGAGAAGCCAAGTTGCAGCAAGTTGCAGCGGATTTTGACTCACCACCAGAAGTTACTCGCCGTCTCGTCCGCCTCTGCGTCTGCCTTGCTTCACCTCTGCCTCGTCAGCCACATCCAGGCAGCAGTCAGCAGGCTGCTGATGCCATGACCTGGACGGCCATTTTGATTAGGTCAGCGGATGCCGCGGCAGTGCCACGGGTGGCTTGACGCTTGTGTGCGCATGCGGCTCGTCGTCATGATGAGCTTGATTGATTCGCGCTGGTTCGCAAACAGGTTTGGTCACTGGTGTTTGGCTAGCGGAGGGAAGTGTAGGGTAGGTATTGTGTATTTACGAGTACGGATATCAAGACACCGCTACGGGTTGCATAGCTAGGCGACTGTTGGGTCGTTAGAGGAGATGGGAAGGGTTCTGGGGGGCCTTCAGAGTGTTCGGGGAGCGCTCCGAAAGCGACCAGGGAGGTTCCACGGAAAAAAAGCGCGTTTATCAATCTAATTGTTTCACCTCTGACAACCAGGGATGTGCATCGGCGAACTATAAGCTTTCCGCCTCATCCCATTCATCCCTCGGGACTTGCCGATGGCTTTTCTCATGCGTTTCAGCGTGACAATCTCCCGTCAGTGGATGCACGTCATGCACTTTCATCCCGTATCGTGAATGATCTACGATCCTCTGTTATTGAGTGTGTCCTAATGCAAGCCGTCTTACCGTCCAGATCATTCACGAGGCTGAAAACTTTAATACCTTGTACTTGGGAAATCAGATCAATACAATCTACGCCTAGTGATGGAGTTGAAGAAATACCAGACTGAACTTCACCACACCGCATCCAACCATGGATACCCCTCCCACGCGCAGTGGTAAACCCCTTAATACGGAATAATCGAAGCACACAGATATAGGAGAGACACAAGAACCACAAAAAAACAAGGGATGCGATAACCCTTTCGTGGACAATTTCTGTCCGCCGCATCCCACTCCGATGCCGATGATGACTGATAATTGATTAGCCACCCGCGCGCGGCTATGACATGGATCATCGGCTCAATGCCGATTTCAGGGTCCACGCCATCCTATTCCGGCGTAGGGCGAAATGAGGTCCTGTTTCTCTTTCCTGGAGTAAACAAGATCTTCTCCAAAAGTCCCTTAGCTCAAAGTTTACATCGTTCTACGGCGTGGAATCCCACAGCCAAGACCGAGCCTCAGCCCCGCTAATTACGTTTACATGAGACAGAACCCATCGTGCGAGATGCTTTGTGAAATGCAACGTCTGAGATGCAACGTCTGTCCTTGGATGTCCTTCCGAAGAGGTTCCGAGTATCCACATTAGGAAACTGCACCGCCTTGTGAATGCTTTGTAACTATGGCGATATCGCTCGTCGAAAGATATATATATCAACTAGGTGCCCTTGATAATGTTCTATACCTCTTCAGCTCAGTTTAGCATCTATTCAATCTACTTGCTTCTCTTAACCCAGCAACATGTTGCGCAGTCTCACCGCTACCGCCCTCCTGGCAGGCCATGTGCTTGGCTTTGACCAAATCCTTGGTTTCAACGCCGCTGTCGAGTACGAGACCCGATCTCTTGACGAGATTTACCAGGCTGCTCTGAAGGAGGGCGATGTTGTCACTCTTTGGCATGGCGGAGACGAGCCCAACCAGCGAGCCTCTCTCAAGACGGCCTTTGAGAAAAAGTTCCCTGGCATCACCCTCAACGTCACCGTCGACCTTTCCAAGTACCACGACGCTCGCTTGGATGAGCAGCTCGCCGCTGGAAAGGACAGCGTGCAGGTCGACAGCATCATCCTGCAGACTCTCCACGACTACCCCCGCTGGGCCCAAGAGGGTGCTCTCCTGAACTACGCCCCCAACGGCTTCGAGCAGATTGAGCACTCCTTCAAGGACGACACCGCTGCGTGGTACGGAGTCTACGTCCTCTCCTGGTCCGGAGCCTGGAACACCGACAAGCTCCCTGGCATCGAGGCGCCCGTCGAGTGGGAGGACTGGCTGCGCCCCGAGTTCAAGAACAAGCTTGTCTTGACCTACCCCAACGACGACGACGCGGTCCTCTGGGCCTTTTACCTCGTGTAAGTTCACCCCTCGCGTAATTGAATCATCTGACCGTAGTAGCATGCGACAATATGGTGTTTCTTGGTTCGACAAGCTCGTCGCCCAGAAGCCCCGTTGGGTCCGCGGCACTGCGACTCCCGGTACTCTCACCCGCCAGCAGAACAGCACTTCCGCTGCCTATTTCGCTGCCGGCGGTGGCTTCACTGGCTCTGGCTCCATGAACTTCTCGCACCCTACCAAGGGCAAGTACGTGACATGGCCCCAGACCGCCGCCATTCTGAAGGACGCCCCCCACCCCGAGGGAGCCAAGCTTCTCCACAACTACCTCCTCAGCACCGACTTCCAGAAGACCTCGGGCTTGTGGTCCGTCCGTCACGATGTCCCTGCGCCTGCCGGCTTTCCCAGCCTGTGGAACGAGACTGCTACCAACCCTGCCGAGTTTGCTAGGTTCATGGGTGATCGTGTCCTTGTTGAGCGCCTCAAGTTGTTTTTCGAGAGTCGCCTTGGAACGGCTCAGGGATTGAGCCCTCTTATTGATGGTATTTAGAGTTGATGTATATAAAATTGGTGGCTCATCACCTAGGGGCAGCCCAGCAGCTTGCAGTTGTTAGAGTAGGGTTATCCGGACTTTAGATTGTACATATTCGCTTGTTATATATTCGGCTTTACACAATATCATTAGATTAAAACATTTGCAAAAATGATGATATTGAAAGGTCTAGAAATGCTCCAGCTATTAAAACAGGTACTATTGCTGACAGCGACCTGCATTTCTGTCATGTCCTAATCCACATGGCACAAAACCGGCAGATCAATAATCCAGGGGAAGAGATAGGCATCCAATTGATTTGCGACGAATTGAAGTAGCGGATGCTTGTCACAGCATCGCGACAGCTGCGCCAAGGTAGACAAGAGACAGAATCCTAGTGATGTCAACCAACACCCGATGAGCAACAAATCTACAGGATTACTTAACTAATCGGCTTGTAGATTTAACACGCCATTGGGATTTACCATGCTGGGATTTACCATGCTGGGATTTAACATGCGGGATGCACCGAAATTGCAGGCCCACCCGAAGCTGACTGATTGCAGCGCCCCTGCATTCTCCAGGTTTCGTGTCGTCGGAACCAACAGGCAAGATTTCGTGGACGGACGGGCGTTTTGTTTCCAAGGTGACTGTGTTTAAACAGGCTGGAAATGCTACGACGATTCACTGCCACCTCACTTTACGTTCAGAACTGACCCATTGCAGGTTCTTTTGGTGGGTATTGCAAGGTTGTCTAACTGCTTGTTTTGGAATTCTCCAGACGTTCTCCCCAAGCACAAGCGGCTTTTCCTCGAGCTCTGCCACGTGAGGAGCTGTGGCTTAAGAAAGAAGAGTTCTGGTCACGTACGGGTTTGGGACCCACAATGGTTGTTATCTGAAATTGGAGCTCAGAGTGCACGTTACATGGCATCTCACTTCCATGGACCGACAGTGATTGAGAACAATGAATTTGATAGCACAATACATGATTAATAAACCCCCGAGTCCATTGATCTATCACCCATCTAAATGCTACAGCGGCGTAACTGGCCGATCATCGACGCACCATCGTCGCGGGTTATCTCAAAATCCGACTCAAATCCAGGCTCCTCCTCTGGGACCTGTCAGTGTAGGGGGTGACTTTCCGGATCCTTTTTGAAGACCACTATTGTCTGAATGGTTACCCAGTCCTTAGTAGAGGGGTCCACGGGCAACTTGCTGCGGTCCCTGTGAGCGTCCAATTCTGCTTGCAGCTTGGTGATCTCTGCTCGCTTCTCCAGGGCGAAGGCTGGGGACCAGGGGAACGCCTGGGGAATGGGCGGGCTCTCCTTGCCCTTGATGTAGTCCTCGAAGACAAGGAACCAAGGTCTCCCACTGAAAGGAGGCATGTTGGCACGACTGTATAGTAGATCGCTGACAACTTCGCGCGCATTGGTGTGGAAACCGCAGTTGTTGGCCCCATGGCTCAACGTGTTACAGCGGGGGCAGCCTTCCATCATTCCCCTGTCATCGCATTGGAAATACCAGGCGAGGGTGTGGGTTCTGGAGCCACATCCAGCATACTTGGGCCTCGAGGGTGCAGTCTGCGGCACCTCTTGAGCCTGTTGCACCTCCTTTGTAGGCGCTTTGCGAGTAGTGAAGAGATCACGAGGCACACGCCTCGAGGAGGCAATCGATCCCTTCTTGGCGGTGGTTTCCAGGCTCGCAACTGTCATTCCCTGACGTCGGCACTCGGCAAAGCGCGTCGGGTCGATATTCATATCATCGACGGCGCTGGTTGGACCAAACAGGAGCGGGTTTCCTGTTTCGACAGTCTGCGCGCCTCTGGATACTTGATTGCCAGCAGATCGGCTCAGGGAGAAACTTCTGTCGCGGGGGCCGAGAGGAACACTGTTGGCGTCGGAAACGATTTCGGTCTGGTCGTTGTCTCGGTTCTGGGCCTGTTGCTGGGCCTGGTGCGGGCATCATTCTGGACGAAACCCTGGGCGAAGTCTTGTCTGGAATCTCGACCTCGGTGCTGGCTTCGGGACTGGCCGTTGATTCGGCCATACAGCCCACGTCGGTTGTTTGGGCGGTTTCTCTGCCGAGACATCTTGTAGACGAGTACGAGGTGTGTGGTGTGGTGTGTGCTGGCTTGTATTGGTGATTGTAGTGGTTGTGGTTGTGATAGTGATCCTCGTAATGTTGTTATAGGTGAAGTGGTGATGTAAAGGAAGAGACTTTTTCACGAAAAATGGCAACGCGCAACCTGCGAACTCAACGCCTTGTTTGCTTTTACTGGTCGGCTGCACTGGAATTACTGGATGGATGGGTCTTTATTCCCAAGGTGCCTGCACTTAACTGGCTGTGCCACTGATAACAACTGGTAATCTCACGATGATTCACTGACACCTCACTCACTTTTAGATCACTGTGCACTATGAACCTGAGAGTTGTTGTGAACTTGTTTTATTACAATATTTAATATATTTTACTAGTAATTAGGCTATTTATAACAGTTATGTCTTCTAGTTTGCTATAGATATAGTCTAGGGTAGGCAGAAGGCGGGCTACTATTGGATAAACTGTAGGTTTATATTAGCAGAGCGGTTAGGGCGTTACTTATAGAGTAAATATTACGTCTGGTAATGGTCAAGCACAGTAATGCGTAGCGAGTTAAGGTGATTGAGGTAACCAAGTTATATTGATAGCTGAGGAGCTGCCCATACTAGATGTGCACTTCTCAGATGCCTATATACTAAGTGGATCACCCGGGCTCATAAAGCCCGATGGGTAATCCGTCGTGATAACAGTGAATCATCCTTAACACTCACCATTCACCTTTGTTAACCACCCGCCACGATCGTGTCGCCCATTACACCTTTTTTTTCTCATCTCTGAAAGATATACAACTCCGATAACTCTCGCGACCGACCAAGATGGCACCAAATGTCACAGAGAAACGCCCTCGAGGGCGACCAAGAAAGACTCCCGCCCCAGACGCCGCCGACGCCGCCAGTGCCCAGCCCAAACGTGGGCGTGGCCGCCCGAAGAAGACACAGCTCGGCTCGGATCCGAATCCCGACCTTGAGATCGACGCTGAGTTCGAGCCTGAGCCCGATTCTGAGCCTGAGATCGGTCCCAAGCCGAAGGAGTCCAACGTCGGCCCACAAAGAAAGCGACGCAAGCGGGCCGGGCCGACACCTGAGGAAACGGCCTTCGCTGAGACCATGAACAAAGGCTTTGCGGATGTGGCCTTCGAGTTGCGGAGGAGAAACACGAAGGTCATGGCGAGCAAAAGCAAGCCGTTTGAGGAAGACACTCTGGGCGATGCCATCGGCCCCGATGTTGTCTATGACGATGAGATGGAGAGAGCGTGGAGTGAATCTCCAGAGCTGGCGGGCTTGAACTTGATGCACGGCCCGATGATGAAGGCTTGGAAGATTTCCTTGCGCAAGTTCCGCTGCTCACCTCTCGCGATCGTCACACCAATGCAATGCCTCGCTTATCAGCCGATGAAGCCCACCCGGATTCCAGAGCCTGAGTTGTCGGAGACATGGGGGCAGACCTTCTGCACCAAGTTGGCGCACATCATGACCCACTCAGTCTGGGAACGGGACCCTTTGCTCCTGGTCATGGCCCTTCAATTCGCTGTCATCTGTCGCACTGATGATCGTCGCGTGTGGCGCATGCCCGAGACCTCAACCTGTAGGAGCCTCAAATGGCTCCGGAGGGCCTTGGACTCGGCAGGAGATGGCGCCCTGCCTGTGTCCATCAAAAAGATGCTCCAAGATGCCCGCGCAAAGGCTAACGATGACAAGGATCGACCAGGAAATCAGTCCAACCTGATGCATCACCTCGGAAAGTTGATTGAGGTCGAGAAGGGGCCTCATCCAACGGAATTCCAGGGATTCCAGGTCTATGCCGTAAACATTCACGACTTGGACACGATCCAGAGCGCTATCGACTCCTTTTCTGACAACGCGGGCTTTACTGCCTTCATGCCCACCGCGATGGCATACGAGGGCTTTCGTGAGTGTCGTGTCACCAACGACGTTCCCCGCGGCAAAGAACAACTCATCAGGTTCTATCGCCGGGAATTTCTCCACCAGAAAAAGGTGATGGAGGAAGCGTTATTAGCTGACTCGAAAAGCCCCCCATCACAATCTGGATCGGGTAATAATGGAGGGTTCCAGTCCGACCCCCCTCCCACTCCCCGGAGGCGGAGCCCTCCTCCTCCACCTCCGCCTCCTCCTCCACCTCCGCCTCCGCCTCCCCCTATCACAGAGAAAGGGCAACAGGCTAGCGTGGACCGAGAGAGTAGATATGGTTCTGATCGACCTCGTTCCTCTACATCAGAGGAATGGGAAGGGTTGGACCTGGGTCAAGATCACGGGCCTGACTCTCTGACTGGTCCCGATCGAGTTCCTCTCCCTACCCCAGAGGAAGGGAAGCGTGCTAACCTAGGCCAGGATCGGGGAAGTGTTTCTGACCAACCTCTCCCCTCTACTCCAGGGCAAGAGCAGTGGGTTGACTCGGGCCAGGATAAGGCACTTGACTCTGACCAGGATATGCCTGCCACGCCCGGAGTCCCCATCTTGTCCCTCGAGCAAGCCGAATTATTGAGTTCGGCCTTACTCGAGTATGGAACCCTGCATGAGCCGAGGACCATTATAACCTCTTCAAGATACCGTCAAGGTGCTCATTCCGTTAGAGAGATGATGCATTCGATGCGCGGACTGGATCTATAGTTCTCAACACTGTCAGCGAGAGAGAAAAGACCTCGTGGACGCCCGAGAAAGGACCATCTCGGGTGTCTCCCATCTGGTGCTGCGCAACAAGGGTTTCGAGTTGGATGAAATTTTCGAGAGGCTGTCATGATCAGAGAAGAAGCAGGCCTGGGTATTCTGGCGGCGAGAGGGCTGCCGGATGGAGGAGCGCGGATCTCAGGACTGGATCCAAAAGTTGTACGCGTAGAAGATGTACACTAATTCACGGACCCCATACTGGCATGGAGAGTACAACTTCATCACCGTGTCACGACGAACGTGAGTCTTATCGTGAAGTTGCTTTATTGTATCGACCAACTTCCACTGCGACTGTCCTTGCCACATGTCGGGTCCGTCACAACCCGCAACAACTGAAACGACCCCAGCGACTTCCTCCCGTCCCCGAAATCTCCAACCACCGTGTGAACCATCGCACTACTGGGGCTCTTTATGGCCACCAGAAACATCGCGTGCAGGATCGAGCACCATTTGTCCCTGCTGGCCTGTTGCACCCTCGTGCCTCCTCAGCTTGACTTCCAAGCAACTCTTCCATCCCAGGGGAAGCGATTCAATCCAGAATGGGCCCCCCGCACCGTACCCGCCGAGCCCCACGTCCGTGATGGTCATTCCCGCACGTCGACCCTGAGCAAACCGCCCCGTATTGAGAGGCATTGAGAGTGACCATGTAGAACTCGACTTCGCCGGTGCTGCTGTGCTCCTTTGTATAACGGTAAGCTTCCAACATGGCACTCTGATCCCCGACCCTGGCCGTATCCTATGTGGGATGCCGGTCATGAGGCTCGCAACGTTCTGCTGGCGTCCACCGCCCTTGGACTTTTTCGAGGCCGTCATGCCGTGGACATTGTTGTGCTCGTCAATAGCAGTGTTAATAGCCAGGAGAGGAACGGATTCGGCAAAGGGGAGGTTTCGGGGAGGAGAGGATTCGAAGTAGGGGGAGTTTCGGGGAGTTTCGAGGAGAAGGAAGTGTCGAGAGAGTATTCGATCGAGGTTCGGAGTCATATCGACAATGTTTCTTTGAGGGGCAGCATCGGGAGAAGAGGATGTTTCGAAGAGGATGAGGAGTAGGAGAGGAGAGGACTCGAAGATGAGGAGGATGAGTCGGGCTCAAGATCGATAACCCTCCCTTGAGGGACGGCTGCAAGAGTGGAGGAGGACATTTCGCAGAACTCGACGAGGCTTCAGAGAGGAGGAGGTTTCGGAGAAGGAGAGCATTCGACTGAGGCTCGAGCCCAGGATCGGGTGTCGCTTCTCGAGGGATGAAGACGGTCGCGCTTAATCGTGGTATCCACTATTCGACATTAGAACTGAACAGGCAACAGCTTAGAATGATGGAGAGATCCAGCATGCAGACAGAGTTAGAGAGAGCTTACTGGAGGGCATGAGTTTGTCGCGCTTGGCGTAAGTTTTGTTGACGCTAAGTCTGTGAAAGTTGCGGTAGAGTGGCTTAAGGTGAGATGCGACGGGATGATTCACTGAAATTCAAACGATCCTGAGGCCGAACCTCAATCGAACACTTTCCCCGAAACCTCCTCCTCTCCGAAGCCCCTCCGAGTTCCCCTCAATCTTTTCCTAGTTCGAATCCTCTCCGAAACCTGTCCAAAGTCAGCTGCTTCCGCAGACATCCAGTCCCAGACGCCCAAACATCCTGCGGAAATGGGTGGCGATGTAGGGGCCAGGCCGCTCAAGCATGTCGGTTGTGGTTCGAGCGCTCACAGCCTCGCTTGGTGTCTGCGCTGAGATGCCTAGGCCATGATGTAAGGCTGTCCCCTCGACAACAAGTTGGGCGATTTCGTAAACAGGTCCACTGCGATGGATTCTCGGGGACTAGATTCCAAAATTATACCTATGGATTATGTACTAAACCAATAAATATCTGAAGGGCATAACCATCACTGTGCATTGTGAACTTGAGACTTGTTGTGAACTTGTTTTATAACAACTATGTGCCAATTTCTCTCTCACTATGACTATCGTTGATGATGGTGCGTCTTTTGGAAAGTATCCGTCTAAACGTCATCGAAGTTCCTCGTTGGAAGGGGATTACTGGCCAAATAGCTGTGGATGGTCTCCTCCCCCGCGTTGGCGAAATGCCAGTCACTCACTAGCTGAATGGGGATCCAAGTCCACTCCTGTAAATCGACGTGCTGACCACGGCGTCTCAGAAGGTGGTAAACGCCGTAAACAGCCTCGGGGTTTCCGTCCGTCTGCCAAGCAGCATCGATCATGAGTCTGAACCACACGGCGATGGTGCCAAACCACTTCGCGGTCGAAATATCATGAGTCATGAAGACTTCTGCTCCATCATGGCGATGCTTAGTGGACGCAACAAGTTGGAACAGGTAGGCATGCAACAAGTCGACCTGTAGCTCCAACTCCTGCGGCTTGGTGAGGTCTTTTTCGTCGATCCCCTGAGTCATATCCAGATACTGGTTGGGGACGCCTAGGATGCCGAGTGCAGTATTGAGAGCCGCGATGAGGTCCTTCAATTCGGATAACCTCTGCGTGTCCACCGAGGAAGAGGTGTCCGGGATGGGAAGGTGACTGTGGCTTTTTCTGCATACGCTGGGCTCAAAGTCGCCGCTGCTGCTGCTGCTGTTGACAACCCTCTTCCAAAGACTTGACATGAGCCAAATGGTGCCTGTCTTGGCCATCCGCCGGGTGCATCCCCAGCAAGCATTGACGAGATCCGCCAAGTTCTCAGCGGACGTCTTCTCATCCGGATTGAAGAATCGAACCACCTCATGGGGGCCAACACACATTAGAGCCGCCACCTGGACCTTGACTTGTCGCACGAGACCACTCGAGGAGCGGCGCGCCAAGAAGTAGGCTAAGCGGTGGTCGTAGTCGAGGAGGGGGAGCACTGTCCTGAAGATGATGCGCTCATCGTCGGGCATCCCCAGGGTTATGTCGTCGCATCGCGAGACAGACGGCTGGGTGATGATCTCCTGACGGAGCATGCGGGCTGTCATCTCGCGCAAGGCAACATGCTCAGTAACGAATTGCTCGGCGATCTGATAGAAATCAAGGCCCCAGTGTGACATGCCGGCAAGGGAGCCAAGGAAGCCACCCAGCTGTCGGTTGGAGACCTTCAGGCGACGATATCCGTGACCCGCCTCAACAAACTCCTCCACGGTGCGCTCCTGGGTATCGATGTAGACGAATATGTTCTCCGGGAGACAGTCTGCTCTCCCGAGCCAAGATACTTGCTCCAGTCGTTCGTCTCGCGATGTAACCAGCTCCGTCGACGTGATCTGGCCAGTGACAGCGTCGAAGACGGGAGCGACGTCGGCTGACCCCAAGACAATGTGCACTCGATCGAAGCCAGCAATTCGACAAGTAGCATGAAACCCGTTACTCGCGGATATCAAGTGGCCAGGGGTACCTTCTACCCATTGAAGGTTGGCAACAATCAACTCACTCCTCTGCAAGCGAATTGACTCAGCCTCGATCCAAGGCTCCTTCACCTCACCTGACTCGTGGAGGCGCCGGAAGTGATCCGAGAGCCCATAGACGCGGTCATGTGGCGGAAAGCACATGATCATGTCCTTGGCGGCTGGCCCAGTCGTCAAATTCGAGTGAATATGCCTAGCCAATTCCAAGGGGTCCGCGCAAACAGTCTGGTACCCGGTAGGCAATGCATCACTCATGTCAACCTGAGGGGCTCGTGGAACAGAGTACAACTCGAGGAGACGCCCGAGGGCGGGTTCCTCCTCCCCCGGGGACACTGTCAATACCCGGACGCCAGCCTCTTTTCGCTGAGAAATGTCCATGGCCCAGTGGGCCGCAGCAACGAGGGCGAGAGCACACTCGCAGGGCATCTGTGGCTCGATGGACATGACGACGAGGACGCGGCTTGGCACAATGGATTTCTTAATCCACCCATCCGGTTGCCACCCCTTCTTCCAGGCGTCGGGGCCCTTGCCGATTTTTGCTCGATTCTTCTCGAGCAGGTCGACAAACTCAACGTAAGTGGCGAATGTCGGAGTACCCTCTGAGTTCGAGTCCCAAGTACTTTTTTTGGCGATATCGGTCTCCATCTTGGACCCAACGAAGATGATACAATCATCATCCTTAGTGACCGACTTCCAGATGGCCTGCCGGACAGTAGGTTGTGTGAAGTCCCCGTGGTTGACACGGAGGTGACGGAAGACGACAGGATCGGAGGAGGACGCCCAGTCGGCGATGGCGACGAGAGCCTTGTTGGTGGTGGCAGACATGTTGCCTATTCAGGTCAGCGGTGGAGATCAAAATGGCATCAGGGCAAAAGTCATAATAGTTACTGTTGATATTGTTGTTGAATTGCGAGAAAAAGGCTGGAGTTGGACGTGATGGTGAAGCTGTGAGGTGAAGTCCGCAGTTTGGGTGCCAAGTGGGTGCATGCATGTTACTTGACAGCTGTTGACAGATGTACTTTACCTAGGTAGGAACCTTAGGTAGGTGCCTAGGTAACCATCGTTTCATTTAAGGGCTAATCCTTAAAATTAGAGGCTAATCATTAACATTAGGGGCTAATCATTAACATTTAGGAGCTACGCCTGCGCATTGGGAGCCTCAATCGCAGCAATAAACCACTGCAACAACCCGCAAACGACACGATTATGGCTGTTCCCACTGCGACAATGCCGATGCCTGGCGGGAAGGAACAAATTCGACTCTTGGACGCTTTTGAAAAGAGTGCGGCACTGCTGGAGTTGTCGCTCCTGCTCCCTGAACTTGCCGACTCCCTTGAGGCAGACCCAGTGATGCAGAATCGGAACTTCTCCGTTTCTCGAACAGTCAATTCGATCCGAGGAGACGAGGACAACTCATCTGCAATGGTCAAACTTCTCCACAGCATGGATGAAGGTGCCATCAAGGCCGTTGTGCGAGGCACCGTGGCGCACGACTCGTTTCTCGAGAATGCCAAGTGGTTCAAAATGCCTGTCAAGGCTGAAGGGAAAGTACCCGGGGTCTATGTGATTGGGCTGAGTCGCGACGAATGTCAAGGAAAGTTCCTCAACATCGTCGAGATGGAAAAGCTGGTCGCTGGCATCCACAAGTACATTGAAGGGTTCAAGCTCTTGGAGACGTTGCCGCGCCCATACAGCAAGTCTACCCCGGTTCTCCCCAGGGAGCGTGAGCTGCTGGAATGGGTCAACAAGGTCGATTCCACAGAAGATGTTGCGCCTGGGAGCTTACCTGAACGAGCTCGCTTTATTGAAAAGGCCGGCGAGGTGCCAAGCATCGAGGCGCTCGCGTCCATGTTCAAGGGTCGTTGCAATCGAGCCCTGGATCCGATAGGATTGGTGCGTCAAGTGCAAAGCCCGTTGTATGTGGGCTGCTCGATTTGACCTACTCTCCCGGACGAGCTGCTACCTGCGAAAGGGACTTGTCGGACTAAACAAACCTCTCGGACTGACTGTGGGCGTCCTGGCAGCGCTTGATCTACCCGTCAGCCTCACCATCCAAGTGGCCCTGAGAGTCTGGAGACCGGACCACTTGCCTTTGGCGGAACAGCTCCTGGCCACTCTGGCTGGCAGCCTGGTGTATCAGTCGGGCTTCAACGCTACGGAAGCCGGTGGAACTGGGTCCTCCACCATCAAGAACGTACAATCCCTCGTCCGATCGCGTGCCATCGTCATGGCTTACACTGACGGCGAATCTGGATGCCACCTTGGCTGAGCTTGGGAGACGTGTTGACTTTGTTCAAAAGATCGACGAAGCGGATACTTGCCTTTCGGGCTTAGATGCTCAGTTGAACGAGGCCATAGCCCGTGCCGGAGACGTGTCCCAGCTACGCAGCTGGGGTGAAATGGAGGCGTTCATGGCGACGACAGATGCCGAGATG
Source organism: Ilyonectria robusta (assembly GCF_021365365.1). NCBI lineage: Eukaryota > Fungi > Ascomycota > Sordariomycetes > Hypocreales > Nectriaceae > Ilyonectria > Ilyonectria robusta. The sequence goes on along the minus strand of NW_025764437.1, from coordinate 240,285 downwards.
CAGGCGCTTTTGAAGAAAGCCCTTGAAATCAAACGCCAGTGGAAGCTGCTTGTGCGGATTAGGCGGATTTTACTCCAGCAGCATCTGAATGTCGATGAGACACAGAGAAGCACGGATGAATGAACGATGCATCAGGTGTGGAACATAAGACGGAACGACTACGCAAGTTCATCTGGATTTATCGTGAGACGCTTGGAACATCCTACATACCTCATTCGAACTCGGAGGTTGCTAAAGCCGCTACCATTCTCCTCTTGGGGTCGCACTCCAAGGGGCCGGATGGCCAGATGAAACAAGGCTTGTATAATGCTAGACTCCAACCATACGAGACGAAAATCGAATTTTTTAACCATGTTTGAAGGTCGTGGAAAACCTGCGTAGAAACAGCATCGCATCTGCAGGCCAAAATGATCAAACAGGCGTTGCTGAGGACAGCGGTTCATGCCCGTGCGCGAATACCTACCTGCTCTTGTTTGATGGGCTGTGCTTTTCGCTGACCTCTGTAATTTAATGGCCGATTCCCATTTTGCAGGCGCCATATAGGACCTACGCCTTAATATTTAGGGGCTACACATCAACATTTAGGGGCAGGATGGGAACCAATGACCAATTCCAATGGACGCTTTGACTGGCAACAAAGTCTGAGTGGCGATGATCTGCAGCAATGAGGGCAAGGGCACACACTCGCAAGGTGTTTGAGGCTCATGGACATGATGATGAGGACGCCGCTTGTCAATTCGATAGCACAATGCATGATTTAAAACACTCTTGAGTCCATTTTGGGCATCTATCACCCATCCCGTCCTTGTACATGAAACACCCCGTCGTCCCTGGTCGCTCGTCGACTCTGTCATGGGCGTTGGTTATCTCAAAATCCGACTCAAATCCAGGCTTCTCCTCTGGGACCGGGACCACACGCTAGGCCTTGTTATTAATTATATATATAATATTAAATATTAATTATATAAAAAGAGAAATATTTAATTATTAAATATTTATTTAAAATATAAGTAAATAGTATTACAACCTATATCATAACCCAGGCAGAACCCGGACGTACAGGATTAATTGGGACGGATCACTCCGGATTACTATAGGACCACGGTAATCTACCTGCAATCCGGTATTAAAATACTTTAACTTTTTAATATTAAATTTATATAAATTAATAATCTTTTTAAATAACTATAATATCTTTTTAATATACTCTTTAAAAATATATAAATTTATTTAAATAATAATAAAATTAATTTTAAAAATAAAAAAACTTTAAGTAGATAATTAAATACTTCTTATTTACTATTAAAAAAAGAAAATATAAAATAATATTAAAAGCTACTTTAATAGCTATAGTAAAAGAAGTATACTAAAACTTAAAGTCCCTTCTATATTTAAAAAAGAAAAAAGCATGCTGTTTATTTCTCAATTTAATCTCATACTTTAAGTAGGAATAGCCTAGCTAGCACAGGCCTTCCATACCATATTAAACTCCAAGTAGACTGTTAGCCCCATCACATTACCAGAGACATTCTTCCCAAAATACAACATCGTTAACTACCTGATTAATACTGCTGGTTTATTAGTGGGAGAGGCACTTAGTGCGGACAAAGCCCGCGAGAGCAAGAGTCGAGGATACCCTACAGCCCCAACAAGAGAGCGTCTTGCAATCAAGAGTAGCTGGAAGAAAATAGGATAAAAAGACTGTTAAGCATCTGATCAAATACTTCTGACTGTAATAAGAGAAAGGAGATTAAGAAAGAAGGGATAAGAGCTGCTGCGACAGCTGAATAAGGGATAGGTCTAGCGATAAAGAGTGTCTTCTAAAAATTTCAATTGAGAAAGGGAAAAAGCATGCCCATCTTTGTCAAGGTCAGGCTCGGCCTTTAAGTAGTATCTAGTCTAGTGGGCTAGACCTACTGTCATTAAACTCCGATGTGTCTGTCATCACCATCACACTGGCTGTATTCTTGTTAGTGCCTTGCAGTTAAGAACAAATTAATGCAGCTCGATCTAATAGTGAGCGTGGCTGTTCACACCGGTGCGGGTGCTGGAGCCGCTGGACGAGGAAGGAGGATGGACGAGGGAGGGGGAAGGAGCACCTTCCCCAGGCGTTGCATTCCCACAATCAGACCCGGCCCTGGCGCACAAGTTCTCGCAATGACTCCAACACACAAAATCAGACAAGATGAGCAACATGAACCAAACTATTCTGGCATTGAATGCCCAGGGTCTGAGGTTGTTCGACCCTCAGGTCGTCAAGACCCGCATCGCCGACGTCGTACTCAAGAAGACAACGGTTGAGGAGGCGCTGAAGAAGATGCGCCGCGGACACATTGACAAGGCTGTCGAGGCTGGGTACACCCCAGAACTTCGAGAAAAAGTCCTTGGGTGGTCAACCCAATTCGCCGAGGTGGCTAACCAGATCAGAAACGTCCAGGACGACATCGATCAGGTTTGTGCCATGGATGCACAGCTCATCGAGGCAGCCAAAGCGGCTCAGAAGGCCGGGCAGCCGATGCCGACTCCACGCGACCATTTCCTCCAAGTGATTGTCGAGCTTGGAAAGAACCAGCATGAGTTCCAGGACGTGCTGGATGCCCTGGGCGCATCGGGCTCTTTCACGCCCGAAATTCAGGAGATGTTGAACGCAGCAGGACAGGCGGCTGACGCCGTGCTTGAAGGCGTTGAGTGCACGCAGCGAAGTCAGATGCTCGGCTTCAGGGGCTCGCGACCCCCAGAGCCCAGCGTGTCGGGGCTGAAATATCGCCTTGCCTCCCTTGAGAATGAGCTTGAGGCGGCTAGACAAGACGCCAAAGTCAAGGCCGAATCCGTCAACTCCCTGACACGGGATGTTGCTGATCTTAGGGAGGAGCTGTCCAGCGAGAGGGCCAGTGCAAGGCGCCCACAGGTTGATGCCACCAAGTCGGCTGCTGAGGTTGTCAGGCTAGATAGAGTGGCTCGACAAGGGAGAGTCGAGGCCACCTCGATTCAGTTGGACCTCGATGACAAGTCTCAAGAGCTCAATGCTTGCTTGGAGACCCTGGGCCAAAGGGACGAAGAGTTGATATCCACCAAGGCGAAGCTGCGCGACAGCGACGAGTCTTTGGTGGCTGCAACGGTGAAGCTCGGCGCCCGGGACCTTGAGATCACTGCCCTTCGGAGCGTGCTGCAGGACCGAGAAGAAAAGCTGCGAGACTTCACTCAGCAGCTCACTGCCGTCCAGGACAAGTTGCAGGCCTCTGGACGGCAGCTCACAGCCGTCAAAGACGAGTTGCAGGACTCTAAATGGCAGCTCACAAAGGCCCAGAAAGATCTGTTGGATCGAGATGGCAGATTACTGGACTCGAGGTCGAGCGAGCTGTCTAAACTCAGTGTGAAGTCCTCCAAAGAGCTGGCAAATACCAACGCGCAAACAGCATTCGTAAGGATGAAAAGGATCTACGATTGTTAGTTGCTTCTCCAACGTGGACCCCAAAAACGACATTCGAGAACGGCTTGACCCTCGCGGTGCGGTCGCTCGTCGTGTCCTGCAGACTCAGCAACCCGAGGAGACTTCAGTCACCGACGTTGGCTGGGACACGAACGGGATGGACTGCCTCGTTGCCGTCATTCGGCGCATCTACGCCTTCATGCCCGGGTATTTCCTCGAGAATGAAGCATTCGCTGCCGCCGAGGAGAAGAACCCCATCCTCCGTTACGCCTGGCAGATGCTCGATATTCCGGAAGAAGCGACCGACGCGACTCGGGCCCAGCAGGCAGCAGAGAAGAAGGCCGTCATGTCCAAGTTGTTCCCTGGCGATGCAGAGACAGCTACCCACTTCCAATTTCTCAACTCAACGCTGAGCCTCATGAGCGACACATTTTGGTCCCTTCCTCAGTTCCACCTGTTCACTCCCCGCCTACAGAAGGATGGAGGAGACTCAGTGTGGCGCGTGGTCCCTTGGGATCCACCCCAAATTGTCGCCCAGAGCATAATTGTCCTGGACCGCATTGATTCTCCCGGAATGTCCCTCCAAGAAGCAGTCGATTCAAAGTTTGGGGTGCAGAGATGGTACGACCACGACCGCGAGGCCGATGTCTTGCTTGTCTGCAAACGTCCCAGCGTTGTTCGTGTCCATTACTACAACAACCCCGATCAGCCAAGCCGTTCCTTCGACGAGCTACGCACTTTCGACATGCCCTTTACTCGATTCGAAGGAACCAAACCCGTCCCAGACGGTAGCTGCCGCTATGCCCTCATTGCTATCGTAAGACTTTGTCCCCAGGGTTCCGAGGATGTGGAACACGTGCGCCTGTATGCGGTTGGTGGCTGTAACGCCAGTATCCTTGCCAAGAACCCGGCCTTCAACGCGAGCGAATGGTCCGTTGGAAGCCCATCTTCCCACGCGTATGCCTTGATCTTTGGCCGTGCGGACCACACCAGGCTTGCAGGATTCCCCGAGGTTAATCCCGACGCCCCGGACACTCTCGAGGTCGAGGCAATGATACATGCGGGTCTGCTGTCGCGCCGGGCTGTCTAAGTGAACCAGGGTCGCGGCGTGTTGTATGGGACAAGCACTGGATGGACAAATACCGTGGATGGAACAGCGAACGGGTGTTCGCTTATTTTTCATCTATGCCACGAGTACCGTGTGGATGCCGTCAAACTCGCTTTGACCTACTCAATGCACGAGTCAAGTTGGCCAGGCCAAACTCGAACGATGGACATCCAACGGCAGGCCCGAGAAGCGTGACGGAAAGATGGATCAAGTAAGGGATCATTAGATAAAGGCATGAAATGTCAAGTCAGAGATGCAGTCTCGCCTTACTTGTGTTGGGGAAGCCGTGATGTTTGAGTGCTGGGCCCAAACGTGACGATGCAATGGGAATCTGACCAGATGCTTATGGAACACCACTCTCAAGAAGAAGAACGGTATGCAACAGAGGGGATCTTTTGAGCAAGAAGCATTTAATATAGCTAACCTCAAGACCAGTTGTCAACCCAATGGTGGAGAGGCGCAGAGGTGGATGCCGGAAACTGATGCAAATGTCTTTGTGGGCCTGATTACATCTATGGACACAGGTACAGGAAGCAGGCTGGCTGAAAAATTCGCCTATGGATAAGACTACAGAGACGCGATTCCCCTTCTCATACTCGCGAGCAGCATCACCCACCCGTTCCGAGTCCTTCAGTCAAGGCCGCCTTCTTGAAGTTGGATGGCTCCAGTGTGTTGGATTCCGCTTCCACTGGCCACCTCTGGGTCTGTTCATGGTGTAGCGCATGGTCACATCCACTTCTCCGGAATGGCTAAGCCCAGCGAATGGTCGGCGATCCCGACGAGGGTGCCTTCATTCCCAGGCTTGTAGCTGAAGCCGAAGCTCTCAAGCGTCATGCCGTCTGGCACCGAGCCAGAGTTCTCGGTCGTGTCTGGGTCGGCGGTGACCATCCCCGCAGTGTTTGTGGCGACAGTTGTCGGATCGGCGGTGCTTTTGTTGGCGATATCCGTGTCGACGGTGTCTGTATCGGTAGTGTCTGTGTTGTTATTGCCTTTCTCCACCGTGTCCTTGCCCTTCAGCCACCCGTCGTATACCACCGACCGGCCATGCTCCATGTCAGCAACCTCGGGACGGTATTTGGCCAGTGGATCACCCATCAGACACGACCGGCCTTGCGGTCTTGAGGCAGGGATATCTTGGCTTGGTTAGGTGGAACTACGGCATGGGATGCACTGGGATGCTTGTGACATTCATCAACGAACATGGGCAATCACTTTTACAGCGCAAGTAACGATAGAATGATACATACTCTGACATTTCGCCCATCCTTTATTGTACAAAGTCTTCCATTTGCCCACCTACTGGCCACCCATTTCGTCGTCACTGCCCGGTTCCTGGTCGAACTCCCGACTGTGACCAACAGGCACACTGGAGTTATCCTGGAGGGACACCTCCCCCCAACCGACCTGGGCTCCTTCCAGGTTGTCCACCGTATCCAAATCACCAAGGTCCAGAGATGAGGGAGGGCCCCGATCCTATCCGTTGACAAGAGGGTGTTCATGCCTCTGCGCTTCGTCGCGGTCGGCAGCTCTGAAGCCCTCGGTCAAGATGCTTGGGTTGGCCTTGACCGCGTTTGCACGATGCGCGCGAAGAGCAGCGAAGAGATCCTCTGGAGACTTGGGCTTGTAATTGGAGGCCGTTCGGGCCGGGGCACTCCCGCCCTGCGGGTTCGGGGCTGCTTGCCTCTCAACGGCAAACCGAGTGGACAAAGCGGACTCCGAGGGGAGCTTCACGCCAGGGTTGCTATCCACAGGCTGCGGCGCCGGCTCGTCCACATCCTCATCCTCGATTTCCTCGATGACCTCCTCGATGCGTCGTCCGGTTCTCACGCGATCCGTCATCATTCCAGAGTTCGAGGTAGTTTTCAGGGCCCGGATGGCTTTCTCCTTCTTTCGGGAACGAGCCCAGACCTTTTGGTCAATGGAGGCGTCACCCATCCGCTGTCCCTCAATGACGCTTTTCAGCCTGCTGATTTCAGCGGCGGAGTCGATGGCCTTGCTTTGCAGGCGCGCGACAGTGGCTCTCTCTTGGGCCAAGCTTTCCTTCAGATGGTCACGTTCCTGGGTTAGGAAGTCGACTGATCCGGCCTTGACATTGGCTTCTTGCCGGGCTGCCTCCAGCTGGTGCACAAGTTCAGACACACGAGATTCCAGGTCTGACACCTTGGGATCCACGGCACGGGAGACATTGAAGTCGCGCATCCGGTTAGGCTGCGCGTCAACTCCCTCCAGCTCCGCCTCGGCCGCTTGAGCTGCCATGTCCAGCGCTTGCTGGACTTCAGGCGTCAAGCTCGCCCAGATACCCTCCAGCAAAAGCCGGTTCCTTTCAAGTCGAGCGATGACTTGGAGAAACGGGACTCGTGGAGAAGGGGTTGAGCTTCCACTGGGTCGCTCTTCGGTCGCGTTTGGTTCCATGGCGACTGGGTCGTGTTAAACTTCTTGGTGGTGATTGTCTTTGAAGATGTAAAGAAACCCCAGCGACAAAATTTCAGTGCGTGCAGAAGTTTGCTACCTAGATTCATCGTTGTGTCTCTAAGAGATTAAACAAGTTTCGCCGAACTCCGTTGACTGTGAATCATACTGCCGAACCACTCAGTCAATATCTGGCGCTTTCATGCTCTACTACAGCGCTCGTTCTGTTCCTTATGCGCGCCCCTCGGCCTGGTCCACCCTTTTGCTGATAGAATACCAAGGCCTGCCACTGGCATCGTCTTAGGTTTGCATTGCGTTTGAAGCCATTCTTGAACATCTCTCGCCCATCTCTTTCTTACGGTTGCCCACTGTATCAAACTCTCTCTTTGTAATGTGTGTGTAGAATTTTTCCCCTGGCAGCGCAACTGGGAAGGCATATCCTGGATCGCCGGGGTACCTGGCCACCTTGCTGTCCTCCGATCTATAGCGTACCTAGTGAGCCCTGAAAGGAACGTGGCCAGTAGCACTTTCGGTTGCTTGGGCATTATTCTGGGCGACCCTGGGCGTAGCCTTGGCCACGGCCCCGTTTGGCAGTGGTAGTTTCTGGCTTAATGTTAGATACGCGTTCAATGAGGAGTTTAGAGAGGGATTCTAGGCAAGATCTTGGGACGAGGCGAGAACTGCATCATCCACAAGTGCTCACGAGAAGACTGACCAGGAAGAACAGCAGAAGGTTGGCTCGACGGGTCGGATTGAGCAGGGTCCAGCAGCGGAGTCTTGCGAGGACGGCCACGGCCACGTTTGGCAGTGTTCCCTGTGATTAGACGTTAGATACGCATTGAGTGAGGAGTGAGAGGAGTGACGAGAGAAGGGCTGCACTGTGCACAGAGACTTGAGAGAAGGCATGAGAAGACTCACCAGGGGTCGGTTCAGCCACAGTTGGGGCCATCTTGATCGCAATGCCGCGAAGGCAAAGGGAACGCTCAATCCTCATCGGTAGCGTTATTGTGGTCCATGTCTCCGTCTGACAATCTTGATCATTCGATGCGTGGAAGTTGATGCTGAGGTCCAAGACAGGAAAGAATTCAGATCCGGTAGCTGTTACTACCTACTTATAGTTAATCTCGCCATTGATTAACAAAAACAGTTTGTAGGCGGACAGGTTTGCAGTGAGTCAGGATTCACTACCTGTTCGCAAACAATTTCACAATCGATTGAAAGAACCAGTTTGTGGGCGCACAGGTTTGCAATCGCGATTCCGCTGCTGTTAACAAACACTTTCACAATCGATCAAAAGAAGCAGTTTGTGAGCATACAAGTTTAAAGTCAGTCACGATTCCACTGCCTGTTCGCAAACAATTTCACGATCGATTGACAGAACCAGTTTGTAGGCATATCATTTTGAAGTGAATCACGATCCTGCTGCCTGTTCACAAATGTTTTCATAAACATGTTCACAATCAATTGAAAAAAATCAGTTTGTGGGCGGACAGGTTTGCAGTGAATCACGGTTTGACATGGAACCTAACGCACAATCAATCACGCACACGCCTTTCGATTTCTCCTCTTTCCATCTCTCTCTCAAGTCCTCTTTCGCGACGTTTCCCAAATCCTCCGTCCAACTTCAAGCTTACCGCTCAGCCCAAGTCCAAGTCTTCTCCCCGATTCTCTTCCGGCCACCATTACGCATCCCCTACCCGTCGACAAGATGCTTCCACAGAGACCCCGCCGAATTAACAACCGATATGAGCCATATGGTAGAAATGGCAACTCTCGACGCCAGGGCCAAGGCCAAAACTCCGACCAGCACCCAAACCAGCACCAAGGTGAAGGTGTCAGACAACAATACTTCCGTGGTTTCACCCAGGGCTTCACCCAAGGTTTCGCAGACCGGGTTGCTCTGTCCCAGGGCTTCACCCAAGGTTTCGCAGACGGGGTTGCTCTGTCCCAGGGCTTCACCCAAGGTTTCGCAGACGGGGTTGCTCTGTCCCAGGGCCAGCACCAAGATAACGACCAACACCCAAGCCAGCACCAAGCTCAAGATGTCGGAGAGGACCACACCCAGAGCTTCGCCGAGGGTCTTGAAAAAGGCTACGAAAGGGGTTTCGCCCAGGGCTTTGCTCAGTCTCAGCCCCAGGACCAGGACAGCAACCAGACTGGAAATGGTTCTGAGGTTTCTGAGGTTTCTGACGTAAGTAGTGATCCTTCCGACCAGAAGAGGGCGTACAGACTGACCCGAAAGAACAGCCCCATGGACAAAACGAGCCCCAGTCTGTTCCAGACAGGCCGGTTAGTTTTGTCACCAACAAGGATGGGTTTCTCCAAACCCCGGGTGTCGCGTTCGAGCTCTCGGAGGGCGGCTATTTCCTCAGGTCTGGCTATGCAAACCAGGTGGTGCAAGTTTGCGATATGGCAGCCCAGCAGAGTAACATCCGCCAAATCGGCCTCCACGTGTTCCCCATCAACGAGGTGCGCTCTGCTGAGTGCCAACGTGCGGAGAATACCACCTGGTTCATGGAAACCGATCCGAGTACTGGATCCATTACCTATCGCCCTCGTCCCAATGGACATGAAGAGGCCCAGTAGTGTCCTGCGACAACTCGAGGCCCGGATGGCGGCTGTTTTGGGCGAGTTTTCATGCGTGGTTGAAGGTTTTGGGACACTGGAAGAGTTCACGGGGGCCGTTTAGCTGTCGGTATGTGTTGTGATGGCCTGATATGTGGCAAGAAGAGTCGCAGGACAAAGGACGTTGGGAGATACGAGTAATAAACCAACTTCACGGCAAGTCTCAAGTTAATAGTGACGCAGTGATGAAACTGTGCCCTCAATTTCAGGCTGCAGAGATACTCCGCTAACTTTTACCACCCTGCGCATGCTGACTTCCAGTGAAGCACGCATCCCATCTCAACTTCAGTCACCCACGGCAACTCTGACAGCCTGCGCAACCTCACACTCGCATTGATGGAGTGGCCACGAAGTGCGATAAAAAGCGCCCGCCCGTGGTCTCTCTTCCTCTTTCTGCACGCTACATCTCCGGCGTCCCAAGCTGTGGTCTTGCAATTTCCCGTCGAAAACATATCACGATCAAACGCAGTTGCGACCATCCCTCAAAGAAAAGCTCTCGATTCTAGACCCAAGCCTCAGTCGAATTCCCTCCCGAAACATCTCCCGAAACCTCTCTCGAAACGTCCTCCCCGACTTCTCCCCGATTTCTCCCTGGCCGACCTCTCCCTAGCCGACTTCTCCCTGTCCTCCGACTCGTCTGTCGACTTTCCGCCTACCTACCAACACTGTCAGAGAGACTCGAACGCAAGCCACCGAAATGGATACGAACCAGATCCCTCCAAAGCCATATCACGAATTTTCGCCATTCGGGAAACATGGCATGGAATTTCACTTATCTCCTAATGATTACGACCCTGCGGAAACCGAAGCCCGCCGTGAGATCATGCACGCCTACTTCAATTATATGGTTCCTGGTGTACAGCAGCGAGTCTACGATGAATTGCGACAGAAAGCCGTCGATATGGTTCGCGACAGCAGCAGGATCGATTGCAGTGCCTATAAAACCTCGTTCCTTGAGTACATGGTTGATCTGGTCTTCTGGAACATGTGGTGTACGTTTATATCGCAAGTCCAGTCTCTCTATCTAATACTTGTGCAGTCAAGAGATTTGCGTGGCCCGGTCATACAATACCCCAGTGGCCATGGTCTGAATACTGCCGGCTAACAGGCTCAGGGAGTGACGATCCAGCTATGGCTTATGAAGAGTTGCTCATGGTCAGGGTCATGCTTGAGAGAGTTAATGCCGACTCAGACTCAGACTCATACACGGTCAGATCGGGCACCGACAATACGAGTACTGCCGGCACAGTCTTTTCCGGCACAAGGACTGCCAACACAGTCTCCTCTCGCGCAAGGACTGCCAACACAGTCTCCTCTCGCACAATAACTGCCGGCACAGTCTCCTCTGGCACAAGGACTGCCGGCACAGTCTTTTCCGGCACAAGGGCTGCCAACACAGTCTCCTCTGGCACAAGGACTGCCGGCACAGTCTTTTCCGGCACAAGGACTGCCGGCACAGTCTCCTCTGGCACAAGGACTGCCGGCACAGTCTTTTCCGGCACAAGGACTGCCAACACAGTCTCTGGCACAAGGACTGTCAACACAGTCACAACGTACCCAACCTCTACTCAGAATGCCAATGCTGTGCCATACAATACGAGACCTGAGACCTTCAGCTTCACCTTTGCAGCTGAGGGTAAAAACGCCTTTGTCGGAATTGCCCAGCACATGGCTGGGCCAAGCCATTCCAGAAGCGTAGAGTTGAGTATGCGTTACACCTCGGGAGAAATTCCTCCTGGTCGGGATCTAGTCCGACGGAACCCTTCCCGACGGAACCCTTCAAGGAACCTTTCAGGGCCATGGGTGTTCCCTGACATCTACAAAAACGATGACGTTGGCTGGAGGAATCTGGACTCTGACATCTACGAAGACGACCTTGACGTTGGCTGGAGGACTCGGGACTAGTAGGTGGTGCTCTCAAGTATGCGCAGAGGTGTGGATGGATAACTAGAGATGAGGGTTTGCGAGAATTCGTCTTTGTAGTCTTGTCCATAGATGAATCGGTTACCTCGGCTTCTCGTTGTACCAGTGGCCATGAGCGCAATCCGCCGAAGCATAAATTCCCAGCTGACTGTGTCCAATTAGGAGTAGGGTCACACAATGGCCTGGACCCTTCATCCACAGCCTTGCAATGTGAGAAGCAGAAGTTTAGGTGTCATGCCATTATTAAGCTTGGCAATTGACCCACTCGGAAATACTCACGGAATGATGCCGACCCGGACGTCCGGGCCGGAACGGGAAGTGGGTCGATCCCGGGCCGAACTTACCCTGTATCTGCTGGTTTTAACGAGAATTCGCGTAAACGGTAAAAGTAAATCTGAATTAAATTTAACAGGTTTTGATGTCCATCCTAGAGTACATTAAATGAACACATACACTAAGGGCCTAATAAATTGAGATTGGCATGTTGGGATTGTAATCGATTCAATCTAATATTTGAGTTCCCGTCACAAATTAGCTCCTCCGACCTGACTCGGGTCAAGGTTTCGGGTCAGTTAAATTACTGGTATCCCTGATGCGCTATGACTCAATCAAACAAATACACTGAAAACCTATCTCCTACTACACAGTGATGTCTTCAAAGCGTGGCGTTCCCCTGGCCTAGGAGTCTCCTGGACGCCAAGCTCCTCTTCGGGTAGGTCTTTCTACCACGCAAACTAATCCCTCAATGTTCAATATGCAATAATCAACTACAAGGTCGAGCTTTGGCATAATTTAGCCGCTTCCGACATGCCTAATCGCCGACATGATATTCCTACGCCCAGGACTCATTCAGTCGACCCATCTGCGTTGATGCCCAGAATCATGAAAAGCTGAAAACCATATCCCATCTCAGATCCGTGCCGCTCGTAGATCCGAGACAGCTGTATAGAGCAAAGACAAGTACCTGGACATTTCATTACATCTGCGGATCACTCATGGGAATGTGATTCCGCATGCCCATCCTTGAACCAATAGATACCCATGGGACAGTCTCGGCCAAACAGCTACATGGTGTTGATTCGGAAACATGGACGAAGTCTTCGTTTGTGAGCGGATGTCACGGTTCGGTTGTTGCAGATCCTCACCCGTGTCTCGTCAAAGGACCACACGGATGCCAACCAGGATGAGACAAAGCTGAAGGGAAAGGATGTGCTTGACTCGTGATTCCATCTTGACGATATTGTATCAAGTATCAAAGCGCATGTGCGACAAGTCAGCTAGACACATGCGTGATATGACTCAGATGGAGCGGCCCGGGTTTCAGTAGACGTGGCGGGTGCTGACACAGTCACATCTACAGTTGGTAGCCGAAATTACGGTGTAGTTGATGCTTTTGGTAATACCATCAGTCCTTCATGGCATTCTCATCTTCTGGTCCACTTCGCTACGTAGGCCAATCATCCATCTTTTGAGACATACCTTTCCTCCCTAGATGTTCCAGACGGCACGCTACACCGCCCGGGGGCGATCACCCGCGCCTAGACCAGGCTCCGGGCATTGTCTAATGCATTCCTACGGACGGGAAGTCAATGATTGACTTTGTGGCGCAAAAGGGCCGCTGCCAAGGCCGCCGGCTAACTTTGGAGAGGCTTTCTATGAGAGGCTTTCTTTGGCCAGAATAAGCTCACGGTAATTGCCGCAGAGGCTAAGTTGATTCCCGTCCCCTCTTCCGGGAAGTAGGAGACCCTCTTCCGGGAGGGAGGAGACAACGGACGCACACGGTTGAGTCTGGACCTCTGTGACTTTCGGAAAGCCCATCAAGCGAAGGATTGTCTCGGACCTGAATCAAGTCTATGACGAAGCGATGCTTTCGTTGCATCCCATGACTCTTGAGAGATGAGTTGACAAAGGATCATTGCCGATCGTGGACCCCATAGACGGCAAGACCGTTATGGAGACACGGCTCGGGGAGTAGAAAGGCCCGACGGCCCGTCTAAGCTGTAGGTTGATGTCCAAACTTGCCCGCTTTGGGAGTGTTGCACAGCGGGATGAGTCTCGAATTGCAGATCGGACTGGAAACCGTTCTTTGTAATTCACTCCCGGAATGATCTGTCTCCGCTGTGGGGCCGACAGCCTGGGCCGAAGCCATCAGATGGTGGACGATTAGCTGCGATTGCGTTATACTACGAGATCGATTCCATGTTTAACTTTGTATCTAAGCTCAACCTTCAAAGCTAGTTTGAACGATTCCCTAATGAACGCCTGTCGATTCAGAGTTCCCAACTGCTTGGCGAGCCTCGAACTTCGAATCAAGCGACCATCGTACTTGTCTGAGAATGACTTAGATGGCCCGCCCGGAGCGACCCGAGACGATTGCGCCAATCCTGGAATGACCTTCTACGGCAAGTTGTCTAAGAAAACGACCAAGACAGATCGTAAGCATCTTTGTCCAAAGTATGTCTTGGCTTGGCAGCTAAGCCACGCTGGTCAACGCTCCGCAAACAACAAGCATAGGTCGCTGGAATGTGCTCAAACCTGGTGCGAACTCAACCTGACAACGTGCGGCATGCCATCCAAATACAGATTCAAGGAGTATTGTTTCCGAGTGAGAGTATATATAGAGATGGCTGTCTTCGAAATATCTCATCATCCAACAGCAATCCACCTTCCACTCCAACACATCCATTCAATCTCCAACACATCCTACAGCACAATGAAGTTCTCCAACGTCCTCTTCTTTGCCACTGCCGCTTTGGCAGCTCCTACTATTCAGGCGCTGGACAAGAGACAGACCACTGTCCTAGGAACGGTCCAGAGCATTGCCAACACCATCACCAACAGCACCTCGGGCAATGTCGCCAACATCAGTAAGTTTATAACCACCGAAAACAAACGTCGCTAACCGGTTAGAAACCATTATTGTGTCTATCCAGAACAATGTCGCTGCTGATGTTCTCGTACAACTTCAGCTTCAGCTCGAGGCCAACCTTCAGGCGATTGTCACTGTTCTCAGCGCTGCTGCCGTTAACATTACGGACGCTACCAATGCCGCCGCGATTGAAATTGGCGGCGATGTCGACAATTTGACTACCGCACAGATTTTGCAGATCAAGGCCGCCATCGAGAGTGCTGTTGCTGCTGTTAATAATGTCACTGCGACCGTCACTGCCTCCGTCAGCGTCCTTACTCCCGGGGGCAAGAAGCTGATCGCGGACGAACTCAAGGCTATCAGGGATGCGGTCAATGGCATTCTTACTCCTCTCGCCCAATTTCTCCAGGGTCTCAGGTTCAACGCCACTGTCTCTGCTGTTGTCACCGGCCTTGGCGGCATTTTGACCAGCCTCCTCACCAGTACGGCGAGCATTCTGGCGTCTCTCGGCCTGGCCATTCTCGGCATTTCCACCTAGGACTATACGACTTACTCAGCATGAAGAGAAGGGGATGGGGAGGTGGAGATTCAGTTTGGACCGGCAGGATTGGATATCATTCATTAAATAATATAGTTAACCCAGTTTAGTGGGCTGATCACCCATAGAATAAAACACGCGTCGCTAGCAATATCTGTCTGTAAGGGACCTTGAGATGGATTGACTTAATTGGAAATCTATCGCATGCTTCTGTGAATGATGGCAGATTCCGGGCGTTTGCTACTCCAAACTATGCATCTCACCAACATCAATGTCTAGGCCGCGCTATTCCGAGTCTCTACAATCTCAATGCCCATCTTTTCCTCAAATTTGACATCACTTTCGTGAATGATCTTGATGTCCCCAAAAATCTCATCAATTTCCTCGAGGGATTTACCTACAGGTGTTAGTACGGAAAGCAAAGTAAAAAGGCCGACTCACCTCTAGTCTCTGGGTATGCAAAGGCAAATACCAACGCGCAAACAGCATTCGTAAGGATGAAAAGGATCTACGATTGTTAGTTGCTTCACCCGCCGGAACCTTGTGACTCACGTAATATTTCCATCCTACTTCTGCCAACGCAATGGGAGAGCATTGAGTGATGATCAAACTGATTGAGTAGTGGATGACTTGCACAATAGCATTTGCCTTGGCTCGTAGCTCGGTGGTAAAGACCTCGGGACTGATTTGTTAGCGTGGAAATAGACGGAGGGGAAAACTTACGGAATAATCCATGTCATTGGGCCAAGGAGAGCCGAGTAATTCGCCGAAACCGCAAAGATGCAAGCAATAAGACCGCGCTGAGCTGCAGCATTTGTGGGCATTCCAGGCTGGGCTGGGAATAGTGCGGCAATGATGGTGATGATCATGTAACAAATCGAGAGGAGGGAGGAGCTGAAGATGAGAATTTTCCTGCGTGCGATTCGATCGACAAAGAACAAAGACGCAAGGCACGCTACTGGCCCGACAGAACCGTAAAGTCCACTGACGAGAAGCTGTCTGTCTTGGTTGAACTGCAGGGTTGAATAGATGGCGGTTTGGTAGTACTGGACAAACGAGATGCCAGACAGCATGGCTGCTGCCCAGACAAACGACCCGACAAAGAGACGGTTCCGGAAAGCCGAAGTTTGGAACAGCTCTTTCCATGATAGTCGGCCTTGGGCTTGCAATTCTTCCGAAATATTGATGTGGATCAATGTGAATTCGGTGTCGCACCATGCCTCGTTGGATCCGTCGTAGTGGTAGCTGAGAAAAGCCTCTCTGGCTTCATCATGGCGTCCTTTGAGAAGCAGCCATCTTGGAGACTCCCCAATAAACAGCACTCCAACACCAAGGAGGAGAGCCGGAATACTCTGGATGGCGAAACCGAGTCTCCATTGATTGGGACTATCCCAGCGGCCTTCACCAACTCCGGTCCATAGCGCAACAAAGAAGCCCCATGCGACCACTGATTAATTAGCATTGTAGATGCGAAGCATCGATGGACTCACTCATTTGATTGACTGCCGTAATTTTGGCTCGTTGGTGTGTCTAAAAATTAGCTACGATCAATATAGACTCCACTGGACAGTCGTACCTTGGCAATCTCGGCACCAAAGACTGGAGCGACACCAGTAATGGTCCCTACAGCGAAACCAACAAGCAAGCGACCGATAATGACTACTCAGTTAGCTTTGTCTTAGAACTCTCCCCAGAGCAACTTACGCATAGCTACATGAGCTGCTCCCGCCATCAAGGCGCCACCAAGGACGCCCCAAATGCATCCAAACGCAATGGCTTTTCTTCTGCCGAGCCAATCGCTGGTGATGCCGACAGAGGCGCTACCAAGCCAGGCTACATGATCAGTAAGCATTCGCTAAGCCGGAAATAACGTACCTCCGGCCTGGTAAACAGACACAATGGCTCCGCGAAGGGGAGCATCGGGATTACCAAAGTGACTTAGAAACGAGGACAATGCTAAACTCGGAGTAATGATTCCAGAGTCACTGAATTGTTAGATGTTTCCGTTGTGATGGGATTGACTTACTATCCGTATAGGAACCCGCCAATTCCCAAAAACAAAGCAGTCAAAAACGGCTTATCAAGCCAAGAGTAAGTCTTCATTGTGTCGAATGATGGCAGGTAATTTCTGATTCAACAGCCTTCTTCAAACAGCATCTTCTTCAAGTCATATCTACGTAGAGGATAATTATACCCGGGATCGTGGATCCAATGTACTTGTGACATGCCGCGCTAAACATCTGTCAGATGACTTTATGGGGTCAAATAATGCGGGGTAGCACGAACATCAAATCATTATATGAGCTAACTCTTTGCCCAGACTTTCTCTAATGAAATACCGCGGCCTTTCAACATTTTGAGCGGGGTGGCTTCTTATCGAGATAAGATCGGCAGTTGTCATGGCAGTTGATCGCCTTTAACACAAGCGCCCAATCCTCTTCTTCATTCTGCATCTCAAAATGTTTGCTACTCTCTTCGCCTTGGGCGTTGTTGTTGCGCTTTTTTATGTGGCATTGTCATTCCCGCGGGTAAGTCTCTCGGCTAAATGTTGGACCAACTGACACAATCAGCTTCGACAAGAATGGAAGCTTCATTCGCATCGTTCTCAGCTGCCGCCGGGGCCCAAAACCATCAAAGTTGGTATCAGAAAACCGTGGCTGTGGTTTGAGGAGCTTAGTCGGGAATATGGAGATGTAGTCTACCTCCAGCTTGGGCCAACTCCCACGATTGTGTTGGGTTCCGCCCAGGCAGCTTGGGATTTGTTGGAGAAGCGAGGTGCCATCTATTCCTCTCGACCTCGGTTCATCATGGGAGGTGAACTGTTGTCAGGAGGGATGAGAGGACTCATGGCTCCGTATTCCTCGTACTGGCGACGTTGGCGAAAGTTGTTGCATGGAGGTTTCATGCAACGCCAGAGCGAAACCTATCGACCGATCCAGAGTTTGGAGTCCAAGGTACTGATGCACGATCTTTTGACGGACCCTACCGGCTTTCGAACACATCTGGAACGATACGCAGCTTCAGTCATTGTCACTGTCACATATGGGCGAAGAGTTGAAGACGTCACAACCGATATTGTGGTCCGCCGGAATGCCGAGTCAATGGAGCGTCTAACAATGGTCAAGTAAGTCTCTTCCTCCATGCTGAATGCTCTAACGAATGCTCTAACGTTTTAGTATTCCTGGAAAGTTTGCAGTAGAGCGGTATCCCGCGTTGAAATACGTTCCGGCCATTTTTGCACCTTGGAAAGCAGAAGTTCTCCAGCAACGTCAAAAGGATATCAAAATGTACACCGAGCTCATGGACGAAGTCCGTGAAAAAGTTGCACAAGGAACTGCGCCGGCGTCTTTTGCGAAGCACTTGCTTGACGAACAAGAAAACCTTGGAATGTCAGATCTTGAACTTGCCTATACCGCAGGATCTCCATTTGGGGCTGGAGTAGAAACAGTAAGTGTCTGGGCGACGTAACGTCTGATGCGGGACATAATTCTAATGGTATTAGTCTGCCGGTTCTCTTGCCAGCTTCTTCCTTGCTTGTGTCAAGTTCGGTCCTCAGTTTATCCCACGAGCGCAAGAGGAACTTGACAGAGTTGTCGGATTCGATCGCCTTCCCACATTCGATGACTTGCCCAAATTGGAGTACGTGAGAGCAATTGCCTCGGAAACATTGCGCTGGCGACCTGTGGCGGTACTAGGAGGAACTCCTCATGCAAGCACGGCAGACAACGTGTACAAAGGGATGTTTATTCCCAAGGGGAGCACGATTATTGCGCCTCTCTGGAGTAGTGAGTAGTCTTTTCAGGCCCAGTGCCGAGAGCAGCGCCTCCTCAGCTTGAGGGAACGCTGCTCAACCCTGTTGCATGGACTCTACTAACCCTTTAGTCCATCACAATGAAGCCGACTTTCCTGAACCCGACGAGTTTCGACCGGAGCGCTTCATAGAAGAACGAAACTATCCCGGCACATTTGGTCACAGCGCTTTCGGATGGGGTCGACGCATCTGCCCTGGCATGCATCTAGGTTCTGCTTCGGTAACACTCAACATTGCACGCATACTCTGGGCGTTTGAGGTGAATCCAGACAAAGGACTTGACGGGAGGGATGTGGATGTTGACATGTAAGCCCCAGTAAGAGCCATGATAATTCAAGCACTAACATCCGTAGATTCGCCTTTTCTGAAGGATTCAACTCCTCCCCGCTTCCGTTTCCCTGCTCCATCACGCCCCGCTCTTCAAGGCAAGTGGAGGTGATTGAGAGAGATTTCGAAGACGCCATGGAACAGTTGAAAGCATACACTGCGGCTACAAACAAGCTATCTTGAGTTCGGGTCAGGCTAGTCTACATATTACTTGCAAATTCATTCAACGAGTTAATTGGAACATGTTCAGAGTACAACTTGTATTGACAGTGTTGCTACTAGGGTCCGACTGAGGCCGCATAAAGTTTAAGTTACATGAAGAAGAAAAACTGAGATCACATCTCTCGTATTGTATCCAACACTTAGTTCAGGGCACGGGCGTGTCGTCGAGCCACGGTGGTGCCGGCAGTGGACTTCAACCACTCGATGAAGGTGTCGAGGGTGAAGGTCTCAGGGAGGGTGGAGCTGTCAGAGCTGGCAGTCTCGGTGGCAGCAGGGGCGACGGCAGTAGACGAAGGGACGACAGACTGAGCAGCCGCAGTGGTAGCAGCCGGGGTGGGGACAATAACCGAGGTGACAAGGCTGGTAGGGGCGGCGACAGGGGTAGCAGTGGTAGAGACGGCGGCGGCGGAAGAGGCGACGGGAGTGGAATCCGAGCCGGAGCCGGAGCCAGAGTCGGAACCGGAGCCGTACAGAGCAGGGCCGGGGATCTCGTAGCTGGTGAGGGTCTCATAAGGGTTGAACAGGATACCGGCGTCAGTGGAGGTGTACAGAGCCGTTCCGAGAACACCCTCGGGGTTGTCAGTGCCAGAGCCGGTGATGGCAATGTTGAAGCACTGGGGGTAGTTCTGAGCACCGTTCTCAGAGCCAGCTCCGTGCATGGCAATGATCTCGTGACGGAAGACGTAGTTGCCAGCAGCAAGAGTTGAGGGAACAGTGGTGGTCCAGGTGTTGTTGTTGGCAATCATGTCGGTGGCAGCCCAGACCTGAGTGTCCAAGTTGATACCAGCCTCGTCGATCTTGACCCACTTGAGGGTTGTCTTGTCGGCAGCACTGCACTCGCCATCGCACTTGGCGACGTAGGTCAGGACGGGACCGACGTGAGACTCAGGCCAAGCAGACCAGTTGAAGTCGACAGTGCCACCAGCCTTGACGGAGGCAGTGGTAGCACCGGGCTCGGCCTTGATGTGGCAGATGATGTCGGAAGTGCCATAGGCATCGGGGGCAACGAAGCCGTTGTCGAGGTTCTCGGCGGACCAAGCGGGAATGTCAGGGACGGTCTGGCCGTTCAGCTTGGCGTAGTAGTAGTCGAGCTTGTAACCCTCCTGAGGAGTGCCGTCGGTCTTGAAGCCAGTGACGGTGCCGTGGGCGAGGGCAGTGGTGGCGAAAGCGCCAATGAGAGCAGCGGTGGCCTTGAAAGACATCTTGAAGTTGAATGAAGGTGTTGTGTGGTGGTGAGAGAGTGAAAAAGTTGATCAAAAGATGGATAATGGAATGAAAGAATGTACCAGCTTCACACAGTGAAGAAAAGAATGAAAGATGTATTGGGAAGTGAATGCGACCTGCAGCGTTGGAGAGAAGAAAGAGTCGATAGAGAGTGGCATCTTCAGTCTTCTTTATAGTCTGCGAGTGCTCTTCTGGAGTGCTCTTCTACGGGGCTTCCACCGGAAGCTCGCTTGTCAGGCCATTTTCGGGTTCGAATTCAGAGTGGTGGAATTTAGACCCGGTCTCAGTGTCGTGGAGACTTGTTCTGTTTTGAGAGATGGCGACCGAGATGGCAGGGATGTTGGTTTCATCCGCTGCCACCTCGCCTAGATTGAAGCGCGCGCCAACGACAAGATGAATCCGAAACAACGTTAACTCGTTTACGGTAGTACCGATAGTTTCAGGTGGTGCGGCATGAATGGAAACGGAACCCGCCTGCGTGCAGTGTTTTCTGTTGTTCTCTTCATTATGATTCTACAATCGGTTGAGGGATTGATTCTTAGAATGAGTGTATTCACCTACTAGAATTGAGTTCCAATTGTACTATCGATCGGACAATGTCGATTAACTTCCCGCCTATAGCTTGATGCGCGTGAAAAGGGGATCCAAACTCCACATGAACAAGGGCTACCGGGAATTACGTCTTCATCCCTGCATGATAAACCCGCTTAAGCTTACTTACCGCCAAGGGCAGGGGCAAACGGATTCTTGGCTCACCGTAGACGTGTCAGATGTCAGGCCACCGGAAACTTGCATGTAAATTTATGAATACCCATTGAATAATAATTCGGTGGAATTGAAGGTTGGTATTCACGAATAGGCTTCTTGAATGTACATCGGTTCAGGCTCCTTAACTGTAGCAACGGCAAGTAGGCTACTCAAGTCGAGCCGCCATGTAAACGAGGAGTCTCCGAGCAATGATGGCGGGGTAACGGAAGACATCCGGCGGCAATCCAGGGTGTTTAGCGAAGACGTGGAGTTCATTAGCGAAGCAGCCGATCCATTCACGATGTTGTCTACCAGAACCTACCCGGGAGTGCTCTGCGATAATCTAGTAATCTCGATTTAACTTGCAAAAAGGATAGCAAAAAGATAATCCAACCCCTCCATAGTCGTCAATCACAGACTCACGTTCCCCTGAGATACACCTCAGGGGCAGGTATCAGAACGTGTAGCAGATAAACATTGGAACTCCAGTGATCAACAATTCGAAACGAAACTAGAAAACATAAATAAACATCCTATTCCATCAGTCTATCGTCCCGTTAATTGGTGGGAATGACGCCATGGATCCATGCATTTATCAGCGTCAATACTTCCTCCGGCTTATCAAATGGTGACAGATGCCCAGCATTCCAAATTTCGGCATAAGTCAGCGGTTCGTATGACTTCCACCGTCCCGCAGGCTTGGCTCCAGTATACCATGGAATCAGTTCTCGGAAGCGAAAGAATGGATGCCCGTTCCAGACTAGTCCTTGGTTGACAAGCCGGCGCATTCCAGCGGCGTGACAGTACCAGTCTTTGTCACCGACGTAGATGAGTACACGGATATCCTGTAGAGTGTTAGAGAAGAGGAGTGACGGAAGAATGAGACTTGCCAGATCTAGGAGATAATTGACGTAGCTGTCGCTCGACTTCCACAAATCTCCAACCTTTTCCCATTGCTCAAAGATCTCCATCGAAACACCCCTGAAAGGTGCATCGCCATCCACTCCAAGCGCAGTTTTTATTTCCGTCCTGTTGAGATACTCCTCAATGTATTGCTGTTGCTTGTAGCAAGCAAGGGGATTGGTGCAGGTGAGTCGCCAGTCGTAGGGGTTACGCTGCATCTGGCCAGTGACCACTTGGCTCATTTCACTGCATAGCTGTTCTGCTTCCTTGCACTTGGCAGACTTCCAGCCTTCCGTCTCACACACGTTGAGGTTTGTCTCGCACCACATGGCTCGTGGCGCCCACTCTAGACACTGCGACGTGTTGAACAGGCTATCCGGACCAGAGCAGGCGGCTTCAAAAGAGCCTGGATTTTGCACCGATTGCCGGACAAGGCCATTTCCAATCATGATACCCTTGAGGTTTATTTTTGGGACGCTCATGGAGATGGACATCTGATTGAATGCCCTTTGAACTCCGAGAGCCGTACCAGGATCAGCCCGGCTTTGCACAATTTGGGCACCCAAGGCCGGGACCCACGAGCCACCGTAAGACTCCCCTGCAATGAAGAAATCGCGAGCGGCCAGCTGGGGAAAGGCAGTAAAAAACTGGCGTAAGAATTGGTCCATCATCTTGGAGGCTTGGGGCAGTCCGTCTGGAATGGATTCACCAGATGAGAAGCCAACACTGGTGGGCTGGCTGGAGACGTCAGCGATGATTCAATGAATGCTAGATGACTTACTCGACAAACAACACCGTGGCATTCGTATTCCATCCAAAGGGGTTGTCAATAGTGTAGCCACCGTCCGGCGCGATGCGACAAGGACCGAGTTCCATTAGCGCACCGAACCCAACTGAAGAGGCTCCAGGTCCACTGTAACCATTAGCGAACAATCGCCACAGGGGTGAAATACGAACCCAGTCATCCAGAGAATAACGGGATCAACCAGCGGATCATTCTTGCTTTCGAATAACCAGAAAAACATATGGCTGTCCCCGGCTGTGTCTATGAATCCGGACGTGCCAGGCGTGGAACTATTGCAGACGCTTGCTGTGTCGTTGCCCAGTCGAATTGAGAATTCCGGAACGCCATGCTGGGCCGGGAATGTGTCGCGAACCGGTTGAAGGGCGAAAGCTCCGGAGACTCCCAACCAGAGTGCACATATGGGGAAGAGCATCATGGCGATTGGTCTCGGCGAAACGAAAAGTTGATCGTGTCCAAGAAATGTGCAGCTCTGTGCGATTTGAAGAGATGGCAGTTAATTGAACTGGACATCCATCCCACGCTAAAGCAAGCGCTCCGAGATGCCCGATCAGGAGAAAAATTACGCGCAAATCGACGGGCCGTATGGAAAGACACGGAGTGGGCATTTCAATACGAGAGCATTTGTTTGAATGTTAAATAATTTATCCAAAACTTGAAATGACTTCTGGTTCTCGTTGTAACTAATAGCCATCTGTCTCTTCACCCTCCACGAGAGGCACTAAATCGTTAAAGGTCTTCCCGTCTGCCTCACGCCCGATAATTATAACGTGCTGATCCATTCCTTTAGAGAACAACGTCTCTCTAGCCGTCCATTGATCATAGGTAAGTGCCGCCAAGAAAGCCGTCCGCCCCTTGGACATCTCCCGTTGCAGAGCCCGATTGAACAAGCGCACTGCATGAGTTGGTGAAAATGATCCCTCATAAAACACCCCAGCTTTGACAACTGAAGATAGAAACCGTTCAAGACCGTCAAACCCCGCTTTAGAAGCACAAAGGCGTGCTCCGAGCTGTAAATAGGTCGTAATACCTTTCCGGTACATGTTTCGCCGAGAGCATTCGACAGGATCCAGACCTGCTGCAATGCGAAGTAGTAGATGCATCCGAGGATGGATACTTTCAGATCGTGGCGGAATAGATGGTGCAAATTCTTCGGACCGAGCCAGTCTACTAACCACCTGGTCGTCGCAAACAAGCTGCGCAAAGACGTAGTCGGCGCATTCCATGGCTTCGCAATGACTCGAGAAGAATAGAGGCTCAATTTCAACTGAGAGTGTGTTCACCGATTTGGGTTCGAGTGGTAACCCTTTCGGTGGCTCGCAACTCTCCAGCGCCGCTCGGAGTCGTGCCAATTCCTCGTACAACTCCTCTTCCTCCAAAACTATTGGGGACGTTTCGGAAGCATCTACCGAATCATACCCAAACCCCCCTTTGATGATTTCCCACCAATCACCGGCCCTCTGTATCGTATCTTTAGCTGACTCGCCATTCTTACGCATGCCCTTCAACAGGAGAATCCTGTTGCATATTTGAAGTGCCCTTGTCCCAATGAGATCGATGGCTTGCGACTTTGAAGCCACTCTAGACTCCAGCTCAATAACCAGCGATTCTTTCTGAGATTCAACACCGTACGGCGCATGGGGGCGCCTCTGGACACCGTAGAGTGAGCGGAGATGCAGCCAGCAGCAGACCAAATTGTGGCCGCCGGGAAGAGCAAGTGCTTGATCCGAACTGCCGAGTACCGCATCATCCAGATTGGCGAGAGCAGTCCACACCCTGCTAAGGGAGCCAGCCTCGAGTTCATAACAGAGCAAAAGTATCAACATGACTAAACGGGAAGCAAGAGTGATGGTTGAATCGTTCTCCATTCTGCTCAAAGCGGCGAATTTTGTGGCATTTTTGGAGTAGGAATGCATTGGTACCCACATGCCTTGCTGATCCAACGCTGGTTTCCCTCGTAGATTCGCCAGACTCGCGGCTGCAAGTGCCATTGAAGCATATCGGACTGGTGGAAGTTCCATAACCATCCGCCACAAATAGTCCAGTTGTATGGGGAGAGTCTCGGTGATGCTGACTTTGAAGTGGGCGAGGTATAGTCTGTCTCCGATGGAAATTCCAAGGGATTGGGGAGGCTTCGGTGAAATTGGCCACTGTTGCCAAGGCGTTGTGAGCACCTCGGCACCAGTCAACACCGGGAACTCTTCTGAGATGTCTGGAAGTAGATCATCTTGTGATCCACCGGATGACGGGGCATGCAAAGGTTCCCATGGAACGACAATATCTTTGTAAAAGGCTTGACAAGGTGGAATCTCATAAAGAGGCTCGCAGGGTTTTGTGAGATCCGATGCACTGCTCTCTGCACTGCTTTGCGACAAGAGGTCCAGGGTGGCCCAGAAGCCAGCTCCAGTGATGTCTCCAATGTCGGTCGCGTCGGAGACACCGCCCATGTTGGCGCTTTCGCCGTTGCAAATCGGCCAAGAGTTATTTGGAGAATCGATTTGGTCACTAGCAGAATTCTCAAAGGATGCATCTGCAGGATCGACAGTAAAGACGGTTTTATCGTATTGTCCGCCGACCGAACCCTGAACGTCGATGGAGGTGATTGGCGTCATGGTTGGTGACGAGAGATGATCTTGCAACAGGGCCAATTCAGAATCCTTTACAAAATCATTCGGTAGGTGTGATGTTGGTGATGTGGAATTCGTTCGTCGAGATCGGTCGTGAGTTTGGGATCTTCGACCGTCGAATTTGGCTTGCTTGACTTTGTGAGCCGCCCACTGGGTGGAATCACGGAATTCCAGCCTATTCCCGTATTCGCATACGCCGCCATTGCTTGCGCATCGATTGCAAACAGGTTTTGCCTCGTCGCACTGCAGAGGTTAGCTTTAACTGGAAGGAAGTTTGTGAGATGCACCTTTCTCCGTTTGTGACGGCATTGGAGACACCCAGACCGAGTACGAGTAATGG
Source organism: Ilyonectria robusta (assembly GCF_021365365.1). Taxonomy (NCBI): domain Eukaryota; kingdom Fungi; phylum Ascomycota; class Sordariomycetes; order Hypocreales; family Nectriaceae; genus Ilyonectria; species Ilyonectria robusta. The sequence goes on along the minus strand of NW_025764437.1, from coordinate 214,380 downwards.
ATGTCTTGTTCTGACGACCAAATGTGTTAACCATGTTGAAAGATGTATCACGACAAATTATGAGAACGCGAAACAATTGAGTGACAAGGTGTTTAATGATGTTTCTTAGAAGAACATCACCACACCTGTGATTCCATCTTCCACTCCATTCAGCTGTGACTCCTGTCCCCTGTAGCACTGATAAGCCCCTGATCCTGATCCTTGTATCTCGCCCCGCCACTTATTCTATGACTAGTCCCAGACTTGTCCGATTGGCATTAGTTTAGCAAAACTTGAGCTTGGCCTAGAACGGCAGTGCGGTGCGAGGCAAGCGTGAGGGGAATGCAGTCTTATCATGAGTTGGATGACGACGCAAGTTGCTCGTGCAGACGTCAGGCGATGAGATTGACAACGTTGTGCACGTCGAATAGCAATGAATCGCTGAATTTTCAATTGATGCACCGGATTTCACTCTATGATGCGAGCAATGGAAAGCATAAATCGCAGACGGCCCATTACGCGAACCAGAACGGGTTGTCACCCTTGCCGGCGTCGGCGTCTTAAGGTGCGTATTCGATATCGCTTCACTTTGACATGTTGTGCTAATGTGATCAGTGTGATGAAGGCAAACCGATATGTCGCGCTTGTTCTCGGAGTGGTCTTAACTGCGATTTTCAACCCCGATTTGTCTTTCGAGACGACACTGCCTCGATTCGAGAGCGGGTCATCAGGACTGAACAAGAGAAATGGGATGCGATTCGCGAAATCGATGGACAGAGCAGACTCGGTTCTTCTCGCCGGTCTCCGCGGACATATTCCCGAAGTAGCCCTGCAAGTCCAGCCGTCGTACATTCCGACTCCTACTTAGTCCAAGCCTCACCGCGCGCAGACTGCTCGAACCCATCACTAACCCTGAGCTCTGATACACATGTACTCGATGGAACAACACAAGATGGGAGGTCTCACGAGGGTGAATCAACAAATAATGATCGCTACGGACAAACATCAAAGGCCGTCTGTGAGGATGCGCGCATTGAATTGCTCCAAATGGAACAAGACTTGGTCCCTATCCCTGAGCAAGACGATTCAGTTCACGTTCAAAGCGATCATTGCCCAGACTCTAGAGATGGTGATAATCCGATGGCCAATTGCGCAGCTCTTGAAGCAGTAGCGCGTCAACCGATACGACACAATCGAACCGAATCCCTGGCTTCCTGGCCTTCACCGGATTTCACAAATCTCGGAGAGACTGGCGCACTTCAGTCAGGCGAGTCACCTGCGATCCCTGGGTTTTATCAAGAATCTTCCTCAGACCAGTCTCTCGAGTTGGACCTGGAACCTGTCACTTTAGCCTACTATAATCATCGACAGCCACCCAAAGCCTTTGACAGCCAAGACCTGTCAGATCCCGACTTGAAGCTTCCCATCGACCCCTCTAAAGAAGCATGGATCTTGAGACAATGGCGTCTCCTCCTGCCTCGGTTACCGCCGGCTTTCTCCCAGATTGACTCATTTATTCGAGATTACGAAGTCGTCAAGTTTGCTGCGTTTGCCTTGGCAACTTCAGGTATCGATCGAGCCAGTACCGACACCCTCAACCCAAGTACCTCGAAAAGATACGAAAGCCTTGCATACTATAGTCATGCTCTCAAGATCTTTGCGACCGGCGGGCTAAACGGAGTCGGAAAGATTGAAATATGCGCAAGACTCGCAGTATTAATTCAGTTCATCTACTTTGAGCTTGGCTCAGGTACAGTCTACGGAAGGATTTGCCATCTTCGAAAGTTTGACGATCTCGTCTTGTCCGACTATGATGAAATAATGCAGTCAACCATGGGAACTCAGCTGGTGATAATATGGGCCGGCCTACGAGCTCAGCATGTGGCCGACACTGTTCCGTTCTACTCAGGAGGTTTTCCTACCTTATTTGAACGATCAACCATTCAAGCAGATGTGGATAGACTCATTAAGCTCACGTCGTCAACATACCCGCTACTTACATCTTGCCTGTCTACTGTTAGTCGGGCCTCTGACCTTTTACTACTGATGGATGTTGTCGGCGCGGATTCGTCCAATCCGATTTACCGCAAATGGATATCCCTAATGACGCAGCTTGGTCATCGACTCCCCCGACATGGACTTTTCACATCCCAACCGACAGAATTACTCCGTATTTTACAATCTCAGAGGGAGCGCCTTGATGAATGGGAAGCATCACTACCATTGACCGAAAGACCGGTGGAACGCTTTTCATCTCACACCTTTGGGACAGTGAATAAATATTCCCACCTCCAGGTACATCCACTTCAATTTACTACTCACGAAGCAGCCATGAACTACTTGCTGTATTGTTGCGTGCAGTTGTACGCAGCTTCTACCAATGAGTTTCTTGGCACCACGTGTTGGTCTGCAATGAAAACTCCAGATCAAACTGGAAATGCAAGTGTGAACCCATGGGTACTTCTAACTCTCCGTGTGGCAGCAGGGCTAGACATACAAGCTTGCCTTTTTAAAAACATCTATCACATCGGTGTGACGTGGATATTGGAGCGAGTGGCACTGAGATGTTGCTCGCTTGAAGTTTTAACGTGGATTGATGATTATCTGCGCAAGATGGAGGCTCAAGGGGTCTACGAAGGCGGTGTCCCAATAGCGTTGTTCCGAAGAGCTGTCACAAACATGATTGGAGAATGGAAAAGAGGTCGGGTGGTGAACTTGATTTATACGTCTTGGGATCAGTTCCATGAGAAAGAAGAGCTTTGCAAAGCCGGTACCAAGGGAATCCATGCTCGAGCTGTACTTCATGGGACAGTCTGGGCTGGCGAAGGAAATGGCTCGAAGGACTGCAGACCATTTGTTGATGTAGTTGAAAATTTTTGACTGTCGATTGGATGTCTGGAGGAACTCAGCTAGCATCGGTTCATGGTGATCCAAAGTACCCGGGACCTCCGGTACTATCTGGTCTCACGTCGGACGAATTTCAATATAATTTTCCTCTGGTGTACCTAAAGCCTGGGAAATGAGAAAAAAAGATGTTTAATTCTCATAGCTCGTCAAAGTTTTGAGTATTATCCGCATACATCCATCTTTGGACCAAAGCCTTTCCTCTTGGGACATATGCAAAATGCAAAATCTCACTCCCCTTTCGTTGAATTTCCAACTTCAAAACACCTTCGACATCGCACCTGACGTCATCAAGCACAATCTCATTGAGAATTCTATCCCCGTTGACCAGGCCAGACTTTTCTGCAGCACTGCCTGGTACAAGCCCGGTGATGATCCGTTCACCTTGGAGCGCTTGATACTCGTCAAATCCAAGTTCCCATAGCGGTGCATCCTCCCGGACAAGCTTGAAACCAAACATGGCGAGACTGTCTGGTGGTGGAACAACGAGAGTACCAGAAGACATTTGGTCATACAAGGCTTGCGCTTGCGTTTCACTCCCAAGCAAGGAGCCAAGCTCGCGCAAGTATTCAGGCACTCCGTACGGCTGCTTAGCTCGATCCAGTTCCAAAATAGAGAGAACTAGATCGTCGAGAGAATTTTCCCGTCCCGTAGCATTTTGAATGAGTGCATTGACTTGCAAGGCAAATGTCAATCCTCGACCATATGGCAACCGTTGCGCGTCCGAAATTTTCCATGTCAACTTGGATGCCTCTTTATTTGACAGCTTCACCAACGGGTTCGTATAATACATCGTTAGGCGTTTGTTAATCTCGCGACGGAGGTTTTCGTCGGTCAAGAAATCTGCACGATGGGATAAGAAAAGAGAGTAGTACTCTGTCATCCCCTCTGTGTACCAATTATCCCAGACAGCTTCATCCAAAGCTACCCAGTTGTGCACACACTCGTGAGTCAAAAAGAGCACATAGTCTTCAAATGAGCGTGGATGGGCAAAATCGTGATTGTCGTAGCTGAACATGAAAGACCGCTTAAGAGCAGTACCTGCCATGCTGCCTCTGAATGGATTATGTCGGATGAAAACTCGATAGGTTGGTTCATTGTCCTTGAAGATGGTGGACATTCGATGGAACATTTGGAGCAATTTGGAAGCAATCTCGGTGGTGTTGAAGGGCGGAGAACCAAGCCAGTAGACGCCGAATTCGCCTTTTGTAAAGGAGTGGACATTTCCAACCATGAAATATGTGGATTCAAGGTCCATGACATCTAGTCTCTTGGTGATGGGTGCTGACCCTTCGCCCCATGTCCAGATTGCGCGAGTTCCGGGTGGAGAGTCAGACAAGTTCCATCTGATAGTTGTGTTGTACAACTGAGTCCCGGGAGGCGGTGCGGCAAGGAATCCTAATCCTGACCCCAAAATCCCGCCAAAGTTCTGTCGTAGGTCGAATGACGGGGCGTTTTTGGTTGAATCATTGATTTGACGAGGCAATGCCTTGTACGTGGCAGTGACAGGTCCTTTCGTTGGTCGGGTCACGCGCCATTTCTGGTTGACAATTGGCGGGCCGTAGTTTTCAATTTCACGAACAAGTTCCAATGGCCGATCGTCGTCTGTTGCAACCACCTGGTTGTTTTCAAAGTGACCAACGTCGACCTTGGTGATCTCGATGGGCGTGCTGAGCAAGATGTCATGGGCCTCCAAAGCCGGCCAAAGAGTCACTTGAACGTGGAAAGCCTCCGCTACACCATCACCTTGGAACACTGGCGTGATAGTGTAGTCAAGACTGGGCTCTATTCCCTCCTGATTGTATGCCATGGCGTTGGTTGAAGATGGAATCCTTTGCGGTAGGATAATTTGTGCATTGCTGGACTTGGCGAGAGCGATTAGCTGCACCAACCGCAAGCAAAACTCGAGTGACGGCTTCCAAAAGTTCATGAGCCTGATGTGATTCAATTGATGGAGCTGGAGGTAGTTATTGATGTAAAGAGCCGTTTATGAGGACTTATGAGGATGAAGCGGCCGGTCTGTGCGCGAGAGGTTATCACTGCCCAATGCGGTAGTCGTGTCCCATTTAGGCAAATGAGAGCGAGCGCCTCGGTCAAGGTCAGTAAAACCGCTCCTCGAGAATCTCGACGGGCTGGAGTTATTGAATTCGATTACACATTGACGTTCAACATGTTGCTTCCAATTGCATTCTCACTGTTGCTCTGTCCGATCCGATCCTATGGTCAAGACAACCAGAAGGTCCTGGAACCGGTTGACTATTCCCCCTTCGCCAGTGCTAGCGGGGAGAATTGGTCAGTACGAGAGCAGGACGATTCAGTATGCAAGGCCGGAAGCCGTCACTTTGCTGGAAGTGTCAATGTAACCGACGACAAGAGCCTGTTTTTCTGTGAGCTCCACGCAACGCGTTTACATGCAAAACTAACCTTATCAGGGTTCTTTGAGAGCCGCGAGGATCCGAATAATCGGCCAGTCATCATCTGGTTGAACGGGTTTGTCATCTTGGCACACTCGAGAAGTAAGCTGACTCTTCAAGGGGCCCAGGAGCAAGCTCGCTGGTCGGTCTGTATGGTGAAGTTGGGCCATGCACGATTGACAAGGACGGTACGCGCACCAACTACAACGCCGATAGCTGGACAGAGCATGCAAATATTCTTTTTATTGAGTGCGTATTTCAATCCCTCTTCAGTTCAATGTTAACACTCGCAGTCAACCAGCCGGTGTTGGATTTTCCACCGTCTCCGACAATACCAGCTACCCATACAACCTCGAGTCTTCTGCTCCAGACTTTGTCGCTCTTTTGGAAACCTTTTACTCGGACATTTTTCCTCAGTATGCTATCAACACTTTATACATTGCTGGAGAATCATTCGGTGGCCAATATGCTCCCCACTATGCTGCAACCATCCTGCGCAAACAAAAAGAAAACGCCGCCGGTGCCCTGCAAACCGTTAAACTGGGGGGGATTATGCTTGTCAACGCGTTGGTCGATTCCACTTGGATGTCTCTAGGCCACTATGATCTCTTCTGCACCGACACTCCACCTAATCTCGTGCGATTCAACGAGACAACTTGTCGCGCGATGGCGGGTGCGGGTCCAGAGTGCCAAAGACGAGGGTCTCTTTGTACAAACACCCGCGATCCTCACATTTGCGAGTCGGCTGTGGAATTCTGTATGGAGAATTTAGACACCTACTTTTACCAGGAAGTGGCAGCTCATCGTCGCAGCCCTTATGACTGTAAGTCTCCAACCACCAGGCGCAGTCTGAGGCTGTTCCATCTTCACTTCAAGAAACTCACAATACTAGTGCGGCGCGATTGTCCAGAGCCACCTCTTTGTGGAGTTGGTGGGAACAAATTTGGATCAACCAGCGACTTTCTCAACAGGGAGGATGTTCAACGAAAATTAGGATTCAAGTCTCCGATCGAGTACCAGACAATTAATTTTGATCTGAATGCGCAATGGACTCTGGATCCGCAAATCTTTGTGCCGACAACATCCCATATCACTTTCTTGCTGGATGGTGGTGCTAATTTCCCGGGGGATGAGATCAATCCCGACGCGGTTGTGTCTGTTCTCGTGATCAATGGGGAATACGATGTTGGCTGGTAAGTCTCATTCACCACCAGAGGACAATGGCTGACACTGTACAGTAATCTACCGGGAACTCTACGCGAATATGACAATCTACCTTGGCATAGACAGGCGGCTTACCGATCTGTGAAAGACCTGAAGCCTTGGTATTGGGTTGATGGCCAGGAAGGAAGCGTTGTGGGTGGACTTTGGAAGGGGACGCCACAACATCAGAAGGGTCTTGAGTTTCTGTCAGTAAAGGATGCAGGACACATGTCACCTGCCGATCAACGAGGTGCCGTCACTTCTATTGTAGGTCGGTGGATTGCGAATGGTGGAATGTTGGGTCTGTAGTCTTGGTTGCTTGTAGACTAAGAGTTGGGTCAATGGTGTGCAGCTCTCAATCAGCTTGTGAGATCTTGGGCATGCAATACAGCTTCATTTCTGATGCACCTAGCCCAACACCCGCGCCAGCATCTGCTATCGCTCAATCAAGACGACCTATTATATTCCTCCGTTTTTATCTAGTAAGGCTTGTGCAACAACGCCAATCTTGTCAGACCATCTCACCCAGTCCGCAATGGGGAATAGCAAGTGGCCAGCTCTCGACTGTCAACTGCCGGTTGGAGTCCAGCAACTCTTCCCGCGATGAGTTGTCGATGGTTTATAGTATCTCTTTTCCTAGCTCCTAAGTTTCGATTAAACCTGGCGGCTCTTAAGCAGACTCATGGCGTCGTGTGGACATTTCGCCACGACTGTGCGACTCGTATGGTGGCGTCGTGGATTCTAGGCCACTGGAGCACTGGAATTAGGGGCTAGTGTACTGAGGTTAATGGACAAGTGCACTGGGGCTGGCGGCGAACTGCGCTGGAGATTAGTGGATGGCAGCCGTGGATTACTGATCCGCCGGGTTTGTGCCAGTATCCACGTCCTTGATCTCTCAATTAACGTGCCTTGAGGAAATGAATGACCCCCATGACCATGGCCTGACCTCGTGTCAAAACAAACGCGGTCTCGCTGAGCGGATGAGGTATTTTGTTTGTGGATGCTACTTTGCCTGCACTGTTGGCTGTTGGTCCGGTCCATATGAAACAATCCGTGGTCAGCTTGGGGATATTCCACCGCAGATCCTTCGACGTACCCTGCCAACATGCAGCCAACATGCAGCGTGTATCCCTGTAGCCAAGTCTGCTCAGCCTTAATTCCCAGCCTGGATTTTAATCTTAACGCGCCTGAGAGTTCCTGTTCCCCGTCTTTTACTCTTTTGTCTTTCCCCTCGTCGTCGTGCCGCTTTTTGGTTCCGTCACTCGTTCACGACTCCGTTCCTTTTCAAGGTTGAGCGTTGGGAATCCTCGTCCCATTGCAGACATGTCTGGTTCTAATCAATACTCTGACCTGCCTGAAGTCGCGCCTATCGAGGCGTCCTACAGGCACGCGACCGTCACCGACAGTTTTCCAGAGCCTGTATATGTACCAAAACTCGATGGTCTGACGATACATGCCGTGGCAGGTGAGGGGAAAAACCCGGATCGCAAGATATGGGGCTTGAAACGGACGACCTTTTTTATTCTCGTTGGGGTCGCAGCAATTGTCATTATCGGCGCCATTGTTGGCGGTGTCGTCGGCAGCAGGGCAAACTCGACCACTTCCACTTCGGAATCAGCAACACCCACGAGTAGCGCATCAGCAACTTCGACGCCGACTTCCAGTCCGATATCCATTCTATCAAATTCTCGAATCGCAAGCGTGAATTGGACCGACTCAAATGATCAACACTATTTCGTCTTTTACCAAAATGAGAAAAACGACCTCATCGCTTCTTCCTGGGATTCTCAGAACAAGACGTGGGAGGCAAGAAGCATTTCAGCAAGCATCAAATCGGCCGGCGACAGTCTAGACGTGATTGAAGGAACGCCAATTTCTGCTGTTGCTTGGTCGGATTCAGAAAATGCATGGAACATACGCGTATATGTTCTGATAACCGGCAACTACATTGCCGAACTGTTGACGAGCCGCCCTACCAAAGACTCCGAATGGTCTCAGACCAGTTTTGGGTCACAAGTGAGGATAAGCCCAGCCGAAGGATCAAACATTGCCGCTTGGCGTCCAAACGGCGGCAACGAAACTTGGCCTCAGAGGCTGTTGATGTGGGAGAATGCCGACCAGAAGCTCATCTGGTCTAGTAGCGACAATTGGGATGATTATTCGACCTTTTCAACCATAAAAAAATCAAGCAGTCTTTCTGTTACCAGCGTGTCCGGAGGGGGCAACATTTCTAATCCTCGTTGGAGGCTGTATTACGACAACGATGAGCTCCTTCAGGAGGGTATGATGGAGCCGAATTTCGTACATCCAACATACAGTAAGTTATTCTCCATGCTTTGATTTTTTTAACAATTAATAGGTCAAACACTTGGCAACATTGCATCGTCATCCAACACCAATTTTGCTGCTGTGTGCTTCAATTTAGTATACACAATTATTGTCGATCTTAATGATCAGGGCGGCATAAGGGCTCGATGGTACAATAAGTCAACGTGGTCAACTAGCAGTGAACCGAACCTTGCAGATTCGCCAGATGGCATGTCAGTCTCTTCAGGGTTCACGGCGATTTCAGGGCATGCCGACCGAAGAATTTATGGCATTGTAAATGGAACGATCCATGAGTGGTCGTTTGATACAACTACTCCAATGACGTGGACCTACGTAGGTGAGGTCACAAAGACCTGACTGGGTCCGGTTAATAGTTATAATTTGGATTCGGTAGAATATACAAGATCTCCAACCTGGCCACTTTCAATTTCATCACATTCGACGTATGTTGAGAGAGGAGATTGCTTGATTTAGTCTTTGTAGATTTGCTCTAGTTGTATAAACTACAGGGCAATGACTAAACTGTCCTCGAAATGCCATTCAAACGTCTCGGTGAAAGCTCAGCGCCGTCCCTCACAGGGTCACGACGAATCTGTATGGCAGGCTATGAACTTGACCACTCGATCCGCCAGCCCCAACTTGGATACCCCAATTGTTCCGCTGTTCTTGAATCCGGTATGGGATTTTTTCCCAGACAACTCCGATTCGTCCGAGTTGATGCTAGAGTCATCGGCCGTCTCGGGACCAAACCCAACTTGACGTTCCAACTTCCTACACGCGACACCGATGCGCCTGACTGCAATTTCTGCCTCGTTTCCAGGACTCGTGTACACGAATCTAAAATGTCCCGGACTGGGAGCCATATAAAGCTGCGTTGTGTTAGATTCTGAAATCCAGGTAGGATGAACTCACCTGTCCCATGCTCAAGAAGACTCCGTGCTGGATAAGATAGCGACAAAGCTTGGTTTCTCTCGTTTCAGATTCGGATGAATCAGATGGAAAGTATTTTAACCATCGGCTCAGGTCAATCCAGATGAAAAGGCCCCCGTTGGCCTCTAGGAACGGGACCGTCGTTTTCACCCATCAGCGTTGTGACAGCTCGGTACTTCTTCTCAAGTCTTTCTCTGTTGATGCGGATATAGTCTTGAACATTCTTGTTGTCCTGTATGAAGTCGGTCCACATTTGGGTTGAGAAGTGTGTCACCCAAGTGAACAGCCTATTCTGTTAGCTTATTCCATCGATTCGACCGGTGTACTCACGCGACTCTTCTGCAAGCATTCCACAACCCCGTGTTACGGGTGACTAGAAACCCGAGTCGAAGTCCACCCATGGCCCAGTCTTTGCTGACGCCGTAGAGGGAGTGAATGTTTTCTTTCGCTACTCTATTCTTTTCGTCGTCCGGTATGCTAAGGACAGAAGTAAAGGTGGGCAGTGAGTTCGACATCGACGGAAACCCCGAGAGTGCATAGATTTCGTCCGCCACCAGATGCAAGTCGTGTCGGCCGCAGAATCTAGCAATCTCGATCAATGTTTCACGCGAGTAATAACGACCTAGCGGGTTCGATGGATTGCACAGCAAAACTGCCTTCACCTTGACTCCCTTGCGTGAGGCATCTCCGTAAGTCTTTTCCAATCTTTCACCACCTGGAACCGAAACTCGGCTCTGAATTGATCTTCGGGGTGAGACATTCTGACTGGTACAACGGTAACACCGCTTCGGTCGTGCAAGTCGCCTTGGAACATGGAATACGTCGGCACAGGCATCAGTATCCCTTGACCCGGATCGCAAATATTAAACGCAATCATATCAATAAGAGATGACACGCCGTTTGTAGCCAAGGTATTTGATGCCTCGACCGGGACACAGGGGCTGAACCATTCGTTGAAAAATTGGGCCATTGCCACGTTGAGCTCTACAATAGTTAGAATCACTCCATCTTCGGATAGGGTTCTTACTTTCTGGACCTGCCACCGATCCATACTCGAGTACTAATTGTGTTAGTCGCCTCCTAGGTAACATTTGCATGCTTACCTTGAGACAGTGGAAGATTCTCTCGGTACTTGGCACAATATTCCTCGAGATAATCCCTCATGCCTTCATTCGAGGAACCTGATATGTCAATGAGGCCATCGGGGTGCTTTTCAGAATATGGGGGATTTTGGATATCATCATCAAAGCTGATCTCTTCCTGGTGAGAGTTCAAGCAGCCTCGTTTCGACGGTGCAAGCGCCATGGAAGGGCCGGTGGAATGAGCCAAAACTCCCATTGCGTCAATCAAGATCAATGGCTTGAGATGCAAGTATCCCAAAGTGTGTCGTTTACAATCATTCTCACCGTTGACTTCCAAGCCTCTTATCTCCATGATGGCGCCAGGGATGTGGAGCTCGCTCTCAAAGACCATGATAGGACTAGGGTATTGGAGCATCCCCGCTTCCTATCTTACGCACAGGATATCTGCACCCCGGCATTCGTATCTTCGATTGAAGACTGAAACTGATCTCGTGGTGGTTCATTCTAGATCTGTCCACCCGGTCCGCTTCCTCGGTTGCATTCTCCAACAACCACATGAGACGGCGCTTCTGACCTGCATCCTCAGTTTAGATAAACCTTTTTAGGCTGCAAGGACCGAGTCTTATCTACAAGTCTCCTTCCCCAGCCGACGCTCATGGCTCACCTCCGCGGGCTCCTCTATCAGAAACGCCGAGATCAGGGAAAAGTGGAAGAGGTATATTACCTGGGTTACTCCACCTAGCAAGACTCAGATACCATACCCGACAGTACTGGCCAGTCTTTTAATTTGTCGTTGCATCAACCGTCATGGAGAAAGATACAAAGGGCGCTGTCCTGTATCTCCATAGGACAAGACTCTGGAGGCCAGCTACTGAGACCAGCTGTTATTCTACGACAAGCAGCCTGTGGAAACGGATAATAAGACTGGCATGACTTCAAACTTTGACAAAAGAAGGAGTGGGCTCGCAACATGTAAGGTGCAGAGAGTAAGAAGGAGCTTTGATGTATTCCGAGTGTGGCTGTCTTTGGTTGTGAGAACTAATCTAACTTCTGTCTGCTCTCTTAAGATGAGCAAGTTGCCGGTATAAGATTAAAAATATATAATTTTATCTATAATTTAAGTATTTATTTACTTAATACTACTATAATAACTAAATATTAAGCTTTTTTATTTAGAAAAATTAAATTTATATAAATATATAAGCTATAGTTAGCTTAAAAAGCTAAATTCTAATTTTTTTCTTTATATATTATCTTTCTATCTTATAATTAAAATTATACTATTAATAAGAATTATAATTAGCCCGGCTGACCTTATAAGTTCTACTATATTAAAGTATACTACTAATTAAAATACTACCAATCTAAATATACTAAGTCGAGAAATAAAGCTGTTATTAGCACTAGAGTAAGTCTAGTACTTCAAAAATCCAACGGAAGCTAAGACCCGACTGGCCTTACTAACACCGATCGGATCAACCTAGCGCGGCTAGGTTACCAGGCCGTCTCTATCCCCGCAAGAGACCCAGCTCTGAAGAAATTTTATCGCGGACAACAGGGCAGGCTGGAAGCCCTCCGGGAAGCAGTCGCAAGGAATACGACTACGGAAGCAGACGAGGAAGACCTCGAGAATCTGCGTCGGAACAGGGCGTGGGTGCTGGAGCTGCTGGGGCTGCTGGAGGAGACTCGGCGTAAGGCTGCATGATTCATCGGGGGCGGAAGGTTTGGTCGAAGGTTGACAGGCGAAGGTTTAGAGGGGCCGAAGGTTGTTATACATCAAGGTTATCTTACTCTAATTCACTTTGTTAAGCAACACAATGGTTGTGAGAACATTCTGCCTACCTATTTGGGACAGACGGCCCGGAGAAGCACGGCCCCACCCCGTGTCCGGACGGACGGACCGGGCTGGAATTTCCTCTTTGAGACATGTTCTCAATTGCCCAACGATGTGTCCATTTGGTTGCTCCAGTCTGCCCAAATAACGATATTCTCACACGAATGACCGATCTACAGTGCGGGGTTCCTTCAGCTGCAAGCATACGAATGGCGCGACTTATATAGAGATCTATAGACTATTACTTTGTTCACGTGGTGCGAATGCCGTAGAACAATCGCTAAGACTCCTTTCCCTAGGCATGTGTCTACCACTTTATGGCACATACCTCCTTAGACTCTTGAATGACTTGGATGAGTAGATACGTGTCGGAAGGTAAAATGGTGATGTGGTCGCGGTTGCTACAGCGGACATGGCGAGCGGCATTGGCTGTGATAGATGGTCCCGGGTGGCTTAGTGGGGGACGAGCCCTGGAGTGTAGTGGGGTAGGGGGAGTCGGGTGGTCCGAAGCGCTAATTTCTAGGGCACATTGGCGCCGCTGGGGCTGCTGCTCAGGGCTGAGCCACTGTAGCGCTGGCAACCTGCCACTAACGCAGGCCCGTCTTCCTTCCCGTCTGGACAACCATCTGGGCTTCTTGATGAGGAGGTAACTCCTTGAATGATCAGTCGATTGATGCCTCTAACTATTTTTATTTTCTCCGAAACCTCAACGCATTTCCCTCTCCGGCCATGGGTGTTTCATTAGACTTGTCTAGAAGACCCGACTGGGCAGTGTTCTCGGCCGGGTCGAGCTACGATTTGCGCATAATTAATTCAGGAGGATTGATGGATTCACGGGCAGTCAAAATAGCTGGGCTAGCATTTGTAGATTCCGAAGCCGCCCTTCTCTACAGTGTTCATCGCTATGGAATTGGAACTGAAGTGGATGAATGGACACCAAGTCCGTCATGCTTCATCAAGCCCAAATAACGCATACTATTTCCTGACTCCTAGCTGCAACTACTGCTAGTCTATCGATTCAGCATTTTGAAATCCTATGTTTGCGAGTTCAACCTTTCGGATCTGTTGGGAGTGCATTTTCTAAGACTCAATATTAGTAGAGTGTACTTATCTTACTCGGGCTAAACGTACAACCTCAACAGTTCCTCGCACAAGGTAGCGAGTCACCGTTACTGCCTTGGTTTGGCCAAGTCGAGAAACTCTTCCAATTGCCTGGGTTTCGACACTTGGGTTCCACTGCGGCTCGAGAATGTAGACATGATTTGCTGCTGTCAGATTGAGCCTTGTAAAGTCAGTTGAATCCGTGGACAAATGCCATAAACACTGACCCAAATGCGCCGACACCAGTGCTCATGAGCAGAATCGGATATCGGTTGTCCGTTATGAATCTGTCCATGTTATACTGGCGCTGTGAGAGGACTTGGTCACCGTCGATTCTCTGATGAAGAATTCCCTTTCGTCGGAGATGAACTGATACTAGATCGAGAGTTCTTGTCCAGCATGAGAATATAATGCTTGGCTGTGTCAGTGATACTCCCGACTTGATCCAGAGTGACGGTACCTCTTCGCATCGGTAGGATTTCCTTCCAGATCCTTCATCAGAGCATTTATCTTGGATGAAAATCCAGTCTGATTGAAATAGCCCTCAGTATTTCCCCAGGACTCTGTAGATGATCCTTGATCTGAAGGTCTTTGCTCCACCATAATCTTGCAAAGCGGACAGGGTGCGGTAAAGACACCACTTGATGCATCCAAGTCACCTTGGCTCTCTGAGATGCATTCTTGGCAAAGCTTATGTCCACATGGGTGGTTGAAACTGTTGGATCCCCCGAGGAGGTCAAAAACAGGAATTGGAATCCCGCATGAGGAGCAGGTAATCTCAGCGTTGCTTCCCAGTGAGTAGAGAAAGTCTTCTCGCTCAGCCTTTCTATCTCGATGGGCTTTGCGAGCTAAGCGCTTCTGAAAGGTTCCATGGTTGCAAAGAAGCCTAAGTTGGAGTTGTGCTTGAAAAATGCCAAAGGAGTCGCGTTTGTCTGGATTGAGACTCGCCTTCTCCTTGATGAAGCTGGCCATGGCCGTCAGAGTCTCGTCGTATTGTCGCCGCTCACTTTCAGTGAGTGTTATGTAATGATGATTCTGAGAGATGTTTGGCAAGTGCAACAAATCCTGGGTCCTTCTGAGACACACGGAATCAAGCAACGTGGCGAATTTCTTGGATGCTGCCATAATGTCATCAGCAAACGGAAGAATGATGTGTTTTCTAAAGACTGCCTTGTTCTCGAATTGGCTGAGTCTAAGAAATGCAAGGAGAGATCCCAAGTCTTCCAGGTGGTTTTGGATAGGGGTTCCAGTAAGACACCAACGGTAGTTGGCAGACAACTGACTCGCCGCTTGATGAAGAGTTGTCTCCTGACGGCGAATCATGTGTGCTAATCATCCGATTAATACGCAATAACTGACGGATCTAATGACTTACCCTCGTCGAGAACAATTCTAAACCATTTGATTCTAAAGATGGTGCTTTCGTTCTGGTTCATGCTATACGCGACTGTGTGATACGTGGTGAAGACAATATCGAGATCCAAGTACTCTTTGCTTTCCACATTCCGACCTTTTCCGTAATACCTTCCAACTTTGATCGACTTGCTAAGTCGACTAGTATGGTTAGCAGTATATCGTTTGTTCTTGATAGGTGTACTCACGTCTCGATTTCTTTTAGCCATGAGTTCATAATCACTACGTCATTAGTCTCGTGAACATGGCGTTGCTAGAATTAACTCAATCAAATATCCTTACAGGTGGATGGCACGATGACGAGCGTTCCTCTGGAGCGACACTTTTCGAAATTAGCAGCGTCATCTTGAGACCACGAGTGAGCATCCTTGAGAGTCGCCGTGATCAATGCCAACGTGCTCAACGACTTCCCCATTCCCATATCGTCAGCAAGAATACCACCACCCAATTCGTTTGGCTGGTCGGCAGACTCCGCGTCCGTCAATTGGTGTCGATAACTTGTCACTGTTAACAGTGACCAGTCTTCGGTGAACACACAACCTACAGAGTCGTCATCAGATTTCGCTCAGGTACCCAGAGCCTAAACTCAAGAGGTATTGGCCCGAGTTCTCTCTGCATCATGAAGCCGAGTGCTGTTTCCTGATGGCTGTCGAGGAATTAGCCAGATTGTTCTAAAGTGGTTTCCTGCTGGGCTTCGATGCGGTAAACATACGGTAAGAGGGGTGTTTGGATCATGGTTCCAGCTTGCATCCTTTCCAAATTCCGGGACCGCGATAGTGAGTGATAGATGGCTGAAACAGTTTGATCAAAGTTCTCTCGCTCTTCTCTCACAGCCTTGGCAGATTTCTGGATACCTGTAGAGAAGCCATTATCCATTGTCGTCAAACTGGCTCCTCGATGCCAGGAAATTGTGCAATATGTGGGTTGCAATACTCCACGTTTTCTGTCCCATGCTCTGGGTCCTGGAGGAACATCTTTGCGGCACACAACTTGTCCCCAATGACCTTTGCGTCATCTATAGACCCATACAAGTTGACCTCAGTTTTGAGAGTGGCTTCGCTTGGTCTTTTTGCCCTTGCAAATACACGCTCGAGGCGCGTTGTTTCCACAAATGCCACAATCTCTACTGAGGGATAATCCTGCAACTCAGCAAGACCTCGGGAAGCAAGCTCACTCACTTGAGCAAAAATGTCACCATTCGGAAATTTGAGCATAAAGTATTCGAAATGCTTTAAAATCCCGAAGCGTTGGTGTGAGGATGATGGATCGATCTTGACATGCAAATCTCGCATGTCGCCTACAAGTTTGATCGAAACATCTGAAAGCTGGCGTTGATCCATTAACCAAGTTTATAATGACATGCGACTTAGACTCACCATCCCGTAGCAACAGAAGCGAATACCACCGGCTGCCTTGGTCTCGTTCTCAATGTCTTCGGGGTCGATTTTGTCATATTGGTCCAAGCAGAATGATGTATCGGCCCACTCTTGCATATTGCCCCATGATTTCCCCGCGCCGTTAGGATCAATGATAGGGTGCATACCATCAAAGAAAGAATCCGAGGTGGTAAGGTCTGGCAAGATCATGGTTTCCCATAGGTCTTCCCAGATCGAGGCCGACACATCGTCAATCAAGGCCCTGTACAGCCACAATCAGTCTCGGGACAGTGGGCGAGCATAGAAGTGGCAGCCCACGGAGTTCTTGTCCATTTTTCTGGACTTTCATTTGGGCCCTCACCAAAAATGTCCAATGGGTCCATCGACGTATGTGACAAGCTTGTCTAAGTAATTTCGGCTAATAGTCAACGATAGAGTGTCGTGGCTCGATGTCAAGATAAGAGTACCGGATAATTATTGCGAAGAGGATGAGGGAAAGAGGATGTTCACGAGTTTGAGGCTGTGTTGCGCAGCCTCGTCACTCTTTGCAGTCACATGATCATTAAGGCGCCCAACGAGGCAAACTCTGGCTGCCTAATTATCGCAGCCGAACTTTTCAACACCAGGCTGAAATCTTGACAACTGGCGTTTCAACTTGGCCCTACCACCGCAATACCTTCTCTGCGAGAGTGTTGTGATATTCATTTCCGCGATTGAACGATCTTTGAAACTTTTATGTCCGTGCTCTATTTTCGAGGCCTTCTCGTTCAATCGAACCCGCAGTCTCAGCCTCTGGGCATAAGCTGCCAACATGACGCCAAGTCCGCCAGTTCCTCCACCGAACGGATTCGAAAGAGCTCTGAAAGACTTTAAGAGTCGATTGAAGGATTCAGAAAAGGCCAAGTTCAAGGCTACAACTCTAGACGATCTGAAAGTAACTATCCTGGCTATCCAATCAGAGCAAAGATCTCGAAAGAAGATGATGCACATGGGGAGAATCATATCTTTCCTTGAAGCTATGGAACAGTTTGGGAAAGTGATCGAAATCTTTCTAAACGTTGCTGACATGCTCGCGTTTGTCTGGGGGCCAGTGAAGCTACTCCTACTGGTATGTCTCTAGCTGCAACAGGCAACAAGTCTGACCTTCTTCATAGACTGCAGCTTGCTGGTCCGAGTCTTTTGACGCTCTCTTGGATGCCTATCAGCTCATAGCCGAGAATTTTCCCATCCTAGAAGGCTATCAGTCGACTTTTGCAGAGAGCGATAGAATGCAAACTGTTCTTGAATGCGCTTGGTCTGACATTCTTGATTTCCACATCCAGGCACTTCGCATATTCGAGCAATCAAGTATTTTCAACACACCCTAGAATATCTCGCAAATATTAACAAGGATTTAGTGCTGCGGCAGTTTTTTCGATCGTTGTGGAAAGACTTCAAAAGTAGATTCCAAGGGATCCTCGACGACTTGAAGCGACAGAAGGACATCGTACAGAGTCATGCACAGCAATTACATATCCACAACTATGAGGTGGATCGACGAAAGATTTTTGCAGAGTTTGAGCAGGCAAGATTGAAAATATCTGCGGAGAAGCAAGCATTCGTGGTACAATGGATTGCGGCACCTCGAACAATCTTGCATCACGAGTCTCTGTGCCAAATTCGACAAGAGCATTACGAAGCTACGCAGAGGAGGACTGGGCAATGGATTCTCAACCACGAAGAAATCAAGGCTTGGCTGGCACCACAGGTCCCTAAATCCTCATTCTTTTGGATCTCAGCAATGGCTGGAGCTGGTTAGTTTCTAAACTTCGGTCAAAGTGCTATCGTGCTAAACTTGCTCTTCCAGGCAAAAGCGTTCTCGCTTCAGTCGTGATAGAAGAAATCGCGGACAAAAAAACTGTGCCAATTGCGTTCTTCTATTGCAAGAACGGAGATCAAGAAAAAAAGACGCTCATTTCACTCATGAAAGCTGTTTTGAGTCAGTTGGTCACGCAACAGGATCACCTCATTCCATACTACCATGATGAGGGAGTTCGCAGCGGAGAGGTCTCGTTGCAATCTACTAAACTGTGCAAAAGCCTTCTCCGGCATATGCTGCTAAACATTCCCAAGGCATTCCTTGTCATTGACGGCCTAGACGAATGTGATGATACCGAAAGAAGATTGATTCTGGATTTTCTAAGCGAAGTGATCAATCTTTGCGACAGCAAAACCCCAGGGAAGGTTCGAGTCCTAATCCTAAGCCGGGATGAGCCGGATATCAGAAGGGCACTCGCAATCGCAACAGTGATCAGAATCGGCCGCCAAGACACGCTACAAGATATCGAATCTTACATTCAGTATCATGCTAGTCAGGTACAGCAAAAATTCAAGCTGCCTGATGTCGACCGGGAATACATTGAACAAAATGTGCTCGACAAATCAGACGGTAATTCTCCCTTTATCAGCTCTTATATGACAGCATCTAATGTCCCAGGAATGTTTCTTTATGCAAAACTAGTTATGGCGAATCTTGAGGGCCAGCCAAGTCTGCACTTGCTCCGTGAGGAGTTCCACACCCTCCCCAAAGGTCTTGGCGAAGCGTAAGTACCCAAGAAGGTGAAGTAGCTCACCGATAGGTGTCTAAGCCAGCTGACAACTGGTAGATACGGCCGGAACCTGTATCGTATTCAGAATAACCCTCGCGAAAATGAGAGAGAGATAGCTCGAAGGATTCTTTCTTTGATGATCTGCTGCAAGCGGCCTCTGAGATGGCGAGAACTTCAGTCAGCAATTTCCATCGACCCTATAAATCAGGTCGTCGACGCTGCTCAAAGACTATCCATACATGTTAGGGATATTTGTGGTTCTCTCATTGAAGTCCTTCCGGGGGACCAAGTCGAATTTGTTCACATCACTGCATGCATGTAAGTTCTCCAACCTATTACTAGGTTTAATACTGACATCTAGGGAGGTACATTGAAGAATTGGGCTACATATCGCGGTTCATGGCAGAGCAGTCGATGTCTGTCCTCTGCCTGCACTACCTGAGCTTTGAGTGTTTCGAAGAAAAGAATGAGGATGTGCTCCTGGGCTTTGTCAACGAAGGCTACTTCGCATTCCAGGACTACGCAATCGCTCACTGGCCGGATCACCTCCTCGCCCTCTTCCAAGTCTCGGTAGGTGCCGTTCATGAAGGGCCCCTTGTGGAAAACGAGACTTCTAGCGCATTCCTCCTTTTCGCCGATCGTTACGATGCGGACCTGTCCACCGTGCCTTTTGACAAAAGCTTGCTCCCGGATTACAATTCTTTTCAATTGTTCGACTGCTACCAAACCATGATATCCGTGTGGCGACACGCCAGGCATGTAAAGGGGCTATTCGATGATCGGCGGGATGTCGTGAGTCTAGCTTCGCTGGGAATAAATCTCAAAAAGAATCGCGCTCTCCTGGAAGGCTTCTCGAAGTCTACTACAAAGATTAGTTTCACTCAGGGTTCTTTGCAGATGTTCTATGGGGAAAATTGGTTCAAATGCTCGAAGCTGTCATGCTACTACTTCCATGAAGGGTTCGCATCTCAATCCGCACGGCAAGCTCATTACGGTCGTCACGACCGACCATTCAGGTGCGAAGAGGAGGACTGTCCATCAACAACAATCGGTTTCGGTTCGCTAAAGGAGCTGGACAAACACAGAAGGAATATGCATCCGGGCATCGATAAACTGTCGTTGACGTTTGCCAGACTCAAGAATGGCAAGAATGGACTTGCAGCGGAACACAAATATCCATGCCCTCAGTGTAGTTCTAGGTTCGCCACCAGACTTGAGTGCAGGATTCATATGAAATGCCACTGCATTGCTATCAAGCCGAAACGCATTATATGAAGTTGTACGGGCACGAAGCTATAGAGCACTGTACGAGGGATTGATGTCTCAAGGTTGTTATCTACAAACAGCGAGGCTATTCAAGAAAGATAAAAAGGTCTTTACTGCAGACAACAACTGTGAGATGGAATAGTTGAACTAAAGAAAAGAAAATATCAGGATGTAAGAACTTTATCGTGAAGCTACTGTATCTTGTAGTACTAACAGGGATATCAGCAAATAGTAGTCGTATTAATACTGGATTAATTTCGCCTTTTAGCCTTCTAGAAAAGTAAATTGGTAATCTGTTCTGTATCAAGAGGTTAGGGTGCCCTAGTACACACATACCCAGAGGGGGAACTAGAAGCTCAACAGTAAAAAAAACCAAAAAAAAACACCAACAATTGTATCAACAATACAGACCATATACCCAGTCCAAATCTGTTCTGTATATAAGAAGTTAAGTAAGATCCCTCCGATATATAAAGTTTCTTACGTCTTTAGTAACAGTGGATACAGTATAAGAAGCCCGCCTCTGTAAGTATTGTCAAAGGGATATGTATTCCTTGCGACAGTTTGTAGTAACTGGGGGCTATATATACACAGCCTCCCTCCACTCTTTAATTAGCTCGCACTCTCCTTTATTAACACTAAAATTTTCAAGAGCTAGTGAAAGCTCTGTATCTTCTGGTCCATACTGGGACCAATCGGATTCAAGCCGGTACACTGTTCTGTTAGCAGATACTTTATCTACCGCCGAACTGGCCAGTCTATTGGCTCGCGATCTGCCTTTATAACGCTAAAACTTTGGAGAGCTAACCGCCGTGCGGCATCTAAGCCCACCTAAGGCGCAGCTGGAGCGCAGCTGCAGATGCTGCGCCTCCATCGATTCTGTCTGGGTCTACCGCAAGAAAAAACAGAGCGCCGTATACATCACAGCCGCAGGCATCCGTCACGCCACCTCAAACAAGGTAGTACTAAGAAAGTGTAGGCTAAGCTGTCTCCGGACCAGCGGATAGTTGAGTCTGAACAGCAACACGCCCAGCTAAAGCAGGCTAAGTATCAAATTAAAGGATATAAAGATGAGTAAAGATCAGGAAGCTAACTAATAAAATCAGCATAAATCTTCTGTAAATACTAGCGCGGCTGAGTTGGATGAAGGCGGGTATAAATGCTGGTCTCCGTTTTTTTCTTATCTGCTTTATTGACGCTAAAATTTTAGACAGCCAGTATAAGTCCAAGCCGCCCAAAAAGCCCCTCCCGGGTGATGAGTTGGGTTGCAGCATCTCTCTGTTCTGTTGATTGGCTAGCGATCTGCTTCATTAACGCTAAAATTTAAAGCAGCCAGTAAACGTCAGTAGCAGGTGATATGTGGGGTTGCAGCATCTCTCTATTCTGTTGATTGGCTAGCGATCTGCTTTATTGACGCTAAAATTTGAAGCAGCGACTCACAATGCTGACGCTGCGCCCCGCCTGAATTGACTCTGCCTTCTTGGTCTACCGCAACGAAGGACAGAGTGCCCCAGGCATCCCTCAAACCGCCTGGTAAAGTGTGGACCAACCTGTTTCTGGGCCCAGAGATAGTCGGGCCTAAGCAGCAGGCCAAATATTGCATTGGGACAAAAAGACGAGCAAACATTAGAAACCTCCCCAATGGAGTCAACACGAAGTATCTGTAGAAACCAACATGGTTGAATTAGATAAAGGTGGGTAAAAGGGTCGATTTCCGTTCTTCTCTTACGTTTCACTACCAGACTTGAAGGTTACGATTTGTCGGACCTATAGTGCAAAGCCTTGCCAGAAATACTAATGTTACTATTATTCATGCTCCATCCGAACCTATTTATAGCTACATTGTTACTCAGCATTCTGGTAGAGGCGCCCTATAGCCCCGACCTAAGCTCGAGCCAGCCGGATAAAAGTTGCCCTCTTGTTATCAAGCACGTACTAGTATGGCTCTTGCTACCTTATCTGATTCTGTTGAAAGGACGTAGACTTGAGTTCAATCAAGAACTAAATGAATGGCGTTTAAACCGGCTGATCAATCCTATAAAGAACATCGGCAACGCTAAACCACCCTTCGTATTCAACTTCTTCCATCGTTTCATCAAGATCATGATGGTAATGTCCACCACGTTTGTCTGCGTCCTGTCCGTCAACAGCAAAGCAGTGTGTATGCTCAGTCCTCAGACCCCAGTCTTGCTGATTACCGGAATGGAAAACGCTCAGACAAACGAGAGGCGCATCCGTGTCAAAGAACTTGAGCCAGCTTCCAACGTCTTTCTCGTCGTCAAAAGGTTTGCCTGGGAAATCCGGCATAACGTGTAGTTTTGTCTTGCCGGTGTGGATTACAAAGACTCCACCTAGGCTAATAAGCTTCTCCCCGTAAGCTTCCCGAATAGCATTCTGAATCGATTCGGGAAAGTTGGCTTTCTGTAGTCGACCCTTGGCTTTGATGTGTAGCATGGGGCCCGACTCGCCGTTGCAACCGAGCAAGTTGCACATAAGCCCAAATCCTGTCGACTCAGTCGGTTCAATTCTTTCGCAGCATACGGTTCCATCGTCGGTAACTTTTGCGTAGCGCGTACAATTGTGTAGCTTGCCGTCGGCGGTAGCAGATCCATAAGCGATATTTGGCATCAATTCGGTGTTGCGGCCCAGGACGTGAAATGGGCCGGCACCCGCTCCGATAAGCACGCCGCCGTCCTGCGACATGTCCATGAGCTCAGAGATAGCGAGCAAGTCATACTTAGAATCGAAGTTTGGGGAAGGTCTGAGGTTGGCTTGGCCTCCAACGTCTGCAATGCGAACATCTCCGCTCAAGCCGGGACCTGCGAGATAAAACGGAGCTTCTCGAAGGTCGGGAGATGTTGAGATCTGGACGCTGTACTTGCTGAAATTTTGCTTTAGCCCATTGTGAATTGCAAGCTCGAGCTCCTTCAGCGGTGGCGGCAACAGATCCAGCTTGCGAACTGATAGTTTCCTATGTTGAGCCATGATGTTGATGTGAGAGCAGGAATTCACTCAAGCACCGCTGAATGTTCTATCCGCGGCTTATCCGAGTAGGAACAGGAGTTTTTCTACCCGGAAAGCGGGGTATCTCACCAACCAATTCAAGCCGTGAAGAGCATCAAGTCGATCCCAGTTCTTGTACGTTTATAAAGCAGGCTTCGCGATGTATAGGGTCTTCAACGTCAGATAAACGGTTAATTGAGCAGCCGACACAATCCAGTTAAAACGTGTTTCAATTCAAGAAGACACATCTCAAGACCGGCTAGAAGGTCAAACAGCCATTATTAACTCGTGTCTGCCAGGAGCCACCGTTCTCAAGGCAATCAAGGGCCTCAGTGCCTCCTCGCCGTCCTTCACGGTGACCCGCCATCCGCTCATGCTTAAAACTAGGCACTAAGCCGCGTAGTCACTTCAGGAGCTCGTCTCATGCTATCAGGCGATACTACTGTCCAAATATTGATACAAGCTAGCGAGGGCCAATAAAAGGTCTATCCGGGTGGCCCTGGATATTTGGGTATCAGACGTTGAAAATTACTAAATTTGGCTGTTGACAATGGTCAACCAAGGACCGTTTTGCCTCCCGGTTTTCGCCTAATAACAAGGCAACAAGCAACGTCAGCGATTTTCAGCAGTATTCATCACAATAAGCACAAGACGGCCTAGCCGGCCATGGAGGGCATGTCGAGGTAGTCTCTCATTGGTTTCAATACGGCCATGATGTATGTATGACCCTTGTCTTGAATGACGCTTAAAATTGGACGATGCCAAGACCAGATTGTATTCCATTTTAGGAAAAGATCGGCTGCCTCACATGCCCGGCTGTAGAAACCACGACAAACTCCGAGCGGACTTGGGATAAACTGACCAGCGGAGTTTAATCAATGCAGGATTTGTGTGGTTTGTGGCTGCGGAGATCTCAAGGTCATCCTCTCTAAAAAAAGTATTAAAGGCACCCATAAGTCTGCACATGCTGCCATTCTCCTAGATCAATCAGCTTATCCAATACCCTCTTTGAACAATCAACACACTCTGAGAACATGTCGACGTTCGATCCTCAGCGTGACATCCCGGACTTCAGTGGTAGAGTTTGCCTAGTCACAGGGGGCAACTCTGGTCTGGGTGAAGCAACCATTGCAGCGATCGCACAGCACAATCCGCAGATGATCTACCTGGCAGCTCGATCTCGCGCCAAGGCCGAGGCAGCACTTGACCGTATCAAGGCAACTTCAACAACTGCAAGATCCTGCAGGATTGAAATCCTCGACCTAGACCTGGCCTCTCTTGAGTCAGTCAAGGCTGCAGCAGCTCGCGTAAACAATGAGGCCGACCGACTTGACATCCTCCATCTCAATGGTGGCGTTGGCATGATACCTGCAGCCACCACCAATGACGGCTATGAGGTACACTTTGGTACCAATTATCTTGGCCATGTACTTCTTACCCAGCTACTTCTACCCAAGTTGCTTGCAACAACCAAGCTCCCGGGTGCGGATGTAAGGGTTGTTTGCATGTCTTCTGTTGCTCACAAGGCCTTTGCTCCCAAGCAAGGGATCCTTTTTGATGAGTTAAAGTCGGACATGAGTCGGCGGGGTGGACGCACACTCTATGGCCAGGCTATGCTTGCCAAGACTTTATTCGCTCATGAGCTCGCCAAGAGGTATCCTCAGATCACTGCAACATCCCTTCACCCTGGAACCGTCAAAAGCAACACATGGACTGGCGACAAAGACGTCAATTGGGCGCTTCGGACCCTCGTTATCAACCCGCTGGTTGCCTTGACGGGCGTTTCTAATGAGGAAGGTGCAAAGACACAATTGTGGTGCACCTTCAGCGGCAATGTGAAGAATGGAAGCTACTACGAGCCAGTGGGTAAAGACGGAAAGGAGGGGAAGCTGGCTGTGGATGATAAACTGTCGGCTATTCTATGGGAGTGGACAAACAAGGAGGTGCAATCCCACGGCGCCCCAGGATGGGTTTCGACTTAGTTATCACTCTCCCTTGATGCTTAGATAGCCAAGAATTATAATGCTGTTATAAATCTATATGAGATTGAGATGTGCAGTGTGCTACTGACTCTAGTGGAGGCATCTACTTTCATAGCCGCAATTATAGTGTCTAGACCTTACACGCCGCGAAAGAGAAACCGCCAGAGCAGGCCGAGAACCAAGTTCGAGATCCTCTAGCTTTTATCAATCCGCTCTGACCTTGAACACCACCTTAAGACCTGGGCTTGCCAAAGTAAATCTGTCTTTAAGCCCCGCTAAGAATGCAGGTGCGGTGTCCTTGTGTTCAAGATCTATGTTGAAGCGATGCAGCACCTGGCTCGTCACATGCCGAACTTCCAACAACCCTAACTGCTTACCCACGCAAGAGTACCTCCCTGAGTCATTGGACTTAGCATCTTCACGAAACATTTCCTGAATAAATCACACTCACCGATAGAGAACGGTGCAAACACTGAGGCGTCTTTAACCAATTTCGGTTCTGATGTCCAGCGCTCCGGAATAAAGGCGTCGGGATCCGCGAAAAATCTCTAATCTAACACGGAAGTAAGAATCGTTATTGTGATATCAAAGAAATTTTCAGAGACTAGCCTGCTTTGGCTTACCTCTAAACAAGGTGTAGGCAGGAACTGTCACAATTGTGTTTCCGGGAATGAAGATGTCTGCAATTTGCAATCCGCTGGCCGGCGTCATGCGCTGCAACCCGGACGGTACCACTGGGAAGAGTCGCAGTGTCTCGTCGATACAAGCTTGGAGGTACTTGAGCCTGGGGAGGCTTGAGTGATTCGGCTCGTAAAATGTGGCAAAGAATTCATCAATCTCTTCCTGAAGTTTGTGGCACGCAGATTTGTTCGTCGCCAACAGGAAGAAAAGACATGTGAGTGTCGTGGCAGTAGTGTCACTGAGATTGAGTCAGAGCCGCGTTGATTGTGTGGATGCCTGTACTCACCTTCCAGCAACCGCAATTAGTTGCATATCTGCGTACAAATTGATCTCCCGATCTTGTTGACTTTTGTTTTCAAGTCCTTCGTAGTCCGACAAGAGCCAAGAAAAGACATCCGGTACATCTGGCCTATTCTGCAGATTCCAATTAGCTCTCATTATTAACACCAGGAACATTTTCTTAACCAACCTTTTCCCGATGTTGAACTTGCTGAATGAGCCAATCTTGGAAGTCAATATCCTCGCGGTTTGCAAGTGGCATTGCTCTAAATAGAGGAAACATCCAAATCAAATGACTGAACACACCAGCCAGAACCATGTGTTTGTGGACCAGTTTCATGAACCTATGCCCCACCCCGTCTCTAAGCATATTGAAGCTCTTGCCAAAAGCTAAATCGCTCATAAGGTCAAAACTGTAAAAGTTGAACCACTGCGAGGCGTCAAGTGGTATTCCTTGTGTTTCTTCGATTCGACCGAGTAATTGGCTGGTGTATTTGACGACCCGGGGTTCATAGTCTCGAAGAGCTGATTTCATGTTAACAAAGTAGCCGAAGGTGCTCGCAGTAAATTCTCACCTTTCACACTGAATGCTCTATCCCAAGTCTTCCGACGTCGAGTGTGATCATCTTGATCTCTCGTCATATGCAGAGAGATAGCGGGCTGTTCAATATTGTACCAAGGCCCCTTGACACAGGGGGAATTGTTTGAATATATTGCGTGAAAAGCTCGCGCATCTACTATAGATAGCTCCGAAGGCCCTTTAACGTTTAGCATTAGGATCGGCGAATATGAACGCAAGCGCCTCACTTACCTACTCGTACAATATCTCCATATATCCTATGTAATCCTTGGATCTCTTTGAAGAGCTGAGAATTCTTGGTAGAAAGCCGAGTGATATAGAAGTTGGAAAGTCTCGCGGCAAAGGGTCCCGGAAATCTGTTCAAGCGGTGAAAACCAACTCTATAGACAAAGATGCTCGAAAATGTCCCAGCAACCACGGAGGATGTTACATAAAGGGACGAAAGAATAGGATCCCACAATTGGTATGACTGCCCGACAACGACTTTTGAAGTCGTCAGCAAAAAGGCCAATCCACCAAACAGCAATCCAAAGAGACAGAGAATTCTGGTTGTGTAGAGATCCCACTCTCCCTTGCGGAACATGAAGACGTGAAGAGAAACGCCGATTACGAAGGCTTCCCTGATGCCTAATAAGGCAAATATTGCCGAAGCCGTGGCCATGTCAAAGATGATGAATGTAGCTTTGTAAACAGGCCGCAATGCTTCGATATAGCGGTAGTAGTAACGTCTCTAGCATGTAAAGTCTTTGGAAAGATGATTTCCACTCAGCCTGTAGGGGTTTATCTATGTGACTTTAATCATGAGGGGCTAACCAGACCCGACCATGTGTAGTATGTCGCTGACGCCCATTTTCACGCATGAAAGGCATGCTTTCCCCGCTATGATTGTACTGGTTTAGATGAGAGTGGAAACTCTACATGGCGTGTGCTTTTTTAAGAAACTACTAAGGTTTACCAGGGTCCGTATGAATCAGCGTATAATACCGTGGCTGGCTGAATCTGCAGAGCAGGCTAGGATCAGAGCCGAGAGTCCGATTAAGGGTGTGAAAATAGAGTTTACAGTTTAAAGCACCAATGTGATGAAGGCAATCGCAGCTAGAGGCGGGCCGATTACTGTGTTGGACAGGGGACGAAAGTTTCACATCCTGCAGGTGTGATCAAGTCATATCCAAGGACCAACTGCCGGGTTGTGGCAAAATGTCTAATGTGAACGGTAGGGCTGGTACTACGTAACTCTGTAGCGTGACAGGACTGTCAGATGCAGGGATAACCTTGAAAAGTACTTTAGCCGTCAATTCCGAAAGATAAAGTCGAGCGTAGATAACAGCTGCATGTAACGTGTAATCGGGCTGCAGGTTCAGGTTCAATTTAGGGATGGGTGGACGGCCCGCTCTCCATATCTCACCCATTGAACCGAAGACGCCGTCGGTTCCGGTGTAGTTGAGCCCAGGATAATCATCGCGAACCTGAGGAGACGGCAGAATTCAGCGCCAGCTTTTTTACAAATAAGTTATAGCTAGGATCTAACAATCAAAATAGTGAGCTGCGACTAATCAGCCAGCCATAGCTGCCTTCAGCATCTCTTGTTCTATTTGGAGAAAGCTGGGCCATTCCCTACATAAAAGCAGCCGGTGACGCGGTAGATGCCGTGTTAGTTTTGAAGTGTCAGGTATAGAGAAAAGTCGAGGGCTAACACAGAGCTGAATCGACCGCCCAACTACCGCAATCTCTTCCCGTTCTTTGCGAAGCCGGTACCTTGCTTATCTTGCCGAGGCATATTTATAGGCTGACAAGCTTCTAATCTTGCACCCTGCCGGCTAATATATGTCGATCAACCCCGGCTAACTAGCCCTTTTACGGCTCTGGTCGACTCCAGCCTCAACTTTGAGTTGTGATTCTCTCCGTCATTCTTGCCGCGCCATCCGAGTCAGCGAGTGAGAACCGGTGGATTCAATGAGGGTAGCAAGGGAGGAATGGCGTCATACTTAAATATGGATGTAGCATATGTTTCTGGTATTAGATAACCGGGCGAAATAGTAAAGTGATAGTATAGACTGAATATCAGGAGCTAGAACTCAGTTATTCTAAATTCAATTACACACCAAAATGGACATATGGAATCCAATGTAACAAGTACATCTCCTCCTCTTCTATCAGGATTACATTTCTCCCACTGTGTGTCCTGTTCATCGTGTCCAATGAGATCATACTTTCTTGGACCGAATCGCTGTCGACTGCAAGCCCATTTCCATCTTCCATAGCGCGCTGTCTGCCTTCCCTCCCCTCCATCTCATTATAGCTTAATTCCATCTCAATATTTTTTAGTGCTCTAATAGCAAGATGCAAACCTAAGCATACCGACTTATCAGTAATGCCCTCATCTCGCAGCGTCTCATAGAACACTTTTGCTATGTCGAGACAGTGCTTGTCGGATGCCGCCCACAACGTCCCTACAACATGACGAAAGCCAGCAACCTGGCAAGCGCTGACTAGATGTATGCCCTCGTCGACAAGCTTGCTCGCGTCGTTGGCACCCGTCTCGCAAGCAGAGAGGTAGCTGAGGAATGGAGCCTCCGCTTGCAGTCTGGAATCTCGGAGACAGGCAACTGTCAGTGGATCTTGACTCCAATCGTCGAGAAGCAAATAACTTTGGAGTGGCTTCGTGGGGTTGGATAGTCCGTGTCCAGCAAAGTGAAAGATGTCACTGGTGCGCAGGTGCTCCAGTATGGCCTCTTTGTTCCGTGGCGGTTCCACTACTGACAGTTGAAGCGATGGACAGAGACCTTTCACTAGATTTGTCTCCTTCAGGGCAAAGGGGAGGGTTCGTTGGCTAGGTGTGTTTGGCATGGAGCAAAGGAGAATACGCCCTGCTCCTAGAGTTTCCGGAGCACTATGTCGACGTGCATAGATGAGAGTCTTGATGGATAAGCTGTACGATGATATGACTCTATCCAGAACCGTCTGTGTGGAGTCTTTAGTGTGAATTCCGGCTGCATGTATTGGGAGATTACTGATGACGCCTGTGGGAATCCACCAGATACGAGGCCACTCGGCTGGATGTTTCTCGAATCCCAGCCTCTTCAATATTGGCCTCGCAGCGACGTCCCAAAGCCACTCTAGCATAGCTCTCGCCTGGCGTGGTGCACCAGACTGGCGACCTAGTCGTATCTTTTTAGCATGTTCCTGCGCGGATTCGACATTCAGATTAGGCAATTCCAACACAGTGATCTGATGACTTTGGACGAGAAACGCATCAGAGCGATAGCTGCTGAGGTTGATAACAACAATAGGGCCTGATTTTGCAGCAGCCATCATTTCATCTGCAGTCGGGGGAAGGAGAAACCTCTCAAATCCCGGCTGGGTGCGTATCGTTGCAACCGTTTCGTCGAATCTCTGCGTCGTCTCGTGTCGCCAGTTGAGACGTGAAGCCGCCGAAACTCCAACATCGTCCAAACTGGAGATGGAATGCGCTGCCACATCAACAGGCGAATCCAGGGCATCCCGACGGAGCCGGAATTGCTCCGCCAAGTCTGGATACCTCGCCTCCAGGTCAGAAATATCGGTTCGCATCTCCAGTAGGAGACCATTCACCACGCCACGGCCAAGTTCCAGAATTTCCAATGCCTGTTCACCTCCACCGCCTGCATTCAGAGTCGCTGCGGCGGCCAAGGAAGCCAGCCCAGAGAAACTGCTTATCATAGTCTGTTTTTCTTCGTCTTTTAAATATCTCGGACTGACGGCTGGGAGGAGCTTGACCGCGTCCTTCAGAAGTGCGTCTGCATCGCTCCATTCCAATCTAGTGGCAAGGATGAGGGCTGCTCTCCATGCTAAAAGAATGCGGGCCGAAGGTCGAGACTTCTGACTGCTCCAGCCTTCCTTGCAAAGGACTAGGGACCGCTCAAGATCCTGATCAATATTGTTTTGCCGGAAACGCTGGATCAAGAATGTTGAAAGACCATATGCCTTGTCAGCAAAGCTAGGATGATCGAGTGATGTTCCCGAAACAGCCATGTCGGTATATTCGATGGCTTGGTCAAGGTCTCCTCGTAGGCCTGTTTTCTCGAATCTTGAACCCAGTGAAGCCCCTAGATTGTGCAACCAGTTGGCACGTTCGTAATTAGTTGCCGGTGTGGCTGCAACTGCTTCTTCAGTCACCTGGATCGCTTGATCGATGTCGTTTATTGCACCCGTGAGCTGAAATCGTCTGTTGAGGCATGCCCCCAGGTGAATCAAGCATGCAACTAAAGCATCTTGGCTACGAGCAGCTTTTAAAGCCAGCTCACAGGTTTCCACCGCTCGATTCAAGTCCTCTTCCGACTTTGTTTGGTCAAATCGTCGTGAGAGCTGGTGCGCAAGGTTGCCCAGAACTTTCCATCTAGATGTATGCTCCTCAGTGATTCCCACAAGAGCTTCTTCTGTAGCCTTTATTCCATTGTCAAGGTCCTCCAATGAACCAGAAAGCTCGAATCGTGCACCTAGCTGAGACCCAAGGTTCAATAGCGCGACTGGCCGAAGATGGAGAGGCATTGCTGCGACGGCCAGTTCCGCAACCTCTACAGCACGGTTCAGATCTTTCATCGAAGCAGTCAAGAGGAATCGCTTCAAAAGGCGGGTTCCGAGATTGTTCAAGAGGGGGTGAAGATGAGGGTGGTCAGAAGGCATAGCTTCGATTGCTGTGTTGATGACTTCGATGGTCTGATCCAGGGTCTGGTCGAGTTTGTCAACTTGAAGAGTGTCAAGGTCATCGATATGCCCTGTCTTCTCAAACCATTGCACAAGCCAATCTCGAAGGTTCTCCAGCAGACCCCCTCTATCCGGATACGAGCCCCATTCCGGTGTTGCTTTGATGGCCTTGCCGGTCAACTCGATTGCACGGACAAGGTCTGGAATAGAGCCGCTTTCTTCGTGTCGATCGTATAGTCTTGCTGCCAAGTCGCCTTGAAGGGCAGCTCGCTCAGAGACGTTTTCAAGTTCTGGCAACGTGGCAAGAGCTTGTTCGGTAATCTGAATAGATTGGTTGAGGCAATCCATGGACTTTGTATGCGTAAACATGGTGTAAAGCCAATGTCCGAGCTCAGCGAGCACATCAGCTTGGTCCTCAGCAGGATGATCTGGTGACAAGGCTGCTATAGCCATTTCGGTGACTTCAATAGCGTGATGGAGGTCCTCAATCGAACCCTCGTACTCAAACCGAGTCCCAAGATTATTTCCAATATTCTTCAAGATTTGGAATCGATTTGGATGATCGAGAGGTATTGCCGCTACGTCATCGTAGTCGCCGTACTCATCCATCTCAATGGCGGCAGTTATGTCCTCATCCCTCGAAGTTCCAAACATGGCTTCCAATTCCGAAAGGATCTCGGAGCGATCCATGTTGCTTTCCATGTTGGGGTTGAAGGTGATAGAGCTGTCTCAACTCTCTCGAGTGTGGTCAGGCAGAAATTCAAGGCTGCCGTGAGAACATGTGTTGTGTGGGGGACAGATGTGGTTAATTGCATAACAAGGTCATTCACAGCTGCACCGTGTTATAACCGTTACTAAGTCTGGGCTGACACACATGACTAGGTACTCAGGTGAGAGATTTATCTCTATCAGCTGTCACCTAGCAACACAACGCCAACTAAGTACTCATAAGCTGGTGGTCTATGTAAGCGTGCTTGCAAGTCCCAAGTCCATGACAACATTTAGCTTTCAACCCGGCTATCAGCGTCATACACTATGGACCTCTGTCTGATCTCAATGAATTTATTCCTAGAAGATAGTGGCCATACCGAACATTGGCCTTTGTGGAACTGATTGTATGCTGCGTCATTCGAGACAAATACTGATAGTATTGCAGCATATGCGGAGAAACGATCAGCATTGCCAAATTAGACGCCCTTAGCATCACTGCCACAAGTTAGTAGAGAAGGTGATCCATCTCAGCAATCTCGGCTTCGAGGTACCGCAGGTTGATTAAATAGGTTTTCTTGAAGCGACTGAAGCCGTGTAGAATAACGTCGCTGCCCAATTTACCAACTTCCTGCTGGCTGGGAAATTGTTCCCTCCAGCTTTACTTTGTTGAAGAGGCTCCATTTCTTGATTTCACTGCGTCAGCCAGTTGTACCAAATATTTTTGGGTATTTAATACCATGTTAGCTTACCTAAATATTCGCGCAAGAAAGCTCAATGATAAATAAAAAGAAGCTCCAACGAGCCTCGGGGTATCTTATGAATGCTACGGTGCCTTGCATTTGCGCACTGGTAGGGCAGAACAATACTACAGGGTTGCAAAAGATGCTGCCGCAGTAAGTCAGTTGGACGGCGAACGCTTCCATGCCATTCTATAGAGACGACTCGCTGCAGCCCATCAAGACGCGACCTTGATAGGTGGAGAATTAGATTGCGGCATATTCTTATGCAGACACAGTTGCATTAATGCAGATAAGCCACTTCTGCTCCTCTGCCATAATGTGGTCCAGTTGGGCAGCGGAATAAGTGCAAGACACCTAATCAATACTCTCCGCAGCGGTTTTAACCACTAAAAACTCGTCGACAGGGACAGGTAGTGGCTGTTTATTTGTCGCCTAGTTATCCAGAGGGAATTGGTGAGGGGTCGACATGGAAGAAGATATTAAGAGGGGTCAATTCCTAACAACTCGACGGGCTTAGTAGTTATTACAGCTTATTTAAAGTACTATATCCTGTCTTTAAAGAGACTTAAAGGCATCATTTGGTACGAGAAACGGGTCTGGACGCTATCAGATTTTGCAGACCAACGCATCTCGAGCTTGCCTCATTATTGCACGACTTAGCTGAGAAATGAGGCCCAATTGAGAGGGATGGTTACGAACGATGTGATGGTTGGCTATTGGCTCTGTTCTGTAGATGCATGCTAGCAGCATGTCCCAGAGTGGAGCGAGCTACATGAGGGAATAAAGAGCCAATGCAGCCAGAGAGCCGATCGAGACAGCGACACACTTGACTCACAGTCATAAGTTGGCATTAATTTGAACCTTTGGTGAGCGGCTAAGGGTCTTGAAGTCCCGCCAACGTTGTCGACAAAGGCTCTATTGGCTGCTGGGGCTGTTAGAAGGCATCTGCCGGCTTGGGTCTTAAGGGCGGCACGTAGATTGTTTCAGAACAAAGTGGTCGTGAGACATACTTCAAGGGCTAGCTACAAGTGTGGCCAAAGCACTTACGGTCCCAGAGGTGGACAAAGATCAGCTACTGCTACAGTTACTCTTCTTCTGACCGATAACAGATTTATTAAGCCCTCGAATATCCTATCCTACATAGGAGACTATAAATAATTGCCGAATCGCTTATAGGTCACGAGCTCATTAGTGGTTTTTGCTAAGCTTACGATCGATGCATGAAACCGAATTAAAGCGTATAGTCTCGGCTAAATCCACAATACCTGAGAGATGCGCTTCGTATTCGAAAGGGTAAAAATATCCCAACCAATAAAGTCACAAGGAATTGAGACTCCACTCGGCCTCCTGACAGAAAGAGGCAGTTCCTTAAAGCATTAAAGGCAATTGGACGTTGTAAAGTAGTATGCCGCTTATCTCACGTAATGGTTTCCCCAAAATCGACCAATAGGTTTCATGCGACGATGCGGCAACGAAGTTCGTATATGCTTAGCTGACGTGTTTCGTTAACCGTTGAATTAACCGTCAGCACAAGCTTAAATCCGGTCCGATACTGGGTGTCCATCTCGTTTAGTTTACCGAGTGACAATGGTTGCTTCCCATCGATCATCTGCTTAATATAAAGCGCATTACCTTCCGTTCAAGATTCAATTCAGCCATTAAACAAATCACAGAAACTCACCGACATTCACATTATCCTCTTTCCAGTCAACATCTGGCACCAAGATGCAGCTTCTTAAATTTTCAGCCGTTTTAGCCACCGTCGCACAGTTCACCGGCGTGCAGGCCAACTACGAAACCGGCAAAGCGGTTCAAATCAACTTCTACACGAACACGCAATGCTCGGCGTACGCTGGCGAGATGGCCTTTTGGCAATTTCGCGGCGGAAAACACCCTTATGCCGGACTCACCTTCTCCATCAGCGACCCTGACGATGGAGAATGCTGGGATTTCCGACAAGCTGGTGGAACACAAAGCCTGAATCTTGCCGGCTGCTGGGATGGAAGCAGCACGCCGCATCCCTGGTGCTCTTGCTCATTCTGGGATGACTGGGGATGCAAAGGCAATCAGAAGGGAATTCATACGGGTAGTGGTAACTGTCTGCCAGGCAGAAGCTCTGATGGCTGGCAGTGGAAGAGCGCAAAGTGCTGGGTGGACAGGTAGAGGGCTACGGAAGCGACTTGGAGGCTATCAGGTGGACGGGTGTTAGGAAGCAAGCCAATTACTGTCCCTTGGGCCTTGGTGGCATCATGATCTCGAACCGGGTCTCAAGTCATCCAGACCTGTCGGACCCAACTCCGAGTCAGAGTCATCGTTCCCAAGGCACCATGCTCAACCCGATCCCCAGAAACGGCTAGCCTCCTACCTGTTACATAGAAAATACAAGATTTCCATCGTCATCAAGCTGTCTCAATTAATTTACCCCGTTGGTGGTGGCTAAAATAAAAACGGAAACAGAAAAAGAAAAAGAAAAAAAGAAAAGATATCTTAATCAATTGCTTCCAGGCAGAATCGAACGGCCGTTTCCAGTGTTTTGAATGCGGTTAACCACAAACTGGTGTCCTAACCACTAGACGATGAAAGCTTATCTCTTGATTGGATGTTGAAGGTGGTCGAGTTAATTCAGTTGTTAAAGTCATGCAAGCGAAGACCCATATATGCGGGTTAGCCCTCCCCACCGCAAGTTACGTAAATTAATTGCGTATTGAAAGAGGCATTCGAAATATATTTGCATGCTCTCATTACATGCTCTAATTACACGCTGACTCTTGGAGCGATTCTCAGCATTGTATCAACACGCTTGGTGGGCGACATTGATGGTGCAAGTAATGTGCCAGTCAGGTCAATCGCAGAATACAGACATGCATCAAGTCATCCACCGAGTCATGCATCAAAAGCTCTGAACCCAAGCAAAGCCATTCAATTAATGAGACATCAGTTCGCGGATTGTAATACATTCAGCATCCATCCAGCTCAAGAACATGCCACGGCCAAATGGTGTAGGGTAGTTGATCCCTTCGCTTCGCCATGTTACTGCATCAAGCCAAAAACCACGCGTTGTGTGGACGAGGCAAACAGATACACTCTGGAAGTTTTAAGCCTCTTCGTTCGGTCTTAGCCTCCGCGGCAAATTTTTCTGCCGTCTCTCACCTGGCACACGACGCGACAGATCAATTCGCTTGTACCCTTGTGGTGCACCAACACCGGCCTCAACCCCAACGATTCCCAATCTGTCCCCGGGCACTCCAAGTAGCTTCGATGTCATGGCTGAAGCGCTTGATCTGGGAAAAATTGGTCAGGGCCCATCTCCGTTGAAACTCGGATCGAATGAGTTCAATGTCCTCGGGAGAGCTCATAAAAAAGCCCAGCGTGTATACGGGCCAGCTTCCGATGTAGCACTTTGTCCATCCGTCGTCGTATCTATGACTTTGAAGAATCTGAACCGCTTTCCTTATCTGCCAACTGTCGCCTGACGCCATCGGGGAAGGTCCAGTGTTCTCATTCTGGTCCAGCTGCTCCAGTAGCATGGAGACAATGATGGCGTACAGGTATGCCGCGTCCCTGTAGTATCTTTCTTGGGTCTTTGGTCGTTCATTCAGGGATGAGAGTTTCAGCTCCTGGTCGCAAAGCAACGCTGCTTCCCACACCTCTACTTCGCTCCGTATTATTTCAAGGACGGCCTGGTCTTGCGATCGATTCCGGCACTGCTGGCGTAGCGAAATGGCAAGTCTATATAATGAGACTGGAATGCCAAGGACCGGGCTGTTGAAGCTCATGGAGCGCCCGGGAAAAAACGACGATCGGTCCAATAAATCCTCGGCTTGGGTCCAAAAGTCGGTGTCAAAGTCGTAGTCCAGCCCTTTGGAATCCGTCCACAAACCAGTGGTAACAAGAAATATCTGGTACAAAACACTTTCAACAGCAAGCCTGTCAAAAAGCCGGTCGATGCTCAAAGGGCGGCTAAAAAGTCGTAGCGTAAGGATTCTCGTTGCAGCAGTGACGTGCCGTGGGATATCGGCATCCGTACCATACCCCATGCACTGGAAGAGTTAGCACAAGGTTGTGCAATTGTCATGGAACTTACCCCGTGTAGGTACAATAGCATAACTGACATTAACAAGCCATTGTGGTTTTCGAGCTGGGAAGCCCTTGCGAGAAGTCTCGAGAGCTCTTTGAGCGCATTGGAGTAATAGCTGAGAGCGAGCTCCTGCATCTGCGACGACGCATCGGTGCAGTGTATATGAGATGCAGCACAGGCCAAGACAGAATAGTAGAGGCTTTTGTGCTGCACCATCAGGTGTTGTATCTCTGTCAGCCATCCTTCATAGAAACCGGGGTGGCATTTTGGCAACAGCAAAAGGCCATAGAATCTGTCGACAAAGTGGCGGGATATGACCATCTCCAAGTCACGAGACAGCACCCGGTGAGCCGCCGATTCCGAAAGGAGACAGAGTTCCGAGTCGAGGGGAATTGATTCGGAACGTGCTTTCCGAGATCGATCCTCGGCTGGCTCTGTTCGTTCAGTCTTGGCCGCTCTGTATCGTGAGCGGTTGTGGGAGGCGAAGCGACGATCAAGGAGGTCGTCCGACGTAGGCCATTCACAAGGCCGTCTCGAAAGATGGCATCCTGTGCAAACGGGGAGTTGTTCGTCGCATTTCTTCCGTCGTTTCCTACCTATTCACAGTTAGAAGGTCTAGAAGGTCTCGCGAAACAGGGCGTTGTGTACATGTGAGGCAGCCAGTCTTGGTACGTAATCGAGCTGTAGCACTACTCATAGTGCCCAGAGTGAATCAACATGATATTTGCAAGCCATAGATTAAGAGCTTGGGTCGGAGGAGTGGGCCAGGGGAATGTCCACGTTATGTACGATGGCACTGCTCTTAGCTTTGACCAGATGGGTTAGTGGATGATTAGTGGTGATAACGTGCGGGGGTCGAGATAAGGCGGGGCCGTTAAGTCGTCTTGATGGTGGCAATATGCAGACCTTGTTATTGGATGGGGTTTATGGATTGTTCTAGACTCTGCTACGTGATGAGTTGAGATTGAAGAATCAATATTGGATTACTATAATTCCATCGAGCAGTGGAACCACTGGTCGCTAGATTACGGCTCCAAGCTTATTCCAACATCGTCTACCCTACACCGGAACTATTTACCCTCCGCCTTGGCCTTGTCGCCGTTCACAAGTTCCCAGTATTTGCTAGCACTCTTGACTCGAAGTGGCTTTCCGTATTTAATCATGATGAAAAATGCAGAAGACGCGGCCATGCCGACAAAGGCGGCTGAGATGAAACAGTTCTGATATCCTAGGTTGGTAATCCACGGGGTAATTCTACACAAGTTAGATGGTTACTTCGTCCAGGGAAGTATCTGGGGATCATCTTACCCGTAGCTAATTGCAAAAGACATTGTGTTTCGAACGATGATGACCGTGACAATGGCATCGCCACTGATGTTGTGGTAGCTGTCAATCAGGTAGTTGACACTCAGAGTAATGCCGACGGTGGACGTAAAGGCGAGGCAACCCATGGCAAAAATGAGTCCAAACCAATGAACTCCATGCTGAGCACCGACACCCCAAAGGATCAAGGAAGCTGGAACCATGACGACGCAGAGGACAAATGGCCAGAGCCTATGTTCCGCCTCCATGATACCATTGTTCCGGCGGGCTAGTTTGATCGTCAACCAGTCGCTCAGCCTGCCGGAAATAAAAGATCCGACAATGACTCCAACGCAGCATGAGATGTAGCTAACTCCAACCATGGAGGAACCAAAGTTGTATGGAGCTCCGGAGAGAATAAGAGAAGCAGTTGCGTTGAGAACATTGAACCAAATCAGGTAGGACCCGTAGGAGAAGCCTGCATAGAAGATGACAGGCCAGGTGAGAAACGACAAACTCCGAAGCGCGCGATGAAGCATGTTTTGACCGGGAGATGGTTGCCAAATGGACATTTTCTGGACAAAGGTCTTTTCGGTCGCGTATACCTCGCCAATCTCTGTCAGGTGTGGGTTCTCGACAGGGGCTTTTTCGGTGGGTTTTACAGGCTCTGTGGGCGAATCTGGGGACAAAGCCGTCTCTTGGACTCCAGTGACGCGGTTGTAGTTTGTCTCTTCCATAAAAAGAAAGAGGAAAACAAAGACAACAGCCAGGAAAATGGCGGGCCAGTAAAACACCCATCTCCACCCCTGATACTCAGCGATAAAGCCACAGATGACAGGGGCGAAATAGTTGCTTCCTGCTAGAGTAAAGGCATAGATGCCCATGTAGGTGCCGCGCTCGTGGGTAAAGTACTGCCTTTGTTAGCTTTGGACACTATCAAGACAAGGTACTTACAATGTCAGTGACAGAAATCTCTGGGAGTGCCTCGATGGGTGAGATAAAGAATCCCTGCAAAATGCACTTGGCAATCCACTCTCCGTTGCTAGTGACATATGCACTACATGGGTTAGCTTCTGCGATGCTTGATATCGGCATGCTTACCTCCAAATACTTGTGCCCTAATTATGGTTAGCTGGGTCAGTGGAGGCCATGGATATGTGGCACTTACGATGGCTCCTAGGATTGAAATGAGATATGCCAGGCGCTTTCCATATCTCAGAGAGAATGGCTGCCAGAATAGCAGACTCCAACCAAGGAACAGGAACATATAACCGGTGCCTTCGTTGAGGGTGGCGATGGAGACACCAGACGCGGCAGAAAGGGGGACGATGACCGAGTAGACCGTGGACACTGCGATTCCGGTGAACCAAGTGTACCTGCGTGCGTTAGTAGAGAACTTGGTCTGTTTGGGATACTCACAAGCTCTGGCAGATCATGGAGAGGAGTTTCCGACGAGGAGCCCAATTGAGCGGATCATTCGGGTCGCTGGAAGGCGACGGATCAAGCACAATGTCGCCCGTGGCACTGGAGTGACGAGCGTGCATCGTGTGGTCCAAGTCGACCAGATGGACGGTACCGGGAACGGCATCCCTGTTTGCCATATTTTCCGAATCAATAGACATGGTGTTGAAGAATTGATGAGGAGTTGGATCGGCAACTGAGGAGGGAATGCAGGGTCTTTAAAGTGTTTGTGCATTCCAAGGTTTCACTCGGATTGTCCCCGGCCAGCCGAATGATACTCGCCTAGAAAACGACGGCCGCATTTACACGCCGGCTGATAAGACGAACAGAGCAGACGAGACCCTTGCTCATGTTGCGAATGTTTATCTGCCCTTGACCGTGGTGACGCTCGTGACAACCAGGATCCGACGTTAGGAGTCCGGATCAGCGCTATGGGATCCGCCACTGCGCAAATCCACATGATTGGTTGGCGGTGACATCCTGGCATGCGTGATAAGCGATGTCGACGGCTTGCGCATTTAGTTTTGATTGGACGCTGCGCGAGATAGTGCCAGATAGTGCGTCGGTTATATCTACGGCTTGGAGAGTCGGAACAGTTACGCGGCCGATGTCCGACACCTGGTGATACCGATATGAATACTCGAGCGGGGAAGTTGATCAGACCAATAGAAGGTATTTGCGCAGGAAGTGAATAGATAGACAATTACTCGCATTCCACCGACAGGTTGGGTGCACAATGAGGGGGTGTGGCTTGCAATATTAAATGCCACCAGCTTGCAGCCTACAGCAAGATTATCATCTTCTCCCTCTTCTTTTCATCACCTTGCCCATAATCTTTTGGTCTGTGCTTCACCGTCATGGCCAAGTCTCTTTCCGTCGTCACGCCAAAGGCTGTCCCCCAGGGCACTCCTGAGTTTGAGACAAAGCGGGCTTCACTGCTTCAAGCCTTGGCTGAAAAGGTTCCATCTGAGTACCTTTTGCCTCAGGAACTCATCAACAGCCCGCCTCTTGATGTGTCTGGGATACCCGCTACCTGTGGGATCTTGACTGCCGAGGAGGTTGAGATTACAGAGACCTACGATGCAGTCGGTCTTGCGGAAGCAATTGCAACCAAGAAATACACTGCGGTTGCGGTGGCTACGGCTTTTTCGAAGCGCGCCATCATTTCTCACCAACTCACTTGCTGTTTGACCCAGTGGTTCATGGATGAGGCGCTTGAGCAAGCGACGAAGTTGGATCAGTACCTTGCCAAGAATGGAAAGACGATTGGCCCTCTACACGGAGTACCTATCAGCATCAAGGACCACATGCCCATAGGAGGAACCTATTCTTCGCTTGGATGCATGAGTACTATTGTCAAGGACGAAAAGGACAGCCACATGATTGCGATTCTGCGTGACATGGGCGCCGTGTTCTACTGCAAGACCAACCAACCCCAAACCCTGATGCACCTTGAAAGCGACTCTCTCTGGGGTCGAGTGCTGAATCCTTTCAACATCAACCTCACGGCTGGTGGTTCTACCGGCGGCGAGGCGGCCTTGGTAGCCATGAAAGGATCCGTCTTGGGCGTTGGCAGTGATATCGGTGGAAGCATTCGCGCACCGGCTGCGTTTTGCGGCATCTACGGGTTCAAGCCAACATCGCCTCTGCTACCGATGAACGGGTTCCTCGCGTCTCCGTCCGCAGCTGAGCTCAACATTCTATGCTCGACGGGACCCATGTGTCGCAGCTTGAGAGACATGGATTTTTTCATGAATGGCATCCTCGCGGCCAAGCCGTACCTTGTCGACCCCAAGGTTGTTCCACTCCCCTGGACAGGCCTGAAGACGCCTTTGAATAAGCGCCTGAAGATTGGCATTATCAACAACGACGGCTTCATCGAGCCTCAGCCGCCTGTCAAAAGGGCGATGGCGTGGGCAAAGGAACTTTTGGCGGACCCCAAGCATGCAGAGCTCATTGAAGTAAAGGAATTCAAGCCCTTTGGTGCGGCTGATGCATGGTCCAAGGCCCGGCGGATGTACTGGCCCGATGGAGGAGCGGGTAGTAAAGGCGCTATCCTCGCCACCGGAGAGCCACTCCATCCTCTGAGCGACTGGATCTGGAAGGACGAAGAGCCTAATGGGATGCAAACTGCCCAAGACGTGAATTTGGCGCGCAGAGAGAGAGATGACTTCCGCTGCGACTTTGCCGCGAGTTGGAATGAGCAAGATGTGGATGTGGTGATTGGACCAGCCTTTGTCGGACCGGCTTCTGCCCATGACACGGCCTTTTACTGGACTTATACATCGCTCTACAACCTTGTCGACTACCCTGGCGTGGTGGTTCCCACTCCGATCAAGGCCAAGAAGGAAGAGCAGTACGACTCCAGCTACGTCCCATTGAGCGACGCCTGCAAGCACGTCAAAGAGCTGTGGGAAGGATCAAACTTTGAGGGTGCTCCAATTGAGCTTCAGTTGGTGGCGCGCAAGTATCACGACAATGAGTTGTTTGGTGCCCTAGCGGTGTTGAAGGGCATTCTTGGTTTACCTTAATCTGGCCTTGATGGCGACGCACAGAATTGGAGGGTGTAAATTAAGTATCGCAAATTGACTATAAGTTCACTCTGTACTCGCTGAAGTCTAATAAGCAGGCTGGCCGTCTCACTCAGAAATGGCAACGTGTTGGATAATGGGAGTTCACGAAGCTATGATGGAAGTGACGTTGAAGATTAGGAAAATGTTGCAAGTACTCTACATATAATTAGGTGGCCTCCTCCTCCGTCTCCACAACACCCTCCTTGCCTCTAACAACAAGCTTGACCTCCTCATTAACACCCAGCCACAGCAAATCTGGTCGGCTGTAGTGCC
The DNA here is from genome assembly GCF_021365365.1 of Ilyonectria robusta. Taxonomy (NCBI): domain Eukaryota; kingdom Fungi; phylum Ascomycota; class Sordariomycetes; order Hypocreales; family Nectriaceae; genus Ilyonectria; species Ilyonectria robusta. Next base: position 171,616 of record NW_025764437.1, on the reverse strand, counting down.
CAGTGCAATCCACAAACATCTTAACCTTGATCAGTTGATCCATGTCGAGGTCAGCGTAGATGATTGTCTCGGTAGTCTCATCAACCGGATCACTCAATCGTCGCCCATCTGGACCAAAGACAGCAGAGCTGCCGCCTCCTGGAGTTGACATGAGCGCCCCACCAGCGGTTCCTAGAGCCTTGATTCCCTTTTCCGTGATGAGAGCGGTGCTGTGCAGCACAAATGCACCCGACTCAATGGCATAAGTCTGAGAAAGATTTTGGCAGCCTGTACAGTTAGCATGGTTCAGCAATACCAAGAAGCACGTACCTTCAGCGCTCATGGACCACAGGTCAGGGCCACCGGTGTGAGGAGTAACACTAGGCCAAGCCGAAATGTGAATCTCCTCCTTTTGCGCAATCGTGTTGTACTTTAACAGCGGTTGGATGTGCTCCCAGCAAGCCAAAGATCCCACTCGCGCAAACGGGAGCTGAGCCACGCTCTTCAAGCAGTGACCCGATGCATCGCCAAAGATGGTTCGCTCCATGTGCGTGGGCTTCATTTTGCGGCGGTGCACCTTGATCTCACCGTCGGGTCCGATGAGAGCCTGCGAGATGAATATCGAGTTGTTTTCATTCTCCGAGAAGCCTAGAGACACGGCGATGTTGTTTTCGCGGGCACAAGCCTGGATCTTCTTCATCTCAAGCGAGTCAACGGCCATTGAGTTCTTGATGTATTGCACATTGAGATCGAAGTCAATTAGTCGGGACCTTGTAGTGTTAGTGATGGTGATTACATGGCACGAAAACCTTCACCTGACGTACCATATCCAAGCAGGATAGCCTGGAATCCAGACCTCGGGGAAAGCAACAATCTGAGCCCCGTTGGACGCTGCCTCCTCGATGAGCTTGCATGTCTTTTCGACAGCGCCCTGGAGATTGGCCCAGACTGGCTCGGCTTGAGTTACTGCGGCTCGGACGGTGGTACCCATTGTTTGTTAGAAAGATGAAGATGTATATCGCATTCAACTGAGGTTGTCGCTGTCTTTAATACTTGCTCGTCGTACTTCTGATGAATGCGGGGGCGGGGATTACACCTCCGCACTGATACTTGGTCAGACGCTAATGTGATTACCGTGTTATCGTGTGATTCTGTACCTACATTTCCGATTGGGCGCCTCTCGGAATCGAGCGGAATCAATATTGGAACTTGGTGAGACGGCTTTTTATCTTAAAGCACAGATAGTTGCTTGGACTGGTGTGTCAATCTGCAGTCGCATATTAGACAAGGCGCGACGACGTCCAAGAACAAAATCCCAAATTTTTGTCAACCTTGGATGCAGGGCTGCACCATCTGTAATCCGCTATAAATACAGCGCCATGGCCACTATAACCCACTATAGCTATAGTGGCCACGGCTTCAAGATTCCAGTAAGCTATATTCTCAACAAGCAGCCTCCTACTGGATACAAGGCTGCAGCTCCTGTGTCTGTTGCACAGTCTGTTAGGCTGTGGCTCCTATAGCTCAGTGTCAAATTGAGGGCTGCAGCTCTTGATGAAGGGAAAGTTACAGCTGCAAGAGCCGCTGTTAAGGATACAATAGTGGGTTATAGTGAGCTATAGTGAGCAAAGTGTCGCTTTGGCCCTATAAAATAAAAGGCTGTAACCACTATAGCCCGCCGAAAAAAATCCAGGTTATAGTGGGCTATAGAAGCTGCACCTTGTCTAATAATATGCGACCGTAAATACTGATCGAATAATTGAGTTGAAACGACCAGCGTGCTCGAATTGAACGATATACCTGATTCAGTTACAAATACTATTGAAAATGACTCCATAGCCTATGATAGCCAAGAAAAATCGTCGCAGTTGGACAATGCCCCGAAAGCTGTGAGAGTGTCCATATTTGCTTGCTGAGGATCCGTCAATTCTGGGATAGGCAACGTCCCAAAATCTGCAAACGCCGACCAGTCGAGAGAATCAACATCTGAAGACCCAACTGAATCCATTTCTATCGGTTGGAAATCTGCTTCACCATCTGTCCGTGAGTTTGGTTCCACGCGGTAGCTGAAATCAAGTGGTAGAGATGCCGTCACGCCCCAACGCTGGGCCAAAACGCGGATGACTTTGATGCTGCGTTCGGCGCGGTTTGGCCATGGAACTCCTAAACCCCGAAGAAGTTCGAGACATTGTCGGACCCAGTAAGTGCTCTGATTGCGCAGCGATTTGGTATTGCTTGTTGCATTCATGAGGTGCACAATAGCTGCACTGAGTAAATGATGGATAATGACTGGGTTGGGTGGTATGTCGAATCCGAGAGACTTCTTATATGTCCGAACTAAGCGAACGGTGGCCGTCGCCGCGGCTGTAAGTGATCGGAGAACGAGAAGAATGTATTTAGAATTTGACCCATGCGACAGCAATTCGGAATCGGCAGAGAAGGAAGCAAAGATTCGAAGAAACGGGGGCATTGTGATGAGAATTGTCATCTGATACGCCAGATGGAAAAGCAGTACTGGCTTTGGAGTGGTATCCCCGGAGAGTTGTAATCGATCGCGAGAGTGAAAGAAGGCACTTAGAGCTTCTTGGCTCGAGACCAGTAACCGGACTTGCTGGGTTATTGGTAGCGCATCAAAACTGCTAGAGAACCTGCAATGGTCAGCTTTGTTATATATGTTGTGAATAACTTACACTTGGTCCATGTGTTGATCGTGGAGATACCACAGCTGGCACTGAGCGGCAAAAGATATCTGCGCAAGGTCGGCCGTGGTAGAAGTAAAGGTTGAGTCAAAGCTAGGAACATTGACCCTACGCCAAGGCAGAGCACAATTCCGGCCCAGGATAGATATTGCCGTGCGGTCAATGATGTAGAACATCCAAAACGTCCGAATCTCCTGCTCACTGGCTTCTAGACGACGGGAATCGCATTCGTCCAGTGCCAAAACGTGTAGTCGCAAATGAACACACATTCCGGCGGCCATGGAGATGAAGATCCATCCAAAGTGATCTCGACCCAGAGCTAGTGATCGCCAAGAGGACATGGATAATCCTTGGATGACCTTGATTGAAGGCTTTTGTCGGCAGCATGAAAACACAAGGCTCTCTGCGAACTCAGCAAAAGCGTCCCCTATCTTTGAAGCATCGGGTCGATCCGAAAAGGTCGAACCCGTGGCAATGATTGTGCAGTGTAGAAAAACCTCTTCCATACTTTGATACGGGAGTCCAATTAAAAAGTCTGTAGTGGTGTATGTCGTGAACTGATGCTCTTTGTTGATGTTATTGAGAAACAATAAGGCAAACTCTTCCATCAATGATGTATCTTGACAGTAGCTGAGGATGTGTTCTGGCAATGTCACCAGTGCGGGTGCGGGTTTCAAGGACGTCTCTAGCGAGTATCGAGACCCTGTTGTAGTATCGTTGATGATGGTAACACCATCTCCGACATTTGTTCTCCACAGCATGACGCAAAGCTCTTCCATGGCCTGGTTGGATCTCTTGTCGATGGCTTCATGCCAAGGGACCTGATTTCTCGATTCAGCGACTGTGTCGAGAACCAGGGTATCGGAAGCGTCTTTGCCGACATGCGCATCATCATTATGTAGAGTGCCGGTATTTGATTGTATCTCTACTGACGGCAGTGGATTGGCTAGGTTCTCTCCTTTTTGCTCTAGGATCGACAAAAGCGATTGCACCTGGGCTTCAAGTGCTCTGACATAGTCTTCGTCCCAGTATTTCCGTCTTGCAGTGTCAGCAGACAAATGAAGACCGGCAGGATTGCGGGGACAGTATGGAGCTCACTTTCTTGGGCGCGTCTCAGTGTATACGCATTCTCGCTTCTGCCGTTGGCACAATGAACAAACAGGCTTGGCGGAGTCGCACTTGTCGGTATTAGCAATGTACGACCGTTGTGGACAGTGACCCACCTTTCGCTTAGACGTCTTGCATCTGTCACAGGCGAAGCTGAGCTGCTTAGACATGTTGCATGGAGCGTGGGATTGCAGATGCCGAAGGATGTGGAGGAGAGAAATCCGCCGCATCCCCATTGGGGCTCTTCCATATCTATGCGGGACTGAGCCTTCCGCACACTAAGATGCTTATCGGGGTGGATCTTTGCGGGGATCGGTGTGGTTGGGTCGTGAGCCTCTAAAGTTGGATTCCGTATTCCGTTGATTCCGCTTCTTACCTAGTGGGCGGATTCCGGATATCTACGATCCGGATAAGTACGATCCAGTGGAAGATTAATAAATACATTTTGCATCTTCACTTTACTAGACGTGGAAGAGGAACTCAAACTCACGAAATTATATTTCTGTTCTGAGCTGCTGTCCTAATCTTTGATTGCCTTGGCTTCGTAGGTCTGGCTTGAGGCTGGGTACACATGCGGTCTATCTTATCACTTTCGAGAATAATTATCCTATTCTTCATCCTTTCATCTTGTTTAACACTAATATAAATAGATCTTCCCGTCTTTCAATGGTACGTACAGAGTGGCATTACTGACTTGGGCGATGCGATAGTTGGTATTCATGCAACAACACCGGCTCATCCTCAACCATGTCAGAGAGGTAGATCTGCTTGGTCACTTCCTAAGACGACGGAAGTTGACTCAAGGACGGTGAAAATTCGAAACATCTTAGTTGTTGCAAGTTTTTTTTATCTTCGACAAGAGGTATTACTGACGGCGATAGTCAGCGAAAACCGTCATGTATATAAGAGACTCTCAGACTCAGAAGGAACCGCTGCTTTTGTAAATATGCAAGCTTCAGACTTCTGTATCACTCCCAGTAACCCCGAAGAGGAGTAAGAGGCCCCCAACCTCATATCTCGTCTATTTGCCTTGATAGTAATAACGGATACATCGCGTATGAGCATAAAGGGTCTAGGATCAAATTGTCTCGGTAGGTCACATGGAAGCGCAAGCTACGTCAGCTTATCCACAATAAATAAATAACAAAATTATTGTAATTCAGCTGTTCCTTTGCTATTACTGCCAGCCCAGCTTCAGCTGGATCCACCAGTAACCAAGATACTGAGGCCTCTATTGTTTTGGCGGCAACATCTACAGTCCCTCTCGGCTAAGGCATAGAGCGCTTCGTATTTTGAGTTTGACTAGAGGATACAAGCATCCGCCACAGAGTTCAGCTGGCAACTGGCATAAGTACATGCCTAAAAGAGATACCACCGTGTGCCATTGCTACAGGATCTTTGACCTGGGTTTGAAGGAGAGAAAGAGTGATCCAAAAATGCGTCATTGTGGCTTGCGATACGAAATAATGTAACTATTCGTATCCCTGGACAGCTCGGCAAGTGCCGAATTATCTATGCATAGACATCAGCTGCTAGTATATGCCGGTATAGGAAAAGCTAACGCAGCAGCAGTCGGCGCTAATTGTCAACAAGTTTCCCTAACGTCAAGCTTTCCTTCGGCCCCAAGGAGATGAGATTCACGGATGAGGACATTGACCGTTTATTTTTAGATCAAAGTGATCGGGTTTTTGAATGATCTGACCTTTCAATTTCCAAAAAAATTGACCTCGTCGAATTTCCCATATAATGTCTCCTTCAGATGCCGGATCCATCAGACATGGCAGTGGACATGATAGAAGAAGGCACCCCCGCAAATATCAGGTGGCGACACTGGATCCCTAATCTCGGGCAAGGCAACATCCAATAACGTGCAGAGCTCGTTGTCAGTAGGAGCATATTGGACGGTGAGACACGGTCCGCCATCTGTCACAGTAGAAGTCGAACATTTAGCCAGACACTGCTGCAGACTCACGTTCTGTACCTCGTCAAAATGAAACTTAACGGCGCTTAAGCACCCTGGAATTCCACAGTTCGGGGTACACACGCCCGAAGTGCAAATCGATCCGGCCGGACACTACATGCGTGCCACATTAGCAATATGCCACTCTCATTGCCAAAACGGGACCGACTTACTACATTGCGACAATGTCCGCAATTCTTGTTGTCTGTATTCGTGTCGGTACAAGATTTATGGATATAGAGAGACCGCCTTCTCAACGAGTTCGACTTGCTATCCTTCCTTGTGTGGTGAAAGGCTCTTCGGGGACGAAGGTCGTTGGAATCTATCTGGAAGCTCTATCGGAAAACAAGCAATACTTCAAGAGGGTCAAGGTTTACAGAATGGAGTTTATTAATATCGATGATCACAATCGCTCGAAATACATCGAAGAAAGTGTTTGCGTCCGACGGTGGCGTCAAACACTCATGAGCCAGTCGATGCTAGTAAAGGCTGCAGAGAACGGACACGAGGCGGCAGTGAAGTTGTTGCTCGAGAAGGGCGCAACCCCAGATCTTCAAGCACAATGCGCGGCTGTAAACAACGGATCCGAGGCAGTGCTGAAGCTATTGTTCGAGAGTGGCGCATCTTCAGATTATGCGGAGCCGGAAGTAGCTGCGAGGAACCGAAAATATGCGATAACGAAGCGATCGCTTGAAAATGATGTCTGCGTTCCATCTAGAACTATTATACATCCACGTGGAGGCAAGGGGAAGGAGGAAGCTAGATCTAGTATGAAGTCGCGGTCATCTGTAGAAAAGACAGCAGGAAGGATAGTAGCTGCACCTTCGAGAGAATTGATGGCAGCTGCAACGAAAGGAGACGAGGCAAGAGTAAGGTTATTAACTAGAGACGGTTTCTGGCCTGATGGAACGATAGCAGAGGCAGCTGCAGAGGAAGGGCATGACGTGATAGTTATGTTATTACTGGAGCGAGCTGCAAATTAAACGGAGTAGAAGACTGTAGTATGGATTGGAGATGTTATCAGATATTATAAAATGTATGAAAGTTCATATTTAAATAAGTGGTATGAAACACTATTTACTGGATGGTCGCTCCTCTCCTAAATGGGGACATTCTATACACAAGCGGCTGCTCCCGCCCTTCCGTCAACCATTTTGAAGTTATCTTTTTAACTTGTTTCTACTTGACTCACCGCTTCATCTCCAGATCTGTCCTTATTTATTCTCTAGCCCCTCCAAATCCTGCGGTGTTATCTGCTAGCTCACATGGTTTTACACTCCCTCTTCACCGATGACTTGGGCTGCTCTCCTTCTTCTCATCTGCCCGATTCTTACGCCACCAATGGACCTTCTACTCGCCTCTCTTGTCTGTTGATGGCCTACTGACCGACTCCGAGGGAAGCCATCAATTGCAGCCTCTTATCATTGGCATTTGTGTCGTCAAACAGAGGGCACTCCGGCCGGGTTGTCGATCATCGTGAGGCATGTGACAAGGAAGTGGTCAGTGCCGAAATTCCGCAGCACTTGATAATTTCAATGCTAACGCACGTGGGGGGAAATAGAGAGAATGAACGTTGATCTCTGACGAGGTGAAGCATACCCTCTCTTCCTCTTTCAGTGGCCGTGGAGCGTGAAACCACACTATTTTATAGATTTCCTCTCCCATAGGAATACCAGAGGATGTATCCCCAAGTTGATTTAAATCATTGGAAACGGTGATCTGGCAATAAACAGGAAAGCGTGTCGCAGATACTATGCCTTGGTATCAGATCAGATCACTTCACTTGACTACCTCAAATCGTCTCTGCTAGATTTCCTGGCTGGCTAGATGAGCTACCTCTTGAACTAAGATCCAAGTTGCCCTTCAAGGTCGTTAAGATTAATGCTTCAAGGCTATAAGGGGGAGAGTCAAGGCTTTGCACCTCTGCCGGATAGATTCCCCTCAAGAGTGTACTAATCTGCAACCTGATTCTGCCAGCCCTGACCGCCTAGTCCGGAGTGTCATCACATGGGTTGCGACCACACGGTTCTCAACTTCCGCAATAAGCGACTGAGTCTTTCTTCATGGAAACAGAAACTCCAAGGCTTTCAACCCCGAGATATCTGTCCTTCATCAAGGCTTTTGAACGCTATGACGGAAAATTTGCCTGGTACACAGCCACATATCCTTACTTTGCCACAAGAGGTGCTTCAACATGTCATCAATTGCCTCATTGACACCGTCACGATAAACAAAAGGACCGGCTTTCAGTATCCATACTATTCACGGATTTATCGCCAGGCGCATCAAGAATCAAGGCGGAATCTACTTCACCTCACACTGTCATGTCGTCGGCTCAATACAGTGGCCACTCCATTCTTGTATGGCCATGTTCTGCTCACCAAGAGCAACGAGAGTGATGAGGTTGACCTAGCAGAAGAAAAGCGTCCTGATAGAGGTGCTCTTACCCTCGCATTGTTTCTCAAGACTATGCTGGCGCAGCCAGCACTTCGAAGTCATGTCCGTCACTTGGATTGCTGGTTCTTCTTGGCCCATATCTTGGATATGCTCGGAACAGACACTCCTGATTCCACGATAAGAATGCTTCAGGCTCAGGAATGGGAATATTTCAAGACGGCAATCATCTGCGCTCAATCTGAACATGACCTTGCCGTTCTAGCACATGTTGGCCTGAATGATGAGCTTCCTGTTGATGCGCTTGAAAGAGTTTTCGCTGCGATTCTTGGCTTGACCGATGGGCTTCAGACAGTATCCTTTCCACCGCCACCAGGGAAGAAGTGGTGTTTGAAGGGGTTCGGAGATGGATCTGATGCCGAGGAAGAAAGCTTCAACCTCTACCTTGATGCGGCTCGTTACGATACGTTGAGCTCTCTCCTTCAGCTAGCCTACCAGGATCGCCTACTGTCCTCAACAACACTACAGAATCTCGAGGCGGTCAGGTTCACATTTGTTCCAGAATTTTCGCCCATCAATAGCCGGGCCCACACCTACAGCATCGATCCGGATACAAGTGTCCCGCTAAATCCTGGATACAGCTTCCACATTGATGCATGTATTGGTATTCTGCAGGCCCCGAAGGTGGAAGAATTTGAGATGGACTCGGCCAACGGAACACGCGCGTCGGAGCTCACACATGACTTTTGCCTCGCCGACCTGAAGATCAAGCGCGCCTTTTTTACTTCCGCTGCTAGCACTCAGCAAGTACTCGATGATGCTTGCAGAAACTGGTCCCTTACCGCCCTGGCAATCCGTGGAGCTAATGTAGCGAGTTATGAAGACCTTTCTGACATGAGTTCTAATCAAGCGGCACCGGAAATTGATGTTTGGAATACGGCTCTGATAAAATGCGCCAAAACTCGAAAAGTCCTTGACATTGGCTCATTTAATTGCTTTTGGAGTCCCCTGCAACAGCTTGCCTGCTTGGATGGTCTTGTTGCTCTTGAACACTTGCGCATCGGATTACCTTTGTTGAACACGAATCAAGGGTTTATTACTCGCCCGCTCGCAGACGTTCTTCCACGGCGACTCAAGACACTTACTATTAATGACTCGTTTGCTGCTCATTTTTATAACGAGTACTTTCGACAAGAGGAGTCGCCGGATGAGGCCAAAACGGTGGCCGATAGAAAGCCCCGCCGGTATCGACGACTTTTGTCATTAGCATTGCGCAAATTTTCTCGCGTTTGCGGTGAAACACATCCAGAACTTTGTTCTATTATGGTGTTTGGACTACCTCCAGTAGATGGGCCGCGTTATCAGACAACAATACGCGCCCTTGAACTTGCAGGCCCTCAACCTGGACAGGTTATTGTTGACATAGATCAACTGAGGGATCTGTTTGCAGAATCTGGTGTTGCGATCCAAGAGTTTTTCCATGGCCAGGAGGATGATTATCCTTTTAGACATGTTCATGTAGCTCGGTATTGACGCAAGGTCAGCTAAGATATCTTCGAGGTAGCGCTTTGTCATTGTAATTCTACGGCTACTCGCCATTTTCACTGGATCAACCGACAAATAATTATGCATCTAAAACAATCGACTGTTGCCAGCGTGGTACGATCGCAATTTTATATCTAACAAGTCATCCTCTCAAGGCTCTATTCTGTTTGCATAAATATGTCAGCAGAACGCCGAGGCCGGTAAGCTCGGTTAGCGGGTATCCATGATCTACAAGTTGTGCGGGGTAATCAGGCGGATCAAGCGGAAGATGTAGATCAACTTCACTCACCAACACTTCGATCAACATTCAATCGCTCTGGATACGATGCATCTTCCAAAACTCCCGCCGAATGCATCTTACATTTACTTGAACAATCCCCAAAGACGCAATGCTTTGAGTATTGCTGTACTGCAAGAGCTAAAGAACAAGCTCGTTCAGTCTTTCACGTCGCCTTCCTCAGGACAGCTTCGCATCTTGCCACCATTCAAGAAAGACATTCTCTCTGATCTAGAATACGCTGCGAGACGAGAAAACAGAGAAAGCGAACAATGGAAGAAATATGGATGGCTAGTCGATGCTTCTGAGTGGCGCAAAGAGCGTGCCGGATTGCCTGACGTCTTGGTTCTGCGCAGCGAAGGACCTGTCTTTTGTTCAGGGCATGATCTCAAAGAACTCAGTACAATGAGTCACGATGATGTCAAGCGTCTCTTCACTCTTTGCGCCGAGATCATGACCCTGATTAGAAGGAGCCCGGCGATTGTTGTGTGCCCGATCCAAGGCCTCGCCACTGCAGCTGGATTTCAGCTTGCCATGACAACTGACTATCCCATATCGTTGGCGAGTACCGAGTTTTCTTTACCAGGGGCCAAGATTGGCTTACCATGCACGAGCCCATCGACGGCAGTCTCACGACGGTTGCCCCCAGGCCAAGCATATCGGCTTTTAGTGACAGCGGAGCCTGTTACAGCGGCAGATATTCCAGGCTCAGTCGACGTCGTTCGGGTCCCAGATGATGCGCAACTGTCTGAAAAGGCTGCTGCATTTGAGGGTCGAGTTGAAGCGGTTGTCAAGCGGCTGGCAGGGATGGCAGCACAGCCACAAGCTCTGGGGAAATGGTCGTACTGGACGCAACTGGGTATCAAAGGATCGGAAACGGATTCTAATGGAACCACCGAGTTTGGTGGTGACGGCTATGAAGCTGCTGCCAGCTGGGCAGGGAGAGCAATGGCGTTACATGCAAAGAGTACCGATGCCAAGGAGGGGATTGATGCATTCTTATCCAAGAGAACTCCGTCTTGGACTAGTCGATTATGAGGGTAAAATGCAGATGCGTGAACGGGTAATATGACTAAAATTATTATTACTATAGATATATACCGGGAATTATAGGTTGCAGTGACAGCCCGAGTGAGATCGTCAAAGATTCTGCACATGGTTTACACGAACCTTCTGGTCTACCGTCTACCCATTGAACAAAGATACATTACTGATTCAAGTCTCGACGAATATAAAAGATCTTACTGTCTCTAGCTCTATTAAACCTGCGTCAATGTCCTCTAATTGTTACTGCATCTAACGCGAATAAGAAAAGATACTCGAAACTAGTCCTGTATTCAGCCTCAAAGCGGGTGAACGCTCAACATTACCCACCCCCAGAGTTACACTGCTTGGCGCACTTCATGCAACTGACGCGTTGAACTTGAAACGCTGGCCAAGTCTTGCTCTTCATACTCTGATTGTCTTGCTGGCTTGATGACAACCTGGGACGTTATTGTCTTTTTAATTCCGCCAGCACCTTCGGCTGCTGTCAACTCAATATCGTCTCCTCCTGTCTCGATATAGGTTCTATTTCCTCTGGTGAACATTGAAGCCATCTTCTTGCTACCATTGGTCGCACCGTTTTGTGAACTCTTCGGATTAGAGCGAGAAAGAGAGTTGGAGTAGCCTGCATAGTCGGCCGGGTTGCTGGCCTTGACAACTTTGGTAATGAGGTCGGCCATGTTCATTTCGATGTGGAGCTTGACGAGGTATGCCAGAGGGTGGAATTGGAGGTATCTGACATTGGGTTAGATGGGACACTGAGGCAGCCAACAATAACTTACACAATGTCATTAGGAAGAGACATCATTCCAACAAGGAGGACCTTTGCCAGTTAGCATTGTCTGGAGGATATTTAGAGAAACCTACATCCATGGTGATGGAAATTCCAATCATGCCAAGATTGACGTTGAATAGTCGAGTGTACTTGGTGAGGCCATTCGCAATAAGTCGAGACTTGACCAGGTGAATGAAGTACAGGTTCAGGCTAGCATCGATGATGAGGAAAATGCACTTCTCGATGCGATCCCAAATATTATTGACGCGGATAAAAGTATTGCTGATCTGCAGTCGTGCGGGAACCCAGATACAAAAGACGCTGACGTTGATGGCGAGCAGAATTAGGAAAATCCCCAACTTGAGCTTCCATGCGTTTTGTCGGACTACCATGAGAATGGAGATTCGGTTTATGATGATTTGCATTAGAGTCTGGATTTGGACCGCCCAAAGGAAGACTGGATGGTCAGCGACAGCCTGTGCTAGGTTCGTGCAACATACCAATGACGAAGAAAATGGCAAAGCTAGGGGGAATATGGCCACGCAAGTAAAACCAAGTAATGGCACTCATGATGGTGCTGCTGGCCCACTCTGTCCACAGCATGATGAGGTAAATGTTGGTCCTCCGCCCTCTCTTCCACGATTTGACCGTCTGCCTCATGCCCTTTGCTCCGGTAAAGATGCACACGCCCAGGGAGAATCCCCAGGCGATGCTGGCAATGTTCATGTCATCGATGCTTGGCTTGTTATATTTGTAGTCGTCGGGTATCAGAAAACCGGTCATGTTGTCGGCGGGGTGGACGTAAGGAATGAATAGCAATGATCAATATCGAGAGTAATAATGGAAAAAGCAAAGACAAGCGGAACCAAGACATGGGAGCCGCAGTGTTCACCAGCCCCATATACCACAACTCACAGCCCAATCTATTGACACGGGCCAGTTGCAGATGGCGTTGGGCGGGCGCTGGATGGTCCGCAGCTTGCGTCCGCTCCAGGGATTACACGTCCCGGTATCATTATGCGTGCGCCCCGGACCCGCAACTGAGCTGACTGAAGATCACTGGGGCATGCTCGGCAGTGGTCGTGCCGTATCAATATGATGCTACGGTAGATCTTGATATGGCGTACATCTGGGATTGATCTTCTCGGCTCCTTTGGTAGCTGGATGACCATAATGTCCCTCATGCGCATTAAGCCGCCTCTTCCGACTCCCAGATAATACACAAGCTGCTCCAGCATGGTGGCCAGGGTGTACGACGATCTCTTGCGGCTCCGGACATGGCGCTCGGATGAAATAATCTGCACTAAAGCCGCAACGCCTCTAATTAGGAGCCGTATCGGTCCGTGTCAAAAACGTGGTCTGGACATGAGAATGGGCGGGAAGCAGCCGAAACGTGTCGGTCTAGCGCCCGGCCCAGCGGGAAATCGCACGTCCTCATGGAGAGTGAGTGAGTGGGTTGGAAACTTGGCAGAGCCAATCGAATCCGATAATCTGTTCGGCGGCTCCGCGGTGGAGATGCACCAGGACACGAGTCAGTCACATCTCGGTCCATCAATGTTTAGGACTGTTTAGGGACTGTTTATGGACCGCTCTGAACAATCGGCTGCTAATGAAGCCGAGTGATGCAAGAATAAGTGCGACACTAGAGCCAACAAGAACCTGAGAGATGAACTTTTGGATGGGAAGCATCTCTAGCATCGATCGATATCTGGATGAGCGAGATTAGGGCGGGGCGTTTCTGGGCTGATGAAGAACGCCACGATACGCAGGGACGGGCATGGGCTGAAACAGATCCTTTGCACGTAGGATTGAGTCTCAGCTGCACACTGCGAGACCATCTACTCGCCATGTCCAGTGTCTTGATGCATGGTATCCGCTTCCCACACCGGATGCCGTCAACGAATCCACGAAGGGGCCAGGAGCGTGTCAAGTGCGGCTTGTTATGATTATATTTACCAAGTGGGTTGACCTGGCCATTAGTGACTTTCAACTTGCGATATTGACCTTGATCCCTGCGACACTCAAAGTCTAAAGCTGACTGAAACAATATCCCAGGATTGAGTGCCAGGAATGGCTTAGTTGAAAGCGGATCATGACCGACACTACGATATCAATGGTGCGCGCAAAGATCCATGCTCGCCGGCTTGTGGAGCCCTAAGAGCCTAGAAGAACTCCGTCACTTGGATTCCAGCTCAAGGTCGAAAGCCACACCTTGCCTTAAGGGGACTGATGTACTAGTATTGAGAGATGACACTACTCGCACCTCTTGACAATCCGGAGCTATTACCCCCCTGTCCTTGACCGGCCCACGTTTGCTGCAATAGCTGGGCGACGGTCAGGCGCTAGAAGGAGAGCTATAAATGTGAACTGAGCTTGGGCATGGAATATCAACCGGAACCTTGGTTATCCGAGCAGGTATGCGAAGCGCTGAACAATTCACCTACATCCATGGCGGACTCTATTAATCTCCAGAATAATACCTACTGTCACCTGAGGAGCTGCCGCCCTTGTCAAGGCTTTGCGGTGGCAGTGGAATTCGGGTCGTGGCAAACGATATTAGCCCAGATCCCTTATCACGCGACAGCCGGTTTGTTAGTGGAAGAAGCACTTAGTGCAGACAAGGCCCGTGACAACAAGAGTCTTGGATACCCTACAGTTCGGGGCAAAAGGAGGTCATGCAGCCAAGGCCAGCAGAGGGATATTGGCAAGAAGGGAATGTCAAGCACTTGATCAAATGCTTCTGAAAAGGATAGGGTAGAAAAGATCAATAAGAAAGGGATAAGAGCTGCTGCGACAGCTGGTCAAATAGCAAGTCAAGCGACAAAGATTGTCTTCCAGAAATGCAAATTGAGAAAGGGAAAAAGCGTACCCTTTCTAGTAGAGGCCGAGCTCATCCTTTCAGTAGTATCTAGTCTGGCAGGCTAGACATACTGTCATTGAACTCCCGTGCGTCTGTCAGCACCATCACAGCGGCAAGAAGCCGTCCCGACTCAAGTTGGAAATATTACACCCCCTAAATGCATCCAGCATCGGCATCCAAATTTATTAATCGGATTACTCTTCAACTTTGACGGTTGCTGGGAAAGGCAAGCCGGGACGACGAGGAAAAACAAGACGCCTTAACCGGCGCAAACTGCCAACGCGGCTGACTCTCACTGTCTATTTGACAGAGCTGCACGTCTATATCCCTCGGGGCATGCTCCATGTTTCTATCAGATGATCCTTTGTATTTTTAAGTACCTGATTGTTACCTCCTGTATCTGCTCGAGTAGACGACCCTAGGTGTATTTCCCCATCATTAAGCTATTTAATAAATACACCCAAGGATGGGCTCTTGATTAGTTGAAGCCTTATCATAATGCTTACTTGAGCTTTTTAAAACCCAACAAAATATATAGCACACTGTAGTCCAATAAATTCTGGCTTCGATATTTGGAATATTTCTGGATTTCGTGCGGCTAGTTAGACAGCCAAAGTGGTTGACTGTACCTGCACACCCCAATGTTATTCAAGCTGTGAATGATGTCGCACATGATTTGAGTCTCCAGAATCATTCTCAAGAACTTCAAATGCAAATGGCAGAACCTGATAGACCATAATGAAATCTGAAATATAACTACCGCCATTCTCTGAGGCTACTTACGACGGGTCTTATGATTCGTAGTTTGGGACAAAGTTATCCTATGTCCTGGCCATTACAAGCGTAGCTCCATAATAACAGGTTGAACTGCAGGGGTGCCCGAAACTGTGTCCTGATATTTCTGGCATGATCTGAGGCGAAAAAGTCGGTAAACATGTCCCACAGAAGTGGAATGCAACCTCGTACCACGCTGACAACTGATCTTTCTCAGCAAATGACACCTGAACAAAACGACTGCAGCGACGCAATGAAGAGCGGAAATAATGGCTTCGGTCTCTGCTATTCCAAAGAGTGCAAAATGTCGCCAAGTCAGCTTGGAGCAAGAGAAAACCGTTGACGAGATTTGGCGCCAGGTCCAAGCCAAGGTCATCCAGCTCGCGGGCGGCGACGCAAAGAATGTTCGCAAGTTGGGCATCGACGATGTTCTCGGGTACCTAGATTCATTCCAGGACTCAAAAAAACCGCAAAAGGCCCAACGGCTCAAAGGAGTAATTGACAAAACCCTTCAATGCATCCAGACAGTCGGGTCGATTGTTTCTTCCGGCGTGTCGACCGTCTTTGGTCCGGCTGACATGTGCTGCAATGCCCTCACCTTTGTCATCCAGGCATGGCAGGGTTATGAAGGCATGTTTGAGAATCTTGCTGAACTATTAGAGAAGTGTATAGAATTCTTGGACCGTCTTGAGTACTACAACGAAAACATGGATGCAAGGCTCATGCGCATTGCTTGTCAAAACCTCGAGCTTTTTGTCGAGATTTGCGAACGCACCATCAAGCTGCGCAAGAAGCACACGCGATTCTTGGCTTTTACAAAAATGCTTTTCCTCAACGACGATGGTATCCAGGGCCTTCTCGGTCGAATGGACAGACTCAACAGCAAGGAATCCCTCCTCGTGGCCGCTCAAACGTTTGAAATCGTCAACGACAGCGCGGAAAATATCAAGACCATCGTCGACGGCCAGAAAGAGCAAAGAAACACGCAAGATGCAAAGGAAAGGCGACAGACAATTGTTGAAGCGCTTGGGTTTCAGCCTGTTGAACTCAGCCAGAAAGGAGAACCCATTTCCAACTGGAAGAGAAGCTTTGATGTGTACAAAAACTCCGTCATCGCCGCTACTGGCGAATGGTTGTGGGAGGATCGCGTGTTTTTGGATTGGTCCCAGGCACCACAACCCCAAACTCCAATTCTCATCCTGCAAGGCAGCAATGGCTCAGGAAAGACTTCGCTAATGGCAAACGCTATTAAGCATCTTCAAAAAAGCCAAAACAACCCTACCTCTCGCATTGTCACCGCCTACTTCTTTCCCGAGCACGACTCAAAGATCGTTGACCAAGACCCACGACAAGTCTTAGAGACGGCATCAAAAGCCCTGCTGTGGCAGATTTCAGTTTCTTTCGAGGCCATGGCAAAGTCTGTAGCCCATATAGCCCAAACCACTCCAGTATTCGACGGTTGGTTGGACATATGGGAACAGCTCTTTGTCAACAACACCGAGCGTCACAACTCGGACACGACCTTTTTCATCTTTGTTGATGGACTTGACACAGACATAAGAAGCTTCGTGACTGTGTTTCAAAACATTTGTTCGTCAGGGATGGGAAAGGTCCGCATTATGTTGACTGCTGGACAGCGGATGGTGACTGAGTGTAGCCGTCATATGAAGGATGTCAAGTTTGAGGTTATTTCAATCGCAGATCGGAACGGCAGCGATGTTGAAAAGTACATCAACTACCGTATGGATGCCATGGCAACTCTACGGGATCACACACGACCTGGAATATCCGATTGGCGTAAGCGGATTCTTGTTGATCTGAGTGCCAAATGTGCAGGTGACTTTTACAAGTTGAATTCAAGTCTCGACACGCTCGCGCAGATGGACCTGATTGAGGACATTGAATCAGTCCTAGCAGATGCAAACAAAACTAGATCTGACCAGATCGATGCCGAAATCATTCATCTCAACAAAACGCGTACTCCAAAGGAGATCCAGGAAATCAACGACATTATTCTCTGGGTGGACAATGGGCGGAGATGGTTCCCCGTCAACATGATCGAAACTCTCATCTCCTTGAAGTACCGTTCTCCAGATGGGAGCCAGACCGTTTCAAGTCGATCATTGGCAGTCTCCCTACTCCCCCTGTCACAGAAGCTGGCAGAGAAATATACATTGTTTGAAATCACCGATGCAAACACAGTTAAGTGGCGTACTCCAGAAACAAAGGACCGCATCCCATCCAAGTCTACACCAGACGAAAACATGGCCCTTGGACTGCCTCGCATTCAGGAAACAGAGATCAACATTGTGCGACACTTTCTTCAAAACGTTTGTCCAGGCGAAATGTACAGTCGGTTCGACTTTGAACAGTTTTTCGAAACAAAGCTCGGAGCTCAGCATCGGGAATGCATTTGTCGTGACCCAGACAATGCCCACATCAAAATCGCGATTGCTTACTTGACAGTCATGACGGATGAAACAATGAACACCAATGGGATTCTTGAGCACGCGAGGCGCGATCTCCTTTTCCATTTCAAGCAAGTCGACTTGTCAGCTGCTGATAAACAATTCAAAGTACAAGTCGGACCGCTTCTGGTGAGGCTCCTGACGGAAGAAAAGGGAATCATGTCCTTGTTCCTCCCGACCGAGTCCCTGTCCTTGTTCCTCCCGACCGAGTCCCTGTCCTTGTTCCTCCCGACCGAGTCCCTGTCCTTGTTTGATTGGGCGAGAACTGAATATTTTCACCTCAAGGATGTCCGCGCCGAGTGGCTGTACTCGACCGAAGGAACACGGGAGGTTTTGCGGTGGCTCAGTGACACTACGGTGACGAAACGCATTGAGGGAGACCTGGCCAAATCTTTCGTTGAACGTATCACGTCCACTGGAGGCCTGCATGCATCAGTGTTGTTACATGCAGCAACGCATCTGGCGCGGCAAATCTACCACAAAAAGCCGAGTCAAATGGTCCTCATCAGTGCCAGTCTGTTCTTGAGAGGCTATCTTCTACGAGTAAGTCGATTCACCGCACTCATGTTCAAGCTAACGTTGCAGTGTGACCCTGAAATATCCAAGCAGATGGCCAATGATGCATCCTTCTACATTGCGAAAGTGGCTGATGCAGCCAAAGAACTCGAGGATCCAAGAAACTTTACTCTGGAAACCACAGATGCGATTGAGGCCTGGGCAACAGTTGCTCTCAACAAGGCCGAAAACACTGCAGTCCAAGACTCTCTCTGGGAATTCCAGGCTTTCACCTTCATAGGAAGTATTTGTCAGAATTTGCCAATTGGGCAAGCAGTTACCAGGGCCCAGAAGGCTGCCGAAATCGACCCTGATAACCTCGATGCCCGGTATATCGTTGCTGCAGACAGACGCCTTGCGCGCCAGGAGCAAGTTGATGCACTTTCCAAGATGAAACAGGACCTTGAGTTGAACTTGGAGAAAAAGTCGAATGTGCTTCTAGCTAGAGTCACAATGGCATTGGGTAATCGGCTTTGGGACATGGGCGAAGACCATGACCTGGCTACGCAAACCCACTTGGAATGCCTCTCATACGGATACTGTGGATTCTCGTCGAGGGAAAAGTGCTCGTCGATACTCGACAGGTATACAAAGATATCCGACTTTTCTCGCGTCCTGAACTTTATCGATGGAGTTAACAAATGCTGGGAGACTTGGAGACCGCATGTTGATGAAATGGTGATTGACTTGATCGACTCACTCGCCGAATTGCAAGATGTTGCTAAGGCAGCGGACAATGATCAGAAATGGGATGTCTTGGAAGCCTGGTATAGCCAAATGATCGAGTTTTGCTTCAGTGACGGATTCGACGAGCTAGTCTTTGCTCTTCGCAGATACCTAGCAGGTACTCGAGGGGAATCATCTGACGAAGCGAGACGTGACAGTAGAATTACCCTCTACGAAACCGCACTAGATGGCATCAAAGACAGCACACAGACCAAGGAGAACATTGGGACATACATCATCTACATGGCAGTTGACAATCTTGCGGCCGCATATGCAGAGAAAGGATTTGCTTCCGATTCGAGCTCGGAAACGGTGGAACTGTACGTTGCCAAACTTGTCGGACTACTCACCTTTGCCGAAAATGACGAAGAGTCTCTACGGGCCGTAACTCCGGTTTGCTGCCTTGTCAGACATCATCGCAGCAATGGAAATTACGCAGACCTCACCAGGGCCTGGACACGCAAGATTATGTTGGAAATCATCGAGCTTTTGTCTGACGACGACGAGAGCAATGACTACGAAGCGTATATATACCTCCACCAGCTTCTGATTGCTCTGGGAGACATTGAGAACAGCCGCGTTGCAGTTGCGATGCTGAAGTGGGGGAATCACATTGGATTTCTTGAACATGAAGAAAAGAAACGACAACGAGTGAAGACCGAGTACATCACCAAGGGTTTTCAAAAGGAACAAGATGTAAAACGATCCGATGTTTCAGATACTCAAGGTGGACTACAGTCATCTGAGGATGGTAGTCGGGTGGAAGGTGTTGAGTCGGATGTGGCAGTGGCTGCTGTCGATATCGAGACGGAAGAGATAGCAGATCCGCCCATTGTGTCTACAACGGATGAGGAACACAAGGCCAATTCGGTGGCCACTGAGGACTGTTCGCCAGGGCCACATAACACCGACTCAAATCCCCCATCTCAATCACAAGCGCCGATCGAAGAAACACCCTTACTCTCCTGGACATCGTGGTGCGATGCCTGTAACGACCCTAGATCTACTGAGGACATGGCCATCTACGTTTGTCTTGACTGTGTCCAGAACATCTTTGTCGAAACCAAGTGCTACACCAAGTTGAAGAAGGGAGAAGAGCTGGAAGAAAGTTTGGACTGCAAGGATCATGGGTTCTTCTACGTGCCCGCCTGGAAGAGAGACGTCGAGTTTCCCAAAGCGAGTGTGCCTGTGTATAGCACTGCAGATGGCAACGACGGCGAAGTTGAGCTTCAAGGATGGATGCCACTAGAAACTTGGAGGAACAAGTTGAGAAAGTTGTACATAGAAGACTAGTTCTGGATGTAGTTCAAAACGTGGAGCACCTTCAGCGTACCTGTGATTGCTCTGCAGAGCTTACACTGTGGGGAAAACGGGCTCGCAAGGACGGCAGCTAGAAGTAGCACGCCCTAATGTAACAAGTGACCGATGTGGAGGAGCAGTTCGCCAGTGGTCTTCGCACCGGGATACCTACAATATATGAACTGTTATCAATTTCTGACTCAACTCTATCGCCATCACACTACTGTATTTAATTGCTGCAATATCATCCATTGTTATCACCCACAATTAAACATATTCTACCTAGGTAGCGATAGTCACGTAGGCCATATCCACGCTATTGCCCCCCGTGACCCGACTATCTTATTCCCGTAACCTCCAGCGATACTGACGACGATGTGTGCTGCATTGACAAATTGTCTGTCGTTGACAGCGTAAGCGTGAAGATGTTGGTCATGCAGCCCCAGCAGATGCGCCAGAGTTCGACGTCGCCCTCGTCGAGGTTAAGTTGTCTTCTGGTCCACAGGCGGCATCAGATCAACCGCAAGAGGCAATGCCAGCGGAGGGATCAAGAGAGTTCGAGAGCCTACTGATGAAAGTTTCTCGCTCAAGAAACGTTCATCTTGACCCCACATTGTAAAAATCTTGATCCGGGTGAGCCCTCGTACCAAGCTCGTGACGCCAGGTCGAAGCGGGTCAAACCCTGGGAACCTAGTCTGGCACACAGTCTCAGCGCGTTTAAGTTAGGTGTACTTATTTTCCCCAAACCGTACGACGCGACTGTTAAGTCATAAACTTACCAAACTAATTTGCGCAGGCTGGTTGAGTATACCCCCCCGAACCCAACCCATTCATATGATGCAATGATTGTAGATGATGGCGCGCCTTTTGGCCTCGTTTTGGAATTGAACACCTGTGCCGAGAAGACGGCTTGGAAAACGAAGGGCATGACCACTGAAACATGGGAAGAGAAGAGGTAATGCAAGACGTACCAGGTGCACGCGAGAGGTACCAGACACATCCGAGAGGTCCGGGACGACGCAAACCTTAGGACACCCACACAGGTATTGCTGTATCTCGCAAAGCTTCTTCGCCCGACGCGCAGTATAAAAGGACTCAATTCTGCCGTATTGGCTCTGTGTTTTTAGCACAGTACAACTCATGGATGAAAAGCCACGAATCATTCATCTTTGAGCACCGGATGAACACTGTCACAAAGATTCATATAGGTGCTCCGGCCCTGGGGGAATACATGGAAGATGGGCTCAGGGGGTCGAGGGGTCATTGACAGGACAGTGATGATGATCCAACACTCCAATCGGAGAAGTTTCTCTGCATCTCAGGAGAAAGTTGCAAAAACTGAGTTCGCATGTCTTGGTGGTCCGTATGGTCGCTGTTATATATCTGTGGAATCAGTAGTCCGATTAACGTTAGTATATTCAGCTATACAGACGAGACTTAAAAGCCGAACGATACGTGTTTATAGGAGGGGATATATGAGAGTCTCTTACAACTGTTTATCAGCTTTTAAAAGTACTAGATAGTTTCTTGCAGACTTGAAATATATGTGTTGAATTAAGTCCTCGAGGGATCTACAGATAATATCGAAAGCTCTTATTCTCCCAGTCGGTTTCGTCAATCTCCTCGGCATTCTCGTCCTGGACTACACCAGGCGAGTTATCGCGCGCCTCAGGATCAATGCACACGCCCTGATCTTTGTCCCGTCGCTTATTCTCCCAGTTCAAGTAAACCCTGAATAACGCGAGGAGAACAATTACAAGGCAGAAAATTGCGAGTAGAGCAGTGAAGGCAGTCTATACTGTTAGCAATTTTACCATCATCGCGGGAGATTTGGAATACCTGGTAAGTAGGAGCTTCTTTGGCAATGAACAACTGGGGCCCTCCAATGTTACCAGCGCAGTAACCAATGAAAAAGATTGCATTGACTGTCGCCTTCTTGGTAAAACCGGCAGTGTTGGAAGCAATCAGACTCAACATCAGGGGAAATATGTTTGAGGAGGCGACAAGAAGCAGCACGCCTACGTAACGGCCTGCTTTCATGGTAACTGGAAGTTGTCGGATAAGTAAAACGCCGAGGAGAGCGACAAGATAGCCTCCGATAATCACAATGCAGCGAGATCTCCGAAACTTGTCGGCAAGAAGGGTAGAAACAAAAATGACAACGAATTGGAAGGCTGCTATTGGTAGGCCGAGGAGCAGAGTGGTTCTAGTGTTGTAGCCAAGTCCTGCGACGATAAGGGACGTAAACTAAAAAGTTAGCTGAGGACAAGTGAGTCCATGGACACGTACGTTTGAGATGACACCATTGGTCAAGCTTGAGATGGTTGTGATGACGAAAAGAAACCACGTCTTTGGGTCCTTGATAGCTTCTATGAATTGAGCATGAGACCATTTGTTTGTCTTGAAAGTCCTCTGCTGTTTCTGCGGTCGTTGGCTGGCGATAATTCGCTGTGCTGGGTTCAAAAACCGGGCGGTCTTGGGTGTATCTGGCAGGGTAAACAACAAAACAATACCCCACAAAGCAGTAATGATGCCCAGCATAATGAACAACCACTGTTTATGTTAGCCCATGCAATAGATCAGTCATAAACACGTACCCTCCAAGGTTCCAGAGGTCCAGTGGTGATGTATGAGCAGCCAAATGAGATTAGAGCACCGCAGAATGCTCCAACAGAGTTGCCAAGAAACCAAACTCCATGTCGTGCAGCGTGTTCTGATGGTTTATACCATAGGCCGGTGATGAGTGAAAATCCAGGGCTAATTGTGCTTTCAAAAATACCAAGCAGTACTCTGACGATGCAAAGGCCAATAAAATTGTTGGTCGCGCCGTGGCAAGCAAGAACGATGGCCCAAAGAATTCTACTCCTGTTAATTCATTGCTTTAGAAATGTCCGGGCTTCTTACATTGAGATTGACATTGTCTTTCCCAGGGGTAGTTTGACCAAGATGATCGAGACAGGGTAACTCGCAACGAGGTAGCCAAAGTAGAATGCACTATTCAGCCAGGAAAATTCTTGTCCAACAAGTTTCTGAGCCGTTAGCGTCTCCTCTTGATAAATGGAGTGGACATACCGTATCTTGGATGACGCCAAGAATGGCCGTGTTTCCCAGGCTGGTTTTATCAAGAAATTGAAGGATGTACGTGACAAATAGCAGAGGCAGGACACTGCTTAGTTAGTCTCGGTTGACTGGCAGGGTCAGAACATACAATAAGTCAATTTTCTTGAGCACAGCCGCTTCCTCCACCAAAGTGTCACCCTCGGCAATGTCAACACTGTTGGTGGGTTCAATTGAGGCCGGCGCCTTCTCCCCATCTTCGAAATCCTTAGTTGGTGACATTTCGAGCCCCATATTGCGACGCAGGCTTACACTGCGCGGTTGGTAGGTGGAATGAGTAGATATTAAATGATGTGGTCAAGACTCAGCAAAGCATTATAGGTCTATACGTTTAAACAGTGGCAGCGAGAGTTCTTATGTAGAGGTCGAAATATGTAAAGATGTAGGCGTTGATAAAGCTGAACTCTACCATATGCTTGCTACATGACATCGCTGTGATATGGGACCACTCCTGAACTCTTCAGTGACCTTATCTCGCATTGTTGGCTTATGTCCCGGCTAACCATATTAGTCGGTATCTTATCTCTCCGAACAAACAAAACCCCGCTCACCCGTCCTCGATTGCGCGTCAAATCTCCCTTTATCAACCTGGACTGCTATTGATCAGAATTGACGACGAAACCCCAGTTTTATTGCAATTTCCATCCCTGTCAATTGATAATGGGATGTCGCCGGTTCTGAAAACGCTTGATCGTCTCAGGTCAATCACGTCGTCAATTCTTGAAGCGTCTTATCCACGCGCCTCAGACGGGCAATCATGGAGTCAGGGACAGCATTTACAGGGAGAAAGAGGAATAACCCTGGTCGTTCCAAGTTTGGTAAGTATTCTCTTGGTCCGAAGTGGGCGGACCGACCCTCACCTTGTCACATTGGATCCTGGCATCAGTCTGACAGTTTTCAGGTTGTTTTACATGCCGATCAAAACATGTCAAATGTGATGAACAATTGCCCGTCTGTCGCAGATGTGAGCGCTTGGGATTGACATGTCAGCCATATTGGTCGAAAGAAACACCATCCCCCAAGCCCCCGAGAACGCTCAAGCAATTGAGGGCAAAAGGCTCGCCCTGTCCGGATTCCAGAAGCCCCAGTGACGTCTACTTGGCTCACTCTCCCGCATCCTTAGACAGCGTTGCAGAAACATGGCTCGACCAAGTCCAGCTTGCACAGATGGCAGTCCTGCCCGACACACCCGAGATGTTGAATTGTGACATCTTGGCCAATGTTTCTGGCTCAATCAGTCAAGCTTCTGAATCCCAGCCAGACTCAGTCACCCCGGGTGGAACAATCGATTCCTTGGAATGGATTCCCCAGAACTCTTTCCCCTTGTCCACATCGCACATCCCTTTGCCGAATTCATTAGTACTTGGCGAAGAGGAACTTGATGCGCTCAGACATTACGAAACTTCATTTGCGCTTTCACAGACAGCAAAGGATCCCAAGTGGTCTTTCCCAAAGCTGCTCTTGCGTCAATCCTCGAACAGTACCATGGCAATGCACTTTGCGTTGGCCATCTCCTTGCATGATCTTGATACGCAATACGACACGCAGACAAACCGCAGACTGTTGGCCCACCACCACTTTAACAGCGGCTCCTCAATGTTCATGCATGCCGTGTCTGATAGCAAAGATCATGTAGAGATTCTATCTTGCCTTTACTACATCTACATCTACATGTCCCGGCAGAGGTTGGTCGACGAGTTCAAACTCCAAAAGCTGAGCCAGAAAACCCTTGATTATATCGACAAACTCGAATTAGAGTCTCTGGCTAGATCTGGCCTGACAGAACGACTCAGTAGAGTCGCTCCGAATGCGGCGATACGCAGCTTCCTCTGTCGATTGATCCTTTGGTTGTACAAGGAGGATGTCTATTGCTCATTCTCTGGGTGTGCCGGGGACGTTGCTAGGTACTTTCAAGGGAAGCCGAATTTATTAAAGGCGGTATGGGAGGTATCCCGGCCAATGCTGCAACTCAATTGGGGTGCGGCTTATCCAGAGAGCCAGTGCATCAATGACATGGAAATGTCTCATGTGGTTGACATGACCATCGATCTACTCTCACTCCGGTTCGATGTAACAGAGATGGGTCACTCAAGCTTCAATCTTTCAGCCTTGCAGATGATTGAGGATACATTTTCCTTAATAGAAACAGTGAGTTTTTATTCTACATGGCGATTTAGCTGACGCTTGCAGAAATATTCTATCGTCTTCGGCATCGCGACCTCCCCTACAGCGCCATCAACGGGATTGGTAGCATTTGCAGCCGCTGCTGTTGCCATCTACCATGCCATACGGCTTTGCTGCTACCGATACACAGAAAATTCACCCGAGAAAATACAAACCATTCCTCCTGAGCAGTGTTTATCACAACTCCTCGCAGCTGCTCAACGAGCGACCTCGTCGGCTCATTCGACCTCTATGTTTGATGGATTGCAATGGGCATTGTTCATCGGAGGAATAGAAACAAAGGACACAATCCACCGAGACTGGATTATGAGTAAACTCAACCTCTCACGCTTCAAGTCAGCCCTCCAAACAATCATCGAGGTCGAGGCACAATTTGGAAGGGTCGGGATGCAGACAATCAGTACCATTCTACGCGGCTCATATACCAGCCCAATATCTACGACTAGCTAGCGCCAGATATTAATCACCAGATATTGGTCGTCAAAATATGACTCATTTCAACCATCGTGAACTGTCGGCTCGTTCACGACCTTATCGTAACGGCGCACCTCTCGCAATCGCACTGCTCTGATTGGTCAAAGTTGACGACGAGAACATCGCCAAGAGATATCATCAAGATCACGTATACAGGGGCAAGCCAGTGGATTAACAAATGCATTATAAAAATGATCTTGCGTTGATCATTATCGTTCAGAATCGTCTTGGATTGCATCCTGCAGCAATGACAGTCGTGACGTTATCCCCCTCGCCTGCGGTCGGTCTGAACGAGGCGACACGCGAATCAATCTTTGAAGCGATTGACAATGCGGATCAAGAACTCCGAGCACTCAACACGGCAGTAAGTAATTAATTTCTGGACACATCTGAGACTAATAATTCTAGATCCATGACAACCCCGAATTGTGCTACAAGGAATTCAAAGCTCATGACAACATTACATCATTCCTTCATGGCCAAGGCCTAGATGTCACTCCCCATGCGTATGGTCTCCAGACATCATTTCTGGCAGAATATGGAAATTCCGGACGACTTGTGGTTTTGTGTGCAGAGTACGATGCTCTAGAGGGAATGGGTCATGCATGTGGGCATAATTTGATTGCCACATCTTCCATTGCTGCGTTTCTCGGAGTAGTTGCTGCATTAAAACTCTCCAAAGCTCCAGGGCGAGTCCGGCTATTGGGCTGTCCAGCAGAGGAGGGGGGAGGTGGAAAGATCAAACTGATTGAAGCCGGAGCATTCAAGAATGTCGACGCGGCGCTGATGCTTCATCCGACTCCTCCGATTGGCAACTTCTCGGATCTTGACGGTATCTCTTACGGGACATGTCTTGCCGGATCTCGATTTAAGGTCACCTTTACAGGCAAAGCAGCTCACGCAGGTGCCATGCCATGGCTAGGTAATAATGCTTTGGATGCAGCGACGTTGTCATACAATGCTGTTAGCA
The DNA here is from genome assembly GCF_021365365.1 of Ilyonectria robusta. Classification (NCBI taxonomy): domain Eukaryota; kingdom Fungi; phylum Ascomycota; class Sordariomycetes; order Hypocreales; family Nectriaceae; genus Ilyonectria; species Ilyonectria robusta. The sequence continues at coordinate 144,409 of NW_025764437.1, read as the reverse complement.
TGCTCAGACAGCAAGTGATGCCCACTGACCGCATCAACATTGTCATTCGAGAAGGCGGCCTCAGTAGCAACATTATCACCGACAAGACCACCATTGATGCATGCACTCGCTCCGCGACGCTAAAAGAGATGTTGAACTTGAGTGCCCGAGTGTATAAATGTTTTCAAGGTGCTGCCATTGCAACCGCTTGTCAAGTGGAAATTATCAATGAGTACGCGTTTCCACATTGTTCAACTATCTGCTAACATTCGACTAGAATGGAACCATATGCCGACCTCAGACCCAATGAAGCACTATGCTCAAATTTTGCAGAGGCAATGGCAACGAACTTTAAGAAGGAATATTATTGCGACTTGAGGAGCAGAGACCGCGGGGGCTATGGCACGGATATGGGGAATGTGAGTTACGAATGTCCGTCGTTCCATGGTAGCTTTTGCATTCCTGTCCTTCCTGGAGACAACATTCATGGTCCTGGTTTTGCGACAGCGGCTGGGACTACAGACGCTCATCGAACAGCGACCCAAGCTGCCAAGGCCATGAGTGTTACGGGTTGGCGTGTGCTGATTGACGACGATTTTGCACAACAAGTGCTAAAGGATTTCGAGTTAGACAAAAAGTTACGTTAAATCTACGTGGATTCGTATGTACAATAGTAGGTAATTCGGTCCAATCTTGACAGGATTAGGATGCTTTCAGTATCTCGTCTCATAGTTACAACTATGTTACAGTTTCAATCGGCTCACATCTCGCACCTAGAGTGTCGAGGTTCTCACTGAGTCGCCTAATTTGACGTTTCGGCCAGCTTTTTTTTTCACCAAGATAGATGCAGTAGAGTTACACACTCAAGCTAACAGAAACTAGACAGCCCATGAATCGGGCACCAAATCCCAACTCATCTTGAAGCACTGAAATTGCAGTGCAAACACGAATGACGAATAGATCCGGTACCAGACCATCTTCGTCATACACGGTTACCTAGCCTCGAGTAGTAAGTTGTTAAACACTAAAATTGCACTGTAATAGGCAGGGGCTTATCTGCCTGGTTCAGCTTACATGCTTTTTTACTACCTACGCAGCAGTGGTTGATTGCGTAAGACGCCCTAACTCTCTCTTTAGAGCACTAAAGTTGCAGTGCAACTCACCGATCGTTCTACCTTAGCACCCTAACTCTCTCCCTTTGAAGCACTAAAATTGCAGTGCACTACACCTCTAGGTACGTAGTACGTAGCAGGACACCCTAACCCTCTCCCTTTGAAGTACTAAAACTGCAGTGGAGCTCCATAACACCGCCCCACCTCTCATACATTTGTGCTCTAATAAGTACTCTGTAGATGATGCACTAAGTCACTCTCTCCCTTCACAGCACTAAAATTGCAGTGCAAGATACACCGCTCTTCAACACCCGAGTACGTCACTCTCTCCCTTTAAAGCACTAAAATTGCAGTGCAATTGCATCCTCCGGCATCCGTCATCCTGCAGAATAGGTACCTGTAGGACGCCCTAACCTCTCCCTTCAAACTATTAAAATTGCAGTGCAACACCTCCACACGGTCTCCCACACCCCCCTCTCACACACCTGTGCTACAAGTACTTAGATGATGAGCAAGTTATTCTCTCCCTTCACAACACTAAAATTGCAATGCAGATCGATGGGATCGCCCCTCAAGGTGAGCAAGTTGCCGGCACAAGGTCAAAAAAACACAGTTTTATCCACAATTCAAGCATTTGTCACCCAATGCTACCACAATGACCAAATACTCGTCATAGTAACGTAATCAAGAGGTCGGTCGTACTGGCGAGCGGAATAATTCCATAACGCATTCATGTATTTCCAGAGGTATCTTATTTTATTGCCCCTTGGGTGGGATAAATGCCTTGACTGTCACCTCAAGATGTAAACCCGGGAATACCAGTGCCGCAACCTCCACACCCGTCCACACAGGCTTGGTGTTTTTCAAGAGGTTCCGGGCTATGGGGATCACAGTCTCAGCAATCCCCTTTCCATCCTTTGCCACTTCAAAGGTTTGCACCTAATATAGCACGGTCAGTATGTATCAACCAGCAATAATGTGTCAGTACTTACCTCGTAGACATATTCCCATGCATCATCTCCCAGCCCTGCGGCCTTGAGGGTGCGTGTAACATGATCAAAGGCCTCAGCCACCTGATCCTCCAATTTTTCGGGAATCTTGCCGTCGTCTTTAATTCCTAGTTGCCCTCCGACTGTGACAGTTTGAATATTTGGGGGGATAATCACCGCATGAGAAATGCCGAAGCTCTCAGCAGCTTCCTCTCCTCCTACCCAGTTGACGAATTTGAATCCGTGTTCGGTAAGCTTTGATTCAGCCATGGTTTAATAATTTTTGGTCGGCACACTCGCTAGGTAGTGGACTGGAGCAGGTATTTAGAATTGCTGCTATGTTGTGGTATTGGTGATTGATGTTAATAGCCCCGTGGCAGGCATGCGTTGATTATATTGTCATTGTTTCTATTAATCCGAAAGATGGCCCGAGGTACAGTGTTGTTCCTCGCGCCGGGCCACTGCGGAAAATTGTCCGAACCAAGGAAACTATTTGCCACGGTCGTGGACTTGGATCCAAAACATTCTTCACTTTGAGTTTATTATTCCTTTGGTCGGACAGCAGTATACTCGGTGGGTTTGTGTACAGCGTTCTATTAAATCCAGGCTCATTCTAGCGCTTTAACACACCAGATATAAGGACACTATCTCGCTCACCACTGATACATAATCCCGACAAGAGTATCACAGCTACCCTAAACCAGTCATGATTTGTCCAGGTTCGCAAAACACATGCGCTAGGCTATTTACAAATGGAGCGGGGATGCCGAGTTCCCGAGAAAGGCTAGCCATGGTTGTTATCAACCATTTTAGATCAGGGATCAATATCTCATTGGCCACCTTTTCCGGGTGTGTGGAACGCATGCAGCATGACAGGAAAAAATATGGAGATTTGTGCGACTTGGGTGACTTGGGTTTGGGGGCGCCGCTTTGGTACTCCTCCTCTTCACTTGGCTTCAATGCGTGGGTAATCAACGTGCAACACCACGTCTTTCGCACTTACCTGAATTGATTCAAGGTATTCACTATGATCCCGATGTCAGTTTTAATGCCCTATTTAGTTGTAAAGGGAATAGTGTACTGTTCTTGTTTACGTTCCGGGACGAGATGCTTGGACTGTCGTTTATATTTAGCAAGCATCTGGTGTTGAGGCGTTGGCCTTTTGGACGCGGGACATTTACGGATCGTGGTTTATGGAATAAGTCATTGATTCAGTACATCCTAGATTACTGATTAGACAAGTCGTGGTTCCCTTCAACTGGACTACTTTGTGGCATCGACTCCTTCATCTGGTGAGAGCTCAAAACCCAGCCGACATCGCACCTTGATGAGCAAAAACATGTCCGCCTCTGGTGGCAAAACTAGCATCATTTCATAGACACGCTACTAGTCCCAGTGACATTTGTCTAATGATCCTTGTGGTTAGAGGCGAGCTTGTGTCAAGTACCCCGCACATAGCACACTGCTCGGAAATGCCGGAAAGTTCGCCGACAAGCGATCGTGTTCCATCAATGTCAAGAGGCTTGCTCACATTGATTCCTTCAAAGTGTAGTAAGTACATGCATGAGCAACGAAGTATTAGCAATAAACCGTAGAGAACCAACATATGACCTTATATCGCAATGATCCGAAGGCTCTGTACCGTTCAAAGCTCCGCCTGTAGATAGAGACGCATGTGGTATCGTTTATCACAATAATCCGCCAGCCGGGGATTAGACCGATTCAGTTAGCATTTCCCCGGAATTGTGCATCTTTAGCGTGGCAGCTGATAGCTATGGGTCGCGACAAGTCCGTGGTTTCTTGATAAAAGGCGTCCACTGCCTGTCAGGTTTAACCTGTCGCTGAACCTCCAAAGTCCACGCTTTTTCACCAGCATTTGATTTAGCCATCTGAATATTGATTACACCGTCAAAATGACAGAAAGAGAAAGTGTCAGCGACATGCCCGTGGAGAAGGGGATGGGCAGTGTGGACAAGGAGGCAGAAGCGCTGGAGCACTTGGGTGTCGCGCCCTCGAGCATGAAGCGCAACTTCAATCTGTGGTCGTTGCTCTTCATGTCGTTTTGTACCAGCGTCACCTGGGAAGCCCTTTCGTCGACAATGGCTCAGGCTCTCACGTCTGGCGGAAGCTCTAGCCTGGTTTGGGGCTATGTTGCCTCTGCTACGGGTGCTATGCTTATTGTGGTCTGCATGGCCGAGTACGCAAGCATGATTCCTACAGCCGGTGGCCAGTATCATTACGTGGCTGAATTGGCCCCCATGAAAGTGCGGAGAGTCTTCTCTTGGTATGCTGGCTGGCTCACAATGATGGGCTGGATTCTGTGTGCGACTGCGGGCATATTCGCAACGGCCATGTCGATTCAGGCCTGGGTGATTTTGTTTTCAGACACCTATGTATACCAGAGATGGCACACGAGCCTGGTATGAAGCCCGCTCTGTGTTGAGATGCTAAACTAATGGAACATAGATTGCCATCGCATTTACGACGTACTATACCCTGTTCTCGATCTTCCAGCTCAAGTACTTGCACTACTTGCTGTTTTTCGCCATGTTCGCACACGTTGTCGGATATTTTGCCACCTCCATCTACCTCCTTGTGCACGTCAAAGAGAAGAACACGGCGTCATATGTTTTTACAGACTTTACCAATCTCAGTGGCTGGGACAGCTCTGCAGTGAGTACTTGCTATACGATCTAGGTCGCTGCTGACATTTCAAGGTCTCTTGGTCCATTGGCCTGCTTTCTTCTTCGATTGGGTTTGTGAATTGGGATAGCTCACTTCACATGGCTGAGGAGATGAAGAATGCTTCCCGTGACCTTCCACGGACGAGTAAGTGGATAAGATGTTGGTGAGACGCAGCTAACCTGTCATAGTTCTGGCCACCGTCGGTGTTAGCGGAATCGTAACCTTTCCATGGGTGATTGCAGTGGCCTTTTGCATCACCGATATCCAGGGCGTTCTTGGCGGCCCCGTTGGGCTCATCAGCCCCATGGCTCAACTGTACTACAACGTGTCTGGCGGGAGCCGAGCCGTGACGATCGGAATGACATGCTTCCTCCCAGTTCTTGGCTTCTGTGGTACAGGATCCAGCATCATGTCTTCCACGTCGCGCGTCGTGTGGGCATTTGCCAGAGATGGAGGTCTTCCTCCGCGCTTTGCTCATATTGGCGAACGCACCAAAGCCCCTACTGCAGCTCTCGTTCTGACCTGGGCCATCATTTCCGCCATCTGCCTGATTTACATCGGCAACGCTACCGCATACTACGGTGTCTCATCGGCTTGTACAGTTGCGCTCATCCTCTCCTACGCATTCCCGCTGCTGATCAATGCTGTTTGGGGCTTCCAATACTGCAATATTCCCCGCGGATCCTATTCCCTAGGCCGTCTCCATCGCCCAATCGCAGCTGTTGCACTGGTTTGGTGCACCTACATTTCCATCTTCATGTGTTTTCCCACTTACTACCCAGTGACCAAGGACAACATGAACTACGCTTCGGTAGTGCTGCTGGCAGGCATGGGGATGGCCACAGTGAGCTGGTTCGTGTACGGAAAGTCGCGTTACGTCGGAGTCACGCAGAATCTCGAGGGACATTGACGTGAATTATAGTATTGTCAATGGACGGGACAATAGAGCTTTACATACTGGTAGAACTAGATAGAATATATATCATCACTTTCATGACATTGGACCTCTGAATGTGTGATCAAATAACGTACCCTAACCGCCTCGCTCCGTACCACTAACCCGCCCACATTTGCCCCGAGGACTTGTGCCCTCCAGGCTTGAGGAGGATTAATCGACTGCCCATGATTCGCCACAAGAGGTCACGTTGATAGCCCGTCGAGCGGGGAAGGGAACATTCCAGGCTAGCTTGTACCAAGTGGAAACCTCATATTCCGACCCCTCCACACTGATTAACTCCGGCCTGATAACAAATGTTCCCCGCCAACTGCTGGGAATTAACCCGTGCATGGGTCTTATATACTGGCCCTTTCTTCCGGCTGGCGTCTCCTTTCTTCATCAGTCAAGTGTACAATATTCCACCCATCTCCCTTATTGGAGACTCACTCATCAATCCTCAATATGGCTGTGTCAGCTACGCTCCTCACTCTTCTCCACACGTACTGGCAGTACGCGATTCCTTGTCTGTGTGTCGTCTATCTCCTCTCAAACCGGTATCAAAAGGGACTCAACCGAATTCCAGGGCCATGGCTCAACTCATTTTCTACGCTGCCGCGCATGTGGTCAGTTTACAAGGGAGAACATCACCTCCAAGACCTTGAACTGCACGCTCGGTATGGCAAGGTTGTGCGAGTGGCTCCAAACTTGGTGTCTGTCGCCGACACAAACGAAATCAATCAACTCTACGGAATCACGACAAAATTCATCAAGTCTCCATTTTACAATCTCTCGGCCGTGTATGACGAAGATGGCCTGGTACCGGATCCATTCGTCATTCGCAACGACAAGACGCTGCATTCCCGCATGAAGAGAAATGCTGCCAATGCCTACAGCTTGAATGGCCTAATTCAGGTCGAGCCGTGGGTTGAGCCCGTCCTCTCGCGCTTCGTTGGAATCTTGGACGATCACGCTCAAGCTAATGCCATTTGTGATTTGGGAGAACTCTTAAAACGGTTCGCCATGGATGCTGTATGCAGCCTGACGTTTGGAAGCGATTTTGGGTATCTGGAAAAGGGAGACGACCTCAATTTCTTCAAGAGCATCGACTTGTTCACCGCATACATGTCAATTGTGAGTTCCCATCGCTGCCAATGTCCCATTCTAACAGTGTCAGTTCGGACATGTCGCTTGGCTTCACCCGTACCTTTTGGGAAATGCCAGGGTGGCTCAATTTGCAACAAGCGGCGATACTTCCTCAGTGGCAATGGTTCAAATCACAGCCAAAGAATTGCAGAAATTTCGAGACTCTCCCCCGGTTGAAGGCGACGCCATGACATTCCTGAACCGTCTTGCCATGAACCAGAGCGCGAATCCTAAATCCATCAACGACCGCGAGATTATTACCCACGCATTTGGAAACGTATCTGCTGGCTCCGACACGACAGCAATTGCCATGAGGGCAGTCATGTATCACACACTTACGAACAAGGCCGCGTATGCCCGACTTTGTTCTGAGATCCGCGACAATCTCTCTGAGCCCGTCCGTTTTCAGCCAGCGTTTAGTCTACCATATCTCAAGGCCGTGGTTCAAGAAGCGATGCGCATGCACCCATCAGTTGGACAGCTCCTTGGACGCACCGTACCTACCGGAGGAGCAGTCATTGGCGGTTTCCGAGTTGGCGCTGGTGCTGAGGTCGGCATGTCTCCTTGGGTTCTACATCGTGACCCCGAGGTATTCCCAGATCCCGACGCTTTCAAACCAGAGAGATGGATTCTCGGTGAAGGGTGCCACGATGAAGACCATCTACGACGAATGAATAGGTCATTCTTTGCATTTGGTCATGGCGCTCACTCATGCAGCGGCAAGCACATTAGCATCATGGAAGTTACCAAAGTCATTCCTACCCTGTTGTTGAGATATGACCTGGAACTTGTTGGAGACAAGACTGGCAAATTTACCAACTGGTGGTTCACACCACAGCACGAACTAAAAGTCAAAATGGTTCGCCGGTAGTTGGTGGACATGTCACTTTAGTTGAAGGCCATCTCAATCCATTAAGAACTGAATAAAACATCATCACTAAACAATTCACCACCTTTCTGCAACTGCTCTCGCACAAGGGATTTGAAATTGAGCCCTTACAGACCTGACAACATGTGGGTAAGCGTATTTCAAGACTACATGCAATCAACAAAAAATTAATCCAGCTCACAAACCAACGGTTGGTTCAGTTGGGAATTGCATCACTGGATAATTAGGTGATGGGTTCCTTCTTGGACTTGCGGGGTACAGGAGATATGAACAGACGACGCTTACCATCAGACCCAAAACCGTATCAGCAAAGGATCTAAAGTGACATGATGGGAAAATCACATCTAGGAACTGTTGATCGGAACGTCGGAATTGAAGGATTCAGCATAGCCGAGGAGCGCTAGATACGAAACTGGCCAATAGCATAAATATCCGCATTGTCGTGTCCACGATACGCTCTTAGCAGCAATCGAGATGCTAGTGAATGTAATCATCTGACGCGGCGCTCCCCGCTAACTGATTCGAAACCCGCGGATTCCGAGATGGTGTCAGTCGAGAATTGTGCATTTATTCAACCATGTCCTTCTGAATGGTCCTGGCCAGTCAACAACCACCTCAATTCAAGCTACAATGGCCTCTAACTTGCACATTCTGATCGTCGGTGCCGGCTTTGCTGGTCTGACTGCCGCCATTGAATGTCGTCACCGTGGCATGCGAGTAACTCTTTTGGAGAGTTATCCCACAAGCCGCAACTATGGCGACATCTTGGATTTCTCACCCAATGGAGGAAGGCATATGGCACGATGGGATGGAGGCAGCGTCGCTAAAGAGCTCATGGAAGTTTGTCTCAACGATACCGACCAATTCGAATACTTCAAGTACGATGGCACAAAGGTGCTAGAGGAACCGTTCCTGCTGAAGAAGGAGCACTACTATGAATTGCTCGGAGGACATCGTGGCGAGATGCATGAAATTGTCTGCAACTATGCCACCCGAATTGGCGTCGATATGCACTTTGGAGAAAAGGTAGTCGAGTACATTGACGACGAAGAGCTGGCTGTCCTCACAGAAGCTGGTAAAAAGTACGTGGCCGACGTCGTTGTTGCTTCCGATGGACCCAAGTCGCTGGGCCGGACTCAAATCCTCGGCCTACCTGAGACCAAGGTCAACAGCGGGTATGCCATCTATCGAGCTCATTGTGAAATCACGGATGAACATCGCAACCATCCGTTGATTGGGCCGTTGTGCCGCGAGAGTCCTAACTTTGCGGGCATGTGGGTGGGCAAAGACCTACACATGATTATCTACACATGGAAGAAAGGCAAAGATTTGGCCTGGGTTTTTACGCACAAGGTTTGTTGCTCTTCTATTTCTGGAACTCAGCTAACTTGAATAGGATGGAGATGATATTTCAGAGTCTTGGTCTTTTCCAGGAAATATGGATGATGCCGTGGCGTATCTAGAAGAAGCCAAGTTCGCCGACGTTTGCAAGGAAACTGTCAAGCTCACACCCAAGGACAAGATTATCGACTACAAGCTTGTCTGGCGTGAGCCAATCACGACTTGGCTGGGCAAGAACAAGCGCAGCTGTGCCATTGGTGACGCTGCTCACTGCCATCTCCCAACCTCTGCTCAGGGCGGCTGCCAGGCTGTCGAGGATGGCGTTGTGCTTGCTGTCTGCCTCGAAAAGGCAGCAGGGGACGTTCCTCTCGCCCTTCAAGTTTTTGAGAGGATTCGATTTAACCGATCTCACGTTATTCACATGTCTTCTATCACGGCTCGAGATGACATGCACTATATTGACTGGGAGTCTGACTTCATCAACGAGCACCCCGAAGCACTCAACATTCCTCGAATGGCTTGGGTGCTGGACTTTGATGCCAAGGCTGATGCTGAGGAGCACTTTGATCAGCTAGCGGCGGACGTGAAGAGTGGAAAGAAGGGGACTATTCAGGAGCTTTCACTCCCAACAGGGTCGTTTGAGTTGGCTGAGAGGAAATACTTTAAGGAGTCGGTTGCGGAGACTCCGAATACTGCTTCCCAAGTTACTCCGACGGCAGTCCAGTAACTTGGCCATGGTGAAAGAATTATAGTAAATTGACATCAATAACTGGACAGAGGCTTGGAAATGTGATGAATTTATGCTGACGGGAGTACGCGCGACGTCGTCACTACCAGATGTGGAAAGCTGTGTTTGCAATCATGTTGAGTAACCAAGGTAGACGCAAATGGTCACATAAAATTTCAATAGCTCTGGCTTAAAGTTCTTGTCAGAATTACGGCCAGAAATAGCTCACTCCACTACAGCGAGTTACAAGAAACGGTCAAGAAACAGTGTTCTTCCGTTCCTTGCCTCTCATTTGTGCGCATCACGGTGCTCCGATGATGCGGGGTTAGGCTTCAATAGAGGAGTCAGATCGGGCCACAAGACACCGAACACCAATACAAGAGACGCAGTCGAGGCATTTACGACGTGCTCCTTTCTGCAGCCCAAAATGAATTAGTTCCTCGATTAACTTATGTAGCCAGCGCTTGTGACCCATTTGGTGAATCCCCTCATCCAAGCTACGTCATGCCATCAGTCGGGCCACAGAGCTCCGATAGTGGATCTAATACCTCAAGCTGACTTGGCAGTGTTGCTCGATGCGTAAGCCATGTACTATAAAAGGCTTGTTCAGTTCCCATAGTTGTTCTGAACATAGAAATTTCAACAACAACGCCAAGATGTCTATGACAGTAGATGATTGCTTCAAAGTCCGAGACGGCTTCCCTCGGCCGTTCCCCAACACGCCCTCCAATGTGCTTGAGCAGTTCAAGTTGACCGGCAAGGTCGTCGTTGTGACCGGTGCTGCCGATGGTCTGGGTCTCGCTGTGGCAGAGGCAATGGCGGAAGCGAATGCCCAGGTAGCCTTTTGGTACAACTCGTAAGTCAGTTGGCCAACACCTGGAATCTTCTAACACGCAAAGAAACGATGCTGCCATTGCAAAGGCAGAGGAAATCGGGAAGGATCACGGTGTCAAAACCGCTGCCTACAAGGTTGATGGTATGTACAAGACCACTGTTACGCAACTGACGCTAACAATACCACAGTCTCCAACGCCGAGCAAGTACAGAGCACCATAGCCAAGGTTGTCCAAGACTTTGGAAGAATCGATGTCTTTGTGGCCAACGCCGGTAAGATCGAACGAATTCCCCAAGAGTTGGAGCTAATCGTCGTAGGTATGGCAATTTCAAAGCCCATCTTGGAACAAACCCTCGAAGAGTTTGACAAGCAGATGTCTGTGAATGGTTAGTTGTCTTCTCATTATATTCTTTAGTGGCTAACTGTCTAGTCAACGGAGTTGTTTATTGCTCAAAGTATGCTGGAGAGGTTTTCCAACGCCAAGGAGCAGGAAACCTCATCATCACCTCCAGCATGAGCGCGCACATCGTCAACGTGCCAGTTGATCAACCAGTCTACAACAGCACCAAGGCCTTTGTTACCCATTTCGGTAAATCCTTGGCTCGCGAATGGCGGGAGTTTGCCCGAGTGAACATTGTTTCACCTGGATTCTTCGATACCAAGATGGGTGCAGGCCCCTCAGCTCTCAATGAGGCCTACCGGATGTCATCTCTTGGAAGGCAAGGCCATGTGAAGGAGATCAAGGGCCTTTACCTATATCTTGCTAGTGATGCGTCTACTTATATGACTGGAAGCGATGTTCTTATCGATGGCGGTTACGTTCTGCCGTAATAGAAACAAGCATTGCAATATGATAATAACGAATACGTGGCTGAGATGCAGGGTAATAGAATAGTAGACTCGCATTCTTATCAATTATCGTTCTGTAACTCAAACTGGGGATAAATCCAGTCGTTGAACATTGCATCCATCGGCGTATTGTCCAGATACCCCCATGGCGTCTGATCAAGTATCATCCGCAGAGTCAAGTCGGAGGTATCATCGTACAGGCCAAATTCATTCCCCGCAATCGTTGCGCATTCGCCCCCAGGTGCTCCGGCCAAAGCCTCACTATGCCCCGGAACTGGCAATTGCTGTTGATAACCCAATATTTGCCCGGCCTGTGATGCGGTATGGTCGGGCTCTACAATGTTCCGCGCTTGGGTTCTTCTGTGGATGAGGTCTAAAACCTCCAAGCAGCGACTCGCTGACTTGCTCTTCCGAGCTAGAATCACCAAACACTCGCGGGCCTCGGAAACCACCACCTGCCAAGCGGCTGTCTCGTCATCTGACCGTTGCTGGTTCTCTTTGTCAAGATAGCTTGCCTCAAGCACCAGCGCAGCCTGGAATAAAAAGTATGTTGCATACCACGCAATACCCAGATGCAAGATACCGTCGTAAGCACTGCAGAATGCCGCAATATCGTGGATGCTTTGCATTGCAACGTCAAGACATCGCTTTTCGGCGTCCATTTTGCTTGGAAGAAAACTATGATACCGCGTACTTCCCCGCCACAATATTATACGCAGATTCTGTTCCTTCCACAGCACAACCGCACGAGGACCAAGGAACCATGTTGGAACATCTGGTGATGTAAAGTAGCAAGGTAAAGTCTGCCGCCAAGTGGCCAGGTTGCGTTCCGTGGCTTCAGCGACTTGGTATTCTAGTTTTGCGTTTGCCGTCTTTGCCAACAAGAATTCGTGATACAGAACATTGGCAAGCCTGGCCAACTGCGCTTGTGCAATGATTGCAGACAGGGTGGTTGGGCAATCCACCGCTCCTGGAAGCGACGAGAGGAGAGCAAGGTCCTTGGACGGTTAGTACCGACATGAAAAGAAGGGATGTAATTACCTTGTCTTGTATATTTCTTGGAATCCGTGTATCGACAACGCCCTCGGAAACATTGGGTGGTCGCCCTGTTGTAATGTTGAAGCCGCTGTCAAAGCAGTACACAGTCCAAAACAACTGCCGGCGACGCTCATGACCGATATTGTCTTCGACTCCTGGAGTTTCTCGGTGCATACCAAGCCCCAGAGCCATCTTGTACGCTATACCTACAAAATTGTAGCCGGTATTGGGCCGATCAATTTTCTGGAGGTAGTTGCCCATCAGCAAGAATGCCTGTACAGTTTCCACTGTGCCTGATTCGAGCATCTGGATTGACAAGTAGGATCTCGCAGCCGAGTAGTATTTGGATTGCTCATGATGGGCATCTGTCGTGGATATCCAGTGCCCGAATGCCAGAACCATGAAATAGATGACATTCCAAGATGATTTGCACCTTCGCTGCTGTCGACTAGCAACCTTCTCTCGAAAGGTTCTCTCGTGTAGAATTGGGTAGGATACATTGTAGAATAGAAAGTATGCATCAATCAGGTGGCCTGTAATGGCTGATGATGCAAGTCCTGGCGGGTCAAGGATATTTTCGGGTGCTCTGCGTGACCGCCACGCTCCAGGCGAATTGCTGTGGTGTTCGCTCGAGACGCTTGGCGTGGCCAGCTCCGGGAGCATTGAAGCAATCTCCTGAAGTAGATTTGAACCTGAGCTGCTTCCTATAAAGTCTTAGCTCTTGCGGTTATCAATGCGAAGATGAAATACCTAGGTATCCAGCGTCGAGAGTGGACAGAGTTGCCATGCCGTCCTTGATTCTCAAATCACCCGCAGGAGAGCCAGAGTCTTGTGGCAACGACGTTTCATGCCACTCAAATTCATGGGCCGGCTGATCCCGATCTGTTTCAATCTGGGCCTGGACATCCTCAAAGTCGATCGGGGTGACATTGCTCCGGCCGTTGGCGTCGAGGTTCGCAATTGCCACATCAATGTTGAGCTGAGGGTGTAAGGATAGCAGCAGAGATTGAAGCTTCACGCATCGAAGCTCAGCCGCGTCAAGATTCCGCCTTGTCAAGGGTGTTCGATCTGGGGGGTTAACAAAGCTGCAGGTTTTCCCTGTCCGCGAGCAGTAGGAGCATGGCCCCCCACCCGTCCGGCTTAGCAAGCAGCGACTCTTTCTTTTCTGGCAGTTGAGACAGGCCCGGGGTTGGACTGGAGACCGAGATCGTCTGGAGGGACCCATTTTGGTAGGCCACCAACGGATAGCAGGCACATCGAACTGCAAGATATCATCACTCCGACATGAAGTGTCAGGCTTCACGTGAGCTCCCATCGAGTGGGGGAGCGTCGGAGCACAGAAGGCCGATGTGGATAACCCCAGCTTCCAGAGTCTGTCGGATTGGACAGGCTAAAGGTTGAGTGGATCTCGTATGCCGACTGCGGGGACGAAGTTACATTGTTGAAGGTTGCATCTCGCGACGATGCAACATCGACTGTTAGAGAGGGGGTGTTACAGTGGCAGACGAAGAATGGTGCATGAACAGGCCAGACCGGGTCATTATTAAGTGAGCCGATGTGATGTGGAGTCATAAAATGTGCAATAGAACTTCGATTTGTCAAATAAATACCTGGCGAGACGAATTGAACACTCTCCGTTAGGTAGACTTAAGGTCAAGATCGGTTGTAGATAATCTCAGGTCGGTCACTGATAATCAGATGGACTCAACCTGAGAGGTAGAAATATGTCCAGCCTTGTCCTTCTCCATATCTCCGCTCACTATTCCCAACTGCAGACGGATGTTTGCAATTCGCTGCATATCCTCCACACCCTGATTGCCACCAAAGAGCTTGTCCATTTCCTCAATTCTGACTCCCTTGGTCTCCGGGACGAAGAAATAGACCCACACTCCGAGGAAGAGACAGAAACCTGGGGAATTAGCTGGTGAAGCAGGCACGGAGATTAAACTTACCAAAGAAAAAGTAAAATGTGCCAAATTCGATGGCAGAGAGCATGCGAGGGGTAATAAGGGCAACAATGAACTGATACTGTTAGTACTCGAATATTTCAGGGGATTGTGTCATACGTTGCTCAACCAGTTGGTTCCAATTGCCACGCCCACTGCCTGAGAGCGGACTCCTGGTGGGAAAATCTCAGACGGCATGATCCAGTTGACACACCCAATGCTGAATGCAAAATTGGAAATGTAGAGCCAAATGAAGACGGCCGACGCCCATCCAGCCGCGGGGTGATTCGCCAAGGAATCTTTGTACACGGCAGATATGGTACCGACGATCAATTGAGAGATGCTCATCCCGACGGCACCAATGATGAGGACTTTCTTGCGGCCCCAACGATCCATAAACATGATGGCTGGAATCGTCGAAAAGAAATTGATTACACCAACTACGCCAGTTGCAAGAAGGTCGATGGAGTTTCCAGACAATCCAATCTTGCGGAAGATCTGGGGAGCGTAGTAAATGATGGCGTTGATTCCTAAAGAGTTAACGACATCCATTAATGGAGCATGGTAACTCACCAGTAAATTGCTGGATGATCTGGAGCAGACAGGCGATAACCAAGCGACGGTTGAGATGGCGGACGGTGAAGAGCGACTTGTATCTCTCAAAGGCGATTCGAACAGGAGATTCAATGCCTGGGTACATCGCTGCCGTCGTTTCCTGATCAAACATGGCTGCCGCTTTGATCTCGAGAAGCTCCAGTCTAATACGGTCGTCTGTATCGGGAACTCGACGAATGCGAATCAAAGTCGCCCGGGCCTCCTCTTCGCGGTCTGAAAACTGTCAGCCTTGTTCAAAAGCAAGAAATAACACTCACCTTTCATTACCAACCATCGAGGCGAATAAGGCAAGAAGAAGGTCCCGGCTCCTAGAATCACCGAAGGGACGCACTGGAAAGCAAGGGGAAAACGCCACGCCGCAGGTGATTGTCCATCCCCAGTCCCGCCGATGTGCTGAGTCCCGTAATCGAGCCAAAACGCAACCATGATTCCGACCGTGATGCCAAGTTGCTGCATGGCAACGAGACTGCCGCGCAAATTGGGAGGTGCCAATTCACTCAGATACAAAGGCACCACCATCGAGAGCTGACCAACCGAAAGACCAGCGATGAATCGGCCCACAAAGATCATGGGGATATTGATCGAAGCAGCTTGAATGATGGATCCGATGAGGAAGATGATGTTGGCAAGAAGAATAGACCACCGTCTGGACAATCGATCGGCAATTGGTCCATTAGCGAGGGCACCAAACATGGCACCCAAAGTGAGTACGGCAACCATCCATCCTTGTAGCGTATCGTCGCTGGCCAAGAGAGGAAATTGCTTTGCCTGTGAAGATTTAGCACTTGGCTTTAGATGAGAACGGGTGACGCACAAAGTTGTTCATTACCAACACGCCACTGATGACACCTTGGTCGTAGCTGTCGCTGTTAGTCGAGTCCTGCATCATATCGAACAACTCACCCAAAAAGAACACCGCCAATACTTGCAAAACATGCCAGAGAAAGGATGTACGGCTCTCTAAAGAGGCCCTTGTAGCCTAGACGCTGTCAGAATTGCACGTCAACGTCGTGGTGTACGAACCTGCTTCTCCGTATGAGATTTCAACTCCTCCCGCAGGAGATACTCCACCAGGTCCAGCCATTTGAGTGTTGGACGGGATGTTCGTAAGTTACAAATAGTGACTAGTACTTTTGTCACAAGAGATGTGCCAGGCTAATTGACGAGGAAAGGCAGCCGGCATGCAACATATATAGTCCCGGCATGAGGAGGATTCCGGACACCTGGACCCGACTAGTCATGCGCTAACCCATCCTGCGCTTGGCAGAATCCCCATGGGGTAGAATAATCGGGGTAACCAGCGTCGGCCACTGGTAAAACAAGTCAGGTGCGACAATTGAGACGGACAAACAGGGTGTTTGTCACCTCATCGGCGACTGTGCTCCGAAGTCGCATGATGGTTGAAGCGCTAACCGCCGGACTGGGTCAAGCGAGGACCCGTATCGGAGGGCTGTGATCCGATGGCGAGGAGTCGGCGCGTTGTGGTCCGAGAAGAATGGTAGCTGGAGTCTGGTCTAGTGGGTGATGCCGGTTTAGATTGAATCCGATGGTGGGTTGCATTATACGCAGGGATAGAGAAGTCGGCAGTGAACGAATTGAATCTGGATGGATGATTCAGCTTCGTTTGCGATGGATGGCCACAAACATGAGTCAAGGCACGCGTCTCATCGATTACATGTGAGTTCTCATTAAACTGTAGCAAAGCTAGAATTGTTCTAATAGCCAATTGCAAGAGAGTCTATTTCTACCTCGGACTAAGAGCCTTGTCATCGACACTCTGCACAATAATATTTGGTCGTATGAGATTCCTCCGCACCTCTTCTCCATTCAGCAGATCATTCTTGTTGGCTCTAGCTATGGCCTCCTCCCAGTTCGTTTCAATCCCTGCTTTTATATGTCTAGCTGCAACACGGTGTCGTGCCAACGATGGTTCCACATCAACAAACCAAGTGTCGTCCACGTAGTCGGGAATCTGCTTCCAAGGGGCGCGGTCGAGAAGCAGCCAATTGCCCTCGATGATGACGATTTGAGTCTCTGGTTCGATGCGAAGCGCATCTGCAACGGGGTCTTTGGATTTGTGGTCGAAACTCGGTGCCGTAATGATGTGTGTAGGTCCGTTCCGAGAGACGTGGAGAGCTTTGACAAGCTTCAATACGCCGTCGGAATCGAATGTCCAGTGAGCGCCCCGTCGGGCGTATGCCTCGCCGCGATTGGGTAATGTGTCGAGGTGTGCGCGAGAGTAGTGAAAGCCATCCATCGGCAGGACTGCTGCGGTAGGACGGCCGGTTTGAGCGTTGATGCGTTGCACCACTTCAGCTGCAATGGTCGACTTTCCTGATCCTGGCGGACCAGAAAAAGCGATGATGACTCGCGTTAGAGAGTCTTGTTTTGACGTCGTGTATATGTCAAGGGCCCTTTCTGCTAGATTTGTGTAGACAGAATCCATGATGTTGCCTTCAATCGACTGTTGTCAATCCACTGTTGCCGGTAACACCGCCCAATCCCCAGGGATCTAGTGGCATCTTGTAGGGCAATTG
Organism: Ilyonectria robusta; assembly: GCF_021365365.1. Classification (NCBI taxonomy): domain Eukaryota; kingdom Fungi; phylum Ascomycota; class Sordariomycetes; order Hypocreales; family Nectriaceae; genus Ilyonectria; species Ilyonectria robusta. Next base: position 126,787 of record NW_025764437.1, on the reverse strand, counting down.
GATTGGATTCAGCCCAAAGCTGATCTCTGTCGGGCGACTGTGCTCCGAACAATGTGGAGCTCTAGCCAGGGATGACACGGCTGCCACAGGAGATCCAGTACTGCAGTGAGAATTATCATCTTAATTGTCGATGCTAGCTAGATTCATAAAGCACTCTTGGTTAATTCTTGAATCCGTTCACTTTACACATACACTGGTCTTCTCAGGTCATTCCCGCACAACCATGTCTCCTTCTGTTGAACTGACCGATCGCGCGGCCTTGACCGCCAGAGCGGTTCCGTCGATGCTTCTTAGCGACGGCTCTGCATCGTCAATGACGCCGCCGCCAACCACAGGGATTGCAACTGATGCCACAAATGGAGCCAAAGATCGGTTCACAGTTCGAGGAAATATGATTGTCACTGGAGGAGCTGGAGCTCTCGGCCTGGCCTCTTGCGACGCCCTGCTAGAGCATGGTCTCTGCGGACTGATGATCTTTGATGTGAACCCCGCACAGTCACAGCAAGAAATCGACAAGATGCGGTCCAAGTTCCCGCAAGCCAAAATCAACGCGCTCAAGGTGGATGTCACAGACGAACAAGCCGTGGAAAAAGCCGTGGAAGAAACAGCCCGGGTTCTAGGCTCAGTCGACGGCCTCGTGTGCTTTGTCGGCGTCGTTGGCTGCGTGGCGACTCTCGAGATGCCCGTGTCGCAGTGGCGGAAAATACTCGACATCAACACTACCGGATCTTTCATATGCGCTCAAGCGGCAGCGCGCCAAATGGTTCGACAAAAGACAGGCGGGTCCATCACCTTTACTGCGTCCATTTCCGCCCACCGCGTCAACTTTCCCCAGCCGCAGGTCGCGTACAACGTGAGCAAGGCAGCGCTATTGACGCTCAAGAATTGTCTTGCAGCTGAGTGGGCGCAATACGGTATCCGGACCAACAGTATCAGCCCGGGATACATGGACACTATTCTCAACGAGGGAGATGGGATTGCAGAGCATCGAAGGATTTGGGCTGCTCGCAACCCTAGCGGTAGAATGGGGAGCCCGTCTGAGCTAACGGGGGCGGTTGTACTGTTGGCGAGCACGGCCGGGACGTATATGAATGGAACTGATATTGTCGTGGACGGCGGTGCAATTGTTTTTTAGTCTGGTTTGAAGAGCTCGGCATGAAAGACTCAATGCTCGGGGTTCCATTTAGCATGTTCTCGGGCGTGAGGCGATTCCGGATACAAGTGCAAGTAAAACTCGAGTAGCTTAAAAGTCGTCCTAAAAATACAATCCATTGGATATGCAGTAATAGATGATGAAAATCACTTCTAAAATGGTTCAGTTCATCGACGAGTCGATTAGTGACTTCGTAGTAGGCATAAAGGCATGTATAAGCAGCATCCTGAATATGGAAAACCCTCTGAGAGCATCATATTGTTGGCGGCTATAATAGCATAATCCCTTTATAGAATTGGTAGCCACTGTAAAAGGGTTAATTACAACGCGCGAGATAAATCAAGACAGACGCAACTATTGTGAGCTATCAAAATGGGCAATGCGGTTATTGCAAAGTTGCTGATATTACCGATAGTGTCTCTCAGCTTGGAGGATACACTGGATCAGAGGCCAGTATCCATGGCTACTTACAAGGCTAAAAAATACTCATAAAGTCACCAGTGAAATGGGATAGTGCATTTACACATGACATGTTGCCAGTGGTGAATAAAACACCTACGGTCATCTTCAAGGTCGGAGAACTTACAGTGGGTAGGTAGGTGTAAGCGCTGAATATCAGGGCCTCTAGGGCTCTAGGGCACGTTAAGCGCTGAGCTTCAGCGGCCGGCACGAAGAGCGCCAAAGGTTCCGGGAGCTAGCGCTTGAAGGAGGAGGCGAAGCGCTAACTTCAGAGGGTTAGAGGGGTAAGGTCGCTGAAGATTAGGGCAGCCAGATTCAAAAGCTACCCAGATAATTGACCCTTTCCAGTTATTACTTTTTGGCCCGAATCGTTCCTGATGCCCAATTTATAGCCTTAAAGAAGAATTAACGTCAAGGGGCTATACGAAACAATGGAAAACGCAGAAAGATACGAGGCCACTGGCATAACTGGTACTCCGGCGAAAACGGGCTGGAACAAGCCTAGTGAAGTATTCTGACGTCAACCCTTACGCTGGATTAGAGTCTCCGTCATGAAGACCAGGCGCTTGATGGTCTTAATCATTCTCTCGCTTTGCTACATGTATATTATAGTAACTGCATTAATATTTACCCTAAACAGAGAAACCAGATTAGAACTATTGTCCAGGGAACGAATACATGGACTGTTAAATAGGGACAAGGCTACTGATATGCAATTTCAGTTCACGTGGTGAATATGCTTCAATTTAATAGGTTAAGACACATCTTTATCGTTCATGCAGCCAGCTTGAGTTCGTAAAATACCAATGAATCATACTCAAATATGTAAAATCAACATCAACTAATATGAAGAACCCTCAACATGATAAGCCACCTGCTTCGAACACACCAGCTTTCAAGGATTTGGTACATGTTTGAACAGGTCTGAAATATATCAGGTATTCATGTAGCATCATTTGATGTCTATGGAAAACCCCTTCAAGTCTTTCATCTGTCAGTTACTTTCCAAGTCTATGAAGCCAAGTTTCACTCAAACTGTCTCGTTGTGCGAGGACTTTACCTCCTCCGCGAGCTTCCCTCCAGTCTCCAAACCAATGGCATGCTTATCAAAGATCACAGCCATTTCTTCAAGACTGTGGCCACGAGTTTCAGGGTAAAGGAAGTAGATGGTGATGGTGATGGCAACCAGAATAACCGCAAACACCACGTAATATTTCCATCCAATTTTATCCAGCGCGATTGGGTTCACAAATGTATTGAAGAAGATGGCAGCATAGGTCGACAGTTGAGTGATAGCAATGCCGCGGGCACGCAGGGCGTAGGGCCAAATCTCGGCGGGGTAGGAAACGGCCAGGGGCGTACTGTTTGAGCATTAGTATTGGACTGGCAGATGAGATACGGCAACTTACAAAGCAATGTCGTAGAATCCATAGTAGATAAACAGGAAAGGAACCACGGCAAGACCTGCCGCTTTGTTGCCGGTCGTGTCAAATGTCCCGGACAAAGCTGAGATGAGCACGAAGCTGACCAACATGCCGACAGAGCTGAGGAGGAAGAGGAAGCGGCGTCCAACTCGATCGACACTGGCAGCAGCTCCAACGGCTAGGATCAAGTTCCAGACTTGCAGGCAACCACTGATGAGGGTCTGATCAGTGACGGAAGTGATACCAACAGTTTGTAGCACAAGGGCCAAGTAATAGCTGACCTATTATCGTCCAGTTAGCAGATGCATAGTCAACCGAGTGAAAATACTAACCACTCCCACACCGTTCCATTGGGCAAAGACACCGAGTGAAATGGAAATGGCTGCGCGATGGCGGTTTCCAGGCGTGTTGAATAAGTCTCCCCAGGAGGTGCTGGATGCGTTATCGCTCTCCTCTCGGATAACGCACTCAATCTCGTCCAGTTCGAAATCGACCAAGGCGGAGTTATCCTCGCCACCAGCGTGGAACTTGCGAACGATCTGTTTTGCTTCCTCCGCGCGTCCCCTGGATATAAGGTATCGGGGCGATTCGGGGACCAAGAGAACGGCGGGGAGGGCGACAATCGGGATGGCGATTTGGAGCAGCGAGGGAATACGCCACGACCAGGAATCGTTGTAGTTTCGGGTTCCATAAGTCACCCAAGCAGCCAGAAGCGATCCGACATACCAGCCGCAGTTGTACAAGGATGTGAGGAACGCTCGATGGGTCGGGTATGCGAGTTCAGTGATCAGAAGAGGCGCAAGACCAGACCACCACGCGCTGGGCTGGCCGAGGAAGAATCGGCTAGTGATGAATCCTGCTGAATTCGGCGTGAATGCTTGCAAGAAAGCTCCCAAGAAGAGAAAGAAGTAGCCGATCAAGAGGCCTCGCTTTCGTCCCCATCGGTTGGCAAAGTAGGCAACCGCCGGATAGGCCAAAGTCGAAGAAAGGGCCTGGATTGCATTGATGAAGCCGAGCCACGCGCCTTTGGGGTTGTCCATGAAGTCGTGCCACTGCGGCAACGCCTGCAGTCCATTCATCATGGAGCCGTCATATCCATTGGCGGCAGCCAGAAGTGTCAAGGAGACGGCATAGTAGTTGAGCAGACGCAGGTGGCCTTTCTTGTACCAAGCGACTCCGTCGTTTGGCAAGACGTGAGCGATGCCTGCGCCGACGGCATTCTGCTCGCTTTGAGTGTTGGAGCCTTGGCCCATGGTTCAATGATCTGATCAAGGAGAAGAAGCAGGGATAGGAGGGATGATGGGATGAGTCCGTTCCAAGTGGAAACATCTCGGACTATATATGTTGGAGCATCGAACAGACCATGCTACCCCAGCCAACCCCACAACATAGAGAAACGCGGGGATTCGCCTGGGGTAACTGGTGGCAACGAGCAGATTAGGTTCTTCACGCCTCCGGGGAGTTACGGGGATTGAGTCGTCTCGGGGAGTTCCGGGCACGCTATTTCAGCCATGGCATCCTTGATCTCACCTGTAGCTCCTCGGGCCTATTAAGGGTCCATGGCGACGTAAATGCGACCTGCCAAGTATTTGAGGGCATTTTCAGGTTGAATTCTTACGCAGAGGATTGATGGTCATCGTTTTCCTGTTACTTGGAACACAAGCCTCTTCAGTACTTTGTACGAACGGTAATGAAGGCCACCGGAATTTGAATCCCGCGTCGTTGTAATTCCGCATGGACCCAAGTGGAGACGTTCCATGTCACCAACCCTGGTGTGTTAGACTGCCCGCGGAGTTTCGGTTCTCTCAGCTCCTGAACAAAGGTCCGCTTGTTCCGTGAAATGATTGGAAGCCAAGACTCATTATACGCGCCTACTTACCGCCTGTTCGAGTAGGACAAGATTGATAAAGAGTACCACGTCTCCGGGTCAGAAGGTCCAGTCATGATCCAATATTAATTGATCGCGTGGCATACTTTCTGTGCATCAGCTGTCTATACATATATGAGCACTGCGGCTCTACGTTTGATCTGTGAGAGTCGACATGATCCCTTCAATGACCTCAATAGCACGACTCACTCCCGGACCCTCATCCTCCCAATACCTGAGTTTCAAGAGTGAGGCACCTACAGCACTCACCCAATCAGGCGGTACATGAATGGTCCCACATCGAACAACTGCTAGAAGTGATAGCATGGCCCCCGTGCATCCGCGAGTGGCATACCATGTACCGTGGTGGCGGTGTGTCACCGGCTCGCAACGAACGATACGCATGCAATTGGAGACTGCTTTGTCCAAGTACGGCAGAACCAAGCCTCGGCATCGAGCATTGGGTGGACTGTGGATTGCGTAATATAGTAGCGGTCGATAGATCCACGCCTTGATGTCCAGGACGCGGCTGTATACCATGTAAGGGAGTTCTTCATCGGGGATTGTGTCTTCGTTATACTGAATAAGAGCAGGAAGTCCTTGATACCTGGATCGGTCAGTGTGCTGGCATTTACTGCATGGGATGCATTACCATTCGTCAAGTTGCTGCTCAAACTCACTGGCAGCCTTGATCATGTATGGCACAGTCTCGTCTGTCCAAGACTGGTGATCGTCGCTGTAGAGAATATTGAGAACCCGATTGACTATCCGACGAAGCGTTATTTCCGTCAGGTAGTAGAACCAGCTCTGTTCATGTTGGCGATGTGACCCAAGCGATCTCCGGCCCCCTGACGATCGCTGCAGCCCACTTTGAAAGGTAGCCTCCCCATGAGGTGCTTCGCTCGGGACGTCAGGAGGGGAAGGGTACATGTCGGGGTAGTGGAAGTCGGCCAAGGAACTGTTGGGGAGCTCAATCTCGGCGCGTAGCTCGCACTCGGACTTGTAGCAGCTCCAGTAGAGGCGCTGCTCCAACTGTCGACGCTTGGAGGCCTTTGCGGCATCCACACAACGGGAAGGCCGACGCGCTTGACACTGCAGGTACATGTGGTATGATCTGGAGGCTGAGTGAAACTCTGCCCAGGCGCTCAAGGGTCGCTGGGTGTACATGAGGTATACCCCTGCTAGAAACTGGCACTGGGAGGCGAGAACGTCCCTCTCAAAGAGGCCAAATCTTCTGCGAGCCAGATTGTAGTATCGTTCCCCTTTTTGGATATCATCGCCCTGCGCCTGAAGGGAGGAAAGATTTTTCGGGGGGGAAAGATCGGCCGTGTGAGGCTGGGCAACACAACCGAGAGCACACGCAATAAGCTGTTTACATTAGAACCACACGAGATTGCGTCCAATTCGACTCACCACGAGACATGACGGTGAGTCCCACTTCAATCCGTCCTCAACCACGCGACGCGCGTATGACCAGATGGTGTCTGGGTCTAGAACCGGGTTTTTAATGTGGACCAGGTCTAAGAACCGCTGCACAAGGTCTAGAATCTGGTCTTCATCGATTCCACTCCCTTTCAATCTTGAGTTGCTTCTGCGGGTTTTGACGGCTGGGTTCAGCTCTTCCACATCTGAATCATCAGCCATGTCTGCCATGAAAACGGCATCGACCATGTAGTTTCTTGGATATCGGTTCTCGAATATTGGCCACTGAAGAATGGCATCTGGTGAAGTCTTGGACGAGGGGATTCGCAGGTGATCATAGCTGGAGTCTTGATCAGGGCTAATGAGCGGCTGAGGAGGCTCATCAACCGGGGATATGTGGGTATCGGCTGTTGGTATTGTGGAGACCCTAAGAGAATCGGGCAGCTGGTTGAGGCGAGAAAGGACCTGATCTAGGCGATCTAGAATCAGTAAACTAGCAGGGTCGAATCTGTGACGACTATTAGCGACACGGCATCGCCGCACGGCAAAACATACGCTGAGTGATCCTGGGAGTCGTCATAACAACACTGCGACTTGGAAGCCAGGCAGCTTCCACAAGCAGGGCGAGAATTATTGCATTTGACCTTTCTCACACGGCATTGTCGACATGCAGCCACGGCTCTCTTTCTGGGATACACAACGGCATCCCGGGAGCTCTCAACACGCTTCCGCTTGCCATTTGGCTGCGACTGCGACGATGTGAGGGTCTGCTGTGCGTCATTGATTTGGGTGACATCCATTCTGGCTCTTGGAGTAAGCAAACCCGCGTGTGGGACTACCCCGGACTGGTGAACGGCTGGGGTCGCCTTTGGAGATGGTTCTTGCCCTGTTTAGTGGTCAGGGATGAGGAGAATGAAAGACAGCTTCCGGTACAATTGCCGTCTTTCTCGCGGAGACACGGGCATGAAGATGGATGAGGGGGAATGATGGAGGGAGAAGAGACAACCAGCTTGATCCGGGGAGTTGCGGCACCCAAACTTTATGTTGCGAACTCGGGGAGTGACGGGTAAGCGGGTCATGTCCGGGACGTCTCCGCGGAGTCTCGGGCTTCGTATTTAAATGAAAGTGGACTCGAATTTCCTCCAGGCGTCCAACCCCAGACATTGGACAGCCAGGAAAGGAAAGGCGGCCTTTGAGATGAGGATGCTGCGGGGAAAGGGACCCTAAGACGGTTTCTATTGCGGGGTGGCCGTGGAGTGTGGCATGTCTTGACTCGGGCCCAGGAAGCCTGATGGGGTAACGCCTGTGATGTGTGATGTTGGTGATGTCGATGTGTCAGGATGTGAAAGTTGTACCTTGTTAGTGGTATCATACGCTGGATTAAGTGATTCTGCCAATTCGTTATTTTATCTGAATCTTGAAAATTCTGTTACCCTACTCATTTCTTCATAATAGCTCTTCATTTTCTGCCCAAAGCCCAAGGTCAGTCTCATTGTAGGTGTGACGCTCGGTCGCTGCCGCATCGTGAGTGGGCTCCCGTTCGGAGGCGCCGGAGTCCCGGAGGTTCCGAGTCGGTGCCGAGGCCCTGCCGGTCTCCCTATGTGGTCACATACGTGTTGATATGGTGTTAAATGCGGCATTCTTTTGTTTCACACATTCTGAGGGGTTCTTTTTAGCTCTGCTCTGCATCATCAGATAGACTGAAGCTATAAGAAGTGCAGACTATAGGGACAAGTATGTACCGTTACAGTCGCAGCATCCATTTGAGAGCTCGTCAACAAAGGGTCATGTACAGTGAGATGCAAAGCTAGCAGTACGTTCCCCTATGAATACAGTGACCGCATTCCCGGCCCGCTGGTCTCCCCCATTTTTCGGTCCCGCTCCAGGCAGGTCACATCTTGGCCCTCTGAGGTGCGTTCAACAGTTCACGCAACTGCTACCCTAGGGTTGTTACGGATTTACCTTTGTGGCGAGCCCTCAATCCAGCCCGTTGTCTCTCATCGTGCGATTTTTGAGTTGATCCCCACTGGCTGTAATTCCGATGGCGGCTGCTCACTGAGCCGAGGTAACTAGTAGAGGTTGTTGCAGTGGGAACAGTCGTTAGTGGGCGTCAGCCCCTGTAAGGTGTGCGGCGACAGGGGACTATGCGCTATAGTTCAGGACGCTCACTTCAGGTCAAAAGGCCTCTGCGTGCGAGTAGCAACACTCTACTCCATCCTGCTACGGTAGTGAAGTGTTCAGTGTGCATCCAAACTGGAACAGGCATGATAAAACGTGTTAGATTCACCCACATTATCCTAACAAGATTGGCGCTAGATACGTGAATTTAGTCAAGTCGTGACTGCAACAACTTGTTTTGTCTCTTCCTTTCTCTGCGCAGGTTGCAAGTAGAGACCAGACCTGAATGCACGCTCAACACACGCATGCAGTCGACTCACGGTAAATTGTTTGGCCAAGAATACATGAGTCATGTCAATATCGCTACCAAGACCAACGTCTTGCATGTTTTGTTCCCGTGTGTAGACGACACTGGGAATGTGGTACATGAGGCGATGCCTCCATCTTACTCAAATTCTGTCCCGGTCGTCATCCCCTATTTATCAATCCTGTTCTAAACCATTGACTCAGTACGAGTTTTATTAAACTTTGAGCCGGTATCTCCCTCACTCTGTCTCAGAAGCTCAGCCATCAATCTATCCGAGCCTGTTAGTCTGTTGACTCCGAGGCTATGCCTCTTAAGGGACAGAGCACACGAGAAGTCCTTCATTTACTGTGATTTTATATTATCTTCCTATACGCCTGTAGATTACATCATCAAGTACCCTAATCTTCTTCATCTAGATCAAAGCTATCGAGGTCGAATTCAGAATCGATTGGTGAGCTGCCGGTCGACGGCTTATAATCCTCATCATACATCGGCTCAACTGCCTCCAAGTAGTGACTTCGATCATGCATGTCAGAACTGATGTCGCAGCATTTGTTGCAGAGCGAAAAGTCGCGAGTGCACTCCAGACACTTCCACTGTATACCTATGATACCCTGGATTAACACTGATTGTTAGCATTGGCGTTTCGTCGGTAGAAGGTGATACTAACCACGAGACAGCTGCTACAAAAGTCTGTCTTCTCATGACCACACTTGCTCTTGTGGAAGAATTCGTCCCACTTCTCCTCCTGACCATTCGAGTTGACCATTGTGTGCTCCTTGGGCTCCAGTCTAGCTTTTAAGGACTCAGGCCGACCCGCAAAGTTCGCCAACTTCAATGCCGACCACTCATCCTGCTTGCCGGGAGTGCGGCTTCAAACCCACACATCGGCGTTTCGCTCTACTAGCTGCTTGATAGTGTTTTCGGAACCTGAGCGTGCTGCCCACATCAGCGGAGTCCAGTTGTCGTGGTCCAACACGTTGACGTCCATTTGGAACTTTTCCAAGAGGTAGCGGGTGCAGGAACTGCCTGGAGCGGATGCCGCAAAGTGAATCGGCATGCGGCCAAAACTGTCCTTAACATTAATTTTCGCTCCGGCCTCAACTAAGGCTCTGATGGCCTCGTCAGAGTATGATCTACACGCGAGGTGCACGGCGCGGCGCTGTTGACTGTCGACAGAATTCAACGGAGCCTTGCGCCGAATAAGAAACTTGAGTATCCCGACTTTTGTTGGGTCGGCAAAAGCCATGTGAGCAGCTCGAATAATCGGATACCCGAGCTCGCCACCCAGCTTCTCAATTGGCACCTTCGCTTCGTCAACAAGATATCGCACCAGATCCTCGGCTCTCCACGAGGATCGGACTCCTACCGCGGTGTACAGTAGCGATTCACCATACTCACGATGGACCGACTCGAGATCCGCGCCCGACTCGACAAGCAACTTGACGAGACTCAAGTAGCCCATTCTAACGGCAATATGGAGAATGCTTCCAAAACCGGGACCAAACACGTTGACTTCGGCACCTTGCTCGATGAGGTACTTGGCGACACCGTCATTGCGTGCCCAGACGGCCATAGCGAGGGGAGTGTGTCCTTGCTCATCCTGGACATTCAAAGGCGTATTGGCCTCGACCATGATTCGGACTGTGGATGGGACTGTTCTCCAGCGTATTTTATGAAGCCAGGTCTGGCCTCTCTTGTCGACTTGATCAACAGCTGCCTTGTACCGTTTAGACAATAGCAATTTGAGGATTTCATCAGCGCCGCCCGAGTCTCCTGCCTCATCGAGTAGGATATCAACAGCGTTCTGGCCGTTCTTGTTCCTGAAATTTGGGTTGGCACCAGCTTCCAGAAGGAGTTTGACGCATTTAATCGCTTTGTACATGCAGGCCAGCTGTAAAGGCGTGCACCCGATCTCCTTTCGGATCTTCCCATGGTCACCAAGCGCAAACTCCAAGTTGGGCTTGGGATCGCTTTCAAGGAGTACTTTAACAGACTCCGAGGACTTGCCATTACCTGCAGCCATGTGCAGTGCCGTTCCGAAGATGCTGTGGGAATCTATAGGGACGGCCCTTTTCAGTAGCTCCGCAATCATACCTGGGTCTTTGTGACCGGCGTGAAGGGAGCCCATTCCACCAAATCCAGTCCACATGGGGTCGGCACCATTATTCAGTAAATACTTTGCCACTTCAGTGCGATTTCCATACAGAGCGCCGAACAATGGTGGAGCTGAGACGTCTCCTGTGTAGTTGACGTCAGCCTTGTTCTCCAGGAGGAGCTTCACCATCTGCAGGTTCCCTTCGAAGCAAGCCCTTGAAAGCGGCGTCTTGCAGATCCCATCAGTGTTTTCTTTAATAAAGTCAAGCTTGGCGCCGTGCTCGATCAGCAGTGATGCAGGCTGGGTGTTGCTTGTGCTTATGGCGCAGATTAAGAGCGTAGGTTTGCCCTCGGGAATCACATCCATGTCTGGCTTGGGGACGTGATCGAGCAACAATCGAGCCACATCCAAATGGTTTTCACAAACGGCGTTGAAAAGTGCAGTCCCGCTGGCACACTCGACATTTGGATCTGCCTTGTGATGAAGCAAGACACGGACACATTCCAGAAAGCCTTCGTGGGCTGCAACGACAAGCGGCGGTCTGCAATACATGAGGGCATCGTTATCCTGCTCGCCGGTTTCGAAATCGGCACCAGACTTGATCAGAAAGTCAACCACCTTGTATCGGCCCTTGCCGACTGCCAATTGTACTAATCCTCGGCCATCGCGGTATCTTGTATCAATACTTGCACCCCGTTGTAGAAGGAGCTCGATTAAGCCCATGTCTCCTCTCATGACAGCGTTTGAAATTGGGCCGCAACCTCTATTGTCCGTAAGGTTCAAGTCTGGTTTGGACTCTGAGTTTAACAGAACCTCCATTGTAGAGAACTGGTTTCGCCATGTCGCAATACCTGCTGGAGAGGCTCCCCAGTAACTACTAAGCTCATTAATGTTGAAGCCAGACAACAGAATGGCTGCAATGAGGCCATCCTGTCCGGCAGAAGCAGCTCGAGACATGACTTTCTCAGACCACTGGAATGTTGCAAGGTTCGGTATCTTGTCAATAAGCATGTTCAAGATGTCGGCGTTGTCTTGCGCAGCTGCCCAGAGTAAAGCGGTTTGAAGCTCCTCTTCATCTACTCGGACTCGGTTCAATAGTTTCTGGACCATTTCCTTGTTGCCTGCCCGAACACACTCCGTGATGGCCAACCAGCAGTCTTTCTCAAACCAAGGCTGGTCATTTTCGGACTTGGCCTTGTCATCGACCAAGTCTTCTAGCCCCAGCATGGCAAAGACTGGGAGTGTTGAGATGTAGTGACGTTGTATCCGGGTGAATGGATTGGAAAAGAGCCAGAAACAGACCTCCCAGGCAGCTCGGGCCTTCTTGGAAGCAAAGAGGTCATGAACAAGTTGAATAGGCTTGAACTGTCCGCTAGCCTTGTAGTGTTGAGGCCAAAATCGAACGGCATACTCGGCTAGAGAGGTTCTGGGGTGCGAAATAACTATCGCATCCAATGACGTCTCCCATGGGCCTCCCTCGAGATTCTCCGAAGAAAACTCGTCAAGCGCCTCTTGTGTACTTTTTAGTTGCAAGTAACGCAAGCACGTCTCTGCCAGAATACTGTTGACCCTGGCCGCCCGCTCCTCCGCGCTCCCCTCCACGCCTATTTCGGGCACCTGGTAGAACGAAGGGTGGCTGAATTTGACATTGCAGTCCTTGACAGTGATGATTCCACACAGCGCCTCTTCTATTTCGGTCATCGTGCCTTCTGTGTCGACGTCGTCCAAGCAATGTTCTTTGTTGGGAAACTCGTAGATGGTGAGTGCTTCAACAAGAGAATCAGGCGACCATAGGTCTGAAGCGTGCTTAACCCAGTTGAAGACGTTTGCAACTCTTTCTTCGAGTCGTGGTGACAAAGAGGAGATGAAGACCTGGACGATATTCTCTGCCGTGAGGGGGAATAGTTTTTCGATGATGCCCGTAAGTTCAGCATTTGGCTTGCCTCGATGGTTTTTTCCAAGCCAATTCAAAATGATATGACCCAGAAATGGTGTGTCGTTGCATTCCTTGAATAGCTTCTGGAGCTGGGGTCGGAAATCCTTATAGATCGGCCGATTTCCCATCAAGCTAGCCACGCCCAACTGGAGTTCTTCGGCCAACCTATCGCCTAACCCACCAACCTCGGGACAATCATTGAGATTGACGCGTGCTTCATCAGGAAAAGATTGAACGGCCAAGCCGCCCGGGGTTGAAGTTGATAGAATCATGCGATATGTTTGGTCGCTGTAGCCCTGTTCCTCCAGAACACGCTCAAGAAACCATCGCCGCTGATCTTCCGGGCATTGATCGAAGCAGCCAATGAATATAGTGAGGCGAAGAACACTTCTGGAAAAGAATCTGAGTGCTGAATATAGATGGTATAGGTCTTTGAGTGACCACGATCGTGTGACATTCAAGAAACCCAGCTCTTCGGGTATATAACGACCGAGGACGGTCCAGAAGTGCCCAGAGATGACGTTGATCAAGTACGTCAACATTGATGAAAGATCGCCATATCGGGAATCCCACTGATCAAACTCAAAGTATATCACAGTGTTTTCAGGCTTCCCACTACCGTCACGAATAGCGAGATTGGCGTCATAATCGACATAGAAGAGACGGGACACCTCCGAGATGTCAACCAGAGAGTTCCCATCGCCATAGAGATGCAAGAGTCTTGGCCCCGTGTCCGTTTGGTCAAATCTGGTGTATGCCTCTTGTGTGTGAATCCATTTTACAATGGTAGGCTTTGGTAGCACTGGATCGTAGGGGACACCCAAAGCCCGAGTTGGAGGTGCGAGGGAGAGGAGATGTGCTTGGAGGTGGATGGAACGAGAGTTGACTTCGATAATTAATATTTCGTTCATGGTCAGACAATCCTCTCACTTTTCGTGCTCGGTAGTTCAGAACTTACTGCACCCCGGGACATTGAACATTCCAGACACGGCCAAGTTCCAACCGCTATCTGCGTCGCCTTGAACGAGCTTCACATGGTCGATATCTGCACACGGAAATCTTCCAATTGCTTCAAATGAATGCCCAATCGAGTGTGCGTATCGCGGGAATGAATTCACCGGGTCTTGTAGATTATCTTGTTTCGTCGGGTTTGTGGCAACAGCTCCAATTGTGCCATCGCCGGTGGGCCTTTGAGCGAGGATATCACCAACACTCTGTGTGAAGATGTTGAAACTGGCAGCACGATCCAAAATCTTCGTTCCCAGAAACCTCTCGTTAATCATGTTGACCTGACTTGCGAGGTTTGTGACCTTGGGTAACACTCGATACTTGATCTCGGGGCCTGGGAGGAGAATAAGCTTGTGTATTTGATCCTCGAGGTCGCCAGTGGATTGGAATCGGTGAGGCGTGCCCAAGAAGATCTAATAATGTAATTAACGGGTGTTGAGGCAGGAGAGATGTGATACTCACGAGCCCCGTGGTAAGAATAGCTATCTTCCCATACTTGGCAGGGTTGTTGATAGCTATGGAAAGAGCCTATCACGTTAGCCAATATCACTCCAACCGTCATTGCGCAGTACCTCTTTCACGATTGTTCCTCCAAGATCATGGCAAATCCAAATGATGGGACGGTCGACTTCAGTCTGCAAGAGGTAATTAACACGGCGCATTCCAGTGAAATAAGGAAGCTTACCTCCTCAAGCTCTTTGCGAATTTCGGCGTATTCCGTGACCAGCCTTTCTGCATGTGCCCTGATGCCGTTCGGTTGGTAGAGTAATGATTCTTGATCAACCTCGTATGAATAATCGAGCTGTCTGCCCGGCAGGCTTTCGAATAGCTTTTGTCTCACCCACCAGCTGCCATCTGGGGCAATCCAGGCAGTCTTGTAATCGTCGCGAATACCATGAACGGTGATGATACTGTATATCTGTGAGCCCGCTGTTCTACAGCCAAATTGAACCATCATCTTCATACTCATAATCATCGTATGCAGAACCATACCAGCCCAAACCAAGGGTACAATGGAGGCCAAGCTCTCGTTGCCCAATTTTTTGGGGCTGCCGAATTGTTGGTAAATCTTTCGCGAATATATCATCTGTTGTTGTAGTGTGGACACTGCCTGAATCATCGTCGTCGTCTTCCTTAGTATCGGGCAGTTTTGAGCCTACGTCCAACGCTGGCGTTCCTGGCTCTATCTCCGACCCTAGAGGTGAGGCCTGATGCGTGATTGCCTCAGAGTCTGCCATTTTGTTTAGATAGTCATCAAAACGCAGTCTCAGTTCTTGTCGAGGGAGTTGATCGGAATGAATATCCGGTTGAAGAGCCCCAACTTTCCATGAAGGGCTGGCATTGAAGCCTGGAATGCGGAGACAATCTGAAATGGCAAATTTAGCCGACTTAGCCTCAGACCCGAATGATTTCGTAGTTTTGATTGGCGTCGTGTTGGTTGTCATACGACACCCCTGTGTTCCGTGTCACTGAGCAGGCGAAGATATGCTGTCTGACCTATTCGGCTGCACTGTGAGCCATTTAATTTGCACACTCTATTGGACGGTTGTCAGCTCATTTCCGCCTCGTGATTCAACCTATTTTTAGCTGTCCGCTGAAGGCCGAAACCGGGTCGAGGTACAGGCAAAAAGGGGGGGGGGGGGACGAGACTCGAGGTCGGGTCGAGACTCACCTTGAAGAAGGTAGTGAAGAATAGAAGGGAAAAAAGGATCAAGGGCGGAGGCAGGAGAAGACTATATACCCTGTTGACAGCGAGTCAAGCCCAGGATTCGGCCAGCTGGGCTTCCGGGTATGATTCACGGCGGAATTGGTAGCATCTATTCACTACGCAGAGAGAGAGGGTTTAGAGAAGTACTTGAGGTGATCTCGCCTCGAGATAGAATAGACCTATGGTGAACGTAGGCATGAGTCGACTGAGGAGCTGCTTTTGGTGTGAAGGCGCCTGAATTTTCCCAGAGCAGAGAGGTTTATCTGCTGGAGATAGAAGATGTCAACTCAGTATCGGCTAGATCTATACATTTCCTACACTAGATACTGTTCATAATCTAGATTCTCAGTACAGGTCAAAGAGAGTAAGAATAATAACTGGATAATCTGTCAGGTGACTGTTGGAATAACGCTGGGTTGTGGCACATGGTGAGTGCCGAGCAGAATCTTCCTTGGCCGACGGATCATCTCTGAGACTGCGATTCAGTGGTTGTCAAAGAATGTCAATATCAATTCCTATGAAGCAACAGCAGAGAATCATCCCAAAATGAGCAGTGATGTTACTACTTCCATGTCTTCTGACCATTTTTTATGAGAGTTCTGAACGTAACATCGCAAAGATCGTTCGGATCAACGCTTCCCAACTCTTCGTCACCATACGTAACATTCTTGTTCGGATGAGTCCCTTTGTCTTCAGGGTCTGGCTGGAAAACAATAGCGTCGTCCTTGGGAATCTTTTTGAAAAGGCGCTGGAAGGAGGTTTTAAGATCCGTCTTGCAAGTAAAATCCAGTTTGCAAAAGAACTTTTCCTCATCGTTTCTCGAGACAAGCAATGCAACCTTCAGTGAGGCAGGAATCCCAGCTGGCTGTGACTCGTTCTCAGAGAGTGTCCATGTCGCGATGCGGTTGGGGGGCTTGTTGTCGACAAGACGCTTTCCGCCGCTCAGCGTAATAGCATCTGAAGTGGCTGAAGAGACCGTCTTCTCCCATTTGCCCGTCAAACTGAGATTTGCAATTTGCTCAACCCCGATGGTGGCTTCTCCTCCCTTGGTGACAGATTCCTCTTGGGTTGCCGGCATCAGACTGTACACATCGGCAAAGGAGATTTTCTCAATCTCAACCTCTCCATCGTCCGAGCCGGCCTCAAAAGTAAGCGTGATGGTGGCTTCGGAAATCCGACGCGAGCCCTTCGGTTGGAATTGCCATTGCATCACTATCAGGGTCGCGTAGAAGTCGCTATCGGCAGACATGGCCCCGTGGACCACCTTTTCAAGGTTGCAGGTGATATCTATGGCACCTGTACGCTGGAGGGCTTCAGCTCGATGGTATTGATCTGCTGCAACGTTGAAGACATGGAAGGCACTTTCTTCGTCCATCCCAGCCTCGTACATTCCAATATTGGTCTCTTCGGCATCACCTTGGCGTCCGAATAGGTCCTGGTCTCCGAATAGGTCGTGGTCGAGTTCGGACATTTTCGATCAAGAGGGCACTTTCAAGCGGTGTAATACGAGGTGAAAAGTGTCGCGGCCGCGATGCCAGGAGTACCATGGTAGATATGACTGCCACCTTTCACACCACGAACGGGGATTTCCAGGGGCTGAACAAGATCCATGTCGAAAAGGTTTCGGGTAGTAACACCTGTATAACACAGGTTCGCCTTTCGGCCCGAGTGGAGTACCTGCATGTAAGAATAGCCGAAATGAGCGGCTCTGCCTCATTTGAAGCTCTTGTCCAAGTTCTCTAGATCTTACCACTCAGACTTGCATCAGCAGTAAGACAGAAATCAACCCACACCAGATGGCACCCGACTCAGAACTCGACTCTGACCGTGGGTCAGATGACACCTTCCCCTTCGACCATGAGGTGCTCGAAGATGACAACTACGTCCACGCACAACGGGAGGAAACTCTAGAGGAGGGTTTAGAGAAGGCACGTGGAGTCATAAAGAAGAAGAGAAGATTCATCACTGAGGACGACGTTGAAGAGTTCTTGGATGAATTCCACGAAGTTGCTGGCAGGTCATCGTCCAAAGCTGTGGGCAACCGGCTCCACGTCTTGGTCGAGGTAGTCAAGCATAACGACGTCGAGCCGAATGGCGTAGAACTTCTCGTTCGGCAATTGGTCAAGAGATTCCCAGATCTGCTCAGGTACACGGACAATCATGGGCAGAATCCCATTTTCATGGCCATCAAAAACCTCCAGGATGAACTCATCAACTACATGATCTCTGCTTGTGTCGAGGACAAAGGAGACGAAACGGCTGCGATATGTCTCCGGGACGCACTGAGCATGAAACAAGGTGGCAAAACATGTCTCCATGCCGCTCTCCGTGAGAAAGTCAAAGCGAGAACAATCAGTATGCTGTTTGAAAACGCCCCGGATGAGGCCTTGGAGGTTCAAGATGAACACCAAAAGACTCCGATGCATCATGCCGTGGCGTTTTCGAAATGCACAGATACCAGGACAGAGCTTATCCAATTTCTTATTCAGAGAGATTTGAGCGCGAGATCAACCAAGGGGAGATCGGAGAAGACTTTTCTTGACCTGCTCGATCATAAAGGCTCCTCAGTGTTTCGAGAACATCAGAAGACGAGGATAAACACCACTTCGCGGTGGGAGAAAGAAAACCAACTCGCCGAAGGCAACAAACGAGATCAAGTCGATCTTTCGAAAACGGGTGACAGACCTACTACTAAGGATCCCGGATCTATGGGGAGCACAGGAGACTTGAATTCCGCTGCATCAACCGAGGTTGCAGCAGACCCCATTGCAGTGAGAAATGGCTGTGGTGGCGATGGACTCAACGGGCCAGGCGAACGTCAAAGGATGCACCCGCAGAAGAAGAATAAGCAGAGCGCGAAGCTGGAGGAAGAGAAGAAAGACGAGGAGCGCGGGAGGCCGTCGGGATGTGACAAGCATCTCAACGGGGGATCCATCGTTTGCCCAGACTTAAGCCGGAATACGCCCTTTCGAATCCCTTCACCTGGTTCAAATATTTCAGACCGAACAAGCCACGACATCTCGTACACGTATACGCCATATCGGATCCCTTCACCCGATTCAAACACTGCAGTCCGAACAAGCAATAAAACCCGGTATATGCCATCTCGGTTCCCTTCACCAGATTCAACCACTGCAGTCCGAACAAGCAATCAAATCTCGTATCAGTTACCTCGGATCCCTTCACCCGATTCAAACATTGCAGTCCGAACAAGAAATGAAACCCCGATCGTAGAGCCAACGCCTAACAGTGGGATTAAACGCAGAAGCACAGCGCGATTAGACAATAAACCAGACCAAGAGAAGGAGAAGCAACCAACAGAACCGGAGCAAACTAATCGAAGCAAAGCCATGGCTAACTACATCAAGAATTCGAACAAGATCCTGAAGTCTCTCAAGTTGCACTATATGAAAACAAGAAACGCCGAGATGGTAATCTCTTTCTTGTACGGTACTAACATGGAGGGTGAGTCGATATGAAGTTGACCCAACTCGTACTGACAGACTTCAGACATCCAGATTAGCTTTGACTATGATTGTCTACCTCGCGAGATGATATGGAAGGATTTTATCGAGAGGTTCGGGGCAGACGCCAACTCCAAACTCCAATTCGACCCCGTGCTGCAGTACGTGACGTTTCCACGTGTTGAAGTTCGATCAAAGGGTCGCCTGGTGGACCGCAAGCAGAGGGCCGACTTCGAGTTTGGGAAACAACAACATGGAGCCAACGGCCGTAAGGATATGATGTACTTTCTCGATTGGTTGTACGACAAGGGTGTACGTCACATCATCAGGTTGTCTGTTGACGACTCCGGGGAGTCTGGTCAAAAGGTCCATAGCGACCAAGCTATACAAGAGTCTCTCGAGCGATTTGTCGTCGAGCATCTCGATTGGCGGAAGACAGACTTGGATCCGGGGACAATCCTTCACATCAGCAGCAAGGTCTGTACGAGTGAGTCTGTCAGCTCTGAGGACCCAAAGCAGACCGAGTCAGGCCCGGATCGGCAGTTGACGAAACTCTCATTGATGTGGAGTGGAAGCAATGCTGTACTTCGAGCTTGGAGCGAGCCTGATGCCTTGCCGCTGCTACCTCAACTTCGAAAGGTAGAAATCATTCAGCCTCCTGCCGACAAGGTATGTGATTTATACTCATCTTCATTGCTCGCGCTAACAGTGAAAGATGTACGAGAGCCCGCAGTGGATCAGGCAGAAGATTAGGGATTTCGAGACCAGACTAAACGACAGCCGAAAGACTATCCAGGCCGAAGCACTAGCAGCCTCGAGAAACAAAAGTGTCTCTGACAATAATGCAGCATTTGGCCATGTTGAGGTCACCGCTATCGACTCAGGCACGTATGAGGAGCGCACGGTGACATCTGGCGACGTGCCTCACCTATCTACTTCGAGTTCTAGCCAGGGCGTCAACGCGCATCAGTGGTTGAAGTCGACCGCTAAATTTGCTGGCTTAATGAATGACTTCTGGAAGAGCACTGTCGAGGAGTTTCTTCAATCGGAACAAAAGCAGGACACACCGGAGCGGGTGCAGGATGATGTGGTTGTGGCATTGATCGACGACGGTGTCGACATGTTCGATACGGCTTTATCAAATCAAATCCTCGAGGGCAAGAGTTTTGACTTTCACGATGAAAAGGTCCGTCCGCCGTTCTCGTCGGCAAAGGGCCATGGTACAGTCATGGCAAGTATGATCCTACGCGTTTGCCCTATGGCCAAGGTCTACCCGATACGACTGAAGACGTACGACAATGCGAACGGGAAGAATAACATCGATGCAAATTACGCAGCACAGGTACGCATCTGCCAGTTTCTACGAGGTAGCACAATCTAACCATGAGACTACTCCAGGCTATCCAAGCGGCTCTCGACAAGAAGGCTACAATAATTTCCATGTCGTGGACACTCCCAATTGCAAGGGGCAAGAACGAGTCAAAAGATAAATGTCAGTCTCCGAAGTGGTTTGACGAGGTCCAGCCTTCAGATGAAGACCATTAAAATAAAGTGAATGTGTTGGATTGACTTCTGTACTGACGTCTTTATAGTGCATACCGTCCTACAAACGGCCGTCAAAAACAACGTCCCAATGTTTTGCTCCGCACCTGACGAAGGCAAGTTCACTGAGCTTGACTATCCCAGCGGCCCATGGCGGGATCGCTTTTTCCGTATCGGCGCCGCGCGTGCTGACGGCACCGTCTTTGGATGGACTCCTGAAGACGGAATCACGTACGTCTTTCCCGGCGTCGACGTGATACTTGACCAGGTAAAGGGCGTCTCTTCAAGGACAGGCTTGGGTAAAAATGTCACGGATCGCGTGAATGACTTCAAGTACGAGACCGGCTCGAGTGTCGCTACGGCGCTGGCGGCTGGCCTTGCTGCCATGATCATATATTGCATCAAGACGAGTATCCTTGCCGTCAAGACGGCAAACCAGAAAGCTGTCCTCAACCCGATTCCGGATAATCGCGCAGTGCTGGTTGCGAAACCTGATGCTATGAAGCGGGCTTTTGCGAGCTTGGGAAAGCTTACGCCGAACCGCTTCATCCAAGTTTGGGAGGACTTGGACAAGGTCAGCGAGATTTTGGAGACTAGGCAGCTGCAAGGTTCAGATCCAGAAGTGAACCTCAAATGCACTCAGAGGTTTATGGAGTTTGGACTCAAGCTTGCGAGTTCAGTTAAGCAGTGATATCAAAAGAGTTTGGTTTGATTTTAATAATGAACGACTGTTTAGGACTCAAGCTGAGAAATTTAGTGGGATCTAATAAAGAAAGTAGGGGCCGAGATATGTTGCTGACGTTGACTTGTGGAATGGGAAAAGATTGAAGACATAAGAAGTTAGATGTGTCTTTCTCACGAAATTCGTGTGATTAAAAACCCACTTCACCTACGGCTTAAAATTAGGTCCGCACCAGTGAGATGAAAATAGTAGACGTTTCGTCACCGTTGAACCAGAATAAGATGTAGTTGTTCTACCCTTTTATCGTGCATTGGCAAAAACTCCTACCGTGAAGTCTCAATAAATCGGCCAAGCCTAGCGCGACATTACACCACCAGCTACCCGAACCTATTGGATGAAAGCTCGATTGGACCCATTGTTAAGCCTAATCAAGTTATAAGATCTCACGAAATACGGCGCTAGACTTGGCCAATTTGTTGAGACTTTAGGATACACTCAATGTGACTTACCCTAGAGCCAAACACTGTTGCCAACAAAGCTACTCAATTTAGTGGTCGGCAACTTTTGCCCTTGGTTGTCAAGTTGAGGAAACCTTGTTCCATCTTCCAGGGTATTGTCAGTTGATCAGAGCTGGACTGGAGAGCTGGACTGGAGAGCTGGACTGGAAAGCTGGACTGGGGAGGCCTTGGCTGGGGTAGATCTGGGGAATTTCTCCACTGAATGTGGACACGCGGTTTGGTGGTCACGACGCGCGTCATGCCAGAAGACGGATTAGAGAGGCGAAGCTCTCTTGTGCTTTGATTTCAACCTCCATGGCCAATAACATCAACAAACGATGAAGGAGAGAGAAGGCGATTCCGTACGGCTATTCGGACCGGGCAGAAACTAGACGCGTCTTGTACGCGGAAACAGCGTATAGAAATAAAACCTAACCAAGTTAGGGCAGGACTATCAATCTATACGCGTACGTATATGACGGCCAATCAAAACCCCAGTTTGCTCTCCCATGGCTGTCGTACTTTGCCCTGGTATCAGAGCAAATCCGAGAGACTTTTTGCATTTGCAAGGACCCGAAAACCCGAAAGGGAAAGGAGCGAGGCGCATGCGAATAATGTCGTATTCTACAGGCCACTTTTGTACTTCAATTCATGGCGCATTTTTCCTCGCCGTATTTGAGACAGTATCGCCAGATCGTATCCGAGTCACGTCCCCTTCCGCGTACGGACCTGATGAACATAAAGACGGCCGTTGCCCGCTCCTGAATGCATGGAGTGCTTGGCAGTCAAACACACTTGGCCATCTGTTTCATTTCGACCTCTCCCATTCTCCAGCATCTCTCCATCTCCGATAAGCCATGCCGACCCTCGAGACCTACAATGGCTACCCGCTATGGCGGTACATTCCGTCTTTGCCGGCTGCCATTCTATTTACCGTCATTTTCGGCATCTTGATGGCAGCGCACTGCTGGAAGCTCTTCCGACACAGGATGTGGTTCTGCATTCCGTTTGCAGTCGGAGGGTTGTGTGAGTCCTCCAATCCCCTGCGCGTGAACGATGCTAACATAAAATTAGTCGAAGTTATAGGCTACATCGGTCGAGCAGCGGCGTACAACTCCACCGGCGTCCTCATCCCCTACATCTTGCAGTCGATCTTCCTCCTACTCGCCCCGATTCTCTTTGCCGCGACCCTCTATATGACACTCAGCCGAGTCATTAGTGCCGTCCACGGCGAAGCTTGCTCGATGATTGCACCTCGATGGCTTACTCGCATCTTCGTCTTCGGCGACGCCTTCAGTTTTCTGATCCAGTCCAGTGGTGCTGGCCTTCGCGTCAAGGCTGGAAGTGGGGACGACAACAGCAACCCCAACCTGGGATCGAATATCATTGTCGGCGGTTTGATCTTCCAGATCCTCGTCTTTGCCGTCTACGTCCTCACGGCAGTGCGTTTTCAGATGAACTTCAAGCGGCACGAGGCGTCAAAGAACGTGGTGGATCTGCCGTGGCAGGGATTGCTCAACATGCTCTACGTCACGTCTGCATTTATCATGATCCGAAATATTTTCAGGGTGGCAGAGTATTCCATGGGCAGTGACGGGTATCTGCTCGGCCATGAGTGGGGAGTGTACGTTTTCGATGCGTCGCTTATGACCTTTACCATGACGTGGTTTTTCCTGCGATACCCGAGCCAGCTGGTGAGGAGGGAGAACTCGGAGGCTGGAATTGAGATGGCTACTACGGAGAGCGCTTAGGGGGTAGGAGTAGTGGTTTCTATTCGAGTAAGGGAATGACTTAGCTGTCGCTTCACCTCGTTCGAAGCGACTCATTATTCAGCGACATTTGGGCTTCTATAGGAGTTACTGTCGCATTTACCTATTTGCTTCCCGGCACCTGCAACGTTATTTCCACTCATGACAAGTGGGAATGGGATCGACGAGGGGGAACTAGCCGGGGAGAGAAATAGCAGAATCGGGGCGTTTCAGGCCATTACATGAAGTAGCAAGCAGATGTTTTACACAAGTAGTTTCAAACGCTGGAATTTATTATTAATTTAAGTCTCTCACTAGCAGGGTTGCAATATCGGTGTTCTGAAGGAAGTGTATCCGGATCCGGCTTGTGAAATGGTTCAATTCGGCTACTGTTCCACTTGCGCAGTAATTAGCAGTACCAATTAAGCCTGCGTACAAGGTGCATACAAAACTAGCGCTGCTAAGAGCGAATGCAGTCCCAAGCCTGTCTTGATCGCTTATTACCTATGCAGCTCTCTTCATCCTTATGCTCGCAGGCTCACAGAATCTGGTTCCTGACCATCTTGGCCATCTTCACTGTAGCATGGAACAGCGAATCCAAAGCCGGGAATTCGTAATATCGAGTCTAACCCTACGAGGCAATTTTTACCAGTGGCGTCTTCTAGGCCACGAGGCGTCGGCTGTTATCGCGAACACAGCTTCCCCGCTCATTCACCTGCAGAAGGCCACACTGTTCTTCCAATCGAACCTGTCGGCTGTTTAACTATTAGTAATTAAAGGCCTTGGAATGGGCCAATGGGCTTGCAACGAGTTCAGCTGAAGACCCGATGGGGGCAATGAAATGCAAGCGTGTAGTTTAGCACTCATCGTCCACTTCGCTTCCTTATCGCATGGTTATCGTAGCGCTTCAGCTGTTATCTGTTGATGAGTCGGGGTAGTTTGGATCTTGTCCAGCACCCGATACGAAGCTCTTGGTGTTTGTATAAATCAGACCACTCCCCCATTTGGATAGATTATCTTGTAATCACGTATCTTGCTTCATACGGACATTTTATTACCATCACTCACACTACCCTATACGCACAGCCACGAATATGGGACGTCATGACCTCGAGTATCCCAAGGATGCCACCAACACCGTCAAACGATATAATGCCCACGCCGTTTATGCACTCGAGACGATCCATCGAATTGTCAATTCCTGCCAAATTCTGCACGTCTCTTTCAATGTGCCCTCTCAACCATTCCCAGTGACTCTGCCAATGATTGGACAAATGGGTTCCTTTGAGCGACCAAGTGCCGACCTTGGAGACGTTCTTGAGCTTTACCTCCATGGCTATGTTTCCTCCCGCATGATGAACACGTGCAAAAACAACGAAAGCGGCGATGCGGAAAGCGAAGAATCTCAGGGCATGCCAGTTTGTATCGCCGCCTCTCATGTGGATGGCTTGGTCCTCACTCTCACCTCGTATTCGCACAACTACAACTATCGCTCAACCGTCCTGTTTGGATACGCCACTCATGTCAAAGACGAAGCCGAGAAGCTGTATGCCATGGAACTCATCACGAACAGTGTTGTGCCCGACCGTTGGCGCCATACCCGTCTACCACCTACCAAGGCGGAGATTCAGAGCACTGGTATCCTCAAGGTCCGAATTGCCTCTGGCAGCGCCAAAGTCAGCGCTGGTCAGGCCAGTGACGACAAGACCGATATGAGTAACGAGGCCATGCTTGATTCAACCTGGACCGGAGTCCTGCCGATCTATCAGACAATGGGGGATCCGGTGCCGAGTCCGTATAACCGGGTTGATGTTCCGGCCCACGTCTCGGAGTTTGCGAGTGACTTTAAGGCGGATAATAGCCAGATCTCTCTTGAAGCAGCCAAGGGGGAACGACGTGCTCTGTAAGGAGTAATTCGCCGTAGGGTTTTTGGGTTACAGATGAAGTTTGGGCTGGTGGTTGCCTTGGAGATCAAGACGTGATATGACCAACGCTGATGGTATGAGAAACGCAAAGTATTTAGTGTTTAATTTGTTTAAAGCATCTTCAAATCGTCAGGCCACATGAAAGGTCTCAATAGCTGCATTGCATGACAATACTGTAGTAATTTAATGTGAACCACGTTGCTCGCACTACATTGCACTGTATATTGATGTGGTCGATGCCCTTATTTCCACAGCGGCATTTGAATTTCAGCCACCCACGCCATCAAGCCGTACTCAAGCAGCATATTACTTGAAAAAATGGTTACCAACGTCGGGTACGAACGCGAGGAAAGAGGAGAGTGGCCACGTCATCAATGGTCCTGTTTTCTGTGGAGAGGTTGGGTCTGCTGGAGATAGAATTCATTACCAATGTGCACACGTGTTGTCACATAGGAATAACCTCTTCCAGTGCGGATGCTTTGTTGAGACTGCGAGGTGGAAGTAAAACGGCCTTTTCGTAGAGCACGTGCTACCTTGAGGTTTGCACTGCTTCTAATTTTAAAAATTCAATTTAATTGGGAACCCAATGCAGAGAAAAGGTTGACAGCCCGAGGTACGATGGGAAACGTCATTGCGACTTCTGGTGCATGCAGGTACAGGGTCTCCCGCCCTATCGCCAGCTACTTCGTAATAGATGAACTACTGGGAATATTATTCCCGACCTGTCATTCTGGATAAATTCGATCTGCTCAGGGGTTGGAGCGGATAACCGGCGCGAAAACGGCTGACGGCTGACGGCTGACAGGATGTGGAGGAGATTGAGGCGGTTAAGTGGTCTAGAGAGGTTGGAGTGGCGTATAACCTAACCTCCACACGCCGTACTAATACGAAGTTGGGTCTAATGAGAACTGATGGTGCGCCATTATGTGTGCCACTCATTTCAAATGTAACGGCTGGCTTCAGGTCATGCAGCTTGCTTGAAAAGTTGAATGGCTTCAGCTCGCAAAGCTTATCGAATTGTCCCATGGCTATTTAGCAAACTCGGTCGCCGCGCATTCACCTCGGATTCTCCACCGTCCAATGTCACTCTCGCCTTACTGTCTCTCGTTTCCGGTTGCCCAACATGCGTTTCCTCGCACTCCTCGCCGCTGCCTTGCCGCTCGTTTATTCTGTGCCGGCAGATTTTCCACCCGCGTTCAATCCTCCTCTCAAATCTGTTGAGGAGCGAGTAGACCTCAAATCTGTTGAGAAGCGAGTAGATCTCAACTCCGTCGAGAAGCGAGTAGTTTCCACGGAACGATCCTGCGGCGTTATCGGATACGACCAGCAGAAGCCATCCCCGTTCTGCATCAAGCACTTCAAATGCACTGTGAGCGATTGCCTGGCTCTCTGCCAAAGCAAGCCCGAATGCGAGAGCTTTGCCATCGGCAGCAGAGGCTGCTACTTCTACTCGGCAGTTGTCGCTGGCAACTTCCACGCTGATCTCAATTCGCCTTTCACGTTCTACGACAGGGCATGCGCCTCTGGGAGTGGTCGCATCCGTTTGGAAAACATGGACGGCTCGCTGTACGGCTACATGTCTAACAACTTCAACGTTTTCGGAGAACGCACGACTGCCACATTGGCCAACGCGTTAAAAGTCGATTATGAAGCGGTCGAATTCGTTTCTACCCAGTTGAACCTTGATAACGCCAACTCTGCTGCGTATGTCGACCTTACGTATTTATCTGGTATTGTGGGCTTTGGGGCTACCAACTCCGATCTTGGACCGGGTTCATACAAGTAAGTATTGTCTTGCCGAATTTTGTCATCGTGCTAATTCATATATAGCTATGCAACCTTGGGTGCATCAACTGATAGTAAGTGTCCCGTCTACCGCCCTAGTCTTGTACTCATGATTTCCAGCACCACCGGGAGTCAAACCACAAAGCGGTATCGACAATAGCTTCACCAGAGCAACAGGTATCGCGAAAAATGTCGAGTCTGCAATTGTAAGTTTATTCTATGGTATTGGCAAAGCAATAGGGTGAAGCTTACTGTCATAGTGGAAACTTGACCTGCAAACTCTTGTCTTGACCCCTCAGTGGGTGAATACTGATATAAGTAAGTTACTCCATATGCCGATGCTTGCACATGAGATTGTTTTACAGGCAGGCTGACAACAATTTACAGCCTCGAATCCTCTCACCGTTGTTTTCACACAAAACACATTGGCAGTAACAGGTGACTTTACTGAATTCACGAATACCTTTGGGACCGCTGTGAAGCTCAAGTTGAGGCTGGAGCTAACCACTTAGAGTCCAAGTATTGTGTGGTAGACACTCTGGGGTTTTATTATAGTTAGGCCATATCTGTTAACCAGGGCTCAAATTACAAAGTAGCTCTGTCGAGACTTTGGCAGGGCATGCTTTTTCTCTTCTTCAATCCCAAGGCCATATTTCGTCTTGCCTTATTTCATTGCGGTACTGTCGCCGCAGATCTTGTGCTGTTATTCTATTCACGAACGTGCTCATGAAAACTCACTGCGTCAAGTGTCGCAAGAGAATACAACCTTGTCCCACCCCTAGTGCTGCTTATCTTGACTTGATCCTCCTTGCCTTGCATTCGTGATGACCTCTTCTGTGTCTTGGTGGGTGTTTCGCTAAATGCTTCCCCCAACAAGTTAGACGCGACATTCTTAGGTAGAGAGCAAGGTGTTGGCTAGATTTAATGACATTCAATTCCAAGGGCTATGTATTCGAGTAAAGGGCTTCCATCTAAGTAACAGCAATGTTTCTTCTGATGCAGCCTATGGGGACGATATGTCCTGTAACCGAGTGAACGTTAGATGCTTGTAGGTTGTAGTAGGATGTGGATGTTAAACTGGTACATGGATGGCATTCAAGAAGCAATAGATAATATATCGGACCGGGTGAACTTATCCGGGTATGTTGGTTTAAATTTCTGATTTATTTCCCAATCGCCAAGGCTCGTCAAGGAATCCCAACACAAGTGCATATGACAAGGAATAACCCGCCCTGCTTGTCTGCGAACACTTAATTCTTTTTATTTGTCTTCTCCTCCTCGCTGCCGTGATGCTTGGCGCGGAGATAGGTGGGGTCTCTCGGTAATAACTCCCGCTCCGTCCATTTTATGGATTCATCCACTTACCCTTATCTCTACTCCTCACCACTTCCAGCCCCAAATGCCGTCATATCGAATGAAAGCAAAGCGCATTACTCGAGCATGCGACTTCTGTAATCGCCGTGGTCTCAAGTGTAGAGAGGAAACTACAAACACAAATGGAAACGAATCGCCATGCCTCACATGCGTCGACTATGGCCAGGAATGTACGCGAAATCGGCAGCCCAAGAAGCGGGGCACGAAGCCTCGAGGATCCTTGACTAGAACTGTCCAGGAAACGACGTTGGATCTCTCGAGTGGACTCGAAGAATTTACAACTGTCGGTGGTGTGTCGGGGTCTCGAGCTTTGAGGAGCCGAAAGATTATCACGGCGCTCCTTGATGTATACCTCGACACCATTCATCCAATGTGAGGAAAGCAGAACTCGATTAGACTGTTTCTAACACTTTGCAGGTTCCCTTTCTTCTGCGAACGTGAGATTTGGGTCGGTTGGAGAGAAGGGTCATTCCCTGGCGATGCTTCAGACTACATGAGCCTCATGTGCATGTGTGCGCTGAGTGCCCAACACGTTGGCAACGGCGCTTTATTTACCGAGGATGCCTCAACAGAGCCGGCGACATTTGCTCAAGATTATTTGAGTGAGGCAATAGCCCTCGTTCCAGTGGATTTTGAAAGCGCAAGTCTCCTCAATTTAATCCGCTCATACGGATTCCTGGCTCTCCTAGGAGCTCAAAATGGCAACAGCGCCATGTTGAACCAGTACCTGGGCCTATACCATGGTCTTTCGGGACACTTCAACCTTCACGATGAGTCAAGATGGCCCGGAGAAATTACTACGTGCGAGAGGGAAGTGCGCCGGCGTCTGTGGTGGACCATGTACCGACTTGAAGTTCATACCGCCTGTGTTCTCGGGAGCATGATACGATGCTCCGAGACTCAATGCGATGTGGGTTATCCATCCGGACCTCACCATCCAGCGTTTATACCCGGAAGAGACGGCCAATTTGAAGACTGGTTTTCCGGTTGGAACTCCACTACAGATCTATATCGCGTGCTCGAGCATGCCGTCTCCAACTTCCGATCAAAACACCGCAGGCACGATTCCATAGTGCGGGGCTCAAATGATGTACCTACACGATTGCTAATGGAGAGCCTTGGCAAGATACAAGAACAACTTCAACCTCAATTTGGAGCCGTGTTTTCACCATCATCAGACAATGGTCGAAATCGGTGCGGATTCCAGGCCTGCAACATCTTGTGCACAATCCATCTCGCCCGCATGATCACGTCACTTACGGGCGAGGACAGCTCGGCAACGGCGTGCCAAACCGCTCGAGATATGATGGATAATATGAACTCGATTCCTCTCGAGTACATACGCGCTACAGGGTCTCCTCTATTGCAGCAATTAGCCGGCGTCGGCCATATGCTGCTGGTTGTCGCAAAGAAGCAGATGCCATCTCATGAAGAATACTTGATGCTGAGAGACGTATCGAATTCCATCATCGGCTTTCTAACTCGCTTTGGCGAATACAGTAAGCTGGCAACGGTTGCTCAACGAAAACTCTCTGCTCAGTTGAACGACTTTGATAAGCATACGGCTGGGAAGTTGTTGGAGGGCTTCCCTGGCGAAGACTGTCCTACGCTTGACAATGATGGCACCAGGGGCCTGGACTTTAACTTGTTCACTTTAGATTATGAGACCGACAATGGTTTCTTTGGTGCAAGCCTACTGCGGCCTTTGACTTGGCCAAGCAACTCCAGAAGCCTTGAATAGAAGAAGCGTATAGCACGAGCAGTTTCTGCGCATTTTACATTTGCCAAACATGAAATAGTGTACTAAGTGAGAAGTGACCAGCAATCCGATGTGACATGAGGTTGTTTGCCCAAGGCATGTGCTATTGACGTCCATCTCCAGTTGCATTATGCTTCGCTTCATAAAATACAATTAAATACCCGCATACTATGTACTTCTTGTGCTAGTTCCCTTTTGCTTGTTTGTCCTCCAAGCGTAATATTCCCCCCCCGTCATGATTGGGTACTTCATTGGGTGATCATCACTGATACACGTGCGCACTGGCTCCAAGAGCTTTGTTCTATCAAACCCGAAGAAGAACGGAGCAGAGTACCTCTCATTTCCGCTCAGGTTGATGACTCGATGAATCGTTGAGACAAACAAGTCGTTGGTCTGCCTCATGAAGCAGTCGGCAATGTTGACTACAAGAGACCCAGGGATTGGCTTAGCCTTGACCCATACGCCGGCCTTGCTAAGTACTTCAAGCCCCCCAGAAGAATCCTGTGTAACAATGGTGAAACACTCAACGTCAGTGTGTGCCCCAATGCCATTTTGCTCGTCAATGGAATACTTCTGCTCCGGGTAGCGTAGAATCCGCATGCCAGCTTCAGGCTTTCGAACGTACGGGTCAAAGTAGTTTTCAGGTAGGTGCAGAGCCAGTGCAAATATTCGAGTCAACTGACGAGATAGGCGCAGCAACTGTGTATGGTATGCGTAGAGACCTTTGCGAAATCCTGGGAGGTTAGAAGGCCAGATACTGACGGATGGGTCTGCATCATCCACTGCATCTGGGTCCTCGATGGGATCATATGCCCAATTAAAGGCCTCGCTCAAGTCTACAATCAAGGTAAGAACACGATTTGCGCTGCGAATTGAATCTTACCCTGGCGTTTCCATCCGTTTCGGTTGTAGCATTCCATCGGATGGTACCCAACGTATTCATTTGGGACCAGGCCAGTGAAGACCTCCATCTTTTTCTCTTCCGGCAACGAAAAAAAGCGTTTGGCTTGCGCTATGGTCTCGTCGGCATATTTTGGATCGATTCCCTTCAAATTCATGATTAGACGAGACAGTGGAGGAATCTGGCGAGGCTCACGTGGTTGATCAAATAAAAGAACCCAATCTTTGTGGACGCATCGCGGATCTCGTCAGCCACAGCCTGGCGATCCTCGGAGTTCTTACTCCAGATCCTCGACGCATCAATAACAGGAATTAGATCCAATTCCATTGACACATTAGATTCAAAACTGAAAGTTGTGCCATTGTGTAATTTGACAGTCGTGACCGTGTTTGTCGGCTGGGAAATAGTCTCAATTTGCGACATTTTGCAGGAGTTGAGGCCAATGAGCTAGCGGAGGTGTCGTCAAAGCAAAAGAATACACATCAACACACTTTATAATGTCGGAGTTATTTGAGTATGCATACTACAAATTTGTCATTCATTATGCAGCCAGGGTATTATTGATACAGCGATAACTGCTGAACCTTTGAACTGTTAAACTGCTAAACTGTTAAATTGCTAAACTCCAATACGTCGTCATCGTCGGAGAACCCGCTCTGGACCCACCCGTATCTCGAGGTAGATACGTTGGGTTGCATTCTTAGGTATTTGTTATCTCAATCTTCCGATAAGTATGTAGACACGCACATCTACCGGCATACGCAAAGCGTCTTGCGGTCTTGGAACGGGGTGATCGACCCACTTCGCTGAGCGCTACTAACACCGCCTAGGTTATCAGAGGCATCGTTGCATTAGAATATCCAACTTATAAGTAAACACCTAGTGCGAGATATTGTGGTTGCAGACATCTTTGCTCTTCCACATTTGAAAGCGTCGTATTGAACCATGGTGACGACTACCACTTTCTCCCGCCGTCTAATTAGACGTCTCGAGGTCAACCGAGACGTGGATACAGACGTGGAGATTTACGTGAACAAAGACACACGCCCTCTGCCCCACTCACGACGCACTTATGGACCTTGGGAATTCGTCGGCCTTTGGATGGTGACAGGGTCATTCAACGTTGGAGGATGGACCACGGGCTCTGCGTTGATTTCCCTGGGACTCAACGTTTGGGTTAGTGCTACAAATCTTGGCTGTGCGATATGAATATTAATACTTGATAGCAAGCTATGCTGGCTATCGTTATAGCTCACACCTTTGCGGGGTTCATTTGCATAGCTGGAGGACACCCGGGTGCTAAATGGCACATCGGATTTCCGCTGTGGATGAAGCAAAACTGGGGCATTTGGGGCTATCTCTTTCCAATGGTATGCATTACCTACCGAATAAAAATATGGATTCTAATCATCTCAGGCAATCCGGGTGTTTCTTTCGTTCGTCTGGACCTCCACAAATACCTGGTACGGAAGTCAATGCCTCAAAGTCTTGCTCACTTGTATCTGGCCTTCATTCCTCAACCTAGATCAGGAACTGGCAGGAGGTGCCATGCAAGCTTGCGACTTGGTGTCGTTTGTCATCTACATCCTACTCTGTGCGCCTCTTGCCTGGTTCAGTCCTGAAAACTATCGCAAGCCCTTCCTTTTTGCTTCCACCACGGTCGCCACCACGGTCTTTGCTCTGCTCATATGGTCCACCGTTCGAGCGGGAGGTGGCGGTGCTATGCTCTCAGATGTCAGCGGAGTGTCTGGCGTTGAGCCAGCCAAAGGTGGTGCTCTCGGCTGGGCCTTTGTCGCCGCAGTGACGGCCAACATTGGTGGCATTGCTACACACATGTGGTCTCAGTCTGACTATACACGCTACGCCCGCAAACCTGGGGATCAGATACTGGCTCAGCTTGTCATGGTGCCTCTAGGAACGATTGTCGTGGCATGTATCGGGATTATCTGCACCTCGTGCGCTGCGTCTCTATATCCCGACGAGGACGAGCTGTTGTGGCAGCCGTATGCATTCCTCAACGCAATTCGCGAGCATGAAGGCAATCGAGGTGCCCGAGCCGGTGTTGCCTTTGCCAGTATTGCTTTCATGTTCTCTCAATTTGGTATGGTTGTTGCGTCAAACTTGGTTGTGGCTGGTATCGACTTGGCTGCACTTCTGCCTCGCTGGTTCACGATACGACGAGGTGGCTACGCAACGTTACTCTGTGCTTTTATCATGCAGCCTTGGTCACTCCTCAACAGTGCCACCAACTTTTTGACCGTTGTAGGAAGCTTCAACGTGTTCCTTGGTCCGCTAATGGGCATCATGTTTGCCGATTATTTCCTCTTGCGAAAGCGAACGATAAAGCTGACGGATTTGTATGGCAACTCTGCTCAGAGTATCTACTGGTATTCCAAAGGTTGGAACTGGCGCGCACCTGTTGCGTGGATTCTCGGTGTGTGGTTTCTCCTGCCAGGACTGGCTCAGAGGGCCGTTGCACCTGGTGGCTTTTGGGGTGGATGGACAAGGCTCTATCAGATTGCTTGGTTCGCTGGTTGCTTCGTGTCAGGGATTTTGTACCTTGCCTTGGACTATATGTGGCCTATTGCCGACAAGCTCGCAGTCGATGACCTGGACTACTTTGGTACTTTTGGAGATCCTCCGGTCATTGTCGAGGATTTCCCCTCACCCTCCCTGTCGATTCATGGGGACGAGAAGCATCCTGGGGTAGAAAAAGTGTAAGGTGTTGCAAGTTTATAATGATACTCCATGACCCTTTAGCTATCAAACGCTTGATTCGCAAGCTCGTCTGCCTCCCTGTTTTGCTCTCGCGGGACATGCCAGAACTTAAAGTCTAGGCCACCATCACTGTATTCCATCTCGTCAAGTCTCTCATGAATTCCTTTAAGAGCAGCATAATGCTTCACTGGCCGTCCTTCATCGTTACGCCCATGGTTCTCAATCCAGCCTTCGATCCATTCCGACATTGATCTCACAAGATAGAGTGAGTCCGATTTAATGCGTATTTCTATTAAAGACATGTCTTTCGAAATATCCCTTTCGATGATGTGCAGGGCCTGCACTAGCGCTTCGATCTCGGCACGGTTGCTCGTCTGCGGAAAACTGGGATCCAGCAGGCCATTTGCGTTGTGAGGGGATCGCGGTCCGAAATACACACCCCAAGCACCTCGCGCCGAAGGAGTTCCGTTCCCACGACAGGCTCCGTCGATGGATACGACGACAGTGGGTATGTCCAGCTCAATAGAACCAGTTCGGGGATGCTTCACCTGAAGCTGAGAGACCTTCTTGGAAGGCGTGTAAATGACAAGCTTGCTCTCGGGAACGTCTCGGTGCATCGGGCTGTACAGTGGATCGAATCGACGTCGAATTTCTTCGCCAAACTCATCGAGTGAGCTGTCGCCGAGGTTCCCTGGCGAGAAACTTGAAAACGACATTCTTTAGGTTCTTTCGCTGTAATCAAGCAGGTTCGTGCTGATGATGATGCGGCAATCTTGGAGTAGCGGTAAGCAGAACGGTAAACACGGATGATGTCTCAATTACGACATGGAAGTACCTTTCGTTGATTGGAAGATAAGTATGGAACAAACGTCGGGCCGAATAAAACAAGGCTAGAAAAGGTTGTATTCTTTGAAAGTGAGGAGAAACCTTGTGAGACAGTAACCTGAGTAAGTTCCTTTGAGGGGAAGAAACGCCGGCAGATTTCCCGCTGGTGTCACAGCTATGTCCACCAGGCTATGAATTGAACTTGGAAGCCAATCGTCCAATCAAAACACATCATGGTTCCGTGGTCTAGCTGGTTATGGCATCTCGTTAACACCGAGAAGGTCCCCGGTTCGAGCCCGGGCGGAATCACATTTTTGCCTGCGCAAGATAGTTATGCTGGTATGTTTATTTTTGACTAATAATCCGGATCATCTCGGTACACACTTATCCGTTTGATACGACAAGACATCTTCGGAGCGCCCATGTCGGGCAGGCTTGTTGACCCGAGATCTGGGACGTTTGCACAGTTCATATCCGTAACATCTTCTCGATCAGAGCAGACCTGAGCCACTACCTTGGGGAACACTGTGCCTCGTGGTAGAATCCGAGCCACCTTTGAAGTCCGGCCTAGACATTCGGAACGCTCCAACCGGGACGGATTGTTCACCATCTCCGCGGCAGTGGAACTCCAGATTCCGGGGAACACCATGTCATTCATCCGATATGGTGGACAGGTGTGGCAACCACGCAGATCAGTCTATAATACGGGGGCATCTAAATGTGTGTTAAGTCATTCGACCCTCAAACTAGACGGAATGCGGGGAAGCCCCGCCGATGTGTGAATATATACATTTAAACCCGAGGTCCAAATTCCCAACTTAGCTACGGTGCGTTGTTTCGGCTGTTCTAGTCTATTGTGAGTGATGCTCATTTACCAAATCAAGCGATTCATAGTATGACTGCCTCTCGCTACGAAATCAGCTGTTCCAAATATGGAAGTAGCCGGTGACGGGCCGAGGCATGATGGTTTATGGTGTTACGTGTCTACTCTGGTTCCCGGTAAGTCAAACCCCATTCCGGTCGAATGATTGAGATTGAATAGAAGGAATTTTCAGGCTGAAAGAGTTTTCTTCAGCCTAGATTCAAGATATTGGGTGTACCGAGGCGTGACACAATAGTTTCCGGTCACCCGGTGCATTGAGAACTCAAGTATTTAAAGCAGGCTTCCTGAAATCATCTAACGCACATACTATTTTCTACATCCGACGTTCTCATTGTACAAAAATTGATTTCTATTTAAAAAGAAAAATAACCATGGCAGCACCAGCTGAAAAGACAATGAACAATCTCACCGGAAAATGGACCTTGGTAAAACAATGTTGCCTCGGTCGGCTGCTCCTGGCTAACACGATCTCCCAGAATAAAGATCTGTCCGAGAACCCTGATTCGATTTTCGCCCTTCAAGGAATTGGTTATCTTACCCGTAAGGCCATTGGTTTGGCACCAGTCACACTTGAGATGAAGCAGTATGAGGCGGCACCGAATTCGCCAAGTACGGCCACGGACCAGGTGACACATGTCGACATGGTCCAATTAGCGGCCGGTCTCAAGGGAGTCCAAGAGGACCGGTGTATGGATAATGTGTTTCGTGAGTCCAGTGACTGGATTTTCGGTACAACGCAATGCCAATCCAGATGGGCAAAGGTCGAGGAAATCGACGATGAGTTTCTGAAAGATGGTTGGTTTGTCGAGGGTGAAGACAGTGCCCTCATATTTAGCCACACAGAGAGCAAGGCTAATGGGTGGACTCTTACGCAGGTGTGGGGGTTTGAGATGGTGAATGGGGAGAGGAGGTATTGCCGACGCATGGTGGCCAAGAAGGGCAGCAAGAGAGCCACGGTGCGAATGGTTCACAATTATGTCTCGTAGGGATAGAGTACACGATAAGACTAGCCCCTGCACCATTGGTAAAGATTATAGTGGACTAGGAGCGAATTTCACAGGCTATACTTTGACTACTTGTTTGAGCATATAATTGTTAAATACTGACTCTCTTGGGAGAAACCGTAAGTGTATATGATATGGTATGTGTTATGGCTCCTTAAAGTGTCTTGCCTAAACTCGAGGAGAATCCAGACTTTTCAAGTTCGCCGTTTGAAGTCATCTTGGAAGCCTCAGTGTCCGGCACAATCCCATCAATTGAAAACTGATCTGCGTGAACCACTTGGCTAATAAGCGTTTCTGAGTGAGGGAAAATGATGTTGAGACTGTAATAAAGCACGATTGAGGTCAAAAATCCGTAGATCCAGTTAAAGTCAAATAAATGTTGTAGCCCGATGGGAATGGGTACGCTTTCGGGGGTAACTTTATGACCGAGGGCGGGAAGCAGAGGCGTGATAATGACCACTGTCGTGACCAAAGCCCTCCAGTTACCACCCCAGCCAAAACGATAGATTCCCTGGGGATCGTAAAGTGCCGGAACATCATACTTTCGGCGCTTGACTAGCCAATAATCTGTCGTGAGAATGCCGGCGATGGGAGCCATAAAGATGGCGTAGGCGGACATGAAACTCATAAAGGCTTGAGCTGACGCCATGATAATCCAGGGACATAGCGCCCAGCCACCTAGAAAGGAGACAACGATGACTCCACGTCGAATGTTTAAATACTTAGGCGCTATGGTCGTAATGTCATTCGCAAAAGATATACCGTTGGCGCTGATGTTGACGCTAATTTGCGCAAGCAGCCAGATAAATCCGCAAAAGAAGGCAGCGGCTCGGCCTCCAGGAGAGTCTTGCCATTTGTTGACAAGATCAATGGGATTCCAGAGTGCTTCTCCGTATATTTCTTTGGAGGCACCCGCGGCGATAATGCCAAAGATGCCAACAATGACTTTGAAGAATGGAATCGCCGGTAGTTGCCACAGGTTCGCCCCTCTTCTCTTGCTGAATCTTGAAAAATCGGGGATGTTGACAGTCAAAGTTGTGTAGCCGCCAGTCACAGACGTCTAGGTATGTGTCAACACAAAATGATCGAGGCAGGGCTGATGAACAGCTTAACGTACCAGGTTGGATAGCCAAAGCCATGCTCTTGTGGAGCCGGAAACGGTCGCAGGTGCGTAAAAGAAATTGGAAGATTGTCCCCTGGCCTTTACAGAGACCCAAATAACCATAGCAAGAGCCATGGGGGTGACGAGGATCGCTTTGGCATTGAAGAGATACTGAAGCTTGTGCGTAGGGATGAGAAGGAGCGGGGTTTGTATGAGCCAGTAAATGAAATACGACAGCATCCCTTGACTGGTTATGCCAATGGACGCCGGCAGGGTGTTTTCAATGTTTTGGTAGCTCGGCCAGATTGCCGTGATCATCTAATAATTTTAAGCTTGTGGTCATTAACATGTTGATTCAACTTACAGCGCTGACACATTGTCCTCCGCCGACGCTCTGCACTCCAAACCAGAACATGGCAAGGACAGCCCGACTGATGACGCAGAAATAACTCAACCAGTAGCCATAACTTGCACGAACTGCGATGGGGAACGGAACATGCAGATCTGCCCCAATAGCGCCGTTTAAGACGGTTGGGATGGCGTTGCAGATACCTGCCATGAGTGTAATGAGGATGGCATCCGTGGCAGAGAGACCAGTCGTCAAAATCGAACCGGCAGCCGACCAACCGCTGATTGTAACAAGATCACTAAACCAGTACGTGAGAAATGTCACTTCTGTCCATGTTTGCTTCTCTGGCGGTACGGGATCTTGGTCTGCATTGGTCCAGACGTCTGGAGGCGCAATGCTGCTTTGTTGCTTGGGGAGTTTCCAACTACCAGGATCTGTCAGGCGATGTTTGATCTTTTGGTTGGCTGCGGATATCTTGGCCGATGCGCCTCTGCGAAAGTTTGAAATGTCCATTACATCCATTTTACAGGCGATGCCGCTTGGCCTAACAAAGAACTGTCTAAAGCGTCGTTTGCGGAGGGCAGTCAAATATATTCACCCTTGTAGGGTTGTAGAGAGATAACCAGCCTTCCGTCATCAGCAGCTCACCCATGCATAATTGATATGAGAATGACCCCTCCACCCAATACAATACAACTGGGGAATGTGGATGGATCAGGTTGCATCAGGATCAATCACCCTACAGCAAAGATAACGTGCGGAGAAGCCCCACTTGATAGCTGTTAGATCCGGGTGTAGAAGTAATCATGAAGCTGTTGATTTGTTCAATCCAGATTGGCCCGGGGTCGTGATAAGGGATTCATACTGATAGCTTACCCTCCCCTCCCGAGCCTACATCCGAGCTCAATGCGTCCGTTGCTTCGGTCATTGCTTCATTGTTGCCAGTTCACGTTAACTCGATGAATACTACACGAAGTCGTCTCGCCTGTATTTCATGTACACGGCGCAAAGTGAAATGCTCCAAGACGGTGCCATGCTCCAATTGTATTCGGAGGTGAGTCGATGTAACCCGGGCTTCTTCAATAGAGGCTCGGTTTGCCGACCCGAGGCTCAAACGAGGCGCTTAGAGGCGAACAAAATACCTGTCGAACTTCGCAAGATGGCAATGACGCCACAACGATCACGATAGCCGAGCAAGCAGCATCTTCTGCTTCATCGCCACTGTCAATACTGTCACCGACCGAGCCCCGAAACGAAACCGAGCTGTCGATGCTTCGACGCCGCGTCGCCGAACTTGAAAACGAACTGCACCACGCCCCGAACCCGTCGCCGTCTCCGACCGAACAATGCCCTGCAATTATCTCTCATCGCCCCGGAAGCGGCACTGAATCCGGACCAGGAGAGGCCGTAACCCGAGTCCGTACTCCATCCTGCGACACTGTCGCTGAAGATGCCGCGTCTATACTCGAATTCCTGGCTTGGGGCCGGAGGAAGAACCCCGATTTGCCGGTAGCCTCTCCCGAAGCAGTTATTCACGTCTCTCCGGTTGGAGACGTTATGATCCCCCACGCGCAATCCGATCTTTCTCCGAATGACATCGGGACTTTGGATGATATTTCTCAAATGTCAATTCTTCAGCTCTTGCTCCCAGACCGCCGCCGGACGTGGGATCTGATATTGTGGCATGAGCAGTACCTCCTATGGTATCACTGCTCTTACCATGCACCTTCTTTGAGAAATCAGCTGGAAAATTTCTACGACACGTATGATGGCTCTATTGAGCATCCCGAAGTCAATCTGCAATGGGTGGCTTTCCTATTCGCTGTTCTAGCTGGAAGCATTACGTCTTTACCAGCATCTACTGCCGAGGAATGGGGCTTCGACGATGCTGAAAGGGCCACGCTCTCCAAAAGGTGGTTCCAGGCGGCTATAACTTGCCTCAACAAGGCTGATTTTGCTTCCAACCATTCAATCCTTTCTCTTCAAGCTATCGCTACACTTACCCTGTCAGCTCACATGCTTGGCTTCTCGAATCTTCAATCCACATATCTCGCCGCTTCTGTCCGCATAGCGCAGAGTCTCGGATTTCATCGTCTCACCGAGAGCGTCTCGGGCGGTATCGTGGAGAAGGAAGCAGGGCGTCGCGTCTGGTTACAGATTTGTTGCCAAGATTGGTTCAGTCTGCCGTTTTCCGATACATATCTCATTAATCCGACATACTCAAAGTCCGAGATGCCCCTCAATTGCCACGATGAGAGTCTTGTGAGCTTGCCAGACTCCGAGCCTACAGTGGCTGGCTATTCTAGGTTTCTCGGGTCGATTGCTAGTATAATGCCACGCCTACAAGATGGTTTGATGTCTTGCAACACCCTATTCACTAAGTATGAGCAAGTCTTGAAGTGGGATAAGCAACTAAGAACCATCGCTACAGCAACTCGCCCCAAATATCTGTCCAGTGGACCACTGAATCCGGACTGGCCAATCTGGGTACACTGGGCAAGACGATCACTGGCAATCTCCTCGTCTCACAAGATCATTATGATTCATCGATCGTTTCTCTCCAAGAGCTTCTCGAACCCAGCATTCGCATTCACAAGGAAAACTTGCTTAGCTGCCTCCAAGACGATAATCAAAGAGTACAAATGTGTGGTCAGCGAAGATGGGCCAGTACTGTGGATATATCAAGCCTTTGCTGTCGCCGCCTCGATAATCCTCATACTCGACTTGCTCCATTCTGAGTCAAATGAACCACACAACACGGAACACTTTCAACTTGTCCACAACATCATCGAGATTTTAAGCAAGTGCCGAAACAGTACCATTGCTTCCAGAGGAGTGAAAATACTGACGGCTCTCCGTGACGAGGCATCCGCAACCATGCGCCAAGGCAGGAAGAGGGCATCGGGCGACAAAGATGCAAATCCCCAACCACAAAAGCGATCTCGATTGTTCAATGTGCCCGCTTTTGTCAAGATGTTTTGCGAAGACCAGAAATCCCCAGTTCCACAGGATTCTCGGCCACAGGCGTCAACACACCCTACTGTTCTTGCAGACTTTTTCTTTGAATCGGGACCATTCGATGAAGGAAGCATTGAGAATCTCTTTCATTTAGCTAGTCAAGATTTTTACTCTTAATCTAAATGTCTATCTTTCCAATCAGCTTTTCAATAGCCGTGGCTACAGCTTCAGGCTCCTCTAGGATAGGTTGGTGTCCGGCCTTCACTATCTCCAGCCAACATGAATCGGAGCCAATGAGCTGAATAAGGTCTTGGGACCTTTGTACCGGGCTTATCACATCAAGATCACCAGCAATCAACAAGGTAGGGCACTTGATCTTGCTGTAATCCGGATCCTTGTGCGACTCGTCCACCATCATTTCGCACGTCAGCGCATAGCCCTCTGGATCCGATGCAACGACAGCGTCATAAACCTCCTTGCGCAAGCTTTCATCCACCTGACGCTTGTCCATCGGAGGGAAGTTGGACTTCATTGCTAATTCCGCCGCCCATGTCGTCCCCATCTTGCGTGTATTGGCCGCCATTTCAAGCATTCTCTGTCGAACGGCGGCTATATGCGAGGCTGATCGTGCTGATCCGATGAGGACAAGGCCAGCAACGAGGGAGGGGTTTTCGGAGGCAACGTGCAGAGCGATGGCGGTGCCGAGGGAGTGTCCGAAGATGATGACCTATTTCTAGAGTTAGGTCAATCTTTTATCTCGCTACAAATCTCCATTCTGTACCTTTTTGCTCTTGTCTTGGGCTTGAACTGCTTGCAAAGATGCGATGACATCGTGTAAGTCGGAGACATAGCCTGGGATTGTCGGGCGTTGAGTCGGCACGGGGCTTTTTCCAAACCCAGGGAAATCCACCAGGACGATGTTGTAAGACTGGGTCAATCGAGACACCAAAGGTGTAAACGTGTTTGTAGAGCCTCCAAGCCCGTGAAGGCAAATGAGTAAAGGTCCGTGGGAATTGCCGCTCTGGAGGTAATGGAGCGTTGTTCCGTTTCCGGTTTCGATGACGTTGGACGCCATTACGGTTGCTGTGGCTTAGAAGAAAGATTAATTGTAGAGTCTGAATCATTAAAGACAGGTCGGACCAGAAAGATAGTTCCTCAAAGTTGGTGGTAGCTTTGTGCTTCGGCCGACCTTGCGCTATCCACAAAACACCTCGGCCGAAGCATTGATTACATCTATCTCGGCCGAGATGGACAAATCGCATGGAGAATGACGATCCACATTGTAGGCACACCAATAATAGCTACAAATAACCACACTAAAGAATGCATTTGTGCGGCTTCGGCAACCTAGTCCTATCACACCACGTTACATCATGGTCATCGCGGCAGTCATCACGGAAGAAATCGAGCATCTTCACCTCACGACCCAGAAGACCGCCTTCAGCCTTCCCCATGCTGCTACCACGAATGGCAGGCTCGTGGCTATACAGCACAGTCCTGACAAAAAAGTCGACTTTGGAGCTGAAATTTACGGCATTGACCTAAACAACTTCACCGATGCCGACTTTGACTTTATCCACGATGCATTGCATCGTCATAAGCTACTTGTGTTCAAGGAGCAGCCCGAGATGCTAAAGCCTCAGCAACAGTACATGCTTACATCGAGGTACGCATGCTGCACTCTTCAGATTGACAGACAGGAATAGCTAAGTTGCATAGTTTTGATCCAGAAGAAACGACAGGCGGGTTTGCCCACGGCGTCGATCCCCTCCTTGCCACGCATAACGGCGTCAACATTTATGGCATTCCCAAGCGTCCAGCTATTCCCGTGCAGCCACAAGTCCATATCCTCGGTCGTGGTGCCGTCCCTAACGATCATTACTCGTTCCCTCCGGGCTTCGAAATCCAGGGCATCGATCATGAGGAATTTCATCTTCCACCCCATATCCCTCCCGGGGAACGGGAAAATGGAGCAAGCCGCTTCTATCAGTGGCATTTCGACGGAGCACTGTACAAAATCCCCCCTCCGCGGGTGGGCTGTTTGTTGGCTGTGCGTACGCCTAAAGGTCCCGACGTGACCGTACGCTGGGACGATGGTACACATACAGAAATGACCATTGCACCAGGCTCAACTGCCATGGTGGCAGGTTCCCGCGCGTTGGAATTGCTTGATGAGGAAACTCGAAACATTGTCATGAATAGCCGGATCGAGTACGCGCCGCATGCGTTTTTATGGATGTCTACAGCACACAGCTCGCGCTTGGGACATCTGATTGAGACGGAAGGCCTAGAAAAGCCACTGGACCAGCTTCCTTCTTGGGATCGCAAGCACATCTGTGTTTACCCTATGGTCTGGACTAACCCGGTTACGGGAGAAAAGTCTCTGCAGATTCATGGTCAGGGAGTACGAAAGCTGTACCTGAAGGATGCGCCGAACGCCAAGGAAAGAGTCGTCGATGATCTCAAACAAGTGCGGGAATTTATGCACAAGTAAGTTTCGATGATTGTTTTCACCTTAAATCCAGTTGCTAATGATTGATCAGGCTCATGAGGCCGGTACTGGAGCCTGAAAACATCTATGCCCATCGACACGAGGAGCAAGACGTCATCTTGTGGTACAACAGAGCCCTGTGGCACACAATTGTAAGTAACCGTTGCTTAAAAGAACCTCTGAATACTCTACTGACGCATGTTTAGACGGAGTTTCCCAAATCCTATGGCCCAAGAATTATGCACCAGTGCAATGTTGCGGCTAGTGACCATCCTTCAGGATGAGTGTGAAGATGCGTCACCTTGGCTGGTACCATTGAGCCCTACTTTGTGACAAACTCGGGGTATCAGACAGGCGTTAGGTATTAATTTAAATGTACCAGAGTAAGATTGGTTATTTTGAGACTCCCGTACCATCGCTTTTTTAACATCCTGCCCTATTCTCAGTACGTAACTGAAGTGGGGTATCATGGCAAGGCTCTCCATACTTCAGGTAACATTTAGGAAGATTAAAAACTCAAACAAATCGTACATTTCAGTCATTGCATCGTCAAATAGATATATACCAGTATTTCAAGACTGTAAATCACAAGCCTGCAGTTAACCTTCACGCCTAGTGTTTTGAAAACGCAATCTTGGGATGTCAACCTCATGACGGGCTAATACAATAAAGATCCGAACCCATCTGGGACACTATACAAGAGCCTAACGGGTTTGATACGAAAGACTATAATAGTGGATTGCTGTAAGAGGACTACCTTGACTAAATAAACTACACTAAAGAAATGCTGG
Source organism: Ilyonectria robusta (assembly GCF_021365365.1). NCBI lineage: Eukaryota > Fungi > Ascomycota > Sordariomycetes > Hypocreales > Nectriaceae > Ilyonectria > Ilyonectria robusta. Next base: position 82,489 of record NW_025764437.1, on the reverse strand, counting down.
CACTGGAGTAGGGCCAACAGGTGCCGTGGAGGCTCCAATGTTGGCCTGGTGCATTGTCCGTGGGCCATAAGAATCAGGGTAGTCAATCGCGGTATGAAAACACTGCCAATTAGCCCACATGACAACATCTCCCTCTTCCACTTTCGGGACAATGATGTATTCAGGACGAAGAATACGCTCGTGAATCGGCTTGAGCCACTTTCGGATTTCGACAACGTCGTCAATAACCTTGGGCTCCTCGTCCGGTGACGATCGCAAAAAGAGCCTACGAGCGCAGATACCATGCACCATGAATGCCTTTTCCCCTGTGACTGGGTTGACCCATGCCATGGGATATCGCTTCACAAAGGCCGGATTCCAGTCGCCAAGCTCCTCGAGAGACTTTTCGCGACCTTGGGAAACAATACCTAAGCCGTTGGGGTTGCTACGGCAGTCTCCCATCCATTGGTACGGGTGTGGTGCATACTCAACCCAACTGTGATCTGCAATAGTCTTTTCTTCCGGAGTCATGAGGTCATAGGTCTGCACATTGCTGAAGAATGCCGTTAACCCTGGTTCCATTTCCATGGTGTGGCCCGATCCGTCATCCCAGCGGACAGTAACATTCGGGAATGTAGGTCGTTTGATACATCGTAATGTAGTGAACCATGCGGGATCGCGCTCGTACAACGGTGCGTCGATGTGCCATCGTTGAAACCTGGTGTAGCCACTTTCAAAGTCTTCTTGGGGGAGTTGTGTGGCATGCCAGTCGTGGCTCAAAGGTTTGGAGACAGTTTTATCCTTGATGCCATAGTGATCGGCCCCTTGGTATCCCTTGCCGATAAGACGCACATTATCAGCACCCGGGATCGCGAGGACATCTCGACTGGACTAGCAACAACTTTAGCATGGGCAGACCAGCCGTAAGGGACTGGGAAGAAGTATGTGTGTGCAACCTACCGACAAGATTCCTCCGTGTTTGTTAAATGACTTGACTGTTCCATGAGAGTGGACCTGAGGTGCATCGGGGTCAAAGCGAGTAACAAGCTCCCACTGTTTAATCGGTAGGAGGTCCTTTTGTCCTTTCACAATGATGACTTTCTTGTCCCAAATGGTCTTCTTCAGCTCATTCACATCGGCATCTGAATGGACATAATTAGTGACGAACTTGAATCCATGCATGAGATAACTACCGCTGATGTTATTCAGGTCTAATCCTTCGACAATTACTCCAAAGTTGGCCTTCTTGCCTTCTTCCAAGGGGAGAGGCTTCACCGTGAAACTAGCGCTAGGTGGGTCAATCCTTGAAGGCATGGTGATGAGATGAGTTGTATGGACGGTGCCCTTGCGAGGCTGGTGGTGATACTAAGTATCTGACGATCTTTTTGATTCGGCGAATCTTTGGTGATGAAACGTTCGGCTGAATTATTCGATTTCATCGTCACTAGCAGCAAGGCGCATCTGTGATAACCTTCCCCGCCTCGGCCGAGCTCGGCCGAGGCTTGGTAACCTCTCATATCTTTGTCGCGTCTTTGGAACATGGACCTGGGGAGTAGATAACCGATAACCTTTATCGGCCGATTTTCTCGACCTCGGTCCGAGTGAGTTCAGAGTGAGCGTAGCTTAGCAAGGAAACGGTCATTACCTTTCGCCAGATGAACTGTTGATATGGGCTCGGTAACGACTGGAACAACCGGGCGACAATAACACAATGAATCATTGGCCAATCAATCAGTTTCATTCTTGTTCGATAATGATTGGTGCTTTGACAGGGCTTTATTCATCCGGGAATATACGTTTCCGCACAGCGATCGCATGGTGAGGCCTCCGCAATCTTCCCGAAATATATCAACCACCTACAACTACGCCGATGCCTGAATTCATCACATACGTGACTGTTGTATACAAATTAAAGAACAAATTAATTCAGCCTCTTAATTAAATGAGCTACTGTATGCGATTTAACCTTCTACTGCAGCTACCCTTCCGGCTCCATCTGCTGATCCCTGATTCAACCTTGCTTCTCCTCTAGTGTCTGCTTCAATCTTTTGTAATGCAATTCCATAGCATTTGCCGTAAACTGCTCCCCCGTCACCATGGGATACTTTTTCTTGGGTCCTTGAATCAAGGCATCTTTACACGGCTGGTTAAAGAAGGCAATGCTGTACCTTTCACCGTAGTAATCTCCCTCTTCTTCAGGAGCCTTGACGCGGTGGAAAGTGCTCTTGAATCGGTCATCCGACCAACTCATTAGAAGGTCCCCAATATTACAGATGATACTTCCTGGTTCAAATACAACCTTTGTCCAAGCATCACCAGACGCCCAATCTGTGACCACCTCCCGACCAGGGCATATTTCTAGTCCGGACTGCTCTCCTCGCTGGAAAAGCAGCGTCAAAAAGTCCCAATCTGCATGGGCTCCGGCACGATGGTAGGTTGTGCCGTCATTTTGCTTGGGGGTTTCGAAGTAGTGTAGCAGCCGAAGGACCGACTGGCAGTTGGATTTGGTGATGTCGTGTGCTTTGATGAAGAAATCATCCGGGAACCCTAATCCTCTTGCAAAACAAATCATCAATTTCTCAGACACATGCTGGAGAGTATGCATGAATTCGAGAGCCTTCGTTTCGAAACCCGGGGCGTAGTCATCCGAGATCCACATGCCCTGCATGTTTTCTCCAAACTGGAGCTGATACGACTCTTTCTGGTCAGGTTCACCAGTTGAGGGTCGGATCTGGGAGCGACACTCGTATCCCACATTCTGGGGGTTCCAAGGGACACTGCGCTTGGCCTCTTCGGATAGTGAAAAGAAGGCTTCAGAGGTGACAAACATGGCGTCGACCTCGGCTTGGGGAATACCGTGATCGACAATGGCGAAGAAGCCGACATTCTCAGCAGCCGCGCATATTTGCTGGGTGATTTCGTCGATGCGTTTGTCAAAGTTGGTAAGGGAGATCTGCGAGAATAGATCAGCTTTGTCGTGGGAGGAATTAAAGTGAGGCAAACCTGGGGGATCATGCGTTCAGCGTATTTAGTCATTGTTGGATGTGTGGTGTTGAATGGCGGGAGAATCTCGTATGTTCGGTTCAAGTTATTCGGAGACTGTCCTTCGCGGAAGGGAACGATTTGAATGGATCGTCTTTGCTTGACGTTGCAATTGCAGGATTAAAATATGTCCGCCTCTTCGATGATGCATACGGATGGCATGAGGGCGGGGAAGTGAGACAAGATAAGCCTTGCCCAATGAGCGGCGTCGGCCGAGCGGTGATACTGGATCAGAACCGAACCCAATCAGACCGAGATGCATTCGGCCAACTCCGATACGTACATTGGAATCGCGGCATGTGAAGTGGTACAACACAAACAATTGACTTGGAGTGTGAATATGAACATGTCTAGAGGCTTGATGAGGCTAGCGGGCAGCTACAAGGCATACGTGCCGAACTAAGCATTCCTCTGAGGATAGGGATCTACACCTAGTCTGAAGAATGCTTGAACCGTCGAGTAGGCTTCTTAGCAGCAAAAAGACTGTCCATATCCGCTGACGAGAGACCTTTAAATTCTGGAACCTCAAACCATGCCCAGATTAAACAGAGTAGACAAAGGCCAACCCAAACAAATGCGGCCTTTCCACCCAAGTTTGCTGAGAAGTGAGTTAGAAAGGCTTGTAGCATCAAATCAATCATTACGTTAAACTTACCGTCGTCTGTGTTGATTAGGTATGGCGTGATGAAATTGAGGATCCAACTTGTCACGGCATTGGTAATAGTAGCCAGACTTTGAGTGTGAGCCCGCAACTCGAGGGAGCTGACCTCGGCACAGATAACCCAACTTGCTGCACCAATCGTTGGGGCATATACAGCTTGGGCGAAGTTCATGACGTAACCGATAAAGTACAGTGCTGCTGTGGACGTGAAACATCCTGCAATGCCAGTAGACATTAGGACAAGACCGTTTAGAACAATGCCGACAAGGATCAACTTTCTCCGCCCTGCAGTGGCGTGGTTAGCGAAAGACACAATGGGAGTAAGTAAAACGAACCAACATATGACATGATTCCCCAGGACAGCATATTACCGACCATGGCAACACCAAAACCACCAAGTGCCAACTTGAATGTCAGCCCAGGCGGCAACCCGATTATACCGAGGAAATAAAGTGCTTGAGCATAGAGTGCAATGCCGGCAGATTGTTGGACGACAAACATGCCACAAGAAATCCTCGTGCGTCGGAAGTTTGTGCCTTTGAAGCAGTCGGCATAGGTGGAGTTTTCATGTAGGTTATTCAATAACCGCTCTTGCTCGATGGCACTCTGAATCTCCAGCAGGGCATTGGCAGCTGGATCTGTGTCTGACGTCTTACTGTATAGTCGTTGCAAACTTTTTGCAGCGGCCTCGTCTTGACCTTTTCTGCAGAGATACCAAGGGCTTTCTGGCATGAACAAGGCAAAAAGCATAATGAAGCAGGGAAATGCCCATTGAGCGGCAAACAACACTTTGTAAGAGTCGGGGGTGATGATCGTAAAGCGCGTGTTTCCGATGCCGATTGCTGCCATCTGGCCTGCGTTGATGAAGAAATTCACCGCCGCCGTCAGGGTTGGGCGCAGAGGCAGAGGGGCGATCTCTGAGGCATACAATGGCCCAAGAGTCAAGAAGAAGCCAAGGGCTAAGCCGTTGACCTGCCAGCGGAATTCGTTAGCATTACAACAAAAGAGCCAGAGATGAACTTGCAATTTTGCCCGCAAGCAGGCCCCCAGCGCTGTTGGAGGCATATTCGATTCCCACGCCGAGTACAGACAGCGCGGAGCCTAGAACAAAGCCTGCGCGTCTACCCCAGGTATCCGCAAGCCAACCACAAGCGACACTGCCTATTGAATGTTATTATCGGCGGTTACGCATCACAGATCTAGAGACTATACCTAAAAGCATGCCCAAGGAACTCATAGCGGTCCATAATGCGTTCCAGGTGGCAGAAAGGAGAAGTTGCCCTTGGTACTCATAACCAAACACCAGCTTAAACCCAGGCAAGGCAGAGCTAATAGAGTTGACGCCTTTAAGCCATCGTCAGTATCGACCTCTTGGGGGTTACAGGGTAACTCATACCGATATCGAAACCCCACAGGATCGAGCTCATGCAGGCGCAAGTGCTGTAGAGGATAATTTTAGGATTCGTCTTGGCCGACTCCCAGGCCGACATGTATCGCTGCGTTGAGTCTTCAACTACTTTCAACGTCTCCCAGTGTTTGCTGCCACCATCTTTTGCGTCACCGTCGTTGACGTTTATCGACATCTCGAAAGGTATGAATAACTGTTGGGCTTTGGGATGTTGCCTTGAGTTGCATGAGGTGGATAGTGAAAGCAGTTTAAAAATCCGGGGTTGTCTGGGGAAGATAAATATCTCGGCCAGTGGATAAGCCGGAGGAGGATCTAAACCAGGGAATCAACACCTCTCTGTCGAAAGAGATACCTCGCCGTACCGTTCCCGGAGGGCCGCATGGCATGCCACCGGACAACCCGAACAACTTGAACTGGGTTGATTATGTGCTTCCGGGACTGATCACCGGCATTTTCCTACTTGCTCCCATGCTCTACGGTTTGGTATAGTTGATTGGCCACGTCTGTTGAGGCTGAAAGACGAACTTTTGGGCACGCACTACGGATTTTATCCTCTTTAGCCTGAATTTCATCGTGTCCACAATGTGGAGTCGCGCGACTAGATCTCTTGACGGCCACGTTCCGGGTTCCGGGCCAGTCCAATTTAATATCGGAAAACCCGGTACATCACCAGGTGCCTGGCAAGCCAATGCCCAGATCAAAACCCGGACGAGAATTGTCAATATAATGCACTCAGTAGGGCTGGATTACATTATTAACCCCCGCCTCTCAATTATCTCCGTTCCTATTCACTACTCGCCACTGTGCATCAAACCATAGAGCCGCAACATTATTCCAAACACCTCAACATGTCTACTGACGAGGGCTTTGTCAATCCCATTATTCCGGGATTCAACCCTGATCCTTCAATCTGTCGTGTGGGCGATGACTTCTTCCTTGTTACCTCAACTTTCGAATACTTCCCCGGTATTCCGATTTATCACAGCAAAGACCTGTTGGCTTGGACGCTAATTGGCCATGTCTTGACACGTCGATCCCAGCTTGAGATGCGCACGACGGAACCCTCCGGAGGAGTTTGGGCACCAACATTGCGATATCACCAGGGCACATTTTACGTGTCTGTCGGGTGTACCCAGAGGTTTCGACCTAAAGAGTGGGTGAGTCATGGGTCATCCTGTCTTCAACTTCATTGAGACCAATTCTGACGAAACCCTTAGGATATTACGATACCCCGTGGTTTCTATGTAACCACTACAGGCATTCGAACCAAGGGCTCTTGGTCTGATCCCATTTATTTCGATGTCCCAGGGATCGACCAAGATGTATGCCAACCATTCCCAGTGACTCTTTGACAAGCTCTAACATGCATCTAGTTGTTTTTTGATGACGACGGCAAGGTTTACTTTTCTGCCGTCAATCAGGTGAAGGACCCAAAAATCACCAAGCATGGTCTTGGACTTGCAAGCTTCACTGTCGAAATTGATCTAAACACAGGAAGTTGTGTGGGGCCTATCAGGTGGAATCGCATGTCGGAATTCGGATTCGGCATTGCAGAAGGACCTCACATTTTCAAAAAAGATGGATACTACTATCTGTCTACCGCTGAAGGAGGTACTGATGAGGGTCATCAGCAGTGGATACACCGCAGTAAAGTCGGGCCATTTGGCCCATGGGAAACGCCTGGAAACGACGTCAACCCAATTATCTTCAACGACATGGACACGCAAGTTCGCAACACTGGACACCTGGATTTCATTGAGACCAGTGATGGGCGTTGGTGGGCAGTGTTCCTTGGAGTTCGACCACAAGGAAACAAGGCTCAATTCAAGTCGCAGCTGGGGCGAGAGACGTTCCTCGCGCCTGTTCAATGGATCGACGGCTGGCCTGTGGTCAATGGACGGAAGAACATCAGTCTTGAAATGAATGCACCGGGGATGCATCGTCTTACAAAACCGCAATCCTGGCGGGATGATTTTGAAGGCCCTGAATTGCAACTTGGGTGGTACCATCTACGAACGCCCTTGAAGCAAGCATACAAATTCGACACTCACCAGAACTCCCTGCTTTTATATGGTGGTGCTAACAGAATCTGGGATTTCGAATGCCCAAGTATGCTGTTACAGAAACAAGTCCATTTTTCCTTGGATTGGCGGGTGGAGATGAACTTCGCCCCCATGATTGCTGAAGAGGAAGCGGGCACAGCGATTTGGTGGTCCCAATTTGCCTACGCATCGATTGGCCTTCGAAGGATGAGTAGTGGAGAAGGGATGGAGATTCTTTGTCGATATTTGGATGAAAAGAACGAATTTCAGGTAAGAATCTAGCTTCTCGGGCGTACGGATGCTAACATGAAAAGCAAAACACATCTCCGCTGAATCAACAAGAAGCCGACCTACAATTTGTGATAAAAGCGAGGGCATTACACTACGACCTTGGGTATATGGCGCAGACGTCCTCGGAATCAGAGGCAGCTTTCGTTAAGATGGGGTCAATCACATCTGAGTCATTGACACATCGCGTCCCAGGTCGGGAGTCCCCAAATACCGGTGCACATTTTGCGATATACGCACAAGGGTCCTATGATATGCCGTGTTTCACACCGGCTTGTTTCAAATCTGCCGAATGGGAGGTAGTCGCGTAAGGACATTTGTGTTATGGGGTCTTTGTGAGAGTACACGTTTAAGGATTTGATCAATTTCGCCACCTCATACAGTAGACTAAGAGGTTGGTGCCATATACTTGCAAATGTAAAATTCTAAAGCAGAAAAGACCACTCTTAAATACGCAACCGAAGTGAGGTTTATTTATAAGCTATGCTCGTGGCAAGTCAGAAATTTTCTGCTATTTGCTATGTGTAAGGAGTGGTAAAGGAATGTGTTCGTTTGCTTAGATCCAATCACCCTGACACAAATCCGTTCATTTAGTAAAGACCAACGCAGACATCACCCTTGACGCGAGCAGTCAAATGCACCTCAGCCTCAAGGTCAAGCTTGATACCAACAAGCAGAGCGGCGGACTTGTTCTTGCCCTCGTCGTCGGTAGCACCCCGGAGGAGCTGGCCTGGAGACGTCAGAAGTGCCCAAAAGTTCCAGGTCTGTGATGAAACTCACCAGCCGGCGCGGAGAGTCCAGTGGAGGTAGGCAGGGGAACAACAAACTGGCGGTTGTTCTCGGTCTGGTAGGACTCAAGAGTGCTGTCTCGGGTCAGTTTTGATCATCAATTCGAGTGGTTATGCTCACTCCACCGGGGCACGAGCAGGAGGAACACGGGCGGGAGGGGCAGGGAGAGCAGGAGCAGTCTCGGTCTTAGGGCTCGTGGCAGGACTATGCATGGACGTTAAGGGGATGTGATGGGGATTGTGGAGGATGGGAGTCTTACGTGCTGGGAGAAGACATTTTGACCGTCGTAGGGATCCAAAGATCGAAAGATCGAGAGAAGTTGTGAATGAAAGGGATTGAGAGTGTTGGATGAATTGTTGGTTGATTCTATCTCGTCCAGCTGACAGACGGCGCTTTATATAGAATATACTCACTTTTGTCCTTCACTCTATTGAAGCCGTAAATCCCGAACCTCGTGAAAATTAGCACCCAGCGGATCACCACCCGCAGATCTGCGAATGGTTGCGTGGATGTGGGGGAGATTGCCAACGCATCAACTGCATATGCGTGCAAGCGTGGCAAAAAACTGCAGTCAATGTTTGTTTATAGAGTTGTCGCGCTCCACTGCAAGGAAAAGGTCTTGAGACAACATGCAGCACGATAATGTACAGTGGAGACTCATCAAGTATTCTGAGATTGATCGACAAAAGCAATATTATTTGCATTTATTAATACGTGGCTTACAATTACGCGTTGATCGGGAAACCTCGCCATCAATGCACAAGAGCGAGGCTGGTGTTTCAGCTTCATGTAGCAGGGTAGAGCTGTCTTGCTCCTAGCCAATCAGCACCGTCTTAGCACACGCGTGCATTATGTGAGAAACGCGAACAAGTCGAAGTGAGCATGAGGTATTTTTGGCCTGTTTTTTCTCCTCTCATAACGTATCCTATCCAGTTTGATGTCAGTGAAAGGATGCTAGCTAGCCGCTGTGAGCATAAGCGCTTTTGTTAAAAATGACAGTACCCTCCACACCTTGATAATGCAATTATGTAACAGCTCAGCTATCAACAAATCTACAGTTGCCCTAATGTTTAACTTGTTTCTACGTCTACACCAGATATAGTACTGTAACTGAATATATAGTATACTAAACTCCTGGTTTATAGAAGATTAAGCAAGAAATCTCCAGAGCACCTCTTGTCAGGCCGGAGGATTGGCGGTCCGCTACAAAGGATCTCCCCATATCACGGGAACACGCCATCCAGTCCAAACCGGTCACTCCAAGGGTCGGGTCGTCAGGTAGGACACGATGGGGGAACGCGGATAGAAGCATATAGTATATGAATAGCTGATTGAAAGTGCCTTGTCTTTTCTGACAACAGAGCCGCCGCCCTGTCGTGGGGCAGCACGACCAACCCGCATCATAGAGTCAACATATCCGTCATGTCTTCCAGTGGCCCCATGGAAGGATCGTATCTTGTCGGCCTGCCATGCATCACCATTTGCCAGGAAGGGCTATTGGATCTGTCCTTGGCCCAGCGCTGCAGCTCTGGAGGGACAACATGGGCATTTCCGACCTCAAGCATGCGCAGCAAGAGCGGGAGCAGATGGCTGTCGAGCACCGTCGGGCCGACTTGAGCGCCAAAGATCCATTCTACCTTATCCCCAAAAGCACCACTTTGCTTGCCGTGGTCTGTAATCTCGGCTAGGATTGCCCGCAGGTCGGCGAGAGACTGAGCAACCTTCTCCGGCTGGAACGCTACGGCATTTGTCTTATCATGGCTGCATAATAGTGAGCATGAGCTGGAATATGGGCGGGCGCACCTGTGACATCGGACAGGGACATACAATCTGAGCTTGAATTCGAGGGCCTTACGATACTCGGGACTGATGTCGGTCCGTTTGAGCATCTCCGCAGCGGGTGAAGGGTTGTACTTTTGCATCTCGGGGCTCGCCTTCTTGTTGTTGATGGATGGGCCATTGACCTGATGAATCCTCTCCAGAAGCTGCTTTATGATAGCAGCCTGCGCTGTGGGCAATAACGCCGGGTAGTGCTTCTCCGCCAAGTAGAGCGAGATAGAAATACTATCGGTCAGAGGCTCCTTCAGGGCATTGCCCACCAGAGAAGGGATCTGTCCTTTCGGATTAATCCCGAGATATTCCTCTTTGAGGTTGTCGTTTTTGCCATGGTTTATGAAGCTCAAGTCGATGTTGCGGGGTGGTGTCGTATGATCAGTTAGTGGGCCGAGCTGGACGGTATGGCGGGCCATCATAGAATACAAGGAGAAAGGAGACGAGTACAGGGTATACTCGGCATTTCTGAGATCAGCCATGTTGTCTTGCTGGTATATCGGCGCTTCAAGCCGAGCTTAGTCTTGGCTTGGGATTCGAAGAAATGCCTACATATCCTTAATTGCCGACGGATTTTGAGGGGTTATCTGACCCCCTCTTCTGACTAAGGTCCGGATATCAATCTATCGAAGGTTTTCTAGTACAGGGTCTCCTCCAACACAAGACAAATCACCAGATGTACCTATTTCCTATCCGGTCGCTCATAGCCTTTAAAGTAATTTCACGCCAAGGCGCACACCATGCTCTGGAACGCATCCATATCTCCACCAGCCTCCGGCGGGCTGTTCGGGCTCTGGTAAGCCTTTCCCGTCCCTCTCCTCTTACCGGCATCTTTTGGAGCGTGTTCATAATGAATGATATATTGGCGGACCGATTCTAATTACCGAAAGTCGTCGTGTCATTTATCGTACCACGATGCGCAAAAGTCATTAGCGCTCGCTCGCTCTGCCGGATACCCGAACCTCTCCTAACAGAGCAAATGAGAATCGAGCAAGCGTCATAGCAGAGTAGTTTATAGCGTTTGCCCTCACGGAGATACGCTTAATCTTTCAAAATTTGAAGTTAAAATTAGTAGATTTTATATATTCCATCTCTCTAGGTATTTGAAGATGGATCTCGACAGCTCGCGTTGGAGCTTGGGATTTCTGAAGCTGACATCCCAAATAGATTCATGCAGTGAATCCGTCGCCGGATCGAGTACGCACCTTATGCTTTTATGTCTACTGCACATAGTCCACGCCTGCTGCGTGTGATTGAGACAGGAGGCCTGGAAAAGCCCCTGATCCAGCTTCCTTCTTGGGATTGCAGGCAGCAGCAACGACTGGACATATAGACTAGCGACAATGTCCACCTAGGATAAATCAACTTACAAATTTTCGGAAGACATATTACACAAACGGTGACTCGTCCAACGCCGCAAACGCCAAACACGATAATCCCCAGTCCCTTGCCTAGCCCCCCGAATACACGGCGATGTCGTCATACAATTCAGGAAACTGCTCAAAGAAACCAGCCTCCATGGTCCAGGACCCCAGCTCGCCAATGCAATGCTTAAAATGAGGCGACAGATGAAACTTGCCAGTCTCGGCATTCTGCATATAAGTGTCCCGAAAGTCGTACGGCCAGACGATCCTTAGGTTGGACAGGACGAGGTGCCAGAAGAGGTTTCCGCAATATTGGTGCTGGAAGAAGATGAAACGTTCCCGCAGAGCTGGCCTAAAAGTGAATGAGCTCCAGAATGGAATTGATCTCGGGTCCCATCTTACCAAACGAAGAAATCAATGCAACGGGAATGTGGCAGAGTTTGAGATGGTCTGGAAATGATTTCAGCTAAACCATTTGGCTTCTTCAGGTTCGAAACTCACCTTGTCCACAGCCAGCGTGGCAGAGCAGCTTGTCTCCTCGGGCTCGGATCGTTGTGATAGTCGATCATCAAACAGATCAACCTCAGCACGGCTAGCCTTTCCGTCGGCCGGCATTTGTGCCAGCCCATGTCATCGAGTTTTCGGAGCTTGCACCACGACTCCATCATGCCGCCCTTATTTTCAACGCTGCTCCATCCTTCTACTACCGCGCGAATAACGGTATCCTCACAGTCCGCATCACTCGTACTGATTCCTGACTGCGATTGCGCGGTAGGTCGTGCTAGAGCCTCGTTGGCTGCTCGCCAGAGGTTGATGTCGGGGGGCGAGTCTCCAGATGCCGGCATGGCGCAGGGGCATTTCGGGGGAGCTTTTGGTATGATGATGTCTTCTAGAGGGGAAATATGGTATGGGAGAGGGTCCAACAATGTCGGCAAGAGAGTGATATCTTGGAAAGGGGCTGAGCTTGTCAGGAAGTCGCCAAAAAGGTCACCATTCGAAAGTCCCCCGCAAGGATTTGACACTCCGAGGTCCTGATCCAGCCACAGTTGAGGATCAATCAAGTCGTCGGATGCATCGGCGGTTGAAATCGATGCTGCATGAGCACCCAAATACAGCGCTGAGTCTGCGACATGCTGACTCTCCAGTGGCAATGCTGGAATAGTCTCGACTGTTGGAGATCGATCCGCTCCTCTCTTGGCATCCTGGATGTGGCCATTAACGGTAAAGGCCAGCGACTCCAGGACATTCAGCATCTTGTCCCTCTCGCTCGTCGCCTGCGAGAGATGATCCATCAGAGAGAGAACCCGGGAGTCGGTATCATCCTTCTTGAGATGGGCCACCATGTCCTCGAGCTGCTTGATGCGGTTCTTGGTCCGTTCACGCGACATGCGCTGCGCCTTGCGGTCGAGTTCCCGCTTCTTAAGGCGGTGATCCTTAATCACATTGTCCGTCACGTCCTCGCATACCGGGGCCTTGTCTGATCGGGACGATCCCATCCTTGCAACTCGTCTTCAAAGTGATGGAACAGAGATTGAGCATAAGATAGCAACGTCGTGTTCGGGAAACATATCCCTCGGAGACACGGGGTGCTTGGAACCTGCGGGGACGGACCGAAACGCGGGGAAGACTACGGTCCGGTTCGCCGGGTCCGATCTAGCCATTAACAGATAAACGCTGCTTTTTAGAGCGAACTATTTCGACACCAATGCAAGCAATTACTCAAGTCAGGTCACGCGTAATAGTTTGATGCGGGGATAGGCTCCAAGTGCCTCGGCATGGGAAGGGCGGGGTCATAGTTTGATCATCACTGTGATTATGTCTTTGGTCATCTCGACTGATATGGTCAAAATACCAGACTGTGAAATGAGAAGCCTTGGGGAGCGCAGACCCGGATATAACAACACATGGGAGACAAGTCGAATGTTTTGCTGGAAATTGATCATACGTAACTGCCTCCATACTCAGTCTGCAACCCTGGACTACCCTAGCAACTACACGCAACCTCCAACCCTTCTCCCGCTAAACGGTGGCCACATTAGATGCAGAAAGAGACGCGGAATCCTCTCCCCGGTGCCCTTGCAGACCCTACTGGTAGAACCGAGGATCAAGGGCGTCTTCGTTCATGTAGGGGGACCGATCCGCGTCAGGATCGGTGCTCAGATCCACAGCTGAGTAGCCATATCCGAGGAATTGGAATCGGTTCTGCCACATGAAGTCAGCCAACCCGAAATAGTTGGACACTGTTACTAAACCTACCGGACCATGATACTTAATCTCCATGTCTTCCCAGCGAGGCTCCTCCAGCGCAACTCGGTAATGAAGGGCGCTACCAGGCCAAATAGCATCCACACGTCCAGTCTTTCTGTTCTTGTCTATGTTTTGGTCAGATTTGCTCTTCGGGAAGGCATCTGCTCTGCATCACTTACACCAGGCATTGCAGTCTTCTTCCCACACAGTGCCTTTGAACCAGCTCTGAGTGTGCTTGTTGAACTCGTCAGAGACATCTTGCTTGGGGACAAAGTATTTGATATTGTTGGTCTGCATTTTCGTGATGACCTTGAGCGTGTAAGATACGAGGGCTTCGAGTTCGCCTATTACAAATCCATTAGCTCTGGCTCAGCTCAAGAGTAGACATTGACTTGCCCGTGATGCTGCCGCTTTCGACTGGAGAGTTGGGCCCGAGGTACACTGTATGCCATGCTTAGCAATATTCCGCCTCATCCATGAGAGTCCCTTACTCAAGTAATTCGGAATCTGAGGTGCCATAACCTGGAGAGTGAGCGTTAGCCGTCGAGTTTCGAATGCTTGACCAGCAGACCTACACCCAGGTAGCTTGCGGGAATCTCTTCCCATTCCTTGCGCAGATCAACACCACCCAAACCAAGGAGTGGAAATGGAGGTCGGTATGAAACGTCTGAGCACAAGTGTTAGCCAAGCCAGCTTCGCATGTACATCTACCCACCAAACCCGGTTGCGCAGACAATAGTATCGCAGACGACCTTTTGGCCGTCGTCGCCAATCACTCCATCCTCAACAACCTCCGCTATGCCGCAGAAGTGCATCTCGACGTTTGGCTTCTGAATGCTGCGAGGGATTGGTCAATGTTGTGAACGCAGATTCAAGCCTCTTTCTACTCACGCCAGCATGTAAGGATCTCCCGGGGCGATTCGGCGGCATCCAACACTAAAGTTGGGAATGATGTTGTCAAAGATGTAGTCGTCTTTGATCCACTCCCGCGTTCGCTTCGTGATTTGCTACGATGCATCATTAGCTGCATGCCCGATATTCACTGGCTCTGATATAGCAGCTACCTCTCGAGCCTGGTGATGGAGCGGATTATGCTTGACCATGAGGTGGTGCAACTAGGAATATTTCAGCTTTCTGCCTCTCGGAGCGAAGTCTAACCTCTTTACCATCATGAGTGTGTTCTCATTAGCCTTGGAGTGCTTCATCATTGCCTTGTGATCCTTACGGAAGACGGCTCTCTCCTCTTCGGTGTCTTTCCAGATGGCATCGTTAGCAGTATCCAAAACAAGCAGGGAAGGATTCTCACACTTGTACCCTTGAGGCCTCGTCTCACCCTTGATGTTGTCGGGCTGGGCAAAGAACCACGGGGGAGTGCGGACAAAGACATCCAGCTTTTTGGTATGGGGCTGCATGCCTGGTACGGCCTGGATACTGCTCGCCCCGGAGCCGATGACGACGACGTTTTCCTTTGCCCATTTATCCTGGGTATATTCTCCCCATCTGAGAGGGTGTGATTCAGCCAAATTTTCACTTCGAGACTCTGCCATGCGTTTAAACTCACTGGGCTCTGTCGGCTGAATGGATGACTCGACCCCGGAAAGTGTCCAGGCCGGTAATCTTGGGCAGCTCCCATCGATCTAGAATGCCCACAGCACCGAGAAGCAGATCGCAGTCGTCAGTGATAATCTTCTTGGTTCCATCAGCCAGCGTCTGCTCAATCTTCAGCTCCCATATGCCTTTCTGGTCATCGAAGCGAGCCTCAATAACCTTCGAGTTGAAGGTCATGTATTTCTTCAGATCGAGCTTGTCAACGACTTTGTTTATGTATTGGCGTAGGTAATCGGCGGACGAATAGAAATCTTCCCAGTCTGGCGAAGTCATTGTTAGCAAGGTTCACGCATCATAGAGTTTCTACAGGTGGAAGAGCACTTACCAGGAGAAATGGCAAAGTTGAACTGATACGTGCATGTTGGCGAGTCACAGCCGGCCATGGGGTATCGATTCTGATACTGCGCGCCATTTGTAAGTGTCTGAGTTGGAGCAACGTGTACTGTCTCAAAGAGAGCGACGCACCCATGTTCCGCCAACCTCGGGGTTCTTCTCATAGATGACGTGCTCCACGTTTGGGGTGTGCTTCTCGATGTTGTACGCCAACATGACGCCGCAAAGTCCAGCACCAATTGTTATGACCTTGAGCTTCCTGTTCTCGGGCACCCCGACAGGGACAAAGGGGATGTGATAACCCGACTTGGCATCATTGTGGAAGTCTGCATTCAGCTTCTCTGCGTACAGGTTTCCCGGACGCGTGGTGGCTTTGGGGTCTGAGAAGAACTTGAGACCTGGGATGAGAAAAGGCGACGCATTGTCGTCCGAGCCATTGAGAGTAGCCATGGTGATTTAAGGGGCGTGCTTGAGCGTAGCTTGCTGAGATGGGAATGTGTTGTGGTTGAAAACAGCTGTGCATCTGAGGGGAGCTGAAGGTTGAGAAATATCAACTAAATAAACCGATAAATATTACTGCAAGCACACCAAAGTCCTAATAGGATTATTTCCCGTCGGTCCGTGATCTTGGTGGCGTTTGGGACTTAGTTCAGGATCCGCGAAGCCATCTGCAAGTTGACGCATGAATTTCTGACATGCGTTTTTCAAGGTGTGGGACCAAGCAGGACCACGTCTTTCTGACTCAAGAAAAACACGATCGGCAGTCCGTGTGATGCACATCAAGTAAATTATTTTGCCGTCTGTATTTGTAACTAAACTAGACTAGTCTTAGCTGACGACCTCAACAGTTGAGTCTCGAATACCCTCATCCTCTTACCAAGTTGAATCGTCTCTATAAGTAGTCGCAGCGCGTGTGAGGCGAAGCCTTCTCCATCCACTCAGCCATCTTTTCACCATTTTTCCATCCATAATCCAATTACCGTGGCCTCAAAATGCAATCATCCGTCGCCCGTCAGCCTGGTCTTGCCAAAATCAGTCCAGAATGGACCGAGGTACTGTCACGCCCGAGTGGACTACCGCGCATGAGACTTACCAGGCATTCCGCAGTTCGCCAAGCATGTTCCGATTCCTCCGCTACTAGGAACACCTGAGGAACTTCGCCAGATGAAGTTTCCGCGGGATGACAGCCCTCCTGTTGGGTTCTCCATCAAGCAGATTCCCATACCGGGCTATGGAGGATGGACGAACCAGGTTCGCATCTACACCCCAGACGTCCAATGTGCGGAACGCGCAGTCATTGTTTAGTATGACATTCACATGATCCCCGTATGGGTGGGCTTTTGCTAAAGAGTTGCTTAGTGTACACGGCGGGGGCTGGACTGTTGGCGATCTGGACTCGGAAGATGCTGCCTGTAGAACCATGTGCAAGTCTACTGGGGCAGTCGTCGTCAGTGTAGACTACCGAAAGTAGGTAACCCAAGTCGTCTTTATCCCCAAGGAAGGTATCTACTGTAGGTTCTTCGCTAAATGTTGACCATAGGGCACCGGAGAATCCCTTCCCAATCGGCCTCGAAGATGTCTGGGCGGGAGTACTTTGGGTAAGCTTCCCCACACTCGAGTAGGTGAAGAAATGTAATATACTGAGATTTCAAGGTATTTGATAATATTGAGACCCTAGGGGGCGATCCAAGTCATCTTATTCTGGGCGGCCTCAGTGCAGGAGGAAATATAGTAAGTCTCCCACGCCGTGTTTTGACTAGATACAACGGCTCAACATCATTCAGACAGCTGTTCTGGCCCAGCGAGCGCGAGATACCAAGCGTGTCTCGTTTTGCGGGCAAATACTGAGGATCCCTCTTGTCGTGCACCCCAAAGCACAACCCGCAGATCTTGACTTTGTTAGCTACGACGAGAATGCCAACGCCCCGATTCTTCCATCTAGAGCGGTCACGCAGTTCCTCGACTACTACAGCGCCCCTCCCGAGGACATCCGAATGTCGCCCCTTCTAGCATCAGACTTATCCGGGTTACCTCGCACGTACATACAGATCGCTGGAGCCGATCCCTTGCGAGACGATGGCTTTGCCTACGCCGAGAGGCTGGAGCAGGCTGGGTATGATGGCTCCCTATCCCCAATCCCCATGCTAACCATCTAAATTAGAGTCCCTATCAAAGTCAGTGTCTACCCTGGCTTACCGCACGGCTTCATGATGTTGCCTTTGGCCACTTCAGTCAAGAGCGACCAGGACCTGACGGAGGCTATAAAATGGATGATCAGAGAGTAATTATGAGCCTTGGACTGTACATAGACAGGAGTAGATTACGAAGACAGGAACTTTCATTCGCTATTAGTTTGGCAACTATTGCAGTAGAAATCAACGCCTTCAAGTTTTTTGTGCTTGTTCAGATCGCAGACCATTGGACGGAATCTACAAGTTGCATCTACACGGACCAACGGGGAGTGACTGATGAAAAAAGCATGCATCAGAGTAGAATTATTTTTCACGCAATTATTCTACTACTTGCTTGGGTCCGCCCATAGTCTTCCCTTGACACCCCCTTTGGCCAAAGCATCGATGCTGGCGGGTATTTCAGCAAATGGTACCTCGACCAGCAACGGATTTATGACACCCCCTTCCAGAAGCTTCAAAACGTCGGCCAAATCATCGACACTGGCCCCCAGCGATCCGACGAGAGCCACCGTACGTAGAACCAGTACGTCAGTTGGCACCGTGACCGTTTTGGCAGCCAAGCCGACCACGACTACCTTTCCTCCTTGCTTGACTGCACTCAAGGCGGTCACAGTACTGGAGCCAGTGCCAGCAAAGTCAACAATAACATCAAAAGACACGTCCTTGGCCTCGTCCAAGCTCTTGAAACATCCATGAGCACCAAGCCGTTTCGCCTCGTCAAATTTATCCTCAACAATGTCAACGCCATACACAACAGCTCCTTGGAGAGCTCCAAACCCAAGACCAGACATTCCTAAACCGCCGAGACCGATTACGCCAACCGTCAAGCCAGGCTTCGCCCCAGCCTCGGCCACCACAGCGTGATATGACGTGGCCAACGCATCAGTCGCCACAGCTGCCTG
This sequence comes from Ilyonectria robusta, assembly GCF_021365365.1. Taxonomy (NCBI): domain Eukaryota; kingdom Fungi; phylum Ascomycota; class Sordariomycetes; order Hypocreales; family Nectriaceae; genus Ilyonectria; species Ilyonectria robusta. Next base: position 63,804 of record NW_025764437.1, on the reverse strand, counting down.
AGCGAAGGAAACGCCGTCCGGAATGTGCATCAGCCGGCGTACAGGAGCAACGGCATACTGGGCATAGCCACCGTCGAAGCCAAGTCCAATGCCGAGCGACCAGTCACGTTCTTCAACCGGGTGGCAGACTTGAGATACGGCAACTCTGTCTCCCACGTTGAATCCTGTAACCCCGGGTCCAACTTTGGTGATGATCCCGGCGACTTCATGGCCGAGAGTAATGGGCTTTTTGATCAGCCACGCGTCGCTCGAGCCAGATACAATATGGCAGTCGGAGTGACACATGCCCGCGGCCTTGACCTCGAGCTGAACTTGTTCGCCACCAGGTTCAGGGACGGGGATATCCCGGAGCTCCAAGCCCGTTTGTGAATTCTTGTACTGGAATGCCTTCATGTTTGTTGGTCAAGGTCTAAATGGTCGGGTAGAAGGAGGGGAAAGAGCTGGATGTAAAGGATCAGGGACTGGTGGTTTGGTGGGAGATGCAAAAGTGAGAAAACAACATTCCCATATTATTTATAAACATAATCTTACCTTGGGATCTCCAGACTCGCTGATTCACGAATCAGGTTAGTGTGCAAGCTTGCGTTGGTTGGTGATTCAAGGTAGCTGCCGGACTCAGAGAATTCTGACATGCATTCATTTTAGCGCGAGAAGTGTCTACCCCAACAAATCCCACTAAGGAAGAATCCATGTCAAAAGTCATTGGGCTCAAAATACCGTGTACCACTCTTCAACATATTTGCCGAGAGGGAAGAAAATCCTTTCCTAAATCTTAATGCGATGTTGGAGTCACTCTGGACTTGGGATGTCGCGAAAAAACTTGTAGTGTGTGGTAGAGGAACCTCGCTCAAAGGGAGCGGACAGGCGGGTGAGTCATGACAATATGGCGTCCATAATTCATCCTCGTGTCGGAACGCCCATAGAATGACCGTTCAACAAGGCCGAGAGAATTCACGGCCAAATCAGCTCTATATAATAAGACTTCCTTGCTGAGAGCTTCTCTTCGACGTGGGGCAGTGTCAAATGCTCGATCGGATGGGAGGAATGGTTGGTGCTACGAATGTGCTTTGATAAGATGGCGGTTCATTTCCGTTTCGGCCTGAAGTAGTGATTAATTAGGTAGTTGGGACAGGGAAGATCGTGTGAGGGTGAAGAGCCATGTTTGGCAGGATCATGGTCCGATTGTTTGGGAACGAACTAAGAGCATCAATTCTATCATTACCAATCCTGAACCAACACTTCGGCGGAAGGTAACCGGCAATAAGGCTCGCTTCTTCACCTTTTCATCACTGACAAAGTAATCAATACTGAGATTTTAAGTAATAAACTCAGGTCGCAGGACTCTGTAGGACTTAATTCCAAGAAGGGACACTTGAACGTCGAAGGTCTTAAAGGTCCCTTGATTGTAAGATAACGGGAATAAAAACAGCCTTTCGTTAAGTGCACGAGACAGTGGCAAGTATAGAGTTTCTCTTCCGAGTTAAGGGGCCGAATTTAACCTTCATATTGACAAATGACAGGCTCTTCGTTCTCCGCAGTAAGTGTCTCAGATCAGAAGCACACTCTACCCTTGAATAACTATAATGCCACTACATGCCCCGAGAAGAATTCTCTCGTTCTCCCTCAGGGGCTCAAACTTGGACGTCCCTCCAAGTGGGAGCAATGTTCACCAGCTCAAGGTGATGTCATCGGTGATTATCCTTTGGAAGAACAAGGGATTATGAATGAGAGGAACACACCCCCAAAAGTTGCCGTCTCCATTCGAAGCAACTGTACCAGAGAAGCTCTCGGGCAACTGGCTGGGCTAGAAAACTCTCAGCAGGTGTTTGACATCTCTCAGCATACTGTGTCGGCACCAGTCCAGTCCTTGCGCAAAACTATTATATTAGTTTATCTGCATTAATGCATGGGTGAGAAAATAGCTTAATATTTATTATACTTTGTATCTGAGAAAATGTTGGTACAGTGCTACAGGAGTAGAGCACGACTGAGATAATCGTGGATCCCTGGCTCTGCTATTCCCTTAGTGATAAACAAATTACTATATCAGCAAGAATAATCAGCGACAGGCTGATAACTATATACTTATAGCTTACTATAAAGAATACTAATTCAACTTCTATTTACTTTCTTAAGATAAATAAATTACTAATATAAAATTTAAAAAAATATAATTTTATTTATAATTTAAATATTTATCTATTTAGTTATAGATATTAATAAAATAGGCTAAAAGCCTTTTAAAAAGTAGTTATAAGAAATATAACTATAGAAGCAGACGAGGAAGACCTCGAGAAGCTGAGTTGTAATAGGGCGTGGCTGCTAGAGCTGCTGGGGTTGCTGGAGGAGGCTCGGCGTAAGGCTGCTTCATGAGTCATCGGGGGCGGAAGGTTTCTGGGTCGAAGGTTGATAGGCGAAGGTTTGGAGGGGCCGAAGGTTGTTATATATCAAGGTTATACTCTAATTCACTTTGTTGAGCAACACAATGCCATCGAGAATGCTACTCCGAACTCGACTGCAATTCCAGGAAGCTACATGTACTCATGTTACCCAGGACCAAATGGATCATCTTCAGGCCTGTGAGATGGACATCCCATACGTATTTATGTGGTAATCCCGTTCGTGTACCAGCTCTACGTAATAATGATGGGACTTTTATCTAACCCACCAGCTTTAATCGGGTGGAATTGATCTATGGACCGGCGGAGAGCGGCTCGGCGATGGCATCCGTTGTAGAGAGGGGACAGCCAGAATGAGACTAGTCGACGACGTTCGACCTAAGATGGAAAGGCACGCCGCGAATCAGCCAATACAAAAATGGTGTCGAGAATTAAAGGAAATTAGTCTGTCGTGGCCTCGTCTTTCCAGTTATCATTTTGTGTATGTCGTCGTCAGCTTGGATGACGCGGTCTTGACCCTATTTGGGCAAATGACTCCACTTCAATATGCCGTCTTCCCGGCATCATGGCTTTACGTGGGTCTTAGCCCCGGACTAACAGAGTCTAGGGAACCATTGCTGCAATTATTCGGGTAACAAGCCGATCAAATGTGGTGGTGCACACCCAGTGTTTGTCACATCCCTCAGTATATCCTTCTAACCCCTTTGTCTCTTGCAGTGGCGTTGCCTCCTCTATTACCTATCCATAATGCCGGGTTCCGGATAAGCAGTGAGCCCACTCGCGTTATTGTGTGGTAGATTAACTGGCATATCCTAGGCTCGCGCGTGCTGCTCGGTTTCTTCTCCTTCATTCACTCGTCGTCATCTTTTCTGCTGCCCTTACACAGGCATTAATGTCGAATATCTTGGTTCTATTTTGATTTGCGTCCTTGCTGGCCCTTTTGGCCTGTTATCCCTCCTGAAGAAGGTCTAGACAGTGTCTTCACTCCGACACTCTCGCTACCGACGACTTGCCAAGAGATCAAACTTTCCACATTCGTTCAACGCTTCCTACGACGAAGCTGACCGTCCGTTATACACACTTCGATTCCTCTGCTTGAAATTTAGTCAATAGATTCAAGCCGTCCTTGAGTGCCTTTGCGATTACACAACGACCGAACTACAGGCGCTATCTAATATTCTATACTCCCCATTCTGGTGACCAACGATCGACAATTCGGTACCCGAATTTTGTGGCTCATATTTGCATCCATTAATATCTATTCATAATGCTACGCTCTCTGGCATTGGGCGCTCTGCTTGGGACTGGCTCGGTCCTGGCAACTGTGTCATGTTCTGCTGACAGCAAGTGCCCCAAGAGCACCCCATGTTGTTCCAGTAGGTCAATATTCTGGCGTAATGGAAGTTAACTCACACACTTTCTTAGCGTATGGCGAGTGTGGTGTTGGAGCATACTGCCTTGGTGGTTGCGATCCCACCATGTCATACTCTCTTGACTCTTGCATGCCTGCTCCTGTTTGCCAGGACCGCACTCTCACCATGGACTCACTGGATCGTGTTTCTGATGTTAGCGATTACCTTGGAAACTCCACCGAAGCGGATTGGATGTCGTCCGGAGACCCTCTTTTGTACAAGGGAAACACTCTTTTAACCATGCCGAAAGACAGTTCCGGGACTGTTTTATCCTCTACCGTATATATGTGGTACGGCAATGTCAAGGCTCGCTTGAAAACGAGTCGAGGTGCCGGCGTTGTGACAGCATTTATTCTTTTCTCCGATGTCAAGGATGAGATTGATTTCGAGTTCATCGGTGTAGACCTTGAAACAGCCCAGACAAATTATTACTTTCAAGGCATAACGACCTGTGAGGCTTCCTCTACCGCACTTACACTTTCATCGCGCGATTCGACCACGAGAACATACTAACAGGTAGTTAGACCCAACACACGCATCGAATCTCACCATGAGTGACAGCTTTGACAACTTCCACGACTACGAAATTCGCTGGACTCCGGACACGGTCGAGTGGTACATCGACGGCACTCTGGGCCGCACTTTGAACAAGAACGACACCTGGAACGAGACGAGTCAAAATTTCGATTTCCCGCAGACTCCTGCGCGTGTTCAACTATCCCTCTGGCCAGGCGGTCTTTCCACCAATGCCGCCGGAACAATCGCCTGGGCTGGAGGTGAGATTGACTGGGACGCCGCGGACATCGAGAATTACGGGTACTATTTTGCTACCTTCAGTGAGGTTGTTATGGAGTGCTACAATACTTCTACGGCCCCGGGAACGAACTCTGGCAAGAGTTACACGTATGATAGCCTCCGTGCTACCAATGATACCGTCGTTGACGGCACCGAGGACACGATTCTCGCCTCTTTCCAAGCCACGGGACTCAACCCTAACAAAGGAGAGAAGTCATCCTCAAGTTCTGATACAGTCCCCGGTAGCAGTTCTTCGGGGAATGACCACAGCGACGATTCTAGTTCCAGTTCCAGTGCTAGCTCTAGCGCCAGCTCCACTGCCAGCTCATCAGTTGATGCAGCCAACTGCAAAGCAACATCCTTCAGCCAAGATTGTGCCAGCAGTAGCAGCAAAACTAGCGGCACGCGGACTAGCGCCAGTGTTCCATTTCTCGTTATTGCTAGTTGTGCTTTGCTCTGCCTATAGGTAGATGAGAGTGATAGTCAACATTCCATAGCCTCTTCAAAGACGAATTCGGGCCACGTTTGGCAATTGTAGTGCTACGCAATGATGGCGCAATTAAAGGGGACATGTACCTGTGATCAAGTCTGTAGCAGTAATGGAGCCTAAATGGAGCTCCAAGAGCAGCTAGGATCAATTTCCCATCTGGCAAATACAAACTTCTTCACAAGTCTGCTCTACCTTGGTGTCACCTCGTTTTATTATCGAACTTTCCCTTCAAATACTTTGGGATCGATCGTAAATGAAGATCTAACCATGTCTCCACCCCCCGAGATCAACCACGGGAAATAGTTATCATTGGTGCTTGTACCTAGAAGTCTTTCACTGGTAGATTCCTGAAGGATCAGTCTGGATACTGGTACTGATGGACAGGACGCGAAAAGTCCCAAGGATAATTAACCAAGTTATCGTTACGGCAAAAACAAACAAAACATGACTGTATTAATTTAATTTCAGCTACTACTAAAGAAACAAATGATGAACAACCAAACTGCGAATACAAAACACAAATGCAAACAAAGGGAATATCCGGAGGTGGCCGGTACCATACATATATCACCATTCAGGGGCCCCTGTTGGTTTCCAGTCGTACGTCTCATGACGTCCCATACAGATTCGGTCATGTCAACCACGTCAAGCGGTTGAAGGTATTACAGAGCCTGTCAATAACAATTAGTAGGGTAATATGTTTTGCTGCAAAAATCACTCACAATGACAGAGGATTTAGCTCCACGGAGCATTTCTCGCAGCACAAGTCTCTGTGTGGTAGTCTTGACAGTGACTTGTTGAACTGACTGAGTCTGAGACTTGATAGGAGCGTCGATGAGAAGTGGGGTGAATTTCTTGACTGCGTGCTTAGCAGGGTAGAGGGCAAGAGGTCCTCGATCCTGAACCACTCTCTTAAGGAAGTCAAAGATGTCCTCCTCAACGGGGACCTCCCCAAGAGGGATGAGCTTCAAAGCGTCAAGCTTCTCCTTGGACAGGCTGAAAAGTGCCTGCAAGGCGGCATCTGCCATAATGGCACGCTGAAGGAGGACTCGGGATGCTTCTTCGTCAATCTCAGAGGCCAGCTCAGCGCCGCGGCTCGTCGCTTTCTCAAGCAACTTTAGCCCACGTTCAGCTACAGCAGTCTGACCAGCCTGGGAGACAAGCTGCTCAACTGCAGAGATGGCACTCCTCAAGACAGGACCGAGAGAAGAAAAGACTTCTTCGCGGCCAGCGAGGGGAAGGGTTGGCCCAAACAGGCCCTTGATAAAGTCCTTGCCAGTGTCGTTGGTGTTGAGTCCTGGAAAGTTTCTGATGGCCAGGGCGCGACGCTTGCGCTTGGTGGACTGCCCAACTTCATTGTTGTCCGTCTCACAGTACGAGGCAATATCGCGGGCAGCTTCCTTGAGGTAAGAAACGAGAAGGCCCGCACTTTCGTCAACCTTGGGTGCGTTTTCGTTCCAGTTCTTTTGCATGTGCTCGAGAATCTCATCCAGCTCGGGAGACTCCTCAATTGCCAGGACCGCCTCGAGAGACGCCTCGGCAAGCAACGCGCGCTCTGCGGCGCCAGAGATCTTTGTGGCAGCGCCACTGGAGATGGTCTCAGCCCCGACGATGTAGCTGAGCAAAGCTCCAGCTGTGATGCTGACGGAATCGCTGGCCGATTCAAGCAAGGGTGAAGTGCTCTCGAGAGACTCGAGACTGGCGACGGTCTTGAGCACCTCGTAAAAGATGTCAGTGTCGTTGCTCGCGTCCTCCTCCGATGTTGTCGGGGTGTTTTCCTCAACGATCTCGAAATCAGTCTCCGTGTTGCCTGAAGGAACAGCAGGGGTTTCTTCTTCAGACTTGGGCTCCTCTTGAATCTGAGGCTCCTCGATCGGGGTAACTGAGCCGCAAGAGCCGCCGCAGCCGTTGCAGTGGGTCACAGTAAGATTGAGCGTCTCTTCAATCTCGGGGATGACCGGGATGACGGGTTCCTCTGATTCACACCCGCAGTTAGCATAAGTTTTCATTCAAACGGGTTTCACTTACCCTCGGGTTGGGGGACAGGATCAACAAGCTCAGGCACGTCGATCTTGACATCCTCGAGGGAGTTGCAGGTGCAAATATCAATCACAAACGGCTCGGTAACCTGAATAAAGGCAATGTCTCGCGAGCGCGCACCCAGCTGATCAGTCCACTCAGCCGAAGTGACAACACTTCGACCGTACCGCGACTGAATCTGCGAGTTCTCCGGCGAGTCGCGGCCGCGATAGCCAATGTAGCACTTGAGCTGTGTAGCGGCACCGAGCTGGTACTCGGTATCATACACAACGTCGCCCCCGGTGACGAGAAGATCAGGACGGATAAGCCATCCGGCACCAATCTTCCAAATGTCAAGGCCGGTCTTCTTGTTTTTGAAACGCGACTCGATCTTGACGATGTCTGCAATGGTTAGTCAGGCGACTGCAGTGGCACAATCTTTGGTTTACTTACAGCGGCTCATGCCGGGAGCTTGATGATCGACCACAGCGAACGGAGGGACTACTTGCTCGATGACAGATTCAGATTCTTTCTGAAATCCGTCAGCTGCAAAGAATGTTGTCTCCGTTTGTCCAGTGTAGGTTGGCAGATCAAGCCTCCAAGCATCGGGCTTGTTGGGGAGGTTTGCAAACGGGGCAGAATCCATCTTGTGGAATGTGCAGTGATGGTGAAGGGATGTTCAAATGCAGAGAGAAACTGAAGAGAGCTGACTGCTGGTGTGAGTGAGCTACTGAGATTCGAATGTATTTGAGAAGGAGGAGCCTTGCCCTCTTATACTTCTGCCACTTAGCCGATGGCTTGTTCATAAGAGGAAGGCTTGATTGTTTACACTCTAACAAGGAATCAAGAACGCGTAATTTACACATGAAGTCCGAGGTCCATCCACTCTCTCATTGGAAATCATGTCCGCAGCCAGCCACTTTCGATTTTGTCTCTGGATAATGATGCGTCACCTCCTCTTGCATGTAAACTTTGCCTGAATTGGTACTCAGCTCCAATCCAGTCAGCCTCAGTTTGCCCCGGGCATTCCGTAAATTCAAAAAAGAAAGAGTACGGTTCCAAATGTTTGGCTTTGGTCACGCCAAGCCCGTCTCGTTCACTCTGGATTTGCAATCGACCCATCCTTAGTCTGTGCCATCCTTGCAGCCCAGCTTGTATTTCTTTTCTTCTTTCACATACACCCCTGCGTTAGCCTTATCGGAGATGAACCCAGTACACCTAACTTAGTGCCCGTCATGTCCTCGCTGCAGTTGCAAGTTCTAGGCACCGACCTGCATTGTTAGTGGGAGCTGTTTAGGATCGTGGCAACAGGGACGATTCCCCATTTGGACCAGCCATCCACACTATTGCCCAGCCCATGTTTCATTCAACCGTAAAAGAAGCAACCAAGATCAGCTCGTCGATCTTGTGAGGTTCTAACGGACTTGGCTGTGCGGTGAAAGCGGGCGGAATCGGCGAGATTGTCGTACTATGGAGGGCCCGAGCATAATCCAGATGATATGTGACGAAAGTTGGTGAGAACTAGCCTAAACCATTTCAAGGGTTTCCTTGGTCAACCAGAATCAATATACTATAGCACGCCTCAATCTAAATAAGCATGGGTAGGAGAGTCTAGACTCGTCACCACGTTCCTCGGCATAGTGATACTTTCTGAGTCGTTGTATCAAAGCTTCCTAAGACGTATCGGTCTCGAATCTTCTATGATGGACAGGCCAGAGACATAGTTAATGACGCGAGTGAGATCACTATCGCTAACTATTGTCGCTAAAACAAGCCACTCTCTGGGTAACGCGGCTTGCAAGCGAGGATCCTTTACGGCAGAATCGAGAGCATAGTATACTCCTTGACATGTAAGGGGAAGGGCATCTAAATTGACAGCGCTTACATATTTCTGTTCAAAGTATTCGTAATCCCGTGATGGGTGCTTTCATAGCGGCTCGGGCGATCCGCTCATCACCATGTGCTAGTGAATTCCTGTAGGTCACATTGACACTCGGCTGCCAATTCTGGACGTCTCAAGACTAACTAGACACTGCCGTGGTTCGAAAACCATGCGGTCGTCACATGTAGTAAGGAATGCGGGGTTCACGGTGTCCCGCGAGTATTAATCACACGACAAGCTGATGCAGGAGAGATGCAGGAGAGATGCAGGAGAGATGCACGTCAAACGATATTCGACAGGGGCATCATCAGCTAGCCACAATCCCAAGCATTTGAGCTCTTTGCAGTACAACATATCAATGATCAGTGAGGATCGATTTAGAAAAGTCTAGACTACAATAAAGGATCCGGATCTTGCTTTTGCTAGTCTCAGGACCCTTGTTTAATGTGGCGATAGCCGGAGTTACTCGCGTCACCAGTCTAGCAGATAGCCGACATATCTGGTAAGTGGGCCAATATACGAGTGGATTACAGCCAGCCACGGCAGTTATATTGAAATGTGACCAGGCTTTGGAGGTTAGATTGGATCACTATATTCTTTTCGGAGTAATTCTTTCCTCGGAGCCATTTCGTGTTCGCGAAGAGGGCCTGTGGGGTTTAAACTTGACCTATTCTCGCGGCGTGCATCTACGCTAGCGTTTTGTGCCACAGACTCCCGGCCGCGCTAACTTCTCGTGGACCACTCCACAGAAAAGAAATGAACGAGCTCATGGGGTGACAATAGCTGAGGTAAATATACTTGGCTGGCAAGAAGGATGGCTGAGCCAAGAAAGTATCAAAGCACTCTCCTATTGTTTGTACAGCCTCAGACGCCATTAACACACAGAAACTAAGTGGTCCGGTGCCTCTCACTCCCAACAGTCGGCCGCCATCAAATACAATGTGGCGCCCAAACCTGGTCATTCGCAACAACTAGCGGCAACGGGAAGATCAACTAATGCGGCAAGGGGGCAACTGAGACATGCGTAGCCGCCTGGCGTGCTCAGCCATCCTCGGCGAACGCCTCTTCTCCATGTGGCGAGCTGAGTAACGTCTGGGCCGTCACATGGCGCAACCCCACAAAGCAAGTTTGTTCAGGTATGTGAATCAATAGTTTGGATCCATTGCTGGCTGGATTACTCACTGGGCGTAGTCTGCGTGCAGAGATTTGCGTAGTGTTGATGGATGGCATCACCAAGCATGCGAGGGATGCTACCGACTCGGCAGTCTGGCCACGGCGATGAGAGACATTCTGTGCAGTCCAGCTGGGTATTGTTCCCAAGTTCACCACAAGAAAGTACTTAAGGTCCGCGATCTTGCTGCTCTCATCAGTCCTTTCAAATCACATCACCAACTCAGCAATCAACCTCCAGCACCCTACTACTCTACCCAGTAATCTCATTTACCACCCAATTTTCACCATGTCTATCCCCGAGTCCGGCAACACCCTCATCATTCCCGCTTATAATGCGGAGTCTGAAATGGCTGTTCAGGAGCTCCAGTGGTCGCAGTCTTTCCGGACCCGGACTGCGCGATACTACATCGTCAGAGCCACGAACCAGTCTAAGGGAAATGTAGATGTTCTTCTCTACATCCAGGACCGCTTCTACAAAGATGAAGGCAGCGGCGACTACATTGGCAAGATCCCTGGCGCCAGGAAGGAGGGCAGTAAGTCACCAATCGCAAATCAGCCGGAAGAGTATTTTTAACGCCCTGGCAGACTCCTTCGTTGTCAACATCAACGACCGTTTCCAGTATGGCCAGAAGAACAAGAATGGAGACGGTCGCTGGGTCGCCCTCCATGACAAGGACAACAAGCCCTACCAGGTAAGAGTTTTATCGGTTTACACCGTTCACGTTACTGATCCAGATGGTAGCACCGTTTCATGATCACCACCATTCAGGGCAACATTGCTGAGTGGGCCAAGACTCTCGCCAGGTCCTTCGGCGCTGGTGAGATTGCTGACTCCGTGGCTAAGCTTGGTGGCAACTTCATCGGTGACTATCTCCACACCTATTAAGTTGCTGCCTGAGATTGCAACGGGGAGATGCAGTGGGAATAAATTGCATCTGAGGAAGTGGTCACTTCGAACAGTTTTGTCGCTCATTAGTCTTATTTAATCAGTTGAAATATGAAATTAAGCCCGGGTAATTATTTGATCTATGAACCTCAGCTTTGTGATCAGCTTCTATTAGACATGTTCTTGTAAGTAAGGTAATCAGGATCCCAATGAGCAATCCATGCCACAGCCCGTAGTGTGCGAATAATTTTTTCGGGAAACTAATGTGTGTTGCTGACCAAGGAACCTGGAGCTTATGCAAATTCATTACAAATGTGCATAAATAGTGATACAGCATTGTTTGGTTATGGCAGCGTGTTCCAGGCACGTCGTTGTTCCCAGAAGGCATGTTTATAAGAATTACGGCTTTGATAGAGGTTATATCTCATAGATTCTTTCCATCATAATATAGTTGGTTACAAATTCTCACCTGCTCTATGAACAGTGATAATAAGATCTATAGATTCTTCTTGAACAAGTGTTATTCCAGCTGACCTTGGCAGTTAGTATAGGGTAAGCATCGTACATTTGGGGTGCCGTACTAGGACAGCCACCCTCCAAGATGGAACCACGGAATAAATTTGACTGGAAATCCATCAATTTCATTTCGGACTGCTGTAAGAGAAACATTAGCTATGGGTTGACAGTATGAGAACTGGCTGCTTCTGGGCAATTTGGCCTTGCATCATAAGTCGAAAAATCAGGCGATAGTGAACCACAAATCTTGCATGTAGGCTTACCTCTCTATGTACTAATCAAAACTCTATTCTTCTATAATTTTCAGTGTAAAATTAAAAGAAGGCAATATCACACAGCTTCTTTTCGCCGATTTACTCTAAATCGTGAACGGACACTCAATCTTTGGATTCGAATCATCTGGTGCCTGCAGGACCAGACTAGGCGGTCTAACCCGGCAGTATCTATCTAATTAGCCGAAGCATAGCCCTGTAGGATTCGAAAGAGCTGGGAATAGGCCGCAATACAACCATCATTATCATGTCAATAACGCCCTTCCTGTGACATGACCTGACCTAAAATGGAGCGTTCTTGTGAGCCACCTGAGAGAAAAGGCGCCCCCCACGACATTTTGAGCTGATTTATACTCTCGTGATATCTCGCCGGCGCAGAATAGCGGGCGATGTTCCAATCCGTTCTTACATAAATACTGCTTTCTTCCTATTGAACTTTACAATATTGCGCATCAAATAATTTGCATCACAACATTCGCACTGCCTACTGTATTAGACAACCTCGATCAAAATGGCCAACAATGACCTCCATTTCCGCATCGCAACTCTTGACGATGCGTCTCAGCTTCAAGCAATGGTGGAATCCGCATTCCGCGCTGAAGACAGCAGACAAGACTGGACAGCGGACATGAAACTCGGGGAGAGCTTCCGTCTAGATGTCAAAGAAATCATCACACAAATCAACAAGCCCGACGGTGCGATCCTGATGGCCACCGACAACAACAACAACGCACTCGTGGGCTCCGTTGAGGTTTTCAAGCGCAGCGATGACCTCGCCCGCATTTCCATGCTGGCCGTTGACCAGACTTGTCAACGTGGCGGTATTGGGCGTCAGGTTCTCGCCTATGCTGAAGACTACTGTCAGAAGACTTGGGGTGTTAACAAGCTGGGTTTAAACGCCCTTGAGACGCGCCAAGAGCTTATCAAATGGTACATGCGCCGCGGCTATGAAAAGACAGGCGAAACATCGCCTTTTCCCAGGGACCGGGTCGCGGAGTTGGATTTGCCGGAGGATTTGTGTTTTATTGAACTAGAGAAAGATGTGAAAGCAGCTGCTGGTGCAACCGAGGCAGTTTGAGCCGGTCATCAGGTAGAAATACATCCCAGGTAGAGAATAGGTTCGGTAGAGGAATAGGCTCGGTAGATAGGTAGTTTAGGTTAACCTGCGGGCATACTAGCTTCGTGGAATACGATAAATCCGTGCGAAGTGCTTATTCCAATACTGATGCATCAGATTGCTACGGCCTTGGCTGATGTAGATATTTATCGTATGAGACAGAGTGAAAACACTACAGGCAGGCATGTCTTGTGGAAATAATCACCAGTGAAGCTCCTACCCCTCCCGACAGAAAGATGATTTACTTCAGTGCTCATTACAATCGAGATCGCCCCTCTCGGCACATGATCACCTTGTTCTCTACTGGCTCCACCAGACTGACGTGGTCCGAGTCGATCACAAGAGCTTGGTCAGAAGCGCGCGACGGACTAGCATTCCGGCTGGAGGGTCCGGAAGTCCCCGAGCCGCGCCGAACGAAAGCCGATTTCCTCATCGAGCGATTGTGTCACCTCTGGATGGATGATTGAATGCCGCCATGTTGGGGATGTTGGAGGTCAATTGAGATGCTAGTCTAGAGCACACTCGGTGGGATGGATACGCTTCTACAGACTCCAAGGCCAGACCTGCCCGCCGGATGGGGGCGAACAATGCAGGTCCCGAACATCAGCTGCACAACGTGTCGTTCGGTTTCCTATTTCAGTTGTGTCAGAATCGACCTGGGGAGACTAGGGACCCGCTCTTGGGCCTTGGACTGGGATGATCCTGATCGCGAACCATCATGCAATTGAGCTAGACCGCCAATGGAGCACTCGACGTACATCATCACAGGCCTCTCATTTCCCAGCTCCAGTAAAGGCTTGGCTGGCTTTTACTGACCAATGTCCCGGATTGCATCTCCCATCATAAATATACAAACACATTTCTCCCAATTCTTCACATTCGGGATCCGCGGGGAAATGGCCAACTCCACCCAGTACTTGGTTATTTGAGGGGCGATCTAAATATCTAAATTAGGGCACACTTCCACGCTTAGCCCGGTCTGTGTGCGATCATCGCCACTTTTACATAATATAAATCACCAGCTTCGCAAGCTTCTTCCACGAGTAAAAGACCCCAGACAGATTCTTCGTCTCGCTTTACCAAACGCACCCAAAACATCCACTTCGACGTCATGCCACCCTGTTAGTACCGGCCGAAGTGGGGAGTTGCCCCTTGGCTGTGTCGTAATGCCGGCCGGTCCGGAGATCCAGTCACGATCTTTAGGTGTCACTTCCAAGATGGAATTTTTTACCACGTGTCGCGACTACGAGCGGGTGTCACATCCCTTGAAAATTAGTTTTCTATCAGACACACATTTATAGCCATTGGAAGCATTTCGAGATTCGACTTGATTACTACCTCCATTCTCTTTACTGCGTCGCTCGTTAACAAGCCCCTCAGATCCCATGCAAGCTTCATCAAATTCTCCTTCCTCTCCAGACGACCCTGATCCCGGGTCCAGCCCCAAGGCCAAGGAAGGATATGGCTTCACCTCCCCGGAAGGGTCGCCGAGCCCCAAAAATGGCGAATCAAGCGCCGCACTGAAGAAAGAGAAGGGTCGTGTACGATTCAACAGCACTGCGGCCGTCACTGGACCCCCGCCAACTGCGAATGCGTTTGGGCCTCTATTGGAACATGGAGAAGTCCCGATACCGAAGCCGAGACCATCCGTGCTGCGTGGCAACTCCTCAAACTCCATACAAACCGTCCCGGACATGAGTGATGAGTTGGATCCTTATTCTGAAAAGGCCAGCTCTGCTGCTGCTGCGCAAGAACGCGCTAGACAAGTGGCCGCCAAAGTCTGGAACGATTTACCCGTGGCACATTCCAGACACTCTCTCGACTCCGAAGCCGAGACGGCGACGAGTGAGGGCGAGCTCATCCCCCTTCAAGACTTGGGATATGCTCCTCATGCTCGCGATGACCTCCATAAGAGCCAGCATCAGGAGGGCCAGCCCCAAGAGGACCAGTATCAGCCCTTGCAGCAAGAAGCGCAACATCTTGTGCGAGCACACACTCAGCGTTTTGGGAGGGGGGCGCAGAATGAAGGACCAAGCCATCAAACGCCCGGCGGTCGACACGTTGTTCCGACAGAGGTGAACGATGGTATCTACGGCGGATTGTATAGTGTACCACCGCCGCAACATTACCGAGGCGGTGTACTTTCTCAGCTCTTGACGCTCTACAAACCTCCAGAATCTGGCCATCGCAATCGAGATTCAGTGGCCTCGTTCAGCGGAGAACAGAGCACGCCAGGTACTGAGTCCGGCGCCGCCACTCCACGCAAGAAATGGTACAATCAAAACCGATCGCAAGACACGCTGGTTACGCTCGTCGGAGCTTCAGCACGGCTTGCAAACCCCAACATGGCCAACGACGACCAAAGGGGCAACGGAAAGAAGAAGCACGCGCACAAGCGGACAGGGAGCAGCTCGCGTCTCAGTGCATTCTTGCATCAGGAGGAAGTCCGCATCACGGTGCACATCGCCGAGACCTTGGCGCGACAGGAGTACATCATCAGGCTTTGCCGCGCGCTGATGATGTTTGGAGCGCCTACCCATCGGCTCGAGGAGTATCTGCAAATGACAGCCAGGGTTCTCGAGATTGACGGCCAGTTCTTGTATCTTCCAGGATGCATGATCATTTCGTTTGACGACAGATCAACGCACACGACCGAGGTCAGAATTGTCCGCACCGCCCAGGGCATTGATCTCGGGAAGTTGAAGGATTTGCATCTCGTCTACAAAGAGGTGATGCACGACGTTATTGGTGTTGAGGAAGGCACTCGAAAGTTGGACGAGTTGATCAGCTCTAAAAACAAGTTCCACGCTTGGTTTAGAGTCCTCATCTTTGGTTTGACGAGCGCGACGGCGGCCCCATTCTCTTTCAAGGCTCGCCTCATCGATCTCCCGCTCTGTTTCTTTCTTGGGTGTCTCGTCGGAGTGCTGCAGCTTATTGTGGCCCCAAAGTCGAATCTTTACAACAATGTCTTGGAGGTATCCGCCACCGTGTTGGTGAGCTTCTTAGCAAGAGCATTCGGGAGCATAAGAGGTGGATCTCTATTTTGCTTCTCGGCCCTTGCTCAGGGAGGCATTGTTATGCTCCTCCCCGGGTACTTGGTTTGTGAGTACTGATACTTCTAATTGTTTCGGAAGCGAGATAGTGAACTAACCGTGGCATATAGTGTGCTCTGCTCTGGAGCTGCAATCTCGCGCCATTATCCCAGGCTCCATCCGTATCGTCTATGCTATCATCTACTCCCTCCTGCTCGGTTTCGGCATTACTGTCGGCGCGGCTCTCTACGGACTAATTGACAACAATGCAACGTCGGCGACTACTTGTGAAGATCCCCTCCCAAGCTTCTGGGGCTTCATATTCGTCCCGTTGTTCGTTATTTGCATCAGCATTCTCTACCAAGCCAAATGGCGCCAAATGCCCGTCATGGTTTTGATTGCCTCCGCTGGGTATATTGTCAACTATTTCAGCAGCATCAAATTCGCTGCTAGCCCCCAAATTTCCAACACATTCGGCGCTCTGGCCGTTGGTGTACTCGCCAACCTTTATTCTCGAATCCGGCACGGCGTCGCGGCGGCGACTTTAATTCCCGCAATCTTTACCCAAGTGCCCGGTGGGTTGGCTTCAACTGGCGGCTTGCTTACTGGGTTGCAAACGGCCAATATGCTCACGAATTCGTCCAGTTCGGACAATTCAACAACCACAACTGCTGAGACTGAGTCACTGAACACTGTGGTTTTCGATGTTGCGGCTTCAATGATTCAGATCGCTATTGGTATCGCCGTTGGGCTCTTCATCAGTGCACTGCTGGTCTATCCGCTGGGAAAGCGACGAAGTGGTTTATTTAGTTTCTAGGCTCGAGACTCATCCACTCGCATATATCACTTTGGGTTTCTGACGTCTTGGAAGTGATTTCCAGCTATATGTCAGCCGGAGCTGGACGCTCCCTGTAACGAGCGGAACCCCCTGTAGAGACTCTGCCAATAAGGGTCAGGGACCGCTGGATCCCACTGGAGCGCGCTATAACTCTAGCTGCATCACGCAGCAGTTGAATAGCCAGCGCCCGCAGTTATCTCATGAATACCATCATCTATACATCGAGAACGAACTGTGTGTCCAATTGGAAGAGCCATGTCAGACTTGATATAGATTTCTGTGCTAGTGCAGTTTACTTTGCAGTATAAATGCAATTCCAACCCAGAATGATATGCGATTATTCCCAGAATGTGCATTGCTCAGCCTTACTTGGTTGTATTGCCCATATTAACCAAAAGAAGCTCCACCGCGTGCGTTACAACTCTTTCATCATCTCTCAAATAGTGCAGTTTCTCCCTTGTTGCTGCTGCAGTCATCAGGCACTAAGCACTGCGCCGCCGCCGCCGCATCACCGCCGAGATCTCTCCAGGTCTTGTGCCGCTGCATCCACTGCCACGCGTGATGATGTGTCAGCTCGACCGAAGCCTCTCCATTTCATTAACAGTGTCAAGGTAGCTTTTCGTATCGGACAGGCGTATCAGTGAATGAGACAGAGAGTCCTATTAATGGTACATCGGTTTTCACCGGTTCGCCTACAACAAAAGAGTGTCGATCATCTATGCTGTGTAGACGAGTCTGAGTGAGGCCTCCACCAAAACTACAGAACCCGCAGCCTCTAATGGCAGATGTGGTGACAGAACAAGAAAGCTGCCTGGCACTGTTACCTCATTCTCTTCTCTCTGTGTTAGGTCGAGGACACACTTCATGGCGACGTCAGCACCGATATCCTGGCATCATCGTTGCTATGCAGATCCTAATTCAGCGTATCGGACACTTCCGCGCTGTCCCGTGTCTCTACCGTGCTTACGCCATGGCCTTGGCTGATGGACGAGGTCCTTTTGTCGTGCCAATGATGACTCGGTGTGACGAATGGGGTTATTGCGGTGGTGATCTATACGATGTCTCGCATCAGCCGCCGACTAGTTCAGGTGTGTGTGTGGTAAGCATACAAGCTACTTCTCCCATGACCAATGTGAGTTATGGCCGTCACACTTCTCTTGCTTCCACCTCGCCAAAAGAATGAAAATTAGGTTTAGAAATACCTCTTGGGTATTGCGAGTTCAGTAACTAAATATGAACTCGATAGTTTGTATCGTCACGAGTTTAAAAGATTGCGACATATCCATTCAAAGACGGATTGCCTAACGTCAGTTTCACTTCTGCACAGGGCAATCTGTCCGAATGCCCCAAGAATGTATCCATTTCGTCATAAATCCTTGCCTAAAATGCCCACCTTCGATTCCTTTGGTCACAAGACTTTAGCACTTCAATGCTCGTAAGCTCGCAACTGTAGAAAGCTGCCTAAAACGCGGTGGCTGTCAGCTGCATGTGACGGAGGGTCTGTGATCATTCGACTCAAGCCATGTCTCAGTCATCATTGCCAAATGCAGAAGACCAAATCAATAGCAGTATCTCACTTGAGCTTACGCATGCCGAGTTGAAGCCCATTACGCAGACTAGCACTGCCACGCAGGTTGATCCGGGAGTTGTTAGAAAAGTATAAGACTAGGTCGCTCTCGCAGCTAAACCCTGATCCGCAGACTGCAGCCGAATTGTACTTGACTTCCTTCAGAAAGCAATCATGGTCAGAATTCAAGATTTTGCGGGGATGCAATACTCCCGCGATGGCACTGCAGACGAGCAGCAAGACTACTCCTTTTTCAACGAGCAATATGCAACCTCTTCCCACCAAAAGGACCATGATATGTACCCCGATCTCATTGTCCAGCCGAAGCAAGACAACGACGTCATCAAAGCTGTGAACTGGGCCAGAGAGCAGAAAGTCTCCATTGCTGTCAAGAGCGGTGGCCACCAGTACAGCGGTGCATCATCCACCAGCGGCAAAAATATCCAGATCGACCTTGGCAACACCTACAAGGACTTGATGATCTTGAACCCCCGCGACCCCATCGACCAGGACAGAGCATTGGTGTATGTCGGTGTCAGCAACACAATGAGTGAGCTGAACACATATCTGAGGCACAACCAACTGTTTGTTCCACACGGACAATGTGCCTCTGTTTGTGTGGGTGGCCACGGTCAGACTGGCGGTTATGGTCAGCTTGGCCGTAGCTTTGGCCTCTTTGGTGACAATATTAGGACCGTTCGCATGGTCTGCCACGACGGTGTGATTCGGGACATCACCAAGAAAAACAACCCCGAGCTTTTCTACGGCATACTCGGGGGTAGTCCGGGCAATTTCGGCATCATCACACACTATATCGTCGAGGTTTACCGGGCCAAGAGTTACATGGGAACTGTTGCTGGTCCAAACGGATTCAAGGGTCCGCATGGCATCAAAGGGCTCTGGGTATACTCCGACGAAGTTTTCAGGAAGCTCCTTACCAATGTCGCACAAATGGCTGACGATCCTACCGTCCCGCGAGGCTTTGACCTCTGCGTCAGCGTCCTCAGCACGGACTTTCCCATCACCACGTTGTTTCCCTCGTTGAAAGACGCCGGTATATGGGAAAAGATTCAAGACAAGATCAAGAACGATCTTGCGGATGAGTTTCTGGACTGGCTCAATGGCCGCTTCCCCGCCGTCATCGTAGTCTATGCGCAATGGTGCCCTACCAGCAAAGACGACAAATATGACGCGACTGTGGATGCCTGGTTCAACAAATTCCGCAATCTCAAGCGCTCTTTCAAGAACCAGACTCTCGTCATCACCGAGTTCGAAGAGGACATGTCTAAAATGACTGGAGAGTGGATCTTCCCCAAAGAACGAGAGTTTGATCTCCCTTACGTCAAGCGAACCTACGCTACAAGCTCCAAGACTCTCGTAAAGGATAACTGGGTTGACTCTGTGGCTAAGCGCATTGACTTGATCTTCAACCCGGACCAGCTGCTCAAGGGTAACCCAGGAGAGAAGGACTACGAAGTCTATCTCAACTGCAAGCTTTCTGTCCAGATCCAATGCTTCGGGGGTAATAAATCGCAATTCTATGCAAACAAGGATAATGGAACCTCCTACAGCTGGAGAGATTCCACAGTAGTGCAGACACTGGACTGTTTTCATAACGCCGATGAACAATCTAAGAAGTATGCTGAAGCATGGCAGTCCAAGAACGACTTGGTCATGGTTGGTCCTACGAGCTCCTTCAGTAAGCAGGACAGACGTTTGCTCTGGGGCTCGTACGGTGATTGGGACATGGGTAAGCAGGAGATTTGGAAGGCTTATTACGACGATGCAGACAAGTACCAGAGATTGGGCAAGGCAAGAGGTACGGCTGATCCTAACGGGACCTTCACTGCCAATCCATTTGCTGTGGCAGCTATCCTGTAAGGCTTCAAGGAATAACGATGCTCATCGGATTTTAACTTGGAGGGCTCGAAATAGCTTGGACATTGAAGATGCATATTTGTGCGAATTATTGACCGAAGATCCTGTGCCAACGCGACACGTCTTCCCAGGGGATAGGGTTGGAATAAATCTCTAACTATGATAGAAAATCCTGAAGAGTGATCTGTAGTCTTATTTTTCTGGACGGTTGGAAGGCTTCAAGTGCCGATCTCCTTCGGTTATTCTGGTGACGTCCGGCCGGGTAGTAATGACTTGCCTCGGCTCGCGGCTCAGATCCAATGGAATATGGAGCGTGTCAGTCCCCACGTCTCCATCTCTAGCAGTAACCAGTAGGCATCTCCAAACATCAAGCCCGAACTGCAGCCGGGACCTAGAACTTCGGGTGTAGATCTCTGGGATCCTGGTCATCCAGTCGCCGCCATCATCGTCATCTCTTAAATGCTGACCCTTGAACATCTATTAGATAAGCAACCAAGGCTTTTATCTGCATTTTTACTCCTATTAAGCATAGAATTTACAATCAGCATTGCTCAGAGGCAGTTCATCTCCCACTAATATCCCTAGCTTTCCCTACAAGCCCTTTGGCTAGCCTCGCGTGACTCCTCTTGTAACATTTGAACCCCACCCATCTAAAACTCAACAGCCTCTAGTTCAACGTCATATCAAAGCGGTCGTAGAGTGGTAAATCTACTCAATTTAACGGCCTCTTCTGCTAACATCTAGCTGCTCGAAAAATCATGAGGTGATCAGCTAGTGCCTATCACTGCCATCGCCGCAGGAGATGGCAACGGTTATAACATCTCTGTTGGAGCGATTGTCGCTTCCGCAGAGCCTCCCATGCTCTCTCCTCTGGTTTATCGGCTTCCGAACCGGCGAGCGGATTGGTTGCACTACCTGACGCATGTGGGCGTTCTTTTACGGAAACTTGTACATTAGCTAGGAAGACAGTGCAGGCAGTATCACAACAAAGAACAAGGAATCTCAGAATGGCTGAAACGCCGTTTTTCACATTTGACGCAAGCCACTCCCAGTCTGCCGACGGCATGACTGATGTGCGCGAAATAATTACTCGCCCGTGTCTCATGTGAGCACCAGCTGGACCGCCACAGGCCTCCAAACGGCAAGGAGCAACAGAGAGCAGCAAGGGCGATTCATATTGCTTTTGTTGGTAGCATAGCAGATGCAGTAAGCTGCAGTGTTCAACCCCACTCTCAATATGGCTAGTAAATGCGGTGAGAATCAAAATTACAAAAGACAGCCACCAATCTGATCTGGACCCGAGAGTGTCACATTCATTATCCAGGGCATAGTACAGGCTGCGCTATCAGGAGAACGCCTTCCACCATGGTGGCCAGCTGAGGTGCGACAGAGCGTGCACTTGTTGGGGGCCAGCACCCGGGTGATGTTTGGTGGTTAGTTCAGAGTCAACGTGTACGCCAAGGACCGCCATGGAAATGCATTGTTGGTGTAGCTCAGCCGAGCTGGGAATTGTTAAGCTTGGGTCAGATGTACTAGTCTTAAGGTGACCTGTAGCCTTGACGAGAGAGTACGTCTCCTTATATTCGATCCCTTCGACAATGAAGCAGAGGCCAATCGTCAAACTTGACTTTAAGCTTGAAATTTAAGCTGTACGCCGGTCTGGTACCATCAGATGTACGCCGCTATCGGGTGGTCTCGGGTGGTTAGGCGCACTCTGAGACCAGCTCTCGCCGCTTTTATTGTTTTGCCTGCTGGACGCGAATGAGCCAGCAGCTGACCACCAAAACATAGGAAAGATAAAGCCACATAAACGCCATCTGTTGATCCGTTATCTTGTCTCCCCTTCTCTCCAACTCCAGGTTTGGCCGCGTCATCTTTCCCAGCTTGCATAGATTGAGAGCCCTATGTCTCGGGACCCGGCACTCACAGCCTTACTTTCCTTGGCACGAAATGGTGGAGGAGGGAACGCCTTCAGCCCAGCAGTCCAGCTGATACATACGAATGAGCTGAGACGATGAATCGTGTTGGTCTACTATGTTTCGTCCCTCCCTCGCAGCTCAATCACAAAATACGAGTCTCCTCGCCAAACACTGCTCGGCTTGGCAAGCGGCAAGGCTTTCCTGGCCAAAAGTGCAGCTCTGGCGTACGGTCTGGACTTTTACTGGCGTCCCACCACAGACAGCTGCACCTTTAGCCGCAGAAGCTGAAAATTTAGTGCTTATTTCGCGATTGCTACGTGGGCAAAGAGAGTAGAGCCGCTGGATTATGTGATAGATTTATGGCTTGCTTTCGTTTCAAATCCCTGAGCCTAGAAGCCTCTGTAAGTCTAGACAAATTCCTTCGTTTGAACGACTCAATACTATCTAGCCAATCTTGGTGATACCTCGAAATGGGGCCTGAAATTACCCCGTCTCCTTCCGATCCATCGACCGGGCGACACTGGCAACCAGTATCGCCCCGATCTCCATATCAATCGAGCGACGCAGTTTCGAATTTACATTCCCCATGGCTTGATCCGTTGAGCCCCAATCTCCGAGACTCTCCTGTCTTCACCTCGAGACATGACAGCCAAATGGGCCTTATGGGTTTCAACAGGGCCGAACCTAGCCCTACCCTGGGTGTCTTTCACTCCAGCACAAACAAACTCCTCCGGTCGGAACCCTGGTGGAAGAAGGCCCTCAAGAGCAAGTGGTCCATGATTATCGGCCTTGTACTTGGAGTTGGCGGTGCTCTGGGTCACCATTTTCTTTACCATTACCTCGATGGTCGCGAGGCCACGGACCAACAATGGTGGCTTCGTCTAGGCCAATTCATCTCCTTCGTTGCCAAAGCAAACTTCGTCATAACTGTCATGATGGCCCACCAGCAGGTAGCCTGGAGGGTAGTTGGCCAAAAGGGCTGCTCCGTCAAAGCTATTGACTCTCTGTTCGGGTCTGCTCACAATTTCATGGAAATCTTCAACAGAGAAGCATGGATCAGGTCTCGCCTGGTCATGTTTCTTGCCATGTATATGTGGGCAAGCCCTTTTGTCGTCATCTTTACGTCGGCAACCCTCGATGTTGTCCCGGGTACTCTTCGAGACCTTAACGCTACGTGCCCATCGGTCCGGACTCTGAACTTCTCCCATGAGTCCAAAGACAGCTGGCGAACTCCTTGGATAACGGAAAATAACACACTGAACGGTCTTTCGCTTTCACAATACAATGAGACCTATCGAGGTGGGAATCTTTACGAAGGCAAAAACTCAACCGCCTTGGACATTTTTGAGTATTGGGACCAACCCTCCAACTATCTCGGGGCCATTTCCTCTGGCGTTATCTCTAGAAACCGAGCAACTCAAAGGGAAAATGTCTCCGCGGATATCTGTGGCAAAGGTTGGGACTGTTCAACCACGATTCATTTTGTCGCGCCAGGATATTATTGCACAGAGCATAAAGAAGCCGATCCCTCTGACCCTGTTCAACTGGACGATATTGTTCCCACTGGAAACTTAAGCTATAAGGCGATCACACAGGACGGAGAGTATGCTCGACCGCAGATCGCGACGTACAATGGCAGTGCCATTGTACCACAACCACCGCCGTTCCCTACAAATTTAGGTGCATTCAGAACAGAGCCGATGATATGGATTGGGTATGCAGCCGTGGAAGATACGACTCAAAAACATGAGCGCAACAGGAGCCAGAAGTCATGGAACACCAATTATACTGCGGTTATTTTCTCCTGTGAGCACCGGGAAACTAACTACACGGTCGATTTCAACTACACGGGGGGGATTCAGACGTACAATGTGACCAAGCGAGACTACAAGCAAAAGATTATCAACACGAAATTCGCAGGAAACTTCAGCGATGATGGGACTTTCGATAGGACTTATGCAACACCGGACAGCAAGTATGTCACTCCAAAGTCAGACTACGGCTGGTATCGTCAAGTTGCCGCATATCATAGCCTTGGCAAGAAGCTGCGCGACCTACTCGCTGGAAAGATCACATGGCCAGAAGCTATAGCAGAAGGCCTCATCACAACGTCAAAGCTCATTGATCGACATGAATCTCTCCCTGTTCCCAACTTACAGCACCAGGTGCGCCGCCTCTACGAGGATTTGATTATATCTCTACTCTCGGATCCTCAATTTGCTGTCGTGGCGTGGGCCGCGGACCCAACCAGACGCTCAGGTATAGGGAGGGGTGGCGAAGACACACGATACAAATGTGTACGGCAGAAAACAGGCGCCTTCTTCTTTTATCATTGGCCAGTCCTTGTCTCAGTCTACTTTGCATCGTTCGCCATTGCGGCGATGGCTGTAGCGTACGGCATCTTTGCAATGCAGAAGGACGGGATTGACAAGCAGCGCGAGATGACATTTTCTTCCATCGCGGGGGCAACTCGGGTGGTAAATCTGGAGCAGGTTGACGGAGGGGCGACCAAAATCAGGTGTTGGCCTGTTGAAGAGAGTCCAGGGGATCGATATTATGAGTTTAGGGCTGAGAGACACGGTGGACAATAGGCAGATGGTGTTTTTTATTTGGCTTGTTCAATTGAAGTAATGACTAGTGATAGGGTCAATATGCTTTCTCTGAGAAAGTGGTTGAAGCACAAAATTTACCAACGACGTTCAATATTCAGTTAGGTATTATGAGAGGGAACTTGAGAATTGATGGTGGAGAACAAATTCCATTCAACATCATCATCCATCGAGAAGAAGGAAATCCATCGATCATCAAAGACTCTTGTGCCGGCAACTTGCTCACCTTGAGGGAGCCGACAGAAGTTTGATTAGATCATCAAAGACAAACCAACACAATTAGTCAAAAATACCCGTCTCTTGCTGGCAGTGTCGTGTCAGGTCCGCTATATCGATGGGCGTAACATCATCGCTAAGCCGATACGGCTCCAGTATACGTTCCTGATCCTTCGAGAGAATAGATTGTACGACCTTGACCCATTCGTCCCTGACCCCTGCTTGGTGGATTACAACGAAAAACCTCGTTTCTTTCCGTGAAGTTGTTTCCGGAGGAAGATCTGGGTGTACATACTGGCGTCAAGGTCAGCGAAACTAAGAAGCAGGGAAGTAGTCGGTGCGGTCCTTCAACTCTCACCTCTTGAAAGATTGCATGGACGGTCTTCACACTTGACCAGGGCTCTGCACTCGGTTTCGTTTTCTTCGAGCACCACACATGGGGCTCCTTCGTACCATCTGCTAGCTCCACCATCACCGGGAGGGTGGCAAGAATTCCCTGCTCCCACAGCGCGTCCAGACCATGGTGTTTTGTCTTCCCCCGGGCCCACTGAGAATACTTTTCCCAAGGAATGGTAATGCATATGACGATGTTGCGAATTTTAGGCAGCCCACATCCAGAATAGCCCTGGCGTTCCGTCTCGATGGTCTTGTAGAGCTCCTTGATATGACCAAGGCGGACGTAAACTTGACCTTTTGTGGCAATTGATGCCATGTCCCAGTGTATAGTTAACTGGGGTTGAGGGTAATGCAAGTTCAAGATGTGACGGAAGTTGAACCTAGAAGCTAGAATAGGAGGCACGATATGATTTGCCGGCAGTAATATGGCAGAAAACCTCCGGGTAGTCGATTTGGTCCTTAGAACAGATTCAAAGTCCTCGGCGTAGATCTCAACAAGGTCCTTCAAACGGCCTTCTGGGAGAGCAATGTAGAGCGTGATAGAATTGTCACTTCCCCAGCCGCAGGTGGCAAAATTACGGTCTTGTTGCCAGTCCTTTTTATCCACTTTCATGACCTCGAAGCCAGTCGGTGCTGTTTGATCAAAGGAGCCAGCGACAACTTCCAGAGAACCTTGGTTTTCAGCAATCTCTTCATATAGCTTTGCGATACGAGCTGTGAGGTTATCGCCACCGCAAGTGATTTGGGGGCTTAATATCTGTTAGAGATGATTGCAAGACGACATAAAGAATGAAGAAATAATTTGCGTACACATTTATCAATGGGGGATCCACTCCAACCATGTTAGTCATGGTGCTTTGGTCACAGTACATGCTGGTGCGTCTCGATCGGCCATAGTGACACCCTGAAACGGTCAGTATTGTATTCATAGCCAGATAGGAAACAGCCATTCTCTGGTCATGTTTGGTCACATACCTGACGACTCATCAGAAACTTCGCTGTGCAGGGTTGTGACTGGTGTGTCAACCTCTCGATCGTCCTCCGGCAACGAGGCCTGAGAATCACCGGAGTCTGTTTCAGTCGAAGAACCGTCATAGCCTAGCAGGGAATCTGCCAGTATTTCGAGTTTCTGATCGAACTGCTCGATTTGCAGTCGAGACTGCTGCGTTTGCAGACTCATAGTCCCCTGGTTATTACTGAGTCCCTCACTCAGTTCATTCAACTGTGCCCGAATGTCGGAGATATGCCCAGACATGACAGAATTCTGATCGTGCACTGATTTGATGACGGAATTGCTGTTTGAACTGATTGCACTGCCAATGGTCTGGGTTAGTACCTCAACACACACTCGCGGTTTTGGGAGGGGCATTTCATCATACGTGTTGACAGCTGTCAGCAATCTCTGTACTTCACCGCCCTCACTGAAGTTCTTCAGGACTTTGAGGAGATCAAGAACCTCAACCACTATCAGCCACTGTTTCTCAGAATTGGGATATTCCCGAAGCCGAATGCTGATTTGCTGCAGCACAGATCTGTACTCTTTGATCTTAGTCTTGCATGATCGGAAAAGTTTCGCTGTAGCACTCCCTTCCGGTGCGTTACTGCCTCTGATCATGCAGAGCATTTCTGTCCATGCCTTGATCTCACGACGTATAAGAGCCAGACTCTTCCTTCGTTTGATATATTTCTCCGTATCAAGAAATCTCTTGATCTTCCGCGTCAAAACTGCGGCGAACTGGACCAACGGTGGGATAAGCCCGGCAATACCGAGTAACACCTCGATCATGGCGTGGATAGGCTGCAGCTGCGAAGGGTGACGTGTAGAGTAATAGGGTGGAATGAAATACGGGTATCACCATGGATAACCTGAGGTATGGGTTCTACAGGTGAATCAATCCAAAGAGCAATACGCCACGACTCTTTTATCCTTCGTCGAACCTGTCGAGCTTGACACTACCCCACTCCAAATTCTGCCTCAAAACCAAGTCGCCAATGACCACCACACACGTAGAACGACACCCACGAAAGGCAACCGCCACGTAAGGTAAGGCCGTATGCAAGGTAATCGCTGAGCCTACCCTACAAAGTGCAAGACATGGAGCGCTCATAGAACGGCAAGCCTCACAATTGCTGCGCCACAATACAAAGGCCAGTCATTGATAGCAGGCTAAGTAACAAACATGACGCTCCGGCTCTTGTTAAGCTTTCTATAGTCTACTCGCTCTCGAATACTACCGTAATTTATATATATTTCAGGATTTATCACATTTTTCTTTGGGTAAAGCTTTCTTCTGTCAGTGTGTTCATGAGGGTGTGAGGCGGATCGGTTTACCAGCAAAAAGACATGCTGCGCCCGCTTCCACACAACCACAATCTCCTGCAGGTGGCTATGTCAGCAGGAGGTTGTATAGAACGTGGCACAGCCCATAACCAATCATACTCGGGAGACTCTGTGTACAGCTACAACTGGGTAATTTGTTCCACAGGTGCAGTTCAGCAGCGGAGCTACAGATTGAAATGTGACAAGGCGAAGCTACCCACTCTTAGAAGATCACAGGTGGTTTAATATGCTATATTAAAACCGACAAAACTAGTTAACAAACTGCTACTTCTACTAACAGCTTTCTGGAGATATGACATCAATAGCAGACTAGTTCTCAGGCGCCTCAGTCTCAGTCGCAGCAGCTGCAGAGGTGCTAGCAACCTCCTCCGCGTCCCCTTGGGCCTGCCTCCAGCTGCAGCCGACCTCCTCCCAGGTAGTCTTCCAGCACGCCTGAGCGTTGCAGCCGTAGGCAGTCTCGGATCGCTGGACGAGGCAGCGCTTGTTGCTCTGGTGGTCGAACCGGAAGTGGGCGCGGCGGCGGTCCCAGTCGACGCAGAACTCGACCATGCCGGGAACGCCGGTGCCTCGGCAGCCGGTGTTGGCGTTGACCTTGTAGGTTCCAAAGTCGGTGTAGAAGAAGGCGTTTCCACTGTTGCACTGTCCGAAGGCGGCGCACTCGGTGAAGACCTCCATTCTGTCGGCGACAGCACCGGAAGCCAGGGCGGCAAGAGTGGCGAGGATGTCGAAACGCATGTTGGCTGGAGTTTGATTTTGACTGGTCACTGGTGAGTTTGGGTTCTGGAAATGGAGGGGGAGGGTGCTTACCGAGATTCGAAGTGAGTGAAGGCTGGAAGATTGGGAGATGGTTGGTGGTGATAGTTGGAATGGGAGAGCGACGGCATCACTTTATATACTTGTTTTCTCGACCATGTAATTTGATTGCCGCTTGGTTCCTTCCTGATTTGACCTCATAAGCTTATACTTGGTAAGCCAGGGATAGTAGCCAATGAAGTCACCTATTCAAGCCTCGTGATGGTTAAGCCGTCAGTATTCAACTATCCCCAAGCTCAAAACGGCAGTTCATTCAACTCTGTCTGATACCCACTCTTGACGTACGGTGATCTTCTCCAGAAGTAACTATGCCAAGCGATCGGCTATAGCCGCAAGGCGCAGAAAGACTCCGATGAGCCTCCGGCTCGTTAGCGTGGCGAGGTTCAACATGCGACGGAAAACTTTTGCACTTGATCTCACTCTGGGATTTGTGCCTCGTTCGTATGTGACTAAAACAAACAAGCATTATAGTTTCTCCACTTTTTGCCGTGCCAATCTTCGGACTCTATCCGTAATGCATTGTTCAGTTTTTATGTATATTCATCATTAAGCGGCCTATGTTAGGCACAAGCTTCTCCGACACACTCAACCCTACGCCCTGGAACGAACCCAAATGCTCAAGCCCTACGACAATCCTCAGTCTGAAGCTTCTGAAGACTCGCTGAATCGAGGTACAGATGGCATCATGATGCGTTGCACCTCAGCGCCTCCAGAACAAAGACTGGTCCGCATAGGCTTCCGAATAGGCAGGTAGTATCGGATGAGCAAGCTCCATGTACTTTTGGTCGTCCATTCGGCTCACCGTTCCTGCAAGATTTAGTTGGCCTTAGGGCATCGCTTAAATCGTGCCGAAGGGCTGAATAGGGCTATATCGACTAGTATTGGAATCCTACGGGCGAAATGGAGGCAAATTATGCACCTCTTAGAGTCACATCCTGTTAGATTTTACCCACTCAGGATCCCCACCTGTACCAATTCATTAGTGGTTTATCGGACATATCCCCTTCATCCTTGCCAGGTCCACCTGGTTCGGTACGGCGGTTGCCTACCGTGTCAATAAGACCCGATTGGTTCAGCCTCACTGTGAACAAATGCATGTTAACTCAAAAGTAACAACGCACTGTATTGGTTGGGTTACGAAGGCATGATCCGACAAGGTTGTTGAGATCTTTTGTAAGTGGTTCTGCCGTCAGCATCGGGCCGGCTGATCGGGGCGGATGTCGCTTACTTCAGTGGAGAATCTGCAGTGTCATATGTAAACATGCCCAGTGAGAGGCCGAGTACTAGGCGTTGTTGTCTTTTATGCAGGTATTTCTCGTATACAAAGTACCGTCGCTTACGTGGTAAGGAAAATACAGGATGCAAACGGATGGAATTCTCGTATTAGCCCCATATTTTCTCGACAGGCCTGATGAACGGAGGCAAGAGAAAGGGACAACAGCCTGTCATGGAGTGCCTTGTTTGAATAAACTCACTATTTTCTATTTTTTTACTCTATTTTTAAGCTTGATCCTGTCCGACTTGACAGCTAGAAAAATGCAGGGTAGCTTCATGCCGCCCCAAAGTGCAACAATGGAGGTGAGAATGATCCACAATGGTCATCCACAATGCCAAGAACCGCCAGGTTGCAACGATGAAATGACTTTCCCCAGCGTTACATCAGGCAGCAATCAGCCAATGCATTTCCGGCAATATTGGTTAGGAAAATACCTCAACTTGTCGGTTTTATCCGGCCTGGCTGCCGCGGTACATAGGCAACTCGTGGGTCTTCGTGTTGTATAAGGCAAAAGAGGGAGCATAATATAAACGCCTTCAATACAGAAGCAAATACTTTGTCTTTGAGAGCGAAATAACAACACAGATCATCTAGTCCCGTTGCACCTGCTATTGAGTCTACAATTCTCTCCCATCACCCCACCACTATTTCTCATACATCTTGTTACGAGGCGTTTGCGTCTTACCCCTCACGCACCGGAAAGTGATCCCACGTTTTTCTCTTCAAAGAAAGAGCAGTTTACTATAGTTAATCATTCATCATGGTCTCGCCAAGCCAGAGAGTGCAGTGGAAGCCATAGGGTGTCGGTCTTATCGGTCATCCTAGGAGGTGCATTGAACGCAGCGGCAAAGGGAGGAAGCTAGGCACGTCGCCTATGTACCTGGTAAATCGATCATCTTCGGGCTCAAGCTTATGAAGAAGGGTGGGTGACCTGTTTCCGGTGACGTGGAACTACGAGTTTGAAGGGTCAAACACTGTTATCCAGCCAGTTTATCCTGTTTTTGAAGGCCAGTGATGGATGACTTCGGAGTCATCCGTTTGCTGCGAAGTAAGAGTTGGACTGTCAATTTAGTAGCAGTAGATGCTACTCAGATTTACGATATTAGGGAATTCAATATCCCACTGTAAGTTACCTGAAAAAGATAAAGTACTGCACGATACTATCAGGCAAATATAACTAATGCGAGCTATATGTAAATTGTCTCCTTCCTTCTGCAAACCTATATTTAGCTGCTCTACACCCTTTTAGGTTATAAAATAGCTTAGAACTTAAACTATGATTCTAAATTATTCTTAGCTGTAATAAGAGTCTTCTAAAAGTTAATAAGTTTGCTATTTACTCTACAATAATATTTTATTATTAAAAAATACAATATATTAAGATTTATTTTTATAGATACTAAATAAAAAAGATTTTAATAAAAATAATATTTTATTAGAATTTATATAGTTTTAATTATATAATATAAAATATACAGCTAATAAATAATATAATATTAATTAACTTATTAAGAGGTTAGGGTGCCCTAGTATACATATACCCAGAGGGGGGACTAGAAGCTTAACAGTAAAAAAAAAACACCAATAATAGTATCAACAATAATTAATTAACTTATAATTAAAAAATTAATAACTATAAAAGCTTAAGGAAATTCCATTACTTCTAATAGTATCTGTAAAATATAGAGGGATATTATAAAGGAGGCTTAAAAGAGGTAAAAAACTGTATTTAAGTTTAAGATTAATAGAATAAGTTTCTTAGTAATATTTAGATAAGTATATAACTGTATAGAATTTAAAACAGTATTCAGAATAGTAATTTCAATAATAATAGCTTATTAATAAAAGGTGTATTTTAATATAAAAAGAGCTATAACGCGAACCTTTTATCCCCTCACTGTAACTAAAGAACAGCCACAACCACTCAGGCTGGAGATTCAAAGGCTGCAAATGCAGGAGTTAACTACTAGGGACGTGTGACAAGCCGCAAACTTAAAAAGTCAAATAAATCAGTCACTCTACAAGCACTGCCGCTATTGTCCTACGCCACCAAAAGTTGGTTCACCCATCGATATGGCCAAGTACCACGGAAACTGACTGGCGGCTTGAGGAACTCATGAATCTCTTCCGGCCAAAACCCGTTGTCAAACCGCAGACAGGGCAAGGTCAAAACAGACATGCATACGTCGACGAAAAAAGAGAGTGGTCCACTGAATGTGCAGCCACTTTACTTGCGATACCTACTCCTGTGTAAGTTTCACCTTCCTTTACAACGAAGAAGGGGGCTAAGATGCTGACTGTCGTCATCTATCATCAGTGGATCTACGGGTCAAGATATCATCACTATAATAACGACGGCCGCCACAACTTCGATATGTTTTTGAAGTGTTTCCGAAACGCCCAGAGCAATCAAAACAAGCCAGCATCATTGCTGACGGCAAATTCATGTATCCAGCTTGACGCCGCTCGTCAATCTGGAGTCTGGACCATGTCAAGCCCCCGAAGTGCTAGCTCGGCGACTCTTCTATCCAAAGATACGAAAATAGATCTACTTAGGTATTATTATTAAGTTCTCACGTTATATCCTACCTAGTTTCTACAGATTCCGTAATACTATTACGTTATCTCTGACCTCAGATTGCAACTAATAATTTGCCATGTCCCCCTTTTATCTTGATATCTACCTCGTTCCCAACCTGGACATCCTGTTTGTCGCCCCGAGCCATGCTTACTCCTTGTCGCAGAGGTTTCTTAGCTAAAGGACGGCATTAGGCATCTCAATATCCTCTCGAAGGATCCTGAGCTCGTCACTGGCAAGACTCTAGAAATTCCTCTAGTTCTTTGAGGGGCTGCACGATTGATATATAATAGCTCTCCTGAAAGCTTTGTTCTTCTAGGTCCTTTCCCTCTTGGGAGTCGAACAGCGTGGCGCAGTGGCGGACAGCGTCCGAGTAACTGCGGTGCATATTACTCGTAGTTTCAAGAGCCATTTTGAGAATGAATTCCCGGGATTCCTTCAAGCCTGCGGAATGAGTCCACCAGGATAGTGTCTGGGGCTCTGAGAGGCCGAGTTGGATGAGGATAACGCCCAGGTTCAACAAGACCATTCTTCGACTAGACAGGGACAGACGATGGTCACCAACTGTGTTGGGCTCCAACGTGGGGTCTGCCTTCTTTATCCGAACCTCCAGGAACGGCTCTGGCTTCTTAGCCGAGGACCTGTAGAATATGACGCTGTCTCTGTCCCAGGGGCAGTGTGGGTCAGAATCGTGCAAGTCAAATCTTAAGACGGCCTCGGCAATGAGTCTCGCAAGGCGTAGTTTGTCCAATTTGCCGTAACGGTATTCGGGCTGACATTCTCTACCTGCCCAATATTGAGGGTCGAGCAGGGTTGATAGACTGATTGGATTGTCGCTGTCGCAGGGCCGCTTGTCAGATGGCAAGTAGTAGACGCGATGGTCGCATCCGCTGCTGTCGACCATTTTCATGACGGCATGGTCTGTTTCGTCATGCTGCGCGAGGTATTCGGGGCAAACTTGGATACCATCAGATGGGATATTATCCCGGCTGCTTGGAGCAGGATCGGACCGTCGCCTTACGGATTGGCTGCTGGTCTTTGGTGCTTTCGAAGCACGACTTTCGGGACTTGAGGCTCGTCGTTTTCGGGGATTGTTTCCGTTAGATTTAGATGGCATCAGAGCTGCTGTCGTCGGCAAGAGTTTAGATTGGTTATTGTCCCCCCCTGTTGGCTGAACTCTGACAGCTTCGGTCATCGAAGACCTCACCTTGAGCCAAATTAGAGCCTTTCCCTCTCGTATTGTCGACTTGATTGCCATGTCACATTCCGTTTCAGGTCGATTACGCTCAGTAATGTTGTCAGACCTCTCGGGCTCCAGTCTGATGTATGCCGTGTGCTCATCGTGGCGCGGAACGGGGCAGATACGACAAAGGCATTCGTATAGTCGAGCAGATGTGCGGCCTTCAATGCAAAGCCTCTCTAGTTGCTGCATACCAATGTGTCCCTGCCTGTCATCACTTGACGCTGACTGGCAGCCACCAAAATTCCCGTCGTCAACGGCACTTAGTCGCAAGGTGAGCTTCTCGAGGTTGTCGACCTTCTTGCTAAGAGCATCCACCTCTTTTCGGAGCACTCTCTTAGTGCGGCTGAAATCGACTTTGTTCATCTGCAGCATGCACGTTCAGTAATTAGTCTCATAGGGAGCACAGGGAAGAGGTAATAGGGAGTGTTACCTCCTGTTTATCGCAGAGGATTTTGGTGCGAGAGGATATGGAATCCAGTCCCCCAAGAATCGAGTCTAGCTCAGTACCAATCAGGGAGCAATCCGAAACCACATCTTCCGACTGCAACCTGGGCAAGTTTTTGACAAGACTTTTGATGATTGACCTGAATGATTCATTTTGTGAAACGATTTCTAGGCGGATCGGGCCGATCTTTTTTTTATGTTTCGATCTTCCGCTTTGAGGCTCTAGCTGGCCGAGAACTTCGTGGTAAATGCCTTTGATACGGCTGCAATCAGTCTCAAATTTGGTCCGGTACTTTTCCAAATTCTTTTCGCCAGGCTCCTGACAAGATTTATGGACCGCTGGCTCTATTCCTTCACCGGCTTGTGAAGAGTGCATCTCCTGTCTCTCGAGCTTTGCCGAGGATATCGCTGTTGCTGGTAGTGGCGACTGCGCGTCTGACAATGTTGGAAAGGACCTAGCGGTTTCGAACGAAGGTTTGGGGCCTTCCGTTTGGGGAGATGACCACTTGCCCAGAGCGACGTCGTGGTTGTTGGAGGTCGTGGTAGCCTGAACATTATGAATATGAATAGAGTTGCAGTGAAATTCGATTTTGGTTTTGTGTATCTCTTCGTTTTTGAGCTCGGTTTTCCCACTCACCATAAGGGCTTGGTTGTCGACTTTGTTATGCAGGAACGCAGCCCTCTCCGAGGTTGCGCTTGGTGAGCGTCTGGTAGCTTCGCCGGTTCGACGGGTTAGTCCTAGTAAGGTCTCGGCCTGGCGGATATTCGGGTTCTCCATGGTTCGAGAAAGGATCTCAAAACTTGGGATTGATTCTCTGACTAGGCGTATCAAGGTGTAAGAGTTGTCTGGAGCGGATCATTCCCGATTGGAACCAGTATGAAACAGTCAGATTTCAGGTGGTGTCTGGATGGCAGGTAGGCTCACGTCTAAGAGAGGCACTCAAGTCAATTTTCGATCTGCGGCTGGCCCAAATGCGGCTCTGCTTCGCAAAAGGTATCTTCGGTGAATCCGACATGATTTTCAACTCACCCCTGCTCACGGTCTGACGTCAAACTGCCCTGAGCCAATGAAGCCCCTTCTCGCTGCAGCCCAGGGTGGGCTGGTTCTGACTGAAGTGTACAGTATGATTTGGCGCAGGAGGGACACTGGAGGTTCGGCTGCCGCTCTCATTGGGGCGAATGTACATGTTGTATAGGTCAGGTGAACATTCGAGGTCTACTTTACCTTAGTCAAAGCTTTGTGATTCTTCAGCCCATACAATTGAGGCGTGAGCAGGTCAGCCCTAGCAGGGTTCCACCCATACACGAGTTTTGAAAGTGGCCACCTGAGCAAATTTGGATAGCGTGAGGGGATTTTGACAAGGACGACCAGTACCCGAGATGGAAAATGCAACAAACTCGCTAGGATCGGTACGGTTACTTCCCGGGATTGCCCATAGACCCCGGAACGACTCTGGAATTGCCTCGGGCTGCGCCGCTTAGGATCCGGACACTCAGCATAAGTCCCGGGAAAAGACGCTTGGCATACTGTCTCTTTCTTGCTTCCTGTGACAGGATTGTGCGAGAGCGTCCATTGAGTCAAGCTCGTGGGTTACAGGGCAAATTTGGAAGATGACATATCCGCTGAGTTTGATTTCACGGGTTGGCTATAACCCAAGTAGTGCCTGGTTGTCATAGCTCGGCTGTGAATCAGCGGTGGGTTATCCTAGTCTGTCTTACGCGGCATCCAGGAGTGTGTCATGTCACGGGCTGCCAGTTATTTCTTGGTTTTAATGCAACAGCCCACGACCATAGGCACTTTCTGCGGAGATTGTGTACAACAAACTTAAGTTGACTATAATGATAACGAATCAAAGGGATCGGTTCTAATACATACGAATCAAAGGCTTGCTCATAGGGAATTAATTGACACACCCATACATTCGATCTTCTCAGGACATGATCCTACCCAGCCCCATCCTACAAGTCGCAGTTTCACTCAATTGCTGTCACCAGATAGTCCATCATCATCGGTCACTCATACAGTAACTTCCACTCCCAATTTTTATACATTCATTTGTCACCACTCTTACCGTCGATGCCAACTGGGATATATCTTGACTTGGATGAATCAATTGACAATCATCTAGCCTGTCATGATGTCCAGAGCTTGGTCAATCGGTAAGCGGAGCCTCTGAAGTCGGTTAATATCGCACTTTACTTTTTCACGAAGGCTGTAATGTATGTCATCCGGCACAGTGTTCTCAGTCCTTCCAGTGTTAATCGTCTCGGCATCGTCTTCCTGGTACGCATTCCTTACCAGTCCCTTCCCTTCCTGGACAAGTGTTTTCAATTTCGCAGCGTGAATGCGAATCATCTTCTGTAACTCATCTGAGCTGCCGTCTGGACCGTTCTGATGTAGGTCTGTCTGAAGTCAGCGTGTCTGTGCCGGGTATGGGTCGCATTCTCGCAAATTGAGATGGGGTCTCTAGATATCTTCATCATGCTCAATATGTTTGTGGCCAATTGTGATGTACGAATAGAAGCGTTTGGGATTGACGAAAGCGAACGGTTCGTAACTCACCAGCCTCGCCAACAAGTGCGTGGGCAATGTTCACAAGAGACTCCAATACCGCGCTCCCCAAAAGACTGGAATCGTCGCTCGTAAGGCGATTCAAGTCTTCGTCAGAGAAGCGAAACTTCCATAAACACAGCCGTTGCCGTTCTTCGTTAAGCACAAACCGTTCCATATCCCAGCTGTTTTTCGGGTGGCAAGTGACTTCCATATCTTCCTGATTTGGCATCGGCTCTGGCGAACAGATGGTCATTTCGGCATCAAACGGAGAGCTTGATTCATAATCATGGATCGCTTCAGTTTCATCTGTGGCGATGCTGTCTGGGTCTAAGCCTTGTTCATCCCAGTCCCCGCATGACGATGGCGAACTTAACGGCGCCAAGGCATCGCGAGAATCAGGAGATGTCAAAGGCCAAGATTCCTGACGAAGAATCAATGACCAAAAGTCAAAAATAGAAGCGCACAGGCGAGATGCGACACCATGGCCTCGGACGTTGTGGTTGGATTCATGTTGTTCATGGATACCGAGTGAACTTCGGGTGCCGGCCTCGGCCTTAAGTGCTCCTAATCGGGGATGTGGTAGGGGATGGGCAGAATCCTCAACATAGTAGACATTTCCAACTCCGCTCATAGTTTGGGTCGAAGTGATAAAAGTGGGAAGTGAGTCTGCTATGTTGTCCAGTTCGACGTGACGAGCCTCTTTGTTCAAGGTAGGCGATGTAGACAAAGCGATAGCGTCTGGGTGAATGAACGTCTTCACCCGCTAAGATGAGCGGTGTCTAATAAGAAATTGAAAATGAGAGGGGGAAGGCTTTGGGACAGGGCTACCAGGATCAAGCAGAAAGACTGGAAGGTGTACGCAAGTCGCGAGCTGGGTGCCCAGTTGATTGCACCCGCATACAAGCTCGGAGGTCGAGGCTCGACATGAATGAGAGGCAGCCTCGAGCCAAGAGCATCGGAATGGAAATTCTTGGGGCGATGTGCATCCATTACGTCCCTCGTGGTGGGAGAAGAAAGCTCGATGGTGTGGAGGATGATCGCCCCTGGATGGACAATACTGCGTAGACATCACATGCAACGGCCATGTACACCGTCTAACTTATCCATTGGTCGGAATTGTGCGCACCAGTTGTAATTTCGTAGTCACGCGATGTGGTTCTTGACCCCCAATTACATCTCCAGATGTGCAAGACGTCAGAAGGTGTGGCTTTGGGCGTGCTTCCGACTGGCCTCATAGTCCTCGAATGGTGTTGGTGGTGCCAAAAGAAGCAATTGCCGAATACCTGACTCAATTTCCAAGGAGATGCCGAGATAACGATCAGGCTGACTATCACAAGCTGGCATCGTGACCACATTTCTCGGGGCTGAATTGAAGTGGCGCCTGCAAGTCCTTCCAAGTGATCAAGCCCCAGAGGTAAGTCAGTAGCCCATGATTCTATTTCACACTGTGCAGAGCGTGCTATCCGCTCGTCCGTCTTTATCCCTTATTTATCTAAGCAGCCAAGGTGGAATATCATGGCATTCTTCTGCCTCCCGTGGGCTGTTTGATAATCCAGGCCAGCGTTAGAATACATACAGAAGTACCAAGACTAATCTCATTGTCCCTTATAAGAGAGAGTTGCTGAAAGGCTGGTCCCTCGTGGTTTTCCAATAACAATATCACCTGGTCAAGTTTTTGAGTATCTTTATCCCTGCAGGCATGCGAATGCGGCGATGGCATGCGAAAGGCAGATGAGGGCATGAGGCATTGTGGCTTCGAATACTCTTACAATGGAATCAGCAATGCTCGATATTTTCAAATCTCATGACTCAGACTATACATTGCTGCCAGGATTTGTCAAACACACTTAGATCGCCAGCACCTATTTTGTGGCCAAACTGATGGGTGGCGGGGGGTGGGCTACCGAAATGGCATAACACTCACGTCAAGTGGCAGGATAGAGCACTAAACCGTATTATTCGAGCAGCATTTATTAGGTAGGGGCGGAGAGAATACGAATGAAACATGAACACAGTTCGAACAATTTAAGACCCCGAAATTTCCACCATATTCCAACCCAAGCCGACAACGAGTATCCCTCAACACACATAACACAGTGTCCAAGCTGATCCGCTCAAGACAGGCAATGGCTGGGCATTTGATTCTGAGCTACATGGAATAGCAATGGAGAGCATCATAGACAAAACGACATGTATCTCACTATCGACTACCCGGTCGGGTTTGGATCTGCGGCCGTGGTTGGGAGTACGAACCCTGGGATGTTCTTCTGAAGGTACACCAAGTTGGCCGCCGAAATCCCGCCACCAAGGAATAATGAACGGTTCTGGGCCCTATTCGATTGAACGATCAGCTCATCCGGATGGTAGACCGAATTGTGGTCGCCACCGTCCTTGCCGATGCCCATGCCGACAAAGGTGGATGCATCCACTATGTTGTTGCGCACGATGCCTCGAGTCTGACCGGGCAAGAGCGGGCTGTATTCGTAAGGGGGTGGTTTCGTGAGCTCATCCAGGTCCTTGTCGCTCAAGTGCCATTGGCCTCGTTCGTCATTCCGACCGCGGGCCTGCAACAGCTGCTTCAGTCGCAGCCCCTCCTCCAGTCCGGGGCGCTTTTGGACGAGCTGGTCAACTCGGCTGACGACCTCAATGTTCACGGTGATGTCGGACTCGCCTAAAGACCGAATAAGGCCGACTTGCGCCATTTGTAGAGCGATGACCAAGGTTGACTTGGAGTCGTTGAGCTCCCTTCGCAACTTGTCGAGCACATCTTTCTCTCCTTGGGCGTTGATGAAGTGGAGCAGCAGCTTGGACAGTCCACCGCCAATCGCCGACCTCTTGTCCAGGTCTTTAATAACGCTGTCAAGCTCGATCGCCTTTCCAACAACCAGCGAGGCTGCCTTGCAGACGTGATCGAGCTGCAGTTCTTTCTCAGTTACGATCAGGTCAAGAATCATGATCGTGGCCTGGACGTCATCGACCACGCTCTGCAGGTAAGAAATGCCGTCTTTGTGGCGCGCCCAGGCCTCCTTGGCTTGCTGAAGGATCCTCGCCGACTGCTCGAGAAGCTGTACGCAGGCAGCCAAGGCACCAAGAGCTTCCTTCATCGATTATCAGACACCCAAGTCCGTTCCACGAAGAAGTGGGTATGGGGTCATACCATTGCTGCGTGTTCGCTGAGATATGCCAGTTTCCCTGTATCTATCTAGCGTTGGAATTGGAGGATATAGATTGTGGACTTTATCCGTTAAGAGAATTCTCGAGAAGGGTTGTGGAAGGAAGGCGTTAAGATAGGAGTAGGTAATATCCAAGAAGTGCCGGTTCGAGGGAGATGTGAGTGTGGGAGGAGGAAGTATACATCGGCCGCGGCGAAGGAATCGGGTTGGGCATCCATTGAAGAGACCACACAACTGACCCACACAAGTCCTCGGAGTCAGGGCCAGACTTGGTCATCCAGGCTAGACTTGGCAATCCGGTCTGATGCTGCAATGTGCAGCAATTCTGCCATTCGATTGGATGCCTCGTACGTACCGACACATCAAGCAGGCTGCAGACCTGGTGGGGAAGAGGAAAGTCCAATCAAACATATCCACATCATACCTCCGTTCGCCTCACTTTCAAAGTGAATAAGCTGAGGCACATTCGATATAGGACCGTACAAGGTTCTTCCCGACGCTACTACATGCCGCGCAGTGGAGTTGGAATCAACTTTCACGAGGCGAGAGGATCTGATGGGCTAGGCACTCCAGGCATCGGTCCGGGACCACGACATCAAATAGGAACTCCGAACTCTCCACTACAAGCGGCAGGTGACAAAAATGGCAAAAGTCTTAAGCCGCAAACGGTAAGCCGGGTAGTGGACCAGTGAGGAGCTGAAGATCAAGGTAGTTCAGTTTACCTTGGAAGACTGACACATCCCTTCTGTCAGCATTGTTACTAATAATGTCAAGAGGTTAGGGTGCTCTAGTACACACATACCTAGAGGGGAGACTAGAAGTTTAATAGTAAAAGAAAACACTAATAATAGTTATTTATAATACTAAAAACCGCCAGTTATAATAATAAAATAACTTCTTTTAATAATATACTAAATAGTAATAAGTTAATAAAGTTGAATCCCCTCGGCTGCGTTCCGTCGCTGTCTTTCTGCAGGTGACAACCAACTAGTGAGCGCAGAAACTTCTACTCGGATTTACGATATTGAAGAATTCACCGCCCCACTGCAAGTGATGTGGAAAAGGCAAAGTACTGCACAGTATCATCGTGAAACACAACCAATACTAGGCACGCACAAAGTATCTCCTTCCTTCGTTAAACCTATACTCAGCTACTCTATCCTCGTTCAGGTTATATGACAGCTTGGAATTTGAACTCTCATTCCAACTTGTCCTTAGCCGCGACAAGAGCCTCCTCAAAGCCAATGAGCTTGCCGTTAACTCCGAGCTCCTGATGGCTTATGACCCTTCCAGGGTCTAGGTTCTCCCAGTCAGTCACGGACTCGCTCCAGCGGAGCTGAGCCGCTAATTCCTTCCCGTAGGGTCCGTAGAGCGCTTCAAATGCTTCATCAGAGACCTCAACATACTTAGTTGGCTTGCCCGTGACCTTCTCATAATAGACAGCGAGATCCCGAATGGGCTTTAGGTCGGTGGTACCCATGGCGATGCGGTCAAATGCTTTGGGACCAAGCTTGAGAAGAGCTTCAACGATGATGCCAGTGTTGGTCTCCAGGTCACCCGCAAGGGAGACTGTTGCCGATGGTTTGGAGGGGAGAAGGAGTAGGTAGGCTCCAGAGCCAGGCTGCCGCGGAAAGTATTAGCCTGCGCCCATTTCTATACATTGAGATGGAACTTCGAAATGTATCACTCACCGGCTTCACTGGCTTAGTGAAAGGAAGGGTCCACAGGTTTGATGTGTAAAAGCCTGCCCAGTACTCGGACGACTTTGCCCAAAGTTCGGGAGTGTTCTTTCTGATCCACTCCACGCCTTTCTCCTTGTAATCAGAGTGCGGCACTTTGAACTTTCCACCCGAGCTCTTGTCCGCGGGCGGTAGAGTGCTGAGAACGAGATGCTCCAGAGTTTTGGACTTTGAAGCTGCAACAGCCAGGTTTTTGAATTGAATCACCTCTTGCTCACCGGCGCCGTCCAAGCCGTGACCTGGAATGAATTCCCAGTAGAGAGTCACAAGGAAGATTCCGTAGGCGCCTTCAACGGCTCTCTCGAGACTTTTCACGTCAAAGAGATCTGCAGCCACAACTTCGACACCCTACAAGGTAAAGGCTTGGATAAGCCAAAGGTCAAAGGGACAGCCATGTCAGACAGCCGTGTCTGGAAGAGTTATAAACGACTTACTTTAGATGCCAACTCCTTAGATTTCTCCGAATTCACATCACGAGTGACTCCTCGAACTTTCCACCTGTTGTCCTTGAGGAGTTGCCTGACGACGGAGCCTCCCTGGGCGCCAGTGGCACCAAAGACGGTGATAAGAGACATGTCTGGAGTGTGTTGATGTTTGTTCTAGGTCGGAGTCTCAGAGAATGTCTTGTGCGGTAGGGATCGGAGTGAAAAGAGTTGCTTTTATGGTTGAGCTTGGAAGAAGTACGGATTGATACTTCGAATACATGCTCTTTTATACCCCTCGGCGAGCCTC
Organism: Ilyonectria robusta; assembly: GCF_021365365.1. Taxonomy (NCBI): domain Eukaryota; kingdom Fungi; phylum Ascomycota; class Sordariomycetes; order Hypocreales; family Nectriaceae; genus Ilyonectria; species Ilyonectria robusta. The sequence continues at coordinate 21,495 of NW_025764437.1, read as the reverse complement.
GAGCAATCTAACACTTTCCTGGGCTGACAGATTCTTGCCCGCGACAACACATTATTCCGAATCTCGCGACACATTATTCCGAATACACATATTCCGAATCCCGCGAGAATACATCATTCCGGATCCCGCTTACTAATCGGCTCTAGCAGCGCGAGGCGAAACATACGTTACCACTTGTTACAAGGAGCGGACCAGGTTGGGTTAGTCCTGGGAAAGGACCTTAGGACTGATTCTCGAGGTTGTAAGCCTTCCCCCACCGTGTCTGCGAATCCTCTACATCCGGCTCCTTTACACCCGGCATCAACTAGACGTGGATCACCCCAACAGGAGAGTCGGCTCTACATGCCAGTAGAGAAGTAAGCAATTCATAGTCCCGGGCATCTATCTGCCCATGTATGTAATACAACGTCTTGTATTTGGAGACCGAGTACATGCGCGCTGGCTGCCGTGTAAGTATAGTCAATCTTGTCTCGGCTACTGAGCGCCCCCAAACCTCTAAGCCCTCCGATAATTGATGCTACCGGGCGTACGCTACGGTCGTGATGAGCGATGAGGGGGTCTGGGACCTACCCCTCCCTGACATACATGGGACCAGGGCCAGTAATCGCAGATCCTTATGCCGGATACCATCGGCGGTGCTGAATTAGTTTTGCGCTACACCCGCTACACCCGCTAGATCCGGCATGTCACTTAACTTAGGCAAGTTGTCATCAAACCTGTTTCGTCGCGGAAAGGTCGATCGGCAGTCATGAATTGGTAGGACAACCATGATCTGTAGGTGCTTACGGAAGATGGCAACTTTAAAGTGAAGCTGGGTGTATTAAAATGATGCAGTTTGGCAGCTATTGTCCTCATGTCTTGCTCCCAGTTAGCTTCCGAGACTCAAAACTTGACGCTTGATCATTCTATCATTCCAGCGTCACTTCACCACCCGCTTGGCTACCCCTTTATGCTTATTCACGGACGGCATGTCGGGGCTTTTCCCCGACCTCTGCTCGAATGATTATTAGATTCAGTGAGGGATAAAGTGGAGTTGAAAGGATTCCTCACATCTCGGCATTTGCTCGGACCCGCTCAGCGGGAGTAACCTTAACCGTAACCTTAACCGTGACAATCCCCGAAATGCCGATGATTCGACTTCTTCCCGCCATAGGAGTGCCGAGATAATGAGCCTCACCTGGGACTTAGATCGAGGTGGTTCGGGACAAGGAATGAGTAATGTTCAACCCGTGCTGAGATCCCAATTTATATTCTTACGCTTCCTTTTGTGCAAGTACAACTACAACTGGGTGATGTATTCCACAAGTGCAGTTCAGCAGCGGGGCTACGGATTGAAATGTAAGAGGCGAAGCCACCCACCCTTAGAAGATTGCTGAGAGTTCTATATGCTACATTATGTACAGAATAATATCCTTGAAGTGGGAGTAGGCCGGAAAGCCCAGATGAGGTTCGTGGGTTATGTCGAGGCAGACCGGGCCACCGGAATGTCAGAAGAAGGGTCACGAGGCTGTCGTCACTCATTTGGATCGCGGACCGGTCGGACTAATAATTTTGGAAAGATTTACTACATGTATCAAACGATCATAGGGTCGACACTCAAGAATTCATTTCTGTTTTCGTTACATCTCCTCGCCTCGTTACCTTTCAGGGTTGGAATGCAATCTTATTTACAGGTAGCAATATCGTCCTTGAAGCCTAGCACACTAAATTTCTTGCAGGTTAACGTCCTATGGTCCACTCTCGACCTCATCACGGCATAATTCTATCTCTCACGTAAATCCTCAACCACGCATGCCCTTAGGGGCTTTTCGGCCATAACAACTTAACATGTTTGCGCATCACCAAGTCCCAGGTCAACGGCAGCCAACAACAACTCCATGAAACCAGCACTGGTTGCCTTGAGGTTGGAGTTGTACTGAGCAACCGTAGGATAGAACGGGCAGGACGCCGCGCTGTTGCCGAAACCAAACTCTACCGTGTATGCGTGAACAAGATTCTTGCTGGTGTCCGCAAAGTGGCGCGAGTAGGCGTAATCGTCGCTAGCACCGGATGTGGGATACAGATCGGATGCTTGCATAGCCGTGTAAGAACGGCCGCCTCCCGCAGACATGGCGGAAACCATACGGTTAGCTGCGCCGATATTGGCGTCGCTCTCGGCTTGAGGCGTATACTCGCCGTAGCCTCTGCCCGAACCGGGCGTGTCGGAAAGGACCCCGCGGACACTGTTGTAAGTGCTGTTGAGAAAGTTCATATACGGGTACCTGGACTGGTTGTCGTCACTGCCCCAGCTGTAGAGCACGTCGCCTGCGTACGAGTGCAGGTCAACGAACCAACGGACCTTGGAGTAGGTATCAAATACCCACTTGATGTTCTTGGTCTCGGGCTCGGAGAAGGCGCTGGTTCCGTGGTACGTCTCAGAGCTGGTCGAGGTGGAGGCGACGCTGGACTGCACGCTGGACGCAAAGAGGTTCTTAAAGTCCCAGAGGAAGTCGAAGTTGCGGTTCAGATCCACGCCCACGGATCCGCCCGAGTTGGGGTTGCGGTTCTTTCGCCAGCAGCTGTTGGACGACTGATCGTAGGCAACTCCGTCGGGGTTGCTCAGCGGAATAAAGACAATTCCGGCAGACAAGGCGGTCTTGACTTGCGCATTAGTATACGTCTTGGTTCCGTACGTAAGGCCAACGTTGTTCTTGTTGGCGTACAGCAGATCCGAGATAAAGTACAGCACGCTGTCCATGGATCCGCGCTCTCGAGCGTGGATGTTGCCGTTGAAGAAGACACGGTAGGCGTTGTTGCAGGTGCCTCCGGTGCCCCCAACCTTGGCTCCGAGCACAGTGGCGCCTTGGTAAGTCTTGTACGGGGTCTCAAACGTTGTGATTCCGTACGTGCTGGCGAGGCCTTGCAGACCGCTCTTGATCTCGGCGACGTTCAGGAGCGTGCTGAAGGAGGCGCTGGATTGCGTTCCCAGTCCTCGTGGGGCTGTTGCTCCGGCACTGAATCTATCGCCGGTGCCAATGGGGGTTCCATTGCTCGTTTGACGACGGACAACTGTCCTCATTTCACCGCCCTCGCGCTCTTCGGGGAGAAGACATCCCGATGTCACTGAAGACAGCGCGAGCAGCGTGCTAAGAAGAGAGGCCTTCATTGTCACAGTCAAGCCCGAGGAACAAATAGAGACAAAAGTTGCTGCTCTCCACTTAGGAAATCATGACACATACATCATCTTATATACCTATTAACACCAATAGCAACTGCCTTGCTCGGCTCGAAACTTTAACGCATGACTCTAAATATTAAGTCAACAACCCTATATCTAGCACTGATAGTACAGAAAGCCCTCTATATTAGGCAGTTGACAAAAGATAAGGTTGCACCGACTTGGGAACTGCTCGATAAGGGTTAGTGTCGGCTTTGGACTTTAGCTACCTTCTCGCTTTAGCCATCTCTCCAAGCGAAAGTCCAGCGGGGTTTCAAAAGTCCTCCGAGATCTCCACTTGCACCACCACCCTAACCGGAATTCACACACAAAGATACCAATCATGTAGAGAATAGACTAGGAATAGTAAAGGCAACTGCATTTTCGAGTCCCGAGATCGAGGCCTATACCAAGCCTTGGTTTTACGGCAGAATCACCATATGCGGCATCAATCCCAGAGGCCCTGGATGAAGTCTTGGCGGTCCCATTCCCATCGTCTCTATCTACCTTAAATTCTACGGTATCTATTCCGTTCTTCGACAGGACAGTTTGCACGCTGTGGCAACGGAGGATTCTGTGCTAGGAAGAATATTTGACATGTCATGCACGCGTTGTAAATTATCTTCAAAAGTTGGGTCTTTAACAATTAATGTAAGCGGTCCTATGATCATCGCATCGCGGCCTGAGCGCACAATCAAAAAGTCAAGATGGGCGTGCCATTTTGAATCCCCCCGTTACTGCATAAGACTATAATTATAGTAGAAGTAGTGAGGGAAGTAATATCTGAAGTATAGAGTCGTTTGAGGGATAGGTTATTTTTAGGAAAGTGAAAAAATTCCACTTTTTCTCGTGCTCCAGGGTAGGTTCACTGATTGAGTGTTGCTTCTAGCAATGAAATATAATGAGATATTTAGTATCGTTGAATAGATAGCAGCGAAGCCTCTACTATACTTCTGGTCCTTAGACGCCAACCGGCCTAGGTGGAGACTTGTGAACCCATGTAAGCAATACAAGTCCCCCGGGTTGATGACTGTTGGCACACCTTTGGATCATAAGTAGTAATTGTCTCAATTATATGCACATTAGTCACTTCTAATTATTCTGTTTCAAATATCTAACGGTCGGCACCCTTCCCACTATTCACATGGGCCACGCTCAAGGGTTTGAGCTCTATTGAGTTCTCGTCGCTCAAGCTTACCCGTTCGTGATGTACCCTCACTTCTTCCGTTTTCAAGACGCCACCCTGTCTCAGCGATGGTTTGGATTGGCTGCCTTCTGCATCCTGTAGAGCCTCTTGAGACTCCTGCCACCCTGCAGTTGACATGATGAGAACAGAGTTCCGGCCGTATTTAGAACCAAAGCCAAATCGCTTCGATTTTCTCTGGTCCGAGCCATCTTGAATATGGCTTCCCATTCCTGGTTCAAGTGGATTCGTCTGCGATTTATTTCGAGGATAACTTTTTTGACTCGACTTGAGCTCCCGGTACAACATCCTCCTGTGTTGCCGTTAGTCACCTGATTTCAGCAGGCAAGGAAACTGAACACTAAAACTTACAGAATAGGGATCGAGATTGCCATGATGGAGGCTGCGGGCTCCGTCAGTGTCCAGATGGTTAGATCAACGCGGGCATAAGTGAAGTCAGTACTGGTCATGTTGACCACCAGCACTGCTTTCACAATCCCCGTTATTCCGGCACTATTCAGCATTAGTCAATCACCTCAGGTGCAATACGGTGCTCTTGGGGGTTCGTACATGGCACCTAAGCTCATTGCTACGGCGACTCCAAGCCTCTCGCGACGCCGCATCGACATGCCCATGATGATCTGCCAAGGAAGGAATGCCAACACGAAATCCAGGATCGCGGAGTAGTCTGTAGAGCTTGTTAGTTCATTGGAAAATTGGATGTCGGATCCGTTCTCTTGGTCTTACAAGCCGCGAATAGCTGGAATTTGACGAGACGCCTCCTGTCCCAGCAAGTCCCCGGTACATCACTATCCCACACCTTTTTCAACGGCGTGCATTTGGCGAAGCCGAAAATCCACACCAGATTCATTGATACGTTGATGGTAACAATGACAAAGATGAGGAAGTATTTCATCCACGCATTCGTAGCGATCCGGTACAATGTCATGGCAAACGACGTCTTGCTCGTGGTTGTTGCTATAATCCCGAATGTCGCCACAAGGATCGTATTGAGGTTGATAGTCTTCAGATTCTCGTCACTGATGGTCCAAATGTGACTACCAAACCCAAGAGACACGATGTAGGTATTGATCGACACGGCGATCACCAATGCTACCTAAGACAAGGACATGAGTTACCGAACAGTTGGGGCAGTCATCTGTGACAGAGATTCACCCCGACCTACCATGGCGATGATCAGCAAATGGTCGTCCCACCACAGGCCTCTACCGCGCCACAATTTGCAGTATAAGCGCAGGAAGAGCAATATGGCAGCTGCCGCTGTCAGAGTCCAACAGGAGGCAATAAGCCGGGTGCCCCTGCTATCGGCCATTGTGACACTCGCTGCACGCACCAAGTTGCAATGAGGGGATGATCAAAAGCAACAGCTGCAGAGCGTAGGGCAGTGACATGCATCAGATGGCAATCCCATCCACATCCTGGCTTTCCGGTCCCTCTCGACCTTATATTTATTAGTCCCTCCGTTGATCCTCCCTCCATTGACCGTCCTGCTGGAGCTTCCCGGACGCCGTGGCGCAAAAGTTCTGTCAAGTGCGCTCATCGGCGACATATTTCGGTAAGGATCAACAACGCTAGGCGCTCTCACGAGGCACCGTGCCGTTTCACTAGCACACCGGGGATTAGAGTTGAGACGACCACTCAGCTCTTGGGCCCAATGAGCTGATGGAGGGGAGGCATGCCCCTTTGTCCCTAATCATGTCCTTCACACCATTCTCAGGCAGTCTCAGCCACAGTTTCCTTTCCTCTAGCATGTTACGGGGATTGTATCGAGTTGTTTTCATTTTACTTGTTGGAAATAACTGCTTGTCATACACTGAACTTTGCACATCTTTCATAGCGAGCTGTTTGATTCACATGGAATAACATCAACAAATTTATCATTGCATGTCTTACAAAAATACCCTGACGAGCTGACGGGCATGGCTGACAGTCTGGTGTGATTTGCCTGACTCAAATATGACAAGGGGCTGGTTTGTTGATGGTGCGATGAGCACGAGTCAGTTCATGTTGACCACTCAAGCCTCACGCCTTGGACTCTCTCGCTACTCCATCCATCACGCGGAAACCCACACCCGAAAGCAAATATTAAAACCCGGGAATTGGGCTGCTTACCCCTGATTCAAGTAATGGGATTTCTAGCCACGCTATCATCTTCGCGTCTTCTCATGCCGACCTAGCGTTGAACCTTCTGATGATATGACTTTTCTATTCGTGCGCTTTTCAAGCCACTTAGATCATCGCTAGCCATTTCAGGTTCCCACGAGTCACGCTACCGAGGGTCTAGCAAGCTAAGATTCTAACTAAATCTGGGAATAGCGGCCACTTGTTCCGGGACACTTCCGGCATCCGGACGGGCGGGAATCCATTAACCAGCAGGTAGAATGAGAGTAGATGTAACGCTATTTGCAATTCTAATGAAAAAATGCAGAGAAACTTTGAAGTAATGACAACGGTCGGCTACAGCCGCAAGCTCACTTCACACAGAACAAGCGAACCATGTGGGGAGCTGAAAGCATGATCCACAACGCGGGCAAGGGGATGAATCGTCACTGATCTGCCAGAGGCTGGATACATTTGGTAGTGATCGACAGAGTCACTAACACAAGTCGGTGGTGTCAACACCGCAACCATCCCTCATGTGGGAAAGCATGCGAGTCCACGGGATCTCTGGCTACGGTCCGTAACCCGGTTTTCCGGGCGGTGCATCAAGATTTTATTCCAATATGATATGACGAGATAATTTCTTGAGTTCATGAAATTATTGGCCCACTACCAGCTTGAACCAGTCTCGTTATAAGCGTGCCTTTGCGATCTGCAGGAGACATGGCGCTAATGTGACGAACCTCCCTCCCTTTCGAAACTCTGGCAAGCCACGTCTCGTCAGACGCTCACCATGCATTCGTACGGACGAAACCTTCTCTTGGCGCTTCTGTCAGGCTTGACATTGGCGGAGTCCTCCCCAAGCCCGTGTGGTTCAGCTCCCTCGGTCCATCTTGACAACGGCACCTATATAGGCGTGCACAACGAGCAATATGAGCAGGACTTCTTCCTCGGCATCCCATACGCGCAACCTCCCGTTGGTCCTCTCCGTTTCGCATCGCCTCAGCCACTTAAGGAATCCTTCGACGAGCCTCGATCCGCTACCGAATATGGGTTGATGTGTATTGGATACGGTTCGGATACTGCGAACCTAGGCAATCCCGTTTCTGAGGACTGCTTGACTGTCAACGTCGTCCGTCCTGCAGGTACAGGAGCAGGAGATGACCTCCCGGTCGGTGTCTGGGTGCATGGAGGGGTGAGTTCTCGTGGTCAAGACACTTGATTCTCGGCTGTTGCTGACCTTGATTCGACAGAGCTACGTGATGGGAGGTTCGCGTGACCCAAGGTATAACCTCAGTTACATCGTCGATCAATCCGTGAAAGAGAACAAGCCGATCGTGGCCGTTTCAATCAACTACCGACTCTCCTACTGGGGCTTCCTGTTCGGAAAGGAGATGCAAGACGCAGGGGCCGGCAACATTGCCTTCAAGGACCAGCGTATGGCGCTGGGATGGCTTCAGGACAACATCGGCGCGTTTGGGGGCAGCCCGGACAAGGTCACAATCTGGGGAGAGTCAGCCGGCGCTCGATCTCTAGGAATGCAGCTCGTCGCCTATGATGGAAAATCCGATGGCTTGTTTCGCAGCACGATACTCGAGAGTGGCAGCCCCGTAGCCAAGTTCGTCCGTGCCGAGGCCTGGCAGTCATACTTTGATGCTCTAGTTGAGCAGACGGGATGTGCTGCGGCTGCTGATCGATTGGACTGCCTGAGAGAACTTCCCTGGCAGACACTCAACAAAATCTTCAACGGTACCACGTCGTTGGGTGTCACTTCACCCACGCTCAGTGCTGTAATCGATGACGACTTTATGACAGACCAAGCAACTCAGCTCCTGAGTGAGGGTAAATTTGCCCACGTCCCGCTTCTACTTGGCAACAACTTCGACGAGGGCACAGCGTATGCTAAACAGGGTATCAACACCACGGCACAGTTCCAAGCCTGGCTCACTAGCTTGGGCCTAGACAGCACTCAAGTCGCAAGCATCACGGAGCTGTACCCGGATGACCCTGACGTAGGTATTCCCGCCTCCTACGTTGGTCGACCTGCTGCGAACCCATGGGGCCTGCAGTGGAAACGAGTGGCGGCCTTCGCGGGAGACTATCAACAACATTGTGGCAGGAGACTACTGGCAGAGTCATACGCTGGTGTTGATCTACCTGTATACTCTTACATGTGGAATGTCTACGTCAATGGCCTGGGACCTATTTACGGAGCAACGCATTTCCAGGAAGTTGCCTTTGTTTTCAACAACATCCAGGCGGCTGGATACGCGACTAGTCCGTTTGAGAACAAACCTGTGACATACATTCAGTTGGCCGACCTGATGAGCAAGATGTGGGTGGCCTTCATTCACGATACCAATCCCAACCTGGGCAAAGGCTCTTCGGAAGCTGTCGCATGGCCGCGGTACACGCTCGCACAGCCTGACAACCTTGTATTTGATGTCAATCGTACTGGTTTATCATATGTTGCGGAGGATGATTATAGAAAGTCAGAGATCTCATATCTCTTGCAGGATGTGTTTTAGAAACGAAATACACCGTCGCTAGCATAGATTTGTCGGTTGTCAATGATTTCTATTACTGCGTGAGAACCCTTGAGGTGCCGCCTAATTACAATACACGATACGTATGTTAACTGAACATCTGAATCTCTGAATTTCTGTATGCACCCATCCTTTAGGTATTCGATTATGTGTTGCATATAGACAGAAAAAGTATTTGCCAGTCGCAGTGTAAACCGCCTAACATTGAAGCATTACAACTAAACCCGCGTCACCATCCAAGTCACTCTCAGTACCATGTCCTATTTCATAAATACAGAATAGCCCTAATTAGTTAAACACTCGTCAACATTCTAGACCGACGACCATTTAATAATAGCCCATTGATCAATTAAGTTAATTGTCATATGACCGTATGGAATTAATATACCAAATGTTCCTACCTACCGTGAGTAATTTCGGCACTAGTCATGGAGACCAATTCCTCACCCAGCTCCCAGATTCGTCTCGACAGAGCTACATCTTCTGTGCAAAGCTTTTTTTTTTCTACACACATGCGAAAAGAAGCGACTTCTCACAATGCATATCAACTATGAATAAGCCGAGCATGCCCAAGTACAGTGCGTTCAGTTCAGCCCGAATCTCGACGTGGATGTGATGACCCTCACAATGGAGCCTTGGTATTAGGATCAACTGCTTCAGTCTCAGCTCACAAGCACTACGCTCGGATAAATGCGTCTCTTAAAAGCAGCCGACTTAGCGGAGCAAAAGCTCATTACTCTTATCACCGGGGGTATTTATTTCCATGCAACGACTTCGGCCCGGGTGGCGTCCGGATGCAACATCCTCGAATGTGATCGGTAGCAACGATTGCGGAGAAGGAGTGAAAACGTCTTACACGTGATCTAGATGATTCCCAACAGACCCAGTGGCGCTACACGGCGTTAATTAGGGACTTGGCAGCTTTGAACTCTGGGAATGATCTTCCATACCTTACGCACTTGGCCTGCCCAGGCCCAGGGATCATCTCCAAACTCTGATAGCAAAACGCCACCATTGTTACCTTGGCGACGGTCCAGATTCATATCGACTCGTATTGATGCCATTACTAATCTTGTTGCTCATATAACAACCGAATTGAATCATGAACATCCGTGCCTTGATTCACCTGCCTTTTTCTTTTCAATTCGAAGTAACATAGTTCGCAAATATTCCATCAAACAACTGATCTTGTTCGTTTCACTCGGCATCGAAATCTCGACTGGAATGCAATATTCTCCAGTGTGGCGTTATCCCAAGAATGGAGCTGTCTTGGGAAAGCCTAAACAGCTTTTCTGTCATTGTTCTGGGTTAGCTCCGCTCATGGCTCGTGGCAAATCCCGATGGGCCGCTTTCAAGTCTGGACTCCTTGGCTAAAACTATATAGCTCCAGGGCTTCTCCCGCAAGGGAGATGCAAGACGAATTTTTTCTTAATCATGGCTTCATGTCTCAATACCTCCAAAGCGACGAGACCCCACAGCATGTCTAATTGTGCCGTTCGAGGAACCTTCTAATCCAACGGGACCAAATACGATCTCACGAGCATCGACAATACCGACCAAAAGCCATGGGCGCAAGTTCTCCAGGGCCACTTCCCCTCCTCGTAAGAATACCAGGTCCATGTGGTCGAGAGGTCGCATCTTCTCCCGTGTTCTAACGCCAAAGCCCAACAGGTTTCAGGATGGCTTCTCACGGGCATCGCTGCTGTGGCCATCATTGCACGACTTTATCTTCGCCTCATAATTCAGAAAAGGAAGTTGCTGTACAGTGATTGGTTCATTTGCGCATCGTGGATATGTGGTACCATAACGAATGTGATGAATACCGAGTTGGCACACCTAGGCGCGTTTGACAAACACGTCATGATGACACTGGATGGGTATCGTGGAGATCCCGACAACATTGACATGATAATCAAGGCGAGTAAAAGACCGTCATAAAACAGAGTCGATCGCTCAACTTCCTGAAGGAAACTTAGCTAACATGTTGTCTTAATTAGTTGCTTGTGCTGTCACATATTCCGCTTTGGTCGACTTTTTACCTTTGCAAAGCAGCACTACTTGCAGCCTACTTACAATTATTCCTAGAATTCATGAAGAAACGAAAAATCTTTCTGTGGGCGACAATGGCCTACAACGTGGCAGCTTACCTTGCGAGCATTATTGTGCTACTCTGTGTCTGCGAACCTGAAGATGATTGGTGAATATTATTCCCCCAGAAGCGACTGTATGGTTTCGCTGACGGACTCGAATCAGGAGTCTAAGCCTTCCCGGATCTTGTGCTATTAATTATGGTGAAAGTATCTTTCTCATATCCTGGGCCCTGCACTTCTTCGGGGACATTCTGGGTGAGCCTGGACAGAAACCTACCGGCCCCATGAAACAAATAAAGACTGACTGTGAATAGTATTTGCGCTTCCTTGGCTCATTGTGCCAAGTATGGGGTTGAAGACGTCATTGAAAGTGGGAGTGTACTGCACATTTCTCCTTGGAGGCATTACCATGATAATTTGCATCGTCCGCCTCGTCACACTCGAGGCTTCAGAGGTTCGAAATAATCTCTCCTTAAGTTTGATGGGTAAGTTTTGTCATGTCCAGTTCATATTTCACGCCAGCAAAAAACCCTGGAATTATCATTGTGCTCGTACGCTAATCTACGCCATTGACTCTAGTACTTTGGAATACCCTTGAATGTGGTATGGGCGTCATTATCGCCTGCCTACCATCTCTCCGCCCGTACCTTCACGACAAAAATGTCACAACGTCGGAAACCGTCAAGACTTCATCTAGAACATCGAATCCCGGGCCTCGCTGCCAGTCCGGCTCTTATTCAAGTACAGCAAGTCCCGAAGGCGTTTAGAGTGGAGCGAGTTTGTCCGCGAGCAAGAGTTGGGGGAAATGGCACTTCAACTTACAATAATTCCAAAGGCTTTTAGAGAAGAAATTCTACCCTAGTAGTTAATAGAGTCGTAAGATCAGTTAAATTTAGCTTTCCAACTTGTATTTAAAGTCACAACGAATTACTGTAAGTGACAATTCCATGCTAGGCAGTGAAAACACCAGTCCCTGCAACTTTAATCCTCGACAATATACATATACATCACCCAAATGACTGAATCTGTGTTCGCGAGATTTAACTAGCATGCCGCTTTCTTGTGACAACCTTACGATGGTCTCTTACAGGAGACCCGTCATCCCCTGACGAGAAATTGAAGCCTAGTCCTTTTCGAATCTACGTAGTCGCACCTCTCTAAATCTAGAAAGTCGTGGACTATCTTGTGCAAAATTTCAACATAAAAGACTCTCTATTCCATCGATTTTTCAGCGTACTCTGTCGTGGAGATTTGAAATCTCCAGTCGGAGCAGGCTCCAGCAATCAATAGCATAGTCTGCATCATCATACTCTTTATTGTAATAGCCATAGACCTCCAAACTCAGGAGTTTCTTTGCTATGAGAGTTATTTCCCAAATTCCGACCATTATCTCATAATAAATCAAAAATATCTCAACCATGTCCTAAAGAATAAACGACAAACCAGTTGGAATTTTCCTCAGCTGTCGAGCTCGGAGACATGGTGCAATGTTGAGGGTTGCCATTTTCGATATCTCGGGTAAATAAATACCTAACAGAACACTACTCAGCTCTGTGGCAAACGATTTCTATCAAATTTGATTTCAGATCACCAGTCCAATGATGGCTGGAGAAACACAGTTCGAGAATTGACGATTTCGAGAAGTCCTTCAGCACGCTACGTAGGCCCGCGGATTGACATAGCTCGCTGAACTCATATATGGCATCGATAAAGAACCAGAACTTTACGGAGAGATTTACATCCCTAGCTACATTCCGGATTTGTTCTTTGAGCTCTGGAACGCCCCATGGCCCCTTGTCGCTTGGAAAGGACCCTGACTACATGAATTCATCGATGCGGGCAGGCTACGCGAACAAAATATGGGCAACACCCGATAACCAGAGAGGAAAGATTATAGAGGGCTTGAAGTGACTTGTGCATACTTGTGCCTGAGCTCTAGAAATAAAATACCGCTATTGCGGTTCTCTTTGGGGCCCAAGCCGAAAGCACATCCGTTAGAGATGAGAGAGGATGCAAATTGAACAGACTACACAACGCTGAGGCAAGGCCACTGGAGATAGAGGATCTACTATGAAAGTTGAACGATATGAACTCGGATAGGAAAGTTCTCTTAAGCTGAATAATCAGCAGAGTTATAATTATTAAAGTGGCATGAGTTTTCGACCGACCCCTCAATGTTGACTCGCTGATTTTCACTTCATGTCACATTCGATTCCTGTATCCCACCACCGCCTTACGAGGAAATCTTCGAGAATACTTGACAAGCTGACAAGCAGAGTGTGTCACTATATCATCGGGGATGAAATGCGCCATCAATTTGTGGTGGCTTAGCCTTTTGACAAGCGAGGGAGGCTGTTGATCCAGGGATGTTCAAGGAGAAGAGGCGAGAGGTGTAATAGTGTCCACCTCAGTTAAGCTACAACAAAAGTCTTACAAATTAATTGTAATAGAAGCCTACCCTAGATAATCAGCTTGGAAATACACGACGATTGGTATGCTATCCAATCTCATGTGGGGCAAGGTATGGACTTGAAACTGCGCACATCCAAGGGGGCACCTTGCTTGACATTCGATTTCTACGTGGTAGCTTCCAGTGAAGGTAACATAGCCATCACCTGTCGATGGGCTATGCAATCTGTTGCGGAGAAGGGTCAATATTGTAAACTCAAGGAATTCGGTCCATGCAGCCGTCAGCATCAGCAAGGGCATTGAGCTGCAAACACCTCGAGTAGATTAGATTCAACTGATACATGACGTCATACATATGATGGGATCCGAGATAGATGGACGTGACAGCTGGCATGACCATGTCGTCCCACTTCCGCTCACTAATGGCATAATGTAGATAACATTCTGATCCACTCTCACCAGGCCATCCCCAATCAGCCTACCCTACTGCCCCAGGACAAAATATCATGAGTTACAGTATCGACTGAAGATGGCTGGGACTGATGTCAAAAGATATGGAGCCGGCCGCTTGCAGTCTGATATCTCGAGGTCGAGGATGAAGGGTCGGGAAATTAGATTTAAGAATGGTTTTTCCCATTAGAACTTCAATCGCGATCTTACGCGCATGATGCCGACAAAGGGATGTTGGTCAAGGCTTCTTCAATTATCTACGGTCCTTCAAAAGCCCTTGCACTTTTTGTCGAGATTTGGTTTGTTACTGCCATTTTGTCAATCTTGCGGACAATGTCAATCAAATTCCGCACATGGCCTTTCCCACCGCTCTTAGCAATCGCAGGATCGAGGGGAAGTGCTCCAGGTCCCTACCGCCCTTGCATACTCCCGTAGACTATATCCAGCGGAAATACACGTAGACAAAGCAAGAAGCTCAATATCTCGTTCAATACCTCATTCTCGAGCATCTCCGTGTTAAAGTGATGCTAGATGTGTTGGGGGGATGCTGGACTCTTGGATAGAAGCACGATCAACAGATGTCAGGAGGCAGAGATGGAAAAATTGCAAGATAGCTATGACATCGCTACAGAGTAAACTGGCGTTGGCTTAGGTGAGATCGTGGCGATGTTAAGGTGGCGTTGTGTCTAGAACGCGACCGCAGCACAACAAGCCACTAGTCCTGCCACTGGCGCAGTTCTTACTGCATGTCCGGCAGCGAGCTAAATAAGGAGCGTTCCTAAATCTGGCGAAATACTTGCAAGTTGAGGAATATATACATCTGAATGAAGAATCCTTTGTTGTCAATATTGGTAGAGCTAATCCAAGCCCGGTCCAAGGAAGCTGCGGCTTTGTGTGGAGCTGGGCCGTGACGGCTAACCAGGGCGCTGGAGATGGCCGGATGTGGCCGAATCATCCGATGATAGGTGGGATGTGGACTGGATCGCCGGATTAGTTAGTCCATAAATGTTGGAATGCGGGAAAAAAGTCAAATCGGATGGGAATAGATGAACGCGAACAAACCCAGAATTTGGACGTGGTTCTAGGAATTGTAGCATACACAACGAAACGCCGTAAGTTACAGACTAGATTCTTTCATCGCGACTTGTGAAAATGTACAATAAAATGAAGCCTGCCGTCATTCCTACACCGCACATGGCGATAGCTTCGTGTCCGTCTAAGCTCGATCCACACTCACCCACTAGCGACCTGCAAGCCTTACCCCGTCCATAAGCCATAAGCGGTGTAATACTCGGTTCGCCTCCGTCTTTAAAGTTCATCGCCTAGCCTCAGATAGACCTTGTTATGTCATTTACAGAGACAAAGCAGCGATGGACCGTTAATCTCTGTTGATCGTTCAATTCTACATGCTTGATTCGGCCATGATTGTGATCGGAGCGTACTTTCCGAGATGCAACGTTGGCCTAACCGGCCTTGGGCCGCGACTATTCGATGCAACTGACGATCGCATCCGCAAGTCGCTTTTCCGGCCTTAAGGACCTCGCCAGCTCGGGCCGTGAGCACTGTTTAGATGGATACGAGCTGTCGCTTGAAAGCTAGGCCTAAGCGAGACTAGATGTTCCCAAACAAGTTAATTAAATCATCCGACGGCTCCCGGAGAAGCCAGGAATATACTACCCCGAAGCTAACGGTGGACCCCGGAATACGACGTGACACAGGAAGTGGCGAATGGTGCCGGCTCTATACGAAGTAGGGCTATCCACAGGTGGAGATGGGACGCAAATAGATCTTCGCCCGTCCTTTTTCCCGCGGCCTGACCGAATCTTCGACGGCATTCAACCGTGACATCTGATGTCATGTGGGGGAATGACCCACCACGAGCTCGTAACGGAGGAGAAGCAGTATTCTAGGTTGAGTTTAGGAATAGCAATCCGCGTATCAAGCCCGGCAATTGTTCGAGTATAAAGGGTACCGTCGAGCCTCTCTCCAGTTCAATCTCATCACTCATCACTCGCTTCACATCACACACTCTACAACAACCACAACAACACCAATAATAATAATATCTCCCCCTTCAACTCTTCACCAACCCAAACCGCAAACATGCAGCTGTCCAACATCCTCTCCATCTTCACCCTCGCCACCGCCGTCTCGGCCGTCTCTGGTGAGTACCACATATAAAGCATCAACACCGCCAATTCCACTAACATACAAATAACAGTCTCCTACGACACTGGCTACGATGATCCCAACCGCTCCCTCACTGCTGTCTCTTGCTCCGACGGTGCCAACGGTCTCATGACCAAGCACCCCAGCTGGAAGAAGCAGAGCGACATCCCTCGATTCCCCTACGTCGGCGGTGCTGCATCCATCGCTGGCTGGAACTCGCCCAACTGCGGCCTCTGCAAGAAGGCCACCTACAAGGGCAAGAGCATCTATGTCCTCGCCATCGACCATGCCGCCAACGGTCTCAACGTCGGCAAGCAGGCTATGGACGCTCTTACCAACAACCAAGCCTCTGCCCTTGGCCGCATTGATGCTACCGTCGTCAACGTCGACAAGAAGTTCTGCGGTCTGTAAACGACCGGGCTTTAATTACGAATTAATAATGGGAATCATGGGTTGGAACCCAGAAACGGCTACTTTGCATTCATCGGCGCTTTAGATTACATTTTGAAGATCATTACAATCATATATTAGATGAATATTACATCCGAGTTTAATTACTCCAATTCGTTGGTCATTTGCGAACCTGGTGAGATATCCAGCTCTGCCTGAGTGACGATGCGGAAAAACTAATTGAATTGGTGGAAAACTGAATAAATAACAACGGCTGCTTGCCCCCGTGACGATGTCGTCGATGCAGTTTCAAACAATGTCGAAGTATTGTGATGGAATTGCGCTTAATGGTTTTGGCGAGAGATGGAGAAGAGGATCGCGAAGGTTCGAAGAGAAACCATGTCCGAAAAAGTGAATGTGACCAGGACTGCGATACCTGGAACACCAGTCGATACTATGGCTCTTCCCACCGTCATTTGTGTAAGGCTGTCAGCGAAGCCCTTAGGAAGGAACAAAGTTAGACCACGTACGCCAAGTACACCGAGAATAACGAGGAGACAAGGAATGTCGCAGGACAAAAAGGTAAATGGCAGAATTGGCACGAAAATGACTTGCCATGTTCCAGTTCCAGCTGCAAAGAGCAGGTATGCAATCAGCGTTAACTGGTGGTGGCCATATCTGATCGATAGGTTGTCCTACTAGTACATGTTAGCTCGGTTGATCACGATCAATACAAGAATGCATCATCGCCCACAATAGGCTGGACCACGGTGTGGATCGGTTCGTGCACCATCAGCAGCCACGATGCATTCTGGAGTTGGTCAAACTCGGATCCTAACTCGAGTTAAGTTTCTATTACTAGTGTAGATAGTGTTAACGTGCTCACCAACAATGGTGTAGGTCGCTGGAGCCTGGCATAGCTCTAGAGTTATGGCTGCGTAATCCGATGGCTTGAATGTGATTTAGATGATGGCTGTTGTGTGAGTGATGCTTGAGATCGAGAAAGGGAATCGTGGTAACCACGCGTGCGTGACGGATTGAGGACTGTCCATCTACCTGAATAGCTCAGGTAAAGAGTAAGCATAGCAGAGAAAGAAATATAGTATTATTTATCAATTTGCAGCTTCGGAATTCATCAGGTAAGGCAGCATCGGTGAACTCAGTAACTTAACCCGTTTGAGGCCATTTATTTTGTTTCTTCTTCTCTCTATGAGCTAATGGTCCAAGCTACAACTCTACCCACAATCCCAGGCGTTGAAATATCATGGAATGCAAGTCCGACGCCAAAGAACCAGAAACTCGCGCCCCGCCACCCGATGGTCCGACGGTGGGACCTCCAGCAAGACAAGCATCTCCATTTGCGCCTATCAAATATAACGACCGCTTTTCACAGTCACAGGCCACACTTTTGACCCTCGCAAGAATCTTGAAAGCAGTTGCACCAATGCAGTGTCACTCCCTTGTCGGCTGGTCAGTTACAAGGCCACGTAGTACCGGGATGGGGAAGGGGGATTCACCAGCGGGTCCCACAACTGAGGCGCAAATCGGGAGATATTCTGTGTTGCCCGTGATCCTGGACTTGTACTCATACTGGCCGACTAGAGGCTTTTAGCACAAGATTTCCAGCCGGAAACACTTTGGGGAGAGAACTTGGCATACTTGGGACAATGACCTGTGGCAGTCCTGCTAGAGGTGCGGTGTAATCGACATCCCATCGCCAGTTGACGTGTGGAGTCAGCCTTGAGACACCATCCATGTAAGTATTTATATCGAAACAGGGATGGAACAGGGTTGAAGCTCACGGTGGGTAAGTATCTCTGTACTGGGGTTCTTGCGGATTAAACGGCCACACCATGACCGTCCCAAAAGCATCAGAGGCCTTTCCAGCACTTTTTATGAGCTTGTCTCGAACGAAACGAGAAAAGGCATCTTTTTGCCGAACCATATCGTGGCGTATGCCAGGCGTGAGGCTCCTTTCAGCAACCCGCCTTTCAATTAGTAAAACGTCAGCTAGTGAGATCGATCATAGCGGCAAACTTGAATACGTACATCTTCTCGCTGCTCACTCTATCTAGGTATGGATCCATCCGGAATTTCCGTCGGTACTCTTCCTGGAAAGGTTTCACAGCATCAGAGAACCCGGCGAGATGAAGATGTGCGGTTGTCTGTTTGTTAGATCAGCGTCGGACCTCGGTAGCCACAGAAATAAGGAGGAGGGTCCAAACCATCTTCAAATCGTCGTATATTGAAAGCCCAGATCCCAGGGGATTGGCCTGCTTCCACTTGTCGTCTAGGTCCAATTCTATTCGTGTACCTTTGGTGAACGCTGCGAGCGACGCGACAAAGCGGTCATGGGTATCAAGAGTGTCCGGATCCTGGTGTGGGAAAGAGGACCAAGGATAAATGACATTGGTCGGAATCTGTCAGCCATGAGAGAAGAACATGATAGTTTGATAAGAGTCAAGGTTACGGGATCACTTACAGAGAGATTGCCTTCGCACTGGTTATGTGGCCCCCCATTTGCGCTTAGCCAGTGTGACGTGATGTGGGATAAGAGTCCCACATCTCGAGCAAAGAAGCCCACTGAGTCAAGGTGACTAAATCCCTCGTCAAAAACGTCTACCAACCCTGAGTATAGATGAAAAGAGCATAACGTATTTAATAAGCGAGTGAGACAGACAAGCGAGTGAGATAAAAATCCTAACCTTCCTACTAGAAATTGCAATAAAAATACCACAAACTATTTAATTAATTAAAACTACTTATTATATTCTTTTTTAAATATCTTAATTACTATTTAATAGGTTTTTATATTATACCTGGGCTTGCTATAGATATTATAGTATTAAATATTTAGTTTAACTAACCTTTCTTAACTACTACTTTTTAAAGATTTAGCTACTATTTATATATTTATATCTATTTAATTAATTACTTGTTTTTTTATTTTTATTATTATAATTTTTTTTTATAATTTTTATTTTTTTATTTTTTAATATTAATTTAGTATTTTATTTATTTTTTAAAGATTTTTATTTTTAGTAGTTAATAAGGTAATTTAATATATAATTTTTTTTATTTTTTTTATACGAAATTATAGAATTTTTAAAATTAATTTTAAAAATTATTTTAATATTTTTTAATTTATTTTTTAAGATATTTAAATTAAAATTTAATTTTAATTATAATTTTTAGAATTTTTAAAACTTAAGAAATTAATAGTTTAATTACTTTTTTAATTAATATTAATATTTATAACTAAATATTAAGCTTTAAGATTATAATTTCTAAATTAAGAAAAATAAAATTAGCTTTTTTAAAAGCTCTTTTAATATTTCTTTTTATTATAGTAATTTTATATATTATATAAAAAATTAAAAAGAATTTAATTTTTAAAATATAAATTATAAAATATTTAATTAATTATTTTATTTTTTAATTATAAGCTTATTTTAATATATTAAAATATTTAATATTAAAAAGCTAAAATAAATAAATAACATAAAATAATATATAAAATTAAATAATTTTTTTATTTTTATAATATCTCTTAAATTATAACAGTCAGGTCTAATCTAAGAGTATAAAATAGATTTAAGGTATAAGATATATAATTAAGTAGATTAGAATATTATAATAAGCAATATAAATTACAATCTAGTAATAGTAAAATAGTAGATTTAATATAACTAAGTATATTAATAGCTAGTAAGGCTATCTATCTATAAAAATACTAAATAAATATATATATATACTATAGTAAATTATAGAAATTATAGTAGTAATCTCAGTAAGCTATTACCTTAAGTTATAAGAATTATAGTAGTAATCTAAGTAATTTTTTACCTAATTGGTTTTTATATCGGGGATTGCTAGATTATAGGAGTAATCTGGGTGATTCTTTATTAATTAGGGAGAAGTAAAAATAGAGTGTTATAGTTCTACTACTTAAGACTGCCTGGTCTTAACCTAGGCTATAATATAATATCTCCCTTTTTGTTAGCCTTATCCTAAGGTTATATTTATAGGTTTTTATATTCTTATTATATCTTATAGGTCTAACTTATTTTCTTAATTATTCCGGCGTGCTGATTATTATATTAGGGTGTATTTATAAATCTACTAAAGTTTTATAATATTCTTTTCTTATATATATTATTAATCAGGAGGGTTATAAAGTTATTATATTCTATTTCTATTATTTTAATAACTATAAGATTTATTATATATCTAAGAAGTTATCTTATTGCGATAAATATATTTATTGCAGGCATTTATGCAATAGTTTAAATATTGCTTCTTTCTGTGGGTTGTATATACCTTTTCTATTAGGGTTTTTACTGATATTTTTCTCAAGTATCCTGGAATTTAGAGGCCTAATAAAGGCTTAAGGCGGATATTAAGCAGGCGGAGAGTTTATTAGCTAAAATACTGGCCAGACTGGCTTATCTATGTACTTAGTATTATTCTTTTTATAAGTGGGATTTGGTATTATTTTTATAAGGCTTATATAAGATAGATAAGATTAATAGGGTATATTTCTAGAAGGAGGTATTACTTATTAAATAACAGACTATTAGGAAGGTCTAGCTTTTAGGAGCTGTAAATATAATTAACTGGCCTTCTATTTTTGGGGTTTCTTTTAGTTTTATTTCTTCTTCTAATATTATTAATAGAAATTCTTTAGGAGGTATTATATATAGATGATATTTTTTATAGGTTTCTACTAGTTATTACTTTTAGAATAGTTTTTCTATTTAATAAGATACTTAGTTTTATTATTAACTTTTTATATTTTAAGAATCTTTTTAATTTTATATTTCTTAGGGCCTTTAATTTTTATTTTTAATTTATTATTAAATTTAACTATAATATTTTCTTCTATACTCTTAAAAAGTAAGATATAGAAAATAGAGTAAAATCTAACTTTTAGTAGTAAGT